>NC_062577.1:28382500-29587500 GCF_022837055.1 Prionailurus viverrinus
GGAGAACCATTGTAATAGGTCTCGGCGGTTGTGATAATCAGTTTGGATTGTGTCCCAAGGACCAAGGGGAGGGGTGGGTAACAGGGTATTTCGGCCGCCGATGGACACGAGCACATGTTGTTCAGGAAGACCGCTGGTGCGGGGCGGAGGGCAGACTGGATGAAAGAGGAGGATGCTGGTGGAGGTGTCAGGAAGCGGCGACACTGGTCACGTGACACCCTCGAAGGCCACATGAGCTGGGAAGGTGGTGGTGTCCTCACCCTCATGTGTTGTGTGTTCAAAATAAAAGCGATGTGGGGCGCCTGGGTGGCTCAGTCGGTTAACCGTCCACCTTCGGCTCCGGTCACGATCTCACAGCTCATGAGTTCGAGCCCCGCGTGGGGCTCTGCACTGGCCGCTCAGAGTCTGGAGCCTGCTTGGGACTCTGGGTCTCCCTCTCTCTCTGCCCCTCCCCCGCTCACACTCTGTCTCTGTCTCTCAAAAATAAATAAACATTAAACATTTTTTTTTCAAAATACAACTGGTTCACAAAACATAATGCTGTAAGTAAAATAGATCTTTTCATTGCGAAACACAAGATGCTTTCATTAAAGCTCAGCTTCTCACATTTTGGGGGCTACGTGGAGCAGTGGTGCCTGAGATGAGGTGGGGTCAGTGAGGTGAACAGGAGAGGATGATCTGGAGAAACTTCCAGGCAGCCGCCTTCGGATTGGACACCAGCTTGGTGTCAGGACAGAGAGGGGAGGAGTCCCGTGTCTCAGCTGTTATAGAGTGGAGAGTTGGGAAGGGCTGGGGAGGGAACTGATTGGTATTGTAGGGACTAGGGGCGGGGAAGAAGCTAGTGGGTTCATTTGGGGACAGTTTTTAGCAGTAGGACGTCTAAGAAGGGAGGACCCCGGCACCAGCATGTTGGGGACATTAAAGTGACAGAAAGACTGGGTGGGGTGGGGGAGAGAAGGAGGAAGGGTAGCCAGGCTGGGCCCCAGGGCTCAATGTAGGGGTTCACGTAGCCTATTCTGGGTTATTGGCAGCTTACTGTTCATTTCCCAGTACCCAGCAAATCTGCCCCCACTGCATCCACAGCTTCCATCTGTGTTTCCCCCCAGACTTTTGCCAGTGATATTGACACGAACTCAACAATAACAAAATAAACAACCCAATTTAAAAAAATGGGAGAAAGACCCTAGCAGACACCTCACCAAAGAAGCTATACAGATAGCAAATAAGTATGTGGAAAGATGTTCCGTATCCTATGTCATCAGAGAGATGCAAATTAAAACAACAAGAAGGTCCAACTACACAGCTATTAGAATGGCTCAAACCCAGAACACTGACAACACCAAATGCTGGTGAAGATGTGGGTCAACAGCAACCCTCGTTCATTCCTGGTGGAAATACAAAATGGCACAGCCACTTTGGCAGATAGCTTGGTGGTTTCTAATAAAACTAAACATACGCTTACCGTATAATCTGGCAACCACACTCCTTGGTATTTATCCTTGTAAGTTGAAAACGTGCCCACATAAAAACCTGCCCATGGATGTTTATAGCACATTCACAGCTGCCAAAACTTGGAAGTGACCAAGATGTCCTTCAGTGGGTGAATGGAGAAGTCCACGGTGATACACGCAGACAACAGACTATTATTCAGCAGTAAAAAGAAGTGAGCTATCAAATCCTGAAAAGACATGAAGGCCCTTACATACATATTACTAAGAGAAAGAAGCCAATCTGAAATGAGTACACGTTGTATGATTCTATATGACATTCCGGGAATGGCAAAACTATGGAGATGGTATAAAGATCAGTAGTGGGTAGGGGTTGGGTGTGTGTGTGTGTGTGTGTGTGTGTGTGTAGGAAGTGGGGAGGATGGATAGACAGAGGATTTTCAGGGCAGTGAAAATACGGTACGCAATATTATAATGAAGGATACATGTTACTATACGTTTGTCCAAATCCAGAGAAATGTACGACACCAAGAGTGAACCCTAATGTAAACCATGGACCTTGGGTGATTATGATGTGTCAGTGTGAATGCCTCAGTTATAACCAATGTACCACTCTGATGGGGAATGCAGATTATGGGCGAGGCTGTGCATATGTGGGGCTGAGGGGAGTATGGGAAATTTGTGTACCTTCCTCTCCACTTTCTTGTGAAACTAAAATTGCTAAAATTAAGTCTAGGTTTCTGATGAAGTGGTTAATTAGCAGTGGAGTGGCCACCAAGGAACCAGAAGTCGGTGATCCTCAGCCAGGCATAATTGATAATTGACAAAATAGGTGCTCATTTAAGTAAGAGTCTATTTTTTTCTACGCTATGCCCCTATTTACAAAGAGCTTATAACTTAAAGAATGCTATGAGAATGTCAATTTTAAAAAGCAAGATACATCCATTGTAAATACAGAACAATCACAACTCAATAAAAACTATAAATAAATAAGAAAATACATGAATAGAGAAAAAAAGAATAAATTGCCATAAAATATTGAAAGTGCTTTATCTGGGTTGGTGGGTGCTTTTTTTTTTCCTTCTTCTTCATATATACCTGAATTTTTAAGCTTTCCTTTAATGGAGTCAAATTCATTCTTAAAAGATGAACGCATACATTTTATATTATAATGAAGGTAAAAGTTGGTATCGTACTGTGCCTTTCAAAGGGTATAGTTTCCTGCTTTTTTCCAGTCCTGCTGCTGAAGGATATTAAGGACTGAGATTCCATCCAAATCAAATCCTGGCTTAATTAAGTGTATCAAGCACTTATGAATCTCTACCATGTGCCAGGCACTGAGATGGCATACAGGAAAAAATCCAATAGTTCTAAGGTGGGAAATGGAATGACTAATCAACTCGAATAAACTCAAATCGTTTTTGCCCTGCTAACCCTAGCATTGACTGACACCAACAAAACAGAAAGAAATCCAAAGGGTACTCGTCTCAAATTGAGAACATTGGGTAAGTGGAAATGACATCGATGTGGGGCTCAGGTCCTGGTTCTGTGCTAACGGAATAGCCTTGGGTCCTCTTCTGCGGGTCAGATTCCTTCTGTATGGATCAGGGAATCTGTGCTGGGGCGCCCAGGTGGCTCAGTCGGTTAAGCGTCTGACTCTTGATTTCGGCTCAGGTCATGATCTCAGGGTTTGTGGGATTGAGCCCTGTGGCAGGCTCCGTGCTGACAGCATGGAGTCTGCTTGGGCTTCTCTCTCCCTCTCTCTCTGCACCTCCCCAGTGCTCTTGCTCTCTCTCTTAAAATAGAAAAATAAACATTAAAAAAAATTTAAATTACATAAATGGGAGCTTCTAGTATTATAAATAAATTCTGAACTTCCTTACAGTTCTTCAATCCTATAATTTTAGGCTCTGTGTCTACAGTCAATAATGACAATGAAGATGATCGTGAAGGGGAAGTTACACTTTAAGAGCCCCTTTTCTCCTGCTATCATTCTCCATTGACCACAGATTCTATAGAAGAGACACACACTTGGTCACAAAGAAGTGAGTCACCAAGGAAGCCTCATGTTGTCTCCGTCTGCCTTGTACACACCTGCCTGGACATATCATCTCCTTCCCTCAATTGCTAGCACATAGTCTCTGTGTTCTTTTTTTTTTTTTTTTTAAGGCACATTCTATTTATTTTTGTATTTTTTAAATGTTTATTTATTTTTGAGAGAGAGAGAGTGAGAGAGAGTGAGCGGGGGAGGGGCACAGAGAGGGAGACACAGAATCCAAAGCAGGTTCCAGACTCTGAGCTGTCGGCACAGAGCCCGACGCAAGGCTCCAACCGTGAGCCGGGAGATCATGACCCGAGCCAGAGTCTTAACCGACTTAACCGACTGAGTCACCCAGGTGCCCCAGTCTCTGTGTTCTGATCTGAAAAGTGTACACAGCCACAGGATTACTGTGAGGAATAAATTTATTCACTGATTCATTAACTGTTTATTGAGTGCCTGCTACAAGTCAGGTGTTGTTCAAGTGCTAGGAAGACAAGAATGAACAAGGCAGACAAAGGCTCTATACTCAGCACTTAGCAAACACCTGAACATCACTTTCTCCTCTTATGTTTCATTTAACTTGAAATAAGCCTGCGGCAGAAACTCAAAAAATATTCTCAATTCAGAGGACCAGTGTTATCTCTGTAGCATTTTTTTTTTTAAAAAGCTGGGGCGCCTGGGTGGCGCAGTCGGTTAAGCATCCGACATCAGCCAGGTCACGATCTTGCGGTCCGTGAGTTCGAGCCCCGCGTCCGGCTCTGGGCTGACTGCTCAGAGCCTGGAGCCTGTTTCCGATTCTGTGTCTCCCTCTCTCTCTGCCCCTCCCCCGTTCATGCTCTGTCTCTCTCTGTCCCAAAAATAAATAAATGTTGAAAAAAAAATTAAAAAAAAAAAAAGCTTATTTATTTATTTTGAGAGAGAGAGAGCACAAGCATGAGTGGGGGGAGGGCAGACAGAGGGAGAGACAAAGGCTCAAGCAGGTTCTGAGTTGTTAGCACAGAGCCCGACGTGGGACTCGACCTCGCAAACCATGAGATCATGACCTGAGCCAAAATCAAGAACCGGACTCTTAACTGACTGAGCCACCCAGGTAGCTCTTCAGCATTTTTAAAAAATAATTTGGGAGCAAAGTATTGGCCATTACCAGCTCATCAGCCCTGTGTGGAGGGAAGCTGTCATCTCCCTTTCATGTTAGCCTTGAGAAGGGAACACTGTACTTTCCTTGTCACACATAAAGCCTTCCTTTTAACTTTCAGGTTCCCCACAGCACACTTCTCCATGGGTTTTCTAACATGCCCTGACATGTAGCACCAAAGGAAACACAAAATGAAAATGAAACAATGTTCCACCTGAGTCACCGTCTGTGTTTCTTCTTTATCACCAAAGCAATGAACTCCCACACAATTGAGGCTTGTTCTATTTAGGTTTTAGAACGTCATCTTTGTAATTAAAGCACACTATTATTGTTATAAACAGTCGGAAAACACGTTCTTAGAAACATCTCCCTGATTCATAAATATTTGGATGGTGAAGTCACAGAGGTGGAATGCAAACCTTGTTAACATGCTGATGATAAAGATCAGTAGACGCTAATATTACTTGCCGAAGAGTTAGCCTTAGTCTGCGGTAGACAGGCAAGGAGGCAAACGGGGCTGTGTTAGTTTATAAGGGTCATTTGGAAAATAGAGGTTTACAAAGACATACTTTTTCTAGTGTAATTTCCTTGACTTGTCTTTGCTAATTCATTCAAGAAATATTCTTTGAGCTCCAGCCTCCTGGCTTGACACACCCTGCCCCTGTCTCTCGGCTCAGCGGGGGCCACCCCTGCACTTCAAGCCCCAGCCACTTGAGACGCTAATGGTTTCGGTTTCTCCTTGAACCTCTGGCGTTGCTACCTTGTTGCCCGTGCTAATCCCTCTGCCTGGAATTTCCTCCTGCTCCTTTCTACCTCTTAGCCCTCCCCACTTGGAAAATGGCTGTTTTATCTTTGAAAATTCAATTCCGAAGCCACCTCTTTGTGTATGCAATGTAATGGTAGTCACATCCAGGATAAGTATGGGATTTGTAATTTAAGTGAAAATGGAGATCCCCTTGTTCTCAAATTATGAAGAATTTCAAGCTGGTGACAGCGGAGCATTCACCAAGTTGGGGACCTTTTGAGAGTGGGACTGTACAGGCCAAAAGCTCATGAAGCCAGCCCCGGTCACACCTTTGCTGCGTTCTCATAACTTTTAGTCAATATTGTTGTTTCTTGGCCGTTCAGTATCCATCCACCCCAATTCAAGTAACGGTCTACCAGTTTTCCTTTGGGAAAGCCGTTCATTCCCCTCACATTCCTGGTCCACGTGCATCTGGGTGCCCAGGCAGAGCAAACTGTGCTAGGGGCCGCAGCGACCGGTTCAAGAACGGGTCAATCAGAGCCCACAAGCTGCTGGGAGGTCTTGGTTGGGGCTCACTGATTTTCCTGCTGGACTCGAACGTGGGGACTCCCGCGCCAGGGGCTGCTGAGGTGGTCACCTGGAGCCAGAGATGAGGGGCGGAGCCAAGAAGGGGGCGGTATCAAGGTTGGCCTACAGCCACATTTACCACAGCGTCTCCAGTCAGGTGCGCCAGTAGATTCCCCCTTTTTGTTTATGCCCTTTGAACTGGGTATTTTGACACTTGCAAACAAGAATCTTAGGGCATACGTATCTATTTGCTTCTTATACATACATTTTTGCATATGTGTTCCTCCCCCCAACCCTCCCCCATCCCTCCCCCTCCCCCCCCCCCCCCCCCATGACCTCATCAGGAGCAAGCAGCTTATTTTTCTCATCTTATATCCCTGGTGCTTGGGAGAGTATTAAAATATGCTTTCATTTTTAAATTGTTTTTTAAAATTTTTTTCAACATTTTATGTATTTTTGAGAGACCGAGACAGAGCACGAACGGGGGAGGGGCAGAGAGAGGGAGACACAGAGTCTGAAGCAGGTTCCAGGCTCTGAGCTGTCAGCCCAGAGCCCCATGCGGGGGCTCGCCAGGCTCCAACCCGCTAACCGTGAGATCATGACCTGAGCTGATGTCAGACACTTAACCAACTGAGCCACCCAGGCGCCCCAATATCCTCTCGTCTTTTAAATAAACACAATGGTTGTGATAGTAGATGTTCTGTAGAACAACAGTTGACAACCTGATTTTTGTTGTGAAATTGAACTGTCCTGTGAAATGGAGGTGTCAGTGAGCCCCTGCCACGCTTCTTTTTGGTTCAATACATGCTAAGGCCAGGTGACCAGGCAATACATAGATTGATAGGTTGATATTGGCAATGCTTGCTTCTTTCTCCTGAGGTAGGGGCCTGTGAAGGGCCCACTTGCTTTAGCCCAAAGCACATTCACGCCTATTGGCTGCATGCATCTCACACAACCCTTGAAGGGGATCGGGCAGGGAGAGTTATCCCTTTCTTACAGACTGGAAGTTGAGAGAAGAGTCTGAACAGTTTGGTCAAGAACCAGGGCAATGCTGTCCAATACGATAGCTACCCACCAACATGGCCTTTGAGCGCTTGAGTGTGGCTAGTCCGAGTTAAGACGTGTTGTAAGTGTAACCTACCCACGGGATTTCAGAGACTTAATACCCAAAAAACCGTGAAATGGCACATTCATAATTTTTCCATCCATTGCATGTTAAAACGATATTTTGAGTACTTTGGATTAAATAAAATATATTATTAACATGTATCGCACTTGTTTACTTTTGCTTTTATTAATATGGTTACTAGAAAATGGAAAATTGTATGTGCAGCTCGCATTTGTGCCTCGTATTTTATTTCTATTGGATAGCTGATCTAGCGTCCAGCATCCTGGCGTGAGCTCTGTTTCTATCTATAGACTCGAGCTCTCCTCTTCCCCGCTGCCACCCTCACCTCAGGTCCTTCTGCCCCACTGTCTCTGCTCTGTCCTCTCCCTCCTTCTTGCTCCCTCCTCCCTAATAAGGCAGAGTGTGTGAGAGGTAGACTGACTTTTTAGGTCTGGCACCTGTTGGCCTCTGCGAATTTATAAGGGCACGAAATAGGTATGTCAACTCTGAACTCTGGAAAATTGTCAGGGCCTGTTTGGTTCAGACTCTCTGAATATTTGCTTTTTAAAAAACACCTCGTCTGTATCTAACTGCAAAAGAAAAATAACAAACCCAAGCTGGGAAGTTTCAATAAAACATATTCCAGTCCTTGCCAATCTTCTGTTAAATTCACGAAGCATGGAGGCTACCTGGGATGTGTCTTAGCCTCATGCATCATGTCCCCAGACCCCGTCTGCAAGGTCTGCTGGCCAGCTGTCCTTCAGCCTCCCCAAGCCCCAAACTTAGGGGAAACAGAATTCAGTTCCTAAACCGGACAGAAGGCAGACTTACTCTCTATGAAACGTTTAGCCTTTAGAACAAGCATTCAAGTGTGGCTCTGAGTGCGTTCCCATTTGTAGGGAACTCAAGGACTAACTGGAAATAGAGAGCTGTCTTGGATGAAACCTGAGAGCTCAGGAATTCTAGGAGATCAGCATCAGAGATTGAGTAGGGGCAGTGGGAAGTTTCGAGGGTCTGTGGAACGATAGAAGACAGTTGTAGGGCTGAGCATGGTGACTGATACAAATATACACAGAGAGAGATACAGACATAAACGTACGCTTAAGATTACTTGCAAAGACTTAGGAACACTTAAAATGCCATGTTATCAATGCATGGATCAGGCTGGCAGCGCTTAAACCCACTGATCTGTCTTAATATCCCTAGAAGGGAGACCCTCAGACACCAGGGACTTCTCTTGCTGTGATGTAATAGGATTATTGCTGTGATTATGACTTACACAGTACTTATCAGTATTAAAGAAGGAATGGCATTCTAATACATGTTACAGCACAGGATGAACCTTGAAGACGTTATGCTAAGCGAAATAAGCCAGACACCAAATGACAAGTGTTAGACAATTCCGCTTATCTGAGGCATCTGGTATAGGTACATTCACAGGGGCAAACGGTACAATTGAAGTTACCAGGGGCTATGGTAAAGGGAGAATGGAGATCTAGTGTTTAATGGGTACAGAGTTTCAGTTCAGGATGATGATAATGTTCTGGACATGGACGGTGGTGATGGTTGCGTAACAGCGTGAATGTACTGAATCCCACTGAATTACACTCTTAAAATGGAAAAATGGTAAATTTTTTGTTAGGTATACTCTACCGCAAGTTTTTAAAAGTGGGTATCTGTTAGAGATCTATCCCGAGACGCGTGCTTTCCTTTAAAATACTCCTGCCTCCCTCTCCAATAAAAAGAGGTGTGGGGGCGCCTGGGTGGCGCAGTCGGTTAAGCGTCCGACTTCAGCCAGGTCACGATCTCGCGGTCCGTGAGTTCGAGCCCCGCGTCGGGCTCTGGGCTGATGGCTCAGAGCCTGGAGCCTGTTTCCGATTCTGTGTCTCCCTCGCTCTCTGCCCCTCCCCCGTTCATGCTCTGTCTCTCTCTGTCCCAAAAATAAATAAACGTTGAAAAAAAAAAAATTAAAAAAAAAAAAAAAAAAAAAAAGAGGTGTGGAAGGATAGAGAACATAAGATTGGCAAAATATCCACCCTTGTCAACACTGGGGTATGGGTATCTGAGGGTTTGTATGTGCATGTTTAAAGATTCCTATAATTTAAAAAGTTTTAACATTAAAGTTTAATGTTTGAGTCTCAGGGGTAAATGAATTCCGGGGAGACCTGTTGGCAAACGTAACTGAGCCCAGCCAGTTGGAAGGGCACGCGCGATGGACCGGGGACAGGGTGATGAAGAGCCTCTTTTACTGCATTCCCTGTGACTAATCCCGACACCACCCGAGTGTAAAGAGTGCTTGCTTTTTCAAAACGACATCCCCTCCGTTACAACATTTTCCTGACCTCTGCCCTTGCTGCAACACCTAATGTCGTTCTCAACCAGTTCGATGAGCTTCTGGATTATATTTTCCCTGCAGGTATAAGCCAAGATACAGATTTTTCTCACAATAGGGTCCTGGGGACAATCATTGAGTAGAGTGAAGGAACATCTGTTGAGAAACAGGATTGAGCTCTATTGAGTTCCAGGCTGCTGGAAGCCTCGGGAGAGGTCCTGTCTGCTAAGGGGCTTGAGGAGGCTGCCATGGGGGAGCTCCTTTAAAGAAGGTGGATCTTGAAGTCATTGCCTTAAGACAGGAGAAAAAAGCATTCCAGGCAGAGGAATCAGGATATGCAAAGGCACGGGAGTACAAAGGAGTGTCTCCTGGTATAGGGACATGGAATGGAAGAAGAGGCTGGAAAAGCTAGCTGGGGTCAAATTGTGGATGCTTTTATATGTCTCACAATGAATTTCGTTCTTTCAACAAATTGAGAGCCTACTAAGGGGCACGTTCTTTGCAAAGATGGATGCTGCCCCTTCCTCCGCTGACTACAAAGTTTGACCAAGAGGAGAGATGATGAAGGGAAATGCACAATCTAGGACACCTCGCTATGGAGCCAGAAGGTATTTGAATCTAATCCTCCTTTAAACCCAGCTTTGCAGAAATGGGTGAGACCAGGGCAAGGAAGAGAGACCTGCTTAGGTAATACGAGAAGATTCCAGATGATAAATTGGGCTTGGTACAAAGAACCAGGTGCATCATAAAGAAATATTTTCCACTTCTGTGCAGTCTCTCCTCATTATCTAAGTGGTGGGCTCATTTACCTTGCAGCCAACATTAAGAACAATGAAAATACATTATCTCCTCCCCTAATGTTGCCCGTATCCAATGCTAACTTCGTAAGTCTCTCAGTAAGAGACCCATTAAGTTTATGTTACCATTTAAAGAAGTGGCTGGAAACTGTGCAATTTCTGAAGGAATAATAATAAAGATTGCCATTGCAAATTGGACACCTGTACCATGGCTTCTGTGTTCACACTGAATTCAACTTTTTTTTTTTTTTAAAGTAGACTTTATACCCAGCACAAGGTTCAAGGCAGGGCTTGAACTCATGACCCTGAGATCAAGACCTGAGCTCAAATCAAGAGTCAGACACTCAATGGAGCCACCCAGGCGCCCCTGAATTCAACTTTTAAAAATGTGTGAATTTCCCTCTTTTACATTTGAAAAATTGAAGTAATATATACACAGAATTTTTAAAAATCCAATCATTCGAGAGAAAACCAACACTGCTCACCCCATACTCACATCACTTTCCAGAGACCCCTGCTTTCGTCTGCCTCCTTAAAAAAAAATTTTTTTTTAATATTTCAGATTGGTTTTGGGGCACCTGGGTGGCTCCATCGATTAAACACCTGAGTTTTGATTTCAGCTCTGGTCATGATCTCATGGTTTGTGGGATTAAGCCCCATATCTGGCTCTGTGCTGACAGTGAGAAGCCTGCTTAGGGTTCTCTCTCTCCCTCTCTCTGCCCCACCCCTACTCTGTCAATCTCTCTCTCTCTCTCTCTCTCTTTCTCTCTCTCTCTCAAAATAAATAAACAAACTTAAAAAATACTCAGATTGTTTTTAAAAGCAATTTATTGGTCTGTTTAAGACAGGGTCTCTTGACTCACCTCCATTAAATATGAGGATTTAGCTTCCTACCTCCTTGCCCTCAGCTCTCTGATTTATAATTTGGCTTTTCTATTGGTTCCCTCTGTACATGTATATGACATACTTAGCCCTCCTTTTCTTCTCCTATCTATGCAGCCCGTGTTGACTCCCCACTATGTTAGCTGAGGATATTAACGCAGTTCCCTTCTGTCTGCCTCTCCCCTCTACTTCCCATTATCTGCTATTTGTACCCTTACTTTTACATCAAGAATGAAACATCTACAATCAGCTTTGTCACCTTAGTTAAGTCTTCCTTGCTTTGTGGGAGGTTTGATTTCTAGAGTAGAAAGCGAACAGACAGGGTCTGCATTATTAAGACCATGTAAATTTGGATTACTGTGATGCTAGGACCACCTTTCCTTCTCTGCCAGGTCAAGGTCACTGCCTCTTTGCCACTTAAAGGAGAACATGCCTAGTGGATTCTCTCTTATGCTCACAGTGATGCTCTCTTTTAGTTGGCTTCCAATTGGGACAATCATTTGCTTTTCAAAATAAAACCATGCCTACATACATAGTCACAGAAAAAAAAAATCATGTACCTGTATTGCCTATATTTTTGAAAGGAAAATTATTGACCAAATATGAAGACAACTAAACTGTGGCATTATTTTGAGCATTTGATGGGGGGATTATGAGGATGGAGGAGGAAGAGAGCTAAATCCAAAATGTCCAAAGTAAAAAGTCAATAGACAATGTCCAAAATGGAAAACTCAGGAAATCAGCAAATATAGCACATTATTTATAAATATGGGGGAAAAAAAACAGCTAAAAGAATGGTTAACAATTGCCTTTGGGAAGTGGAAATCAAGGCTGGGGTCGCCTGGGCTGGGAGACGGTTGTAGTTTTCATCATAGAGCCTTGTAGAGTAGTTGGACTTTCTAACTTTATACACGTATTGCTCTGATACAAATTAAATTTAAATTTAAAAAGAGTAACTGCCCCTCTCATCCCACTCCCAAGATGATCTCTGCCCATCCAATCTAATAGCTGAAAGTGAGACATTAAAAAGAGAGAGGATTGGGGCTTTTTGTGTGGGGCGAGACTTGTGCCTCCCGGTGATTGCCCGCAGGGCACGAGATGTGGTTCTTCACTGGAAGTCCTTGATGGTAGCAAGCCTAGGTCCCTTCTCTGACTTCCCTCTGGTTGAGTTGGGGGCGGGGGTTGCTGGCTGTAACATGCCTGGTTGGGGCTGTCCGTGACCAGGGTGGGAAGTGTGCTGAGCACCCCGAAATTCAGAATGTGCAGCCTCACTGAATCCCCTTGTTAACGTCCAAGTCCACACCCTGCCTGCATGCTTCATGTCCTGAGCCTCTCCAGTTTTCGTTTCCCCTTAGAAGGAGCTTCTCAACATGGGAGGAGAAGTCACCTGGCTGGGGGGGGGGGGGGGGGGGAGGGGAGGAGGGAGGGCAGCTACTTAGGGTCCCCCTCTTGATCTAGATTTATAAATCTCCCTCATTTCAGCCTCAGCCTTCACCCTCACCTCCTGCAGTTACTGCTGCCCCCAATGCTAAGCCTCGCAGGCACCTGTAGAGAGACCCCCCCCCCCCCCCGCCAGCCCGTCTGGCAGGCACCTCACTTGGACTCTTCTGTTTTCCTACTTAATTGCACATGCCCCATCGCACCCATACTTTCATCTCTGCAATTCTGTTGACATCTCCTGTCTGCTGTTATCTATCCCCTTGTCCTTTCTCTCTTTGTAAGTTAATATATTTTTTTTATCCCTTTGCTGTTACTTCCAAGAGGCTTATGGGGAGAGAGAATGGAAATATACATGTGCTTTTGAATGAGTGAATGAATGAATGAATAATTGAATAGTTAATGCTTCATTTTGACTGAAGTTGCAACTGACTTTAAAACAGAAAGGCTGGGGGGCACCTGGGTGGCTCACTCGGTTGAGCGTCCGACTCTTGGTTTTGGCTCAGGTCATGATCTCATGGTTCCTCAGTTCCAGCCCTGCATCGGGCTCTGTGCTGGCAGTGCAGAGCCTGCTTGGGATTCTCTCTCTCCCCCCCTCTCTCTGCCCCTCCTCTGCTTGCGCTCTCTCTCTCAAAATAAATAAATAAACTTTAAAAAAACACGCACAGAAGGGCTGGATTTTGTTTACCATTTCCTGCTCTCTGTCGTGAGTTCGTATTTTGAGGTATTTCCTTTTTAGCGTGACTTTGTCCCTTCGGCCAATGACTGCTTCCCAGAGCCCAGCCTATGGGCTTCTAAATGTGTGGGCTGGTCACAAGAGGCCCAGGCCAGCGACTGTGGTATGTGTCATGGAACCCACCCCAGGGCAGCAACCCCAGCTTCTGCAAAAGTTCCATTTCAAGTCAGTTGTTTGGAATGCAGAACATATTTTCCTATGGAAACAATATAATAAGGGAAAATTTTCGTTCCTAGGCCAACTTTCAAGAGTCTGTTTAAAGCTCATAGATATGAATATTCTTTATTAACATACTCATCCTTCAAATTTATTGAATACCAATTATGTGTAATTTAAACATTATACTATTATTACAGGATTCCATCAAACACAGTTTTTTAAATACATCACTTTGCTCAATTTTTAGCTTCCATTGTTTTTAACTTCCAAATGGTCATCTCTTTTCCAAACATAACCCCTTCTTCTTTTTTTTGTTTTTTTTTCTTTTTTTCTCTTTTTAAAAAAATTTTTTTTTCAACATTTATTTATTTTTGGGACAGAGAGAGACAGAGCATGAACGGGGGAGGGGCAGAGAGCGAGGGAGACACAGACTCAGAAACAGGCTCCAGGCTCTGAGCCATCAGCCCAGAGCCCGACGCGGGGCTCGAACTCACGGACCGCGAGATCGTGACCTGGCTGAAGTCGGACGCTTAACCGACTGCGCCACCCAGGCGCCCCGATAACCCCTTCTTCTATCCTTCCCCTAACTCACCTGCCCACCTTAGAAAAACTCATGTGAGAGTCAGTGAAAAAGTTCATTTGTCAGAGACAGAAAGTTCCTGATGATGTCTGAAGGGAGAAGCACCCAGAGGGCTCCTCTGTCCAGTGAGGGGCCATCCTAGGAAGTCACTGACCATGTTCTCCAGCACACCGCCGTGACTTGGGTCAAACTGGGAATTAGCTCTTTTTGTTCTTTTAATTTTTTTTACATTTATTTATTTATTTTTGAGAGACAGAGAGAGACAGCACAAGGGGGGGGGATGGACAGAAGAGAAGGAGACACAGAATCCAAAGCAGGCTCCAGGCTCCGAGCTGTCAGCACAGAGCCGGACGTGGGGCTTGAACTCACAAACAGCAAGATCCTGAACTGAGCAGAAGTCAGACGCTCAACCGACTGAGCCACCCAGGCACCCCCCCCCTTTTTTTTAAATATTTATTTTTGAGACAGAGAGAGGCAGAGCATGAGCAGGGGAGGAGCAGAGAGAGAGAGGGAGATGCAGAATCTGAAGCAGACTCAAGGCTGTCAGCTGTCAGCGTGGAGCCTGACACGGGGCTCGAGCCCTTGAACCGCGAGATCATGACCTGAGCCGAAGTGGGATGCTTAACCGACTGAGCCACCCAGGCACCCCAGGACATTAGCTCTTTATCAATATCTTTGGGATTGCTAAGGCTGCAGCACTGACACAACCCAAAATCCACTTTTTAAGCCTCGACCCCCGTAAATATTGGCTGTTTTCTGCCTTCCCAGCGCAGCCCTTCATGTGCTTATTTTCTTGCACGCTGAGTTGCTTTGGGCTTGCCGAGAGCAATGCTCTCACTCACGAGGAGAGGGGACAACTACCTTGCAGTGGACATTTGAAACGCTTACCAAATTAAGTTCTTTGGCACTTTCTCCCAAGGTTATTCTGGGCAAGAGTATCATGCAAGATGGCAAACACATACTGATACAGCCGTTGGTTCGTTCATTAAACCGTAGTGAAGGCTTACTGTGTGCCCGACACCATGCTGAGGGCTGAGGGTGCCTTCCTGGAGCTACCTCCACCCCATCCATGTGGCACTCTGAGCAGCAGAGAGGAAGAAAGTACCACAGCCCGAGAGGAGTGTTCCCTCTCACTGACCTTCCCCTTTCCCCAAATAGAGTTCTACCAGCTTGGAAGAGAAGGGAGAAGCAGGAGAGGGAGAGATAGGGGAGCTAGCTGTGTGGGTCTCCTTTTATCGACCGTCGAGCTCTGGGGTCCGAAGGTAAAAGAACCCCCATGGAAAATTGCAGAAGCTCAGAGCAGAGGAGACTTGTACCTCGCTTCCTGTAGGTCACTTCCCAGAGAAGCCTGTGTGTGTGAGTAGAAGAGGTGTGGGTGAGGGAGGCGTCCAGGGTCCCGGGCTGGGGCAAGCCTCACAGTGTGGTGCGGAAAGAGTGGCCACCACCTCCCCTTCCCACAGACAGGACCCAGCATTGGTGAGAGAGGCCAGAGGCCCCAACACGTTTGGGAAAAGGAGGAGGCAGAGGGCTTCGGAGGCCACAGCAGGACCTGGGGCATTCAGGAACAAGCCAGGTAGGTGAGTATCAATGGCCAAAGGCTAAGAGGACTTGAGAAAGAGACTAGGGACAGAATGCTGAATCTGACTAAGCTGAGAAACCTGAAGTGACTCCATGCTCATTAATGTGGCTGAGTTGATCTGAAAAGGATGAAATTATGTCTCCTGTGACAAGGAAATGAAAAATTACAAAATATAATTCATTACATTTGACATGTATGTGACTTATAAAATTTATTCCCGCTTCACAAATACATTTGAAAATTAGACATCTTCATATGTTCTTTAGGGGAACATACAGGTGATGAAATAGAGGCTGAGAGGGAGGACTTATGTTGGATGGGGCTTGAGGGGGGCCCTTTAAACAGGTCTCTCTTTAAGCTGAAGCCTGAAGGGTGAGAAGGAGCCAGCCACCCCAAGAGTTTTAAGAGTGCTCTAGGCAGAGGGAATAGCACGAGCCAAGGTCCTGAGGCAGGAGAGGGCTGGGCTCTCAGAGGAACTGCAGGAAGTTCAGTATGACTGAGCGTAGTGAGCAAGGGAGGGAGCCCAGGTGAGCTCGGAGAGCTTGGAGATAGACAAGCAGATCGAGCAGGGCTTTGGGGTCCTTCAGTAATTAGCAACCCCTAAGCTGCCACATGCAGAAGTCCTTCTTCCACCCCTAACCCCCTGCCTTCATTAATAAACCCTCTTCTCTTCAACACTGTGGTTTGCAGCTCTGTCTCACTACCAAGGCCCATCTCCCTTACGCCTTTGGCGTCCTCAGCACCCCTCAGTACAGACCTTCCCTTGTAGGGTTTCTCTTCACCTCCTCCTCTTGGTATCTGGTGGGCTGGAAGGGTGCATAGTAGATGAGTAAGGGCTAACAAATGAGTAGATTTTTAGGCCTCCCTCCCCGGCACTGTCATGCAGTAGGCCTGGGTGGGGCCTGCACTCTGCATGGTTACCAAGCTCCCACAGGAATGCGATGCCACCTGCATCCAGGTGAGAAGCTCCAGGTGAAAGAGGCAGGTCATATTTAGGCAGGAGGGAGGAAGAGTGGGGCAACTCAATTAAGAATTTTGACTCCAGGGTAGTGTGACAGTGCATTTTATCTCTCAGGTTAACTGGGGTCATGGGGTGACCAGATATTTGGTCAAACATTATTCTGGGCGTTTGTAGATGAGTTGAGCTTTTTTTTTTTTTTTTTTAATTTTTTTTTTTTTTCTCAACGTTTATTTATTTTTGGGACAGAGAGAGACAGAGCATGAACGGGGGAGGGGCAGAGAGAGAGGGAAACACAGAATCGGAAACAGGCTCCAGGCTCTGAGCCATCAGCCCAGAGCCTGACGCGGGGCTCGAACTCCCGGACCGCGAGATCGTGACCTGGCTGAAGTCGGACGCTTAACCGACTGCGCCACCCAGGCGCCCCATGAGTTGAGCTTTTAAACCAGTAGACTGAGTAAAGCAGATTGCCCTCCCTAACATGGGCCTTATCTAATCAGTTGAAGGCTTGAATAGAACAAAATAGAACAAAAGGGCTGACCTTTTTGACCCTTAAGAGAGAACTCCTGCCTGTTTTTGAGCTGGGACATCATTTTCTTTCTTTCTTTCTTTCTTTCTTTCTTTCTTTCTTTCTTTCTTTCTAGTTTTTATTTATTTTGAGAGAGAGAGCGAGCAGGGGAGGGGCAGAGAAAGAAGGAGAGAGAGAAGCCCAAGCAGGCTCCACACCATCAGTGCGGGTCCTGATGTGGGGCTTGAACTAATGAACCATGAGATCATGACCTGAGCCCAACCCAAGAGTCAGATGCTTAACCGAGTGAGCCACCCAGGCACCCCGAGCTGGGACATCATTTTCTTCCTGCCTTCAGACTTGTTCTGAAACATTAGCTCTTCCTGGGTCTCAAGCCTGCCAGCCTTTTGACTGGAACTATACTGCCAGTTTTCCTGGGTCCCTGGCTTGCTGACTGCAGATCTTAGAACTTGCCAGCCTCCATAATCCTGTGAGCTGGTTCTTCTTATCTATCTACCTATCATCTATCTATCTATCTATCTATCATCTAATCTATCTATCCATCTAATCTCCCAGTGGTTCTATTTCTCTGGAGAACCCTGACTAATATAGGTAGTGATAACTATTTCTTTCTTTTTAGGATGCTCAAAACTTTATAGTATGGCAGGGAACGCTGTCCTGATGGTAAAGGTTGTTCATAAACATTGGTATAAGAAACAAGAAAGTGCTATGTGACATAGGTCTTTTTGGGAGACTTTAAAAAAATAATTATGGCTACTATTTATAAATGCCCTCTGGTGATATTTTACCTCCTCTCCCTTGTAAATACTTATGTGATGTCTGGCTCTCTTGTAAGTATAATCTCCACGAGGGCAGAGACATTCTCTGTTTTGGTCACCACCATATCTATGAGAGAGGCTAACACATGGTAGGTGCTCGGTAAATGCTTGGTTGAGGGAGTCAGTCAATCTATATCTAATCTTCCCTACAACACCCCATGGTAGGTACTGTGATTCCCATTTTTAGAAAAGGGAACCAGGGCGTCCGACTTCGGCTCAGGTCCTGATCTCACAACTTGTGAGTTCGAGCCCCGCGTCGGGCTCTGTGCTGACAGCTCGGAGCCTGGAGCCTGCTTCGGATTCTGTGTCTCCCCCTCTCCCTGCCCCTCCCTCACTCATACTCTGTCTCTCTCCTTCAAAAATAAACATTAAAAAAAAATTTTTTTTAAAGCAAATCAGGGGTGCCTGGGTGGCTTAGTCAGTTGAGCGTGGAACTCTTAATTTCAGCTCAGGTCATGATTTCACGATTTCGTGGGTTTGAGCCCCACGTTGGGCTTTGTGCTGTCAGCATGGACCTTGTGTAGGATTCTCTCTCTCTCTCTGCCCCTTCCTCACCCACGCTGTCTCTGTCTCTCTCAAATAAATAAATAAACTTTAAAAAGCAAACCAAACCAAAGCTCAGCTTGAATGCTGTTGTTCTCTGATTACAACACCCCTACCCCCTTCCTTCCCTGTCTGCCCTGCCCCGGGTCCTGGGAGGCTGACCTGTACAGACATACAAAGTGGAGTCCTGGCCAAGGAAGGAGAGAGAGGTCAAGGTTCTAACCTCTGTTCCACGTGTGGTGCTGATACAGTGGCTGTGTTTCTTCAGGGCCATGGCTCCTGTCAGGCGGCCCCCTTTCCATGGCTGCAGCTTTCAACAGGATCTAATAAAATATTCCCTCCCCTTGCCCTTCAGGCCTGCAGCGGTCATGGCTTCCTGCTCTTACAAGTTTCCTGGTACTTCACCATCCCTTGTTGCCAAAACCCTTTATGCTGCCAAAGCCTCGGCTAATAGTCCCTTTATCCAACTCAAGCTCGTTGGAGCGCCTGGGTGGCTCAGTCGGTTACGTGACCAATTCTTAGTTTGAGCTCAGGTCATCATCTCACGGCTTCATGGGTTCAAGACCCACATCAGGCTCTGTGCTGACAGTGTGGGTTCTCTCTCTCCCTTTTTCTCTGCCCCTCCCCTGCTCACTCGCTCTCTCTCTCGAAATAAGTAAATAAACTTAAAAAAGAAATTTTAACTCTCCTCAGTTAAATCACTCGTGTGTGCCATCATTTTCCTGCTGGGATGCTGACTGATAAAGAGAAATTAGGTAACAAAACCATATGGCTAAAAGGTGGTAGAGGCAGAATTCAAACCCAGGTATTTTTGTTATACATTTTGTCACACATCACGACGTCCACTCTCACAAATTGGCTAAGAATGAACCTACCCCACGAAGTCCTATAATTTCTTCTAGAACATTCTACAACTCTAGCATGCTTTATCACCTCTTCTTCCAGAGAGGAAAATTGGTAAAATGGAAATCGGGCTTGGCCTTCTGTAGCCCCAGACATCCCAACTTGAATCCAGACTATGCTGCTAGTTATGTGTCTCTGAGCAAATGGCTTGACCTCTCTGAGCCTCTGTCTCCTGGTTGAAAAGTGGAGCCCTGCTACAGCAGGTGGGAATGAGGAGTAAATAAATCAAGGTATTTGTATCACGAGCTCAGTAAAGTTGGTGTTTCCTCTTCATTCTCCTAAGTTCAAGTCTCATGGCAATGCCTGAATGAATACCTGACTGAAGTCACTCAGTCTCTTTCTTGGTTAAAAAAGTGTTGCTCAGGGGGGGCTGGCTGGCTCAGTCAGTACAGCATGCAACTCTGGAACTCAGGGTTGTGAGTTCAAGCCCCACATTGGGTGTAGCGATTATAAAGAAATAAACTTAAAAAAATATTTTTTTTTGGCTCAGTCTCTGTGCAGGGAAAGATGTCAGAGGTTTTGACTAAAAACATGTGGGCGTGTTGCAGAAGAAGGCTTCCAGAGTCTTCAGCTCAGGACACAGATCTTTTCTCCCACACTTTCCTTCGGGCATTTAGTGTTACTGACGCTCTTGTGACATGGCAGAAAGTGAATCTCATGACCAGAGTGTTTTTTCTCCGGCGCTAATGACTGTGACTAAAATAGGCATTATGGGGGGAGCCCACACAGCCCTCCCCTTGCAGAAGTTCTGAAGGCCACACTGCTTCAGAAGGGTGCACTGGATTTGAGGGACAATTGCTGGTGAACCTAGTTTCTTTAGAAGCCTCACAATGTGTAAGTGAAAACACATTAAGGAAAGCTCACTAGTACAGAATTTATGGAGTGTGGGGCAGAGGCTGGCTAGGTTCTTCCAAAGGAAGAATCTGAAATTTGAATCTGGAATTTGAATTTCAGATAAACAACACACAATTTTTTTTTAATCATAAGTATGTCCCATGAAGCATCTGGGATATACTTATACTAAAAATTCTTTGTTTTTGTCTCAAATTCCCATTTCCTTGAGCACTGTGTATTTTTATTTGCTTAATCTGGAATCTCCATAGATGAGGGGCAGATAGATGTTTCGCCGGCCTTAGAGAACATTGTTCTCAGGATCTCCTCACACATTTAAGAAACTCTCTTCTACTCAGAAACCAATGAACCATGTGCTTTTTATAAACTGTTTTTTTATATCCATTAAAAGAGGATTCTAACATTCTATTAGTTAAGTTCTAACGTCTATGTTCTTGAGAATAAAACTGCATTTCTTTAAGAATATGTACTTATAAGGGTGCCTGGGTGGCTCAGTCTGTTAAGCGTCCGACTTCAGCTCAGGTCATGATCTCTAGGTCCGTGAATTCAAGCCCCACATTGGGCTCTGTGCTGACAGCTCAGAGCCTGAAGCCTGCTTCGGATTCTGTGTCTCCCTCTCTCTCTGCCTCTCCCCTGCTTGCACTCTGTCTCTCTCTGTCTCTCAAAAATAAATAAACATTAACAAATTAAAAAAAAAAAAGAATATGTAACTATATCCTTTATCCAGAGACCATGTATCAAGCAACTTCAAATTTTGTAACACTGCCAAGCTTTTACTGTGTATATGTGTGAGATATCTCACATGTATATATTAAGTATTCCTCAAGATACTGAGTAATTATCTTGTGCTTTTCATTTGTATGGTGTGCATTTCCATACTATTGGCTATATTTTCTTTATACTGTTTATTCTCTTAAACCAGTAATAATTATACCATAAAGTGCAATATTTATAGCACAGCAAAGGTCTGTGAAATCACAAATATTTTTTGCATCTTCAATTCAATAAAGCATGCTTTCATTGGTTAAAAACAACAACACAAAACTACACGACCCCCATTAGAGATGCCAGGGGGCTTACGCACTTGACTTAAGGCACTGCTCAACTTTTTGTAGATATGTACTCAAAACCGAATGTTCTAGTTCCTATTCTTCCAAGTTCTCGGTTTTCATGTTTCCCACCTCATGGGAGCAGTGGGGAGCAGACTAGGAAGGTGGCTGGGCTTTCCACTAGAGGTGTGCACACTAAGGGCAGGAAACAGTGTAAGAGCAGAGGTCCCCCCACCCCCAATACAGGGCATCACAGTCCGGGGGCATTTCCTGTCAGGGCCGGTAGGCTGGCAACATTATGTTGGCCCCCGTTGGCATCACTGAGTTACTGAGGCATATAATAATGTGGCACATCACCATGCAAAACTTAAATTATGTTCAGGTCAAAACTTTTGTCTTCCCATCTCCAGAAAGGGCACCACGACACTTTTTAAAGTATTATTAGAGTTCTAAGAGTTCTAGACAATGTCACAATTTTCTCAGACAATTGGAAGACTGCAAATATGAAATAATTATTGGCTTTTAACATGTCTCTCATTAGTAGTGAAGACGGAGAAAAGAACAATGACCGTATTTACATACTACTCCGGAAACTGGGCAGCAGTAGTAAAAAAAAAAAAAAAAAAAAAAAAGGACCCTTCCCTCAGCAGAGCTCAAAATCTATGGAGGGGTATTTGTATCCACCAGGATAGCCTAGGTTATGCTATAGCAACAAACAACTCTAAAACCCTCGGTGCCTTTATTATTATTATTTTTCATGTTTATTTTGTTTTGGGAGAGCACAAGTGGGGGAGGGGCGGAGAGCGGGGGACAGAGGATCGATCCAAAGCGAGCTCTGCGCTGACAGGCTGACGGCAGCGAGCCTGATGCAGGGCTCGAACTCACAAAACACGAGATCATGACCTGAGCAGAAGTCTGACGCTCAACTGACTGAGCGCCCCCCCCCGCCCCAGGTCAGTGCCTTTAAAACCATGAATTTGTTTCTCATTCATCACCGTCCACTGGCCATCTCTGTTAGTCCCACTCCAGAGCCCAGACTGATAGAGCGGTCACCAGCTGGCTAGACTGTTGTCATCCAACCAAGGGGACGTTCATTTTATAGAAGAGCATTTCTGGATTTCGGGTGATTCAGAGATGTAGCTAGATAAGGTCCAGAGCCTTCCCGAAGTCACAGAACTTAAATTCTTACACCAGTGCCTCTTCCTTTCTGCAGATACGAGCTATCCTGTTAGGCTGGCCACCCTCCAGGAAGACTGTGAGTAAACAAGGCTCCAGGTTCAACTTCAAAGGTGTAGTTTTTCTATGTGTTAGCACTATTTTATGCACAGGGTATACAGTGATGACCAAAGCATATAGAGTGTGTCTCCTTATGGAGCTTATGGTTTTGGGGTGGGGGGAGGCACAACACAGAGTTGAGCTTCCCAAACTCGGGAGGAAAGACCGAGAAACTGCTCCGGAGAGTCGCCCGGGCTCCCAGGGCTACAAGTTGTGTAAGAGGATGCAGGCACAGCCTGCTGATTGGGAATGGGTCGGCGACTGGATCTGCCGTGTCCCTGTCACCACCATGCAGCAGTGACCCTGCACTGACCCCAGAAACGCTGGTTAGGGGTTGGGATCCAGGGGGCTGGCTGAGGCAACTACAAGAGTGGGAGTGAAGGAGGGGGTGAGCGCAGAGTGAGAAAGAGAGAAAGAAAGCAAAAAAAAAAAAAAAAAAAAAAAAAAAAAGTAACATGACTCCCATCTGAAATGAGCCTGCAAACCCAAATTCCAGAACACATGAAGAAATCTAATGCCGGGACAGACGGCCAACAGAGTCAAAAAAGTAGGACAGGATTTCATTCCACATGGAAACTAATTTTGTAGATCAGCCAAACAAATACTTTAGAATAAGTACCTCTGACGTGTCAAAAGGGATGGATAAAAGAAATTATTAGAAAATTAAGGGGTGCCTGGGCGGCTCAGTGGGCTAAGTGTCTGACTCTTGCTTTTGGCTCAGGTCATGATTTCACAGTTTGTGGGTTCGAGTCCTGCACTGTCAGTGTGGAGCCTGCTTGGGATTCTCTCTCTCCCACTCTCTCTCTCTGCCCCTCCCCTACTCACACACTCTCTCTCAAAATAAAATAAAATAAAATAAAACAAAATAGAAAATTAAAAACAATGCCAGGTTAATTTTCTTTCTTTTTTAAAAAATTTTTCCCTAATGTTTATTTTTAAGAGACAGAGCATCAGCGGGGGAGGGACATAGAGAGAGGGAGACACAGAATCCGAAGCAGGCCCCAGGCTCCGAGCTGTCAGCACAGAGCCCAACGTGGGGCTCAAACCCACGAGCCATGAGATCGTGACCTGAGCTGAAGTCAGATGCCCAACTGGGCTCACCACCCAGGCGCCCCATTAATTTTCTTAAAAAGAGTTACCTAAAAATCTCAGGAATGAATCATAAAGTCATTGAAATTTAAAATAGCCTGGCTGAGAACATTTCTGGACTGAATGAAGTTGCAGAGCACAGCAGTGAAGGTGAAATTGGTTGTGGGGAGCACAGCCAGCGTCTGGACAGGGAAGAGAAAGCATTAAGACACATGGGGGGATCGACGGAGAGACACCGACTGTCATCTGATAAAAATTCTGAAAGAAGAGAAAGGAGGCAATGACAGTCCAGCAACGTTTAAAGAGATCATGACTCGGAATTTTGCGGAATTGAAGACTTCAAATCAAAAGTACATTCAAGGGGCGCCTGGGTGGCTCAGTTGGTTGGCGTCTGACTTCAGCTCAGGTCATGATCTCACCATTCGTGAGTTTGAGCCCCATGTCGGGCTCTGTGCTGACGGCTCAGAGCCTGAAGCCCACTTCGGATTCTGTATCTCCCTCTCTCTCTGTCCCTCCTCACTTTCTGTCTCTCTCTCTCCTCTCTCAGTAATAAATAAACACCTAAAAATATTTTTTAAAAAAAGTACATTAGAGTACCAAACACAGAAATAAGAATAAACCAATACCTAAACTCATCGTAGCAAAATTGCAGAACATGAAGGATAAGGATAATCCAAAAGTCAGCAGAGATAAAAGAGGGACTACCTACAGAGGAATGAGCATCGGTGCAGTGGCAGCCCTTTTGTAGGCAGTAGATTCCAGAAGACAATATGCTGATGTGCTCAAAGTGCAGAGGGAAAATCATGGCCAGTTTAGAATTCTACACCCTGACGAGTAAAGACACCTCAGCCACACAAAGACCCAGACAGTTTGGCAACCACAAACGGTCACTAAAAGAACTACTAAAGGGTATTATAGTTTAGTGTATGTAATCAGTTATTGGTTGTAGAAAATACTATTTTTTTTTTATATTTAAGAGGATGAAACTACAAGTCTGGAACAAAAATAAGAGGGGAGCAGGGTTCAACGGGTAACTAAACAGTACTGGTGCTTTTGTTGTGGCCAAGAGAATATTAAGCTATGAATACTTCACACCTTAAAAAGTATATTCTGTAAGAGCAAAGTGAAAAGTGAAAAAACAGACAAAAACAGGACGAGTAAATAAAGTGATCGACTTAATAAACTAAGGAAAGAACACCAGAGAAACCTAAACTATAAATAAGAAAATAATAAATAGAAGAGAAAAAAGTTAAAAAATAGTATTTGGGGAAGATAGATAAAACCAAATGTTTGTTTTTTGAAATAAGTACGGAAATAGACAAACCTTGAGCAAAGGGATCAAGACAAAGGAAAACACACACACACACACACACACACACACACAGAAAATAGGAATAAAAAGGGGCCAGAGGGGCGCCTGGGTGGCTCAGTCGGGTAAGCGGCCGACTTCGGCTCACGTCATGATCTCGCGGTCCGTGGGTTCGAGCCCTGCGTCGGGCTCTGTGCTGACTGCTCAGAGCCTGTTTCAGATTCTGTGTCTCCCTCTCTCTCTGACCCTCCCCTGTTCATGCTCTGTCTCTCTCTGTCTCAAAAATAAATAAACGTTAAAAAAAAAAGGGGGGCTAGAAATAGAAAATAGGAATAAAAAGTGGGGCGTCTGGGTGACTCAGTCAGTTAAGCCTCCGACTTCAGCTCAGGTCATGATCTCGGAGTTCAGTTCATGAGTTCAAGCCCCACATCAGCCTCTCTGCTGTCAGGGCAGAGCCCACTTCAGATCCTCTGTCCCCCTCTGTCTCTGCACCTCCTCCACTCGCACTCTCTCAAAAATAAATAAATTTCTAAAAACGTTAAAAAAACAGATACAATGAAGATGCAAAAATACTTAAAAGAATACTATTAACAACTTCATGCTGATAAATATGGACATTTAGAAGAAGTGGAAAATTTTTAAGGAAAAATAAAATTTTGGTGATGGATTCAGGTAAAACCAGAATAAAGCCTTAGTCATTAAAGAATTTAAATTGGCGGGGCACCTGGGTGGCTCAGTCGGTTACGTGTCCGACTTCGGCTCAGGTCATGATTTCGCGGTCTGTGGGTTCGAGCCCCACGTCGGGCTCCGTGCTGACAGCTCAGAGCCTGGAGCCTGCTTCAGATTCTGTGTCTCCCTCTCTCTCTGACCCTCCCCCGTTCATGCTCTGCCTCTCTCTGTCTCAAAAATAAATAAACGTTAAAAAAATTAAAAAAAAAATTTAAATTGGCAATGAAAAGTCTTCCCATCTCCAAAGACATCAGGCCCCGCTGGTTTTATCAGATCTTCAAAAAATAAATCAATGTCATTTTAAAAATCTGTTTGAAAGAATGAAGGGGAAAGGGAAGAAGACTACCTAATTTATTTTTTAAGACACTAAATCCAGACACGTATACGTAAAGTATAACTTAATCTCACTTTTTATGTGGATGCAAAATCTTAAAGAAAATAACACGATCGGACAGGATTTAATCACAACTTGAAAGCATAATTCAAGACTAGAAAACCTAAAATGTTTTTAGTCTCATCTTGATAAATGCAGAAAAAACATTTCACAGAGCAAAGTAGTTATTCATAGTTAAAAAAAAAAAAAACCTTTGCAAACTAGGTATAAAAGGCATATTTCTTTACCTAAGGCCATATATCAAAATTCTATAGGCAAATATTACACTAACTTTGGATATTTTTTTTTCAACGTTTATTTATTTTTGGGACAGAGAGAGACAGAGCATGAACGGGGGAGGGGCAGAGAGAGAGGGAGACACAGAATCGGAAACAGGCTCCAGGCTCTGAGCCCAGAGCCTGACGCGGGGCTCGAACTCCCGGACTGCGAGATCGAGATCGTGACCTGGCTGAAGTCGGATGCTTAACCGACTGCGCCACCCAGGCGCCCCGAACTTTGGATATTTTAAAGACAGCTCCAAAAAAGTAGGAATAGTGTAAGGATACCAGTTGTAAGCCTTTATTCACTGAGGGTCTTAACTGATGCAACAGAAAGGGGAGAGAAAGAAAGAAACACGGAGGGACAGAGGAATAGAGAGGGATTGAAAAAAAGAAAGAAAACTGTTCTTGTTTGCAGCAAATGTGATTACCTACATAAAGAATTACAGAAAATTCACAGAGAAATTCTTAAAGCTAAAAAGCATTCAACAAGGATGCTAGATATAAAAGTCACACAAAAATCACTAGCATTCCTACACAATAACTAATTAGAAAATATAATGGGAAAAAAAAACGATCCCATTAACAACAGTAGTAGAAATTATGTGTCCCCTCGGGACAAATTTGTTTAAAGGTGTGCAAGACCTTTATGGAGAAAGCTAGGAAAGTATTATTGAACAATATAAAGACCCAAATGCATGGAGAGAAATAGCATGTTCATTGATTACTCAACAATGTAAAAGTGTCCATTTTCTCCATATTGATCAATAGACTTGATGCTATTTCAATTTTGAAAATCCCCAAAATACGTGCTCTGTGTGTGTGTGTGCGATTCTTAATAAGCTAATTCTGAAATTCATGTGAAAGGGACAAGAAGGATCAAGACGAGTCTGAAGAAGAGGAGGGTAGTAAGACTGTGGTGGTATTGGTGGAGACAGACATACAGATGAGGGGATCAGAACAAAAGCCCAGAAATACTTCGACACACAAGGAAACTCTATAAGGTGGCATCACAACACAACGGAGGAGAAGAGACAAAGATTAAAGACCCCAATGTGAAAAGCAAATGTTTGTAAATTTTAGAAGAAACCACCGGAAAGTACACTTATTATCACCAAGTAGGGGAAGATTTCTCCTATAAGATACAAACATACAAACAATAAAATAAGAGAGAAATGTTTGCTCACATGAAGACAAAAAAACCCAACCAAACAAACAAACAAAAAAACCCAAACAACCAATGCACCAAAAAAGACACTATAAACATAATGAAAAGAAATTACAGAATGGGAGAAGGTATTTGCAATGCATATAACCAAAAAGGGGAAATATTTTAAGGAGGAGACATTATATAAGCTTAATTCTTTGATTTCAGGGCAATAAAACAAGCTATTAATACTAGGAATTAAAATAACAAAGTCTAAGGACAGAACAAAAATTAGAACAAAAATCAAAGTATAGGAACATGGCAAAAGAGAATTAAAATAACAACACACCATATCAAAAGTTATGAAATGTTATCAAAGTATATGGAAAGGTGAAATTATAATCCTTATATTTTTATCATTTTCAAGGAAAGGAAAATGAAAGTATTCAATCTAAAGATTTATGAAAATGACAATAAAATTCTTAAGAAATCAAGAGAAAGAAAAATTAAGGCAAAACCAAAACTAAATGAGTTAGAATAGAGGAAACTTTATAGACTTAATTTAAGAGTTTCTTAAAATAAAATAGAGAAACCTTTAGAGAAAATAAAGAAGGAAAAAAAACCCCTGTGGATAACAAAATTAGAAATGAAAAGAAGGATCCAACATCAGATAAAGAGCTATTTTTAACATAAGGCAATACTTTGTAAAATTTTAAGTTAAATTTGAAAACTATTTCTTCTGGAACCAAAATTAGAAATATAAAACCTAAATATAATTATCACAGCTAGAAAAACTAGAAGAGAAAAGAAGGAAAGAACTGTCTCCAGAAAAAAAAAAAAATTGCCTAGGCCTAGAAACCTTTAGAAGGAAAAATCTTTCAACTCTTAAGGAATAGATAATTACTGTGTGTCAGTTATTACTTCCAAACACTGAAAAATAGAAAAAGTATGCCTAAGTTACAGAGATAATCCTGATGTCAAAACCTGAAAAAGATAGCTTGAAAAAAAAAAAAAAGGAAAATAGGTTTAATCTAAATTATGAACAGAGAGAAGAAAATCTAAAGACAGATACTAGAATAGCAAAAGAATAACCCCAGTAGAGTTTAACCTAGAATGAAAAGGTTTTTGTTTCAATATTTGAAAAACCCAGTAGTAGAATATATCACATCCACCGGTTCAAAAAGAAAATCCAACAATAGATACAGAAAAAAGCATTAAAATCTAATAGCTAGTCCTAATTAAAAAATGATTATAAGTTTAAGAACTTCTTAACACTAAATAGTATTACAACAGTCAACACTGTCCTTAAGAATGAAACACTGAGGCAATATTATTAAAATCAGGAACAAAATAGGGATAAAAGCTATTGCCATTTTTATTTAATTTTGCTCTGGGAGTTCTGACCAATTAATAGTACATATATAAAAATAGGATGCATGAGTGTTAGAAGGGAGAAAACAGATTTATATTTTTTTGGAGATGATATAATTAACTCCTGGAAACTCAAAAAAATAATTCATCTAAAAATTATTAGAGGTGGTTTGGGAGGTCAAGAAAACTGCTAAATATACAAAAGAGAGGCAAAAACCTATGTAGCTTTTCTACATAGAAATACTATCCAGTTCAAAAATACAGTGAAAAACATAAAATTATAATAACAAAAATGAATAATGACGACATTGAAAACCTCTTAAATGCCTTGGAATAGCTTTCAGAAGAAAGTGAAAGATTCACATAATAAAAACTACAAAATGTTACTGAAAAATGTAGAAGAAAATTTAAACATTAAGTTCCTTGGCCACGATGTAGGATTTTTCAAATTCGTCTGTATGCTTAATATATTTTCAATACAAATCTCAATAAGATTCTTTTTGGAATTTGACATCATCATTCAAATTCTTACTGAAAGAGTAATTAGGTATGAATGGCAAAGAAAATGTGCATGAAAAGAAATGATGAGGAAGAGGCCCCACCAGGTGTTAAAACCATTTGAAAAAGTAAGTATCAGTAAAATCATGTGCAATTGACAAAAGAACAAATGTACAAATCAATTTTTCATTATATTTTCTAACAGAATAGATATTCTGAGCCCACATTATACACAACAGCTTAATCTGTGATGAAGAAAGCATAATAAGTCAGTAGGAATAAAATTATTGTTTAAAAAACTGTGATTATTTAGAAAAAAATAAATTTAAAGATTTACTCCAGATCGTAATCAAAATAACTGGATATGGATAAACAGATGTAATTAGATTTAAAATACAAATCTATTCAAATAAAACTAAAAGAAAATTAGAAGCACATCAAAAAATGTTCAAAAACTTTAGTCATCAAGGAGATGCAAATTAAAACTACAATAAGCCACCACTGTATGTCCAATACAATGGCTAAAATTTAAAAAGACCGACAGTATCCGATGTTAGTAAGGATTTGGAGCAGCTGGAACTCTCATACGTTGTTGGTGGGAATGTAAAATGGTGCAATCACTTTGGGAAAAAGTCTGGCAGTTTCTTGTAAATCTAAACATACATCTATTCTATGACACAGCAATTCCACCCAAAAGTACTTCCCCAAGGGAAGTAAAAGCATATGTCCACAAGAGGACAAGTACAAGAACGTTCTTGATGGCCCCAAACTGGACACAGCCCATGTGTCCATCAAGAGAGAAATGGATAGACAAACTGTAACACAGACAAGTAATGAAGTATTACTCTTAGCAACAAAAAGAAACTCCTGATACCCACCAGCAACAGATGAATTTTTAAAACATTATATTGAGTGAAAGAAACTTTACACAAAAGAGGTAGTCCTGTAAGAGTCCATTTATATAAAGTTCTAAAATAGGTAAAAATAATCTGATGAAAAAACTAAAAACCGTGGCTGCCTCTCAGGTAAAGTGGGAGTGAGAGTCTACTGGGAAGGGATGCTATGGAAATTTCTGGGATGATGTTAATTTCTCTTTACGTATATTTTAAAAGCTTTATTTAAATATAATTCCTACTGCATACAATTCACCCATTTAAAGTGTACAATCCAATGGTTTTTAGTGTATTCATATATCTGTGTAACTATCAGCTCAAAAACAAAACATACCCTTTAAACTTATAAATCTTGATAGGTTTATGCATTTGTCATTTGTCAAAATTCAAGGAATGACCCTCTTACGATTTGTGCGTTTCACTGTAAATACATAATATATATGAACTTTATGGTTTATGGGGTGGGTGGTGGGGGGAGTGGGTGAGATAGGTGTAGGGCATCAGGAGTGTTCATGAGTTGTGTTGATGAGTTCTGAGTAAGGTATGGAACCGTTGGGTCACTATATTGTGAAACTAATACAGCACTGAAATTAAAATTTAAAATTTTTAAAAACATTTTTATTAAAAGAAAATCGGAAATAATTTTCAAATTTCTATATGGAAAAGCTGTTTTCTTCAGAAAGGAAAATGTTGATAGATTTGATTACTTTAAATTTAAACACCTTTGTATGTCAAAAAATATAGAAACATAACCAACATTAAAGTGCAAATATCAAGCCAGAGGATGATTATTATTTAAAAATATTAGACAAGGAGGTCTTTGTCTGTATATTTGATATATGTGGAAACATTCTAAGTCATTGTATTAAGGTACCAGCCGATATGTGTGGGCAGAAGCTCTGACTAGAAAATTCATAAATAGGAAATAACACTTGTTAACAAACATGGGGGAAATTTCTTTATGTTTACAGAAACTTAAATGAAAATTACATATATCAAAGACCCTTGAATTTATATACTCTGATGTATTTTCCTTTGATAAATATATTTATTCTCCTTGAGAAGACATATTTAAAGTAAAAGTGGGGGGCTCCTGGGTGGCTCAACTGGCTGAGCGTCCAACTTCAGCTCAGGTCATGATCTCACAGCTCATGAGTTCTAGCCCCGCATCAGGCTCTGTACTGACTGGCAGCTTGGAGCCAGGAGCCTACTTCTGATTATGTCTCCCTCTCTGCCCCTCCCCTACTTGTTCTCTCTCTCTCTCTCTCTTTCTCGCAAAGATAAATAAATATTAAAGAAAATTTTTATAAAGTAAAAAGGAATAGCTATGCACAGAGATGTAAGTATAAGAATGTTTATTGTACCACTACTTGTAATGATAGGTCAGATATTACCCAAATGTTTAACATAGAATATTAATTAAATAAATTATAGTGTCAAGATAATAAATTAACTTAGGACTCTTGTATAACCATTAAAAATGATATCGTAGAAAAATACTTAATGATGTGGGAAGACATTTACATCCTGAGCTTAAAAAAAGAAAAAAGCCCCAAGCTTCCTTGATCCTTCCCCAAACCCATTCTCCTATATCCCCACTGTGGACACAGAGACATTTAGCTTCTGTCAACTTTCTCCCTTCTCTTTTTCCCACATCCCTTTGGAAGCTGTTTCTGTCTTTCACTTCTGGTGAGGAGGAAATAGACTGGCATTAAGATTGGGAAAGAAAATAAAACTCTTAAAAAAAAAAAAACAACCCAGGAAACGTATGAAATACTGCTTCATTAACTATTTTTTTTTATTTGGGAAAAACCATATGTGCACATCATTAAACATTGGAATAATAAAAAAAAATGCATATAATGGAAAGTCTCTATCAGTCCTAGGTGCCTTAATCAGTTTTTCTTAGATATATATTTTTTGGAAAGACATTTTCCATAAGCACCAAGCAAAACACAATAAAACAAAGAAAGAGGAAAGAAGGAAGAGAGGGAAGGAAAGATTGAGGGAGAGAGAAAAAGAGAGAGAAGAAGGGAAAGAAATCAAGACAGGGAAAATATGGGAGAAAATTAGAATAAGCTTTTTCTCTGAGGGGTTTAAAGAGACAAAATTTATTTGCGAATATATGTTAAACATTTGGATCTCAAATGTTCGGCAACCTGCTACTAACTTAATAATACCCAAAGTGGGGCACCTGGGTGGCTCAGTCGGTTAAGCATCCGACTTTGGCTCAGGGCATGATCTTGTAGTTTGTGAGTTCGAGCCCCACATGGAGCTGGCTGCTGTCAACGTGGGGCCCACTTTGGATCCTCTGGCTCTGTCTCTCTCTCTGCAACCCCCACCCCACTTGCATGCGTTCTCTCTCTCAAAAACCAATAAACATTAAAAAAAGAAATAAATCTTTAAAAAATAATACTATTAAACAAATATTATTTATAAATACTTCTTTTTTCCAACGTTTTGTTTTTGTTTTTGTTTTTGTTTTTTTGGGGGGGGGACAGAGAGAGACAGAGCATGAACGGGGGAGGGGCAGAGAGAGAGGGAGACACAGAATCAGAAACAGGCTCCAGGCTCCGAGCCATCAGCCCAGAGCCTGACGCAGGGCTCGAACTCACGGACCGCGAGATCGTGACCTGGCTGAAGTCGGACGCTTAACCCGTGACCTGGCTGAAGTCGGACGCTTAACCCACTGCGCCACCCAGGCACCCCTATTTATAAATATTTCTAAAACAAATCAGGATCGAAAGTGAGTAGCTTTTTTACTTGAGACGTCTTAGGGAACAGTGAGCCGGTCATTCAAACCCAAATTAGGGTTCCTGGCCTGACACACATCTGTGTACCTGCAGGAACAAGGGAGTAGGGGCTGTGAAATCAGAACTGCCCCGGGCCCTGGACACGCAGCTCTGATATAAAGAGACTAGTGGAGGTTCGGAACCTTAGAGATGCCCCCAGCCCGGACTTACCCCACTGGAGAGTGTGTCTAGGGCAGAAGCACCCAATGACAGCCACTGGGAGTGTATACATTTTCTATCCTGGCGTCGTCCTCAGGCGCTCGGGATGGAACCACAGATCCCTGTTCTTTTTAACAACCACTTGGGACTGATTAGCCATGAATGTACTGGCTTATATTTACTGCTGACAATACTGATTAATGAGTGGGGAGAGGACAGACCTGTCAATCCAGGTAGCCTACCAAAAACACAGCTGGGCGTCTCAGCCGAGAGCAGGCTTAGGGCTCACGGTGTGTATCTTTCTCAGGGGATCCCCTTTTTTCCACCGTGCAAATGTAGAACATTCAAAAGGGTATGTTCTCAAGGGAGGAGATTTAATTAATTTTTACTGCTTCATCAAAGACATTCCTAAGTGAATAGGAATGGTTTTGTGTAGGATGAAGCTTAAAAATAAACAATTTATTTATGAACAGTTTATTTATAAGTGACCTTATAATTAGTCCAGGTCTTTATATATATATATTTTTTTCTATATATATATATATATATATTTTTTTTTAATTCTATTGACCACTCACCATGTACATAACTCCTTGCCAGAAGCTTGAAGAAAGTTCATACAGTGAGAAGGAAGGCTGGGGGAAGAAAGCAAAATGGGAACAAGAAGGGAAGGAAGGAGTTAACTTAGGGATAGAAGGAAAGAAGGAGACAAAGGCAGAGAAGCCAAAGCAGGAATGGAAAGAACAAGAGAACAGTCATCTGTCGCAGATGTCATAAAAAGCTAGAGCTGCCCTTGTAAGCCCTCATCAAAATTCAGAAATATGTCCTCATGTATAAAATCAAGTGGTTGTTTTTCCCATCGGAAAAAAAAAGGGCAGAGTAAAGTTTTCATAATTTCCACTTTTCTTTTATACCTTTACACACAGGTATCTGAGAGCGGAACTGGTTTTTTTTTTTTTTTTTGTCTTTTTTTTTTTTTTAAGGGCTTTTCCAGTCCAACTACTTCTCTTTCACCAGCCGTCACAGAGCCCAGACACTGAGTTGACTTTATTGTTATTGCAGCTCAAGTGATGACTGCAGTTCAAGAATCAGCAGGTGAAATGAAGCCTGACGGTCTCCTGATTTACCTCCAACATATAAGCAAATTAAATTACTGTCATGTTTTTAAATGAGCTTTTTCTAAAAGAGTTTCTGAGTGTTCCATTTTCATCTGATTTTAGCTGTTAGTCCCCGAGGATGTGAGCAGTTAATTTTCCTTATTAGTGCCAGTGCCTCCAGTAGATGCATCTCCAAGTGTAGCCCCACTTTCTGAGCTCTCTGGCTTGGCACAGGGAGAACTAAAGGCAAGAAGACCAACAAAACAGAAGAGCAGAGCTCTGATGCTCAAAGCTCTTATCTCACTCATTAATTCTTCAAGTACTTAGTGAGCACTTACTATGTGCAGGGCCCAAGTTAGACACTGTGAGTACAGTGATGGAGAGACACTACCCTTGCCTTCCCTAAGGCCTAAGAGTCCTCCTTTGAGGTGGGCACAGCAGGTTCTGTTAATATCCCCATTAAGAGTCTGGGAAACAGGGGCGAGGGACAGAGACAGCTCTGGGATTAGACTGAAGCCTCGCTCTTCTCTCCTGAGGTCTAAATACTTGGCTAACTGTACTCAATAGCTCTCAAACTTTTCTCTTCCTAGTTTAACAAAAGAAGGCATTTGCTGACCCCACATCCCACCCCCATGGGATTCCACTCCCCATCTTTACAACTGGGGAAATGATTTGTGTCTCTGCTCCTGCCTTAGAAGCAGCAACACATTTCTTCACACAACTTTAGACTATTATTGTAACACTGGTAATAAAATGGCTTTAAGACATAATTTGCTGAAGTCTTTAAATGTATCTTTCCCTAGAGCTGGGTATATAAAAATTAAGACTATAGGCGTGCTGGGTAAGCTCAGTTGGTTAAGCATCCCACTTTGGCTTGGGTCATGATCTCATCATTTGTGGGTTCAAACCCCATGTCAGGCCCTGTGCTGACAGCTCAGAGCCTGGAGCCTGCTTTGGATTCTGTGTCTCCCTCTCTCTCTCTGCCCCTCTCCCATTCATGCTCTGTCTCTCTCTGTCTCTCAAAAAATAAACGTCAAAAAAATAAGACTACAAAAAAGTTTTTTTCGTATAAAGTGATCAGACCTCTAGGTATTCAGAGAGCGATGCTAGATCTGGATGGCTCCTTGGGGACCTCTGAATTCACCTGCCTTTCATGTCTGAATCCTTCCCAAAGAAGAGGAGCCCAGAGGGTAGGTGGTTTTTCCTGACAGCATTTTCTTATTCTTTCGCTCATTTCAGCTGTTAGCAGCAGCTGGTTTTTTTCAGTGCGCTGAAACACCCGCTGCCTTGTAAACATACTCTCTAATACCGTGCATTACTCATAGTTTGAAAAATCACTTTGACTCCTGAAACGTAATTATGTTAATGTCAGATGAGTCAGCAGGAGGACAGCATGCTGCTGCTGTGGTAGCCCGTGCCTCCTGCCAGCTCTCAACCCCAGCGCCTGGGGCTTCAAAAAAAAAAAAAAATCAAAAGAAGAGAAACCCCCTTTTGGTGGGAGGGAAGAGAACTTCTACTTATGGCTCAAGAAAGGGCTTCAAAGGAGTGATCAATTTCATTTTCGCCACAGCGTGAAAGGGAAAGCCGAAGTAGAATCGCTAACCCTAGGTTAATCCGTTTACGTGAAGAATAAACAGGAATTTGCAGAGTTTCTCTAGAGGATCTGTGATTTTTCCCTAGGAGATAAGTTGAGACAGCTCACTCTGATCAATATACAGTCGTGATTCGTTATTCCCAGGGTTCCTCTCTGAGGTATTTTCACGCTCATGGGAGGTGATGCTGAGCTGGGAGGTGCAGGACTATTACCCTCACACATGCGTAGGAAATGGGAGGCTGCTCCTTTGCGTGGGGATTCCAGACCCTTGCCGGGCTCCCCACGACCCTCGCTTTGGCTCTGTGCCCACTTGGGCAGCACGACTCCTTAGACAAGAATTTGTAGCCACTTTCTTGGGTCGTTTTCAGCATCACTTACAACCTCTCAATGGTTTCCCCTCCCCTAGCTGCTGGGAAATGAAGAGGAACTGCGCAGGACAGGGTTGGAAGTTTTCATGGCTGACCACAACCCCTACCTCCTCAGGCTCCTAGCCTTGGTCCAACTTGCCAGGAACCTCAGCTGTGCCCTTCTCAACCAGCCTCACACCCTACCCCCCTTGCCCTGCTGAATTCAGAGCATCATCCAAAAAGGCTTCCAGGTTTATTACTGCACCCATGTCTCATAATAACCCATATTTCATAGATGGGAAAACTGAGGTTCAGAGAAGGGGTGTCCTTGTGCAAGGTCACACAGTGAATGGCAGAGTCAGACGCTCTACTCTGCCAACAACAGAACAGCGAATCCACACTTTGAGGATGAAGAGTGTGTCAGTTAGGGTTGGAAGGACCCCAAGAGCACATATTTTTACAGATGAGACAAGTAACCAAAATCTAGAGAGAAGCAATGATTTTCCCAAAGCCACCCAGCTCAAAAAGTGGCAGAACCCACTGCCAAACAGGGTCTCCTAACCCCCCGCCCAAGAGCTTTTCCTCTCTAACCTCCTTACTTCCTCATTCTGGACTTATTCCAGTTTAGACACAGAAAGAGCCTGCTCTCCCCAGTTAAGCTATGCAGCTGACACACTGGACACAAAGCATTCTATCCCCAGAGCACGAGACCCCACGAGAGCTAGAGATGTCGAGGAGGAGAATACCCAGGAAGGAAGGGGTTAACCCTGTCCTGCAGCTTTCCATGATGATATGGCTAATCAATATCCCAGATTAACTACAGCACCGATCAGTGGTATCTTCAAACTGTGGCTTCCTCCAGGCTCATTTCAAAGGCTGGGAGGACATCATTGCTCAATTGGGGGGCGGGGTGTGCTGACCCGGGCCCACCGTTGTCATGTATCCTGTGAGAGGAAAAAGACTCTGCAGCCCCTAACTCCAGGCTTTTCAACCCCCCTCCCTGGGACGCCTTCTTGGGGTCCCACTAGACATCATGTACCTGGCTCATAGAACTTCCGGTCTTCCCACCCTTCCACAGGGTGGCACCGTCCCCCGGCCACGGTGGGTGCTCTCCCAGCTAAGGGCTTCCTGACCACACGCCTTTGTCCCATGACATTTTCCCCACTTGGCCCCAGAGACAAAGAAAAGTCAAGACTCACATTTTGGGGTGAAGTGCCAAAAATCCTGAGGGAACTGTGGTGCATCCTATTTAGAGGAGGGTTTCCCCTTGTCATGTCTTCCCAGCTGGTTCTATCCAATTTATCCTGGAGGTATGGTTGAGGGACAAAAGCTAACCCCGCCCCTGTCCCCCAAAGCAATCAACAGCTGTTACTATATTGAGTGGCAATATGATGTCATATCATAGGTGACTAACCCACCGAGGCTTCCCTGCGAGCCATCATCTAAATATGACCGCCTTCCATCACCCTGACCTTTTCACAGGAGAAAGCTGAGTGAGGGGCTTGATAGTGCCTCCCGGGGCTCAAGTTCATGGCTGACCTTCTGCGGCCAGCGTCTCTGACTGAGCATGTGAGAACACACACGCCCACCCCCACATGCTGATTCCCTCCCTGGCAGAAGGTCACTTTCGACCAAGGCAGCTTTCTTCCACTGGCCTGATTTTGAAATTAGTAGCCACTGGAATGTTTAATAATCACAGTTATTAGGGAGGAGGTGAGGGGGCATCCTGTATATAATTACCCTGGCGTATATCCCAGATGCTGGGTTAGAAACTTTACATATAGTTTTTTAATGCGATACTCAGAATGCTCTGAGGAAGACAGTACTGCCCTGTGGACTCAGAGAAACCGAGATCAGAGGAGTTAAGTAACTTTCCTAAAGTTACAGAGCTGGTAGTCATGGTGGGGCTCAGATTCCAGCCCAAGTCTCCGACTCCACAATGCAGCAAACTCTGCATATGGAAAGATGTAATCACCTCACCTGAATTTTTTTAAATAGACTTCATTTTCTAAAGCAGCTATAGGTTCACAGAAAAATTGAGCAGAAACTAGAGTTTTCCCATAGACCCCCCCCGCCCCCACACTTGTACAGCCTCCCCCACTGTCAACATCCCTCACCAGGGTTGTACATCGTTATAGTTGATAAACGTACATTGACATATCATTATTACCCAAGGTCCATAGTTTACAATATGGTTCACTCTTGGTGCCGAGAACCCTATGGGTGTGGACAAATGTATAATGACATGGATCCATCATTATAATATCAGGTATTCTCACTGCTTAAAAAACCTCTGTGCTCGCCTATTCATCCCCCCCCCCCCGCCCCGATTCCCTGATCACCATGGATCTTTATACTGTCTCCATAGTTTTACCTTTTCCAGAATGTCATATAGTTGGAATCATACAGTATGTAGCCTTTTCTGATCGGTTTCTTCCTGAGGAAACTGTGGAGCATCCTATTTAGAGGAGGTTTTCTCTTGTCAGGTCTTCCTGGCTGGTTCCATCCAATTTATCCTGGAGATATGGTTGGTGAGCAAAAGCTGACCCCGCCATGACTTTTTGTAGCTTGATGGCTCTTTTTTTTTTTTTTTTAAGCGCTGAAGAATATTCCATTGTCTCGATGTACCACAGTTTATTTGTTTCTTCACCTACTGAATCACCTGGCTTTGAAATCTTTATTCCAGTGTGGTTCACTGGTCTTCTTCTTCTGGACCCCATCCCTGCCTCCTCAGTCTTGCCACCTACACAGCCCCTGCCTGGGGCAGAGGGTGGGGGCTGGAGGGGTGAGTCTTGGGCATCCCTGGTCTATGAATCATTTCAGCAACCTGGAAACCAGCTATCCCTCTAGGACACGTTCTAGGGTCGATCTGAGGAGATCTCTCACATGCACACGTGCCAGAAAATCAGAACATCCCCTTTTCCCTCCATGCCACTTACACTCATGTTTGCCCCCCGGTCCCCAACATGGTCATTGTTGGTATGTCCCACCAGTTACCACAGGGGTTTCTCTTTTTTTATTCCACCCGTTCATCCATCCACCCAACAAATATTTATTGAGCACCTACTATCTGTTGGTCCTAGATGGCCAATCCACAGAGGACACTGAATGTATTTACATAAGTTTGCATACAGAGTTACACCCACCACGGCACTTCCCATTCCATTAGGAAATACTATTTGTTGGGGGTGTGTGTGCAAGGAGATAAAGACAAACACATAGCGAGTGACTGAAAATAGGACTGTGAGACCACGTGAGTTAATTATTATCTCAAATTATAATGTCATATTTATTACATGTAAAATTGTATTGTAATTATTAAATTATTTTTACTGTTCTTTTTTTAAAAAGCCTCTTATACAGTGCTTTCTGGTTTTTAGGACCTAAGTGCTTTTACATAAATTGTAAACCTACACGTCGCCTGACAAGGGTGTACAGGTTGAAATATAAGAAAATTTCGGATAAATTCCTGGAGGGCAGATCTCTAACAAGTTATTAAAGTGGAGTTAGGAAGAACCAGAGTGCATTCCTAACCAGTGAGAGTGATGTCATGAAGGCTAAGTGCCATAATCCATCCCAAGCCATTTTAGTGGCTCCATCACAGGCAGGCGCTCAAGTGCGACACAGTTCTGGGCTGACCCGGCGGGCCATTGCTAAGCAGTTACCATGGATCTGGATTCACCCAGGGACCACTGAGCTTCCATGATGCTGGGAGCCGGCTGCATGGCTCCTCGCCGACCCCTTCCACCCTGTCAGGGAAGCAGCCGTGTGTAATGTCCCACATCTTGCCCCCAACAAAAGGAAAACTTTACTGTGTGTCATCCAGTGAGTCACCAGCACGGGTGGGAACAGACCCAGGATTCCTGCTCTTTTCTTTGCTGGAGCTGTTTGCTGGAGATGACAATCCTTTCGCATTAGTGGCCAGTTACATTTATGGTTCCTAATGACATTTTAATGGGGCTTATGGGATAGGAAAATGATGGGAAGTGAAGGCTGGGAGATAAAAAATCAAAACCTGAAATGAAACACAAGAACCTGATTACTAAACGTTTAAAAATGGCAATCCAACTCATCAGGTCATTCCATTGGGAAATGGTGCCTAGGTCTGAGGAGGAATAACCCCCCTCGTCTATCTTGAGGTTGGATGAGGGAGACAAGGAAAGGAAGGAGGGAATAGCCAGGGATCCTCAGGAACTGTGTTCTCCAATTCTCCCCTCTGATTTCATCTCTATATTTACTTCATTTGTATTCCCTTCCCTCACATATGTGACATGTCACGGTTTATCATGCAGCTTAACACCCATCGTCCCAATGGAGACTTGTAACAGAGCTGTGAGCCACGGGAAGAGCAGTAGGTACAGACAGGTCAGCTGACTAGGAGCCTCTACCTGACAGGCCATGCAAGCCCGAGTAGGTCACCTCACCTGGACCTTAGTTCCCTTAGTTCTAGAACAAGGGCTGAACTGGTTGGCCTGAAGGTCCCCTGCCGCTCTAAGCTTCCATGTCTGTGTGTCCAGCCCCACAGAGGAAGAAGCCACTGCCTCCATAAACCCCTACCCCCCTCTAGCTAAGGCTGCCCATGGTTTCCTCCATCTCCTGCTGAGGCTGCGGTGAAAGCACACACAAGGTGTTTGGTCACAGGCTCCAGAAAACCTGGCAAAACAGAAAGACAGCAGTGGACAGTGACTCCAGCAGGATGACACAGAGGACAGGAGCAGGGGACACACAGAGGAGAGCTTTGTGGTGGCTGGAGACTGGGTGCCAGGGAAGAGGGGTCAGCTCGGAGAGTGAGCAGCAGGGAGGAAGGTGCTTCTGCTAGACCTGGCGCGTGAACTCTGAAGGTGTGGGTGTGAGTAGGGACTCACCAAGGACCAGCAGTGATTGTCAGGAGATAACAGCGACAGCAGCTCACCCACTTGCCTCTGTCTCCAGGACACAGGCACCATCGTTTTGCTCCAAACTTTGAGAAGCTGCCGTCTCTAATTTGTTTTGGGCACAACGTTTCGTTCTCGTAGGAAATTTTCTGTTGCTTTCTAGGGAGGGGATCGTGGGAGGAGAAACGAGGTATTTCTTCTGCACTGGGCGTGCCAGGCGAGGACGTTTTGATTAAGCGGGATGGGCTGTCTAGTTTCAGGAGAGGACTCACAGAGTCAAGGGTAGGCCTGGTAGGGCTGGGACTAGAGTGTGGTGAGTGAGGTGCTTTGGGGGCAACCCTCAAGGGGGCACTCGCCCTCGGGGTCCTGCAAGGGCAGGATGAGCACCTGAGCGTGAGTGCCTCCTCACTGCCTTAGCCTTGGGGCCTGGCCTCCTCTGGGGACCTTCTGGCATGCAGCGGGTTACTCGTTCAGAGGCGCTGGGCTTGCGTTATGAGGGGAAAGTGGTTCTGGGGGACTCAACATACAAAATAAGACGCATTTCACGCCTCACCTTTATCACCAAAAACATGGACTTGGGGGGTCCAAGCGACCTGGGAATGGTTTCCAGCTTGCCATTCTTCAGCTGTGAAACCTACTGACTCTTGCCCTGCCTCCACTTCCTTCCTCCTCAATGTCAGAATGGGGACAATAGCCCCTACCTCGGAGAGGAGGTATGAGGATTGAAGGAGGGGGCCAAGGAGGATAATGAAAATACCTGCCTCATGGGAAACCTCAGCATAGCAAACCTCCCTGGGAGGCTGTGATAGTGTTGAATGACCAAGTGCTGTACAGGGTTCTTGTCCCAGAAGCTTCCACAGCAACAATAGCGTCGGAGGACGGTTTGGAGATCGGTCCACCAATTTCACACCCAGAGGCAAATAACATGTTACAGGCCACGTGACCAACAAAGGTTTGGACGCAGTCGAAAACAGTGATAAATGGGCCAACCTGGCCCAACTGATGGATTATTAAATAAACACTCAAACCACAGCTTTTCTCTGCCAGCAGGCATAGAAGACTATGAGGAGGGATTGTAAGTGAAGGGGTTGGGAGTCGAGGGCCACGGAAAACTCCCTGACCTTTGGGTCAAGATCAGATTCTGACTAATCAAGGAGGGCTTCCAGGAGGAGGTTCTGGGGCTTCCAGCAGCTTTAACGAGGCTCAGTTGCACTCCTTTTTTTTCATCACCATCTCAACAGCCAACACTTCTCAGTGCAAAGGGCTAGAAGATGGGCTCTGACCCCACGGTTGGGTGAGTGGAGTCATCGCCCCAGATCTTTCACGATCCGACGCCTGGTCCCTTTAAGGCATCGAAACTTAGTGAACGTTCTACGGGAGCCTCGCGGCCTCCGCGAGGCGCGCTGACGTCACCCTTCGGGGAAACGGCTGACGTCACCGCGTCCTCGGCGAGTGGGGGCGGGGCCGTGACTCACCCGGGCCGCGCCCCCCGCCCGCGGCGGAGCGCACGTGAGCGCGCGCCGCGCCGGTTTCTAAGTTTAGCTCGGCGGTTTCGGTGGGGTCGGGCGAGGTAAAAGCGGCCGAGGGGACTAGGTGGGCTGGGGGGGCGGCTCTCTCCGTCCCTGCTCGCCCCGCCGGAGGGCCTCCTGGAAGCCGAGGGTCCGGCCGGAGGGTGGAGCGCGGGCGCCCCCGCGGCGCAGCGCTCCGAGGGTCTTCCGCGTGCAAGCCCGGCCCCCCGCTCGCCCAGCCTCCGAGCAGGCGCTCAGTGAACGAGCCCCCGTTTCCGTCTGTTCGGCGACTCGGGACTTCCCGGAGAGTCCAGGGTTCTGGAAAGTTCTCCCAGGGTGCGGTGTGGGCTGAGGTCCCAACAGGCGCGGGGCCCGAGCCGTCGGGGCCCAGTTCTCAGTGGCCTTGTGGGGCCATCGCTCAGCGTTTCCGAACTCGGGGGCGTGGGGGGGGGGGCCCGGGCATGGCCGGCGTCACCATCAGCGTTTGTTGGGGGGGGGGGGCTTCCCGGGACACCCCCTTCCGAATTCGGCTTGGCGGTGGGAGGGACTGTGCCCTACGTGGTGTGAGGGGCTGTGGCCGTCCTAGGGTCAGCCCAGCCACAGGGGCCTGAAGGTCACCGGATGAGGAGCCAGAGCTGATGCCACAAAACCGCAGGCTCCCGTCCAGAGGAGCCGGGGGGCATGAGCCAGGGGCGTACCAAGGTGACCTTCAGGAAACATTAAATCCTCGTTTTAAAGAAAGTAGCCCCAGACACCTTGGGAAACCGACACTCCCCCGGTTCTCGTGGGGGGGAGGGAAAAGTCGTGGAAAGATGCTCTGTCAGCGTAAAGTGAACTGCGATTTTGACTTTGCAGAGCGGTGGGCCACGTCACAGTGACCTGCATTCCGTTGTTGGTGTGGCATCCTCGGGTTTCACAGGGTTTGTCTCCGTAGGCAGCTTCTAAAACAATGTTCATGAAGCTTTTGACCTGGTTAGATGGAGTGTCAGATACTACTGAAGTGTTAAATATAATGGCCAACTGAGAAAGTCATGCGATAAATGGAACGTTTTCTAACGGGTGGGCCGTTAAAAATTCATTATTTCAAGTTTTCGAAGGCCATTACCTTGAGTTTTTCGTATGTTCTTGTCTTAGAAATTGTGGAATCAAGGTAACTTTGTTGATGATGAGACCTGAATGAATGACAGAAACCCCTAACTCCAAACGTGTAAAGGTGGAGATTTTCAGATATACGTATGGAAACTGCAAGTGTTGAGGGCTTTATTCCCCTTCCGTGTCCATCTTAACACAGCTGAAAAAGGGCGGACAGTGTGGGATCTAACAGATCCATCCAGAAGTAGGCTTACTGTTTTGTATTGTTCATATAGCCGCAGAAGACTCTTTGTCCTAATATTGTACAGTTGCTACAACATTTTCCTTAATGTAATGCTTGTTTGGGGAGGGACTTAAGGGGAGCAGGTGTGAATGATGATGAATCACGTTCTCAAACTGAGCTAATTTCCCTTTGTGTAGGCTATTGTTCTGTGTATATGTAATGTGTAGGGACCTTAACATAAAAGTTCTCACATTCAGAAATTAAGATTTTCAGTCCGGAAATTGAGTTTTTGCTTTTAAAAAGACTTACCCTTGGAACAGGCCACCTGCATCCTGTAGGCGGCCTGTTTGCATTTCTGTAAAGTCTTCCCTGCCCCCAAGACGTACCTGCTCTTTTTGAACTACCACATCTGTTACTTATTGTTCGCTATATTGTGATTGTTTGCTTAAGTGTTTGTTTCTCCCACTAGACTAAGCTCTTGGGTCTACGGGCTGGTGCCTTTGTATCTTTGGCATCTAGAGCACTGTTAACGTATTTTCGGAGTATTTTGTTTCATTGAATAAATGTGGGTTTCCCAAAGGAGATTGCACATTTTGTGAAGGGAGTTGTTTTGTTTTGTGCTTTTTTTTTTTTTTTTTAATAGTTGAGGGGATTGAGCTGCAAACATATATAGTTGCTGTAGGAACACAGTTTCCTTCTTTTCTAAGCCCACCCTAACTCAACCCCCCCCCTACTCCCACCACTCCCATCACCCATGAGAAAGGAGCCAAAGAAAATAAAACAAACCCTAAATTATGTTGGGATCTAAGTGATGGGTGTACCTTTAGATTGGGGATTATAGAACTTTGTCCTGCTCTCGGGCCATAACTGTAATCCACACACTTGACATTAGTTAGGTACTTGTCACAGGGGAGTTGACTAGTCTTCATTTAAAAAAAAAAATTTAGGAATTTCAGAATCTCTCTTCTTCTGTGGATAGTTAAGACTGGTTGCTAAATGGGAGTGTCTTACATTGAAATAGATTTATTTCTGTGCAATGATAACTTCGTGCCTACCCTGACAGATCATGACCTGGGCCGAAGTCTGCCACTTAACCAGCTGAGCCACCCAGGCTCCCCAGAAGGGCTACATTTTAATATCCATTGTTTAATTAAGTCAAGAAAGAGTAATGTGTATGTGGAAGATTTTTAACAAGGTTTTAATTAGGGTTTTAGAAAGTGGTTCAGCTAAATTTTCCCACACAAGGAGTTACACAAGTGTGATGAAAGGCAGAAAGTAACTTTCATGAAAACAGAAGAAAGAAAGCTAGAAGAAAAGACCAAGGGACACTTTGCTATTGGCTACATTCAGTTTTGACAATTCCTACTTCTTTTCACACCACCCTCCTCACCATTTTTAGGCACTGTTTGAACTGGATTTTTTTTTCTCAAAATAGAGCTTTCTATAATAATAATCGTAATCATAATCATAATAATAGAAATAACTTCCATTTGTTGAGCACTATGTGCCCTGTGCTCGATGCTTTATGGAATTATTTCAGTTAATCTCTGTGTGTGCGTGTGTGTGTGTGTGTGTGTGTGTGTGTGTGTGTAATCTCAGAGATCTATTATAAAGAATTGGCTCGCATGAGTACAAAGGTTGGCGAGTCCAAAGATCTGCAGGGTGACTTGGCAAGATGGAAACCCAGCAGAGCCAGTGATAATGGTTCCATTCCAGGTCAAAGGCAGGAAAAAGCTGATGTTCCAACGCCTTCAGGAAGGAAGAATTCCCTCTTACTGGGGAGAGGGTCAGCCTTTTTGTTTTTCTCAGGCCTTCAACTGACTGTATGAGGCCCACCAATGTTATGGAGGGCAACTACTTTACTTAGTCTACCAATGTAAATATTAATGTCATCCAAAAACACTCTCGCAGAAGCACCCAGAATAATGTTCGACCAAACATCTGACCACTCTGTGGCCCAATTTAATAAATTTGTTAACCATCATCCAGATCTATTTGATTTCCAAAGCTCATGCTCTTAATGTTAGTCACAATGTCTTCCTCCTACTCTAAGATTCACAAAGTAGCTTTAACCCTGGGCCTGCCTTCCCCTCCTCATCTGGAAGGAATGTCTGTCACAGTTCATTCCACTCACACGTGATGAACACACCTAATTAGGGCAGGTGTTTAAATGCCAGTAACCAAGCTCAGGATCCCCTTCCCCAGTAGCACATACAACATACAAGAAGGCCATTCCAGCTTTCTAATTATATTCCAAGCTTTCTGATTTTGTATTCACTTAACACTTTGAACTGATTCCCTCCACACAAGCACATCCTACCTGAATCCTTGTTCAGTTTCCTTCATGTCCTCTTTGAAGGGCACCAAGCCAGTGAGCCCATGACCTTCCCTTCTCTCTACTGACCAAACTTGCTATTGCTTACTCTTGACTCATTCCTGCTATCATTGTCACTGTCATCTTAATTTTTTTTTTTTTTTTTTTTTTTTTTTTTTTTTTACCTAGTTGGCGCTATTCTGTTACATCCTAGGGCACCTTCTATAGATATCATAGATGTCCTAATAACCACTTCATTCTTCATTTTTTCACGAACAGCCTCAGAGCATTTGTTCTTAGCAACTTAGTTGTCCTTTAAAATCCAGAACGTGGCCATTCTCAGCGAAGTAATACTTTGAATTTTTATTCGTTTTTTTTGTTACATATTATTAAAGTTAAAAACATTAGAGAACACTAAAGATGGACAAAATCAGATTTTATTGATAGTCAAAAGATATGGTTGAGGCTGTCTAGCTTTTAAAACCAAAAATGTTGGGGTGCCTGGGTGGCTCAGTCGGTTAAGCGTCCGACTTCACCCGGGTCACGATCTCGCGGTCCGTGAGTTCGAGCCCCGTGTCGGGCTCTGGGCTGATGGCTCAGAGCCTGCAGCCTGCTTCCGATTCTGTGTCTCCCTCTTTCCTTGCCCTTCCACCATTCATGCTCTGTCTCTCTCTGTCTCAAAAATAAATAAACGTTAAAAAAAAATTTTTTTTAAAAATAAAACCAAAAATGTTGAGATGGTATTGGGAGAGGACAGTTGTTAACAGATGTTACAGATACTAAGTTATCACTGAAGATATTTTTCATTCTTCTAGAAGTTAATTTACCAAGTACAACTCACATAAAGGGCATTTTTATTACAGCCGCAAATTAAAAGACACTTGCCTTCCATATTGGGAAAAAATCAAGTGCATATTTTTTGGTTGATAAATGACATCTGCCACAATTATATGCACTGAATCAAAATGAAAAACTTCTGTTACACAGTACGTTTATTCCAGGGTTTGCAGGGCTGGGAATTACGTTAGTCCTCTTAATTTAAACTGACTTGGATTATCTGATAGAATAAAAACAGAGTATTAAAGTAGGGATCCTAAAAATCTAAGTTGAGAAGTTTGATTTGTAATTTGGTACTGTTTTTACAAGCTACATTCTAAAGATAGGCAAGTGACTTTGGTCTGTAAAACAATTATGAGGCTGGGTCTTTTGTAAATGGTTTCTTGGGTGCATTTTCATCTATTGAAACCTTAATAAAGAGGAGACATCACTTAATTACCCCATCCTGTGTTTTTAATAGTGTTGTTGTTGTCTTTCTAAACCCAGGTTTGTTGAAAACAATCCTGTCTTTGCCTTTGCATTTTTTTAGAAGCTGAGCTACAATTAGTTTTAGGACACAGTAGGATCTATCAAGTAATAAAGCTAGCTGGTGATTCTTTGTGCTTAACAAAGAATCTATTAGATGTAGAATTTCTAGCATATTCAGTAAGCATCATTTACGGTGATATTCTGGAAGTTTAAATCATTGAAATTTTTAACAGACTGAGATTATTTTGAGATTTTAAAAATATATATTGTCTTAGTGACATTATGGTTATGATAAAGGTTTCACAATCCAAATCCTTAAAAAAAAATCTCGTAACATTTTTCTTATATCCTATTTTAAATGTTGATATTATCATATTGATTAATATCCAATTAGATTATTAGTGTTACAAATAAATACAAAAAATTACTAGATTGGCTTCACTCCTGTAAATAAGATTTGTTTTATACCTAAATTGTAAACTATATTTTAAATTTTATTTTATTTTTAGCTGGGTAGTTAAGGTTTCATGCTTGTTTTTTTAAAATCAGGCTTGCTGAGGTAATTTACATGCAGTAAAATTCATTCTTTTAGGTGTAAAATTCTATGAATTCTGACACACACAGCTATATAAGTATTTCCACAATCAAGAGAGAACATTTCTACCACCCCAGAAAGTTCACTTGTGCCCCTTTTAGTTAATCTCTTATCCTGACAATGAAATTTTAAATAAAATTAATGAAATAAGACATTTAAAAACATGCCTGATACACTAGCCTTGGACCATTGTTGTAAACTAGATTATAACTTTAGTGGGAAAGCAAATGTAATTGAAACAAACCTCAGTTTTTAAATATATTACTCAAAAGTTATTGGGTAGAAGTGTTAAAACGAAGTGAAAGATTGATTTAAAATTTTTTTTAAATGTTTGTTTATTTTTGAGAGAGAGAGACAGAGTGTGAGCAGGGGAGGGGCAGAGAGAGAGGGAGACACAGAATCGGAAGCAGGCTCCAGGCTCTAGGCTCTGAGATGTCAGCACAGAGCCCAATACAGGGCTCAAACCTATGAACTGTGAGATCATGACCTGAGCTGAAGTTGGATGCTCAACCAACTGAGCCACCCAGGCGCCTCTGATTTTATTGTTTTTTTCCATCTTCATGATGTATGTTTACCTTTCTTCGCCATATGTCCATCTCAAATATCTTGGTATAACTAAGTCCTTAAAGCATTTTCTTTTGCTAGCTTGTATTTTCGTCTTTTCAGTGAATATTAAAAATAGAATACTCTTCCTGTCCTTCTGAAATAAGTAAGTTAAGGGCAAGGACTATGTCATCTTCATTGTTGATTGCCATCTCTTCCATACAGAAGAAGCCTAATATTGTTGAATGAAAGAACTTTTAAGTTGTTTCAAGCTGAGCAGAGAAGGGATTGGAGAATGACTTGGATTTTCTCAAATAAACATTGAGAGTATTGGTAATGCTAGGTTAAAACTTAAAAGTCAGTTAAAAACCTAGGTTTTAGAGTTGGATCTAAATTTCTTTCATCCTTTTTGTAAATTTTTTTAAAGAATTTTTTTATGTTTACTTAGTTTTGAGAGAGAGAGAGAGAGAGAGAGAGAGAGAGACAAACTGTGAGTGGGGGAGGGGCAGAGAGAGAGGGAGACAGAATCCAAAGCAGGGTCCAGGCTCCTAGCTGTCAGCAGAGAGCCTGACAGGGGGCTTGAACCCACGAACTGTGAGATCATGACCCGAGCCAAAGTCAGATGCTTAACCGACTAAGCCACCCAGGCGCCCCTTTTTAATTTTTTAATGTTTATTTATTTTTGAGAGACAGAGACAGCATGAGTGGGGGAGGGTCAGAGAGAGAGAGAGAGACCCAGAATATGAGGCAGGCTCCAGGCTCTGAGTTGTTAACACAAAACCCAACGTGGGGCTCAAACCCATGAACTGTGAGATCATGACCTGAGCCGAAGTGGGACGCTCAACCGACGGAGCCACCCAGGTGCCCCTCTTTCATCCTTTTTTTAATTGAAGTATAGTTGACATCCAATGTTACATTAGTTTCATCTCTGCAACTCACTAGTGAGTTAACAATTCTATACACTATCCTATGCTCACCACCATAACTGTAGTTACCATCTGTCACCACATAACGTTATAACAACGTTATTGACTGCATTCCCTATGCTGTACTTTTCATCCCCTTGACTTACTTATTTTATAACTGGAAATGTTTATCTCTTAATTTCCTTCATTTATTTTGCCTTCCCCCTCCTCAACACCCGCCGCTGTGGCAACCACCTGTTTTTTTCTCTGTATGTAGGAGTCTGTTTCTAGGGTTTTTTTGTTTGTTTTTCTGCCTGCTTGCTTGTTCATTTATTTTGGTTTTTAGATACCACATACAAGTGCAATCATACGGTATTTGTCTTTCTCTGTCTTATTTCATTTAGCATAATACCCTCTAGTTCTATCTATGTTATCGCAATTGTCAAGATCTCATTCTTTTTTATACCTGAGTAATATTTCTGTGTGTGTGTGTGCACATGTGTGTGCGTATGTATACATACAACATCTTCTTTATCCATTCATCTATCAGTAAGAATTTAGGTTGCTTCCATAACTTGGCTATTATAAATAATGCTGTAATAAACATAGGGATGCACATATCTTTTCAACTTAGTAGTTTCATTTTCTTTGGGTAAATATCTAGTAGAATTACTGAATTTTATGGTATTTCTGTTTTTATTTTTTTGAGGAATCTTCATACTGTTTTCCATAGTGGTTGAAACAATTTACATTCTCACCAGTAGTGCATGAGGGTTCCCTTTTCTCCACATCCTTGCCAACACTTGTTATTTCTTGTCCTTTTGATATTAGCTATTCTGACAGGCATAAGGTGGTGTCTCATTGTGGTTTTGATTTGAATTTCCCTGATTCTTAGTGATGCTGGGCATCTTTTCATGTGGACCTACATTTGAATACCGACCTTATCATTTATTTAGCTGTAAAACTTCAGGCAAATAAATTTCTATGAGCATCCGTTTGCCTACCTATAAGATCACAGTAAAAAAAGTAAAATGCATGTCCTATCAGAGCTGCTGTCAGGAGGATTTCAGATTAAAGCACTTGGCAGTGTCTTGCTCATAGCCCAATTCTTTTGAGTTGAAATCTTAAAGAACGTATTTTAAATCCCAGAACACTGCTATCTAAGACAGAGGAGAGAATTCGGTTTTAGAACGAAGATGTAGGTGGCTGGATCTGACCTGTGGGCTCAAGAGGAACAATTACTCTCCCAACTTGTGTTTCCGTTAATTACACATTTTGATTTGGTGGTTTTTTCTCAGAGAAAAGAAATAAGAGTGGCAATGGGGAAGAGAAAGGAAACAAGATGGGGAAATCGACAAGGGGAGAGATACCGACTGAAATAATGATGAATGAAAGAACAAACAGAGCATGGCACCAAAAACAGAGTTAGTAATATTATCCCATATAAGCTAGCTTGGTTCGTGGCATCTGTACTAAAAAAGAGAAAGGAGTAAGGAAGTTATATAAGCAACGGAAAAAATAGTTATCTAAATATTTTGAAAAAAATACAGCGAGAACCCCAAAGTTTCCTCTTATGCAGTGTTAATTTGTGTATATTATATGTTAATGTTCAGGAAACAGTGGTTCAGTTATTTGCTCTGATTTCCTAAAGTTGTTAAATAATTTGATCAATGCAATGGTATTAGAGCAGCTACATTATGAACATTATGAAACAGAATACTACTTTTTTTTATCCCCAAAGAGCACAGAAAAAAAAAAGACTTTTCTGTGCTCAAAGTGTCAAGGGTGAGGGTAGAATAAAGACGATTTCAAATAAGCAAGATCTCAAAAACAAAAAAAAAACCACCTTCTCATTTGCCTCTGTCTCAGGAAGCTGAGGGGGTGCTCTGTCAAAATGAGGGAAGAAACGAAGAGGAAGGCGTGAGATGCTGGAACCAGGGATTCCAACTAGTGTCGCAAAGGAATAAAGGTAACTTTCTGAAATATTCCTAATGTGGAAGATTGAAGTAAAGAATTGGAGTACAGGTGAAAGAAAAAATTAGTTAAGAAATTAGGAGCTAAGAAGTAAGAGGAAGAAGAACACATACTCTGAACCTGTGCAGTTTCAAGAACGGGATAACAAATCTGGCCCTTAAGTCTCCTAGCATCCAAAGCAAAAGGGAAAATATACCCACTTGCAAGTTGCCTAATGTCCTTACGATAAAAACAAAGTGGTTGTTTCCTGAAAGACCTATTGTGGATCTTATAAAAAGGATCCTTTGCTCTTAATTGTATCCCCACATGTGTTTCATGTGACTGTTTCTTACAGTGTACCTTATGGCCCCAAAGCATTAGTAAGTAAAGGCAATTCTGTAAGGACTAAATAGCACTCTCCAAGGTAGACCAAGGGCTTGTGATTGGTCAGGATATTATTATTTATTATTTATTTATTTTTAGAGAGAGAGGGAGGGGCAGAGTGAGAGAGAGAGAGAGAGAGAGAGAGAGAGTCTTAAAGACACTCCGTGCTCAGTGCAGAGCCCAGTGTGGGACTCTATCCCATGACCCTGGGATCATGACAGCCAAAATCAAGAGTCCGATGGTCAACTGACTGAGCCACCTAGGCCCCCTGTGGATATTATTAATTGACATCCCATTAAACTTCATGGGAGGCTAGAAGGAGGGTGGTAGGTTAGTCTGTTATCCTAAACAATTTAGCTCTTTCCCCACATTAGCCCCGTTGAAGCAAAACAAGTTATCTTTGTTTAAAAAACTTTTTTAATGCTTATTTATTTTTGAGAGAGAGACAGAGCCTGAGTGGGGGAGGAGCAGAGAGAGAGGGAGACACAGTCTGAAGCAGGCTCCAGGCTCTGAGCTCTCAGCACAGAGCCCAGCATGGGGCTCAAACCCACAAACTACAAGATCATGACTTGAGCCGAAGTCAGATGCTTAACCTTGACTGAGCCACCTAGGCATCCCCAAAAGAAGTTCTTCTAACTGCACTCGTCCTCATTAAAAGGCAGTTTTGTGGCATGTTCATTTGGGGTCTTGTGCCCTACCCCAAATGGCTCATCAGAGTATGCTTTCCTGTCTTAATTTCTTTTTTTTAAAGTTTATTTTTATTATTTTGTGACAGAGAGGGTGAGAGAGAGAATCCCAAGCATGCTCCACACAGCACACAGCCTGATGTGGGGCTCGAACCCACGCACCCTGAGATCATGACCTGAGCCAAAATCAAGGTCAGATGCTTAACCAACTGAGCCACCCAGGGGTCCTTACTTAATTTCTGAGAGAATTTTGATGAATGCAGTTTTTCTCTAATGCATTACATTTCCAATAATGTTTTAGTACCTTTAGGCTGGATTTTCTGGCTCTTCCATTAATCTAGCTCTGAATATAGTCTAGACAGAAAACTTTCTGATTGCCCTGTTCCTTCAACAGGTAGCATTCGGGATACCGTGTCCCTCAAGCAGTCTTTCATAAGCACTTATTTCCTATAACCAAGGTTATATTAATAATTAAGATGGCATTTAGTTAGAATCTATAAAGTTTGGACAACTAACTAGAATTTTCAGTTGTGTCACATATTCCCCTAACCAGTAATGAGAATTTGCTGTGCCACCTGTACGTCACCGGTTTTGAAAAATTCAGCCCTATGCTTTCATCTGATATATTTTCCATGAATAATAACTATTCATGGAAAATCAAGTATAATTTGTATAACTCATTGAGTGTTTGCCATTATTTAACCTATAGTTCACTGGTTATTTAACAAGCATTATAAGTATATTTTTAAAATAGCTTTTGAACTAACCTGTAGAAAGATAAACATTTTTTGCTATTAATCTCTTTTGTGTCTAGCAGAATATGTTTATTTACACAAAAATGACTAAATCTCTCTGATATCCTAAAACTTGAAACCTTAAAAGTTGACGTCTATTTGTGCAGTATTATTATCTGCTCTTCTCTGGGAAGTTTATTATATTTCAAAATAATAAACTACACTCCTGCCACTTACAGGTCAGTTATTACTATGGTAGAATTTCTGTTGTCTCTAAGAGAGTCTAAAATGCTTGAAATTGAAGACTAGAAAATGCTGTGGTAGCTCAGTAGAATCCATGGTGACATTTTTATTCTGACCTGAAGTAAATTACCATGTAGTAACGATTCAGTGAAATAATATTTCTTCCCAAATCAACATTTGTCATTGCTACAAAAATATATCTAACTGTTTCTTTTATTTTTTATGACTGTTGTTAATTTTTAGCTCTTTTTAAAATGAGAAAAATACTTTTCTCAAACTTGATATGATTTATAAACAACGATCTCTGAAATACTGAATGATGTATTTGTATAAATACAACTGTCATAAATTTAGAAATCAGTTTTGTAAGTGAGAAAATACCACAGATGTCAAAAAGGGGTTTTTTTGTTTGTCAAAATTTTTTTTTCCAAATTTAGGCAAATTATTTTGACTTTAGAAAAATCTGTACAAGAATTTTCAGGAGTGATGTTAACAAGATGGCAAAATAGGAAGCCCTGGATCCTGCTTCTCTCACAAACACACCAATTCAGCAACAATTCATGAACAAATTCACATTATGTAAAATCCAGAAACTAATTGAAAGGCTCTTGCACCCTAAGTGAATATGAAATCAAACTCAGCAAAGCCAGTAGGGAGATTCAGGATCCCTTTTCCCAGAGTCCCTGTTCCCAGCACAGTGCTATATAATCAGGAAGAGAACCCTAATTCCCCGTTTCTCCTACGGATGGAGAGATTGGTTTGTGCATTCAGCACCCCAGCATTTCCCAGGGGCCTCCCAGAGGACTGGTTTCTATCTTTTAAGTCTTAGAACTCTAATGGGCTAGCAGAATCTAGCCACCTGAGAGAGAATGGAAATAGCAGCTTGGGCTGATAGATGTTATGGATCTTCCCTCCTTCTAAGCATGGAGTGAACAGATGTCAGTCTTGGAGCCCTGATGGGTCTGGTGCTGTCTAGCCACCTCAGGGAGAAAGGAGACTGCGGTTTGGACTGATAGATGCAACTGTGTCGCCACCCCTGGCTCAGCACAGAGTGAGCAAATGAAACCCATGCTTCCTACTTCTCTCTGTAGAGAGAAAGAACTGATAGAGTCCCCCAAACCTTTGGCAGGGCTGACAGTGGGAGTCTTCTCTTGTATGAGGTCAGTCCATGCACACAGGTGCAGGTGCCTGCTTTGTCCAATGTACAGACACCAACACAGACAAGGAAAATGAAGAATCAGGCAAAGGTGTTCCAAACAAGGAAGCAATATTAATTTCTAGAAACTGACCCTAATGAAATGGAATTATAGGATTTACCTGACAGAGACTTCAAAATAACTGTCATAGATGCTTACTGAGATCAAGAGAAAAGTGCATGAACAAAGTGGGAATTTCAACAAAGATGTAGAAAATATTAAAAAGTACCAAACAGAAATCATGGAGCTGCAGAACACAATTGCTGAACTGAAAAATTCACTAGAAGGGTTTAACAGCAGACTAAATCAAGCAGAAGAAAGAGTGTGTGAACTCGAGAACAAATCATTGGAAGTAATTCAGTCAAAAGAGCAAAATGAAAAAGAATGAAAGAGAGTGAAGAAAAGTTAAGGGATTTATGAGGCATCATCAAACAGAGTAATATATGTATAATGAAAGTCCCAGAGGGGAAGAGAGGGAGAAAGGACCAGAAAGCTTATTCAAAGAAATAATGTCTGAACAAACCTGGGGGAGGAAATGAACATCCAGATCAAGAAGCCCCCAACACACTAACTAAGGTGACCACAAAGAAATCCACACTGAGACACAATCAAATTGTCAAAGGTCAAAGACAAAGAATTTTGAAAGCAACAAGATAAAAGCAGCTTGGTGTGTACAAGAGAACCCCCCATAAGACTATCAGTGAAGTTTTCAACAGCAACCTGCAGACCTGAAGGAAGTGGAATGACATATTCAAAGTGCTGCAAGGAAAAAAAATCCAACCAAAAATACTGTACTCAGCAAAATTATCCATCATAAAATATGGAGAAATAGACTTTCCCAAACAGATGAAAGCTCAGAGTTCATCACCATTAGACCTGCCTTACAAGACAAGACATGCTAAGGAGAATTCTTCATGTTGAAATGAAAGGGTGCTAAATAACAACATAATAGCATAAGAAAACATGAAACTGTGGTAAAGGTAAATACATAGACAAATACAGGATACTGTATTACTGTAATAGTGTATTACCGTAATAGTCAATTTTAATTCTAGTATAAAAGCTAAAAGAGAAAAGTATGAAAAATAAATATAACTAAAAAATATGTTAAAAGGTATACAATATGAATGCATGTAAATTGTGACAATAATAACATAAAGTGTTGGAGGAGAAGTTGAAGTATAGAGTTTTTATACATAACCAAACTTAAGTTTATCAGCTTAAAACAGACTGTTACGGGGGTACCTGGCTGCTCAGTTGGAAAAGCATGCAATTCTTGATCTTGAGGTCACAAGTTTGAGCCTCATATTAGGTATAGAGATTACTTAAAAATAAAATCTTAAAGAAATAGACTTATAACTATAAAATAGTTTATGTACGCTCCAAGGTTGACACACACACACACACACACACACACACACACACACACACAATTCCTATAGCAGTTACACAAAAGAAAAAGAAAAAAGAATTAAGGCATACCAATGCAATATGTATTGCCACCTACAAAGGAAAACAGAGGAAAAATAGACAAAAGAAGTAAAAGAGTAATAGAAAACAACTAACAAAATGGCAATAATAAAGTCTTCCCTATCAATGATTAAATGCAGATGGATTGAATTCCCCATCAAAAGGCATAGAGTGGCTGAATGGATTTAAAAAAAAAAGAGTATACTGTTGGGTCTACAAGAAACTCACTTCAGATTTAAGGACACACATAGGCTGAAAGTAGAGAGAAGAAAAAGACATTCCATGTAAATGATAAAAGTGAAGGGGTAGCTATACATATGTTAGAAAAAATAGACTTTAAATTTTAAAAATGTTGTGAGACGAAGGACATCATTAATGATTGAAGGATCAAGCACTAGAAAGAACAGTTATATATGCGCCCAATATCAGAGCACATAAATATATAAAACAAACATTGACAGAAGTGAAGAGAGAAATAAATCACAATACAGTAAAATAGGATTCTTTGATATCCTACTTTCAATAATGGATAGACCATCCAGATAGAAAGTCAATAAGGAAACAGAGGACTTAAACAATACTACTGACCAAATGGACCTAACAGACATATACAGAATATTCCACCCAAAGCAGCATACACCTGCTCATGTGCATGCATGTTCTTCTTCAATGTAGATCACACATTAGGTCACAAAACAAGTCTTAGCAAATTAAGAAGATTAAAATCATATCAAGTATCTTTTCTGACCATAATGGAATGAAACTGGAAGTCAATAGCAGAAGGAAACTGGAAGAAAATTCATGAATATGTACAAATTGAACAGCACAGTCTTGAATAACTACTGGGCCAAGGAAGAAATCAAGAAGGAAATTAGGAATACCTTAGGACAATCAAAATGAAAACACAACAAACCAAAACTTACAGGGTCCGGCGAAAGCACTAAAAGGGAGTTGATAGTGACAAAATTAAAAAAGAAGGAAGATATCAAATAAGCAATCTAACCTCACACTTCAGGGAGCTAGAAAAAGAAAAACAGACTAAGCCCAAAGTTAGCATAAAGAAGGAAATATCAAAGGTTTGAGCAGAAGTACAAACCTTAGAAAGTAGAAGATAAGAACAAGATCCATGAAACTAAGAGTTGGTTGTTTGAAAAGATAAACAAAATTGATGAATCAGATTAAGGAAAAAGAGGAAGCCTCACACAAAATCAGAAATGAAAGAAAGGACATTACAACTGATGCCATCGAAATAAAAAGGATCATGAGAGACTACTATGAACAATTATATACCAAAAAACTGGATAACCTAGAACACATGCATGAATTCATAGAAACATACAGCCTATCAAACTACATCATGAAGAATGTAGTTTGGGGGCACCTGGGTGGCTCAGTTGGTTAAGTGTCCAACTTGGTTTTGGCTCAGGTCATGATCTCACAGTTCGTGGGTTCGAGCCCCACATTGGGCTCTGCGCTGGCAGTGTGGAGCCTGCTTTGGATTCTCTCTCTCTCCCTCTCTTTCTGCCCCTCTTGTGTGCATGCTCTCTTTCTCCCAAAATAAATGAATAAATTTTTTTAAAAATGTAGTTTGAAGAAGTGGACAGTCTGAACAGACTTATAACTAGTATGGGGATTGAATCAGTAATCTAAAACCTCCTAACAAAAGCCCGGGATGAGATGGTTTCACTGATGAAGTCTATAATGTTTAAAGAATTAATTGAGAAGAATTCCTCAAACTCTTCCAAAAATCTTCCCGAAGATTAAGGAATACTTCACTTTATGAAGTCAGCATTACCCTGATACCAAAGCCAGATGAAGATACCACCAGAAAAGGAAACTACATGCCAAGACTCCTAATGAATACAGACAAAATACTGGCAAGCTGAATCCAGCAGCATGGAAAGAAATCCATGTATATACAGAGAATCGGTCTTTGACAAGGGTGCCAAGAATACACAGCAGGGAAAGGATAGTGTCTTTAACAACTGGTGCTGGGAGAACTGGGTATCCATATGCAAAAGAATGAAATTGGACCCTTTTCTTACACCATACATAAAAATCCACTCAAAACGGATTACTTAAAAATAAAACCCCAAACCATAAAACACCTAGAAGAAAAAAGAAGGGAACAGTTTCATCACATTGGCCTTGGCAGTGATTGACAGCAAAAGCACTGACATCAAAAACAAAAATAAGTAAGTGGGACTACATGAAATTAAAAGTGTTTGTACAGCAAAGAAAACAATCAACAGAATGAAAAGACAGCCTATGGAATGGGAGAAAATATTTGCAAACCACATATCTGATAAGAGGCTAATCTTCAGAATATATGAAAAGGTTGATTTATATGTCAGCCAGATGCCCAGATATCTGGTAAGACATTATTTCTGGGTGTGTTTGTGAAGGTGTTTCTGGAAGAACTCAGTATTTGAATCAGTAGACTGAGTAAAGAAGATCCACCTTCACCAAAGTGGACAGGCATCATCCAATCCATGGAGGGCCTGAACAGAGTAAAAATGTGGAGGAATGGCGAATCCTCTCTCTTCTTGAGCTGTGACATCTATTTTCTCCTGCCTTTGCACATCAGAGCTCATGGTTCTTGGCCCTTGAGCCTTTAGTCCTTACCATCAGCCCCCCTGGTTCTCAGGTACTTGGACTCATACCAAATTATACCACCAGCTTCACTCATTCTCCAGATTGCAGACGGCAGGTTGTAGGACTTCTTAGCCTCTATAACCATGTGAGCCAATTCCTATAATAAGTTACTCCTTGTATAAATATACATGTAAATGTACTATTGGTACTGTTTCTCTAGAGAATCCTAATACAATATATGAGGAACTCATAAAACTCAATAATAAAAACAAACCAACAACAACCTAATAATCTGATAAGAAAATATGTTAAGGACTGGAATAGACATTTCTCCAAAGAAGACATAAAAATAGCCATTTTTTTGTGTGAATGTGTTTCACATTCATTTATGTGAAAAAATGCTCAATGTCACTAATCATTAGAGAACAACAAATGAAACTCACAATGAGGTATCACCTCACACCTTTCAGAATGGCTATTATCACAAAACAAAAGACAAGTGTTGATGAGACTATGGAGAAATTGGAACCTTTGCAGACTTTTGGTGGGAATGTGAAATGGTGCAGTTGCTTTGGAAAACTATGGAGGTTCCTCAAAAAATTCCCGGTAGAAGTACCATATGACCCAGCAATCCCACTTCTGAGTATCCAAAAGAATTGAAATCAGGATCTGGAAGAAATATTAGCACTCCTATGTTCATTGAAACACTATTCACAATAGCTCAGATACAGAAAGAGCCAAAACTTGTCTATCAACAGATGAATGGATAAAGAAAATGTATATACATACAAGGGAATACTATTCAGCTTAAAGAAGGTAATTCTGCAATATGTGATGCCATGGATGAATCTTGAGAACATTATGCTAAGTGAAATAAGTCAGTTACAGAAATACAAATACTGCATGATTCCACTAATATGATGTATATAAAATTGTCAAGTTCATAGAATCAAAGAGTGGAATGGTGGTTGTCAGGGATTGGTGAGAAGGGGAAATGGGGATTTACTAACCAACAAGCATAAAGTTTGTTAAGCAAGATGAATAAGCTATAGGGATCTGCTGTGTAATATTGTACCTATAGTCAACAATAATGTACATTTAAATTTTTTGTTGAAAGCATAGATCCTACTAGTATTTTGGAATGAGTCAAATAAGGCTCTCTTATTCCTTCTCCTGCAGTCTCTGTTTCATACCCTCGAATGGGCATGGTCTGTTTTTGTCTATGTGCTTGGTGGGCTTGGTGTCCTTAGTGTGTGTGTTTGTGTGTGTGTGTGTGTGTGTGTGTGTGTGTGTGTGTGTAATATGAATGTTTCAGTGAGATACCTGCCTTTCCACACCCACCTTCTCTTCCATCTTTGTACCCTGGGATCAGAGCGATTTCAGGGACAGTCATAACTTTCCCACACTTTTCATAAAGGAAGTGTCTTTACATAGTTCAGGTGTCCGCTAAACATTTTCCTCAAGTAAAGACACATGATCCCCTTGCATTAGATTTACAATTTCAATTAGTAGAGGGAAAAGAGAGACATAAAATCATGTTTAGAACTTGGCATAGGATGAGCAAATATCAGGCCACTGGAAATAAACATTCTATGGGAAGAGGGGCCCGTAGTCCAACCCAAGCACTGACTCCGGAGACCTGGATTTTACTACTGGTGCGTCTCTATCTGGGAGACCTAGTCTGGTCCCTGGGCCCCTGTTTGTTTCTTTATCTGCAGATGAAGGGGTTCAGTGACCTTTAAGATTCCTTCCACTTCTATGATTCTGTGCTTTAAATGACTTTTACGTAACAGAGTACTTGAATTGCCAAAACTTAAGCCTTAGCCTTTTTTTTGCATTGCTGTATTGTGCCTTCACTACATCGTTGTGATGTAAACATGAGTCTTTCAGAATTTCCACTTTTCAGATGGGAGTCTGAGCTGGGTGACTTTGGGTCATGTGATAGATTGCCTAACCTCATTTTAGGCGGCTTCCTTGGATCATCGCATGTTTAGGAGAAAAACAAGCTAGTCTCTTTCAAACAAAAGAGCTTATTCTCCATCACTGTTATGTTGGCTGAAAGCAAGGACTTGGTTTGGGTACAGTCTCTACCACGTAAATCAAGTCATCTGTAAGAGCCGTTGCTCTAATTTCTGTAATTCTGTGACTTTCCACACCTACATCTGTATTTACACGATAGAATCCTCCATGATCAAATCACAAATTCGTGTGATTCTTTTCTATATGAAAGAGAGGAAGGAAACTAACATTTTTTGAGATCTGGTGTTAATGATAATTACCTCTTTTAGTTTTTGAAGAGCTTTAGGAGATAAGCTCTTTATGTGTGATAAAATGGAAGTATCTTCAGGATTAATTGTAATGTTGAAAAAAAAGGTAAAATACAGATGAGCATTTATGGCATAATCCCATTAAGTTTTGTTGTTGCTGTTTTTGTTTTTGTTTCAATGTTTATTTATTTACTTTTTAAAAAATTCTTTTTAATGTTTTATTTACTTTTGAGACAGAGAGAGTCAGAGCATGAACAGGGAAGGGGCAGAGAGAGGGAGACACAGAATCCAAAGCAGGCTCCAGGCTCTGAGCTATCAGCACAGAGCCCCATGCGGGGCTTGAACCCATGAACTGTGAGATCATGACCTGAGCTGAAGTCAGATGCTGAATGGACTGAGCCACTCAGGCGCCTCTGTTTATTTACCTTGGAAAGAGAGAGCACACATGTGCAAGCAAGGGAGGGCTGGGGAGAGAGAGAATCCCAAACTGGCTCAGCCCCACCAGCACAGAACCCTACGTGGGGCTCAAACCCACAAACTCAGCCAAAACCAAGAGTCGGATGCCCAACCAAGCCACTTGGCACACCCCCCCCACCACTCATTAATTTTTTTAAAGTTAGATCCTGTACATGCCAAGAAAAATTCAGCAAAATTCCACAAGAAAGTGTTAACAGTGGTTAATTCTGGTAAATGTTACTAGGGGTTAAAAATAGAGTAAAAGAAAAGTATTTTTACTTTCATTTTATATCCTTTTGCACTTTTTTTTTTTTGTAATGAAGAGCAAGTATGAACCTAGTTCTTATATCCGTCCCCTTTATGAGAAAGGAAATAAGAGACTTTGAAGAGTCAAGAGCATCAATGTTTGTTGTACAACTTATTTTTATTGTTTTCTTCATGTGAAGAAAATGATATTAAAGTAGAAGAAAATATAGTTGGCCTAAGTACAGACAAACGCATAAGCTTATTTTTCGGGTTTTGTTTTGTTTTTATTTGGTTGTTTTTGTTTGTTTGTTTGTTTGTTTGTTTGGAGGGTTAGAGGGGAGATCCTAATTGTCTCTCTTCTGCTATTGGAATCTAACTTCCAGCTTTTTGGCAAATGCAGCTCAGGGATAGATGATGTGTGGTGAGATAAAGACTTGTGTGTGCGGTTCGATGTAATCACAGGATTTAGTTGTGGTTGCACAGTGTAAGATTTATTCACTTCTTTATTCTTCCTTGCTTTGGTGTAGAAAGTGTGTTTTGCATTTGAATAAAATGCATTGGGGCGCCTGGGTGGCGCAGTCGGTTAAGCGTCCGACTTCAGCCAGGTCACGATCTCGCAGTCCGTGAGTTCGAGCCCCGCGTCAGGCTCTGGGCTGATGGCTCAGAGCCTGGAACCTGTTTCCGATTCTGTGTCTCCCTCTCTCTCTGCCCCTCCCCCGTTCATGCTCTGTCTCTCTCTGTCCCAAAAATAAATAAACGTTGGAAAAAAAAAAAAAATTAAAAAAAAAAAAAAATGCAAAGTAGAAGAAAAATGTCTGAAACTCTACATGGTACTCATGTCCTAAGACAACTCTAAAACTCAAAGATACTCGTCCAAATAGAGTTGGCTGAAAAACGTGCTCTGTGATGTTTACAGGTTTGGGTTTGAATAAAATGGCATCCCACCCTTAGTCCCAGGCAAGAGAGGCTTCTGCCCTGGGTGCCGGGCTTTAGAGGGCCCTGCAAATACATACACACACACACACACACACACACACACACACACACACACACACTGTACTAATGAGCACAGAGTACCTCTGTCTTAGAATCTGGTGCTCAACACTGACATGGAACCGCCTATAACCCTAAACATCTGCTTCAGTGACTAACACAATTCAGGTCCAATAGAATGCAAATTATGTGAAAATCTTGACTATAACAACATATCAAGTGATTTGACTAAAATGAAAGCAATTATATAGCATTTATGAATTATGTATGTCTTTATTTTATTACTCATCCAATACAGCTCATCAACAGAACATCCAGACTTATCAGATAATAAGGAAATTTTGATGTCTTCCCTGTTTTGCTCATATAAAAACCACAACTTTCACCTGTTGTTCAGGTTGGGTGTTGCATTAATCAGCTTGGGCTGCCATAGCAAGCTGCCACAGCCTGGGTGGCTTAAACAGCAGACATTTATCTTCTCACCGTTCTGGAGGCCGGAAGTCCAAGATCCAGGTGCCACAAGGTTGTTTGCTTTCTGGTGAGTCTTCTCTTCCTGACTTGCATACATCTAGCTTCTCCCTGTGTCCTTGTGTGGCCTTTCCTCTATGCACCTGCGGAAAGAGCGATCTCTGGTGTCTCTTCCTCTTAGAAGGACACCAGTCCTTTCACGTTAGGGCCCTACCCTTTTGACTTCATTTAACTTTAATTCTTTAAAGGTCCTGTCTCCAAATATACTCACATTGGGGGTTAGGGCCTCAACGTATGAATGTGAGGGAAGACGACACAATTCAGTCCGTAACAGGTGTTATGAAGGTGTTTTTGTCAAGGTAGATGTGTAGACTCTCTTTACTCAACAGTTTGCTAGCTTGATTTATAACTTTTACATATTTAGACATTTGGCAAGTGGTCCCCTGCCTGTACTGTAGACCCCACGAGTATGAGGAGGCAGGCGGACAACAAAGAATACGTGTATGCTACAGTTCGTAGCTAAGAGTGGCTTCCATCAAACCTAGCTCAAGGGTTATTTACAGAAGAACTTGTCAGTGAGTAAGGCTGTCTTTCAGGGGAGTGATCTGTAGTATGAGGTAGTAAGCTGTGTGTTACAGGATATGTCAAAGCTGAGGGTGGTTGACCAAATGGCAAGAATGTTGAGAGGCATGCCTATGCTGAGTAGAAGGTAAAGACGTGATCATCAAGACCCTTCCCAATTTTAAAATCCCGAGAAGCCTCCGTGTTCTAGAAATACAGGCTCTCAGGTCTTCTTCCTCAGTTATATCTTCTAGAAAACAATACTAGCTTTCTAAATGCTGGAGTCAGAGAAATTTTCCTAGGGCCCTTAGTTTCTTCTGAATGTTTCGCTTTATGTCTATTTAATCTGTTAGGCCACAAAAGCTATTTTTGAGTTGTATGTGCTTTCAAAGGCAGGCAGACTTTTGGCATATTTCAGGTTAAGCTGTAAAACTGCTATTTAGTGAGAAAAACCAAAAACAATCCCAAGCCAAAAATGCATTGCTTTCTACTTCAGATAATTTCTAAACAAGGTATTTGCTTCACATACAATCACAATCATAAGGGGATATTATAATAGATTTTACATTCTCTAGAAAATGGGTGGTACACATATATGTGGAAAACTTGAAAGTATTATTTAAGGGTGTCTGGTGGCTCAATGGGTTAAGTGTCTGACTCTTGATTTCAACTCAGGCCATGATCTCACGGTTCATGAGTTCAAGCCCCATGTCAGGCTCTGTGCTGACAGTGCAGAGCCTGCTTGGGATTCTCTCTCTGTCTCTGTCGCTGTCTCTGTCTCTCTCTCTCTCTCTCTCTCTGTCTCTCTCTCTCTCTCCCCCCCTCCCTCCCTCCCCCTCCCTCCCTCCCTCTCTCTCCCTCCCTTCCTCTCTTCTTACCCCTCCCCATCTCAAAATAAACAAACTTAAAAAATAAAGGAAGAAGATATTATTTACCAAGATCTAACTATGGAAAAGCTGGAGTCATTGATGGTTTTCCTTACCCCAGAAAGCCTTCTTTCAGTAATTGTCTACCTTTTTACAGAAAAGGGAACAAATGCCTTGTACTGAGAATAGTAAAGTAGGAAAAGACCTTAGTGGTAGGTCACCTGATCCTTTCAACTCCTTGTACTAGTAAAGAAATAGACTCAGAGGAGATAGACAACTCGCCTAAGGTTACACATCTAGTTACTAGTAAATCCAGGATGAGACGAAGGTCTCTCCTGCTCCCAATTTGTTTCCATATACTGCGCTGTCATGGTCAGGTCACCAAACCATTCAGAATGTGGACTCCCAATAGTAAGAATCAAAAGCACACTGGAGAGAATACTGTCCTCATTTACAAACAAAACAAAACAAAATTTACCTCACAAAATATCTGATGTTGTGATGATAATTTCTCTTTCTGAGTTCTATTATTCTAGGTATTGAAATCATACAAATAATCCAGAATTTCCAAACCAGAAGGCCATAAGTGGAGGCCATCAAGTTCTCTCTCTCTCTCTCTCTCTCTCTCTCTCTCTCTGCATCTCAGTGAATGGCATTCAAATCCTGCCATCCTTTTTTCTGTCACTGTTTATCCTTTCTGTATAAAAACAAAACCAGACAAAAACAAAACCTATAGGCATTTATAGTCCTTCTCAATAAAATATTTTAAAACATTGCAACATATAAATCAGAAAACTCTTTTTGAAGTTTAGAGGGCTCCCAAGGAAACCCCTGTAAGACACGGTAGGCATAGCCAAAGAATACAGGAAAACCAGAAAACCTTCAGTGAAAAAAAGAAGATGGAAACCATAAAAGGTAACTTCACTTGCTTAACACAAACTGTGTGAGGAACTGAAACACGAAGGAAAAGGCACCCAAACTGGAACTTAGGTCAAGTGCACCAAGAAGAGGAATGAGGCCAGGCAGCACTGGAGGCTCACAGTGTTAGAAGCAGAAAACCCAAAACAGGAAATGAAAGTCAAATGACAAAAGACGAAGGGAAATTAAGAATTCTTTATATAAGGAACTAGAGAAATAAAAAGGAAAATATTACCTTATTAGGTACTGGGGAGAGAAGTAAATAGCCACTAGCATATGCGGCCCAGTCAGCATGCACAGAAATTCTAAGGGAGTCAGTACTCTCCCTGTCTCCCGAGAGGCCTCCGCTGCCTGGTATTTGTTACTCATGGGGAATTATCTCCAAAAGCCCCAATTTCCTGAACTGAATGTGAGTTGGTAGCAACAGTGTCTTCTTAAAAGGGTAAACCAGACGATGTTGCTAAAGCATTTAGCATAAATGCCTGGTACCTAATTCATGCTGGCTACATGGCAGCTGTTATTAATGTCATTACAAACTTATTAAACCAAATTTTTATTCTTTCCTGATACTCGTACTTATTTATTATGGATATAGCGTGGCAGTTATAAGACCTTCAAATACACATGTAGATAAGGCCATTGCTTGTCATGCCTGCTTCATCAACATCCTTGATCATGGGTCATCAGTTACAAATTTTACTGTCTCAAATTTATAAGAAAATAGAATAGAGTCAGCTTAAGCAATTTTCCTAACATGATACAGTAAGTCAGTGACTTAGCTGAACACAAGACCTGCATCTCAGAGACCTGTACTCGAGCCAGGATGTTCTGCTAGGGTAAAAAAAGCCAATTAGTTATTTTACATTCTTATTTATAAGCTGCATCATGAAGCATAATCTAAGCAATGATTTAGACTGATTTAATTATAGAAAATGTAAATTTTCCATGTGATACTGAATATTTCTTGAAAGGAATGTCTAGAGCACCATTTATATTTGCAAACCAGGAACAGCAAACATTGAAGGTACAGAAGCATTTAATATTTAAAATGTGTTCATATTGGGGCACCTGGGTGGCTCAGTCAGTTAAGTGTCCATCTTTGGCTCAGGTCATGATCTCACAGTTCATGAGTTCGAGCCCCGCATCAGACTCTGTGCTGAACGCTCAGAGCCTAGAACCTTCTTTGGATTCTGTGTCTCTTTCTCTCTCTGTCCCTCCCCTGCTTGTGTTTGGTGTCTCTCTCTCTTTCTCAAAAATGAATAAACATTAAAAAAAAAAAAAAGAAGAAAATATTTAAAATGTGTTCATATTGCAAAACAAATCATTCACAGGTTGTATATGCTGATTGGGAAACCTGATCTTACATTCTTATCACACTGAAAATTTGTGTTTTATTTATTTAGCTTTATTTTCTGCCCCTCTGCAATACTAATATAAGTATTAGTGATATTAATATTAATAACCAGTGTTTTTCCTAAATTTTTACCATACCCTTCCCTACCTCTGAGGTCACCACCTTTTAATTACAAGACATTATATAGAGGAAGGATGTAAATTGATAAAGAGGCTACTGAGTGTGCATTTATTCATCCCAAATTCTATAGTGGGGACCAGAAAGGCCAGAGAGGCTATAAACATCTAGAGTCCCAGATTTAAGCTTTAGAGCTCATTGAATTTCCAAAAAAAAAATGGGGAGATGAACATTCTAATTTTGCCAAGTAAGGGCATTTAAAACAACAACTATTACCGTAGACTAACATCATTCTTTACTGAAAGAAATACCATGTGAACTTTAAGAAAAACCTACTAGGAAGAGCAAAAATATCCGTGTAAAGGCAATTAACAAGAAGTGATAAATGACAGGCTGTCTCGTGTGTGTGTGTGTGTGTGTGTGTGTGTGTGTTTTCTAAATGTTTAAGTTATTTCTTATTTTTCTGGAGACCAGTGATCAAAGACATGCCCAATTCTTGCACTAATCTTTGAGAGCTGCTTCAGAGATTTCCAAAAAATCATTTTGGGGGCCAGATAAGTATAAAATACAGAAATACCCAGGTGACTCTTATTGAGGGGTTCCTCTACTCCAGGCCCTGTGCTGAGCACGTGGTTTGCCTGCAGTGTGATGACCAACTGGTGATGTTCTTCCTGGTAAGGAACCTGCCCCTGCTTATTTCTGGTTGTCATGACCATGAAAGCCACCCCAGGGATCTCACTGGGGAGCTTTTTTTTCCAAAAACATGATCATCATATGAAAATTTTAAACGACAATATAACAATGGCTTGATTAGTCCTAGGCCATTGCAGCAGGATCTAGCCACAACTGGGGTACAGTGTTCTTCTCTCACAAAGGGACAGAAAGTTGCCAGGTTTTTTGCCACAAGCTTCTGTGCTGTGACAAAGCACTGCTTTGACCAGTGTACTGGGCCTGGTCCGAGACCACAACAGCCAGCCACTATGACAAATCAAAAATAGCCCCAGAGTCTAAATCAAGACATATGGAGAGTGACCACCCTGAGTCATGCAGACCCATTTGTTACATACTTTATTTTTGGATAATTTTAGTAGGGATCGAAAGTGTTTCGTTTGCTGGTTCTTCTCTCCAAATAAGAGTACAAAGAAAGGAACTAAGTCATGTGGTTCTATTTAACTTACCATGAAGGCTGCAGCTGAGTCCCGATGATGTGATTCTCGGCTTTGTAAAGGCCATGGCTAACTGGTTAGGACGATATGTTTCTCTGAATTGCCTAAAACGCCAAGATAGTGGCTCATGATCTATTGTGTAAGAAAATTTTGCTCCCAGGAATGCATGCTGTCATCCTGAGATCTTTGTTGCCAGTCAGGGTGATAAAACACAAGTAAATGAGGGTGCTGATGTGGGATAGAACGCAGAGGATGTAGGAGAAAGCTTGTTTGCCTTATTTAGGCCTATTTCCGATTTGAGATTTGAGTGGATTCTAGAAATATTTATAATTTGCATTATAAGTCCTCTAAGTATAAATATTTCATCTTAGCAAATGTATTAGTATCCTCATCCTTAAGAATGGTTTCCATGAGTACATGTAATCTAGGTTTTTCACCATCATCTAGTCCTCCCACCAAACTAAACCCATATCCTATTGTTCTCCTTCCACTGCTCTTTGTTCTTGCGAAATGCCAAGACCATTGTCACCCTAGGGCCTTTGCATTTGCCATTTCTTCTACCCACAGTTGTTTCCCCATCATCATCACATAATTGCTTCTTGTCGTTTAGGTCTCTGTTCAAATATCATTTCTTGTAGAAGCCTTCTCTGACCACGTTGACTGGAGTAACCCGTCCTATCAATCACTCTCTAATACTTTACCTTAGTTAATATTATCTTTATAGCACTTACGACTATCTGAAAACATCTTGCGCCCTTATTTGCTAACTTATTGTTTGCCTTCTCTAGAATGAAAGCCCCATGAGAACAGGGACTTTGTCTTGTTTGTTCCCACAGCCCAGCACTAGAATGTCTGGCACACAGCAGCACTTAATAAACGTTCTTTGCATGAATGAACAAAAGGATGGAAGAATTCACCTGTATTTCCATATTTTGTCAACTTTATCCCAGAAAGTTCATGTCTAAATGGTACAAAGGCTAATCAATATTCACTAATTTCTCTTGATCATTTTGTCAATAGCAATAGGCCAAATGACTCATGATCTAAGTTATCTGGCTTCACTGTCTATAATTGCTCAGATCATTGAACAGTTGCCAGAACCCCTCTTCACTTAAGTTATATAGCTCCGTCTAAAAGAGAATCAGATAAGAGCACAAATAAAATTTTAATATAAAAAGGAAAGGTTAGAGTGATTTAGGATACACAAATACTTCTTAAAACAAATATCTAATTTAAATGAAAAAATCATTTTTCATAAGAAAAGAAAACACTAAAAGCAAGAGGCCTATCCTTTCCACTTTAAGAATATTGATCTGGAAATTCTAGCTAATGCAATAAGATAAGAAAAAGAAAGAAAGGATAGAATATTTTAGAGGCAAAATTATCTTTACAAATAATGATTATCTACCAGGAAAACTTAAGATAATTTTTTAAAGGACTAATAGTGAAGTTCAGGGAAGTAGAGTTACAAAATAAGCACATAAGTAGTGATAGATTTCTTACAGAGAAGCAATAGTTCTTTAGGAAACGCAAAGAAGAAAATAGCTAACGAATGTTACAGATGTTAATATACCAGCCACGGTTTTGTTTTTCTTTTCCTAGTATCTGAAGACGGCATTAATCTTAGACTGTAGAACAGGACTGCAGATTTTAACATAATGCTGTGTTTTTCTGTGATAAAGCGTAACTTCTCACTTGTTCATTCTGCTAACATTTATACTTGTCATCTGTGTATAGTTCTGTACAAGAAGCATGCAGAAAACAAAGGGAAAGGAGGAAACATGGTCTCTGCTCTTGAAGGCTTTATAATTATGATGGAAAGAAGTCGTTGTGAAACAATTAGAAAATCGTTTGTGGTAACATTTATTTAGTAAATACTTAGGAAGCATCTGTAATGAGAAGGCCTCTGCGAGTTGTATGTGAGGCGATGGGTAGACTTGTCATAAATGTGATTAGAACTCAGTCTTCAACATCTTGGCAAGCTTTTAGGGAGAATAAGGCATATGGCATTATAATGGTAAAGCAAGTGAGCTGAAACTTGAAAAAGAAGAAAAGAATTTGAGAGAATAGAGATGGACCAGATGGCATTCCACGTGGAGGGCACAACTTTGGGTAAGACAAGAAAGTATGGGATATGTTTGTGAACACTGAGTAGACATATCTGATGGAAGACAGGGAACATTAAAGGGAACTGGTAAGACCAGAAGGAGAGATTAGAGCGAGCTCAGGTCACAGGATGGGGGGTCTTGAGTTCCTGAATGAAGAGTTTAGGTTATATTTGCTGAGCCCTCAAACATTTCAAAACAAGGAAGTGAACTTGAGAGCTCTGCTGCAGGAATATTTTTCTGACAGTGGCCTCTGGGCTGAGGTGAAACACAGAGGAGACTGAGGTTGGAGGGTCTGTTAGTAAGCTTTAGAAGATAGGGAAATAAGTTCTAATAGAAAAGGAAAAAGTCAGACATAACAATTTAGGATAAACAAATACTTCTTTAAAATATCTATTTTAAACCAACAGCTAACATGATAATTACTAGTGGAAACATTAAAATACTAAAGGTGACAAGCCCATTCTTCCCATTTAAAAACATATTGATCTGGAAATTCCTTTTTAGGTTTATTTATTTATCTTGAGAGAGAGAGGGAGGGAGGGAGGGGGAGAGAGAAAGAGAGAGAGAGAGAGAGAGAGAGAGAGAGAGAGAGAGAGAGGCTCTGCGCTGTCAGCACAGAGCCTGATGAAGGGCTTGAAATCACAAACCGTGAGATCATGACGTGAGCTGAAGTAGAACACTTAACCGAATGAACCACCCAGGCACCCCTGATCTGGAAATTCTAACCAGACCTCAACTCAACTGGAAAAGACTTGAGAGACTGCAGAGGTGGGATTGAAGGGCTTTGCACCCAGAACAGTGCCTGGCTTTTCGTAGATATTCAAGAAACATTCACTGAATGAATGAATAATTTTCTGTCCTCCCCTCATAATAAGTTCTTTGGGATAAGATCTCCCTCTCCCTCTCCTCTCATCCCTCTTTATTTTTTCTATACTACATCCCCAGAGTCTGGGTCAGTAGGCATTCAGTTAATGCCACCTCATTAGATATGTCACCTCAATGAATGTTACCTCACTAGATACAGGATTGAGAGAAATGAAGGAGTGGACAATTATTCAGAGCCGTGAGGTCATGACCTGAGCCGAAGTCAGATGCTCAACCAGTTGAGCCACCCAGGCGCCCCTTAATTTTTTTAATGTTTGTTTTTGAGCGAGAGAGAGAGAGAGAGAGAGAGACAGAGTGCGAGTGGAGGAGGGGCAGAGAGAGGGGGAGACACAGAATCCGAAGCAGGCTCCAAGCTCTGAGCTGTCAGCCCAGAGCCAGACGTGGGGCTCAAACCCACGAGCTGTGAGATCATGACCTGAGCCAAACCTGGACACTTAACCAACTGAGCCACCCAGGCACCCCGGTTGAGGACACATCTTAGGACACACTGTTTTAAGTGAGGCACAAGAGGAGCCAAGGAAGGAGACAGAAATAAGTTAGAGATGGGAGGCAAACTGTATTCCAGTCACTCCAAAGGAGGAAGGAGATTTTTCAGGAAGGTAGTTAGCAGCTGCATCAAATTCATGAGGATTAGTGAGGACAGAATTCAAGAAAAACTATTACGTCTGGATGTTAGTGTGAGAATTTCAGAATGTGTGCATCTGTGCAGAGGGAATATGGGAAATCAAATTTAAGTGGACAAGCTATGTGGTGAAGGGAGTTGGACAGAGTCCTCTCTCAAATTTGCTGGGAACAGGAGGGAGGACAGAGAAAAGATAGAGGTGTTTGACTAGTTTCTTTGTAGGTGCTCCACCATTAACTGGATAACTTGCCCCAAATTTTCGGACTACACACCAGTCCAGTTTAAGATCTGTCTGTTACACAGCATCCCATTGTATATTGCATTGCCATTGGCCAGTCAACAGATAGTTGCTGATAACCTCCTAGAGCAGCAGCATGGATTGGATTCTGTGGAAGAAGATAAAGACATGTAAATACAAGGGATGGCAAGAGACAACAGGTGAGGAGAAACTACATATGAACCTGCAAGGAACCACACAATGAGAGGAGCCAGGAGTAATTAACTTGGTTCAATGACATCATGGACCCCTGTTCTGTGCTAGGTGCTGGAATCTGGTTAAAGGATGAATCTGGGGCGGGGGGGGGGGGGGTGGTGCACCTGAGTGACTCAGTCGGTTGAACGACTGACTTTGGCTTAGGTCATGATCTCGTGGTTTGTGACTTTGGGCCCTGCGTCGGGCTCTGTGCTGACAGCTCAGAGCCTGGAGCCTGCTTTGGATTCTGTGTCTCCCTCTCTCTCTGCCCCTCCCCTGCTCACTCTCTGTCTCTCTCTCTGTCTCTCAATAACAAATAAAAACGTTTAAATTTTTTTTAAAAAAAAGGATGAATCTGGGGGCTGCACATGGTCTCCACTTAATGGTGGGATGAGTCGACTGATGGCTTCAAAGCTGGAATAATGAGGGGCTGGAACAGCAGGCAGGGTGTTCCTAAATTGAATTTGAAGGTTGACTTTAATTAGAGCGGGGAAGAGAAGGCAGCTTCCAGCCTCTGGGACACACCTGGGAAACACACGCATGAGGACTGCCTTCCTGTAAGCCAGTGAAATCCCCTTCTGACCATGGTGGATGTGGAGGTCTTAGGGGTGAATGAGATTACAAAGGTGATCCTGAAAGCTATTTGGTAACATGGAAGAGGCAACCCCTCCTTACAGCTTAAATGAAAAGATGTTCTTGTGTTTGTTGTTTTGTTTGTTTGTTTCTCTCCCACCATTTCTCTGAGCTAGAAGCAGAAACGTAACTTCTGTGTCATGATCACCATGACCACTAGTTAGGAGAAACATTTTCCACCCAAATAGAAAACAAATAAATGCTAACAATCTATGATATTCATGTGAGGATCTACATCTAGACCAGGGAATGCTTTACCACTCACCTTTTTGGAAGAGGAAGAAGGAAGAGTTCACCCTAGTCATCAGAATCAACCCACTCTTCCACCCATAAATTGCAAGGCAGATGCAAACATCCTCCCCAGATGCCCTGTCATCATTGTCATGAGACCAGGACTTTGCCCCTTGAAGGAGTCATGTGACTCCAAGATCCTCTCCTGCCATTTAGCCTCCATCATCTTGGTTATAGTCTCAAAGAATTTGGTTGTACTTTATTCTTCTTAATACCACTTGGTTTAACTAGAGAACTCTCTTGGGGAAGGGGGGGGGGGGCGTTGACTATTAGCTGTTTAGTCCACTAAAGATAGTCTAAAACACAGGGAAATGAGAGCCTTCAAAGCTTTAGGAGAGCATGGTTGTAAGGAAGTGACTCTATGGTGTTCTACCAAGGACTATATTTCCTCAGGATAAAACAACAGGAAGCAGAGAAGATGTCCACTGGGAGAGGACTGTAGATCTCAGCAGTAAGTCAGAGGGCCGATGGGAGTTCCTTTCACCAATGATATTCCAGAATGGCTGTCCTTGAGTTAAATGTAAGACTTTGTACATCTTCTTTGATTAACAATTTACCAAGAACTACAAATTTCAGGTAGGTCCTGGGGGCTTGGAAACTGTGGAATTGGCACGAGATTCTTAGTGAAGAGTGGCAATCCTGTCATCCAAGTCTTTAATATCCATGAAATAGATGTGCCAACAACAGCTGTTTAGAAAATCATGATCATCCCAAAAAAGGTTCTAGTTCAGGGAGTTTTGAAGAGTCTACAACATGACTCTTCTATTCAATCTGCCCTCGGTAACTGACTTTTGGAATTTCTCGGGGGTTATTTGGGACTTTTAGTGTTAAAATCACGGGTTAGCTATAGGAAAAAGGGCCTAATGTCCAGGAGCAAAAACAACATAGTCTTAGGCATCTCAATATACTCATCTCAACTGGTCTCTGGAGAAGGCACCCATGAGGTGTGTGTTTGTGTCTCCTCTTAATCTTACTTAATCTTTGTATCAAAGAATCAAGAACACATGGCACAGTTGTGCTGTGGTAATAAGCACACGAAGATGGATACAAAGAAAGATTTCTTTTGGCGTCATTGCTTTAGCAGCTATAGGCTCATGGCTGGGGTGTGCGGGCTGCTGTGAATGAGATGAACGATATACTTTGTTAAGACTGGCCACCATTCCTGAGTACAGTCTAGATTCCCTTAACACACCCTGAAACCAGCAAGAGTTCTGACTTTCCTTTACAACGTGGCACTTCCTGATTCCTTTACCTTTTTCTTTCCTCCTTGATGTGTACAACAAAATATTTGGCAATAGTCAACCGTGGTACAGGGACTCAGAGCTCTCACTCAACAGCGTGTTAATGGTTTCTCCAAGGGTCTTCGTGTTTTACTAAGGAAGCAGGGCCAGAGAGAAGTCCACACATGAGAAAGAAAGCTCATCGATGCTCACAGTTAATCCTTCAACCCTGTCCCCTACTTCAACCACTGCTGACCCTACTGACCTTGTGTTATTTATTTTCTCCCCCAAATTGGGGCTGGAAATTTACTTTCACTCAGTTTCACCTGGATACAGATGTTAATAGGAACAAAACTCTATTTCTAAACATGGGAACTTGAATTTTTCCTGCAGTCCGGATCTAGAATATAAGAACCCATGGGGGCATAGCAGGGGACGGGTTTACTCTGAGTAAAGTTTTCCCTGTTCTCTCCAAAGAAGGTGACTCTTGGGTTAGCTCTGGCCACCCGATCGAGTCTGGAGTCTTGGGGCTTCACCCTACCAGCTCCTTTAGTGTGAGCTTGATAAATTACAACACAAATTCTGAGAGACCACTGAATTTCTCAGACACTCACTTTCCAGCAGTGTAAAAGGGGGAATAATGTTCCTCCTCCCTCAGGGTTGTTAGGAGGATCATGAGCTAAAGTAGTTTTGAAAGTGCCTGACACAGTGCTTCTCAGGAGTTTGCCTCTTTGTCAGCTTTTACTTGAGCTGTTAGAACACTCTTTGTCCGCAAGAATGCTCGGGAATGCAGGTGCAAAGTGACCCGTTGTCTTAGGATGGTGGGGAATGGGACACAGTTAATGGGAAATGACTTCAGTTTACTGCATCTGCTAGTAATCCTGTGATGCCATCGCAAAACAAAAAGCACATGACTACTCGAAAGCCCGCTGTACCTGAAAAAGAAATTGGATTCGACTCAGAAAATCAGACTGTAAAGCTAATCGCTCTGATCCAATAACGTGGCCCCGCAGAGTGGCATCATCAGCCCTGAGACACAGAGAGGAGGAGGGAGGGCAAGGAGGGAGAGTGAGGGCGGGGGGCTGCCCAGCTCTCCAGACACTCACGCCAATGAAAAATTCATAAGGAGATGTTTTATAGCCAGTGTCTAATATCACCGCTGGGTCACAGACTGATCTGAGCCAATCAATAGGATTCATCGTCCTGAAAGGAGCTAGTAGTGATTGTATGTTTATGAGAACTGGGAGGTGCCCAAGCCAAGGCCAGTTTCTAGTTACTTGGTATGTGTCACCCTTAAAAATATAGAACTTAGTTTGAAAATGGAACCCAAGACCTTTAAAGATACTGTGTAAGGGGGGAGGAGGAAAGTTTCTTTTCAAATCTAGGTGTGGGGAGGAGGGGATTTTTGAATTCTTTTTTTAAGTCAGCTTAAGGACTAGTTTTTAAATTGAAGCTGCTTTTTAGTTTCAATCTTTGGTGGCCATTTATTGTATCTGAGTTCTTTTTTACTCAGCTCCAGAATTTGTGTTTGTTTGTTTTTTTTTTTATAACACTTTAGCCTCTGTGTCAAAATCCTCTAAAGACAAATGGAGATTTATGACACTGGAATCATAAAAATAAAGAAATATAGAGTCAATTTTATCGTTATTTATACCAAGTTCCAGGTTGGTTTGGTTTTTTAAGCCATTTTTTTTTAACATTTATTCATTTTTGAGAGCGAGAGTAAGCAGGGGAGGGACAGCAGATCTGAAGTGGGCTCTGTGCTGATAGCAGAGAGACTGATACAGGGCTCGAACTCACAAATTGTGAGATCATGACCTGAACCAAAGTTGGGCGCTTCACTGACTGAGCCACCTGGGTGCCCCCAGGTTGGCTTGGTTTTTAAAAGCTTTTAAAGATCATAGAACCTTCAAGTTGAGTTTGAGGGTTTGCTTTCTATACAGGCCACCATTTAAGGGCAGAAGGAGGTAGAACAAAATGAGCCTTAAAGGTTATGTGCTCAGAAGTCTGCTGAGGATTCCAGGGGAAAGCCCACATCGGCCTGTCTAGGTGAGGAAGCTCTGAGCAGGCCAGGGCCTCCGTGTGTGTGTTCCAGGCGTGGCTAACCTAGAGTCCTCCCTGAGGTCTCGAAGAAGATCCCATTGAACGCCATCCCTCCCACCCTCACAAAAATTACTTTTCAACAGGTATTTAAACACCAAGAACTCACGAATGAAAAGTCTTGGAAAGCCAACTTGTGAAGCAGGAAGGCAGGAGAGGAAGAGGGTCAGGACAGGATAAGGGATTTCATCTTTTCCCTGCTGATGGTGTCAGGAAAGAAGCTATGTTCTTGCATCTTTGTAAACAAACAGGATTTCTTTTCATGGTTGTGAAAGTGACACAAGATTATTGTGTTTGGGAAATACAGAAAGAAAAGTTAAAAAAGAAAAATAACTCCTATGCCTACTGTCGTGGAAAAGTCCACTTAACTAGATGGTGTATTTTCTTCCAGGCTGTTACATATATAATATACCTATATATATTTATATCTGCATCTATATCTATATCTTCATACATACACATACACACACTAAATTAGAATCATAAATAGTAATAGTAAATGGTTTTATGTCCTGAGTATTTAATGTGTACTAATTTTGTAATCACTGTGCATGTCAAAATATTCAGATAGGAATTTTTTATTGTCCGGTTAGAATTCTGTTAAAAGAATATGCCATCATGTGCCATTCCTCTATCGACAGATGGGCCATGCACTTTCACATGACCCCTATGTGTTTGTTCATGCATGCTGATAGCTTCATGCATGCTGATAGCTCTCCCATCTAGCTCTCATTAAATAAACCACACCTGAGCGGTGCCACCTATGCTGAGGCCTGCCCATTTCCCCAGTCACAATTCATCACTCCTGGGAAGGTAATGGTAGATGTGGTGGGGGAGATGGGCTTCGGGGGCTGACAAGCCTGGGCTCCGTGACTGGGGCAGCAGTCACCAGCTGTGTGACCTTGGGGAGCTTCTTTTACTAAGTCTCAGTTTCCTTACCTATAAAATGGGAATAATACTCCCCTCCACAGAGTGTTGATACGATGATTGAGTAGAAACATGTATGTGTTCATTCCCTTCCCTCTGCCCTTTTTCAGTTTTCTGGCTTCTCCCCAGAGCAGTATAAAGTGGTGGTTAAGAGCTTGAGTGGGTTCGGGGCGCCTGGGTGGCTCGGTCGGTTGGCATCCGACTTCGGCACAAGGCATGATCTCATGGTTTGTGAGTTCGAGCCTCGCATTGGGCTCTGCGCTCAGAGTCTGGAGCCTGCTTCGGATTCTGTGTCTCCCTCTCTCTCTGCCCTTCACCCGCTTGCGTGCGCGCACTCTCTCTCTCTAAATAATAAACATTAAGAACAAAAAAGAGCTCGAGTGAGCTCGAACCAGCAACCTAGCCTTTGTGCCTTAGTTCTTCATCGGTACCACGGGGATAATAGTACACTCATAGGTTTGTAGGGAAGATCAAGTCAGACACTCAACGTAAGACACTTTGTTCCTGGAACAAGTAGGAGAGCAGTAAATGTCAGTCCTTCTTTAATAGTCTTACAGGACCTCTCACGAAGTCATGTTGCTGCTTTTACCAGGCTCCTCGATAGCTTCACAGCAGATGATAAGTTCCCCGCCGTTGGCTGCCTCCTGGAGTCACTGTGTGTGAGGTTTCAAGCGACCAGGACCCAGGGAAGGGCTCTTCCTTACTGGTGGCCATATCCTGCAAGGGGTCACTGAGACTTTCCCAGCAAGCCCTCCTTGATGGGTACCGGGCCCAGAGGAGCCCTGTGGAGTAAGTGGTCTGAGACAGGGAGATGGTCCTTAACCACTGCTCCACATCCAGCTGTCAGGCAGGAGGAAAGGACGTTAGGCTGTGAAAGAATTGCCTGGGCTCTGACCGAGGCATTTCCCAGAAAAAAGGCCTTAGTGACCTCATTCCCCTGTTGGGCCTACTTCCCTTGGCAGGGAGCGTCTTCTTCTGACAGGAGGTGGTAACATCCTTACTTTGGTGCCACCAGGCAGGGTCACAGTGAGAGGGCAGGATTCACTCAGACACCAGGGTGTGGTGGCACCTTTGGAGGGTGTCTGCCCTGCCACCAACCTCCATGCTGTATTCTAGCATTGGCTCTCAAAGCCTTGTCCTTGGACCAGCAGCGTCAGCCTCACCTGGGAATGTATTAGAAACACAGATGCTCAGTCCCGCCCCAGACGTCCTCAGTCAGAAACGTGGGGATGGGCTTCCCAGCACTTGGTGCTTTAATAAGCCTAGAGGTGATTCTAGTGCTGTCTCAAGTTGGAGACCCAGTGGCCCATGGGAAACAATGGGGGGAGGAGAAGGCGGGGGGGGGGGGGGGGAGGGTGCATGGCAGTCCTCCTTCCCAGGCCCTCTCTGAGGATGGGCTGGGTTCCTGCCTGACATTCTTGTCTCCATTTCTATTGTCTATTTGAGCTGGTTTCAGCAGATTGCTGAGCTAGAGAGTTCTAATAAAGCACGGGTCCTTCAAAGAAAGCCTGTAAGAGAAGTGAAGCTTTGGGGTGCTCTCTGCTTCAGCAACTCCCCCTTTGGGTATCCTCAGAGTTCAGAAAGCCTGGTGGTGACTACTGTCACCCTCATTCTTCCTTTTTGGGCAGACAGACAGACCATGCCAACATGGTTTGTCACACTGTGTCCCTCAGAATTCAGCCCAAGGAAGAAGTCAGATGTATGCACAAATATTTAGGTACAAAGATGTTCATCTCTGTATTGCTTATATGGGACAACAGGGGGCTGGGGAGGTAACAACCCAAATAAATTAGAGCACAGCCATGTAATGGAATACTCTGCAGCCACTGAAAATAGCATTTTCATTGGCCAAGAGGGATATCAATATAATGTTACATGATAAAAGTTCAATACAGATTAGTATGTACAGAATAAATCCACATATATGCATAGACAAAAATCTAGAAGTAAACACAAAATGTTAACAGTGGTTACCATTTCTTGGTAATGGTATCACAGAATGTTTTTATTTTTTTCTTTATACTTTTTAAAACAACGTTTATTTTGAGAGAGAGAGAGAGAGAGAGAGAGAGAGAGAACATGCACATGTGTGCAAGTGGGGAAGGGAGAGAGAGAGAAAGAAAGAAAGAAAGGGAGAGAATCCCAAGCAGGCTCCTTGCTCACATGGAGCCCACCTCGGGGCCTGATCCCACCACCATGAGATCATGACCTGAGCTGAAGTCAAGAGTTGGACGCCCAACTGACTGAGCCACCCAGGTGCCCCTCTTTATACTTTTTAGTACTTTCCAATTTTCCACAATGACTGTGTGTTACTTTTATGAATAGAAGAAATACAATAACATTGAGTAAACTGGGGTTTTACCCTTTTACCCCTCCAAGTCTCAGTTTCTTGTGCCTCTAGAGCACCCCTCTAGGACCCTCCATCCAATGAGGAAAGAGTGATTATTGGCAGCTGATCCCTCCAAAATATGTTCCCTTGTAGTCTCCACTTTCACCATATTGTTTATCAAGAATCAGATGGATCTGGTGGCTGTTTGAACCCTTTGCCGTCTTCCAAACACCTTACTTTGAGGACAGCAGTGATTAGCTGAGTTGTCATTACTGGAACAGCCTCAGAGGTAACCATGCCAAGCCCAGACTGGAGAGAGGTCTGGCAAGAAACGCAAGAAGCAAAGCCAGAGTGGGCCATCAACGCACAGGGGAGATGGGAGCGGGGTCCAGTTGTGCCACTGGGACTAGTTGGAGCTGGCCATAAGTTCTGCCTGGTGCCCCGAGGACAGAGCAAGCTCTGGGTTGCTTCAAAGTCAGTGGGCCCAGCTGTGGGCAAATTCAGGCAGCCAGAAAATAACATAGCAATCCAGCACAGTGCCTGGCAAATAGGGGAAACTCAGTAAATATTTGTTGAGTGGAGTAATAAATGAAGCTTCCTTACAGGCTCTGGCAACCAAGACCCTCCATGAGAGGATGCCATCAGGGCCAGGGGTCTGGGCAAAGAGAAGCTTGCAGACAGGGGGACTGGGGAGAGAGAGCTTAGCTGTGCATCAAGAAATGGGTGAGGAACAGCGATAAAAGCAGAGGCCTTCAAGTCCAACCCAGCTTTGAATCCCGCCTCTCCCACTCAACAGCCTGGTAATCTAGGGCAGTTTACCTAACTTCCCCAGGCTTATTTCCTCCTGGGCTACCTGGGGATAACTCTCTCCACCTTGTGGGGTTTTCTGCTGCTTCCGTGAAATAATGCAGGGTTTGTGAAGGACAGTTACAGATCTGCTCCAGTGGCTGAGTGGCAGCCTGAGAGCGGATGAAAGCAGGAGCCGTACTGTGGTCTGGGCCAACACCCTACCCAAGCAAGATCAGACATGCCGCCACTCGCCTAGAAACCTAGGCAGGTCTCTGGCATCGGGCATCAGCCCTTGTTGGCAACTGGGACCTCCACCCCTGCACTGTCTGGGTCAGGGGCTGGCCAGGCCGGCCTGGGGGTGGATTGAACAACTGAGCTGGGGAAGCAGAGAGGCTGGGAAGTGAGGAGGGGGCTGGCTTCAGAGACCAAAAGAGTAGGAAGCAAAGGTAAGGTGAGGGCTTGGGTACCCAACAGGATCCTCAGACAGAGGATACATAAGTTTGGCTTTCTCTTCCTCAAGGGTGGGTTTAGAATCTCGTTTACCTGAGGTGACCTGTCTCCACGAGGAGTTCTTACAGCTCCGGTGGGTTGTGCCCCAAGGTCACCCAGAACTGCCATGCACACACTTTTCAAAATGGCTCCCTAAAGCCATAGCAATAACCAGAGGCCTCCAAAGCCAAGTCATCTTCAGAGATAAGAGGCGCTTACCCTACACACACATTCCTTTTTCTCACACCCACTGGTTCTTCTTTTTGGAGCTTTCTTGCTGCCAAGTCCTACCCTCATACTTTGGGGTTTATCCTCACTTGGAAAATACATCATGTTCATTGTTGCCTGGCTAATCCACCAGCCTTGTCATTCCCCCCTGCATCTTGGGCCAGATTTGCCAACACGCTTCCCGCTCTGTCAGGGCTGCCTTCTGACATATCCCCCCTTGTCTTATGTCAGGCTGTGCCAGACCATGAGCTTACCTGGCGTGAGGGCCCTACGTCATTCGTCTTCCCGCCCTTTGCGGATCTGAGCACAATGTCTATATAGCAGGTGCCCAGCACTGGCTGGGTGTAATAAAGGGGGTTGTAGCGGACACTATGGATTGCCCACCCAGAGGGTTTTATGACTTCTTCCCCTGGCCTTCTCTTTTGGGGGGAGATTGGAAACTTAATACAGTTGAACCTTGAACAATATAGGCTTGAACTGCATGAGTCCACTGGTGCACGGATTTTTACAATACGGTACCGTAGGAGTTTTTTCTCTTATGATTTTCTTCGTAACATTTTCTTTTCTCTAGCTTGCTTTATTAACAGAGTATGTAATAATATAACCTATACAATGCATATTGATTGGGGTGCCTGGGTGGCTCAGTCAGTTAAGGGTCTGACTCTTGGTTTCGGCTCAGCTCGTGATCTCTCGGTTTCATGAGTTCAAGCCCCATATTGGACTCTGCACTGCCAGATTCTCTCTCTCCCTGTCTCTCTGCCCCTCCTGCACTCACACTATCTCTGTCTCTGTCAAGATAAATAAATAAACTTTAAAAAATGCATATTGATTTACTGTTTATGTTAATGATAAGCCTTCTCGTCAACAGTAGAGGTGAGGTTTTTAGGGTATCACAGTTATACATGGATTTTCCACTGCACAGGGACTTTGTGCCCCTGATCCCCACATTGTTCAAAGGTCAACTGTACTCAGTTTTCCCAGCTACTCTCACAGATGGAAGTGGCCTTGTGAAACAGTGCTCACCGATGAAGTATAAGTGCAAGTCTTCAAGGAAAGCTTTCTTTCCAGAATAAGGCAGACCTCTCTAAGAGGAGCCTTTGACCATTTTGCCAATTCCCTTTTCTTCTTACCTGGAATGCAGACATGATGACTGGAACTGCAATAGCCATCTTGCAACCATGAGGCAATAATCAACAGTCAGAAGGGCCAAGTTAAAAAAAAAAACCAAAACAAGAAAGAAAGAATGTAACTTGGTTCTTCTTTTTAAATTTTTTTAAGGTTTATTTATTTTTGAGAGAGAGAGAGAGAGAGAGAGCGAGTAAGGGAAGGGCAGAGAGAGAGGGAGACACAGAATCCAAAGGCGGCTCCAGGCTCTGAGCTATCGGCACAGAGCCTGACATGGGGCTGGAACTCAGGAACCATGAGATCATGACCTGAGCTGAAGTCGGATGCCTAACCGACTGAGCCACCCATGTGCCCCTATAACTTGGTTCTGGATGGCATCATTGATGACCATTATTGCTAGGTTGGCCAACCTCTTGGTTTGCTCAGGAGTGAGGGATTTTCTGAGTTATAGGATTTTGATATAAAACAGGAACAGTCATGGGCAAACCTGAACCCTCACCTAGGGTTGGTCACCCCATCCTAGCCCTACACTGCTTATTTCCAGAAACAACTTACTATGTAATAAAAAATAATCACGCAAAATTGTTATTTCTAAGATTCGATGAACAGACATGGATAGAGTTGCAGGTCATTCGTTCTAGCTGCCTTCACAGAAGTTATCCTAGTTGAGTCTCATAATGGTTCTTCATGGTAGGTTTTGTTATACCCATTCTACAGGTCAACAAACTGAGGCACCAAGAGAGTTAGCCCAACTGGAATATAAGTCCTGTACATTAATGCCATGCCCTTCTCCCCTAAAGCTATTGTGGCTCATTTTGTCTTAACTCAGCATGTGATTATTTAATGTTATTCTCAGAATGGGCATTACACTTTTCAAATGAACAAAGCCACTGTGAGATGCAGCCCTTACCTTTCTTTATATGACTTCTTTCTGGACAAGTTGAAAAATCCTGACTTGTTTCTCCTGACCTGACTTGTTTCTCCATCACTACTGCTAATAAACAGACAAAATTGGTTTGCATAGATGTAATTTTTAAAATTACTGTTGAATGAGTCAAAAGATGCAAAAGGGAAGTGTAGCAAAAAGTCTCCTTTGTACCCCTGCTGCTTTATAGATGAACATTAGGAAAGCTTCCATCGGTTTTGAACTGGTGATTCTGAATGTGAGTAATAATGAATGATAGCCCCTTAAACTTGTATTCAGCTTCTGAGATTACAAAATGCCCTCAGAGACACAGTCTCGTTTTCTCCTCTGAGCTTCCTCCAGGTGTTTTCTTCAGACTTTCATGTCCTGGATCTTCCCCTCATCTGCTGAGCCCAAGACTGCTCTCTGGGTCCCTTGTACCTTTTGCAGGCTATGTGCCTGTGACGGAGACTTCGCCCTGGCTGGTGCAGAGCCTCCCAGGGCCTTCTGGGTGTAACTGTCAGCTCTCTTTGTGTTCTTTGTGTCACTCACTGTGGGGAGAACAGGCCGTCCTGGAAGGTCTGTTGGTTGGGCTGCTGGCCTGTGCTTGCATCTGTATAACATGGGAAACCCTCAAGACTCACTTTCCCTGACAGTTTGCTTATTTAGTTTGTTCCTCATTAAAAATAATGTTTAGGAAGCATCTGTAATAACATAGGAAAGTATATGTTAATTGAGAAAGCATAATATATCAATATCTCTGTATAGCTACGTCTCTCTATAGCGTACAATTTAGACTGAGAGCAAAGCCTTTGTATAGACAAATTCTGGAAATAACGCATTCTTTCATCCCTCACAGCCCAACTGTACCTTTCCTCCAGAGTCCCTCATCTCAGCTGGGATCCACCTGGCTTCCTGAGCCACATTCCTTAGCATTCTCATCCTGTACCTGCGTCACCAGCACCCCTTGCCCCCTGCCAGGCCAGGCTGTCTCTTGTCCAGCTCACAAACCCGTCTGCTATTCTCCATCCCCACAGCCAACCCCCAGTACAGCCTCCTCAGCTCACAGTCAGGTCGCTGTAGCATCCTGAAATCCAGTCTTCTGGGTCCTAAGTCTTGCTCTGCCTTGGTGCACTCTCTCCATTTCAGTCGGGGTCCTCTTTTTTTAAAACAAAAACTAGGTGGCGCCTGGGTGGCTCAGTTGGTTGAGCGGCTGACTTTGGCTCAGGTCACGATCTTGCAGTTCATGGGTTCAAGCTCCACATCAGGCTCTGTGCTGACAGCTCAGAGACTGGAGCCTGGAGCCTGCTTTGGATTCTGGTTCTCTCTTTCTCTCTCTCTCTCTCTCTCTCTGCCCCTCCCCTGCTGTAGGCGTGCACGCGCTCTCTCTTCTCTCTCTTTTAAAAAAGAAAAAAAAAAAAAGAAAAACTAATAATCCTATAACACGCCCTGCTTAAAGGTCTAATTGCGCCCCATTGTCCTCAGGAATGAGTTGGATTCCCTTCCTGGTCTGGCTCCTGCTCACTTCTCCAGCCCCTCTCTTGCCTTTCCAGGCTCTGCCTGTCACCTGCTGGCTGTTGCTAAATTCTGAGCTCGGCCCTCAGTCTCCCTTCCCTCCGGCCACTGCCTGGGGGCTCTGCCTGCTTTGACCCTTCCCTGGATTTAAGCCTACTAATCCTTCAGGTCTTAGCCTCATGGACTTTAAGGAAATAAGGTCAAAACAAAAACATCAACCAGGTTATCTGAATAGTGATAGTGGATTTTCATCATGATGTATATATAAAACTCAGTCAATCTAGCAAATTCATTCAGTGAAGAATCATTAATTCAGACTTATTAGACATCATACATGCAATGGCCCAGGGTCCCACTGGTTCTGGGTGTCAGCCCGTATGGTCCCGTAGCAGGATTCTTCTTGCAGATTCACTCATTTCGATCTGCATTTCCATCTTTCATTTGTATTTGTTCAATAAATGGCCATGCAAAAATTAATCAGAGAAGGGAATCCTCGTTCTCAAGCATCACAGACTTACAAACACATTATCATGCCACATGGTCAGGGCCATGAAAAGGAAGGCAAAGCACTGCAAGGGGGTTGGAGGTGGTCTCATAACAGAAGGGAGGTTGAACTGACCAGTGTTGACAGGTAGATGGGGCATAAGAGACAGGAACAAGAAAGCAAGGGAGAAGAGGTCTTTTCAGAAGAGGAAATGGCAGGTACAAAGGCTCAGAGATTAAAACCTGGCTCTCCCATGACTCAGGTGACGTGTGCACAGTGGCCAGAGTGCTAGGAGCCATGCATCCCCCACACCCCATCTGCTGTTGGTACTTTATCCTCAACCAGAATGGAAAACCTTCCTCCTCTTCCCCTTCCAAGTCCTACCTATTCTTGAGACCCACTCAAGCCCTACTTCCCTCATGAAGCCTTCTCAGACTACGTATCAGACAGATGCACATTTAATTCCATTCTGGTTTGTACGTTGCCATTCAAAATTTCATAACAAATCTCACCTTCCTACCAAATTGTAAACTCCTCAAAGACAGACTGTGATACACATTTATCCTCAGTTTTGTGGGCATCCAGGCAAGAAACCTGGTGCTGCTCTGTGAATACTTGTTGAAGTAACACTAGCTGGGCTGAAATCTCTAAAGGCAGAATCCCAGGCAGCGCCCACGCACCAAACCTCAAGCAATGACTGATGAGTTTCTTAATCCATGGCCTTCTGTCCCCATATAACACCTGCTAAGAAACCGGATCGTGGGTCTGTGACGGGTGTTGATTAGGTATCATTAGCCTGATTTTATGATTCTTAGGGAAGAGGTAAGTAATAATATTACAAGGAATTTAAAGGGATCCCCATCAGAAGTGCCTAGCTCTAATCAACCTTTGAATTTACTGTTAATGAACTTCTCACCCATGGAAAGTAAAAAAAAAATGTTGCCATCTGTGTAAAGCCCTGAACTTGTGGGCAGAAGAACCAGGTCTTTGGTCCATCTGTACCATTTATCAGCCCTGTGACTTTGGACAAGTAATCTATGCCCCTTTAAGCCTCGGTGTCCTCAGTCTTTAAAATGCGAATTATAATACCTCCAAGGGTTATAACTCCACTCACAGGGCTATTGTAAGGATTACGTGTGGTAACAATGTGAGCATGGTTGGTAATATGTGAAATGTCATTTAAAAACCAGACAGCACAGTAATTTTTATTATAAAGTTCTCTTCTGTCTGTTTTATTCCCAGTGTTCCAAAACCCAGACACGAGCTCTCCACAGGGGAGTAGATGCACTGGAGTTATTTTAAGGAGAAAGAGTGTCCATCATCTCGTGCCTGGGAGACCTACTGTTGCCATCTTCTCAGCGACGGTAGCTGTTGGAATAGTCGTGTCTGCAGTCCTCAGGGCAGTGTGGTGCACATGAGGTAAGGTGCCCTGGCATGCTCAGTACCCCAGTGGAATAGCACCTGCTCAGAAAGTTGCCCAGGCTCAGCTTTTCCCAGGGAGAATTCTGTGTTCCAGACTGTCCCCTTCAGAAAGAGTGTTCTGCTTAGATTTGTCAGGGAAGGTGGTTAAGCAATGCAAACAACAAAAGTGGGCCCCAAATGAAAGATCCAAAAAAAGGAAGGAGAAGAGGACACTCCGGAAGGAAAGACAGTTGTGTCTATACGGCGGGCACCAAACTAACCTGCCATCAGAAGCCTGGACTCAAAGCCTGTCTCTGATACAAACTGGCTGTGTGGCTTTAGGAAATTCACCCACCCTCTCTGATCCTTTAAAATTATGCTTTGTAAAATAAGCATAACAATGCCAATCTTTTGGTGTTAGTTTAAGATTAAATTTGTATGAACTTTACAAAATGGAAAATGCCATGTGATTATGAGCTGATTATAAATTTATCTGCCTAAAGTAATCATTCAGAATAACCCAGATGAACTGTGTGCCTACGGGCCTCCACCACGTTGTCCATCAAGGAGCCTTAAATGCAATTCTAAGAACCACCCCGAGCTCTGAAAAGGCATCTCCCCTGCAGATGACGGGTGTGCCATGAAAATCCAGTTGGTTTCCACAGGTAACTAAAGGTCACCCTCAAGGGGTTGGCTGTTGTCTCCTAGGCACATTCCCCTCCCTGGGGCAGGTGGGGAACATGGCTGCATCCCTCCACGCCTTCCTGAACTCCAGGCCTTATGATTCCCTAGGCCTTTCCTTTGGCCCCATGGTTTTAATTTTCCCAATCAACCTGTTAGGTTAGCAGAGCAGATACATGCTCTCTGTGCATCCACACCTCTTATGGATGGACTTGCCTGGGGCCACAGAGCTCAAAATGCGCACCAGGTTTCTGGCCACTGCAGCCTGAAACCCCAGTTTGGAGGGCTCGCCGGGATTTGAGCCCAGGTTTCTAAAATCTTTGCCCACAGACAAGGACATGAGCCCGAGCTTAACCAAAGCCCCCAGGGCCACAGCCTTGGAGGTAAACAGCCCCCCATGGACACGGAATTCCCCGGCAACCCTGGCTATACTCAAACATCTACTTCCGCCCATGGCTTTTTATTTTCTTGCATTTGTTTCCAAGGGGACCAGTAGGCACTTGCTCTCCCCACTTTGGTCCTCGCTCCCTGTGTGTAATTAGGGTGCACCCTGTTGGCCCCGCACTGTGATGAATGGGCTTCTTCAGGCAAGGTGGCAGTGACTGGAGCCCTGCCAGCCCCGAGGCCACTCCTGTGCTGCACGGTGCGCTCAGATGCGATTAGCCCTGTGTCACAATGCTTGGCAACCGATCCAGGAGGCAGTGAGGCCTTTGTTCATGCCATTGTCCTGTCAACTGGCTATAACTTCATTTGGCTGCCAGCTTGCTTGGGCTTTTGCATCATCCTGGCCTGCTCTGTCCTCCCTCAGCTAATGGTTAGTCCATAATTCCAGATTTTTCGGGGAATATCTAGGGTGTGCGTGTGAAGCCCCCGCGTCTTCCCCCAAAGCAGTTTTGGAATTAAAATCATAAACAATGAGCAGATTCTTCATGGTTTAGGAGGTAGGCTCCCTGGGACTTCCCCCGTTTCCTGCTGCTGCTGCTGAAGGGGAGGAATCACATGTGGTAGACGGGTGTCAGCACTCAGGCACTCTGAGTTGTATAGCTGGGGGCGGGGGCAGGGGGGGAGGGTGCATTCAGACATTCATTGCTTCTGCACATTTTAATTGAGCACATACTATGTGCCAGGCACTGTTCTAGATCCTGGGAATAAAGCAATGAACAATAAAGACAAAACACCCTGCTTTATGCGGCCAACGTTCTGAGGTGGGGAAGGGAGTGAGGAGAAGAGGCAGGCAAATAAACTGAAAAACAGGCTAAAAGGAGCTAGGGAGAAAAGTAAAACAGGGAAGGAAAACCCGGCCATAGGGCATGCTCATTCGAGTGCCCCCCTTGTGCCCAGCACAGAACACATCCCTGACTCCAATCTGGCCAGCTCCTCAGGGCTGCGTCTGATTCCCACACCCCCAGCAGCTGTCAGTTAGAGCTGCTGGGATGGAAGGACCCCCTAGAATCACCCACCAACCCCGCCACCAGGGGTAGCCCCCATGAGCCAGGCTCCACCCACAGCCACCCTCTCCACCCAACCCTAAAACACCCTCTTCTCCCAGGTGTTCTCCTCCTCCCTCCCCAAAATACTGGCTATGCAGACATTCAGACCCATACAGTGCAGTGGGCAGACCAGCCAGCCAACAGACCACGACAGTGCAGAGAGGATGACCCGGCCGGGCCTGTTTACAGGCTGTGGAAACCCTGGGTGGGGGTGGGGCAGAGGTTTTTGTAGGGGCTGTCTCATGCACTGTGGGACGATGAGCGGCACCCCAGGCCTCCACCCACAAGATGCCAGTCGCGCCCCCACCTTGAATTAAGACAGCTGAAACCATCGGCACACGTTGTCATATGTCCCCTTTTGCAAAGGGCCCTTCAGTTGAGAGCCACTGGTTTAACTCAACATCGTGCAACGTATTTGACAAAGAAGCACCTTTTATTTGGGTTGGAGGGATGTCTATCAATACTGCACGTACCCTGTGCTATTCCAAACACTCTGAGTAGTGCTGCTTCTGGATAAAGCCACATTCCCACAGGATTCAGGGCCTTGGGATCTGGGCCCTGGCTGGCACTCTGGCCATGGGTCCGACCATTATCAGTCTCTACTTTTTACTTCGGTAAAGTCCAACCGTTTGTCATTGCCTGTATACACTCTGCATTTTATGTCCTGGGCCTTTGCCCGGCTGCTTCTGCTGCCCATGATACCCTTCCCCCCTTTGCCTCACCTGGTTCACTGATTCATCCTTCAAGATTCCATTTGGGCATCATCTCCTGCAGGAAGCCATTCCTGAAGCCAGGACAGGGCTGAGTGGCCACTTCTCCCCTGAGCTCCCATAGCACCTGGCCTTGGTCCTTCCTACCTCTGAGGTCTGAGACAGGCCCCACAGCCCTATAGCCCCCCCTCCCACTCCGCGTCCCGTAGTACGGGTGGTTGGGGTCCCACAGCACAGGTGGTATGGATCCATTTCTCCCACCTGACGTGCAAAGCAGAGACTCTGTCTTCTCATCTCCAGAACCTGACAAGCTATCTGGCACAGAGTAGGGGCTCAGTAAAGGTCAAAGTGAACTGACAAGTAAATAGAACACCAAGATGAGTGTGGTAAAGGGAGTGAGGACCAGAGAACACAGGCTGGAGGAGGGAAAGAACCAAGGGGAATATTCTTTCTACAACCCAGGAAGGGGTGGTAAGGCTGCCTGCCTCTCATTTCTTTCCCCTCTGGGCTAAAGACTTCAATTGCCTTAACCTTTAATCTCACATCCGCCTCATTTTCCAACCCTCTGATGGATCATCTTTGTCATTCACATCCGTCCATGCCTTCTTCACATTTTCCAGAGGCTGCTTTTGAGTTTAATGTGATATGTTCAGAGCAGCAGGAGCCCAGAGCCTGGTTCCCTGGAGCGGGGAGAGTGGCTTCCACTTAATTAGCTCGAGACTCCATAATTCCCTGAGCCTCACCGGCTCCCTGGCCTGGTGGCTGTTAGAGGAGCAAATTATTTTCACAGAGAAGAGAGTGGAGAGAATTGAATTAGTGATTATGCTAATTGTTTCCTTTTCTGTGTCAGGGACTGCTCCACAGGGAAGCCCACTTCTGGGGCTGGAGGGCGGGCAGGGAGGAGGTGAGGAATTTGGAGAAGCCCTGGGCTCTGAGCTGCGGATGTGGAAAGTCCTCGCTTGAGGAGACGCCTGAGGGATGTGGCTTCTCCGCAGACTCAGGGTCTTCCGCTATGATGAGGGTGGGTGGGGAAAGGACTAGTCAAGTTCTGGGCTCTCTCATTTACAGCATGTCCTGTGGGGTAGACACATCTCCATTGTATAGATGGTGAGGTGTGAGGGAAGAAGCCACAGACGGAGAGACAGGCCCAAGGTCACCTGCCTAGCCGGGCGGGGGGATCCAACTTGATCTAGAGACTGCCAGTCCAGATGATTTCCCTTGCCTCCCAGCCCCTACCCATGGAGGGCTCTGCGTGTCAGTGACGGCAGGGGAGGCAGTGCTGAGGGCAGACGCCCTGAAGCAGCCCTGATACCGTGCGACACAGGCCCAGGACACAGTTGGCCAGCCTGTTGCTCTGTGTGGTTGGCGGCCAGCCCTCAACCCACTTGAACCAGTGCCATTGGAGTCTGTGGTTCCTTCCGTCCAGCCTGCCTGTGCCGCCCCGCCTCGGCTCTCCACACCACAGCTGTCTGGGGAGCCATCTGGATCCCTCACCCTTCAACAACCCAGCAAATTCCTGCCACACTGGTTCTGTTTATCACTGGGGCTGGCAGTGATTTTTGTCAGCCAGCCATTCATCCGTCAGCCAGTCAACAAATGCCTGCTGAGGGCTAGGCACGGTGCTGGGCGATGGAGGTGCAGAGCAGGGCGAGGCGGAGCCCCCGCTCTCAGAGAGAGGGCCCCCCCCCCCCCCCGCCTCCTCGGGGAGGTGGGGTGGGACAAGGTTCATCAGGGGAGAGCCAGAGGACCCTGTGGGCCCCCGGGGCCTGCCTTTCTGTTTAATGCAGTCTGTCTCCATTGCAGACTCACAGAAGTAGCTTTGAGGTAGTAGCTTTGAGGAGAATGCTGCCCGGGCTGAAGCCCCCTCTGTCCCCCGCCCATGTATGGAAGCAGCGGAGATGCCCCTCACTGATCCCCCTTCTCCCCCCAGCACACAGAAACTCGAGGATGCTTAGTGAGAGGCCTGAAGGGACTCAGGACCTGGCCCTTCTGCCCATGGTCGTGGGTGGTGGTCCTTCACCCTGGATGTGGTTTCCAAAACTGAGTGCCGTGGCCCAACTTTATGCCACCCTGATGGGAGGCAGCAGGTGGAGAGATTAACAGCACAGGTGGACACACAGGTGCAGGTTGGGACAAGTGACCTGACCACTCTGTGCCTCATTTTCCCCTCTACGGTAGGAGCTGCACTAGGCCCGCTTCACGGGAGTGTATGTGAATTAACGGACACATACAGCTGACAGCATGGAGGGCACATAGCAAGGGCTCGGTAAATGACAGGCCGGTTGCCTCATTGCACCCTCCGAAGGACGTCCTCTTTCTGCCTTCTTGTTCACACCTCCTTGGCAACTGTCCAGAGTCCAGAGAGTAAACTGCCTGGGAAGAATGCAGGAACAAAAATACTCGGCTGTGTTGGGAACTTCCCATGTGCAGCTGGTCCTTGATCGCAGGCTTCCCCTGGGAGCTGCTCTGTTGGAAGAGTGAACTCAAATCCTGGCTCTGTCACGCCCCTAGTGGTGGTCTCGAGGAAGTCACCCAAACTCACCCGGCCTCAGTTTCTACCCCTGTCAATGTGGATAATACCACCTCCCTCAAATCCTAGTAGAGTATTAAGTAATATAATATAGGAGTGGCCACCTGTCTTCACTCACGATAGAGCAGGAGAGGGTGGAGTGCCGAAGGAGGGGACAACCCGAAGCCCAGTGGGGTGGTCATGAGCCAGAGGGGGGCACGTGACACTTGACTGGAGTCCGTAATGCCAACAGCTGCACTTGAGAACACTCGCTGCATGCTGGTGCCACACTGAAAGTTCTCTACCTTACGTACCTCACTGCGTCTTTACAGAAGCCTCACGAATTATGTCTCGTGCCCATATCGCAGATGAGCAAAGGGGAGGCTGGGTGGATGGAGGAACCCGTCGAAGGTGGCCCGGCTCAGATAGAAGTGGCAGAGCCAGGGTTCAAACCCGAGCTCTCAACCATCACAGCCCCTCCCCAGTGCTGCCTGCTGGGGGTGAGGAGCAGAGTCTGTCCCACGGGGCCTGAGGGGCTGAGTCACTACGTCCCTCACCTGTAAAATGGACATAATCATTCCAGCAGTGCAGGGAATGTGCGACATGGGCTTGGTGGTCCTCGCCCCTCTCCAGCCCTCGGCGGGAAACACTTTATAAACAGAATATGACTTACCCGCCCTGCTGCCTGGAGCCGGATCTCTTGCCATGCCAAATTGTTGGAATGGTTCAGTGACAAGTGTGTTATTAGGAAGAAATTTATGTGCCTTCTTCAGAGTGAGTCACCGAATCCCTGTGGTGAGAGGCATGGGGAAGGGGCCCTCTGCAGAGACCAGCTAACTGGGGGACCCTGGCCCCAGCTGTCCCGGGCCTGGCTACCTCCCCAGGCCCTCACTAGAGGGTCAGCACTGACCAGTGATGAGGGGGGGTGAAGGGAGGGGTGGAGGGACAGCCCTCCATTTAGGGAAAGGTGGTGCCTGTGCTGGGTTTACAGAGACCTCACAGGGGGCGTGACAGGCTCCAGAAATCTCTGCTTGCCACCGAATTTCCCAGGATGTTTTTGAGTCAGGCTCCAGGCCGCTCTCTGACCCCTCTCCAAGGGTGTTGCACAACCCTCCCCAGGAATAGGTCTGCGGCAAATATGTCAAGAGTTTGGGTGAACCCTCTTCTCTCTGAGACCTTTGAATCCCAGAGGAGGAAGATGGTCTAGAATTAAACTTCAGAGAGAGGAAGAATTAGCTGAGGCGTTGCAGTTCTGCTGGGATTTTTTTTTTCCCCTTAAAAACTATACAACACCATGTGCAGAGAAGGTCTAGCCCTAGAAGTTGACTCTAGCGGGCAGTAACGTGGAACAAGAAAGCATCTGTCAGGGTGACCTCCTTGAGCAGAAGTCACTGCAAGTGGCTAGACAAGGCTGCCCCTTCTCTGCCTGCTCCTGGGTGTGGTGTGAGGGGTTTTCGTGATGCACTGGAACCCAGAGGGTGGCCTGGAGCATTCACGTGGGCCTCAGGACACGTGGACCACCTGCCGACACTGGCAGTGTCCGTAACGCAGACGAGGTGCAAACCAGCTCACTTCACTGGTGGCTGCTTATCAGAGCCCGGCTATGCTTGGTGCCTCCGCCTAAGAAAGTAGAGACACACACAAAACACTAATGAACATGTGCGATGTGTCAGGCATTCTTCTCGATCCGTTATCTGTTTGAATTTTTTGGACCCTCGTGACAGCCCTGTAAGATTATTTCTATAAGGAGCTCAGACTTAGATTAGTCTTATTCCTCAGTTTCCATTTTTAGTGGTTAAGTTAATTGGAGATGTGATGTTTTCCCGGAAAAATCGCTTACTATTGAACACTTGCTTTGTGTCACACATTGTGCTAAGTATGGATTTTACACGTCTTCATTTATTATACACAAAACCACATTTTATAGATAAAGAAATGAAGGCGTTTAGCCTTTTGGAACATTACCCTGAGATCACCCCTCAAGGAAGCTAGTCTAGCCTATTAGAAGGTGAGGGACCAGTGGAGGAGAACTGAGGCACCCCAGCCGAAAGCCAGCACCAACCACCAGACATAGGAACAAGGCCAACTTGTGTTTTCCAACCCAACCAACTCGCTAAATGCAGTTTCACAAGTGAGCCCAGGTGAAACCAGCAGATGAACACCCAATCAATCCACAGAATCATGAAAAACAGTATAACTATTGTCATTAAAAAAATTTTTTTAATGTTTATTTTTTTGAGAGACAGAGAGGGAGAGAGAGAGAGACAGAGTGTGAGCAGGGGAGGGGCAGAGAGAGAAGGAGACACAGAACTCCAAAACAGGCTTCAGGCTCTGAGCTGTCAGCGCAGAGTCCTATGCGGGGCTGGAACTCAGGAACCATGAGATCATGACCTGAGCCAAAGTCAGACACTTAACTGACTGAGCCACCCGGGCGCCCCAGCTGTTACCATTTTTTTAATGTGCGTTTCTTTATTTTGAGAGAAAAAGAGTGGAAGAGGGAGGATCCCAAGCAGGCTCCATGCCGTCAGCACAGAGTCTGATGTAGGGCTCGAACTCATGAACTGTGAGATCATGACTCGAGCTGAAATCAAGAGTCGGATGCTTAACCAACTGAGCCACACAGGTGCCCCAAAACTATTGTCATTTGAATAGTTTTGGGGATGATTTGTTATTTAACAATGGATAACTGATACAGCCTCCTAGATCCCACTTCACTTACCCTTTCCCCCCAAACGACCACTAACAGCGGCCTTACAAAGGCATTGAGCCAGAATGAGAAGACCGCCCGGGAGGGAAGACCTACAAACATTTGCTAGATGGGCAGGTGGGTAGTGGAGTGGTCTCTGATGGAGTAGAGCTGAGAAAGTGACAATCCACACGGAGGCAGGAGGGGCACAGGATGACATGTGGGCCAAGGAGCCCCAGAGAACCTCCGAAGTCTGGGTGTTTTTAAAGGCACCGGGTACCACAGAAGACAGGAGCAAGGCGCAGCGCTAGGACGCAGGAAGCCACGGCTGACTCTCTTTTTTCCCCAGGAGAGACCAGAAGTTGTTATCCGGAGAAGCTGAACTGAAGGTGCTCTGGACTCCAGGACACTGGTCCCCGCGGAAAGTGACAGGGAGGTAGGAGCTTGGAAACCGGGAGATTAATTAAAAACTATAAATAAATGATGGGCCGTCAGATTCCCTGCCTGCTCCCAGAACCCCAGCAGCTAGGTGTCACTTCCCTTCCATGCAGGCAGCTGGAATATTCTTCTCTGGGTAGATTGAGTTTCTTCCTCACCCCCTACCCCCTACTCCTAGGAAAAGACCTTCATAAAATGTTGTATGAGGAGTTCCAGTAAAACAGCCTTCGAGCCATCTGGTCACCCTACTATGAAGTCAGCTGGACTGTAACCCTGTCTTTCTCTTAAATATGAAAGGTCACCAGACATTTGAAATGAAAGAGGTCAAAACAGGGGGGAAAACAGGGGGTGAACTCTGAGGAAATAGCATATAGCAAGCAGAAGAACCTGACTTTTTTTGTGTGTGAAAAGAACTTATAAATTAGTAACCTCGGGGAAATAGGACAGAAATAGAATTCCATGAAAAAGGAACAGAGAAGAAAGAGTTCTTGGAAATTTAAAATATGATAAGAAAGGTTAAAAACTCAGGAGAAGGTGCCCAGCATGATTCACAAAAAAACTGTCCACACCGGAGACCGTCAGTATCAAACTTTCAAACACGGAGGATAAAGTGAATGTCTGGGAAACCCCAGAAAAAGAAAAACACTTAAGAGACAAAGGAATGGGGGGGGGGGTGAGAGGGGCATCAGACTTCTCTCCGGAAGCACCGGATACAAAATAATGAAAGGATGCCTTCCAAATTCGGAAGGAAAATGATTTTCAACCCAGAATCTTATGCTCAGCCAAATCAATCAAATGCGAAGGGAAAATTAAAGAATAACCTTTTCAGACATGTAGGACTCAGAAACCATTCTCATCATGAAAGAGAAATCCATGGCACACAGAAACAGGGGCTTCAGCAAAGGAAAATCAGAGGGGAGTCTCAGGGCTAAGAGGGAGGGGCCATTCTGGAGAGGAGAGGCTCCCAGGGCCTCGAGGAGAAGGGAAGGGCTGACACATTTACCTAGGTGAGTGGTGGGAAATGATCGCCGGGCCTCCCATAGATCCACTAAAGGAATTAGAGGAAATTGCTTTAAGTAGAAGAAACTAAGAAATGGGAAAGAGGTGGGGGATTACTTGTTCTCAGAAATAATACATAAGAAGCGCCTGGCTGGCTTGGTTGGTCTTAATCTCGGCGTCGTGAGTTCAGGCCCCACACCGGGTGTGGAGTGTACTTTAAAAAGGTAATAATAATAATAATAATAATAATAATATATAAGAAATAGAATTTAGGTGAATATTTTGAAACCTGGAGTTAAGAGCAGAAGAAAAGCTGCTGCTGAGTTGAAAGTGGTTGCCTCAGAGGAGTAGAGGAGATTGGGACTGGTTTCTGCTGTGTCTTTTAGCCTTGTTTGATATTTATTTATTTATTTATTTATTTATTTATTTATTTATTTATTTAATCAATCAATCTATTTATTTATTGGGAGGGGAGGGGCAGAGAGGGAGAGAGAGACGCCCAAGCAGGCTCCACACTGAGAGCATAGAGCCCAATGTGGGGCTCGATCTCACAAACCATGAGATCATGAGCTCAGATGCTTAACTGAGCCACCCAGGCAGCCCCTAGCCCTGTTTGATTTGTAACTATGGGCATAGGTCACTTGAATAAAATAAACATTATTGTTATTTATTTATTTTTTAGAGAGAGAGTGTGTGAACAGGAAAGAGGGGCAGAGGGAGAGAGAGCGAGCGAGCGAGCATGGATCACGACCTGAGCTGAAATCAAGAGTCAGACGCTTAACCAACTGAGCCACCCAGGGTCCCCCAAATATTAATTTTTATATGGAAACAAGAGCATGGGTTTGAGAGTTCAATGACGGAGTTTAAATCTCTCTCCACTCTTACAGACGGCAGCACTTGGGTCAGGCCACTGGCCTTCCTCAGCCTCAGGTTCCTTATCTACCTTGCAAACCTGAAGTGAGGATTCAACATAATTTCTGTGAAGGGCTCAGCACAGAATAAATGCTCAATAAATGATAGCCATTATAGTTTTTTTAAGTTTATTTATTTTGAGAAAGAGAGAGAATGAGCAGGGGAGGGGCAGAGAGAGGGGGAGAGAGAGAATCCCAAACAGGCTCTACACTGGCAGCACAGAGCCCGATGCGGGGCTCGAACCCACAAACTGTGAGCTCATGACCTGAGCCGAAACCAAGAGTCAGATGCTCAACGCACTGAGCCACCCAGGTGCCCCATGGCCATTATAGTTTTTAAGATTTCTGAGAAATTCCATGGTAGAGAGCGAAAGCAAACTCCACTCCCGAGGTTTCGGAGGAGTCTATAGAAAGCCTGGAAAAGTGTCACCCTGACGTCTGCCAGTACACTGTCCAGCTGTTATTAAGCTGCAGACCTTCTGCAGGCCCCCACCCCGTCCGCTCAGTATCTGGGTTATTAGCGATGGTGTGGTCAGCTTTCAGAGAAGGTTAGCAGGAGTTAGGGGTGTGCAGGGAGCAGCTTTTCACGTAAAGGCCCAATTCATTCCCAGGGCCTGCTGGCTGCGTGAGGGTCTTCCTTCTGACACAGTTGTCCCACACAAAACATTACCTCTGTGGAAGATGGGGCGTTCTGTGCAGAGCTGGGAGAAGGCAGCTTCAGGCTCATCTGGGGGTGGGGAGCACACTGGCATCAGGCAGAGAGGTCCTGCCCCTGACCTGCCTGGATCCTGGGCTAGAGCCACCAACAGGGCCCTGGTGCCCTACCCAACCACGGGGGCCTCGAAGGAGGGCCTGAGGCTGAGTATGCTGACCCCCTGGCCTCACTACGTACACAGATTTATTTCAACAAATATATTGGGTGGGGAAAAGTCTGGAGAGAGAAAGAGACCTTAAAATGTTAACCACAGTTCTCTCTGAATGGTGGGATTTGAAGTGCTTTCAATTTCTTCCTGCTTATCTGTATATTTCAAGTTTTGTACGACATTCATGCATTCTCTTTGTTCTTTTAATTAATAATAATCATAAAGAATAAGGTGACGAGTCCCTGCAAGGGGAGTGAGTGCCGTAGGAGAAAGTTCCATGGCCCTAAAACAGATGACCTTCAGCCCGAGAGATTCCATAACAGCAGGGAACGTGTCAGTCCTCTGCCCGCCAGGATTTCTAGAATTCAGAGAACCCGTTTTGGGAGGAACACAGGAGGGTTGGCAAGGAAGGATGATAGAAAAAAAAAAAAGTCGGTACTTCAGCAACACTTACTCATGCAAATGTGCTGCTCTTCACTGTCAACTCACTCCCTCCTTATGAGGACCTCATGAGATCAGGTCAGTCATCGTCCCCACCGGACAGATGAGAAACTGCGGCCCGGTGAAGTTAAGCACCTGCCCAAGGTGCCAGCCGGAACATGAACCCAAGCATCCAGCTCTGGGGGCTGGGCTGGTAACCACCACACTGTACAAGGCTGGGAGACATAGAACTGCAGTCAGGGAGTGCGCGGGAGATGCTGAAATTCCAGGGATGCTCATTATTTCCTGAAGAAAAGTTCCTTTTTATTTCCTGGAGGTCTGCCCAGTGAGAGAGACCAAGGTCGCAGTCATGGACTTGGGCATCCGCCGCTTTCAGCCTGGAACTGAGGCTCCGCTAACATCTCCTGGGACCTCATGCACCTGGCTGGTTTACTTGGTGCCATCAGTGTCTAGGCCTGTGTCCTGCACATCACTGATTGTTGGATACTGATGATGTGGCCCCATTTTACCAGTAAGGAAACTGAGACTCAGAGAAGTTAAGGAAAGCATTCAAAAATCCCACCGCAAATAAATATTGGAGCTGGGTTTGGAGATTGGATCGTGATCCCAGGAACCGTGGCTCACACTCACCCTCTTGGACAGTCCTGTTTCAAGGCGTAGCATGTCACGAGACACATCTGTGGCCACCTGGGAGCCTCAGCGGCCAGTCATCCCAATGGGCAGCAGTCTAGGAGCAGGGGAGAGGGCAGCTGGGCCACAGGAGAAACAGAGTCACTGACAGGAAACAGCATGGAGTGGTGGTCAAGGGCATGGACTCGGGGCCAGATGTCCAAAATGTGGCTCTACTTAGTAACCATGTGACCCTGGGCAAGTTAATCACTCTGAGCCTCAGTTGCACTTTTGTACACTAGAGGCAATATCTCATGGAGTTGTTACGAAAATTAACTAAATTAGTACATACAGAATACTTAGTACAGCAGCTGGCCCATGACAGGGATGTATGTGTGTGATAAACAGCACCAAACTGGGTAAATATCCACAGGATCCATGCATGAGGACCCAGCCACTTCTGTGTTCCATGTCCAAATCCACAGCAAGGGACTACCATTAACTGAGTGTCCTGTACCCACCTTTGCTACTCTATCAAAATATACCGGAAAATTTAATGACTTAAAACAACCACCATCTTTTTGCTCACGATTCTGTGGGTTAGTGATTTAGGCTGCTATCAGTGGGGCCATTCTTCTGTTGGTCTCACTAATGGGGCTGCAGCCAGCTGGGACATCAGCTGAGGGCTGTTTGCTTGACAGCAGGCTTTCTAAACCATAGCACTATTGACATTTGGAACCGGATAATTCTTTGTTGTGGGCACTGTCCTGTGCATTGTAAGATGATGTTGAACAGCATCCTTGGTCTCTACCTACTAGATTCCAGTAGCACCCCCCACACAGACAATTAGGACAACTAAAAATACCTCCAAGGGGCGCCTGGGTGGCGCAGTCGGTTAAGCGTCCGACTTCAGCCAGGTCACGATCTTGCGGTCCGTGGGTTCGAGCCCCGCATCGGGCTCTGGGCTGATGGCTCAGAGCCTGGAGCCTGTTTCCGATTCTGTGTCTCCCTCACTCTCTGCCCCTCCCCCGTTCATGCTCTGTCTCTCTCTGTCCCAAAAATAAACGTTGAAAAAAAAAAATTAAAAAAAAAATACCTCCAAATGTTGGCAAATGTTCTCGGGGGTGGGGGGGGGGGTTGCAAAATTGCCCTCTGGCCAAAGACCACTGGTCCAGAGGAACTCAGCATGAAGACTTGTCTTTGCTCCTATAGTCTTGTCTTCCAGTAGCCCAGACTTCCTGATAGAAGGAGTGGTGGGGGACAGGAGGCGGCCCCAGCAGCAAGAGAGAGAGAGAGCAAGCCCCCATGCACAGATGCTGTGCAAGCCTTTTCCTGCATCACATTTGCTGATGTTCCATTGACCAAAGCAGATCATATGGTCAGGCCCAGAGCTACTGTGAGCAAGGATGACACAATGGTGTGGGAATGGAGGCCTCCAGATCTGGAGCCACCACTGTAACAATGACCACAGTAATTTGTCCGCCACGCGGATGATGAGTGTTGCCGGTGGGCACACAGCACCAGGGGAGGGGAATGTGACCTTGGGCAGGTCTCTTTCTCATTGTGACCTCATCTGCACAATGAGGGAAGGGCTTATTCTGAGTGATCCCCAGGCTCAGGGGCTCAGAGGTGCTAAGAGAGAGATGGTTGATTTCATAGAGGCAGTGTGCATCACATCAGGGGGACACTGGACCCTGCTGTGAGAGGGACCTTCCTTGGTCCTAACACACCCCAGACTGGCATCTGCTTGGCCCCGCTGGCCCTTCTAAATGGCCTTTCCCAGGCTAGAAAATCTTGGATTTTAAAATAGAAACAGGACAAAATACTTTGCAATCCTACAACATCTCGTGGGTCTCAAAAAGCTTCTCCATGCTCTGTTAGGTAAGATAATGTGCAAACTCCCACACTGCAGAGTCTTAGCATAATAAAATCCTAGTTGACTGTCCAGAGCGGGTGATCCTGACTGGGGGGAAGGGACCCTGCCATCCAGGAAACCAGGCTGTGGTTTCCACGTTACCCTAGGCAATGACATCCTACTGGCAGATGGAAGGAAAAGCAAAGAATCACATGGGAAGCAGTCATGAGCCAGACCCGTGAGTGGCCACCTCCCTCTGCCCACGAGCCATGAGCCAGAACTCAGTGGACGTGGGGAGGGGTAAGAGCTGGAAATGAAGGTAGTAGCTATGAGCTCAGGAAGAAAGGCCAACAGACTCAGTGAACTCAGAGTAGTTTCTACCAAAAAACACACTTCCTCATGATGTCTCCACAAGGGCCCTGGCAGGAAGGGATGTTCCTGTGTGCTCCCAGCTGGGCCTCTGTGTGTGGAGACAGGAGGGACACGGCTGCCTTTGAGTCCAAAAGTCAAAGCTAGAGCTTTCTTTTGCCATTTCACCTGACATATCATATAGAAGATGTGACGTGATGTGATATGATATGGTATGATCTGATATGATCTATATTGGCAGGACCTGTGGGGTATCTTCAGTTTCTGTGATCTGGTTTCTGGTATGCCCACCCCAACTTCTTCCGTACTCTGAGTCAGGGCTTGGGTTGACTCGGGGAATGCAGTACGGCTGGAAAAGGGAATCCAGCCCTCCCTTTCTCCCCTACTCAGGCTCTAGGTGACAGCCCTGTCTTTGTCCCCTCCTTCTCTCCCTCGTCCTTTGAATTTGGGGTTAAGTTCTACCGAGTTCATCCCTTCAGTCCGCCCCACCCCCGTTGCCATCACTGCTCCTCCCCGGTCACACCGCCATTACCAATTCAACCCACCTTCTCTCAGCTTTGGACTCAAGCCCAGCCCTGGTGCTTATTATTAGCATTGTGAGTTGGAGCAAGTGACTTCAAGCCAGTGTCTCCATAAGGATGATAATCTTATCCAGAAGGCATACAGTAAGAATTGTGTGAGCCAAACGTTCAGGTAAAATGACTTTTGGAAACTGCAAAGCACCCTGCAATGCCCCCTGCTCCCACTGCTCCTCATCTGGGGAGGGGACCCCTGTCCACATCCTCAGGCCTCCTGTTGCCCACAGGGAACTTCCATCCTTACCCTGGCAGTCCATATCTTCCACAGTCTGGATCCAACTTCAGTTTCCACTTTTTCCCTTTATGGGTCCAGCCAGACAGAAGACTTGCCGTCTCCCACACATGGCCCTTGTTTGCCCCTTCTTCGAAATTTGTCTCCGTGCCTTTGAGTTCATTCCTCCTCCTAAATGCCTCTCCTGTTTTCACGTGCATCATCTCTCCCTGTGTTGCAAAGCAGGATACTAACTTCTTCATCAAGGAACTTCCACCCCTTCCGAATTCTTGTCATTCCCACTTGGAAACTGTTCTGCTTGTACTTAATGCCACGGGTTAAATTATAGCACATCAGCCTGGGTGCCCAGGACAGGCATGCAGAATAAGACACGGCAAGACATGTACACGGCAAGACGGGGTCCTGGTCCTTGAGGGGCTTTCTGACTGCCTAGGAGGATAGACACAAATATAGTCAAGCACCCGCAACAGAGAAAGGCCTTTAGACAAGTGCTAAGGAGAGGAAGCAGTTCTGGATTCTGCAGAGAGGCTTCCCGGCCTCTCAAGTGAACCAAACTGGGCCTTGAAAGGTGCCTGGCATACCAGCAGGTGGAGAGGGAGAGGGAGGACCCCCAGTAGGGGACACGGGATGTGCAGTGTGGCACATTGGTTCAGGGATGTGGCTTCATACCCCTCAAGGGTGGGATTCCTGCTGGCTCATTTTCGCCTCCCCAGAGCAGTTCCCAGCCACAGGACACTGTCTCCACTAGCCCATGATGAGTGTCACAGGGCCACGGAGCATCAGGGGCACCAGGCTGGGGGTGCTCTGCCCTGGGAAGAGCTTCCCCACTGTCTCTCCAGAATGTCTGTGGTGTGTACTCGGAACATCTATTAAATGAGTGGTGGCAGGCTATGAAAGAACCTCTCAACTCTGTCAGAGCCCTCTGTGACCTGAAGCAAGGCACTTCTCCCCTCCAGACCTCTGTTTCCCCAACTGTCAAGTGAGCTTGCTGGGACAGGACTGCCCACCTCTCTACTCCACTCCTCCCTGTGACCCAGCAGCATTAGACCATCTGCAGATGCTTCTAAACCAGGGAGGTCAGTCAGGAGCCTGAGTCCCACGTGCATCCCAGACTAGACCCGGAAAGGGCTTTCGCATTGTGATGTGGGCACACCTCCATTCTGCACCTGTAAGCACAGGTATCCGTGTGGGAGGGGATTCTGGACAGCCCCCCCTTTACAGATGAAGAACTGAAGCAGGAGAGGAGTCAGCCACGCCTCCCTGGCTGATTCTTCTCTGTTCTCTTTCTGTTTCCTTCTCACCTTCTTCCTGATCTCTAAATGTTGGCGTGCCCCAGAGCTCAGCACACAGACCCTCCCACACTATCGCAGGAACCTCACCCAGGCCTGTGGCTTTTATGCACCACTCACATGCACCTGTGGGCCGCTTTCAGCCGTGGATCCGTAGCCCAGACTCTCTGCCGGACTCCAGGCTCATACATCCAACTGCCCACTCAGGGTCCCCTCTGGGATGCCTCATGGGTGTCTCTCTTTGCGTGGGTCCAAACTGAGTTCCTGACCTTTCGTTCTCCCAGTGCATTTGAGTTCGTGGCAATTCCATCATTGCTCAAGCCAATAACCTTCGAGTCACTCTTGGCTTCTGTTTCTCACAGACTCCTGCCCAAACCATCAGCAGATCTGCTCCTTCCCATCTCCGCCCCACCACCCTGCTTTGAGCCACCATCAGCCCTGGTTTGGTTTGTAGTGGTCTTCTCTTTGGTCTCCCTGCTTCCACTCTTGGGCCCTGCGGTCTGTTATAAACTAACTGAGAAGCCAGGCTATCCTGGGAAGATAAGAGTCAGCTGAGGTCCCTGCTCAGCAAAAACCCCTCCAATGGCACCCCATCCCAGACATAGTACTGTTCCATGTTACCCTTCCACCTGAGGTCCTGGCCCGCATTCCCTCCCTGCTCCCTCCATGCCAGCCACAGTGGCCCCCCAGTACACCAGGTGTAGATGCACTCACACCTTGAGGCCTTGGTACTTGCATCTCCTCTGCTTGGCACACTCCACACCGCCCCCCCCCCCCCCCCCGCTCCCAGGTATCTGCATGCCTACTCCCCCTCCTCCTGGGCACACCTTCACTCCTCCTCCTTATGCAAACCCCATCTTGCCAGTGAGGTCTTCCCTAACCTCCTCAATTTAAATTGCACCCCCCTCCATTTTCTGTCCCCCCTTTCTACTTTATTTTCCTCCATGACACTTACCACCAAACAGGCTATATAGTTTGTTTATTTTGTTTATTTTTCTCCTCTGACTGGAATATAGTAAGTTCCCCGAGGGCAGAGATCTTTATCAGATGCACAGTAAGGGCTCCGTAAATATTCGGTCAACGTAGAAAGAACAGGAATCAGAGGTTCTGGTGTGTGTGTGTCACCTTTTCCCATGAATGCCGTTGCACTTAGCCAGTGAATGAAAGAGGAAGAGAACACCTTAGATCAAGTTCAGTGCCTCCTTGATGAGGGACACTGATCAACTTTTTTTTTTTTTTTTCAACGTTTATTTATTTTTGGGACAGAGAGAGACAGAGCATGAATGGGGGAGGGGCAGAGAGAGGGAGACACAGAATCGGAAACAGGCTCCAGGCTCTGAGCCATCAGCCCAGAGCCTGACGCGGGGCTCGAACTCACGGGCCGCGAGATCGTGACCTGGCTGAAGTCGGACGCTTAACCGACTGCGCCACCCAGGCGCCCCATGGGACACTGATCAACTTTGAGGGGCACTGAGGCCTAGTGAGGGGAAGGATATCCCAGATAATCACAGAACACGACTTCAGAGCTGGGACTGGATCCCTCACACCCATCTCCCCGAGTGTATGCTCTGGTCTCCCTGCCACCCACGGCTAGATAGAGGCCACTCCATGCTGACAGCAAGTTCCAGTCTCATAAGCCACAAATAAGAACGAGGAACAAAGAAAACAAAGAAGTGAGGTGTGGGGAGGGGGGGTATTTTTAGCTTTGTTGGTTTCTAAGTGCATACATATATAGAAAGGTCTATAAGTGTGGCTATATATAGTTATTAAATCAGGAAGCAAGTTGAGTGGGGGGTCAGCTTTTCCGGGGGTGGCTGTGAGCCTGTTGCAACATGAACAGTTTTGAATCAGAGTGGCTGATTCCGAGGAAAGTGGCCTGCTGAGTCAACTGGAAGCTGCCTACCTCACGCCAGGAGTCCAGAAAGAGTCCAGGGAGCTATATCCTCCTTTTTCCTCTCCTCAGTCAGCCAGAAGAAGCAGTGAAATTCCAAGACCCACCCAAAACCCGGTTCCTGGCCAAGGCTTTTATGGTCAAAATCTCCCTTGTGTAGATGGGGATTCTGAAGATGGATGCTGAAGGGAAACCTGGAGCCCCTGCACCCAGCTGACCAGAGACACCTGCCTTTGGCCGTCGGGAACTTTCCCAGACCTCAGGCCAGGCTAAAGGATGAGGCCTGGGTCAGCACGGAGCACTTCTTATTAGCCAGACACTGTTCACTACATTTGATCTCATTTCATACAACACCTTACTAGGGAGGTACTTTTATAATCCTCTCCATTTCACAGTTGGAGAAACTGAGGCAAAGACTGGATAAGTAATGTACGCAGGTCTCCTCTTAGGTGGCAGACCCAAGCAGTCTAGCCTCAGCGTCCAGGCCCTTAACCACGAGCCATACTGGCTAGAGGGTGGGAAACCTGGGTCAACACCCAAACTGTGTGGCCTTCATTCATTCAGCAAGTGTTTACTGAGTATTTACTATGTGCATGGTACCTCTGGGCTCTGGGATGTGTGGCTGGCTCCAGGGCTGGAGGCCACAAATCTCTGGCTGGACAGTGAGCTAAGTGATGAATGTAGAGCAAGCACATTGGTTGCTTGTGGAAAGTGAACGAGGGCAGGTCTTTCCTCTCACCTGGGGCAGCCTGAGGGAGGTATCCTGATTCGAGCTGTAGAAACAGGGGCTGGTGTCCCTCTGTGCAGCAGGAGAAGGACCAAGCCCTGGAGTTGGGGCAGATCCCTACCCTGGTACAGATTATGTTATAGTTGGGGAGACACAGACAATGACCACAAATAAATGAGATAATTAGGATGGTTACAAAGGCCCTAAAGAAAACAGGGTGATGGCACGGCCCTAGGTTGAACTGTGTTCCCCAACAAGTTATATGTCGGTGCTGTCCCCTAGCATGTGGCTTTATTTATTAAGGTAATCGAGTTAAAATGAGATTATGGTGGGCTCCCACCCATTATGACTGGTGTCCATATAAAAAAAAGGGAAATCTGGATAGAGGTACATGGGCACAAGGCCACGTGAAGATGAAGAGACCGGGGTGATGCGTCGACAAGGAACACCAGATTTCCACAAACAGCTGGAAGCTGGGAGAGAGGCCTGGAACAGATTCTCCTCAGAAGGATCCAGCCTCTCTGACGTCTTTATCTTGGGCTCCTAGCCTCAGGGACTATGAGAAAATAAATCTTTGTTTCTTAAGCCACCCAATCTGTGGTGCTTTGTTACGCAAGCCCTGACAAACCGATACAGGGACCAAGAGTGTCTGGGGAAGAACAGGATTACTTGAGCTAACACACTGGCGATGTCTGAGGATGGGACATTTGGGCTGAGCCTGAACATTGAGAAGGAGACAGTCCTGCGGAGAGCTGTGGAAGATCCACACCCCAGAGATGGAAGCAGACTTGGCATACCTACGGAGAGATGGCAGGGCCAGGTGGCTGGAGCAGGGGGAGTGAGGGCAGAGAGGGTCAAGGTAAGGTCAGATGGAAGGCAGAGGCCAAAGCAGGTAGGGCCTCATGTGACATGCTGGGAATTTGGATTTCACACTAATAGCAATGGGAAGCCAGTGGAGGGAGTGATGTGAAGCGATTTTCCCCTTCTAAAGATCTCCTTGGCTGCTTCATGGAAAAGGCCCTTGAGGGTCAGGTAGGTGGAGATCGGTTAGCAAATGGGGCTCATGTTCTGCTGAGAAATGAGTGCCCTCAGCCAAGGGCGCTGGAGAAGGGTGGGGGATGGTCTGTGTGGTGATAAACTCTGGAGAACCCCAGTTACTGGAGAACCCCCCAACAAGACTTGCCCGTCCTGGGATGAGAGGGAAAGAGAGGCATCGAGGATGACCCCTGGGATTTTAGTCTGAGCCACTGAAAGAACAGCAGTGCTTTTTACAGTGGGAGAAGGAAAGGGGTGGGGAAGGGGGTTTCTTGAAGAGGAAGACTGACAGCCAGCTTCCATCCAGATAAGATTTATAAGATGAGGCTAAAAGGTAAGTTAGAGAGACCTAGTCCCTGTGCTAAGACTCACAGCCTGAGGGAGACAGACATGTTAGCAAATGATAGAAACACCATGTGCCAAGTGGCCGGCTACACACAGCTAAGGGAATTAACTCCGGGGAAGTTGGACAAAAGAGGAAAGGTTTTTGTTTTGTTTTTTCAAAATAATTTCAGACTTACATAAAATGTTGCAAAAATAGTACAAAGAATTCCCGAATATCTTTCACCTAGTTTCCCCAAGTGTTGACATCCTACAAACGTACAGTTCAGTCCTCAAGACGGAAATCAACATCAGCCACAAACCTCCTTCAGATTGCATCAGCTGTCTCACTCATGTACTTCATCGGGTCTGGGAGCCAGTGCAGGGACCCCACATAGTATTTAGTTGTCATGTTTCCTTAGGCTCCTGGGACAGTTCCTTCATCTTACTCATTCGTGACCTTCATACTTTTGAAGAGTACCAGCCAGTTATTCTGTAGAATGTCCCTCAACTTGGGTTTGGCTGGTGTTTCCTCAGCACGTGTGTTTTGACAAGAACACCACAGAAGTGATGCTGTGCCCTTCTCAGGGCATTGTATTGGGCAGTACGTACGTGAGGCCAATCTGTTGGGTTTCTTGTTATGTTGACTTTGATCACCTGCCTAAGGCAGTGTCTGCTAGGTTTTTCCGCCATAAAGATACCATTTTCCACTTTGCAATTAACAAACATCTTGTGGGGAAATACTTTGAGATTATGTAAACATCCTGTTTCTTACCACATTTTCACCCACGAATGTTTGTTTCCACTGATGATTCCTGCTTTAAACAATCATTATTGTGAGTGTTTGCCAAACGGTGGCTTTCTATTTCCATTGTGTCTTCTAACATCTATTCATTGGAATTTTGCTGTGAGAAAGAGCTGTCCCCTCTCCCTTATGTATGTATTCAAATACTTGTCTATATCAGATAGACCCATTATTTCTTATTTTGCCTTTAATTTATGTTATAATCTATTTTGATTATTATTTATTTTGATGAAATTACCTCAGATTTGGTCATCTTGAACCCCTTCAAGTTGGCCCCTGTGTTCAAAAGGAAAGTTTTGAGCTGGATCATGAATGAGGCATAGGGACTTACAGGAAGAGAGAGAACAGAGGTTCCAGGCTTGAGGGCCTGAGGACAACTATGGGCATGACACCCAGTGCTCTCTGAGGATGCTGGCCGGCCTCTGGGCTTGCTATTCCTGACCGTGAGGGCCAGGAGAATGCAGCCACATGCCTTGCTCAGGGGGAGAGACCTCCACTGATGATGCCCACGCCCCCCCCCCCCCCCACACAGGACTTCCCTAGGGACAAATTCTCTGGGGATGCGGTTGCTACAGCTATTCCCAGCATTTGGGCTATTAATGCATCTGCCTGGATTTGCTCAAGAGGGGCCCTCCACCAAGCCCATAGACCCCTCCAGCCACTTCCTGCCTGCCACTGCTCTGCCAGATTGGCCATCACTCAGGGCTGTGATGTCCCCACTGGTTGGCCAATGACTGAAGGGTGTTCCCTTCAGCCTGAAGGGCTTATATCAGGGGAAGTAGTGAGGCTCTTGGAGCTATGGAGTGACAGAACCACATGTAGAGACATGTCCTAGAGTCTCATCTGGGTGAGACTGGCTATTGTTTGGTTTGTTGTCATCTTTTCTTTTTTTTTTTTTTTTTAATTTTGAATGTTTATTATTTTGAGAGAGAGACAGAGACAGAGTGTGAGTAGAGAAGGGGCAGAGAGAGAGAGGGAGACACAGCATCTGAAGCAGGCTCCAGACTCTGAGCTGTCAGCACAAAGCCCAGCGCAGGGCTCGAACCCACGAACTGCAAGATCATGACCTGAGCCCAAGTCAGATGCTCAACTGACTGAGCCAACCAGGCACCCCTGTTGTCATATTTTCAATCCAGGTCCCCTGTGAAGTCTTGAGGAATGCCCAATAGTGTGTACCTAGTGGGCAGAGGGCAGGAAAGTGGCAGCTGGATGACTGTCAGTCTGGTCCAAGCCACTGGCAACAGGGATGGAGCTCTGCCCCAAAGGCAGAATGACTTACCTCAGGTCACAGAGACAGTTGGTGGCTAGGGAAGACCCAGTGTTCGGACCCCTCGTGTCCTTCTCACCACTGCACGTTCCCAGTCTGTGCTCCTTCTTGTTTCTCAACCGCTGATGAGGTCACAGTCTGGGTTTATGTGTCCATTTCCCTCCATCCTCCCCAGCAGGCAGAGAGACAGAGGCCCGTGTTCTGGGCCCCCTCTGGGGCAGGGCGTCTCAGCACCTGAGCAGCACGGGCCCCTCCCCCACAGGGAAGGAGAGCTGTCCTGGGTCTTTCAGCAAGTGCAAGGCTGAGGTCAAGCCCAGGCTCACCTTGCGACCTCTTCTGGCTGGATGCCTGTGACCTCTCCCAGACCTGGCACTGAAGCTGGCATCGGCTGCCATTTCTGCCCTCTCTCATTCCTCTTCCTTCAGTTCAGGATGAGAAACAGGGTCCACTCTTTTTCCCTTACATTTCAAATTAAGCTTAAAGATAGTTAAATATTCACAGGATTCAAAATTCAAAAAGTGTAAACGTTGCGCTGTAGGAAGTCTCCTTTCCAACTCTGTCTGTTGGACATCTGTCCCCAGAGGCAGTTGCCGTGATTCGTTTCTCACGGAGCTTTCCAGACAGTCTACATCGGGCCAGCAGACCTGCTCTGTGCAGGACCAGATAGTAAATTGTTTGGCTTTGCAGGTCCCGCGTCCTGTTTCACGTTGCTCAGCTGCCCTCGTAATGGGGAAGCAGGCACAGATGATACATATGTGAAGAAACGTGGCTGTGTCCCATCAAAATTTTGTGTGTGGACACTGAAATTTGGATTTCATGTAATTTTCACCTATTACAAAGTAATATTTTTCTTGTTTTTCCAAACATTAAAAAAAATGTGGAAACCATGCTTACCCACAGGCTGTGCAAAAACTTAGCGTTTTGATGTATGGATAAATCATAATATATTTAAACAGTGGCCCATTGATGGACTTTTACGCTGGCTCTGGTCCTTTGTGATCACATAAAATAGCTCAGAGAATACGCTTGCTCATACATCATGCCATGTACAGGCGGCGTATCTGCAGGATATATTTGGGGACAAGTCTGATCATATCTGAACAGCCCTTCTCCTCCCAGGTTCCTCCGCCTCCCTTGTCATCTCTTTAAACGTCTTCTTTGTGTTCTCTCAGCAGCAGTCAGTATCAGATGCACTGAGTGCTTCGCAAGAACCATCCCTGGCTGTCCCCTCGGCCCTGCCCCAGGCCACCCCTCAAGTGTTTCTTCGACTCCAGCCTCCTAATGGGTCCTCTGCCTTGACTCTCCCCGTGCACCAGCCCTTCCTCACAGAACGCCCCCCCCCCCCGCCCCAGAGGGATGCATCAAAATCACAAGTGCAACTCTGAAGGCCGCCTGTGCATTTCACAGATCTGTGCAGGCAGAACCACACCCCTCAGCGTGGTGTTTAAGATCCCCATCCCCACCCTTCCAACTACAGCTTAGTCACTAAGAGTAGGACCCTGGAGCCAAAATGGGCTGAATCCTTCGTGCTTCTCAGAGGTTTGCCACTGGGCAAACCAACCTTTCCTTGGTGAGAGCTTAGTTTCCTGACCTGTATAATGGCAAGAACAGTAGTCCTCACCGTATAGGGTTATTGTGGGTTAATTCACAGAAAGTACTTAAAAGGGTGGCTGGCACATATTACATGCCCAGTGCATGCTGGCCACCATTATTTTTATTTTCAAACTCAGTCATAGCCTTATCTCCCACGCCCAGCACCCAAGGTTCACTGCTGCTGGCTCCCAACACTGTAGCCTCACTAGACTGTGACCATTTTGAAATCACTCCATGCCAGTGACCTTGCTGTCTCCTGGTCCCTGTGCTTCGTCAGCCTGGGCAAGATCCCCCCCCCCCCCCCACACACACACAACATGACCCCCTGTTGAAATGCCACTCGGTTTCCAAAGCCCAGCTCAGATGCAGCTCCCCTTCTGGGCCTCCACCTCTTTGTACCTCCCCCTCCCCCTCTACTTCTGTGGTTGCCCTTCCATACCTCCTGCACTCATGAGAATTATATATGCTTATGTCCCCCAGCTAGATTGTCAGCTCCCTGCCTGAGGGTAAGACCTGGGTCTTTTCCATCTCTGAGTCCCCCCCCCCCCCCCCCCCGGCACTTCGCACAGAAACTTGCATGTGGAAAGTGCACAGCAAACGCCTTTAGATTCAACTGCAAACAAGCTCCTTGGGGATACAGAATGTGGACGTGGGAAGAAATAATGAACACCGCCCAAGGTGGGACTCAGTACTTCTCCATGGTCTAGAACCCATGCATGTATAAACAAAACGGACTGTTTTCCCAAACCTCAGAGGCGGGCTGGAGGTCTGCTGGCCTCTACGAGTGCATTCCCCATCACGCTGCCGATGAGGTAACAAATCCCACAGAACTGCAAACGGCGTTTGCTTTGCCACCCGCATTCACCTGCCTTGCGTAAGAACCTTGCCTAAGTACCAAGTGATGGAGCACTTGAGTGCATGGCCTCATCAGCCGTGGGTGCAGACATCCTTCGGGAATCTCAAACTTTCTGTTCCCCAAAAGTCTAGATTGTTAGGCTACTTTGCTTTTGACTCAAATCTCCCAGAATGCGGTTGTGACCATGTGTGTGACTGGAGCTCAGAAAAGAGGGCAAGGCTGTCAGCCCACATATCCATAGGGACCCACTAGCTTCGTGTAGGAGAAATCTTAACTAACTGCGACATAATCCTGAGGTCCGGCGGACCGTGCCTTCAAGTGTCCCAGGCTCCTTCTACTCTTTTGCTCTGCCATACTTAGGGTATGACTACCATCCTCAGTGCTGCTGTGTGGTCATGTGACAAGGCCACATCACATGACATCACATTCACATTTCAGGCAAGAAAAAGGGGAAACAGTAAGGGACAGAAGAGCACAGTTGAGTTAGCCTATTCTATTTATTTTTTAATGTTTATTTTTGAGAGAGAAAGAGCATAAGCAGGGGAGGGGAAGAGAGATAGGGAGACAGAGGATCCAAAGCAGGCTCCATGCTGACAGCAGAGAGCCTGATGCAGGGCTTGAACTCATGAACCATGAGATGGTGAACTGAGCTGAAGTCGGATGCTTAACCAACTGAGCCACCCAGGGACCCCAAGTCTATTTTAAAGCACTTTCTCAGAAGCCCCTCCCAATGACTGTCCTTTACACCTCGTTGATCCTAACTGTGATCCATGCACATCCTAACTGCAAAGCAGTCTGGGAAATGTAGTTTTTTAGCTTGTCACATTGCTACCCATACATAGAAATTGGGATTCTGTTGGTACAGACAAGGGGGGAGTAGGGTTGGAGTGGGTAATTCGTGGTCTCTGCCCCACTTGGGGCAGGACTTTCATGAAGGAAGATTCATGGAAGAAATGGACCCCAGGGGGATCAGATAAGAACTTACCATGCACCCAGGCAGTTCACTAAGTAAGTGAGGGAAGGGAGGCCTCTCCTGTTACCCTCACACATGATGGAGTAGTTCCAGCACCCGTTTTAGAGATAAGGCAAATGAAACCTAAAGCTGTTCAGTACCTCACTCAGGGTCACACAGCTAGTAAATGGCATCCAGATTCAAACTCCAGAATCTACCGTGCTCCCTTCACCCCTCCAGGCTCACCTCCCCAGGAAGCTTCTGTAGAGAAGGAAAGAAGAAAGGTCCGGACAGCATGTATCCGTACCAGGACCTGGACAGGGCTCGGGAGGAATAGGAAATAAAGATTCCTAGAGTGCTCCAAGTGGCCATTTTTGAACATAAAGATATCTTATTACAGCTAATTCCCAGAAAGATTTAAACTGTAAACTGTTTGACACTTTAAAAAAGCATCAACATGAAATAAAAGCCAGAAATCAAATGGAAAACTAGGATGAGAGCACCTTTTATGGAGGACTCCAGAGGCAAGGCAAGGGACAGAGTGGCAGGCCCACTCCAGGCTGGGAGGACCAGCAGGGCAGAGAAGCAAGTGGGTCTCTGCTGGAGACCAAGTCCCTCCTGCTCTGGACAGCAGCCAGCAGAGTCTGCCCCCCGTCAAGGGCTGGGTGGAGGCAGGACATGTGAGGAGCAAGCCAGGCAGCGCAGTGTCCTGGGAACATTCTCGCCTTGGGCGAGGTGACCAGCAGTGAAGCTCTGGGTACCCTGTGCTTGGGGCTACCTTCCTGCCCTCCAGGTCTTCTGTGTGCCTCAAGTGGAAAGGAACTCGAATCCCCCACTCCCACAGGGATGTCCCGAAACCAAGGAAATCCTAGGGCCTCAGGTTTCACCTCAGACTTGGAAGCTCGGGAGTTAGAGTGCACACAAGATGCCCATGCAGCGCCTGTGGCTGAGCGCCCCCTTTAGGCAGCATCTGGGACTGCAGTTACCTGCTAATTACGTTAAGGGAGTTATTGCTGTTGTCTGGCAGGTGATGGTGCGGTCAACTAAAATCCGGAATATAGGCGGAGGGACAGGTTGGTGGGGGTGTCAGGAGAGGCTGGAGATGGTTATTGTCTTATTCAAAGAGAAGATGGAGCCTGTCCCTGACCTCAATCAGTTAATGCCTAAAGTGGTTGAAAATGGAAAACAGAGCAACTGGTACTCCAACACTTCATGGATTTATCAGTCAGCAGGAGTCTGTGAAGCCCCCATCACGTGCTCAGCATGATTCTAAAATCTCTGACAAATATATGAAAAGCAGAGTGAAAACCCAGCTCATCCAACCACTGGGAAATCGTGTCTTTTCTGGACACCTGAAAATTTACCAGCCCCGCACACGTCAAGCACTTTTTTTTAAATGTTAAATATTTTGGATGAAAATGTTTTTAAAACGCATTATGCTCATCCCTGGCTTCCTTAGAGGCTATTGAACATGGTTTGACTGTGAACATCATTGACTCTGCTGTCCTATGATATGATAGCCCTGGAGGCTGTGGGGTGGGGATGACTGCTTCCACACTATGTGGTCCCCAGGCACTATTTGGTTTAGTCATCTGCTTTTATACTTTTTCTAAATATTCCCTCATTGTCAGGCTTTAAGTGTTAGTTTTCCCTATTCTTTTTAAGCCTCCTTTCACTTCATTGCTTCTAATCTCCGAGTTTGGAAACCGGACAGATTCATCTTTTATAACCCATCTTGGCCCAAAATGGAATTAAGGGGACGGTTAAAATTTATCAAGGACCTACTGTGTGCTGCGCATTTTGCCAACTGTTTTGCAACCATTTTTTTTTTCACAACAGCCCTCAGAGTTGGGAATTTTGTCTCCACTTTATAGATGTGTAGACTGGGGCTCAGAGAATTTAAGCAACTTGCCGAAGGTCACCCAGCTGCTAGTTAGTGGCAGGGCTAGAATTCAGATGCAGTGTGTCCAGCACAGGGACCATCCATGCTTTTCAGTGCTCTGAGTTTGTGGGAAACCACATGCTCTTCCCTATTGCTTCTTACTGTGCTAGCCTGTGATAGTTTTATCTTCCTAAGTGGAATGTAAGCCTCTTGAGGGCAGGGACCTAGCTGCCAGCTTATTATGTATTGCCCACACCATCACCCAGTGTCAGGATTCCAGGTGATCAACAGGTGCTTTGCAAAGAGTGAGAGCGTAGAAGATTAAGGGCAGGAGAATGGAGGTGGACCATTGCCCCCCTCCCTCCGGACACCTCATACCTCCCTGCTGCCTACAACTTTCAGCTTACAACCAGGCATTTGCTCAGCATTTGCTGAGCAGGATGCTTTGTCTGCTTAAAGCTCAAATCTTCCCTTAGCCTAATAGCAATTTCTGAAGCGTCCCCACATGGGCCACTCTGGGTTGGAAGGAAGGAGTGTGGGCTCCAGCAGCCTGCCTCCCCCTGGGGAGACATCGAGGCCAAGCCCAGAGGAGACACCACAGAGGCATAGTGGCCCAGTAGGGAGGGGAAGGCTGGTGTTGGGTCCGGGATTTTTGCTAAAGAAATTCTAGAGCAGATGCCTTTGAGGAACCTTTTATACAGAACTTTGTTCCTCCAAGGAGCATAACTGGAATTCTGACTTTCCGGCCAAAGCAAAAGCAGGCCAGCATCCCAGTGGGGTCTGGTTCTGCTGAGTAATGCCTGCCCTGAATCTTTGCTCTGTGACTAAAACTCTGGGGAGAAAAACTGACGTGACTTACGGATCTCATCGTGACAGGACAGTTTCTGTTTGTGTGTTGGTTCTCCATCAGAAACACTGAGCTCAGTGGGGAACCCCCTCCCCCCGTGTGACCAGAGCACACGGGCGACCTCACGTGACCCGCAACCCGCGCCAAGCACTTCTCCTCGGGTGATATCACACCCTCGCCGACTGCCCAGGTGTTGCACGGCCTCCCGGGGCTGACACGGTATTTGCATCATTTCGGATACTTGGCTCTCGATTTGTTTGCCTTTAGTTAATAGTAAATCTGGAGTGGGGTTGAGGGAAGTTGTTGAGACAGCCAGACAGCGGACGCGTCTTGCTGGGCCTTGGACCTGGGGCTCCCAGCCCATCTCTGCCCCAGGAACCTTGTCAGGTCTTCCTGGCTGGGACCTGAGGCTGGAGGTTGCTGGTCTAGCCCCTCCTGCTTCAGTCCCAGGACTTGTTGCAGATTTGGAGCCCCCTCAAAGGGCCAGGGCCAGGGCCAGGTGCTACTGAGCCTTAGGCTTCTATGTGCCTCTTTCCTCATTTCTCTCTCTCTTCAGAAAAACCAGTGCTAGAGGCCCCTGGATTCCCCCTCCTTCCTTCTGCTCTGGCCATCAGAGCTCAGCCTTCCCGCCCCGGGGGTCCAGGACTCATTGCTTCACAGACCTGCAGAGGGTCAGGGCTGAGGGACTCTGCCAAGATCTGCCCCACCAGACCAAGGTGGCAGGGTGATGTCTTAACCCACTTCACTCAGCCACCACTTTCCAGCACAACTTCATCTCTCTGGCCTCGGTTTGCCCATCTGCCAAGGAGTAGGAAATGAGCCCCATTCTTCCAACCGCAGAATAAAGACTTGAACAAGCTGGGGGCACCTGGATGGCTCAGTCGGTAAAGCATCTGACTTCAGCTCAGGTTATGATCTTGCGGTTCATGCGTTCGAGACCCGCATGTCAGGCTCTGTGCTGACAGCTCGGAGCCCGGAGCCTGCTTCTGATTCTGTGTCTCCCTCTCTCTCTGCACCTCCCCAGTTTGTACTCTGTTTCTGTCTCTCTCTCTCTCTCTCTCTCTCTCTCTCTCTCTCTCTCAAAAATAAATAAAAACATAAAGAAATATTTTTTTTAAAAAAAGACTTGGACAAGCTGGGTTTGCAAAAGGGCCCAGGGCCCCGTGGCTCCAGCAGTCCACAGACTTGAGTGAGCATGCATCAGAAGCCCCGGGGCACGGGGGGCAGGGTGGGGAGGGGGGAGGCTGTGAAGACACAGAGTGTCTTTGAGTCCTCCTGCTCCCAACCCCCAGGGCTTCCCATTCATTCGGCCTGGAGTGGGATCAGAGAATTTGCATTTCAAGTTTTCAGGTGTTGCTGATGGGCTGGTCCCCGGGACCACCCTTGGAGAACACTGCTCTGAACCACATAACTCCTGGACATTGCCCCCGACCAGACCAACCGTCACCCAAAATGGGTGAGAGTCCGTGTGTACAGAAACCGGCTCAAACTGGCCCTGGGAAGTTGGTAGCTTGAAATCAGCCATGTGAGTATTTACACCTTGGAAGTCAGCAAATGCTACAAATCGGAACTTTTCCCCAGATTGCCGGCTGTTAAACATTTACTAGCATACCCCTGGATACGAAGGCAGCCTTTCTGTTCATCTGCACTCTAAGGCAGGTGTTGTGCCTCACAAACTGAACAGGAAGGCTCAGCCAGAATTCTCTGTACTTCCATTGTCTTGTCTATAAATTGGAAACAATAATAGCATCTACCTCAAGGGGCCACAAGAATTAAGAGACTACGTGTGATCATTTAGCAAAGTAACCAGCGTAGAGTAAGTGCTCAAAGGTATTAACTATTGTCATTAAAATCCTTTGGATTATAGAGACCGGCGTATTTTCTTCCTCTAAGCTTATAAAGTTTTATAGAACTGTATACCCAGGTGGGGGGGACAGCATGCCATGCTGAGCTTGACAGCCTTGGGGTACACAGTCTTCTGGAGACTACCCCCGGCACCCATCATGAGGCCCAGCCCCTGAATTTGTACGTGTGACACCATTGGCCACACCAGCCAACCAGATACTCCTGGGCTCACAGAGTCTCTCACCTGAGAACCTGGACCTAAAACCCGGAGCCAGCCTATCAGTCACCACCTGCAAGTCAGGTCAGTGAGGCAAACAGGCCCTGCCAGCAGCCAGAGGGACCAAGGAAGGGCTGCAGAGAGAAGAGATGACATAGACACTTGCAGGCGGGCATGGGAGGGGAGGTCTCGAGAAGACCCCGCCTCTGAATCAGGACCCCTCTTAAAGGTCTCTTGCTGTCCTGCCCTGGACCTACATCCTCACAGCCAGTGTCTCCTTCGGCTTCAGTCAGATCAAGTTGGCTACTTCTGTTAGAACCAAAGAGGCTCAGCTTCTCCACTCACTGCCCTCTTTGCCCGATGCCTTGCCTCTCCCAGTGCAGACACAGATCCCAGGGCCAGCTCGGTCCTGCTCACTGTGGATTTGGGGCAGTTCTCTAGGCCCCTCCTCTTTAGAATACTCATTGAATGTGAACTTGGGCAGGAGCAAGCCTCCCTCTGCATTTTCCCCATTATGTGTATAGAAATGACTATCTCGACATTAAGCTACTCAGCATCATCAGTCCCTGTGTGAGGCCCTTCAGCGACTCCCCGTTGCTCCTGGACAGAGCCCAGTCTCCTTTTGTGGACTGGGGTTGCTGCCTGAGTCTCCCGTTTACATCTCTCCCCTTCTCGTTCACTCATTTCTGAGCCGAATGGACCTGCCGGCAGTTCCCCCAAGATGCTCCCTTCCATCTGGCTTCTGTGTAGAACAGGATTTCCCGAAGCCTGTAGCCAACCACCAACCTTTCTGCAGGCTTCCCCCGGACGTTGTTTCTCCTGGGCCGCCTTCCCCACCACAGCGCTGGCTGCCCCTCTGTGCCGGGCAGCCGGTACATCTCCACACCACGGCGCATCACTTGGCCTACCTGTTTAGCACACCCCCTGCCTCACCACCAGATCCCGAGGCCCGTCCCCGCTTGTTTCCCCAGAGCCCACAATGTAAGTGCTCGGTGCGTGGTTCCTTACGTGTCGTGGCCCGAGGAGAGTGGGCTCCAGAAGACCCCGGTGCTTGCCAACTCCAGGGGCCACAGCCACTGCCCACGGTGCCCTGTGGGAAGTCGTTTTCTAGAGGGAGGAAAGGGAGAGGAAGGGGGAAGGGAGTCCCCAGGTGGGTCAGGTAGAGATTATTGAGAGTTTGTGCCTGGGCGACTGGATAGGGAGCTCAGTGGAAGTGAAGTGTGGGTGGAAGGAACAGTGAGTGAGCTTGGCAGGAAAAAGGTAAAGTGAGGTGTATGGGATGAAGGCGCAGAATCCGGAGGGAAGTAAGGAAGAGAAGGAGAAAAATGAGCCCTGGGCATTGACCCCTGAGCCTTTCCTGGACCCCAGGTCATGCCACACATGTTCCCAGGAGGCACGGGGGCCCCAGGTGCTCATGGGCTTGCCGGTGGGACGTCATAAGGGCCTCAGATTCACACCCCCCTCGCCCCCCATCTCCAGACAAGTTGCTCTGTAAGGCCAAGGGGAGGAACAAGTGGTTCCCCGCCCTTGGGCACAGGGTCAAGATCATGAAAGCATCACAGCGCTGCTCCAATGATATGCATGTCATTCCTCGGTTACCACGTGGCAGGGCTGCAGTTTTTGCCATGGTGTGGAGGTCCTGACCTTCAGAGAGCCCTCCCACCAAGCTAGACAGAAGGAGGAGGTTGGGCTTCCGGTTCATATATTTTCATTCCAGGAAGTCTATGGTGTGAGGCCTCCTTGTAACCTGTAATATATTTTCGGGGTTGTCTAAGGAAGATTTTATCAGACATCTAATAGATGACTTTAATAGATGATCCTATGAAAATTGTGTGCACAAACAAGAAGCTAAGAGAGTTTGGAAAAAGCCTACATTCTCCTGCCTTCCCCAGCAAGAAAAAAAAAATAGCTTCACCCCTAAGAAGTTTATAATCGAGGAGGGGAAAGAAAATGTGCATTTTTTTTTTAAGTGCGGAGAATAATTAAATATTAAATGGTGTGGTGCTTGCTGGTTGCAACAGGGCTGTAATGCGGCTCAGGGAGTCAGTTCTGCGTCAGAGAATTCGCGAGAAGGGGGAGACCAGAACCACAGATGTGGATCAGCGGAGAAAAGAAGGGAGGGGTTCCAGGGAAGGGGAATTGCAAGAGTAATTGCCTGTAGAGTGTGCCAGACGGGAGGGGCTGGATGAACCAGATTCTATGTTAAATGCAGGAAGATAGGATTGGACAGAGGGAGGAGGGTGTCAGGAGGGGGAGGCGGGGGCAGAGAAGAAGTCTCTGCATGCCCAACTCCAGGAATTTGGGATGATGGAGATGATGGAATGAAGGGATGGTGAGAGGGGAGGAAGCATCCCAGGGCTGGCGAGGAAGGAGCTGAGGAAGTCTCCAGCAATTGCTGGTCCCCAGCAGGCATGGGAGGCTGGGAAGTTTCCTTGTGGGTGGCTGACTTGAGAGCTGAGGGCACCACTCTTCCCCCGACGCCAGGGTTCTGTGCCCCACTGCAGCAGCAGAAGCTTCATGAACCCCACCATCAGAGAATGAGCACACAGGCCAGTGCTCCCCTGTGTGCCTGCGATCCCAGCCTGTCACGGGCCCCAGGGAGCCACTGCGGGGCCTTGCACAGGGAATGGCAGGATCCAACACTTTGATAGACATTTGGCGGGTCGGGGGCGGGGGGTAGCTACTAGGTGCAAAGCACCATGGGGAAATGGAAATAAGTGACACCGGGACCCACAGTCAGGAGAAGAAAGCACGTGGTTAAGAGCCCTGAGGGAAGGATGGAACAGCACTGGGGGAGGAGTGTGGGTTATTAATCCTGACTGAGAGGATTGAAGGCAGCTCCCAGCAGGGTGTGGGGTTTGCACCCCCTCGGAAAACGAATAAGGATGCGCAGGCAGAAAAGCTGGGCAAGAGGAAGGGCAGAGGGAAGGAGGAAGTCCCTTGGGAGAGCAGCACAAGCTCAGGTGCACAGGCTACAGAGCCCATGTCCTGCCCACGGAAGGGTCAGGTGACCTTCGTGAGGGACACAGGGCCATGCTGGTCCCAGCGTGTGAAGGAGACTGTGGGTAGAGGTGGGGAGGTTGAGGCAGATGCTAAGAGCCAGGGAGGGAGAGGTCAGGAGGAAGAAGGCCTGGGGCGTGGGTCCTGGGTTTGGGCGGCATCCCCAGAGCACGTGGCTAGAGCTAGAAGGGACAGAGCAGCCAAGAGGAATAAGACAGCACCAGCACCTTGGTCGCAGGCCAGGGGAGGAGGCCGGAAGCAAGAACTGCTCAGTATGGAAAATGCTCGAGTCCTGTGGGCACACAGAGGAGGGAGTGATGCACTCTGCTCTGGACCTGGCGTGTGGGGTGGGGCTGGGAAGACATTTGAGCTGGACTTGGGGCCTTGGGGAGGGAGGAGGTTCCCTGGGTTGGGAAGAGAAGGGGTTTCAGGCGGAGGAGTCACCGCAAAGAAGGAGGCAACACTACTAAAGGGCAAGGAACAGAGACCACCAGGTTGGTGTGACCAGTGTGTGTGCGTGTGTGTGTGTGTGTGTGTGAGAGAGAGAGAGAGAGAGAGAGAGACAGAGAGAGAGAGAGAGAGAATGAATGTGAGTGCACATTGGGAGATGAGGCTGGAAAGGAAGATTGGGGCCCAGACTGGGAGGCTTTCACCTGCCCTCCTGAAGGGGCCTGGATGTCACTCTCATGCCGTGAGGAGATCAAGCATTTCTGAGCAGGAGTCCCATAACCAGAGCCGTGTGTTAGAAAGTGAATTCTGACCCCTGCGTGGAGGAGGATGGAGGGGACGAAGCCACGAGGCAGGGACGAGCCAGGAGGTTGGCACACGCGTCCACAACAGCAGCAGGGGAGTTGGCAGGCAAGAAGAGCGATGCCAGCAGAAGCCACTCCTGGGCCGCAGTCAGTAGGCCTTGCTCACCAGCGGGGCGGGAGCCGTGAAGAGGGAGGAGCGGAGGACAGCAGCAGGGCTCCCTGGTTCTCTGGCTGGGCTGGGCCGTGAACCGAGAGAGGAAATAGAAGACGATAAGTTGGTCCGTGGGGGCAGGATGCGAGCCCTGTCCCAGACATTTTGAATCTGAAATGCTTGAGGTGATGCCCAACAAAAAGTTGAAAATACTGGAAATGAGGGCAGAGGCCAAGACCCCCAGGAATACCGATACTTGAAGAATAGGTTTAAAAACCGGGGAAGAAAGCATGGATGGAACCGAGAGCACATCTAGGAGGTGGCTACGGTGGTCACGTGTAAGGTGGCCCAGCGTGGCAGCTGTGGGGGAGGAAAGGGAGGGCCCCATGTGAGAGACTCACGTGGAAGGAGGTTCATCAGACATTGGCAGCTGTCTGGATAAGGAGAATGGCTGGACTAACGGAATAATGTTGGTGCTTTAGGGAAGAGGCAACGTCGGGTGGGGAGTGGGGGGAGAGGAGTCTGGGTGTGAACCTGTTTAATCTTAAGGGAGGGTGGGATGTCGTTGTCGAGCCATCTGAGCTGAGCGCCCTTCACAGAGGGTGCCCGTGAGTCTTGAACGAGCGATGGGGAGGATGGGAGGTCTGAAAAGCGGCTGGCAGAGAAGGTACAGGTGGCTGAGCCTGTACAGGAATCCAGTCCCCTGGCCCCAGTGGTCCTCCGTGACCCGTCGTGCGCGAGTGGCTGAGTACACCCCACACTCAACCGGGGTTTGTTGGAAATGGAAAGTTCTGGTCCATTCCACGGAACCCCATCCCGTACCAGAAACCCCCTCCCAGCCCCCTTCCTCAGTGTTCCTGGTGACTCCTGATGTCCCTTGGGACCTCAACTCCGTCCAGGAATGTGTCCCGTGCCCAGCAGACCAGGAGCTCTCTGAGCATGGGGGTGGTATCTCCCTTCTTCATGTTCCCAACAGTCCAGGACAGGGCCCGTGCATGCAGGGTGGGGGCACACTGTGTGATCCTCAGTCTCCAAAGAACACAGGGGTGCTTGAAGTCCCATTTCGTCCCGACAGGACTTTGGGCCAGATCCCATGGGCACAAAGACTTGTGACCCCCCCAGACTTCCTGGTTCAGGCAAGGTCATTCAATTCAGATGATGGTGTAACTGCCCCTGACTGTTTACCTGATCTGCTCCAAGTAGGTGAGATGCCCGGATTGGGGGTGAAGGGGCAGGAAAGGGTTGTTTGTATCTGGACCTACTCGGCCCACCTGTCCCAGAGGCCCCACATCACCAAATGTTTTCCAGTTCCTATGGTGACCAGATCACAGAGCCAGGATTTGTTATTGTTCTGGGGAGAAAAGGGAAGGGCCATAGAGTGAGGGACTGACGTCCATCAGCCAGGCAGCTGAGTCACTGGCCACGGTCTGGTGTGTTCGTGGAGTCACTTCCCTGTGGTCTGAGGCTCCCACTGGCCTTCCCTGTGACAAGAAGCTGGTCCTTGGACTGTGTCTGTCAGCAAGTGCAGATAACAGGGCACCCCTCCCTCGGCGTTGCAAGTGGCCAGCAGGGTGGGAGGGAAGTTACTGAAAAGGGCACACTCCTGCCTTCAGAGAGTGAGAGCTTATGGGGAAGGGAGCATTCTCCGTCCTTTCAGACTACACATGTGTATTCGTGGACAGCTTCTAGGGCCACCCGGCAACTGGCTTATGCTATGACCTCAACCAAGTCACCTGACCTATCTGAGCCTCAGTCTCCTTTTGTCCAAACTGGAGAAACCGGTGCTATGCCATCAGCTCGTTACAGGATGGGGTCTAGACCCCGACCGACCATACATCTCTGGACCACCTGGCAGATGAAGAATTCCTGTTGCCCCCCCCCCCCCCAAACACACATGCTGGCTCCTTGTTGAGCAGCCATGGGAGGCCACAGGGGACACAGCCACCCCCACCCACTGCTACCAAAAATTAAAGTAAGAAGCTTCAGGGGCACCCGGTGGCTCAGTTGGTTGAGCATCTGACTTCAGCTCAGGTCGTGATCTCACTGAGTTCAAGCCCCACATTGGGCTCTGTGCTGACAGCTCAGAGCCTGGAGCCTGCTTTGGATTCTGTCCCTTCCTCTCTCTCTACCCCTCCTCTGCTTGCACTCTGTCTGTCTCCCTCTCTCTCTCTCTCAAAATAAACATTTAAAAAAAAAGTTTTTAAGTAGCTTCAATTGTCAGACATAGATGGGAACAGAACAAGAAAGTCAGTGGGTCAGCCTGAGGGGGTGGGTCAGCAAGGGTATGAGGACAAAGGAGAGGCCATGAGGTAGATATCCTAGAAAGAAGGTGCTCAGGCCACCCCAGGTGTGCTCCAGGCTCCTGAGACACCACCCCCCCCCTGCCGCCGCCCTTGCTCTGGAGCCGAGCCGGCCAAGGCCCTTGTGACAGCCCGGCTTTCCAGACAGAATTTCCACCAGAGAAAGGGTGCTGATGGGAGAATGTGGTTCATCAGCCCACTCGATGGCTGTATCCTCACTGTGAGTGGCTGAGTCAGCACGGTATTTACACTCGTGTTGTAGTGAGTCACCCCCAAACATGGCCATCTCGCAGGCCTCTGACCAACTCAGGTTTTCTCGCCTGCAAAGTGGAAACCCGCTGCCTGGGATGTAATGACCACAGAAGGGAACTGCCCCCCAAAGAGGAGTCTAGACTGTGCCAAGGGGAGTCCCACATGACACCCATTCTGCAGTCATCTGATGGCCTCCATGGCCTGTTCTCTGCTGACCTCTTCTAGTGGCTACCTCGAGGCCAGAGAAGAGCTGTCTCCACCGGGCTGGTCCTAAGCAATGCTTTTCAGATGGGGGGATGGAAACCCGGAAGTGGGTCATGGGATTAGTTCAGTGGGTGGGATGAGCATTTTTAACAGTTAGAGTAGAATCAGTACAGGTGAATGTTCAGAAGTCTTGCATCCGTGCGTGTGTGTGTTACATGAACGTACCCACACACGCTACATGAAAACAGCAATAGAAAGACAGCACATTCTGACTGGGTCATTTAAAGGGCATTTAATAAGAGGGACTATTTACAAAGGTGTATGCAGGCTGTATGGAAATCAGAAGGGGTAGTGCAGAGCCAGGTCTAGGCACCGGGGCTTCACTAGCAGCCTTAGGCTCGAGGCTTAAAGGAGGAAGGCACTTCCAGAACTTGGAGGCAGAGGGATGTAGAGAGGGCGCAGGCAGGAGCTGTGACCATCAGCCAAGGGAGTTGCCGGCCAGCCTGAGCTGACCTCCGTGGGGAACAAGTACTAACCTTCACTCCTCCCCCTCCTTCCCACTCACCAAACCCTGGGAAAGCCTGGAAGCAGGAAGAACGGACGGGGCCCGTGTGTGGAGATCACCTGGAACCTACCTCACACATGCGGGGGATGCAATGAAAAAGGCACAGTGTCTCTTACCGTGGGTCTCAGGCGGTGAAGTTTTGAAAACCCCAGACGCCTGTGTGTGACACTGGGGTGGCTGCTGGGAAGAAGCCGTACGTTTCTGAATGGCCCCGGGTCAGGGTCAGCGCCTGAGGAAGGCTGTGGTGGCAACGCCAACGCCGGTGAGGAAGCAGTCGTGCGCTTTCATTAGCAGCCGGGAGCACGGCACATTCCAGACGGGCCGTCGGTGCCAGGCAGGAGAAACCACCTTTGCCCAGATGCCAGACGGCAGGCCTGGGCGCAGCCCACAGTGTCCACGGGCTGTGGGCTAAGGTCAGGGAGGAAGGGATGGAGAGGGAGAGTGTGGGAGAGAGGAACAAAGGGGCCTGTGGTCGGTGACACCCACGCCGGGCAGTTGCCTCAGCTGCTCAGGGACAAAGGGCAGAGTTCTATTTCTAGCTCCCTGTGGGAGCAGGAGAAAATGACATTCTTTCCACAGGCCTGCGGTTGGCCCACGAATGCTCGGGCTACGCGTGGTTGTTCGTACCACACTCTCTCTGGGCCTCGTCTCCACAGCCCACGCTGCTGCTGAGCCCATGCTGGCTCAGTCACATGCTGAAGAACTCATGCCTTCCCAGCAAGAGTGTCCAGGCTCCAAGGCTGCTTCTGCCCCATCTGCCATCAGCCCCTGTGACACCCACCTTCAGGTGCCCAGTCCCGAGCTACGTGTGGAAAGGCTGCGACACTCACTGAAAACCAGGCCCGGTTCCCAGAAAAGAGTCTCTTCCAGAAAGGAAATAGTTTTCTCTAATGGTAAAAAAAAAAAAAAAAAAAAAAAAACACACAAAGCAGACGACTAGTGTTCATAATAAGAGAACTCTCGATTTACCCTTGCTATTTCCTTGAGCGATAGAGAACAGCTCCGCCCTTCACACACTTGGGTTCCTGCTAGCTTACTCACCTGACACTCCGGCTGACGTGTTTACTTAGGAGTTAATACGGTGAAGAGTGTTTTTGCCCTTTGAACATGTCTTTTTCTTCAGAATCTCTTAATTTCTCTCGGCCGCACGATTGTTACTGCTAAGGGTCAGGACAGAGTCTCGAGGACACGGTTAAAGGTGCCTTCTGGAGGGGCGCCTGGGTTGGCTGAGCATCCGACTTGGGCTCAGGTCATGATCTCACCGTCCGTGGGTTCGAGCCCCACATCGGGCTCTGTGCTGACAGCTCAGGGCCTGGAGCCTGCTTCCGATTCTATGTCTCCCTCTCTCTCTGCCCCTCCCCACTCATTCTCTCTCTCTCTTTCTCTCTCTCTCAAAACCTAAACATTAAAAAAAAAAAAAAAGTGGCTTCTGGACAATATCCTCTCTAGCCCAAACCAGCGGACCTTGGGCTGGACCCCAGTGTTCAATCCTAAGGATGCCCCTAGGAAATGTCTTGCCAGTGTCATATTTTTTTATAAGTCAACCACACACAAAGTGGATGCTTGACTATTTAATCAGTCTCAACCAAGTCATGATGAAACTGTAAGAGGAAAAGGAGAGTCCAAGAGAGTCAGTGCCTTCCCCAATTCTATGCTCATCAACCTCCCCGAGGGCCAAGCGGCAGTGCCTGGCTGGCATCCCTTTACTGCCCTGCCTGGCGCTTCCCTGTTCTGCCGAGACCTGCCTGGTGTTAGCCACCTCCCTGCACCTTGCACTTCTGCCCACGTGAGGTGTATGGTTGGCTATCTGTCTCCCTCAGAGACTCAGGAGACCTCTTGGAGGGCAGTGGTTCTGTCTCATTTGCCTCATTCTAGCCCCTTCGTCTGCAACAGTACCTGGGTGGTCAGAGGGGCTCCGTAAAATGTGCATGGGGTGAAAGAATGAATGAAACGTTCGCTGTAGCTAAGATTTTCAATGTGGGGAAAAAAAAAAAAACACGAAGACCTAGCCATGACTTTCAAAATTTTTATGTGTTTGGCAGTGAGAAGTTTGATTTAAAAAAAAAAAAAAAAAAAAACTAACCTAAGCCCCAAAGCAAATAAAAGCAAAGCAGCACATGCAGGTAAAGTTGTCAGGTTTAGCAAGTAAAAATACGGGACATCTAGTTAAGTTTGAATTTCAGAAGAGTAAAAAAAAAAAAATTTTTGGAGTGGAAGTATATCCCCAAACTGCAAGGGATATACTTATACTAAAAAAAAAAAAATTTTTTTTTTTTTGTTTACCTGATATTCAAATTTAACTGAGTGTCCTATATTTTAACTGGTGGCTCTCTACCCAGGCCTGTACAAACACGGGACCCCGGAGGTCCTGTTTGTAAATCACTGTTTTAGGGAAAGCTTGTGACACCCATCTTGCTCTCCTCCTCCCATCGCTGCAGCCGAGGCCTCCTCCCCCAGCAACTGTGCCTGGATCATAGGTGTCCGTGTGGGCCCCAGGCTGTGAGGAAAGGCTGTTGCTAAAAGTGGGTCAAAATAACTTGATCAGCAGCCAACCTTTATGACAAACAACAATGCCCGTTTATTCAACCGTTTCAAGTCCAATGAAGGTTACTTCACACCTTGTTTTCACTGAAACCTTGACTCCCGCTGACAGACTGTTCTGTCTGTTCTGTGAAGGCAGGTGTGTGAAGAAGCCGCCTTCCTGCTCCTCAGCCCCGTCCTTCTGGGGTGAACAGAGGAGTAACCGCATCCCAGCCAGTCAGCTTGGTTCTGCTGGGTGGAGACTGGCGGCCTCTGTGGAACCAATGCAGACATGATAAGCAAATGCACACCTCTCTCTCTCTTTACTCCCCTGTGTAAAAGCAGTGGAGAAGCTCCTTAGAGAATCAGGTGAACTCTTGAATGCCTTCCAGATGAGTTCATTTTGAAGAGGGAATTGGTAAATCTCAGTGCGAAACGTCTGCCCACATTAGAGCTCCCTTACCAGTTAGGGTGCCCACCAGTGTGTAGTATTGTGGGGGGGGGAGCCAGACAATCCTCTAGATTGTGTATGACCCAGGCTTAGCCCCTGGGATGTTCATGCTCTGGGCTTTGACCCTCAAAGGACAGCAGGTGGGTGGAGGTGACGTGTAGCCGTGACGGTAAGGTCAAGAGTCAGCAGTCAATGGCACTGGCCGCAGCACCTGCACTGGGTGTCTGTCACTGGGCTGCCCGACCTCCCTTGGGTGTGCCCTGCCCATTTCCCCGAACTTGGTTTGCCAGGCTTCTAGTCGGTTCTCTGAATCATCCAGTATCCTCTCCCATCCGCTCATTAACCAGGCTGTTTGCACAAGAGCACTCACAAGTAAGACCAGCCGGTCGCCAGGCCTCACCCTCACACTCCCCGCCCCCTTTCCTTGAGGCCCTGGCGAGTGTGAGACCCTATCAGAGATGGGATGACTGTGCTAAAGCATGTCAGCAGGATCTTCCTCCGGAGCTATCTGGTGCCATGCGTCCCCAAACTGTAGGGCTTTCAAAAAAATATAGGTACCTGAAACAGGGCTGAGCTCCCCACAGTTCTTGGTAGACGCGACGGGCCAAAGAAATGTGAGCAGAAGGGATGAGTGGCATTTCCAGGCCGAGCTGGTGTGCAAAGCCAGTTTGTAATTCACCACGTTCCCCCTCCCCACCCCCATCACAGGGGTCAGACACACTCCGGATGGTGGTCACTCTGTCAGCCTGGAACCTGGAGTGACGAGTTACAGGAGAGCTCCGAACCAATCCAAGGTGATCATTTGGAATGAGCAAGCAAACAAGAAACTTTCCTCATGTCAAGTCACTGAGAGGTGAGGGTTGTTTGTTACCATAGTAGAACCTGTCCAGTCCTGACTGATACGCAGGCGCTGTCCGGGTCCTCCTGGATCTGAATCGCCAGGGGAGCCTGAACTGAGGCATTTCCCAAGTCCCATTGACACACTTGTGATTTTGGTGATCAGCCAGGTTTGGGAGCCCCCAGTTCATTCCACACAAATTCTGAGGACTGGACCGCATAGCCTTGAGACCCAAGCTGAAATTCCTTCATAATGACATATTGAGTCATATTATAAAGACAAATGGTAACTTGAAAGATTGTCTACAATTTCAAAACAGGCCAAAACTGTTAAATTTAAGATTGTATCAATGCTATGACCACAACCACAAATACACGTATGTGTGCGCACATGTGCACACACACACACACACACACACGCACACACACAGAAAAAGAGAAAGTAAAACATAAGAAAATCAAGGAATGGACTTATGAAATATTTTTTTCTTTAACTTTTCATTGTTATTGAAGTGGCAACACTTTCATAAACAAAAGAAACCCAAAAATGAGATGTTTGGGGTTAATATGGAAACAACAAGGAGCTACTGAATGTTCTTGAGGAAGGGTGGGGTGGGGTGGAGAAGAGGGAAAGGTGATCAAAATAACAGTTAAGGGAGGAAATTGGGGCAGCCCTGTGCATAAAAGAGTGAAGGGGGAGTGGCAGAGGCCAGGAGGCCCGAGAGGGGGGCTGTGCAACATTCCAAGAGCTGTGGCAAGGCCCAAACATTGGTGTGTGTTAAGGAAAGAGGGAGGGCAGAGTCAGCCTCTGGTGAGCCCCTTGTTCACGGCCTCCTGGGGCTGCCAGGCCGGAGGCTCAGCTACACTGCACTGCCCTCTAGTGGCCAGAGCTGGAAGCCAGCAGAGCCTTTGGGGCAGCTTGGCAGGAACAGTCAAGGTAAGACAACTGTGGGAGCCTGAAGAATTTGCTCCTGGGACTGCAGAGTGGAAAAGGTTCCCAGAGAACATGGTGTTTCCACGGAGCATGGCAATTCTCTACAGTGGGGCTAGCCCGCTGGCACAGCCACAACAGGCAAGGGACAGGGAATGGCAGGGACAAAAGCGTGTAAGTTTGAGACTGTGTTGCACATTCAGGGGAGGCAAGGTGTTTGGTGAGGCCATAGGGTTCCTAGGGGTGGGGAAAGGCGAGGCTGAAGAACTGAGCTGAGGCTCTGCGGTGAAGGGACTCTGAAATGCACCGTAAGCAGTGGGACGCCTGCCAAGGGCTTAAGCAGGGGCTGTAATATAGGGAGAAAGAGTAACAGGATCACGTTTGCACTTGAAAAAGATCTTTCTAGCAAAAGTGTGGACTATGAATATGGATAGGGCTGGTGGGAGGGAGTTCCTGCAGGCAACAGAAGCCAGTGCCCTGACTGAGCAATTGGGGATGGGGAGAACAAAACTCATCCGTCCTTTCCTTTACTGGTGCGTTCCAGACATGTGCCGGGGACAGTGTGTGATTTTGGAGTTACTAAGCCACACCTGAGTCCTCAGGCACCTCCCTCCCACTTATGCAGAGTGGAAGAAAGCCACCGACCTGCCCACACATTTTGAGCCTGAGAACCCAGACAAAAGAAATACACAACAACACTCAAGGGATCTTTAACTCTGGGCTGTGCAAAGATTATGTGGGAAGACGGGATGCACCCTGAAGTTGAGAACTGTGCACCCAGAGGCCTTTGCTGCGGACTAACTCCACCCCCGTGCTCGTTCCAGCTTGTTCCCAGAACTGGGAGAAGTGGCTCAATGGTCCTCACCCTCGGAGAGCGGTGGTCAGGGCTGGAAGGCAGTTACCTCGCATTGTGCAGATAGGCACAGGAAACAGGTAACCGGAAAGAAGTATGATTTACGTAATGATGGGTCTTAATATTAATTTATTGAGTGCTATTGAGCCCGAAGACTAACCTCCCTGCCTCCAACTTTGGGTGGGAGTGTTTTGAATCCCACCTTTGACCTCTCATGGAGCAGCTGTCTCTGTTGCTGTGTAGCATCTCTGGGGTTGGAACTCTTGCCACCCCTTATGCACCACTTCACACGAGCTGTTTTGGTTTTTCTTTTTAAGTATTTATTTATTTTGAAAGAGCACATGCACGCAGGCACGTGCGTGCTCCAGCAGAGGAGGGGCAGAGAGAGAGTCCCAAGCAGGATCCGCGCTGTTGGCACGACCCCGACTCGGGGCTCAATCCCACGAACCGTAAGATCATGACCTGAGCCAAAATCAAGAGTCGGAGGCGCAAGGGCACCTGGGTGGCGCAGTCGGTTAAGCGCAGACAGTTCGTGAGTTTGAGCCCCACGTGGGGCTCTGTGCTGATGGCACAGAGCCCGCTTGGGATTCTGTCTCTCCTTCTCTCTGCCCCTCCCCTGCTGGTGTACAAGCTCTCTCTCAAAATACATAAATACACTTAAAAAAATTTTTTTTAAAAGATGCTCAAACGACTGAGCCACCCAGGCGCCCCATAACATGAGCTATTTTATGCTTTATATAAAGTGACCTTCGCCGGCAAGAGGTGGAGCCCGATTTGTGTGGGCAGGTTAGCCAACTTCTTGTTTAGCATCAGCTGGCATCTTGATACGTCACAGCCTAAAGGGTTAAATATTATTATGTCCTCATTTGATAGATGAGGAAATTGAGGCATAGAGGCAATGGCCCACCCACAGTCACACAGCTGAGGTGATACAGCCAGGATTTGAAGGCTGGCTCCCTAGTCTCTATTCTTAACGATTTGCTATCCCCCCTACTTTGTGCCGATCACACGGCGATGCCCAAAACTACTTTGGGGAGCACTTTGCCATTACCTGCCCTCTATCCCGTTCACCACCCTCATTCAGCCTATTTCCCCCTCCCTGAAGATCATTCTATGGCTAAGTGAATCCCACTTAAATGTTGACTCTGGAGGGGCACCCCTGCCTTCTCCCCTGGAACCTAGTCCCCTGTCTGCTCAGAGTCCCGGTGTTTGTCACACAGTGTCTGTGTTTTCCAGAGATCCATTATGCAGAGTCCCCCCTCGGACTGGTGGGAGGGCACAGCCTCTGATCTGGGGGAGTTTATATCCAAGGGGGAATCAAGACAGACAAAGTATCCAGTCTGTTCCTTTTTCTTGCTGTCAGTATGGTCAGCTAGTTTTTTTAAACTGTGGGCTGCCACACATTATGGATCATGAAAAAAAAATTTAGTGCATCTCAAATCACATTTGACTTAAATGAAATGGCATAAAATAAAAAATACCAGATGTATTTCATGTAATATGGTTAAAAATTGTTTTAGGGATATTTGTTTTAGTTGGGTGCACCTGGGTGTGTGTGTGTGTGTGTGTGTGTGTGTGTGTGCACTTGGCTGTGATATAAAATATGTTTCTTATCACGGGCAGAAAAATTATAGAGCAACTGGTCTAAATGTTTCCCCGTCTGCCTTTGCAACACTTATATACAGTGGTATTGCAACCTATGTTTTGCACAAGGTCACATGACAGTCACTTTCAGTCAGCTTGTCTACTCTTCCACTAATGAGCAGAGAGGCCACACAGGTGACCTGTAAACTGTGAAGACTGTCAGTAAATTAAATTGTTTGAATTAACATACCTTGTTTGAAGCCAAACTAAGCCATATTTTTCTGGTGGATGTTTATCATTGAAATCCTACCATCAATTACATACTTTAGGGACACCTGGGTGGCTCAGTCAGTTGAGCAACTGACTTTGGCTCTGGTCATGACCTTGAGGGTCGTGAGTTCAAGCCCCACCTCTTTCTGCCCCTCTCCCGCTTGTGTTGTCTCTGTCTCTCTCTCAAAATGGATAAATAAACTTTAAAAAAGCAATACATACTTTAAAAATCCATTTTATGAATTTGCCATTTATTCTTCCCTGCTTCTCACCAGCCAGTCCTGGCATAATTTACTGGACTTCCTCCTCGTATGCCAGGAACAAATGCAGGGATGTGTGGAGGGGAGGGTGGTCTGGCCACGGTTCGCCAGCCCTGGATCAGGAGACCTGGTTTGCTTCTAGGAGGCCCCTCCCGCCGCCCCCAAGCCATTGGCAAGACCCTGAGGGCCTCCCAGATCCTGGGGCGACAGGGACTCCTGGTGCTGAAGCCAGATGAATGCTCACACATCAGTAACACATTCAACTTTCTTCAGCAGACCTGATACTCCTGACCCACCTTCTGGGCAGGGTAGATTATACCTTTGTTTTTGTTGTTTTTAAGGAGCAGATTTTACAGAAGTTAGAGAGAGTGGAACACGAGATCAGAGAGCCTGGATTCTCATCTCACATCTTCCACCTGTGAGACGACGCCTTTGGGCAGGTTGTGGAACCACTGCAACCTTCAGCCGCCTCATCTATAAAATGGAGGGTGACAATGGCAGCTATGTCAGCAGGTGACCGTGAGGAGAAAACGAAGTACTACAGGTACGGCATTTTATCCCCACACTTAGCATACAGTAAGTGCTCACTATGTACTACCTGCCACGGTCAGAGCAATTATGATTATTACGACACATTTATTTATCATTACAACACTCTGGCAGCCTCAGCGTGGCCGTAGGGCTGAGAGCCACACAGGCCCCTCCCGGTTAAGCCTGCATCACTGTACTGCCCCACCTCCTCATGGCCACCACCTGCCTCCCAGCTTCGCTTCCTCCATCCCAAGGCTGGCTTTTAGGGATGCTGGATTCTCAGGCCTCGCCACAGCCTGAACAAGGTAGCGTGTGGTACAGCATGAGAAGACCCGGGTTCGAGTCCTCGCTTTGCTGCTTCCTGTCAGGAGGCATGGCTGTTTGTTCCAAGTAAATTAGGATGGGCTGGAGGGAGGGCCCTGCCAGTTAGGCAAGGCCCAGGGCCCATGCTGTGTGTCTGTGGCTTCTCACCGCAGACAGAAGGCACTTGGACAGGGGGGTGGGGGACGGGTGGAACCCCTGCCTGTCTCCTGCCTGGGGCTTAAGGGAACCTCGAGGGGCCAGGGGACAGACAGTGGGAGCAGGGCCTCGGATCAGGGGACTGGAGGTCAGTACCCAGACACAGGAACAGGCAGGTCTTGTTTTTTGTGGGAAAAGGTTGGATGCTCGCCCAGGTGACCGAGGGGCTGCCGTCACCCGCATCCACATGGGGACGGTCTGTGAGCACAGAGCCGATTGATAGGGTGCAGGAATGACTGGTTACAGTGGTCAGCCTGGCCTCGCTCTCCCACGGGAGCTGCGCTGTCCGCCTGGGGCTTCCTGCCTCCAGACTGCACGGACCCGGTAGGAACAAAGTCAGAACTGGCTCTGCTAGGGGGAAGCCGGGGAGGCAGAGGCACAGGAAACGGGGTCTGGGATCACGAGGAAATATGGTGCTACTTAGAGACGTGTCCCCTGAGCCTTCTTTTTTTTAAATTAAGATTATTTATTTACTTATTTGGGGGGGAGAGAGAGAGAGACAGCACACACAAGCAGGGAGGGACACAGAGAGAGGGGGAGAGAGAGACAACCCCAAGCAAGCTCCACACCATCAGCGCAGAGTCTGATGTGGGACCTGACCTGAACTCACAAACCGTGAGATCGTGACCTGAGCCAAGATCCAGAGTCGGACGCTTAACAGACTGAGCCACTCAGGTGCTCCTGAGCCTTCTTTAACTCTGCCATAACATGGCAAAGGTGATGGTCCCCAACGTGCAAGTTTAGGTGTGTTAGTGAGATGAATATGAGAGATGGTTTGAGACGCCTGAGTGGCTCAGTCGGGTAAGCATCTGACTCGATTTCGGCTTAGCTCATGATCTCACTGTTCGTGGGATTGAGCCCAGAGTTAGGCTCTTCACTGATGGCAAGGAGCCTACCTGGGATCGTCTCTCGCCCTGTCCCTCCCTCTCTTCCCCTCTCCCACTCACGTATGCACTCGCCCTCTCTCTCTTTCAAAATAAATAACCATTAAAAAAAAAAGTGGCCGTTTGAATAGCTAAATATCCTTATAGTGTCATTACCGTCCCTGCTGTAAGTACACAACCTCTTTTCAAGCTAAGGACTTTACTAAAACTCATTTACATCATAAAAATGATACCACAAATTGGGGGATTCACAAAGGTTCCTGAAATCAGAGAGTGCTTCTGAGCAGGAATGACCCTGAGGGTTAGCCCAGCCTTGGCGAGTCCGTCTGTGTGGGAGGTGAGGGAGGGGAGTTATCTTGGATCAAAACTGGTGACAAGACAGGGCTTTGAATTCTTCCGAACTGGGTGCCTTCTGGCCCCCGTGCCGGGCCGGTGTTCAGGTGTGGTGCTGCCGTGACCGGGGGCCCCAGCCTGGGCCCCCTCCCTGCTCTGAGCCAATCGTGAGGGTGTCTGGAGAAGAGCTTGTGGAGAAGGTGGCTGGTTCCGCACCGCCCTGGGGTTAACGAAGCCACGGCGGGGGAACGGGCATCAAGCCAGCACTCCCTTGTATTTGAAGAGATTATTGGGTTTGCAGTCTTCAGACCCACTCATGCCGTTCATCCTCCCAACAAATCAGTCCACTTTTTATCCCATGTTTCACTGAATAGAAGAGCGGGACTCGGAGTGATTTGCCTAAGGGCACACCGCAAGCTAATGGCCAAGTGGGGCCTAGAACCCAGATGCTGGGGTCCAGATCTGGCAAACCTCCCCGTGTGTTTGGAGGCACCGTGTCCCAGGACAGGAGCAGGAGCCAGGATCAGACCTGGGCTACGGCCAGTAGCTCAAGGGACAAGAAGCTGGCAGTTCTGGGCCTGAAGACGCACGGACGGTGTCTCAGTGGATGAAAACAGCGTCTGGTCATAGCACACGGGGGATACGTCCTTCCCTTTTTATACTTTTCCATATTGATTGGAATTTTTGCACGAACAAGTTTTACATTCATAATCAGACAAAATAATCCCATTATCTTTGTGGGGCTGGCGCAGGTGGAAATCTGTGCACAACCACGTTAGGGCCCTTTGCACACCAACAGCTGCTGTTGTGGGCAGGTCTCTGGTCTCATAATACCTAACCCCCCCCTCACCCCCCACCCCCACCCCCGTGCTCTTTCCCGATGATGGTTTCATGAATTCCAACTTGCAGTTTTCTTGGCTCAGTCCACTTTCTGGCAAACGCAGCTGCCCTCCCCCGTCCTTCAAGGGTTTTCCAGCAAACCTTTGCCCTCACTCAGTTCCTTGGCAGAAGATTAGGGGATCACATGGCTGAGTGAGTGGCATTTTCTGAATCATGGAATGGAAAGAAACTGTACACACAAAAGCTGCACACAGGGCCTCTGTTTCAAGCCTGGATGACAACACGGCGTGGGAAGTGATTCATCCCAGACCGCCTAGCACGTGTGCTGGCCAGCAGAGGGGGTGCAGCTCAGTGCTCGTCCTCTGTGGTGACGAATGGAGTTTCTCAGACAGAGGGCAGCCCCAGGCGCCTCCCCCCCCCCACAGACCACGGAGCCCAGTGGCCCTGCTCCCCGCGGTCTGGGGCCGCCAGGGGCTGCTCCCCTGCCTGGGGAGGTCACAGACGATAGGGCAGAGGTGACGACGGTGGAGTATCCAGGTTAGGGGAACCAGAGAAAAGAACTAGGCAGACAGGTGTGGGGAGAATAAAACCAGGGAACAGTTCTGGCTTCTCCATTCCCCATCCCAGAAACACAGCCCAGGGCCCAGCGGGCACAGAAGACATGAGCTCACCAATGCCAGGATGGGCCTAATAAATAATTAACATGCTCATGGAGTCTTTATGGAGTCCAGGCCTGGTCTAGGTCCTTGACATGTGGTATCTCATCACATCCTACCAACAGCCCTCTAGAACGTCAGTGAACCCATTTTGCAGATGAGGAAATTCTGCACAGAAACACGAAATAGCTTGCTCGAGGCCACGCAGCCACTAAAGAGAATTCTAACCCAAGGCACCCTTGTCCAGAGTCTGTGTGCAGAGCTCCTCTTCTAGGCCAGATACTGCCTTTCGTGTACATTATCTGATTTAATCTGCACAACAACAATACAGTAAAGTATTGTTCCCATTTTAGAAGTGGGAAAACTGACGGGGCTCCTGGGTGGCTCAGTCAGTTGAGCATCCAGCTTCGGCTCAGGTCATGATCTCACAGTTTGGGAATTCAAGCCCCGCATCAGGCTCGCTGCTGTCAGCGCAGAGCCTGCTTCGGATCCTCTGTCCTCCTCTCTCTGCCCCTCTCCACGCTCGCTCTCTCTCAAAAATAAACAAACATTAAAATTTTTAAAATTATTTTTAAAAAATGGGAAAAACGAGGCTCAGAGAGGCTAAGTATGTTACCCAAAGTCACAAAGCTGGTAAGTGATGAAGTGGGACTCGCCCATGTCTGCCTGACTCCGATGCCCACGACCTGTCCCATGACATCTGTGTTCCCCTCCTCTTTTGAGAAAACGTCCCTCTTTTCTGAGTCCGCAGCATGCCCACCCATGGTTTGCATTGGTTAAATCTTGACTCAACAATGGTAACCTCTTGGTTGTTCCACACAAGGACCTCCCTTGTTGGAGAGGAAGGAGAGAGGTTTTGCCCCAGAGCTGAAGGGACAATGTCCCCAGGGTAGACTTTGAGGGATTTGTGCAGGCTGGGAAGGATGAGGGAAGCGAGGCAGAACTGGCTGGCCAACAGGTCCGATGGGTCTCCCCTGGCTCCGTATCAAAACCCCCTTTTATAAAACATAGGCTACGAGTGGTAGAGATCTTGGTTGGGGTATGGGGGTAACTCCAAGCGGTAGCTAGGGCTGAGAGGCGCTCATCACATCCGCTGCTGCTCTTTACCCCATGGACCACCTCTCTTTGGGGTCAGCCGGAACCACAGGTTAATGTGGGATCTGAAACTCCCATCGACCAGCCACAAAGATGTATTATATATAGACTTCATTTGGCTGGATGTATTGCTTTCCTTGTTCCTTAAAGTCGATGTCTTTAAGCAAGGCGTGTTTTCTCCAGTTTGCCACGGGCCCCCCTATTTCCCATTGCCTTATACCCTCCCACTCTCTCGAGCAAGTTACCACATTACTGCAGCTGGTGATGACACTGGAGTTTGAGACCCTTCAGATATAAAGTAATCAGTACCAGCATTTCACCTGGAAAAAGAAGTACTTGTGCCTCCTGGACCAAAGTGAGGACACTGAGGCCCTGTGAAGTTACAGTCAGGTCTCTGGTGGGCAGCTGCTTCTGGAACGGATCAGAGCCCAGCATTTACCATTGTCTCCCTCTGGGCCTGGCCCTGACCCTGTGTATTAGCTTCCTGTTGCTGCTGTAACAAAACTATCACAGGGACACCTGGGTGGCTCAGTTGTTTGAGCATCCGACCTCAGCTCAGGTCGTGATGTCAAAGCTTGTAGAGTTCGAGCCTCACGTCAGGCTCACTGTTGTCAGCGCGGGGCTTGCTTCAGATCCTCTGCCCTCCTCTCTCTGCCCCTCCCCCGCTTGCACTCTCCCCCCAAAATTAATAAATATAAAAAAAAAAAAAAACCTATCACTTGGTGGCTTAAAACAATGCCAGTTTATCATCTTATGGTTTTGGAGGCCAGATCTCCAGAATCAGTCTCACGGGGCTAAACGCAAGGTGTCTGCAGGTCTGAGTTCCTTCCGGAGGCTCACATTATCATTCCTACCTCGGCTTCTGACACTAGTGTTACTGTCTGACCCTCCTGCATCTCTTGTACAAGGACCCCGTGATTATATTTAGGGCCCATGCAGAAAATCCAGAATACTCCCCCATCTCAAGATCCTTCACTTAATCACACCTGCAAAGTCCCTTTTGCCATATTCACAGATTCCAGGGATCAGGGTAGGGACATCTCTGTGGGGTCATTATTCTGTCCCCCCCCCCCCATACAGGAGGGCTGGGAATCATGTTCAGAGGGCGGCAAGAGCAGGGCTCTTGGAGGGTGGGTATTCTGAGCTGTCCCAGCCTGGCTGGACCACAGGGTGATCCCATCCATCCTAATCCCAGGACACAAACACCCACCCTGCTGGTCATCTGAGCAGAGACCTAGGCGGCATACATATGAGCTTTGCACCCCATGAGCAATCTCTGTCCCTGCCTGTAAAACGTTGACAGGACCCCTCCTGCCTGTCTCCCCTGTGACCCTCAGCCGTACACCTTCCCAGCTCCTCCCAAAGGGAAGCATGTCCTAAAACACCAGCTCCAACGTTACAAAGGTAAGTCAGATGTCATTATCATTCCCAACATAAGGATGGGGAAACTGAGGCTCAGAGCTCCGGCCTTGTCTCTGGCAGTTCTGGCAGAACATAAGGCACATGCAAAACAGGGCCTGACGGGGTTCAAGAAAAGACTCTAAACGGAAGCGTCGGCAAGGTCAGGGGCCAGCAAGGGCTGCTGGGCATTCAGAGACAGCAAAGCTGTGGCCGCCGTAGGCCTGATGGGACAAGGAAGAGGTTCGGTTTCCAGAATCTGGTGTGTGCTCTAGCTGTAGGAGCAGATTGCCCATGAGCAGTGGGGTTGAGAGTTGGGGCTGTCACACAGAAATGCAGACATACCCACAGGTGTAAGGACATGTAAATTCACATCCTTGGCCTTCCCAAGTTAGGGATTGTTTTATTGGGCCTGGCTTCAAAGGGGCCAGAGGCCAGTGGTGGGGAGGGAGGAGAATCTTCCTTCTCATCATATATTTCTCACTCGCATTGTTCTTCCCTGCAAGCACGAATGACTTCTGGAACACAGAGATGGTCCCAAGATGCCCGTGGTCAGGGCAGCCCTGGGTGCACGTGCAGCCTGGGACTCACTGTCCTCCTGGCCCCGGGTTGTTTGCAATGCTGACAGGCTTTCTCTGGGTGGGCCGGCTCCCCTCCTGGGACCTGCAGACCTGTTACTTCACCGTCCTTTGGCAGGTCAACTCTCCCTGACGTGAGCCACTCCTGAGGCGCCGCCTGCTTGCTTCCCTCTCTCAGGAGGCAGTCTCCACCCCACCACTGATGTGAGCTTCTCCCCATCCAAGCTCCCCCTCTTCCGGCCCCCCTCCCCGCCCCACCCCACTCAGCCACCAGTCCAGACATGGCAGGCCACACCCTGCCCGGCTTCTCTGGGGTGAAGGTGGGGTCTTGTACCACGCGGATTGGGGCAGGCAGGTTAGGTTAGCTGTTGAAGGGTGGAAATAAAGATTTGTGTCCTGGGGCTGACTCTGAAAGTCCCAGTGTTATGCCTAACAGAAATGCCCTGCTGTCCCCAAAGGCTCTGGAGCCCTCTGAGGGTGCCTAGGGACACCCACTCCATTTTTAGCAAAACCTCTAAAAGCCCACACAGTACCAAGGATGGGGGGTTCTGGCCGTGACCTCCCAAACGATCCCCTGCCCACGACTGAGCTGGTGACTCGCTCTCGTTCCTGTAAAGCTCAGCTCAGAAGCACCAGCCCAGGAGCTGCTCTGAGTCCCCAGGACAGCCCTGACCCTCATTGCCCCCTGGTGACAGTGCCCATAGCCATAGCAGCACCTTGCATATAAACAGCAAAACTTGACAGGCTTTTAAACTTATTTTTTAATGTTTATTCATTTTTGAGAGAGAGACAGAGAGACAGAGCATGAGTGGGGGAGGAGCAGAGAGAGAGGGAGACAGAACTTGAAGAAGACTCCAGGCTCTGAGCTGTCAGCCCAGAGCCCGATGTGGGGCTTGAACTCACGAACCACGAGATCATGACCTGAGCCAAAGTTGGACACTCAACCAACTGAGCCACCCAGGTGCCCCCAAACTTGGCAGTCTTTAAAGCACACTGAGCTCCACAGTATAACCCATAGGTACAGGCAGAGGGTGTCACCTCCCTTTGCACAGGTAAGAAAGTTGAGTCACCTACTTAGGGTCCCTGGGACCCCATGCTGGTGAATGGTAGCCAGAAGCAGAGCCATGTCTTTGGACTCCTAGGCAAGGGCTTTTTCCCTCATCTGGGATCCCAGCACCCCTGAGTCCTAGGGCCACAGAAGCACCCCGTCCCTGTCTCCCCCACCCTCCCGATCTGATTCTCATCCACACGTGCTGCACTCGTAGCCCTGAGCTAGCCCTGGGCCTGCCTTCTCCAACTAACAGCGTGCGGGGGACTGGGGGCTGGAGTCCTACAGCCACAGGGCCACAACCCCTGACTGGGGGCTAGAGGATCATTTGAACAGGGGAAAGCTGTAGGCTTAGGGAAGGCTGAAGGTTTGCTAACCTTTGAGGCTGCAGAAGCACATTCTTCAAATGCAAGCAGACAGCAGCCGGATAAAAATGGAGGAGCTACACTGACTGATGCAAGGGTCGAGGGCGGGGGGGCCCTGCCTCCTCCACCACCCCATGAGGCCCCTCATGCCCCAGGCCCTGGGGCCACCTGCAAAAGCTCCTAGGTTCACCTCATGGAGCCGCGTTTAAAAGCCATCCCAGAGTACTCCTGGTTGGGCTCTCCCTGTCTTGTGGGGGGCCTTGCCTGTCCTGGCTCAGCACCCCCTCTCCGCCAGCCAGAGTCCCAGAAAGCCCATTTGAGGTGACCGCCCTGCGCATGCCAGGCTGAGGTTGGGGGCGGGGTAACAGGGAAGAAGCAGCAAGGGACAGCTTTCTGATTCTTCTCCCCTCGAAATCCTGCCTGGGGCTCCAGTGTTCCTTCCCTTAGGACATCAGGACAGTTGGTCAGGACCACAGACCAAGTGTCCAGAGGGAAGAAGAAAAATAATTCCTGCCCTTGGGGAGTTCCCAGGCTGATGGGGAGAGTGTGGAGGTGCAAACATGCACACACACGCGCGCACACAGGCGTGCAAGCCAGTCCCAAAGAGAGCCCCATATAGGAGCCCAGAGCCCTGCAGCTGCGCAGAGTGAGGCACCTGGGTGAGTGGGCTATGAATGAAGGCAGGGGCGGAGCCCAGGAGGGGCAAACTGACGTCCTCCAGGAAGAGGCCCCTGCTACCAGGGCAGGTCACAAACCTCAGCCAGGGCCAGCAGGGGCCAAAAGGAATGCCAGATGCCTGGCAGGCTGTGCATGGCACCTGGGTGGAGTGGGGCACATTCTGCCACCCTCCCGGCTGCCCCGGGAGGTGGTGGTTTCCGTCGAGGTGGATGAAGGGTGCAGTGGGGGCTGGGCAGCCGGAGGGGGCCCACAAGCAAAGGCATCAGTTTAGGGAGAAACCAGCTTGTCCCCAGCCCCTGGTCTGTAGCAAATGTTAAATAAATGTTTGAATGAGGAAGGAAAAACGGAGGAAAGGGGAGAGGGAGAGAACGGACCCGTTTAGGGAGGAAAAGAAGTAAGACAGTCATCAATTAGGATTTTTTTTTTAAGTTTATTTATTTATTTTGAAAGAGAGAGAGCATGCAAGCTGGGGAGGGGCAGAGAGAGAGAGAATCCCAAGCAGTGTCAGTGCAGAGCCTGATGCAGGGCTCGAACCCACAAACCCGATCATGACCTGAGCCAAAACCAAGAGTCGGATGATTGACTGAGCCAGCCGGGCACCCCAGGATTTTTTTTTTTTTTTTCAAGCTTATAAACATTAAACCCTTTAAAAAGAGACAGTGAGAGGGTAAGTGTCTGACTTTGGCTCAGGTCATGATCTCATGGTTCATGGGTTTGAGCCCTGTGTCGGGCTCTGTGCTAACAGCTCAGAGCCTGGAGCCTGCTTTGGACTCTGCATCTCCCTCTCTCTCTGTTCCTCCCCTACTCACGCTGTCTCTCTCTCTCAAAAATAAATAAACATTAAAAAAAAAAAGTGAGAAAAATTCTGGAGATACAGGTTCAAGGAGCTTGCTGTCCTGTCATGGTTCCTCACAGGTTCTGAGCACGAACCTCATCCCCTCGACCCCAGTCCTTCTGGAAGCTGCAATAACCCCAGGACAGGGGCTTCCCAGAAGGGTCATCTCCCCTCCCACACACACAGCTGGCAGCCCAGTGAGCTAGAGGGTGGGCAGGACCCTGAGCTCCTAGGCCCGGCGCAGGTAAGACAGGCACTGATTCTAAGGCCTGGTACAAGCTCGGTCTCAAATCCCCTTCGCAAGCTCAGCCCTGGAGCCTTCTACCCTCCCCAATGCCAGGAAATGCTCATCCCCCTAAGAGCAGGCAGACATCGGCCATTAGTCACCTGAGGCCACTCCCCAGGGCTCCCTGGCCAGGACCCAAGTCCTCCTCTGAGCCCTGGGCTCAGAGCTTCCTGAAGAAGGTTGAACTGTGAATTCTGTTTACCTGCTTTGGAACAGACTGGATCAGGCCTCCACCCTTTTCCGTCTTGTGGCAAACAAGGGATCAGGTCAAACCAGGGGTATCCCTGAGCCTAAGAAAGCTGTGACGGGTGCCTTGGAGAAGAAGTATGCACACAAGATAAGCCGCAGTTCTCACATAAAGCAAGGTTGTGTGTTTATCATGGTTTATATCTCCTGGGGCCCGCCCTGTCCCTTGTCCTGCTACTCCTCCCGCCCACACCCACCCCCACTTCAGCTGGACCTGGGAGGGGGTGGGGGAAAGGGCAAACAAGAGTGTCTGAGGCAGGGGTGGGGTGTTCAGGTGTCAGCTCGAGGCGGGAGGAGGGTGTCCCAACTCACCCGGGCTCCTGGGCCGGAGGGGAGAGCTAGCAAGGCAGCACAAGGCTTGGCCTCGGCCTCAGGTCTGACACAGGCCTGGCTGGACACCCCCCACCTGGAAATGCCTGCTGAGCCGCTGGAGGCCCCTCGGACCCATGCCCGTGACCTCAGAGGATGTCTGTGACACAGTGGGCAGCAAGTGCAGGGAGGCTTGCGGCTGCAGAATGAATGTCCCTTCCCCGGCTTGTCCTCACAGACCTCCTCTCCACTTCCCCACCCCCAGATGCCTGTGCCCCTCCCCTACTGAAAACATAGACCCCGGCTGTCACCCTACCTTACAAAAGACAGACCTCCCCCACTGCCTGCCCAGCTCACCTGTCCTCAGTCTCCACCTGAGACCACCCTTGAGGGACCCCCGCCCAGCACTGCCTGAAGCCCTGAGCCCTGGGGTGGGAGTGGAAAGCTGCAGTGAGGGCTTGGACCTGTGCCCCATGATGTCACCACTTTATCTAACTAGACATGGAGTGGACCTCTGTGACCCAGGCTGAGGACCAGCCTACCAAACGGGATTTCGGTAGAGAAGCCGCATTCTGAATCCTGAGCCACCAGCTTGCAGAGGCAAGGACATCCAGGATTTCTAGTGATTCGGGTGCAGAGACAAGGGCGGAGTTATAGCCCAGAAGCCACCTCGGCTGCCCTCCTCAGCAGACCCTCCCTAGCAGCCCGCTCACCCCTCAGCCTGTCCTCTGGACCTTCTGCCGCCTCTATACAACTCCTGCCAGTTGCCGTAAGACGCGGCACGTTGCTGGGCAAACAGAGCCTTGAACATGCAATGGATCCGCAGCATTCATGGATTTCATTTGCCAGTTTATCTACCTACTAAAATGTGTTACCCCCAAAGCAATACTCAGGGCTGTTTTGTGGTCCTTTGGGAACAACATGCAGAGTGGTAAAAATCTGAGTTGCCTGCCTGGACATTCCCAGCTGAGGCCACGAGACGATGCTCTGCCTTCTCATGTCTGCTCCCACACTGGAACCAAGTGTCCTGTTCTCAGTCTGAGTAGTGCCGTGCTTTTTTGGATTTTTGTGGTTTTGTTGGTGATTTCGCCAGGGTCGCGCTGCCAGGCCGTCTGGTGTTCCCGAGCACGAGAGATGGGCCCTGTAGAGAAAAGATCAGTGTTAGGCAAGCTTCGTTCGGGCGTTGAGTTACAGCGCTGATGGCCAAGTTCAACATTAATGGATCCGCAATACGTATCAAATAGAGTTTTTAAACAGAAGGTTATCGATTGTTTCAGTTGATGAAAAGTTTGTGTTCAGAGGCTCACAAGAACCTAACCCTGTATTTTCCCCAAGGGCAAAGGTTCAGAGTTTGCTAATTCACTGTTGCCAGAGACTCTATAGAATATAACTACCTCGAATAATGAGAATCGACCATATAGTTGCCTGGGCTCACCCGGATTAAGCATATCAGGATCTCCTGGCATATGTGTTTTTCTTTTTATATATATATATATTTTTTTTAATGTTTATTTTTGAGAGAGAGAGAGAGGCAGAGAGAGAGAGGGAGACACAGAATCTAAAGCAGGCTCCAGGCTTTGAGCTGTCAGCACAGAGTCCAATGGGGGGTTCAAACTCACAAACTGTGAGATCATGACCTGAGCTGAAGTCAGATGCTTAACAGACTGAGCCACCCAGGCGCCCCGAATCTGTGTTTTTCAAAGCACCAAAGGTGATTCCAGTGCAGGGTCTGGGTGGGAGCCATTGCAGTGATACCTCAAAGTACCCGTGTTAGACCTGCTGGGTTCAGACAGTCATGGTGGCCATCTTGAAACAAACCTCTGTCCAACTGGGAGGTGATATATAGCGTGATGTGGGGAAAGGAACATAGGACTGATGAGGCATCAGGGCTCTGAAGACTCTGTGTGACCTCAGCAAGTCATGTAATGTTCAGGGCCTCCGTTTCCACACTCATGACATGAAGATAATAAAACCTATGCATGGTGGGATTTGCTCTGAAAATCAGATATGTCTTGTGAGCTCGAACTCCAGGAGTCCACTGGTGTCTTTTGAGAAACAGTTCATTCTAAGAGAAAAGGCAGATGGTCTTGGCCCAGAGTGGTGAGCACATTCCTGGGGAGGAAGGGCACATTGCTGGGGAAAGGAGGAAGGACAACTTGGGGAACCACTCAGTGTTGGTCACTCAGTTCTGCTTCTAACCTGGCCCCTAAGGGTTTGCATCTGGGGAGACCACAGGCAAGGCTGCTTGCCTAAGAACCTTGTGAAATCCAGGGACCCAAGGCCACCAGTATTGGAAGGGCTCATATGGCCCTGGGCAGAGAGGCAGGATGTGGCTGTCTGGCTCAACCCATGGGAGCCGCTACCTGCATGGGCAGTATTCCACCCATCCCATCCTTCCCCCAACCCCTTGATGTTGCACCTTCTCGAGCTTTGGAGGTACTGAGGCAGTTGCTGCAAATGTCACCTCAGAAAACTGGAGCTGAAGTAGGAAGGACCCAGCTCCTGAGCTCAGCCATGATACTTCCTTGGGATAACCCCAAGGGCGAAACCTGGAGGTCCCACATGGGGGCTGAGGGAGGCACCAAGCCCAAGAAAGACTGTTAGTGCATGTTCATGTGACCATTTTTTCACCCCAGACTTAGATGGCCGGGGAGATGGGGGTCCCAGATGTTTGAACATCAACTGAGCCGGTAGCCGTGAAAGATTTTGAGAGGTGCAAAAAGGAGCTGGATAGACACGAGGGCTTTTGATAGCGGTCCCTTCAGAAACACCCCATGGTAGGGGGCACCCTTCGTGAACTGGAACCGGCTGGACTCTTCGGGTACATCTGAAGATCTGCACATCTCTCAAAAGCCTGCGACACATGCCAGCCGTGTGGACCCACACAGCTGGCCCGGTGTCTCTGTCAGCAGGGCTATGTTTTGCACAGTGTTTCTTTGTTTGCTTTTGGTTGAGAAATTGTATCTTCCCCTCACTCTCCGCCCTCACCACCAAAACCCAGAAGAGCTAGACAGCAGGAAAGTATGTCAGGGTAGAGAGCTGGTCCTGCCTGGTGGCCCAGCTTCCTGCCACCTGTCCCGCCTGCTTTGTGCAGGTTCTGTCATCTAGCCTTCCACTACCCACCCCTTCTTCTGAGACTGTCCTTCCAACCCTCCCCCTGCTCCCCGCCCACCCCCCATCCACCAGAGCTGCTCTCCGAGCAGTGCCTGTCACATAGCAGGTCTTCAGTAAATGCTGGTTCCTTCTTTCCCTTCCCTTCCTCTTCCCTTCCCCTCCCCCTCCCCATGCCCCTCCCCTCCCCTCCCCTTCCCCTTCCCCTTCCTTTCCCTTCTCCTTCCCTTGCTGCCAGGCTCCCCCTTAGGTTCCACATCCTGGGCTTTTCTGGTAGCAAGGATACAAAGACTCAGTCAAGTCACTTCAGGAAGAGATTTTATTGGCAAGAAAGACACGAATGGGAAAGGAAACAGAAACTCTGAGAATCTGAGGCAGCACATCCTTGTTCTTCCCCCAAAGGCCCCAGAGTCTCCTGTCATGTCTCTCCCCTCTGCCCAGCTGCCCCCTCAGTTCGGCTTGCATTGGCCACCCAGCTCACAAGAGTCGCACCTCAGTGCCCTCAGCTCCCTCCGCTGCTATGATCCATTGGAATTTTCCAACACCGGAACTGAGTGGTCCACCTTCTCAGGGCACGGCTGCTGGCTGGTCAGCCCTGTGGGGCTGCTGCAGGGGTGGGTGACCTTGTGGGTAGGTGACAGGGCAGCCACCCTGTGCCTTAGTCGTGCAGCAGATCTTCCGGAGCGTCTGCTCTGGCCTGGGCGTGAGGCATGGCCATACCACACTCAAGGAGGAACGTTCCAGAACGACCACCCCTTCTTCAGAACCTTCACAGGCACACAGTGAGCCATAGAGAAGCCCGCGGCCTCACCTCCAGGGGGCGCTCTGTGGGCAGGCCGGGCCAGGCCAGGGATAAGGAGCAGCAGTTCAGCATTGGTGGGGTGAAGTGAGGTGTGCCAGAGACAGCTGGACCTGAGATGGCGCTTGGCCCCTCTCCCCTCACTGTCCCTTCTCCCGGAGGTGCTGAGGTCTGCACGGGGAGGAGCTGAGAACAGACTGACCTCTCCCAGGACAAACTTCTTTCTCAGAGGACATCAGTTACTAACCACCTGCGGGGGTCAAAAAACTGGTTTTGGTCTTCCCGGAGCCCACCCCGGGCGCAAAATCCCCCAGAGACCAGAAAATGGTTTGGGCCACCTGATACTAATGTCAGAGAATGCTAAAAATGTGTCACGGAGGTGGCAGCTGCTGGAGGCACCGCCAGCCCAGGGCCCGGCACCAACGGGAAGCATTTGGAATCGTTAAAACTCAGAAACAGGGGTGATCCCTGCATGGGTTGAGACCCAGAGGTCAGAGGTGGGGGCGCCTGCCAGCTGGTGTTGACGTTCTCAGGGCGGAGGAGGGGCGACAAAATTTCCCAAGTGTTGGAATACTGCAAATTGGATTCTGTTGCTGCTGGGGTGAAGTAACACTTGAGGGGCCGTGGCAGGAACAGGAGGTAAACAGGGAGGGGCGGGCCTCCCCTCGGGCTTCCCAGCTCCCTAGAGCGCCTCCTACTGGCACAGTCCAACAGGCCGCCGCTGGCAAAGCCGGAAGTGGATTGCCGCGGGTCAGCCCCAGCAAAGCAGAAGGGGGGTGAGGAGACCAGCACACCCATGAGCTGGAGTCTCCCCTCTTGCACACGTGTGTGTGTGTGTGTGTGTGTGTGTGTGTGTGTGCATCCACACAGACCACAAGCTCCCTCCCTGCAAGCTGGATTGTGAGTCCTGCCCCGTGGGTATCAGAGCTGTCGGGGAACTTCATGGCTCTGACGGGCAGAGACTTCTCGGATTCTCAACTGCCAGCGCCTGCGCCCTGTTTCCATCCCACCGCCAAACAGCCCCTGGTTTGAGATCTTCTGTCAAAAGGAAGCTCAAAATTCTTCGTCTCCGGAGGGACATCTGGCGGAGGAGACATCACAGGGCCCGCCTCACCGTCCCGGAGGAGGAGCTCAGGAGCTCAGAGAAAAGCAAGGTCTGTGCTACATTGCTCAGCACGTAGTAAACACAGTGGAACCCTGGTGCCAATGGAAGGTACAAGCTAAAACTGGTTTAACTGTCTCGGTTTAACTGTCACCTCCTCAGAGAGATCATCCCAGCCCACTCTGTCTAATTAGGGCCCCTGCCACCCTGTTTTTCTCCATCTGTCGGCGTGCATTTCTGTGTTTTCATGGTGTGTTTATTGCCAATCTCCTCTAGGTAGCAACTCACAAGGGCGGGGCCATGCTGGCTTCCTATACCACTGCAGTCTCAGGATCTAGTCCAGCGCCTGGCACATAGTAGGTCTCAATAAGGGTTTGTCAAATGCACCGACTTAAAAGTATAAAACGTTCTAGATGAGCTGTGATGAACTGATGGGTGGTGGATCTATGAATGAGGGGTATGGAGGCTTAACACTCTGAGAACAAAGTTGTAGAAGGCAGTCGCTCTCCATTTCCAGATTGAGAGCATGGCAGGCAGGAGGATCAGTCTGCTGTGCTTGTGGGCAGCTGTCCACGCAGGGGGATTGGAGCCTAGGCCAGGCTTCTCCCTTGTCATAACTTCACCTCCTGGACCGTAGATGGCATTGGGCTCATTGAATGCTAGGGCTGCTGTGAGGCACGATTCTATGGATTCTGAAGATGGCTCCACGTCACGATCACCTGGGGACATCTAAAAACACCACTCTGCAGACCCTGCCACTAGTTTCCGATTCTTTTAGGTCCATAATTCAGTGTAGCCCACTGGGTCTCCAGAAACATGAGCCTAAGTCCTGACTGCCACACACTGTAAGCTTGGGAAAATTACTCAACCTCTCTGTGCCTTGATTTCTTCACCTGTAAAATGGAACGCATAATAATCCCAACATGGGAGGTTTGTTGTGAGGATCAATGTCGTGTACCTAAAGCTCCTGTTGCAATTCAGTAAATACTGAATAAAATGTAGCTATTATTGTAACAAGTATCTCACCACTGGTTAGCTGCTGACGTGGAGCGTGGGGCGAGCGTCCAAGCCTCCTGATCCCGGATCCAGTGTTCTTTCCAACACGTCACTCTGAATGTGCACACAGCATTCCCTCTGAGGCCAGGCTCAACAAAGCGAACGTATGGTCGCTGCCCTGGGACCCTTTAATCAGCCCACATGGAAGAGACTTGCACCCGAGAGCAAAGAGCAGAGCTGACCCCTGGAGAACCCATACCAGAACGCAGGAGTTCGGCAGTACAGCTTCCGGGTCCTTTGAGAAGCCTCTGGCTGCTCCCGTTAGCGTTTCATTATGGAAATATTGGGAACCAAAAATAGAAGTTCTTGAGGGGAGCTTAATCCTCTGGGCTTTACACAACAGCTGCTGGAGCGTTCCATGAATCAACCACCAGGAGGCACTCTTGTCCCATGCACGGGGGTCACGGGTGGGCCAAAAGCTTCCATGAAGATCCCAACATCCCTCGGCACCTTCGTGCCCTAGGCTTCATGCCCCTATCAAGACCCTGTGGCTGGGGTCCTCCCGGATCACCAGCTCCTGGTGCCAGGGAAACCTTTTGGCAACTCAGCTTACTGCTCTCCTCCTTGGAGCCTTGAGAGCGGGGATAGCTTTTGCATTTATTTTCCTGCACTTATTTTCCTGGCTTTTCTCCCCATGCCACTACTCCCCACCCCACCCCCGAGACCTGGACTGCTGCTGGACACATAGGAGGCATGAAATACGCACCCGGTTCTTTGGTGAACGGATATGTGAAATCTGCGGGAATTAATACGTTGGGGAAAGGAGACTGCCTGAGCTTTGGCAGGATGGTGGGGACCAGAGGGAGGGTTATAGCTGCTGGTTAAGGGGAGGGTCGTGGCTACATGGGAAAGAGGGGGAGGGAGGGCTCAGGCAGGAGGGTAACAGATGTGTTTCTGGGGTCCGGCTCCTGGGAGGCTGCTCAATGCTGAGGTCAAACCCTTACCTCAGGGCCCTGGGCAGCAGGGGCAGCAACATGCAGAGACGAGCCCAAGCGGCCCCCAGCCGTGGCTCAGCTGCCCTCCATGTGGTTATCGCTGGTCCCATGGCCTCACCTGTCCCTGAGGTAGCCTGTGGCTGCCACCATCGGGCTATGACCTCCCACAGGTGGGCCTGGATCACACCGCCTCCCACTGGGTGATGCCATGGGGCTCAGCACCCTGACCGGGTATTGCACATTCTTAGCGCAAAGGAGTCTCATTCAAGAGAACCTCAGAGTGTCTGCCACCAGACCAGCCTGCTGCATCCCAGTTCCACCTGCCCTGGGATGGGCCTCCCCTAGCCAAGCCAATGCCCAGGTGGAAGGAGACAGGGTGAGAAGAACACAGGATGGAAGGAAGACCTGGGTTGGAATCCCAGGAATCTAGGACCTAGTCAGCAGCAGAGGTGTGGTTTCTCTGTCAAGTTACTTATTCTTTTTTTTTTTTTTAATTTTTTTTTCAACATTTTTATTTATTTTTGGGACAGAGAGAGACAGAGCATGAACGGGGGAGGGGCAGAGAGAGAGGGAGACACAGAATCGGAAACAGGCTCCAGGCTCCGAGCCATCAGCCCAGAGCCTGACGAGGGGCTCGAACTCACGGACCGCGAGATCGTGACCTGGCTGAAGTTGGACGCTTAACCAACTGCGCCACCCAGGCGCCCCTCAAGTTACTTATTCTTGCTGAGACCCGGTCTGTCATCTGCAGGATGTTCGTACCTCCTCGCAGGGGATCAAATGAAGTAGCAGATACCTAGTGGCGACACACGGCTCATGCCTCGCTAGGGAGGTGCCGCGTTTGTGATGTTATCGACACAGCAGGAGACGCAGGCAAGAGGTCCGCAGCAACACTAAGGAGCGGGGTGAGTGGGCAGAGGAGGCAGGAAGCAGGGGCAGCCGGGAGGGGCGAGTACGGGGCTGTGCTTGCCCGAGTGGAGGTGACCACGGCCAGGAGGATGCGGCAGTCAGTATCATGGAGAGGGGAGTCAAAGTCCGGCTCGCGAACAGAGAAGAGACAGCTGCAGCAGGATTGGCCAGGCCGGCCCCAAATAGTGCCGTGCCCACCAAGCATCCCTGGACACCTTGGGCTTCCCTTCCAGACGCCTCGGGGTCTCACTCCAGGTCCTGCTTCTGACCTTCCCCTCTCAACTGCTGGTTTTTCCCTCTCAGGGCTTCTACTAGAACCCGGCTTCCCGAAGACAGTCTGCAGCTCACTCTGGCGTCACCCTCTGGCAGTGCTTTTCTGATCTCTTCTCCTGCCACCCTCGGCAGCTCCTGCCCCCTGACTCCCACACCCCAGGGGCCTCCAGAAGCTCAGCCCGTGGAGCCCCAAGCCCTGTGCGTGTCCTAGAGCGGAGCTGGTGCAGACAAGAGCAGGGGCTCAGGCGGGGCTGAGACTGAGCAGTGGGGGGAGGGCTGGCGAGAACAAGGCCGTGGGCCGGGCTGGAGGGTGGGGGAGGGCCCAGAGCCAGGGGGCTGAGGACTTGGGCAGAGACCCAGACAGTCCAGGGGAGGCCTGGGACAAGCTTGGCACAACGGACACACCTGATACGAGGCCTCCGGCAGGAAGACTGAGTCTCGTGCTGGAGGCCTCATCTGGTTGGGGCAGGGCAGCCAGTGGAGGTCCTCATTGACCCCCTGCGGAGGGGACAGAGGTGGCAAGGCAGGGACTGAGAGCGGTGCATGGTATGGGCAGATGGGCGACTCCTCTAGCTCATTTTTTCCCTTTGGGCTTCAGAGCAGGTGATCCCCAGGAAGCCCAGAGAGGAGGAGAGGCAGCTCAGATGGGCCCGTGGCCCGGCTCGGGGCAGAATAGCTGCCAGTCAGAACGCGCTTTCTTTTCCTCCCGGTCTCAAGGCTTTCCAAGACTGTCCGTGCTGGTTACCATCTGCTGTGGTGGTTGCCAGGGGAACCACTTACTATTTTTGTACGTTACCCACATGACCAGGCTTTGGAAAGGCTCAGGCATGGTCAGTCCAGGACTAATCCTGGAGGCGATGCCCAGTGGGCTCCAACTGGAGACCTCGGTCAGAGGGTGGGAGTTGCTGTGGGACCCCAGGATGGGGCCCAGAATTCCAACTACATCCCTGAGTGTAGGGGGAGGGCAGCCACCAAGGAGAGGGGTACCCCATGTGCAGGAGAACCAAGCCATTGACTCGTCAAACACCAAAAGTGCTGGCCATTCATTGTGCTAGTCGGTGGAGAGATAGCTGAGAATGGGACAAATCCTCTCGGCCTGACAGACAGACAAATTAAAATGGTTATGGAGCAGCAGACTGCCGTCTTGGCAGGAAGAACCCAGGAAAGCCTCCTTGATGAGGGAATATCTATGCCAAGAGAAGGTTTTGTAGGCGATACGGGCAAGAGGGAATTGACAGAGTAGGCAGTTCGTTGGAAGGGCATTCCAAGCAGAGGGAACAGCATGTACAAGGGCGCAGGGGACATTGTGAGTAAGACATCTTCTGGAACTGAAGTCACCTGAGCTCTAGAGTGCGAGGGAGGGCCCCCACCCATCAGGTAGGGTGAAAGTGAGGCAGGGACCTCACCCATCAGGTAGGGTGAGGGGTGAGGCAAGCTGCACCTCAGTGGGTGTGCCCAGGTGCACCTGGCATCAGGCTTCTGGAAGCACGACTGCAGTCCAGGCAGTACTCTGGGAAGAGGTGGGCAGGTTTCCCCACTGCCCATGAGACTGGGAGAATCTCCAGGGCATCTGAGAAACTGAAGAGTCTGAACTGCGGGAGGGAGATTCCATCAGGGGAGCTGGGTTACTGCTCAAAGTTCTGGGCTGAGCAGCAAGTGTCCAGAGAGCCTCCTGAAGCTCATCACCCTGACTTCTTCCGACCCAGCCTGTTGCCAAGGCCCCGGATGCATGACTGAAGGTTTCTTCTCGTGTCAGCATGAACCTGCTGGGAAGTCCAAGAAGCCATCGGTCCTTGTGCCGGGGGGGTGGGGGGGGGTGGGATGGAATGGAAGGAGAAGAAACCAAGAAAACCTGAGCACCCACCAGGTATGATGAATCTGCCCAGCGCATCACAACTGGACACATCCAGGGCTAGCCCCAGCCTTGTGAAATGGGCATTTTGGTTCTCATTTTAAAGGTTAGGAAACAGAGGCTCTGAGAAGCTAAATAACTTGCCCAGGATTATAGAGGTGGTAAGCAATGAAAGCAGGAGTCACACCCAAGTCAGTCTGACCCTAAAACCTGTCTCTTTCCACAAGACAAATGCAATGCAATGCATACCTGCCATGTGCCAGGCACTAAGCTAAACACTGGAAACCCAAAGACAAGATGCAGTCTCTTTTGTAAGAATTGGGTGAGATCATGTGCAAAGGACCTGTGTCAGATTGTATTTTCCCAAAGTGGCCTGGTGCCCCTTGACTCTGGGGGCGGACTTTGTGGCGGAGGCCAGCCATGGGACGGGGGCCACGAGAAGTCATGCGTGGAGAGGAATGGAGCTCCCTGCCAACAGAGGGCTCCACCCGCTGGAAATGTGAGCGAGCCAGCCTTCATCGTTGGACACACATTCCCACCGCGCCCTCTCAGAGTTACCCACAGAATCTCTGAGCACAAAGAATAGCCGTTTCACACCAGTAAGTTCTGGGGGTAATTATTTACACAGCTATAGTCACGGAACGAGACTCCGTAAAGTGCTTTCATGTGTAAGATGTTACTAGTAAACCTGAGATTGACATAAGGCAATAGTGTCAGTGTCTGAGCAAGTCAACTTGGGTCTTACCCTGGGTTCTACCCCTCCTGGGTGGGGGCTTGTGTGCAGGGGCACACATTTGGGAAATGATCCATGGGATCAGGGTCAGGGGACCGGGGCAGGGGGAGTGGCACAGGGAAGGAAGCTCGGCCAGCTCTGGGGAGTGTTGTTGAGCTGATTGACCACTGTGTGCAGCTGGGGCTCAGCACCACCTGAGAGCCTCTCAGGAACCCAAGGACAGATGAGCCGTGGCGTGTGGGAGGGGCCTGCTGACTCCAGCCCCTATTGGTGGAGGTTTTTCAGAGGGGGATGCTCTCACCCCTGGCGCTTGCCAGATGGAATGCCCTAGAATGGCTTAGACAGCTCGCTTGGCAAAGGAGCCCAGGGAGGATGCCGAACCTGGCGCTGAGAGATTACACCACGTGCACTGGGCTGACAGGCTGCGAATTGGAGCGTAAAAGGTGAGCCACACGTCCCGGTATTCAGTAGTCCCCACCGCCGGGAGACAGCCTGCCTCACCTCTCTGGAAGGGCCTGTGCAGTTTCAGCCTGTGTGAACCAGGCCTTTGTGTCCTCAAAGCCACCATCCTTCAGCACCAGGCCCTGTAGGTGATCCCAATCATAGAGATCCCTAGGGAGAGGCCGGGGTCAGGGCATTTACTGCCCCGGGGAGACCGGGCTCTGGGCATGGATTTCCAGCTTCAGCCCCTTGCAGAAGCATCTCAGGAACTGACAGTGCCCCAGCAGGCCATGCTTTTTGGAGACTGAGGCTTTGGGAAGCAGCCTTTTGAAGGAAGCCAGTGCAGAGGGTGAAGTTGCTTTATTCAGACCCTTAACTTTTTTGCTCCTAGAAACTAATGATGTGGTGAGGAGACCCCTGAGCAGGTGTGTAAAGAAGGCCTTCTGTCCAGGGTCAGGCTGGGACCTGGGGCGAGAAGTGCTCTGCATGACCTCGCCTCTAGGACCTGGGTTGCTGGTCAGCTCCAGTGCTCACGCTCTGGAACATTCAATACTTAGTGGTCTTATTTTCCAAATGGAGAACAGGGCTCCTTGCTTCAGGGCTTTGTTTCCTGCCTTTAAGCCACTTCTCCCCTGTTATGCAAGGGAGCTGGCTTGTGCCACCTTCCAGGGAGGAAGGTCCCAAGCAGCTGCAGACCCTGGAGCACAGACAAGGAGGGAAGGAATCAGCACTCTGGGTGCCGGGAGGACCCAACAGGAGGAGATCCGTTTCCCCCAAGAGAGGCTGTGAAGGGGCTGCGCCTGGGGGCAGGGAAGGAACTTGGATTTAGGAAAGGAATTCACCAATTATGTCACTATCAACAATGCTCTGATGCAGGGCACCTACCGTAGACCAGGCATCGAGCTTCACCTCTGAGAGGCTGAACTTGAACTTGTATGGGGACTGGCTGAGAACCCAACCCCTTTCCACTCTCCCGTTGCCTTTCCTTCAGCTTTCTCTTCTCCTGGGTCAAGAATCATAGCCCCTTTCTTCCTTCTTTATCCCAAGTCAGCTGGGAGAAGGTCTGGCCTCAGCGGCTAAGTACAGTTTGGTCCCTCAGGTTTCCTCCTCAGGACTGAGGAGCTTCCTGGGATCTGGGGCTTTCCATGCAAACTGCAAAGTCCAGGAAGGTTGGCCACCTCAAGGCTCTCCTGTATGGGGGAGACGGATGCAATTATAGCCACGTAGGTGAGTGCTAAGCTCTAGGGGACCCCAGAGGAAGTGTGTCTAGACCGAGTCTTGTAAGGACATAAGCCTTGAAAGCAAAGAAAACAGGGGTGCCTGGGTGGCTCAGTTGGTTAAGCATCCGACTCTTAGTTTTGGCTCAGGTCATGATTTCAAGGTTTGTGAGTTCACGCCCTGCATTGGGCTCTGTGCTGACAGTGTGGAGCCTGCTTGGGATTCTCTACCTGCCCCTCCCTCTCTGCACCTCCCCTGCTCTCTCTCTCTCTTTCTCTCTCTCTCAAAAATAAATAAAAACTTAAAAAAATAAAAAAAAAATAAAGCAAAGAAAACATGACAAACCAATGTGGCAGTAGGGGTAAACAGGACAGCAGATGTGATGATGCTGATCCCCAGGCCAGCCTGTGTTTCCGTCCCCTGAGCCGCACCCACCCTGCGTGGAGCCTCTGGGGGCTGCCCAGGTTTCTGTGTGCTCTGTCCTGGAATCTCTAAATGAAAGCCACTCTGATTCAGAGAAGACCCTTGCTGGGGGTGAAGGGCCGTGAACTGGGCAGAACTGCCCCAGCATAGAGGAGCCTGGGGCCCTAAGGGAAAACTGCTCTTTAATGGGGGCTGGGAGAAGGTAGGGGAGTGGGGGTCCTGGAAGGTTCCCAGCAAACTGAATTTGGAGCCCTTGCCCACCCTGCAGACAAGGCTGTAAGGAATGGAAACCCACCCCTGATGATGTGGGAAGTAGGTGACACGTAAGGAAAAGAAGTCATCTCTCAGGTGTTTCCAAGGACCTGTAACCATTTGTCTGCATTCATACATCATTTGTTTGGAGTCCACATGTCCCCATACAGACTACCTTGGCCACATGAAGGACTTTCTCAACTCCAGGCCAAAGAGTCCTGTCTGATAAGTTCCAGGCCCGTTATTCTTGGGTGGGTGGCCACCAAGCTCCCAGCTTCTGAGTGGGAGACCCAGGAGTTCACCAGGAATATCTTGAGTCTGGACACACAAAAGAAGAAAGCAAAGGTCTAACCTGGTCCTCAGAAAGGCTGTGGCTGGGTTCTCCCTGAGGTGACACGTGAGGCAAAAGGTAATGTTTCTCAAAGTACATCTGGGCCCATGTGTACCACAGTCTTCTGGGGAGGCTCATTAAAAACTCAGTGCCCACCTTTTGGGATGAGTTGGGTGTTATATGGAAACCAATTTGACAATAAATTTCATATTTAAAAAAAAACTTAAATTAATTAAAAAAAAATTCAGTGCCCAGGTGGCTCCTGGGTGGCTCAGTCAGTTAAGTATCTGACTTCTGCTCAGGTCATGATCTCATGGTTCATGAGTTTGAGCCCCATGTCAGGCTCTGTGCTGACAGCTCAGAGCCTGGAGCCTGCTTCCAATTCTGTCTCTCTCTCTCTCTGCCCTCGCCCACTTGTGCTCGGTCTCTCTTTCAAAAATAAACAAACATAAAAAAAAAAAAAATTCAGCACCCAGGCCATGTTCTAGAAATACAGAATCATGAACCCTGGTGGTGGGACCCAGAATCAGCATTTTGAACAGTCACCTTAGGAGATTCTTGGGCTTAGTGTAAAAATTCTCTCTTGGGAGTAGTTGCTATTTATTTTACATCAAAGAAATTAATCTCTAATGTAAGATTTCCAGGATGAATCTAACACAGGGTTTCTCAGCCTTGGCACATTTGACCTTTTAGACCAGATCATTCTTTTTCCAGGGAGCAAGGGCTTTCCCGTGCACTGTAGGATGTTTAACATCTCTGGACGCTAGATACCGGTAGAATCCTACAGTTGTGACAACCAAAACTATAAAAATATCTTCCGACATTGCCAATGTCCCTTAAAGGGAAAAGTCCCCCCCCCCCCAAAACGGATGACATCCTTAGGAGATCGGACCTGGGTCCAGCATGTTGTATGCTTCCCCGTGCTTGGGACGCCCTCCAGGCCAGGCTCTGGCTACAAGGCCCTCCGCCCTCCTCACCACCTTCCAGCTGCAGATGGGGCTGAGGCCCCATGGTCCCACGTGAGACTCACACGGTCACTCTCTCCTGGTCGTGGTGCAAAGCCAGACCTTTAACGTCTCCCTTTACCGTTCCTACCGCTCCTGCCAGTCTTCCCCGTTCGTGCCATTCCCCCTGCCTCACAGGCAGGGGACACAGATGGCAGGACCGTGAAAGGACGGCACAGGCTGCCCCTTCCAGTGGTGCAGGTGAGGCGTCAAGGAGAGGGCGTGTGGGGAAGAAGGCTGCTCTTGTGAAAACACGAAGTTTATTTTTGTGCTTATTCTAAAGCACACGTGGTCATGCTAGGAGACATGGCAAGCACAGGAAAATATACAGATAGAGAAGAAATAAGTCACCCGTGATTCCACTGCCCAGGCAGCCAACAGGGACGCCGAGAGGGCGCCCCCTTCGGCCGTTCTTCCCACCCTGGCTGGTGTGCAGGCAGGATGGCACGTGGACAGAACACTTGACCGGGAACAATAACAAGCATCCGGCGTTCCGGGTTCAACGTCGGCTTTATTCAGGTCCGGGGACCAGAGGCTCAGGCAGCCTATTTTGCAGGAGATTTGGCACCTGAAGGGCTCTCCGTGCCCCGCCCCCACCCCGCCCCATCAAGAAGGCGCTCCCGCAGATGGAGCGTCAAAACTCGTCTTTTATGTCAAAATGGGGCTGGTCTTCGGGCTTGAAGTCCAGGTTGGGGCTACCGTCCTCGTTGAGTATCCTCCGGGCCGTGTAGCCGACGATGGGGTATTTGGCTTTGTACACCGTGGTGAAGACGTCGTCCAGGGACTTCAGCTCCTCGGCAGTGAGGCCGGTCTTGGGGGAAAAGGCCCAAAGCCACAGGAAAGGCAGGGGTGAGGGGAGGGGGAGGAGGCGAGATGAGTGAGTTGTGCCTCAAACTGGACTCTCACCACCCAGCCCTACTCCTCCCACACACACCCTTGATGCCAGAGGAAAAGTATCTCAACTCGCCAACTGACTTTTTAAGACACAATCCTGTGCAGGCGGGAGTGGTGTGGGAGTCATGGCTTCATGTCCTGCCATTTGACTAACGTGGGAATTAAAGACGCCAGTGAGGGGCACCTCGTTGGCTCAGTTGGTTAAGCGTCCGACTCTTGGTTTCGGCTCAGGTCACCATCTCACGCTTTGTGAATTTGAGCCCTGCGTTGGGCTCTGTGCTGACAGCGTGGAGCCTGCGTGGGATTCTCGCTCTCTCTCCCCTCCCCCCACCCCTCTCTGCCCCTTCCACCCCCCCCACCCCCCCACCCCCTAGCTGGTGCTGTCTCTCTCTCAAAAATAAACAAAGTACAAAAAAATAAAAAAAGAAAAAAAACCTCCAGCGAACACCCAGCCTCAGGCAGGATGCTCTGTATCCACCTCCTTTCCACTGTTCTCTACACACTCTTCCCATTATAGATTCATACACCCTCCCCCCTCCTTGATTCCTGAGTGTAATCAATCTTTTTTTTTTTTTTTTAAATTTTTTTTTTTCAACGTTTTATTTATTTTTTTTGGGACAGAGAGAGACAGAGCATGAACGGGCGAGGGGCAGAGAGAGAGGGAGACACAGAATCGGAAACAGGCTCCAGGCTCTGAGCCATCAGCCCAGAGCCCGACGCGGGGCTCGAACTCACAGACCGCGAGATCGTGACCTGGCTGAAGTCGGACGCTTAACCGACTGCGCCACCCAGGCGCCCCAGTGAGTGTAATCAATCTTGAACGTTTGACTTTAATGAGTTTGACTCATCTGAGCACAACTGGGGTGAATGCCAGTCCCTCCGGTGGGATTACTGAGACCCTGAAATGGCTTTTGCCGATGCTATTTTCTCCTCCACAGAAATACGAACACAGGGGACACTCTGCTTCTCACCCTGTTCATGCCCTGAGCGGCCTGGCGAGTGGGTGTCAGAGACCACAGCAAATCTGGAAGAGACTGGGGGTGGCGGGTGCAGACCGCAACGGGGAGGGGGCTGCCAAGGCACTGTGAAGATCACAGAGTCGATCACAAGTTCACAAGAGTCCGGACTTGACTCTGTAGGCAATAGGGAGTCCTGGAAGGTTTCTGAGTAGGAGTGGCATAGGAAGATACTTACTTCAAGGGAACAGTTGGCTACACGGAGAGTGGACTGAAATATCAACGGGCTAAGTAGGAAGCTTGGCTATTTCCCAAGGGTAAAAAAGGCCATGGCCAAAGGGATGGGACATTTTGACAAAGGCTCATAACCTGGCTCACAGTGTCATGGGTGAGGTCTGCAGGATCGAGGGACATCTTGGCCACCCCTCTGGTGGAGTCCTTCCCGGTCAAAGCATTGTAGGGGGCTCCTCGTCCATAAAACTCTGTAGTGGGGAAAAGGGGAGAGGATGTGATTGTGGACGTGCACGCAAAACAGCCAGGAGACTGTACGGGGCTTCTGAGACCCAATCCAACGCTAAACCTGGCTCCAGGCCGAAGGAGAGGGGAAGCAGTGAAGACGAGAAGCCCCCCTGCCGTCAGTTTGGATTCCACTGATTCAGAATATGGAATAAGTCACACACGCCGGGCTGAGGGGTGGTTTTTTAAAAAATACGGAATGGAAATAATCCCTTAAAAATATTTAAAATGCAAACAAGAAAAATGTCCAGCCTTCTTAAATGTCGGTGGAAGCCAAGTCTGCTTCCGTTCAACAGCTTTTGTTTGGTAAACAATGAGCCACAACAAAACTACCTCCCTGATACCATCTGTAGTTAACCACTAGAGAAACCATGAAATGGCATTAAAATGTTGGATCGTGTTCTATGATCCCAATGCCTTGCAAAGCAACACTTTGCCTATTGCTGCTTCAACCACGGTAAGTTGCCAAGTTTGAATTTGATTGCACAGGCAGCAGGGAGCCACAGAAGGTCTTTGAGCAGGAGTGTGACATTATTAGAAAAACACTGTGGCAATACAACACTGGCAAAGACTGTTAATTCAGTCTGAGGGAAAGGGACCTGGCCAGCTTTCCTTCCCTTTTTTTGCATACCCAGCGCCCACTCTGGCTGCCAAGCTCCCCAGAAGTAAGGATTCATAAAGCCGAGCCACTTACCCTTTCCAGAAGTGACATCAAACACCACTCCTTTCACTGCCATGTAGATGGGCTGATCTTCCTAGAAAGCAGGAGAGAAGCTGTGAGGAGGAGCCCGAGAGCCCAGCTCCTCCAGCCCAAGTGAGTGACATCACTCCGGGCTGTGCAGACAGCAGTGGGTGGAGGTACAAAGCAGCCTCTCCTGAGCCGGTCCTCGGTCCTCGGTGAGTTCGTCGCCATCAGGAGCTTGCCCGCCCCTGCCTGATGTCACATCCCCTCACAGACTTTGGGAAGGTGACACAAAGTATCAAGACAAGCCTATGGCAACACTTTTCTGTAAACAAACACAAGCAAACCAGGGACTGAAGCAGCTCTGAACGGATAAAAATCCAAAGGATGTTAAATGATGAATTATTTACATCAGCCCAAATTTCCTTTCATCTTTGGCAATGGAATCAGTCCGAATGATCCATTTTACATTTTGCCTCTCACAGGTAATGCGGTTTCGTACAAACGTTCCCATGTATTGAAATCCCCCAAACGGCTGTCACTCTAACAGCTCTATCTTATGGTAGTGCTACTGCATTCCTGTTTGTTCAGCTGTTCTGTTTTGGGTATTTGGGTTCTTTCCAATTCCTTAAAACTATAAATGGCGGGATTATGAGTATCTTTCTACAAGCTACTTTATAATTTGATGAGTTATTTCCTTGAGGCGTGCAATACATGGTCCAGGAATAATCCTGGACCAAAGCATACGAACAGTGTAATCAGTTTTATTAAAAATGTAACCAGCATGTCCTTCAAAAAGCCCACTGACAGTGCTAGAAATATATAAGCAATGCTGTCTCCCGGACAGTACTAACAATGAGTCTTATACTTTATTTTTTGCTATATTCGTGGGTACAAAATGTTACCCCTCCGCCCCCGACCAAAGAGAATAATTCAAAAACAGATGGCATGAATTTTCTAACTTCCATCAAGGTGGACTCGGGCTGGGGCAGTTGACATAGCTCTTGGACATGCAGGGCCGGGTCTTAGCCCTATTGTGGGTACAGGGACACCAACCAGTCGGCCCACAGGCTGGGGTGAAGGGATGCGTTGCAGCTGGGTATATGCGAATCTCTGGATCTCCCCAAGAACACACTGCTTGGTCTTCTGTAGGATTGGGTCTTAAGGTTCTTGCCCTTGTTGAGCTTAAGGTCAAGTGTTTTCATGACTACATTCAACAGAGAGAGGAGGAGAGAAGTTAAGCAACTTGGCCAAGCAAATATATCTCACTGTCACATAACTTCACGGGCCTCCGTTTCTCTAACTGTTATATACAGGTAACACCCACTGACCTTGCAGGAATGCTGTACGTGAGCACATGGTAGGTCCAGCATAGGAGCTCAGTAAACGGTTGGTTATTAGAGTCCCTATTAGCTCCCACAGATGCTCCCTAGAACTTCTGTTGACTTAGTGGATATTTGTTCCACCTCAACTAATAAGAATTATTTTGTATGTTTTTAAAATTTTATCTTTAAGTAATCCCTACCCTCAATGTGGGGCCTCGAACTCACAGCCCCGAGACCAAGAGTAGCACGCTCTACCAGCTGAGCCAGCCAGGTGCCCTGGTAAGGGTTATTTTAAATGCCATGGCGTAACCATCCAGCAGCCTGCATTCTTCTTTACAGCCTTTCTTTCACTGTGATTATTTGTTTCTTGACATCAGTGGCTCAACTGGGGTTATGTTTTCTTCGAACTTAAAAAATATATATGAACAGTTATAATTTTACCCATAGCATTTTGTCATATTTTCCATTCTCTTGCTTTTCCTTTGCTATTTTGTTACTTTTTTGTGTGCAAAGAGTCATAGAAACATGACATTCACATACATAAAATATAAAAATATGCATCTCATCACTAACACCCTCAATTTCTTCAACAGATAAATTTTTTAAAAGTTTATAGTTTATTTATTTATTGGGGTCCCTGGGTAGCTCAGTTGGTTAAGTGTCTGACTTCGGCTCAAGCCATGATCTCACAGTTTGTGAGTTCGAGCCCCGCGTCAGGCTCTGTGCTGAGAGCTCATAGCCTGGAGCCTGCTTTGGAGTCTGTCTGGTCCCTCTCTCTCTGCCCCATCCCCACTCATGCTCGCTCACGCACACTCTCTCTCTCTCTCTCTCTCTCTCTCTCTCTCTCTCTCTCTCTCAAACATAAACATTAAAAAAATTAAAAAAAAATAAGTTTATTTATTTTGAGAGGGACAGAAAGAGAGAATCCCAAGCAGGCTCCGCACTATCAGCACAGAGCCTGACACAGAGCTCAAACTCACGAACCATGAGATCATGACCTGAGCCCAAATCAAGAGTCGGACACTTAACCGGCTGAGCCACCCAGACACCCCTCTTCAATAGTTAAATATTTATCCCCTCACAACACTATACATTAACGTGTAAGTGCTAAAAGGAGGTCTCAGCAAAGGGGTAGAAAGGAACGGTGAACGTTTCTGAGGCTTTCCTGTTATACAGACATTTCATGGAGAGGAACGCCCTTGTCAGTTAATTGTCAAGTGTGCTGGGGGTGGGGGGTTGTTCCTATCCCGTGGAGCTGATGTCCCCTGACAGCAGGCATGGTTTTCAGGCCCCGGAGGTGGCAGCTGAGAGGAACAGAGGGTGAATGGAAGCCTCGGGAGCATGAACGCAGGCTCTGGAATAGACATGTCCTCAGAGACACCAAAGACACACACACTTATCGCCAGCTTCACACCGTGGTCCCCCACCCTCAAGTCCGCCTGGAAGGACATGCATCATTCTTATCCGCACAGCAGGCCTGAAATAACAGCAGGTCGGCCTTTTTCTGAGACCAAAGGAGGGGTCACCACGGTGGGGTGTTCCTAGCACAAGTTTTCAAGTCAAACAGGCCTGGGTTTGAGCCACCACTTATACGCTGTGCTGTCTTGGGCAAATTACTTAACTTGTCTGGGCCTCAGTCTTCTCCTCTGTAATAGGAAGATACTAAAAGTGTCCACTTGCTGGGCTGTTGTGATGATTAACCAAGACAAGAGATAGGAAGCACTTAGCAGTTTAGGGAAATAAATGTTAGTTTCCCTTATCCTTCCCTAGATTTTGAAAGTTATAAGATCTGAGAGGAATCAGATACTCAAGTGCAAGAAGATTCTATCTTCCTAAAGGAAAGATAGGGGGAAACATGTAATTCCCAAGTCACAGATAAGGATCCTGGAAGAAATGTAAGTTAAAACGGGAAGGGGCCTCGAAGATAATCTAACACCGTCATTTTACAGATGCAGCTATCCAGGCTGGGGAATTATGAGACCTGCCCAGAGTCACAAAGAAATTAGAGCAGTTTCTGGAACCTGGAGCCTTGGAACCCAAATCATTCCACTCTCTCGCTTGTCCCCCCAGAGGGCACACAGCAGGAAGACCACGTACCACTACTCGCCTGGGACCAGGAGAGGGTGAGAGTGGCCTCGGAAATTCAACCATCCACAAGACTCAGAACCAACAGGTAAGACACGGGATAGGTCAGAGGTACTCAGTGGAAGGGAATCAGGGTAACTGAATCAGGGTAACTTCCTCTGCATAACTGAGACCCGGCCTTTTTCCTCCGGGCCTTGGGCTTGCTTTACCATCTGGCCTTCCTCCCTGCCTACAGTCAGGCAGGGCCAGTAGAGCGCCATGAGAGTTACCAGGGAAGCAGATGCATAAGCAGCAGGGCAGAGGAGGGAGGGCCTTTTCCATAGCAGGGAGGGAGAGGCCTGGAGCCTGGGATCGGGCAGGCAGGAAGGCAGGCCCAGCAGTCAGCCAGCCGCCCCTGAGCCTTCAACCCTCAGACCCTGCACCAGGGCCCAGGGACAGAGTAGAAGTTCCTCTCTGGTGACTCTTCTCCTTGGAAAAGAGGGAAAACTGTTGCGGATGTTTGCTTCTGCAGAAATAACAGGGCCCTCCAAGGGTCTAAGGCCATGTTTTTCTGACTGAAATTGACATTAGTAAGTATTAGTGGGTCACGGAGTTAATTTAGTGATTTACAAACAGATTTTTTTTTAATTAAGTTTAAAAAAGAAAAGTTTAAAATAGAACAGAAAATAGAAAACATTGAAGTGAATCACACATAGTAATAAGCCTTGTTTCATGGAACTTCTGTTGTGTGGGTGTATACCGAGGTAGAATGCAAAATTGTATTCCTTAACATGGGCCAAATATCTACAAGACATCACTCTATTGTATAATTAGAGAGGGTGGTTTTACCTCTTTATTTACCTACCTCTATCCCATAACCTTCACTGTCTGTATATTCTTTTTATGTTTACTTATTTTTGAAAGAGAGAGAGAGAGACAGAGCATGAAGGGGGCAGGGGCAGAGGGAGGGAGACACAGAATTCGAAGCAGGCTCCAGGCTCTGAGCTGTCAGCACAGAGCCCGACGTGGGGGCTCGAACTCACGAACCGGGAGATCATGACCTGAACCGAAATCAAGGGTGGGACGCTTAACAGACAGACCCACCTAGGCGCCCCTAAACTGCATTTCTGGTCATACTTGTACTCTGATATCTTCTTCTTAGAACCAATATAGCCTCGGAGCGGCCACTGCCTGGAGCAGCAAAGAGGGAGGCTTTTGGTAGTTCGTTTTCCTTGTACGAGCCAGGGTGGGCAGAGCCTGATTCGTCACTGTAACTCTCTAGCTGTGTAAACCTGGGCAAGTTACTTCGTCTCCATGCTTCCTTCCTCATCTGAAAAATGAGATAACAACAGCACCTACCTCATGGGGTTGTGGTCATCCTTGTATGAGTTAATGCTTTAAAGCTTAGGATAGTGCCTGATAGAGTTAGCTCTACGTAAGAATAAAATACATAATATCTGGCCCCAGGCCCAGAAGTCAGGTGGGTGTGGGGGCAGGCAGGGTGACCCGCTCTGCACTTGGTCCTACAAAGCAATTAAGGCAGAAAACATATCTTCTGAGGATGGCATTCCCTCTGGACCAAAGAGAACCCTCAGAGTCACCTCATCTTCCCTATGGAGGTCCGAGGCAGCACCCCATAATCAACTATATTAACATTTCCGCAGTGAAGCATGAACATGAATATTCACACTAAATAGGATACATAAGGACTATAAATAGATTCGTTTCAGGTCCAGCAAGGCTCTATCACCAAAGGAGTTCAGATTGGGTTGGGTTTTGCTGTTAAATGACTTGTATAAAAACAAAAACAAAAACACAACCTTCTGGGGCACCTGGCTGGCTCAGTCGGTAGAGCATGCAACTCTTTATCTCAGGGTTCTAAGTTCAAGCCCCATGCTGAGTGTAGAAGTTACTTAAAAATAAAATCTTTAAATTTTTAAAGTTTATTTTGAGAGAGAGAGCGAGCTAGTAGGGGAGGGGCAGAGAGAGGGAAACAGAGGATCTGAAGTGGGCTCCGTGCTGACGGCAGTGAGCTAGATGTGGGGCTCAAACCCACAAACTGTGAGATCATGACCTGGGCAGAAGTCAGATGCTTAACCAACTGAGTCACCCAGGCGCTCCCTGTAAAAATAGTCTTTTTTTTTTTTAATATTTATTTATTTTTGAGAGGGGGAAGAGGGACAGAGAGAGGGAGACATAGAATCCGAAGCAGGCTCCAGGCTCTGAGCTGTCAGCACAGAGCCCAACATGGGGCTCGAACTCACCAACCATGAGGTCATGACCTGAGCTGAAGTCGGATGATTAACCGACTGAACCACCCAGGCGCCCCCCCAAAATAAAATCTTAAAAAAAAAAAACCTTCTAGTTTTCAGAGTTTATTTGATTTTTGAATTGCAAAAGAGGATTATGGGACCTGTTTTACTGCCTCTTGCTTATATCTTTAATAACAAGCTAATAGCAGCTAAGATTTATCAAGGCTTACTATGCTAAGATTAGTGCAACCTATCCAGTGCACTTTGCATATCACTGTCTCATTTAATCCTCAAACCTGTATAGAGTAGGAACTCTGGTTATAGCCATTATGATGGTCAATTTTATGTGACAACTTTGATCAACTACAGTATCTAGGTGTTGCTATGAAGATATTCCGTAGATGTGATTAACATTTACAATCAGTTGACTTTGTTACATAAAGGAGACTATCCTGAATAATCTAGGTGGGCCTACCTGTATTAGTTGAAGGGCCTCAAGAACAGAATTGAGGTTTCCCTGATGAAGAAGAAATTCTACTGGTGGGCTGGGACATCAGCTACTGCCCAGGGGTTTCAGGCCTGCTTTGTGGATTTCAGACTTGCCTAGCCAGCAACCATGATAACATAAACCAATTCCTACAATAAACCAAATATATTATCTGCTACTGGTTCTGTTTCTGGTGGACTTCTGACTGAGAAAAGCATCTTATAGATGGAAAAAAAAAAAAAAAAGAGAGAAACTCCATGAGCTTTAGTAATTTGCCCAAAGTCACACAGTAGAACAGGGACTCATAGCCAGGTATGATTCAAAGGTATAAGGCTTGACCTAGGATACTGTAAAATGTATTATACAAACAATGACACTTCTGAGAGTGAAGTGGGGGGTCGGGGGGTGGGGAGGGTGCTACTAGTAATAATCCCCAGACAACAGGCATAAACCAGAACCATCTAGGGCAGATCAGAGCACAGCAAGGCTCTACTCAGCTGCACTCAACAGCCCCTCTGCTCCCTCTCTTCCTCTCTCTGCTTACAGACCCCAAAACAACTCTCTCCTTTAACCGTTTTCCATCCCGAGCTTCCCTCTCTCCTTCCCCTAGTTATCAATCAATAATGTCAGCATAAAACACCAAAGGTCTTTTCTCCATCCTCATCCTGCAGCCCCTGGAGCTATTGTTTCAAGTACCCTCAACCGTGAACTCTCTCCTCTTGGGTTCTGTGCTGGGGGTCCCCAAGCTTGCCGCCATGTTTCAAGATTCACTAGAAGGACTCAGAACTCAGCACACAAGTTGTACTCAGAGCTCAGATTTATTAAAGCCCATATAGAAGGATACACAGCCAGATCATAAGAGAAAAGGACAGAGGTAGAGTCTAGAGGAATCCATGTGCAGACTTCCTTATGTTCTCCCTTCCCCATGAAGGGTAACACACAACGCGCTCTTCCTCCCGCAATACAACACAGCAATACGCTTGTGATGTTTCTGCCTGGGGAAACCCATTAGACACTTAGAGCCCAAGGTTTTTACTGGCAGCTAGCCATGTAGGCCCTCTCTGCCTAGTGTGTTCCACATAAATACACTGTGTAAAAAGCCCAGATTGAGCCACCCTTAACCGTTAGGGAAGTGTGGAACACCCTGAAATTCCAGACACCAGCCAAGAGCCACTCTTGCCAGCAGGCCTTTCTAAGGAGAGCAGGCCTGTTCACTTTTTTTCTGCACGGGTTCCTGGATCCTGTATCATCCGGTTCCCTGGCGCCCTGAAAGATGCGTCCCTTAGCATCTAGTCACATCCCTCTGTGTTCTCTTCCACTCAGGCTTGAAACCAACATCTCTTTACAGTGATATTCAAACTAGCATCACCTCCTGAGGGCCAGGTTTCTGACTCCCTTGCGAACCTAGTCCAAGGCTAGCTAACAGAGTTAGGGAGCCCAGGCTGGAGGGTTTTAACAAGAGAACACTGGGTCCCTTCCTTGTTCTATCACTAACTAGTGGCACGCCTCGGTTTCCTCGTAAAAGCAGGAGGTCGGTTCCGATCAACGCTGACATGTTATGGCACAGTGATCTCCCCACCAGATCGGCCCCGCTGTGGCCCTTCGGTGCAGTATTATTCTCACTCTCCGCAGGCATTACACTGGGCCCCAGCAGCCCAAACAGACGGGGGTGACTGTGAAGAGTTTCCTGGACATCTCCAGACTACTAACTGAAGTGGGTGTGTTGGGGTGGGGGCGGTCTTTGTCTCTAACCTCCGATCTCCCGCTCGGTCCTCTCCCCCAGCTTCTGCTCAGCCCCAAGGGCACAGGCACTACAAGTGGGTTTGAGGAGTCGGGGCAGGAAAACAGTGTAGGGAAGCCTGGCTCATCCCTGGGCCAGCCCGTTCCCACCTAACCCAGCAAGCAGGTTTTACTTCCCTCCCTCCCTCGCCACTCGCCCCAAAGAATCGGCATAAGTGTCTGCCCCCAGCTGACGCTAACACAAAAATCCCAAAAGTTCCGAGGTTCATGGACGGACCACGGGCCGCAACACGTCCCAACGGGGCCGTTGGCCGGCAGGGAGGGGGCAGCGCGGGGCGGGGTGTGCGGGTTCGACGCAGGGGCTAAGCGGGGCGCCCCGACTGGGTTGGACTCCCAGTGTCGCTGCGCGGCCGTCGGCCCGGGACCAGGAAGCTCGCAGGCCTCGCGCCCGGCTCGGGGGCCCGCGCCTCCCCCGAGGCCTCCCGTCCGCTCACCTCCTCCCCGCCGTAGCGGGCCAGCTCCTCCTCCGTGAAGAGCCGCACCGGGGGCCCCCGCTCGGCGGGGCGCGGCGCCTGCCCGGCCCGGGCTGCGGGCAGCCCCGGGGCCAGCGCCAAGAGCAGGGCCAGCGCTGCCAGCGGCCGCAGCCGCAGCCGCCGCCCGGGCGCGGGGCCCGCCATGGTGCACGCGCGGAGCTGGGCTGGGGCGGCCTGGGCGGCCCGGACCCGCGCGCTCCCGCGCCTCGGCCCCGGAACCCCGCCCCGCCCCGCGCGCGCCCGCCCTGCCCCGCCCCGCGCCCTCGGGACCGCGCCGCTGGAGGCGGGGAGCCCCGGGTGTAAACCGAGGTTCCTGACTCCCCAGCCCGGCCTGCAAGCTGAGCTACAGTAGCAGTTCCTTGAGTGGGTACGTGGATGACACAGCCCCAAATTCCGGCACCTAGAAAGGTGTATGTATAAACCGGGACCCCAACTCTATGAATTCCCTTTTACTTCTGGGATGCCCGCCTGGATCAGTCGGTGGGGCCTGTGACTCTTGATCTCAGGCTTGTGAACTCGTGTGTGGACTGTGGGGGTGGAGATTACTTAAAAATAAATATCTTTTTTTTGCTTCTGGCTAATTTCTTTTCCTTCCCAGTTGTGTTTAAATTTCGAGTCTGCAAGGGGGTTTTTGCAAAGGGAGGGTGGGGCATGGCACAGATCCGCCCTGAAATAACAATAGCTAACATTTGTGCAAAGATTCCTTCATTAATTTATTCATCAAATCCTTACTGAGGGCCTCCACGTACCAGCTCACTGGGAACACACTGCTGAACAGGAGAGATCCACAACCCACGTGGAACTTACATTCTGTAGGCAAAATAGACAAGAATAAAATACATACGTTGTATATTAGATGGTGAATACTAGGGAGGAAAGTAAAGCAGAGCAAAGGGATGGGGAGCATTGGGGGATGCAATTGTATTGTATTTATTTATTTTTAAGTGTATTTATTTTGAGAGAGCACAAGCAGGGAGGAAGGGCAGAGAGAGAGAGAGAGAAAGAATCGTAAGCAGGTGCCACACTGTCAGCGCAGAGCCTGATGCGGGGCTTGAACTCAGGGACCACGAGATCGGTGACCTGAGCCAAAGTCGGATGCTGAACTGACTGTGCCACCCAGGTTGCCCTGGGGACTACAATTTTAAATAGGCTGACCAGGGAAGGCCCCACTGAGAAGGTGGTATTTGTATAAACATCTACAGGAAGTGAGGGAGGTAGCTAAGGTGGGAGGGCCTTCCCGGCAGAGGGAAAGGCAGGTGCATAAATGTTGAGGAAGGAGAGTGCCCTGCTTATTGGAGAAACAGTGGGATGGAAGAGGTGAAGGAGATAAGGTCTGGGAGGTCAAAGAGTAAAGGGGATGGAGATGGGGGGCAGGTTTTGTGGGGCCTTACAGCTTATTTGTTTGAGAGAGACAGAGCTCGAGTGGAGGAGGGGCACAGAGGGAGAGGGAGACACAGAATCAGAAGCAGGCTCCAGTCTCTGAGCTGTCAGCACAGAGCCTGACGCGGGGCTCAAACCCACAAACTGCAAGATCATGACCTGAGGCGAAGTCGGAATGCTTAACCGACTGAGCCACCCAAGCACCCCCAGCTTATTTTTAAAGGATGTTGGCTTCCACGCTGAGTGAATGGAGCACAGGGATGAGTTAGGATGTTAGTGGAATGACTGCTGTTGTGTTGAGAACAGGAAGCCGCCGCAGTAATCCGGTGACCGGGCCAGAGGTGACAGTGGCTTGCGCCAGAGTGCTGGCGGGGGAGGTGGTGAGAAGTGAGTGGGTCGCAGATGTGGTTTGAAGGTGAGGCTGACAGGATTTGCTGACATATGAGAGGAGACAAGGGGTCTGAGAGACAGAACAGAGTCAAGGATGACCCCGCGGGTTCTGGCCTTGGTAACTGGAAGGATGCAGCTGCCACTTTCAGGGATAAGGAGAGATGGTGAGAAGAGCGGGTGCAGGGAGAGAAGCTCAAGATCAGGCTTATTCAGTCTGAGGACACACAGACATCTAAGTAGAAGTAGCAAATTGACAGTCGGCCATGAGTCTGGATTTTAAGAAAGTGCTCCAGGCTGAAGATATAAATCATAGAATCACTGGCATATATATAGGTTGCATTTAAAGCCACAGAAGGGGCGCCTGGGTGGTTCGGTCAGTTATACGTCAGACTCTTGATTTTGGCTCAGGTCATGATCTCACGGTTCATGAGACGGAGGCCAATGTCGGGCTCTGCACTGACATGGTAGAGCCTGCCTGGGATTCTCTCTCTCTCTTCCTGTCTCTCTTGCTGCCCCTTCCCTGCTTGCGCTCTCCTTCTCTCTCTCTCTCTCTCTCTCTCTCTCTCTCTCTCTCTCTCCCTAAAATAAATGAGCTTAAAAAAAAAAAAATAAAGCCACAGAATGGGTTGGATCATCAAGGACATGCAGGTGGATAGGAAGGTGGAGAGGACCAAGGACTGAGTTTTTGGGCCCCACCAACATTTTGTGGGTGGGAGAACTGGCAAAGGAAACCAAAGAAGGGCTTAGCGTGCCAAGTGCTGACTCAGCACTTTTACTAGTGTTTGCTCATTTAATCCTCACTCTACGAAGTAAGAATTGTCACCCATTTTACAGACGATGAAACTGAAGTGCAGAGACCTTAAATACCTTGCCCAAGGTCACAGATGGGTGGCTGAGCCAAGATTCAAACCCAGACCCCCTCCCAGGGTCTTCCCCTGACCATCAGGCTGTACCTTCCCTCAGGGACGGCACCAAGTTTTCATACATTTACTTATTCAACAGGAGCTTCTAGTATAGAGCGACCTGAACAGGATCCATCACAAACCCTCTGAATCTCAATTTACGCATGTAATATACCAGCCTGCTTCCTTGATAGAATAGTGTTGAAACTAAAAATGAGAATGGATATGAAGTCTGTGTAGGTTGCGGCGCTCAGTATCTGTTACACTGTCACAGGATCTCCAGGTTAGAAGAGGCCCTTTTAAGCCCTTGAATAGAGTTTCATCCCCTTCCTGGTGCATCATGTTCCTTAATAACATCTCTGGCATAGAGTGTGCTGCTTCTCTGCTTGGGCCCTTTCTCTCTCTACAGTTCTATTTGTTAGTGACTTCTTTGAGCCAAAAGATACTCCATGTAACTTCTACTGATCCAATCCAGCTTCCCCTCCCTGAGACTGCTGCGTATAATTGTATGATTTCATAGCATGCTCATATGCCCTTGGATTTTTCCAGATATTCCTCTGATTGCCTTTCCCTACTTGAACCCAGATTCTTCTTTCCCAAATGAATCAGTCACCTTCAAGGAGAATACAAATTATTCTAAATGAAACAGAATGACTGTAATAAGAAAGCTAGTTACACAGGGGATGGAAGAGGCTGGGAAGAAACCCTGAGGTGATCTGAAGATTAGAAACAGCAGGAGATTAACAACAACCTACCCTTAGAAGGGAAGAGGTGGTGGTATTAGAGTCTGGGGGCCTGGGTCACCTGGCTGAAGCTAGAAACACAAGAAGCCTTTGCATCAGGGGCTGGAACCATGGAAGGGAAGCTGCCAGGAGCAGCGAACAAGGGAAAGAAAAACTCTGGCTTCTCCCTTGCCCTGACCCTCTCCAATCTCCCAGAGGTACCTCCTCTTGACTAAATCCACTGGAAACCCAGCCAAGAGGCAGTCTCTGCCTTATGTGAAATTTTTTTCACCTGCTGCTTACAGGCAAATGATTAAAGCCACCTTGGTTGGCAGCTACGTCACTGTGATCTCCGTTTCTGCCACAACAGGGCATCCTCCCTGTGTGTCTATCTTCACACCGTCTTCCATTTTTTTGCAAGGACACAGGTCATAATAGATGAGGCATCACCTTACTTCGTATGACCTCATCTTAACTAATACATCTGCAACAACCTATTTCCAGATGAGGTCCCATTCTAAGGTACCAGGGGTTAGGACTTCGACGTATCTTTTTGAAGGACACAGTTCAACTCAAACAGAAATCCTTAGGATATAGATGGTAATTCAGAGCATGAGACTGGAGAGGCGCCCACTTCTCTAGCCCCCTAAGGAGTGAGTTGAAGGGAGATCAGAGACCTAGCTTGGGAATGCCATCCTGGAGAGTTGAGGGGATGAGGAGAAATAAGCAAAGGAGGCTGAGAAGGAGCAGCGAGTGAAGTGGGAGGCAGAGTGGGAACAGGTGGGGTGCTGGAAGCCAGGGGAGGAAAGTAGATAGGGAGGAGAGGGTCAGCTAAGGCTGAGGATGAAGCTGACAAGACAAATGAATAAACAAACAAATGGCAGAACCAGACCTGTATATACAGAGAACAAACTGATGGTTGCTAGAGGAGATGGACAAAATGGGGAAAGGTGAATGGGAGATACAGTTCCAGAATGAATAAGTCACAGGAATAAGGTACAGCAAAGGGAATATAGTCAATGACACTGTAATAGCATTGTATGGTGACAGAAGGTAGCTACATTTGTGGTGAGCATGGCATGACCTATAAACTTCTTGAATCACTATGGTGAACAGCTAAAAAATAATGTAACACTGTGTTACAACTATACAAAAACAAACAAACAAAACCTCACCGGAAAAAAAAAAAATAAGAGGAAAAAAGAGGAGGATGAAGAAATGGTCATCTTATTTGACACCTCTGAGGTCAATTGTGACCTTGACAAGCATATTTCAGTGGAGTGGAGACGATGAAAGTCTGATCCGTGTGTGCTCATGAGAGAATGGGAGGAGAGGACTTGGGGACTACTAGTCTGGAAAATTCTGTCTATGTGTTCATGGCTTCTCCATTCTAGCAGAAGGAGCCAGAAGGGCAAGGATCTTGGAGTACCCCATTTATTTCTGTATTCCAGTGCCCAGCACTGTATTTGTTAAACGGTGTTAAACGGTATTAGCATCTCCTTCAAATGTGGGAATCTGTAATTTCCCGGTTTGGTCATAGCAACAAAGAGTAGAGAGGAATGATAGGGCTGGACTAGATTTTTCTGGTTCCTTCCAGCTCTAAAAGTCTATGATGGAATGACTTGTTCTATCAGCCACCCTTGCATTAATACAGTTAGGAATTTAACAAGTTGTTTGTAGTTATTTGCATTTGCAAGCAACTGTTAAATGAAATAGCTGGAATAAGTGTTCCATTCATAAATTGAACATTGTTGAGTACCTACCATGTGTAAGGTACTACATATATCGTCCCATTTGAAGATGCAAGACCAGGGAACCCAGGATAGGGGAGGGTGGTCAGAAGAGGTGAGAGGGCCTCCTCCCACTACTAACACTCTGGAGGTCCAGGGTACTTTGATGTGGTTGGCGCTACTGTGGTTGACACTGAAGAGGGAAGAGGCGTTGAGTGGCCTGCGTGCAGGCGGTTGCAGATCTGCAGCTGCCCGGGACACAGAGCAGCATTCACGGCGGCATAAGCAACCTCTATTTGCCTCACCACCAATCAGCCCAGGGCGGCCACACAGAATAGCAGTTCAGGCAGTAGCAGAAGGGGAAGATGTGGTCCTCAGATCCACCCTGCTACAGGGCAAACGCCATATTCTCCACCACACTCAGGACAAGGAGGCTTCTGCTGTGGTGAACGGCACCTTTGGGTTTTGCTACATGATCTATTTAGGCTCTTATCAAGGAGCTGTTAGCAGGGCAGGGTTTAGGCGTTGCAATCTAAGGCAAAGAGAAGAGGCTTGTATTACAAGACCTGTCGGAGAGGGGCAGAGCCAGGACAAGAACCGAGAGGTCTCCACTCCCAAGTGTCTACCCTAGGAATAATGGAAAGCACTTGGATTCTGTAGTCTGATCCTGGATCAAATAATCTTCACTTCATTACTCCCATCCCCAAATCCTGTCCGAAACAAGGTACCTGTTTCTTCATCTGTAAAACAGGAAGAAAAATGTCCTGCTTACAGGGTTCCTTGCAGGATCATGGCATTATATGAGTGAAAGCGCTTTGTAACATACAAAGTGCTCTGCAGACATTTATTAATGGTTATAAACCACCAGACTGCCTCTTGGAGTTATAGATTAGGCTCCCTCACTCGTTGGACTTAATTACCCCTCATTCCATTTTCTACTCCTTTTCTCCGTCCCTCCTCCTCCCACAAACAGAGGAAGTGAGACAGGAAGCGAGCACGTGCGTCTAACGCCTGGTCTGGGTAACTAACGCCTGGTCTGGGTAACTATCGCGCAGGCTTCTCAGCTCCAAGGTTGCTGAGAGGGGGCCTCTCCCCCCCCTCCCCCCCCCCCCCCCCGCCCAGAACTACATTTCCCAGCAACCTTTCGGGGTCTCCAGAGGCGGGCGGGGTGGGGGGGGAGGCGCATGCGCCAAGTTCCGCCCCGCCTGGTCTCGGGGCCGCACCTCCGAACCGGTTTCGCCTGGCAGAGCCGGCTGCTTCAGGCGCCGTGGACGCGGTGCTCGCCCCGCGGCTTCTCCCGCGCTGTGGCGGCGTCAGGTGTGGCTTAGCTCGGGTCAGTGCCATGATCCGGCAGGAGCTCTCCACATCCTACCAGGAGGTACAAAGCAGTGGGGGCGGAAGTAAAGTTTCCCGCGGGGCGCAGGAGCGGGGTCCCGCGGTCTGGGCGGCGGAGGGGGGGCGTCCGGGCAGGTCGAGTGAGCTTTCCGAGGAGTGCGGCGGGGGAGGGGTCCCCGCGTGCGGAGGAGCCTCGGAGCAGGAAGGAAGCGGGGCGCAGAGCCTCCTCCGGATGCTGCCGGCGCGGGATGGAGCCGGGGCCCCCGAGCCGTGAGCCGTAACCAGCAGGTGAATGATTGAAACGGCGTCCGAGCCAGGCAGCAGCGCGCCGGCCGCACTTGACCTCGGCTGTTCTTTGCAAGTGGAGGCACGGCGCCCTCCTCCCGGCTGGAACAGATGCGCTGGGAGCATTAGCCCCTCTGCAAGCCCAGGGCTTCGTGGTACATGACAGGGATAATTACAGCTTGTTCGGCGGCCGCCTAACTTTGAAAAGGTGCTTTCGCCTATCTAGCTGTTGCTCGCCGCGCTCCGTTTTCCTTTCGCTCTCACCTCCTCCCACTACTTTAACTATCACTTTTCCAGCTGTTTGTCTCTTTCTTGTTTGTCCGAGCTACAGGCGGTTTCAGCTTTTCCTCAGGCTTCCTGAGTCCTCCTGACTTACTGGAACTAGTAAACTGCTCTCCTCCTCCTCCTCTTAGGTCTTACACTCTGGTCATCTCTGGTGATCATCCCCCCTTCCCCCACCCGGCACGGTCGTCCCCTCATTTGTAAGTTCAGTTACACATCTTCAGTCCTCAGGTTTGTGTTCTGTGTCTGCTCTGACCACCTGAGTGAGATGCTGTGTTACCATCTCTCCCTTTGGTGTCCCCTAGGCTGTGCAGATTTGCTTTGAGGCCCTGCCTTGATCCCAGAACATTCCTTTTTACAAACACCTGGTGCTGCCCTTGATCTACGCTGAACAGTCCACAAATTTCTTAGCAAGCTTCGGAAGCGCTGCACAGCTCAGCATCCCTGACTTCTCATCTCACCTATCTGTGTTCTGATCACACTGGAAATTCACTCTTTAAAAATGTGCTCCGACTTTCCTGTCCCTATGCGCATTCTCACACCATTTCTTTTTCTTTAACTTCTTCTCAGTCCCCATTGGTCAAAATCCCCTCCCTTATTCAAGGAGGGATCTTAAGTCCCTCATGTTCCATGGAGACTGACTTCCCAGATCAGTCTAGGATTCTGCCTGTCCTTCTCATATGTACTTCCTGCTGTTTTGATCAATACTGACCAATATTGATGTACATTCCTCTCTTTGTAAATGATACTGTGTGGATTATATAAATAATATAAAAGCAGATGGCTTAGCCCTACAGTGGAAGGGGAACCTCCATCTGAGTTGGAGGCAGATGAGATTTGCCTAAGGCTTGCTGTTTTTTTAGTGTAGGACCTGGTCTGGAATCTGACTTTGGGACAAATTTCTATCTTTCTCCCCGCAACCTCCTTTATCCAAAGGAGCCAGATAGATTTTAACCTGTGTTGGGATTCTGTGGCCCCTAGATTCCATGCCCTAGCCTGTGAAGGAATCCGGAGGAATGAGTTGTGTCTTTCCTCTGAAAGTTTTCAGATTCACAGGGAGTAGAGCATAGTGCGTAAATACTGTTTTGAAGTTGGGGAGCCCATGTTCCTCTCCTGCTCTGCTTCTGGCCATTTGTCAAGTCACTTTCTGAGCCTCAGGTTTCTTCCTCTGCAAAGGAAGGTGATGATAGTTCTATTTCACAGGGTTGTGAGGGTTCAATGAGTTGGTATATGGAAGGTGCTTAGGTCAGTGCTTGGCAGGGAGGGACCTCTCAGTGGATGATAGTTCTTGTTCACAGGACATGGTGGCTCCTGCTTCTAGGGAGCTTTGGGGTCCTGATTTGTAGGACCATGTCCCTCACCATCCATATGTAACCTGCAGTATCGCCTTTCCTAGTAGGGCTCCTGAAACGTTTATTAAAATGCAGACAGTTACTTGGCAAGGCCAAAGGTAAAGTCACTTTCTATTTGAGGGCACCCCCAAGATGGAAGACACTGGAAGGGCCCTTCCCTTTACCTTCTTCAGTGGCTCGTTTTGAAGTCCCTGTCTCTTGCCTTCTTTGGAAGGAGGCCTCCCAGAGGGTGGCCCAACTCTCTTGCCTGGGTCGTTCTGGGAGTGGACCTTTGAGTTAGGAGTCTAACTAGCTCTGAGTTGGGTTTCTTTGCTGAAGGGAGATTTTGGCTTTGGGGATGGGGCTGCAGGTAGTCCGGAAGGGAGCTGGGTTGGGAGCGTGTTGCTATCTGGGTTAGGCTGAACCTGGGTGAGGCTTGGATCAAAGAACTTTGGGCCTTCTCAGACTAACATCCTTCTTTCTCTTTGGCCAGCGAGGGCTCTGGTGATCTCTTGATATGTGTCCCCACTACCTGTATCTCATGGTTTCTTCCCCAGCCTCCCAGCCCTCTCCTACTTGTTGGTTTTCTTTTCTTGTGGGCTTGGAGGACTTTACACTGGAGATTTTACCTGATTCTAATGGGCAGGAGTGGAGGCATGAAAAAGGAGATGAAGGTCCATGGCTGGATTAGTTGGTAGATCATGTGATTTTCAATATCAGGCTTGTGAGTTCATGCTCCTCCTTGGGGATAGAGATCACTTAATAAAATTAGGGGCACCTGGGTGGCTCGGTTGGTTAGGTGTCCAACTTTGGCTTGGGTCATGATCTCACGGTTCACGGGTTTGAGCCCCGTGTTGGGCTGTGCACTGACAGTGTGGAGTCTGTTTGTGATTCTCTCTCTCCCTCTCTATCTCTGCCCCTCACCCCCCATCAGAAAAAAATTTTTTAAAAGAGGGGAGGAGATGGAAGAACAATAGATACATAAGAGTTTTATTTTAACCCAAGTTTCTTGGATATTAATTTTTAATTAAAACGTTTGAGACCTTAAGTGTTGACACTGTGAGCCTAAGAAAATATTTAGGAAAGCAATCCCTTTCCCTTCCCTCCCAATTCAATGTTAGGTCCTTTAAACTCTGGTCTTCATCTCTCTTCCCCTCTTCCTCAGTCCTATGAAGAATTGTTTGTTATTGTATCCTCTGCCTGCCCTTCTCGGTGGTTCATTTCCCCCATTTGACAGGTGAGAGCACTGATGAGGTGAGGTTGAAGCTGCCTGTTGTCAGGCTGCTGATCAATATCTGTTTCTGGGATGGACCACCTTCCCCATTTTTTTTCCTGCCATTCGCAGCCTGAGTTGGTGGACTTGAGCCAGTGTCCTGGAGAGCTCTGACACCAACTTCACTGTTTCCTTCTGTCAGCATACTCTTAGCTGCGTTTCCTCCTCCTCTGGGAAGCCGTTAAGATCATCGGTTTTGGAACTAGACCAACTTGGATTTGACTTCTGGCTCTATGGCCAAGGAAAGTGTTGTGGTTGAATTGTGTCCCTCCAAAAAGATGTGTGGGGAGTGCTAACCCCTAGTACCTCAGAGAGTGTCCTTATTTGGAAATAGGGTCATTGCAGATGTAATTAGTGAAGATGAGGTCATACTGGAGTAGGGTGGGCCCTAATCCAATATGGTGTCCTTATAAGTAGCTGACCTTGTGGAGACAGCACAGAGATGCACTTCCCAGACTCTATATGAAGATGGAGGCAGAGCTTGGAGATGAGAGGCCTCGATAGGCCAAGGAACACCAAGGCTTGGCCATTACCAGAAGCTGGGGGAAGACCATGGAAAAGATTCTTCCTTACAGCCCTCAGAAGGAACCGACCTTGCCAACACCTTGATTTCAGATTTCTAGTTTCCAGAACTGTGCGGGGATAAACTTCTGTTAATTCTTAAGCCACCCAGTTTGTGGTGCTTTGATACGGCAGCCCTAGGAAACGAACATGCGGGAAGTCAATGTGAGTTTTCCGAGCTTCAGTGTCCTAATCTGTAGAATTGGTATAACACCCCCTCCATCATGTGATTGTGTGTGTGTGAGAGAGAAAGAGAGAGAGACAGTTAAGTGAGAGGAAGCTTCTGCTTTTTCATTCTAGTCCTCCTCAGCAAGGCTGATGTGGCTGACTGGTTTGCTCTCTTTGTCTCCCCCCTTTAGCTGAGTGAGGAGTTGGATCAGGTGGTTGAGAACTCAGAGCGGGCAGACGAGCAAGAAAAGGAGGCAGACGGAGTACAAGGTCCAGGAATCTTACCAGGTGAGTGGGTTCAGTACTGGGGGCAGAAGGGCTGGAAAACGGTGCTCTGCTATAGCTGGAGGCCCCAGTCCAGGCGCCTGGCCACCTGGGGACCTGCAGGAGAGGAGGAGCCCCTCTGCCCTGCACCCCAGTGTCAGGTCTCAGGTATTGCCCTAGTTCTAAAGCTATACATATTTAACCAGCCTTGGGACAGAGGAGGTGTCCAGGCCGGTATCCGCTCTTTTCTGTCCTCTGGTTTGAGCCAGTTCCTGAGGCCAGGACACTGGAGGTAATGGGTCTCTGCTCTTCTGTTTGTTTTTTCCTAGGAAGCCGTTAGTAGTTGAGCCTCTAATATCTGGGTCACTTCCCAGGGCCCTCAAGGAGAATATCTAATAGGCCTCACCTCCTGGACATCAGGCCTTGCCAGTATGGTCACCCAGCTGGGCAGGCAGGGTCCCATCAGTCAGGTGGCATCTTAAGGAGTCTTATGTTAGTTGATGTTGACCTCTTCTTCCTCCTGGGTACTCTCTGCTCCCTTAGATGACGTAACTCCTTACTTCTCGGAGTGCTCCTTCCAACCGCCTTTATAGTCACCTTCCAGCTCTTGGGTGTTAAGTGTTTGTCAGAGGCCCCTTTTCTCTCTCTCTCTCTCTCTAGTGGGCGGTCTCACCCAGGCCCCGTCCCTGCTTCAGTTACTTCTTGTTCACACGTGACCGCCATGTTTACACCTCTAGTGCAGAGGTTACCTATAAACTCCAGACTTACATATCCTGTATATCCAGATGCCCAGGTCATGGCTCTGCTTGGATGCCCCAAAGGTACCCTAAACCCCACATGTCCCAAATTGACCTCGTGACCTCCCCATTCCTGGTGTGGCCCTCTTCCAGTGCTTCCTGTTTTGGCGAATAGAATGTATTACCCATCCAGTTGAATCGGAGAGTCATCCCCACCCCCTGCCCCTGCTTTCCTTGCTTCCCCATTTTCTCTGCTCCTCAGCCATGCTGGCCTTCTTTTATTTGGGCCTCCCTCCCTTCCACCATCAGGCCTTTCTGTTGTTATATCTCTGTTTGGAATTCTCTTCCCTCTGTCATCAAGTTAATGTTTAATCGTTCTTCCGATTAATGTTTAATGTCAATGCTTAATCGTTCTTCAGCTCACTTGTTTTCTACAAAGCCTCTGACCTCCTGGCTAGATCACTTCCACCCTCCAACCTGTCACTTGCAGTCCACGCATCTCTCCCTCGTAGCTCTCCCTGATGGGGCAGTGTATTTGCTTGGCATTTGATGAACATCTCTTCTGCTAGCATGTAAGCTCCATGAAGGTGGAGACCAGTCCGTTCTGCTCACTGCCTCAGACCTGTCCATGTGATAAAGATTTGCTGAACGAGTGAATGGAACCCCAACCTGACTCTGCCCGCTTGGGTGGATTGAGGGAGGTGGGATTGTGCTCCTCTTGATCCCTTTAAGGGGAGAGGAATGACATAGGATATTCTGTGATTGTGCCTAATTATTTAAAAAAAAAAAAAAGTTTTTTTAAAATATTATTTTCAAGAAACAGAGTGAGACAGAGAATGAGCGGGGGAGGGGCAGAGAGAGTGGGAGACACAGAATCGGAAGCAGGCTCCAGGCTCCGAGCTGTCAACACAGAGCCCACTGTGGGGCTCGAACTCACGGACCGTGAGATCGTGACCTGAGCTGAAGTCTGATGCTCAACCAACTGAGCCACCCAGGCGCCCCATAGGGAAGACTTTGTAGAAGGACGGAGGCTGGAAGAGTAGCTGTTTACTGACTGCTTCCTCTGGGCCGAGCTCTGTCATTCCCGTCGCCCCATTTAATTTTCATGACAACCCTGTGAGGTAGGCATCCTGATTTTGATGGATGAGGACCTGAGCCCCAGGGGGTTAAGGAGAATATGGAAGGATCACTTGGCTGGTGAACAGGATCAAGCTCTGTCTGACCCCAGGCTTTCTACTGCACCAGTGGTTTTTAAAAAGTATTTTAAGCATCCTTTTATTAAAGCTTATTGTGTAAGAGGTGGTAGCATGGCTGCCCCCACGCTGATTCTGGGCACTACATCTGAAGTCCTGAAGCCCCAGGGAGAGAACAGTATATTTATATTTATTTGCATTACCTCTGTATATGGGTTCCTACTGTTTCTGTAACAAATGACCACAAACTTAGTGGCTTAAAACAACAGATTTATTATCTTACAGTTCTGGAGGGCAAAAGTCCAAAATGGGTCTCGTTGTGCTGAAATTAAGATTTCAGCAGGACTGAATTCCTTTCTGGAAGCTCTAGGGGAAAATCCATCTCAGTGCCTTTTCCAGCTTCTAGGGGGTGCTCACATTTCTTGGCTCGTGGCCCTTTTTCCATCTTTGAAGCCACCGGTGGCCTGTTGAGTCTTTCTCCTATCTTCTCATTGTCACATAGACTTCTGCCCCCTCTTCCATGTTTACATGTAGTCGCAGGGCTCACCTAGATAACCCAGGAAAATCCCCTTGTTTAACAGTCAGGTGAACGGCAGCTTGAATCCCATCTGCTGCCTTAATTTCTCTTTGCTATTAACTTGACATTCATAGGTTCCGAGAATTAGGACTTGGACATGTTTGGCGGGCTACTCTTCTCCCTGCTGCACCCTGTACTGCCCTCTTGCCCCCCGTCTGAAGAGGAGAGATGGAGACGGCCGCAAGGAGAGGAGGGATGCCAGACTTGGAAGGACGAAGCTTTCTTTTGTGTTTCCATTTATAGATAAGTGCCAGCCAAACTAGGAAGTGGCCATGATGACCTTTGGCCTTAGCCTCTCTTTTGCCTCAGATTCCTGGGGCCTTACAGCCTAAGGTCAGTCAGAGCAAGAAACCAGACCTCAAGCAGAGCAAATTGGGATAGTTCCACAGACTGGCAAGAGCCTTCGTGCTTTCAGGGGAACCCTTCTGGGCTCATCTCTGCTGTAGACCATAGAAGATGCAGACTCAGAAGTCTTAGTAGGGAGTTGGCCCGTATTTGGTGACCTGACACACAATTGGCAAAGCTCACTTCCTGCCTTTGAGTCCTGTAATAGTAACATAAATAACGGTAACGATGGCAGCAGCCGTTTATTGGGTGCTTCCACGTACTAGGTCTGCGTAGGGCTTTCTGTGTATACTCACACGTAGCCTTCATGGCCACTCGTGAGGGATATGGTTAGTCCTGGTTCCTAGATGAGGAACAGAGAGATCAAGTAATGTGCTCAGAGCTTATGAGTGGCAGGGCTGGGATTTGAACCCAAGGCTGTCTCCCAGAGTGTTCCCACTCTGGCTCAGTTTCTAGATGAGGTGCTTTTCTGCTCCAGAATCCTCCCCTTCCTCTACCAGAGTCACTCATGGGCTCCTTCACCTGTTACGCAATGTGCTAAAACTAAAAAAAGGGCAAATGAGGCAGGGCCTGTGTCCAGGAACTTGGGACATGTAGAGAGAGAAGGCAGGATACCCAAAGAAGAACTTCTCTCTCCTTCTCCGGAGCCTTCCCTGAACAACTTACTGAGGGCCTTTTCTCCCTGTTACGTGCTTTCCTAGCCCTCGGTATTTTCCTTTATAGAATGTAGCACAGTCTAAAGGGCACATTTGTTGAATATAATTCTTTAATCATTACTAACCCCTTAGGCCTGCCCCTGAGTCCCGTGAGGCACTCCCAGAACTTTTGTCTCCCCTCCCACTTCATTGTAACTGATGCTTAGCAGAGCGTCTGGCCCACTGTGGGTGCTCAGTATTTATACGTTTGGAGGGGGGACATGGGGATTGGGAACAGGAATGTATCTCATGTGAGCAACTGGGATCAATGATAGAGGGTCAAGGAAATGGTAGAGACAGGTGCTTCAGAAATGAACGAGGGGGGGGCCGGTTAGTGAAGGGAGTGGGATTAACCAGAAGGAAGGGTGACTGGTAGGTGAAAGAGACGGGGCGGGCCAGGGAGGAGGGACGGGATGTGCAACCGTGTAGAGGTGGGGATAACACAGGACGTGTCGGAAACAGTCGGTTAGCATGGTACAGTTGGAGCGGAGGGTTGGTGAGAAGTAGGAGATGAGGTAGGAAGGACAGATTGGGTCAGATGATGGAGGGCTTTGAGTGTCAGGGTTTAGCCGTTAGGGAACGGGAGCATTTAATGGGATTGGAGCAGAGCAGTAAGGGGGTGAAACGGGCATGCAGGGAGGAGCAGTGTGGCAGTGCCGTAGGGCTGGATTAGTGGAGGGAGGACCGTGCTGGGTCAGAGGCTGGCAGGGTGGGCCGCTTCGACGTGGGGGAGCGGGAGAAGGAGGAGTCAAAGGAGACTCTGAGGTTTGAAGCAGGGTGAGTGGGAGAATGTAGACGTACAGTCCGGGGTGAGCGGCTGGAAGAGAAGGTGCTTCTCTGCCGCAGGCATACGAAGCTTCAAAGGTGTGATGTCTGGGCGGAGAGGCTCAGAGGCGGAGCGAGATGACGACTGATGTAGCTAAAGTGCGAGCTTTGAGAAGGCCTGGGCCGCCTGTAGAGTGAGCTGTGGAGGCTGAGCCTCGAGGGGTGGCCGCATTCGGGGACCAGAAGAGGAGGTAGAGCTGGAGCCCCATGGAGGCCTGGAGGTGGGGGCTGTTGGGCAGCAGAGGTTCCAGTTAAGCACCCAGACATTCAGGATTATATTCCCAGTTGTACTCTCTGAGATAAAGAGTTATAGTCCATAATCCGAAAGCCTCGATCTGTTTCCTTTCTATGAAGGGAATTACAACCACTTATTCTTTTCTAAGGGAGAAATGAGACCAGACACGCTAACTGAATAAGCAGCTTACTATATCACTGTTGTAACAAAATTGAGGAAGACACTTGGCTGATTAGTCATTACAGTGCATTCTCCATGGAAACAACTGTGTATTAATAGAATTGAAAAAGATCAGCAACCAAAGAAAAAAATTAATTGGATCTCATCAAAATGAAAAACTTGGGTGCATTAAAGGATACTACCAAGAAAGTGAACAGCCCACAGGATGAGAGACCTGTTCACATCATGATCTGAGGACTTGTATTTAGACCATATAAAAGAACTTTTATACTCCAATAATAAAAGGGCAACCCAAGTAAGAATCTGAATAATGTTTCTGTAGTGCAGATGACTAATAAGCACATGAAAGGCTGCTCAACATCATGATCATCAGGGAAGGGCAAATCTAAACCACAGTGAGATTTGTATCATTGTGTCGCCTTCACATCTACAAGAATGGCTGTGGTCAATAAGATGTACAAGTTTTGGTGAAGATGTAGAGAAATTAGGACCCCCACAGATGGTTGGGGGGAACATAAAATGGTGCAGCTACCGTGGAAAAGTCTGGCAGTTCCTAGAAGTTCAAATATAGAGAGTCACCATATGACCCAGCAATCCCATTCCTATGTACATACCCAAGAGAAATGAAAACTTACGTCTGCACAACAGCTTGTACATGAATGTTCATAGCAGCACGATTCATAATAGCCAGAAAGCGGAAGCCGCTCAAGGGTCCATCAATTGATGAGTGGATAAATAAACGATATATTCACCCAGCGGGGTATTATTTGGCAGTCAGAGGGAATGAAGAACTGTTGCATCTACATCATGGATGAATCTTGAAAATATGTTAGGTGGAAGAAGTCCGACACAAAAGCTTCTATGTTGTGGGATTCCATTTATGTGAACTGCCTAGAACGGGCAAATCCATCAAGACAGGAAGCCGATTATTGGTTGCCAGGGACTAGGAGGAAGGAGTGACTCCTAATGGGTATGGAGTTTGTTTTTAGTAATGAAAATGTCCTGTAATTACATAGTGGTGATGGTTGCACACCTTGTGAATGTAGTAAAAACCAATATATTCACTTATTTAAAAGGGTAAATTTTATGGTATGTAAATTATATTTCAAAAACCCCACGAAAACAACAAACCCATCGCATCACTAAAAAGGAAAAAAAACCAAAAGGATAGTTCATTCCTTCTTTGCATTCAGGATGCGTCTTAGCCCCTTGTTGTTTGCAAGGTAGAGTTTTGGAGGGGTAGAGTAGACGACCGGTTCCCCCTTCCTGTGAATAAAGGTCCCACTGTGTTTTCAGAAGTTGAATTACTCATCACACATCCCTTAATGGGCTGACTTCTATTCCGAGGCTAGTCTGGGTTTTTGAAGCAGTGTTGGTTGTCTTGGATTTTTCTTAGATTACCTTTCCTAAGAAAATCTTGTGCATTATTTCTGTCTTTCTACAGAATGTGTCTGTACAGGACACATTCATCATGAGTTTGCATTCATGTAAAGAATGTATACTTTTATTTTTTTATTTATTTAAAAAAAATTTTTTTTTTCAACGTTTTTTATTTATTTTGGGACAGAGAGAGACAGAGCATGAACGGGGGAGGGGCAGAGAGAGAGGGAGACACAGAATCGGAAACAGGCTCCAGGCTCTGAGCCATCAGCCCAGAGCCTGACACGGGGCTCGAACTCACGGACCGCGAGATCGTGACCTGGCTGAAGTCGGACGCTTAACCGACTGCGCCACCCAGGCGCCCCAAGAATGTATACTTTTAAAACACATTCATCCAGCTTGCCACAAAAAAGCAGGTGTTTGGTTTTTCTGACTGCAGAATACACGGGACATTTTGCCAAAATATCCAGCACCTGTTTTTTTAATGGCAAAATGTATTGGTGTCTTGAACTGGAGTGTCACTTATAGCATGTGTGGATGATGTTTTACCGTTTTTTTTTTTTTAATTTTTTAACGTTTATTTATTATTGAGAGACAGAGCATGAGCATGAGCATGGGAGGGGCAGAGAGAAGAGGAGACACAGAATCTGAAGCAGGCTCCAGGCTCTGAGCTGTCAGCACAGAGCCCAACGCGGAGCTCAAACCCACAGACGATGAGATCATGACCCGTGCCGAAATCGGACGCCCAACTGACTGAGCCACCCAGGCGCCCCTAGTTTTACAGTTTTTGTTTAACTCACGTGTCAATTTATGGATCAAGAAAAGGCCGGTAAACAAGTTCAGCTTGGCTTCTGTGAGCGAAACAGAGGGGACCCCATGAGACTAATTTGTCCAAGTACCTCTGCCAAACAAATCCAGATGATGCAATTGTCATCTGACCTTTTTGTGCCTTAAGTCAGCTTTTTTAGAATTTTCAAGAAGATGCAAATTCCTCTCTTTCCCTAACCAAAGGTTTCATGAAGGCAGAACATTTCCAATCATGTATGTGTGGCTTATAATAGAGTGAATACCTGCCCACAAAGGCCCATTACTGTTCCTCTTCATTGCATGGTTTAGCCAGGCTGAGATATGCAGTTTACTTAAAAATGTCCCAAGCTTCTACTTGTCATGAAGTTATATTCTTCCAGTCAGATCTTTTGTCGTTGTTAGGGACTGGATCCTTAAGCACTACCGTTCACTGTTGCGTAGGGAAAGAACATTGACGAGGAGTTGGGACCCCAGGGCTCTCATTCTGTGCCAGTCTTAGGCTCTCTGGGACCTGGATCACTGCGCAAATAAGGCTTTGGACCAGAAGGCCTTCTGGGTCCCTGCTAACTCTTAACAATTCTGTTCAGATGTTATGTACCCTATAGTCACTGCAGAGTTCCTTCAGTTTTGTCTTGTGATTTTTCCAAACCTCATTCAGATGTTGAAACCTGGTCCCTTGTTGCTACAGCAATTATGAGCCCCTTGTGACAGGGAATGTGTTTTCACCTGCCATGTTTTTGAGTGAACCTGTGGGGAGGTGCCTGGCTGGCTCAGTCGGAAGAGCGGGTCACTCTTGATCTTGGGGTTTTGAGTTCGAGCCCCATGTTACATGTAGAGATTACTTTAAAAAAATCTTGAAGCGAACCTGTGATCTTACATGGGTCATAGGAGGGGGGAGTGCCTTCCAGGCAGAACAGCTGTGGGGAGGTCCACTTGTACACGGACTACTGCATTTTGGGTCCTGTGACTCTGCAGACCGGCTACACGCGACTGATCAGGGATCAGCGCCTGAGGTAAGGGGAGCCACCTACAGGCTGGGTGTGAAGGAGAGCAGTGTCCAGTGGTGTGTGTGACAGAGCACCCTATACAGGATGCAGGCTGGGAGAGGGACTTGGCCAGGGCAGCGGAGCAGAGTCACAGAGAAACCTGGGGAGAAGGCGGATAGCAAAGCCACCAGGGAGCAGAAATGGACACTGTCCCTAATAACAATAAGAAGCAGTAGCAGTAGGATCAGAGACAAAGGTTGAAAAAGAGACTTGCTTTAATTCCTCTTGGAGAGGTAGAGCTGCTGCCTTCCGTGTGGCTCGTGCTCAGCCGTGGGCGGGCTTCCTTGGGGGTTCCTGGCTCCTGGTTCCTCACTTCTCTTTGTAGCTGTGAATGCCCATTGCCTCCCATGACCTGCTCTTTACTGTCTGAAGGAACCTCATAGACACTTCTGGGAACTCGCACATCTGTGTAATGTAGAGACGTTGTAAAGTATCTTGCCATGAATAGTAAGATGTATCAGTTGGTTTACAGTTTTACAGGCTCAAATGCACTGCTGTTGTCCTATAGACGGAAGGTAGCTACTTGGCGCTGTGAGACGTAGCTCATCTATTATTTGGGTCATTCGGTCATTTCATAGGCATGCAAACATCACGTGCCTACTGTGTGAAAGATACTGTTTTATGCCTTGCCTCCATGTTATTTCTGGCATATTTTTTCTAGTTTATCATTGTAAGAGATTGTAGTGCCTTGCCTACATTTTTGCTGTTTTTATTGAAGGCTTTTTTTTTTTTTATGAATGTAATTGTCAAATTGGCTTACGTACAACACCCAGTGCTCATCCCACGGGTGCCCTCCTCAGTGCCCATCACCCATTTTTCCTCTCCCCCACCCCCCCAAAAGGCTTTGTGTTTTGAAAAGTAGAGGGTACGTTCCATTTCTCTAGTAACGTTAATTCATTAAGCAGGCAATCTGTAATGCATTTTGCAACATTCTCTCCTTTCTTTTAAATATCCAGTAAAATTGAAGTGATCATCTCCTTTTCACATGCAGAAAGTGAGGCTTAGGAGCAGTAAGTAACTTGCCCTGGGTCTCAGAGTAGTCATAGGAGAGCTGGCTGCCCAAACCTCTCTGACTTAAAGCTCATGCTCTTAACCACTAGGCTGGACATCCGGACTTTCAGTTCAGAAAATAAATGAATAATGAACACCAAATTACTCCTTCATCAAAATTCTCCCGGTGCTTTGGGCACAAGGCTAGATGACTTCCTCCACGAAGCCTTTTGCTCATGTCTGTCCTTCTCCTCACACCCATACATCACCCCAACAAAGGAAATCTCACCATTTACATCCTCTGGTGCTTCTGAGTCCTGTAGCACTTGTAGCACAGACCATTAGTCCTCCTCTCTCGGGGTCTCCCTGAAGCGCCTAGCACCCAGTCTTGCGCACAGAGTTGATGCTTGATGTGTGTTTGTAGAAGTGTAGAATGGATGGCTTATTTTCCTCTCACCTAAGACCCTTTGATAGCTCTGTGCTGATCTTGCTTTTGTGCTTTTAAATAAAAAGAAAGTGAAATAATCATGAGCAAATACTCTTATATCTTTGGATTTGAAGTCCATTTTTTGTAGGGAGTGTGTTGTGGGTCTTGTTTTGAATCCAGATTGAAAGGTCTAATCTGCCTTTTAATTGGAATGTTTAGTCCATTGACATTTTTTTTTTTAATTTTTTTTTTTCAACATTTATTTATTTTTGGGACAGAGAGAGACAGAGCATGAACGGGGGAGGGGCAGAGAGAGAGGGAGACACAGAATCGGAAACAGGCTCCAGGCTCTGAGCCATCAGCCCAGAGCCTGACGCGGGGCTCGAACTCCCGGACTGCGAGATCGTGACCTGGCTGAAGTCGGACGCTTAACCGACTGCGCCACCCAGGCGCCCCTCCATTGACATTTTTTAAGTTGAAGTATAGTTGACCTAGTTATAGACTAATATAACTATTAGTTCCAGGTGCACAACGTCGTTAGTTCCAGGTGCACAACGTCGTGGTCCGACGGTTCTACATACTATGCAGGACTCACCACAATAAATTGCCATTTGTCACCATACAAAGTGACTACAGAGCTACTGACTATATTCTCTATGCTATACTTTTCATCCCCATAACTCACTTTATACCTGGAAGTTCTTACCTTATTACTTTTTTTTTTTTTAATTTAAAATGTGTTTATTGGGATGGTTTTCCACTCATTTGGATTCAGATTGCTTTCGGTGCTGCTTCCGTCTGAAGAAGCACCCTCTGTAAGCTTTGCCTTTCTTCCTTGTAGGTTGGCAGAGGACAGCCAACACAGAACACTACTGTTTTGTGCGTGGCCAAAGATGGTGGTGATTTTGCAGCACTGGACGTTTCACTGCTTCTTACGCTTCCTCTGTTCTTGCAGGAAGGGATTGAGGAGGTCCTTTGCGAGGGGCATGTTCTTGAGGGGAGGTTGTCACCGCCGAGAAAGCTTGAAGTTTGCATCTCTTCGTTCCTTTCACCTATTTCGCCCGTCACCTCCACTCTCCTCCCCTCTGGCAACCTCTCATTTGTTCTCTGTTTCTATTTGTTTTGTTTTTTAGTTTCTAAACATAAGTGAAATCACATAGTATTTGTCTTTTTCCGTGTGACTTATTTCACTTAGCATGATACCCTCTGGGTCCATCCATGTGGTTGTGAATGGCAAGATTTCATTCCTTTTTTTATGGTTCAGTTATATTCCACATCTTCTTTATCCATCCATTGCTGAGCACTTGGGTAGCTTCCATATCTTGGCTATTGTAAGTAATGCTGCAGTAAACATAGGAGTGCATGTATCTTTTTGAATCAGTGTTTTTGTTTTCTTTGAGTGAATACCCAGTAGTGGAATGCGATTTCTATTTTTAATTTTTTGAGGAACCTCCATACTGTTTTCCACAGTGGCTACACCAACTTACTCTCCTGTCAACAGTTCATTAGAGTTCCCTTTTTTTCTCCACATCTTTGCCAACACTTATTTCTTGTGTTGTTAGTTTTTTTAAGTTTATGTACTTATTTTTGAGAGAGAGAGAGACAGCACAAGCACATGAGTGGGGGAGGGGAATAGAGGGGGAGAGACAGAATCCCAAGCAAGCTCTGTGCTGTCGGCACAGAGTCCAGCGTGGGGCTTGAACCCATGAATGGTAAGATCGTGCCCTTTGCCGAGACTAAGAGTCAGACACTCAACCGACTGAGCACCCCGTTGTGTATTTGGTACCAGCCATTCTGACGGGGGTGAGGGAATATTGCATTGTGGATTTGATTGGCATTTCCCTGATGATTAGTGACATTGAGCATCTTCTCATATGTCTGTTGGCCATCTGGATATCTTCTTTAGAAAAATGTCTATGCGTATCCTCTGCCATTTTTTTTTTTTTAATTTTTTTTTCTCAACGTTTTTTTATTTATTTTTGGGACAGAGAGAGACAGAGCATGAACAGGGGAGGGGCAGAGAGAGAGGGAGACACAGAATCGGAAACAGGCTCCAGGCTCCGAGCCATCAGCCCAGAGCCTGACGCGGGGCTCGAACTCACGGACCGCGAGATCGTGACCTGGCTGAAGTCGGACGCTTAACCGACTGCGCCACCCAGGCGCCCCCCTTTGCCATTTTTTGATAAGATTTTTTGAGGGTGTTGTAGGAGTTCTTTATATATTTTGGATTTTAACCCCTTATTGGATATATCATTTGGAAGTGTCTCCTCCCATTTAGTAGGTTGCCTTTTTGTTTTGTTCATGGTTTCCCTTGCTGTGCGAAGGCTTTTTAGTTTGATGTAATCCCAATAGTTTGTTTTTGCTTTTGTTTCCCTTGCATGAGGAGATAGATCCAGAAAAATGTTGCTAAAGCCAGTGTCCAAGAGATTACAGAGTATGTTTTCCTTTAGGAGTTTTATGGTTTCCAGTCTTACATTTAGGTCTTTATACCATGTTCAGTGTACTTTTGTGCATGATGTAAGGTGTATGGTGTCAGCAGGTGGTCTGCTTTTATTTTTTTGCATGTAGCTGTCCAGTTTTCTCAACACTATTAAATGAAGAAACTGTCTTCTCCCCATTGTATGTTCTTGCCTCCTTTGTCTTAGATTAATTGATCATAAGTAAGCATGGGTTTATTTCTGGACTACCTATTCTGTTCTGTTGACTTATGTGTGGCAGTACCATACTGTTTTGAATACGATAGTTTTATAGTATAGCTTGAAATCTGGGATTGTGATACCTCCAGCTTTTTCCTTTCTCAAGATTGCTTTTGCTGTTCACAGTCTGTCTTGGTTCCTTACAGATTTTAGTATTACTTGTTCTAGCTCTGTGAAAAATACTGTTAGTATTTTGAAAGGGGTTGCATTGGATCTGTAGATTGCTTCGGGTAGTGTAGACGTCTTAACAAGATTAATTCTTCCAATCCATGAGTGTGGTATCTTTTCATTTTCTTGTGTCATCTTCAGTTTCTTTTAACAGTGTCTTGTAGTTTTCAGAGTAAAAGTCTTTCACTTTCTTGGTTAAATTTATTCCTAGGTACTTTATTCTTTTTGATGCAATCATAAATAGAATTGTTTTCTTAATTTCACTTTCTGCTACCTTGTTATCAGCGTATAGAAGTGCAACACATTTCTATATGTTAACTTTGTATCCTACAACTTTACCAAATTCATTCGTTAGTTCTAATTGTTTCAGTGGAGTCTTTAGGGTTTTCTATATATAGTATGTCATTTGCAAATAGTGCCAGTTTCACTTCTTCCTTACCAATTTGGATGCTTTTTATTTCTTGTCTGATTGCTGTGGCTAGGACTTCCAGTTCCATATTGACTAAAAATGGCAAAGAAGGACATCTTGTCTTGTTCCTTAACTTAGGGGAAAGTCTTTCTGTTTTTCTGCCATCGAGTATGATGTTATTTGTAGGTTTGTCATACATCACGTCTATTATGTTGAGGTTTGAACATATACTAAAAGCACTGAATTTTTACTCCCCCCATTTTTATGTATATGATGTCATAGTTTACATCTCTCTATTTTGTGAATCCCTTCACAAATGCTTTAAATATGATTGATTTTACTACCTTTTTTTTTTTTTTTTTAGAGAGAGATAGAGAGAGAGAGAGAGAGTGACTGTGTGTGCACCAACAGGGGAGGGGTAGAGAGAGGGAGAGACAGACAGAATCCCAAGCAGGCTCTGCGGTGTCAGCTCAGAGCTGGACGTGGAGCTCGAACTCAAACTGTGAGATTGTGACCTGAGCCAAGATCAAGAGTCAGAGGCTTAACCAAGCCACGCAGGCACCCCCTACTTTTGGCTTTTAACCTTTATACTAGCTTTATAAGTGATTGATCTACTTACCTTTACTCTGTGTTTGCTTTCACACATGAAATTTTTTCCTTTCATGATTTTCTTCTAGTTAATGTTCTTTTCTTTTTCTGCTTAAAGAAGTCCCTTTAATGGCCAGTTTAGTGATGAACTCCTCCAACTTTTGTTTGTCTGGGACACTCTCTCTGAATAACCTTGCTGGGTGGAGTATTCTTGGTTGTAGGTTTTGGCACTTTTAATATGTTTTGCCACTCCCTTTTGGTCTGCAGTGTTTCTGCTGTAAAATCAGCTGCTAGTCTAATGGACTTTCCCTTGTTCGTAACTGTTTGCTTTTTTCTTGCTGTTTTTAAGATTCTGCCTTTATCTTTAATTTTTGGTATTTTAATTATTATGTCTTGGTGTGGACCTCCTTGGGTTCATCTTCTTTGGGGCTCTTTGGATATCTCTTTCTTTCCCTATGTTAAAGAACGTTTTAGCTATTATGTCTTCAAATAAGTTTTCTGCCCCTTTTTCTCTCTTCTTCTGGGACGCCTATAATGCAAATGTTAGTACACTTGATGTTGTCTCAGAGACCCCATAATCTACCCTCATTTTTTAAAATTCTTTTTTCTTTTTGCTGTTCAATAGATACTTTCCATTATCCTGTCTTTCAGATTACTGATCTGTCCTGCATCTGCTAATCTACTGTTGATTTCTTCTCCTGTAGTTTTCATTTCAGTTATATTCTTTAACTCTGGTTCTTTTTTATACTTTCTGTCTCTTTGTTGAAGTTCTGAGTTCATCTACTCTTCTCTCAAGTCTGGTGAGCATCTTTATGACTGTTACCAGATAGATTGCTTATCTCTGTTGTGTTTAGTTCTTTTTCTGAAGTTTTGTCTCATTCTTTTGTTTGGAGCATGTTTGTCTCCTCATTTTGTCTGACGTTCTGTGTTTGTTTTTATGAAGTAGGTGAAACAGCCACCTCTGCCCGGTGTAGGAACGTCCCTGCATAGACTGTGTGCCTGGCAGCTTTGGCTGGCTGACTGGAGCATTAGTGGGTGCCAGCTAGGGGTCCCGGGGTGTTCTCTGCAGGGAGCACCCTGGCAGGAAAAACTGAAGCTGGTACAGATGAGGGTGGGATGGGCGTCTGGGGCCACCTTGGTAGGTCAGCTGGCACTTGGGTGGGTGGGTTGTGGGGGAACACCTTGGGAATATGGCTAGAGCTGGTGTGGGCTAGGGTCCCAGAGCCCACTGAGGCAGTAGGCCAGCTAGAGCGTCTAGCCTCTGTTCCCATCTGTGCTACCAACGTGGAGGGGCTCACCGGCACTTCTGACCCCAGAGAGAATTCTAGCAATCCCCCACCATTTGTCAGACACTCGGGAGTTAGTGAATGGGTTTCCTTCACCTTTAATCTCGTTGCCTTTTAAACCATAGCTTTTTTTCTGTGTGCCAGGGCAGGTGAATCTGCACAGGAGTCCCTCAGTGCAATCTCTTTCTGCTACAGTCCACAGTGTCAGAGGTGGGGTGCCTGTCGTCACTATGTTTCCATCTCTTTTGCCATTCTTTACGTGGTCCCTTTATCTTTTGTTGTGCAGAAGCTGTTTGGTCAGGCACCAGTTCTTCAGGAGGATTTGCTTTCTATGTAGGTGTAGAATTGGTGTGACCATGGGAGGATTTGAGTTGAGTGTCTTCCTGTGTTGCCATCTTGGACTCTCCCCTAGTCTGCTCACATTTAGTGTAATTATTGATATGGTTGGATCTGGTTCTACCTTTCTGCTGTTTTCTGTTCGTCTCATGTAGTTTTCATTTTCCCATTCTCTCCTGCAAGTTATAAACCTTATGATATTGTTTGCTTTAGTCTTACATTTTAAAAATCTAGAAATAGCTTTTTATATTTACCTACCGGTTTCACATTTCAGTGATCTTCGTTCCTTCCTGTACATTTGAAAATTATCATCTGGTGTTATTTCCCTTTAACTTTCAGAATTTCTTCCTCATGCATTGAGGTGTGGTCTGTTGGTGATGAATTCTCTTAGCTTTATGTTTGAAAATATCTTTATTTCACCTTCATTTTTGAAAGTTAGTTTTGCTGGAATTTATTCAAGATTGATAGAATTTTTTTATTTCAGCACTTTAAAGAAGTGTCTTTTGATGTCTATTATTTCTTTTTCTATATTAATTTTTTGGGGGGGTCTATTATTTCTGATCAAAAGTTACCTATCATTAGATATAAATCCTGTATGTGATATGTTTTTTTTTTTTTTCTGGCTGCTTTCAAGATTTTTTTCTCTTATCTTTCCATTTGCAGTTTGACTATGATTTGCCTAGGAGTGGGTTCTTATTATTCTGCTTTGCATTATTGAGCTTCCAGGGTCTGCAAATTGATGTGTTTTTTCTCTAGTTGGGGAAGTTTGGGCCATTATTTTTTCAAATATTCTTTGTGATCTATTGTCTCTTTTCAGTTACGTATGGTTAGACTATTGGATATTGTCCCACAGTTATCTAGGTAGGTAGGTTCTGTTTATTTTTTTCTTCTCCCCCCCCCCCCAAATTGGTTAATTTCTTTTTATTTAACTTCAGCTACACCGACTTTTGATTTATTTACTTACTTTGCCTTCCTTCGCTATTAAAAAAGTACAATGAATTTTTCATTTCATTTACTTTTCTTTCCAGCTTTAGAGTTTCCATTTGGTTCTTCTTTATAGTTTCTATTTTTCTGTTTCCCCGTAGTTTCTTTTTCTCCTATTTCCCCTTTGTCCATTCCTTATCTGTATATTTTCCTTAGCTCCTCCACGTGCTGTAAAGTTCCTGTCTGCTGATTGCAACATCAGGTCATCTTGGCTTTGGTTTCTATAGGCTGCTTTTTCCTTTGAGTGTGGGTCACATTTTCTTGTTTCTTCACATGTCTAGTGATTTTTGATTCAATACTAGACATTGTAATGGTGCGTTATAGAGGTTGTAGATTATGCTACAGTCCTCCTGAAGGATTTTTGTGTTAGCAGGTAGTTAATGTGAGGAGACTCAAGTTCCAAATTAGCAGTGGCTGAAATCTCCATTCAGTTCTTTTAGTTTTGCAGCTGCTGCTTTTTATCTTGGCCACCCTCTCCCCCCCCCCCCCCAATGTCTCCAGCCAAGAATTTGAACAGATTTTATTTGCAGATTTGGGTGTTTGCCAGCCCTGAACCCTGTCTATGGCCACCCTGAACCATACCTCATAGAGGTTGGTGAGTGCTCTTGGGCAAAACATGCAAATTATTAAATCTAACCAAGTGCAGTTTCTTTCCTTCAAAGGCCGACTCTTCTAGTTTCTGCCTGCTTTTGCCTTCACATAATTTTTAAGTATTTTGTCCACATTTTGTAATTGTATATAGAAGGGTGATGTGACTAAGCTATTTTGTCACAGTTGGGAGCCAGAAGCCAAGCACATACCCTTTAAGACTTGCATTCATACTCCTCCTCAGCCTTGGGCTGATCCACTGTGGAGGGAACAGGGCTTTTTCCTCAGGGAGCGACAGTTTCAGACAAGGGATAGAGAGGGCACAGAGCACCATGGGAGTGTCTCAGTCAGCTTGGGGGTGCCATACCAAAGTACCCCAGGTGGGGTTGTTTAAACAACAGAAATTTTTTTCTCAGCTCTAGACTGGAAATCAAAGATCAAAGAGTTGGCAAGTTTAGCTTCTCTTGAGGCCCCCTGCCTTGGCTTTCACATGGCCACCTTCTCCCTGTGCCCTCATGTGGCTTTTTCTCTGTGTGTCTACATCCCTGGTGTCTCCTCCTGTCTTATAAGGACACTAGTCTTGTTGGGTCAGGACCCATTATTATGCCCTCATTTAACCTTGATTACTTCCTTAAATTCCCCATTTCCAAGTACAGTCACACTGGAGATTAGGGCTTCAGTGTAAATTTGTCAGGGTGTGGGGTACACATAACTTAGTCCATAGTGGAGCAAAATCAAGCCTGGGCATGGTCTGAGAGCAGGCAGGAGAGACAGAGCTGTGTTGGATGGAAGGAATCAGAATACCTTTAATCAGTCATTAAGTCATTCACCATATAAATGCGGAATGCTGCTGTGTTCCAGGCACATAGTGAAGGGCTAATGGTTCAGTATGGATGGACACGACTGGCCCTGGCCCTGTTCTCCGGAGCTCACAGCCGAGGAGGATAAAAAGACGTGTAGACAGACTGTGATATTGCAGTGACGATAGAGGACGTATAGGGTGCCTTGGGAGAGTTGAGGAACGGGTCCTCAAATAAAGCTGTGGGTCAGGGAAGGCTTCCTTGAGAAAATGCCTTTCTAAACCGAAACCTAAAGTATGAGTCAGGAATCAGCTGTGGAAGAAAAGTGCTCCAGGCCAGGCACAGGGATTGGCAAATGTGAGGGGCCTTAGTGTTGAGGGGTCTGCATGCTGGACAAACAAAGTCATTTAGCACAGCTGGAGCTGGGGACCCTGTGGGAGCCTGGTGGTCAGGGATAAGCCCAGAAAAGTAGTTTGGGGCCAGCTTCCTTGTTGAATCTTAACTTTGTCCCTCCAGATGGGAGATTCTTAAAGAGAATAGCTGTGTCCCCTTCCTCTTGGGGTCCCCTTTCTGGCACAGGAAGTGCATGGTGAATGTCAATAGGTGCCACGTGTTATGATTTAGGGGGAGGAGGCTGAGGTGGGGAGGTTGGGTGTGTGGGTGACCTTGCCTCCTTGGTAAAGCAGGTCAAGGCCTGGAGATTGCCAGCTGCCTCTGACCTCACCTGCCCCAGGGCTCCGGGTCTCATGTGTGGTGGTGTTTTTCAGCCCTGGACAGTGAGTCTGCCTCTAGCAGCATCCGCTTCAGCAAGGCCTGCCTGAAGAACGTCTTCTCGGTCCTGCTCATCTTCATCTACCTGCTGCTCATGGCAGTGGCTGTGTTCCTGGTCTACCAGACCATCACAGACTTCCGCGAGAAACTCAAGCACCCTGTCATGTCGGTGTCTTACAAGGAGGTGGATCGCTATGACGCCCCAGGTAGAGTCTGTCCCTGAGGGGCATCAGGGCCCAGGTCTGGGGCATTGGCTTGCAAATGAGCCACCCTTGCACTCCCACACCGGGCTGGGCACCGCGGGTAGACAGAGGAGCCGAGCACAGTCAAGGTGAAGAGTACACACCCAGAGAGCTGCTGTCAGTACCCAGAGGAGTGTGTCGTGTGCCAGGGAGAAGGGTGCACGGAGTCTGGAGTGGTCACTGCGTAACTGGGGTGGGCACGGAATGCTTTGCACGGAGATAGGATTTGAGCTGGGCTTTGATAGACAAGAAGAGAGTTTTTCTGGAAGGGGGATTAGCAGGCGCAAAAATAAGTGTAGGGAGGCAGAGGGCTCCTCTGGAGAGGATGTGTATAGCCCGGCTGGAGCCGGAGGCCAGTGATGAGGGGCAGGGGAGGTAAAGCCATTCGGAAGTGGTTAGGGCCCTGCCTGGAGGGGGCTCACTGCTGTTCCTGTTCCGGTGGGAGGCTGGGCCCTGAGGAGGCCGTTGTCTCTGCTATAGAAGGTAGTGTCTCCTTCAGGGCAAGCGGGGCTGGCTCTGGGCTCTGGAATCGTGGGAGTGAACCGGAGGCGTGAGCTCCGTGGCCTCTGCTGTGCCCCGCTGGTGTGTGCACCTGCTGTGCTCGCAGGATGCCAGAGTCCCCCTCTGGATGGCCTGCCCACAGGGCACAGCCAGTCTCTGGTACCTTCCACCTGGGCTTCTTGGAAGTGTGCTGCTTGTAGCTTCTTCACCCATCTTTGCCTGTCTCGTGTTCGTCCCTCTTTGTGTGTCTGTTTTGGTCCCTGTATCTGTGGGCTGTACTTTCTGTTGCTGATCTCTGGGTCTCTCTGAGCTCTGCCCGGGTCTGGTGCCACATGCTGCTCTCATGCTGCTCTGTTTTCTCTCCGTCAGTGGAGCCCCACGGTGAGGTGCTGGGGTTGGGGCGGGGGAGGGACCTTTGGGGTGTGAGTTGCACACCTGGAGGCCCCGGCCAGAGCAGGAGGTGAGAGGCACGGTGACAGGTGGGGAGTCCCGCAGCCGAGCCGAGGGCCTTGCAGTGAATCCGCCCGCGGATGGCAGCGCTGCCGGGCCCGGCCGCGGAGCCCCCGCGGGGTGTGCTGAGCAGGGCGGGGAAGTAGGGTGGGTTTCGGTGCAGGTGCCAGGGAGGCTGTGCCCCAGGCCAGGAGAGGGGCTTTCTGAGGGCAGCAGCCGTGGCTCTCCACCCTCCATAACCCTCTTCTTCTCCCTCCTCTGCCATCACCCAGAGAGTCTTGAACCTGGGTTGTTGGTGGGTGTGAAAAACTGTGTGTGATGTGACTGTAGGGATATGGTGGGGGACCGTGACTTCTGACACTCCCATTTTCCTGTTCGTGCTCCCCTAGGTATTGCTCTGTACCCCGGTCAGGCCCAGTTGCTCAGCTGTAAGCACCACTACGAGGTCATCCCGCCCCTGAGGAGCCCTGGCCAGCCTGGGGACATGAACTGCACCACCCAGAGGATCAACTACACAGACCCTTTCTCCAACCAGACCCTGGTAACTCTTGTCTCCCCACGCCAGGCCTGGGCGGCGCACGCTGTCCACCCCGCAGCCCGCAGCCCCCGGTCTTCTTCCTGCCACGAGGCCACTCACGCTCCCCTCGTGCAGGCCCTTGGCCCCCAGTGACCACGAGGCTGTCCCAAATCAGGTCATGGCCATGGCTGGCTGGCTGCATCAGGCAGGGCTGTGAGGGCGTCAGCATTCTCTGATCCTCAGGGATTCCTGACCGTGCGATCAGATCCTCTCCTTGCTGGAAGGATGCAGGGCGAAGCCGGTGGGACGTAGTCAAGTGAGTCCCATTACCTGACTGCCCAACACAACTGCCGGGGTGCATTTTGAAAATAAAGATTCCTAGGTTCCACGTGGGGCCAGTCACTCCTAGGGACAGGGCCTGGGAATCCATGTTTTGAAATAAATATGTAAAGAAGCTGGTCTGGGAACAAGGACCCCAGCACTGGCATCACTCACAGCTCAGCCCAGCAGGGTTGGGGGGAAGGTGAGGGTCAGTGGCACCTGCACAGGGTGTCAAAGGCAGGGAAGGAATTTTACGTTTATGTATATCTTTTTGCATCCCGTATCCTCGTTTCGGAAAGGATTGAATGGGACCGAGTAAAAGCTTTCTAGATCAAAGTGAGGAAGGAAGGGTTTTCAAGGTAGAGGAAATAGCAGGTTGCATTTGTGTCTGCACTGTTAGAGTAGTTGGGTGCGTGTGGAGGGTCAGGTGCCCCCGGGAGCGGCAAGCGGCGGGAGGCGAAGCTGCGGATAGAAGTAATGGGCAGGTGAGGAGAGAGTGAGTGGTCTGCCCTGGAGCCTGACTTGCCCCCCTGGGTCTAAGGTAGAAGAGTCACACTGAGGTGGTTCTGATGACCTTTGTTCCAGGCCTCCTCCTGAGATCCTGCTCAAATGGTTCCCTCGCCTGCAAAAACTGGAACAAAATAAAGTATCCATAAAAGTCCCACAAACCCAGGAGGGGTATCACCAGTGGACTAGGCGTTTTGAGCCGGTGTAAAATAGAAGTTGGGTCAGGTGGGTGGAGCAAACAAACCAGAGAAAGGCCGCGCCCTACAGCGGGCGCAGGAGAGGCTTCAGGAGAGGTGAAAGCCTTCCTTCTGGCTCCCAGCTCCCGAGTCAGCTCGCCCAAAGGGCAGGGCAGCGGTCAGGACAGTCATCACGGGACAGTCATCATGGGACCGGGCGGCTGCTCTCCTACCCTCCCAGGGCGCGCAGAGCTGCTGGGGACGGTGTTTTCTTCCAGTACGAGGCCCAGGGGCCATTCCTATGTACGCAAGCCCTGGGGAGGTTCCCTGCTTGGGCACTGGGGCAGCAGAGAGAAACGGAGCAGAACTGGAGACTGGGCCTCCACGGTGCAGGGGAGGGGACAAGTACTGGGAAGGAATCTTCACACAAGAGACCCGCCAAGTACCTGGCCTGGCATTGCCTGCCTGCTGCCACGGAGCGTCAGCCCCAGGCAGGGGCGCCGTGGGAGAACCGGTGAGGACAGCCACACCCCAGCCCTAAGCTAGTCACCCTGGTCCTTCTCTCGGGAGTGGGAATGGACAGCGAAGGCTCGCTAGACATTTACGGGAAACTGACAGCCTAGGAGAGGACCAAGAGGAATAAAAGAGAATGGACTCCAGAACAGGGCAATGGATGCTAATTTAAAGGAAAGGGAGAATAATTTGTAAACATTTTAAGGAAGAGCTGGATGTGCCGTAGAAACACCATGCGGATTCCCGGCCGCTTCTTGCTGGCCGCTCTGGGAAACATACCAGTCGGAGGGCCGGGCAGTGCACATGCGGGTCTGTGAGTGTCCTTCCTGTCGGTGCCCCCTGAGCGGACACTTCCTAGGAGCCCATTGCCTTCATTCCCAAACCTGTGTGTGCTGCTTGTGCTTACTGCGGTAATTACGTAATTTAAATATTATAAACATCCATGAAATAAGAGCACAAAAGTTATTTTTTAATATATATAATTATTTTTAGTTTATTCATTTATTTTGAGAGAGAGTGCACGTGGGGAGGTAGGGACAGGGAGAGAAGGAGAGAGGGAATCGCAAGCAGGCTCCACACTGTCCAGCCTCAGAGTCCAGTGCAGGGCTCGAACTCAGGAACAGTGAGATCATGACCTGAGCTGAAACCAAGAATCCTGGCTTAACTGACTGAGCCAGTCAGGCGCCCCAGGGAGAGTTGTTTGTATGGAAACTGCAGTGAAGGCAGTTACTGCGGCCAGCTCTGGATGAAGGTCAGTATTCTGCAGCAGTTCTAGATGTGGTTCCTTTGGAGAGGAGTTCTGCCCTCAGGCCCCACAGTGGCGGAGGAGGAGGAGGAGGAGGAGGAGGAGGAGGAGGAGGAGGAGGAGGGATGGGGGAGCGCAGGGGAGGGTAGGAGAGCCCCCCCCCCCCCCCACACACATACATGTGCACTTAACGCTGGGAAGTAGGGCCTGGCAAGTGGCAGCAAGGACATTCCCTGAGTAGGGGGGAGGTGTGGCTCATCCTATCTTGCACCCAGGGAGCACCTTGGTTAGATATCTGTGTCCTTGATCGCCCCTGGCCTTGGCCACTGGGAGACTTTGCCTGGGTAGAGATCCTCCAGCGCCATGCCTGGGGTGGACTTTAGAAAATATGCCCTCTGGTGCACCCGCTTCCTGCTGTGTAGGCTGACACCTTGCAGACTTGATGCTTGGCTTGTGGGCTTGTCCTTTACTCTGCTCCAGCTCCGCCTCCTTTGTTTGTAGTAGGAGGTCTCAGAACCCTGTAGGCTGCTGGCTGTCTGCCTCCTGGCTAGTCTGTGTGAAAGTGACACGCGAGGGCTGGGGTTGGTGCTCATCTGACCTGCTTTGTCAGATTTCAGATTCTCATTGTTTTCTAGTGTCTCTTGTGCCCTCGGTTTAGCTGACTTTTTTTTTTTTTAACATTTACTTATTTTTGATAGAGAAAGAGTGTGAGTGGGGGAGGGGCAGAGAGAGAGGGAGACACAGAATCCAAAGCAGCGTCCAGGCTCTGAGCTGTCAGCATAGAACCGGACGCAGGGCTGTGAGATCATGACCTGAGCCAAGGTTGGAGGCTTAACTGACCGAGCCACCCAGGCACCCCTGGTTTAGCTAACTTTTACTGCACACTTTGCTCTGCCACAATTAGGGCCACCGTCTTTCCAGCTTGTAGGAATGCCAGCCATATTCCCACTGTCCAGATGTTAAGTCCTTGTCTCTTTTAGATGGTTCCCACAGCACTCCAGTTCCAGAAAATAACTTTGTGCATTGGGCAGAGAATAGACTAAACTGCTGTGCAAAAGCAAACACCCCAAACAGACCCAGTGGCTGAGGCCAGAGAGAAGTCTGTTTCTTTGGAGCCGGTCGGGCGTGCAGGCAGTGGGCGTGTTGGGCCATGCCGCCTCCCAGGGCGGGCAGCGATGGCTTCTGTCTGCCACTCCACCATCCCCGTGGTGCAGCCTTGGTCCTCGTGGTCAGCCATGGCTTGCCAGCACGTGTATGCGTTTTCCGCTCTGGGAGGGTGCGACGTGGAGGACAAGCGGTGCCCTGTTTCGGGGCACAGTGTGGAGTCTCATGAGTCACTTTGGTGCACATTCCAGGAACTTCATCACATGGCCACGGCCGAGGCCAGAAATGAGGCTCCAGCAGGGTGACTGTGCTGCTAAAACGTGGGATTGGGGAAGCGGTTCTAGTTCTCCAGGAGGAAGCGGGTAGTGGGAACAGAGTGCATTCTCTGCTGCCACTCAACGTGTCATGGAAAGGTTGAAAATAAATAGATGGACGGAGGTTCCCTGGGAAAAATGCAACAAGAGGCAGAACGAGTGGGCACGTGAACGTCAGTCACACTGCTGTACCGGGTGCCAAGGGTTACAAGAGATGTTTAATTCAGATAAAAAACTATACTATTCTCCACTAAGAATTAAGAGTTACAGATCTTTGCAAAATAGCATTCCTTTTGTATGTTTTGGGCAAAACCTATTAGGAACAAAAAATTCCATTGCCTTGAAGTGTGACTAAATGCACACGTTCCTCTTTCGCATTCGCGGATCGCATAGACACAAAGTGGGATAAGGACTGAGCGGCACAATTCGTTAATGTGCAGAGTGTGCGTGTAGCACCTGTGCCTGATGGTGCCCGCTCTTCGACATCTGGAGAGCATTTATGGAGGTTACTGCCGTACAGATGTTTATCTGTAGTTCATTAATCTGTAAATCAGTTATGGTAATTAATCTGTAAATCCAGCGTCATCACAGTTAAAAGTCCCAGTTGGTTTTTTCATGGAATTTAACAGTCCAGTTTTAAAGTACATGGAGAAGAACACGTGTATGGCAGTCACCCGCTGGGGGTGGTGGTAGGAGGCGCGTCGCGGAGGGGACCTGCCCGGTCAGATGGCAGAACAGTGTAGACCCGCAGGGATCAACTCCGTATCTGTCCCTTGTCTGGGGAGCGGGAGGTAGGTCCCTCTTTCACACCAGATGCAAAACTGAAAGCCACGCACATAAAACGTCTGAATGTAAAAAAGTTTAAAAAGTGCTATAAGAGGAGAACATCGATGTAATTTTGGTTTTCCTTCACAAGCAAAACCTGGAAGCCATAGAGAAAAAGATTTACAGATACCACTGTATCAAATTTAAAGCTTCATCTAACAAGTGACATTAGAAACAAAGTTAATGGCAGAGCGACAGACCGGAAGAAGACATTTGTCCGCATACTGGACGTAAGTTAGTGTCCCTTCCGAGGGCATCCGTAGCACAGGCAGCCAGTGAGGAAAATGAACGGAGGACGGTTGCTCCCAGCGCTGGGCCAGGCGCTAGCCCAAGAGTCGCGCTGTGGGGCTGAGCGGGAGCCAGCCGTGGGCAGCAGGAGGGGTGGCCTGTGGTCAGCTGGGGGCCGCTGGGCGAGGAGTTTGCTGGTCACCCTCAGTGTCTCTGGGGCCACAGGCGGGGCTCCCACAGGGCTGATTCTGGCCCTTGTCTCTCTGCAGAAATCCGCCCTGATCGTGCAGGGACCCCGGGAAGTGAAGAAGCGGGAGCTGGTCTTCCTCCAGTTCCGCCTGAATGAGAGTAGCGAGGACTTCAGTGCCATCGATTACCTCCTCTTCTCGTCTTTCCAGGAGTTCCTGCAAAGGTGGCGTTTCCAGTCAGTGCCGGGCTTGCCGCACGCGGTCTCCTGTCCGCTTGCTCATCCCGGGCTGGGGTGGGCAAGCGGGGCAGTGATGGGGGCGCAACTCCAGGGACTGACCTGGAGCCTAGCTGTCCAGGAAACCTGGCTTCACTAAGGAAGCGGGTCTGGTGTGGCGAGTGTTCGGACTTGGAGGCAGAGGCTTGGTCCTGCCCATTCGGGGGGCTAAGGCGAGAGGAGCTGCCTTGGACCCTGTGAGCCCCCTGAGGGCAGTCCCTGCCTCTGCTGGGTCTCCCCTGCGGTGTCGTGGGCAGCATGTCCAATGCGCGGTGTGTGTTTGCCACACATTTTTAACACGGGGATGAAGCTTCCTGTCTGCGTGGGGGACACGCTGGGACCCAGGGTGCCCACTGGGGGCGGTAGCCACCCCAGAGGAGAGGCGGCTCCCCCGGGCTGATGAGGCCATGGGTCACCTCCCCTGCTCATGTACCACTGCTCCATCCTTCCTGATCTGGAGCTTGGAGCCTCTGCTGTGGCGTCTTCCACCCTGTCTGTCCCCCAGCATTCCCTCTGCCCTCCCTGCGTGGAGCCGAGGAGCTGTCCTCCCCTCACTGGGCCTCCCAGAGGGAGGCTGGCAGCCCAGCAAGGGGTCCTCAGGGCCACCGAGGGCCAGAGTTGTCATGCTGGTGGGCGCACCTGCCTGCTCAGGGCCAGTGCTCTTGGGAGCAGGGGTTGGGGGGAGCTGCCTCGTGGCGGGTGACAACTCTCCCTCTGTTCAGAAGCCTAGAAGCAGAGCTTGGAAAGGAAGCAGGAAGTGGGCCCTGTCCTCGTGGCGGTAGCCGAGAAACCGGCTTGGAGTAGGGGCTGGAGTTTGAGTCCAGCCGACTTTGAATCCTGCTGTTGGGCCTCACTTGGCCTCTTCTTTTCTGTCCGCCCAGCCCAGACAGGGTGGGCTTCATGCAGGCCTGCGAGAGCGCCTATTCCAGCTGGAAGTTCTCTGGTGGCTTCCGCACCTGGGTCAAGATGTCCCTGGTGAAGACCAAGGAGGAGGATGGGCGGGAAGCAGTGGAGTTCCGGCAGGAGGTAGGTCGTGCTGGGTGTGCTTCGCACTGTTGGCCGCTTCCACCCTGGAGTCCGGGGTGGACAGAAGCTTCGCAGGAGAGAGGACCTTGGGGAAGTCGTATGGTGAGGAGGGACCCCGTGCCAGGGAGCGGCCATGTCCCGCAGGCTGGGCATGCTCTAGGCCTTTGCCTGGGCTGCAGCCGGTCCTCCCCAGACACGTGGGCCAAGCAGGGATGCCTGCATTTCACAGAGCAGGTGGCGCGCCCAGCACAGTCCGTGTTCTTGGCCGTCAGAGGCCGCTGGCCTCGTGGAAGATAGAGGACTTGCAGGGAAGACAGACTAGATACAGTGGCCTCCGAAGTGTGGTGCACGTGAGGGTCCATTGAGATGCATGAGGAAAATATTAGCTTGCTTTTTGAACTAATTTCTTGATCTCATCCTTTTTCCGTTCTTGAGTATTTTGAACATTAGAAGAGTAATGTTTACGTCACTTCTGAGGAAGTCATGTATGTGGGGTATGTACTCAGAAATGTGTTACTAATGGGAAGTGTGATTGAAAGCTTTCAGCCCACTAGCCTGGAACCAGATGTGCCCGAGGTTTCTAGCTACAGTCTCGGCAGCGGATGGGGGAGGACCTTGGGAACGGGCCTGGCAGTGGGGATGGGGGCAGGGGACATTTTGGTTGCCGTGGCAGGGCTGTTTGCCGGTCATCACTGAAAGCGAGGCTGCACCCCTACCTTTGGAACTTTCACCTCCGCGGTGGCAGCCCCCTTACCCACACCTACACCCCGAGGCCACCGTCCTGTGTATCAGTGGCCGAGTGCCTACAGAGGTAGCGAGGGAATCTGTTCTGAAAACCTGGCTCCTCCTTGGAGGTGTTTCAGCAGGCTGGACCCCGAGGGGCAGCACTGGGAAAGGCCTGGGTTGGAGTAGGACCTACTCCCAGCGACACGGGGCTGTCGTTGGGCAGAAGCCATGCGCTCGTCCGGGCCCACCCCTTCCCTGTGCCCTGGCCTCTCAGACTGGAGAGGAGGAGGGTTTGGGAAGGGCTTCAGGCCGGTTTTCTTCAAGAGGACAGGCTTTGTTCCTGCCTCAGGAGGTGGACCCTACCCCCCTACCCCCCCAGCAGTGGGTCCCTAAAGTGTTCCCAGTTTGTAAGGTAACTGTCACGTCCTGGATTTTTGCTCCACGCTTTTCTCTGAGAACTCCCGAGATCTTCCTCCTCTGGCCCCACAGCAGCTGAGGAAAGGAGCCTCGATGTGTTCACCGTAGTCAGGTGCAGCCTGGGTCTGCCCGGCTTGCCCCACGGTTCAGAACCCAAAGGGACCTAAGTCCCAGCGAACATGTCCATTTTACCATGTTTGTGCCATTCGTGATTGTCTAAGTTGGAAGTGTTTCGGTGGGTGACATGAACCCTTTTGAACAAAGTTGAAAAATGTTTTTTATGTAGTGTTTTTTTTTTTTTTTTTAATTTTTTTTTTCAACGTTTATTTATTTTTGGGACAGAGAGAGACAGAGCATGAACGAGGGAGGGGCAGAGAGAGAGGGAGACACAGAATCGGAAACAGGCTCCCAGGCTCTGAGCCATCAGCCCAGAGCCTGACGCAGGGCTCAAACTCACGGACCGCGAGATCGTGACCTGGCTGAAGTCGGACGCTTAACCGACTGCGCCACCCAGGCGCCCCTATGTAGTGTTTTAAAGTTTAAAATACCCATGTCTTATCTCATTTGATCCTGACCACACCTCGGTGATGCAGGCATTTTGTCCGCTGCTCTGCAAGTGGCGAAGCGTGAGGCTCAGCTCGGTGGTGGAGCCGGCCCTGTGGCCGGGGCTGGGCTCTGCCTCTGGCACCGGCCGCTCCCCGTTATACCACACAGATTAGCAGCTTCTAGTAATCATAACCAGATCTTACCAGACACGCCTACTAAATACTTAACAGGGAGTGAGTGCTCAGCAGGGCGGATCTGTGAGGTTGCGCTTTGTCTGTGTAAGACCTGAAGGGTTGAAAGACTTAGCTTTTAAGATCAAGTATTTTGAAATTCAAGACTTTTATGACTTATAATTGGGTCTTCACATGATACTTTGGATACGATTTAATCATGAGTCCAGATATCTCAGGACAGATTTTGGTGACGATCCAGGACACCCATTGTACATCCCAGATGCTGTTTTCCCAGAGAACTGGAAACCGAAGTCTTGGCCTGGTTCCAGTTCAGGATTTGTGTATGAGATTTTTGGCTTTCTCCCTCCAGAAGATGATGTGAAGCGAACCAAGGACCAAGATCCCCTAACTTCCTTCTCCTTTCCTGCAACCCAGGTGAGGCAGGGGCGCAGAGGTTGTAACGCTTTCTCCTCTCTCTACCTAGACGAGTGTGGTTAACTACATTGACCAGAGGCCGGCCGCTGAAAAAAGCGCTCAGTTGTTTTTTGTGGTCTTTGAATGGAAAGATCCTTTCATCCAGAAAGTCCAAGATGTGAGTATCACTTAAGGTTACAAGAGCAAACACCCTGTGCTGAGGTATTTTGGCTCATCCTTCCAGGCTGTCCTCCTCTTCTCTCATGGCACAGATCATTTTTTCATTTATGACATTCATGTCCTGTATTTGTGTTTAATTGATCTTATCATCACTAGACAGTTGTCCCCGTGAACGTGGGGGCTTCCTCTTTTGTCCGCCATTATTTAAGTGCTGCCTGGCAGAGTGCGTAGCACAGAGTACTTAGCACAGAGTACTTGCTTAGTAGTATTAAGTGAGTGGAGCGAGTAGAAAACCTGGGTTGCATTAAGCTAATGTCTAGATTATTGCTACTGGAAGCCATTCTTTTTTTTTTTTTTTTTTTGGAAGCCATTCTTTTTTCATAGGTCTCTGTTGGATAATAATCATTATCTGTCAGAGCAGAAATGTACAAGTAAAAACACTGCCTCAATTAATGCCAGATTCCCAGACGCAGTCTCGGAAGAGGAGGGATGCTAAGACAGCTTTGCTAGAGGACCGTTCTGGGGAGACACCATCCCCCGGAGGCAGTCCCAGATCTGACACTGATTGGCGTTTAGTAATCCCAGAACGTGCTGATGTGGTCAGAGCTCAGGGGAAGCGCCTTGCACGGCTAGACCCATGTGGTGGAGGGTCTGTGTGACCTGTAGTGCTCCCTGATCACGCACCTCCACCACGAACCGGGGACGGGAAGGGCCACTTATGCAGGGGCGCGTGCGGCTCGCTGAATCCGGATCTGGGTGGAAGAGTGAACGTCTTCAGTTCTACACGTGAAGTGTGTGAGCACACGTTTTTCACTTATGCCATTCAGTAGGAAGTGCCCGTTGAGACGAGTAAAGCCCACGCTCGAGGCCTGCTTTTCTCGTGTCATCACTCCGGTTCATCATGGTCCTGAACAGTGGTGCCGGTGTAACCGTTTTGTATCTGTGGACCCTGAGGCTCAGATTGTCCAAGGTCACCCTGCTGAACAGACTTGAAAGTGCTGTGGGTACCATGCTGGGGACTCAGAAAGAAATCCAAGCTGTGACCTTGACCTAGAAGCGTTTAACATTTAGTGAGTGTAGTTGATAGCTGTGAAGTGACTCATTCCAGACAGTAAGTAGCTGCCAAAGAAAGGGCTTTGTGGGATAAATGTTTCTGCCAGAGGGTTTCTCGGCTTAGTGGTCAGAGAGGGCTCCACGGAGCCGTGAAGGATCAGTGAACTCGAGTAAGAGAAAGCATCGCAGGCTGGGGGGCTCAGGGCATGGCCTGAAGGCAGACGTCCGGGCGGGTGAGACTGTCACTGGACTGCGTGGAGGGCAAGTGTGAGTAAGTGTGAGACGGGAAGAAAACGAGTAACTGACCTTCTGGAGTAGGTAGTTCTGGGGAAATTTGTCTCCAAGCCACTTCTGGGGATTAGGCTAGAAAGTTAAACCTCAGTACTGAATATCTAACTTGTGCAGAACTTTTTTGAGAAAGTTCTTTTCAGGATCACTTCGTAGTAGGAAGGGATTAGTATTTTTCTTCTCAGACTTGAGCTGCACACATTAAAGGTCTAGTCAGAATGAAGTACAGAGTCATGGCCGTTTTAGAACCCAAGTGTTTTTCTTGTCGCTCCAATAATCTGAGGCAGGAGGATCTTGACAGTAACACTCGTGTGACCTAGGAATCCAAGTTGAGGCAAACTGATACACTTGTGTTCGTTTGTTTTCCAGATAATCACCGCCAATCCTTGGAACACAATCGCCCTGCTCTGTGGGGCCTTCTTGGCGTTATTTAAAGCAGCGGAGTTTGCCAAGCTGAGTGTGAAATGGATGATCAAGATCAGAAAGAGGTACCTTAAAAAAAGAGGTCAGGCGGCGAACCACATAAGCTGAAGTGGCCTTGTGTTCGCAGAACTGCTCACAGCAACGGAAGTTCTGGTCACTTCCGCGCGGAGAAACGAGCCGCCGGCAATCCTGTGCTCTCTTGAAACGGGCCTTGCTGGGAGGAACAGCCTGCCAGCCTGCAGCTTCTAACCTGGCCCCAAAAGAGGATGTTTAAAGCCTAATGGAACAGATCCAGTGGGTAACCTAAAACTTATTTAAGTATTTAAATTATTAATGAACAGATGGCGAGGGATTGTGGAAGATGGAATTAGATCTGCATCAACTTCTCTGAAGGTTTGTGGAAGTTGCCTTTCTTCTTACTTGGTTTGGTGCACAGTTAAGCTCTAATGGGGTAATGAAGGCTCTACATTTTACTCTAGCTTCCCCTTCCGCCCTAGTAGTTTTCTAAAGTGGACAGAAGAGTGTGATTTTCTTTTTTCCCCAAATCCTGACTCTGCAGATGTACAGGTTATGCTTTGAAACCTCTGCACCCTGTACCCAAAGGCAAGAACCCTGTCGTCTCTGACGTCATCTGCCAGTTACATCATCTGGCCTCCTGGCACGCTTTCTCATTTGTTAAATAAGAAATGGGACTTTTTTGTAAAGCTACTAGAAACCAGGAATACAATTTCTTGTGGACTGACTAGCCACCTACCTGTCTGGCTAGAATATTTGTTGATGGAGGTGTAAGAGTGTAGAGTCATTAACATGCAAAAGCCCTGGGCCATATGTACATAGGAGGTGCCTACTCAATGTATCTTGATGATTTTATTAACAGGTAAATAAAAGTTAGGTTAATGCAAAAGGAGTCAGTGTGCCAGTATGAATACCTGCTAAATCAGTAGGCACCGGTACACTTTCATTCTGTGACCAAATGGCAGCATGAGCTCGGACTCCCGAGATGGAGGGATCTGGACTCCCGAGGTAGGTCATGAATGCGTCCAAGGAAGGGTCGGGGTGGGGTGTGGCGATGGATGGCAGGCAGGCAGTCAGGAAGAGTGGCAGAGCTAGCCGCGTAAGTGGGGTTCTCTTCCTGTCCTATAAAAAGCAGCTGAGAAAGGGGTACTCAGTGTGACCCCCAAAGCCTTCAGCTTAGCTTTTGACAAAGATGAGTACTGAAATGTTTTTCACATCGGCCGATTTAAAGTTTTGAGAATTGTCTGCAGAGTTTCAAATTACTTACATGCCCCTTTGCTCCAAAGAGGACTTGGTAACACTGGATTTCATAACCTGGCTTTAGGTAGTTTAAAGAGGAATTATTAAAGGTAAACTTGTGCCAAGAAATACTCCCTGGTACTTTGCGATGCCAGAGAAGCATGCATATTCACGCTAGCCTAGATCTTGTCTCTGTGCAGTCTTTTTGTGAGGCAAATGCGAAGCCAGGCAGAGAAGCTTACGTTAACAACGTTGGAAAACGTGAGTGTGTGTTCTGTCTCTAAAGATGACACCACTTTAGTAATACTTCAATATCTAATAAAATTAGCTCAAACACACTAAAACTGCATTTCCTGTATTGTGGAAAGTTGAGAGCTCTTAAATGCGCTTTAGGATAAGTAGATAATTGGGAAGTATTTTTAGCTTGCCAAAGAAAAAAACTTTCATAACTACAGCCGCAGCCTGTCAGAATCCACTGTGGCTGCTCTTTGGTGAAAGAAACGTGTAAGTCTTCCACTGCGTAGACATTCAGACCTAGCCTTCACTTTCTGGAAAAGGCAGGGGCTTGCCGTTGACGCTGTGTCCTGTAGTAGGCTCGCCCTGGTCTTCCAGGGCTGCCCCCAGCTGTAACACTGGCTGGCCTCGGGTTAGTGTGGCCAATTCGGCCAGAGCCCCTGGATGGCTGGGGGAAGGTGGCTACTGGAGATCATAAACTGTGAGCCATGCACCCAAAGGAAGAGTTTCTCCTGGGGCCACAGCAAGTGAAAAGGGATGCTTGTACAGTGACCTAGGAATAGCACGCAAAACGCTAGACTTCTTCATGAATGCAAAGGAGTGGAGAGTTTGTAATGTCTGATGTCTGACTCTGCCACCGTTTCCCTGAACCACTCCTCACCCAAAGAAGTAGTATTTATTATAAACTTTGAGATTTTTAATTAAAACCGACATTTAAGGTAATTTGAGCCTGTTCTCTGAACATAGAAGGACATGAAGACAAAAGGCTAGCCCAGAACTTAGAATTTTAGGCAGACATTGTATAAAGAGGCAGCAGACTGCTTCTGGATGTCTCAGAGCTGGAAGAAGCAAAGACCACATCGGCAAAATACAAACATAGACTTTATTAAATGCTGCTCAATCCCCCAATGAAGATCTTTCGTTACAAAACAGTTTTCCACACAACTGCAAGAGATTGGAATGGTACTCATAACAAAAGAGGTGAGAAATACTTGACCAAGTGAAAACATACAAGACCTCTCTCTAGTCAGCTTGCTCAGAACTCTACAGGGGCAGCCTAGTGCGTTTCCTTTAAATAAAGCCAGCCAGTGACCGTGAGTGCTCTGTGTCACCACACTGGGGGACTCAAAGCCTCCTTCCCTGGGTCAGCAGGGGCTGGAAGGAAGGGCAGGTTCTGAGGACTGGAAAGGCCCTGCCTTCAGCCTTTGGGAGGAAGAGGAGGAATGAACTGAGAGGCAGGCTCAGCGTTTACCTGTGCTGCCTCCACAAATCTGGGCTCATTACTGTGGGGAGTTGCAGATGAAGAGGGATATTCTTGAGGAACAATCTAAAGAATTTGGTTTACTTTCCCAGCTTTTATTTATATTTTGTGCTTTAAAAAGCCTGGAGATTTAAGTTTCTGCTCAAATTCCAGAGTGCAGCAACTCTAGTGAAGGAAGGCTTAGGGCAGGGAACTCCCCCCCCCATCATAGTTCTTTTTCCTAGGATGTAACTAAGGTCTGCAGCAATGTGAAAAGCACATTATAAAAGGGAAAAATATACAGAGCAGACTACTGTATCTATGTGCAACACAATCAAAAAAAGAATTCAAGTCATAATTCTTACCACTCCCATAATTAGCTCACTCATATCATAGATGATGAAGTTCATTCATTTCTGTGAAACTGTAGAAGTGACACAATAAATCCATGATTAGACAAGGTTACAATATACTGTGGCCATGATACAGCACAGGGCTATGTTTAGTCCATATTTTTCATTTACAGTTGCCAGAAAAAAAGTTGGCCTTTTAATTGTATTATACTGAGAGGTTTGTCTCATAATTTTTACATATTTCAAAAAAGTGTACAAAACTGCCTATCCAACAGAGGTGGTGGCTTTTTTTATTCGTCACTTGTATTGCTGAGAATACTGTGCATGTTGTAAGCACTGTTCTGCTTTTCCAAAGCTTTCTTTAGCTTTAGCTCCTCTAATTTTTTCCATAACTCTTCACGTTCCAATTCCTTCTTTTTCTCTCTGTAGAGAAACCAAAATTTTTGTAGTCAGAAACCTTTAATTTAGGGCCTGAAGAAAGTTGCTGTTTGGCAGTCTGCTGGAGAACGCATTGTTCACCCCCATTTCATTTAACTCCCTCTCCTAAAGCATCTGAGCTCCAATTACTTGGACACCTGATTACTCTTGTCACTCTCCTGTACCAACGCAGAGTGACTCCTTGCTTTCTCTCTGCTACATGTTCTCACTTCCATGACCACTTTGTCGTTCATGCTTTATTACATTCCCTTTCTCACCTAAACCTCTTGCAGTCACCCTGGTTGGCACAGTCACCCTTTTACAGAGACAGAAGGGCTGGCTCTCAGGCTGGAGCCACTTCCAGGTAGAATCACCTCTCTAGCCACTAACCAGTCTTTCTCTCTCACCTCTTACATGTCATGAGAACTTTAAAGTTTGAATCATCTCTGGAAAAACAAAACTCAGAATATTTTATATGTTTCAACTATTTGATTTCAGTTCTAAGGGAAACAACTGTGAATAACTGAGACCAAACTGTTCTGAAGGACTATACGAACATGTGAAAAAACCATAGGCTGGGGCGCCTGGGTGGCTGAGTTGGTTGAGTGTCCCGTCGGACTCTCAATACCAGCTCAGGTCATGATCCCGGGGTCGTGAGATCAAGCTCAGCATCAGGCTTTGCGCTGAGCATGGAGCCTTTTTAGGATTCTCTTTCTCTAAAAAAACAAAACACCCCATGGACTTACAGTTCCACAGTTATATGCCATTATCATTTTGCAGATAACGGTTAGGCGTATGAAATATACAAGTTATCTTTTTGTTATAAAAATCATCTTTTTCTTCCCACTGCTGCCCAATGTTTAACTTCTGCCTGAAAGGCGTGGTTTTTTAGGATGCCCTTGAAGAGGAGCCATTCTTGTTCTACTTGCCACAGGAAAACCCCAATTAGGAACTTTTTAGTCAAAAGAGATCAGCTTTTCCAAACAAACAATAGGTAATAAACTTCTTAAAAGTAAATGGTAGCTATTATTCTCAAATGATGCGTGGGCGCAGGTATACTGACTGGTTACTACCCACCTGATGTCTGAAATGAATGAGAAGTGATTTTTACAAGATCATTTTATATATGAAGTTCTTGAAAAGAGGTGATCACTAAGGCAGGTGTGTAAATGCTGGTATGTGCTATCATCCCTATATATTGTTGCAAGGAACAAAATATTGATAGTACTGAGCCAGAGACCTATGTGAGCTCCCTCTGACTGAAAAACAAAAAACCCAAAACACAGACTTTAAGATACCACTTCGTTAAAATGTGCGGCTTAAAACTACCAAACTTGTGCAAAGAGCAGCTGCAGAGTAAAGCAGACAAAGACGATTTTCATAGATACATAAGATATCAAATTTTATAAATTTGGCAGAGAGTGTATTTCACAATGCAGATGCTGCTAGACTGATAAAGTCTAAGCCTCAGAGTGAGATAAAGAGAGGATTTATAATCCACATTAAAATCATAATCTAACCAGTAGGGGAAGTTTTTTATCTGGAAATGACTTAAAAGAGTTTTAAGCATATAGTTTGAAATTCTCTAATGTGACGGACTTAAATGCTAATTTTAACTTAGGCAAGATACCTTATTGAACTGAAATCACCTTCAACCAACCTAAAGTGTATGGATAACTTGGTAATTAAAAATACCAAATACCTTTGTCTTTCAGCTTTGTAGGAGCTAGTAAGGTCGTCAAAAAGCTTGCCATTCATTTCCATTAGGGTTTTCAGCACGTTGTACACCAGTGCTACAATGGTTCTAAAATGAAAGTAAGCAGTGCTGGGTTATAGGAAATACAACATGACTATCATCTCTAAATAGTGGCTGATTCACTTAATCCATTTTAGAGACGACAGACAAAGGTGCAAGAGGTTTAGGAATTTGCTCAAGGTCACACAGCCAGGGGTGATAGAGATGGTCTGATTCCAAAATTTCACGTCTTTCTTACCATGCTTAAACTCTTAAAGCGTTATGGTTACCTTCATGGCTGCTCTCCAGTCTCAAGCTAACAGTATTAAAAGATGAAAAAAATCACCTATCATAACTTGTAAACAAAACAAAAAACCCACAAAGGAGGATAAGGGTGTTACAGAGGTTGGAATATATGCAGTCTAAACATCTACACCTTAAGCACCTCCGCTTCTCCCTGGGATAGCACCGACCTTCGAGGTCTGTGCATCCTTGGCGGATGTTTGGTTGGTCTCCCCCACTGGGTTTGACCATACACTGGTGCAGAATGTCACACCAGGTCGTCCTACCTTCAGGGGGGTTTGCAATTTTAAACTGAAATTAACAACATACATGTATTTACAGCTCTGTGAAACTATATGTATATCGAGTGCACAATGGAATGAAACTGATGTTAACCTTAGAGTAAGTTCCAAATCTGTATAGGTTTCATGTATGAGTTAGGAGATTCAAAGACAAAAAGCACAAATATCAGAATACCGCGATCAACATAAAAGACACTTACGGATTCCAGTGTTCTTTGGAGATTTTGTATAAACTGCCAAACATAATTGGCAGAATTTTATCAATATTCTCCTCAATCAAACTAAGAATATATTCATTATTCCAGAAGTACAATGCCCTTTCTGCAACCTAAAAAAACATTTAGAAACGTCAAAACTAAAAGATAAAGGAAAGGCTAGTATAAAAAAATGGCTTCGCTGAAAACATCATACCTGAAAATGAGAACTGGAGACACACTTGGATATTTGCTTAAAAAGGGGCTCTTCAATTTTTTTGAACTGTGTGGGTTCAATGACATCTAAGATTTCTTCAATTTCTCCTAAAAACATCACCTAGGTTAAAAAAATTTTTCTTTTAATAAGTATGACAAATTTTATGAAGATAACATACAAAACTACAAATGAGAAGGCTAATCTATAAATTACACAGGGACAAAAAAGGTCTTGATAGTATACACAATTTACTATAATGCTCAGCTATCCCACCAGGTCTCTTCAATCCCCAGAAAACCAGCTCCTGCTAGGTAGCAGTAACAATACAGCCAAGCCCAAAGCTGCGTGGTTTATATACTGAAGCCCTAAGATTAAGAAGTTTTAGTGAGATTGTACTATTTTTGTTTAACAAAACCTACTTCTTTCTGACTGCATGTTTTTGGCCAAAATTTCAGCAGTCCTCTGATCACCTGCAAAAAAGAAGTTTAGCACAAATTAAGCCATGAAGTTGGTCAATCCCAGGAAATTTTTAGTAATTGTGATTACATAACATTCATTCTGAAGTAGATCAATATTTAAGTGTATCCCCAGACTTTCTGCTCGGCTTTACACTTCCATGAATAAGTATTTGCTGAGTGTGTCTGTACCAGATACTGTTCTAGATGCTAGGAAGACAGTGATGAACAAGACAGGTGACTGGTGACCCGGATTTTCAAAATGCAGGGAGACCAATGGAAGTTATTCATGAAACATGTAAGTAATTTTAATAGTTAAGTGCTACTTACTAGGAAGAAAATAAAGGAAAGTATGATAATGACTTGGTGGCATGAGTGAGGAAAGTTACTTTAGGGAGAAAATAAGGAACAAAGAATTTCTATTACTTAAAACCATTTGAAGCACCAAGAAAGCCAGGAAGCTTCCCAATTTATTTGATAGCTAGCACCATCTTGATCACCAAGATACATGGAAGGGATCGTGAATTTAAGTGAACATAATTGCAAAGATTTGTACTAAACTGAACATTAACAGGACAATATTTGCCCCATTATGCCTTATTCCAGAAATTCCAGGATAGTTCAACTCATTAACAGTTCTAAGTTAAAAAGGAAAAAAACTATATGATCATCTCAAGATTTTGAACAGTTGTTCAAAATGTCTGACTGCCTATATATTCTGATAAGAATTTAGTTTAGTAAGCTAGAATGAAGAGAATTTATTAGAAACCATCAGCAATCATCTTATATAGTGATTTCTTGGAGACAGGTGGTAAAACCATCAGGGCCTGGTACTTTCGTGGAAATGTATCTGACAGCCTTTTAGGTTATAGTTATAATCCAGTTACAGTTATATTCAATAGCCTGGTCCTGTAATAAACACTTATTCAAATTAGGAAGAACACTGTTCAGGAGACAGTCCAATAAGATAAAAAGGATCCAATGAATATTCTTGGACAGGAATACCAAAATTATACTTATTTGTCTAAGTATATAATAATTATATACTCCCTAATTTAAAAAACAAAAATTACTGGGGCGCCTGAGTGGCTCAGTTAGTTAAGCATCTGACTTCAGCTCAGGTCATGATCTTGCAGTTCTGTGAGTTCGAGCCCCACGTCAGGCTCTGTGCTGACAGCTCAGAGCCTGGAGTCTGCTTTGGATTCTGTGTCCCCCTCTTTCTCTGCCCCTCCCCTGCTAACACGTGCACGCTCTCTCAGAAATACATAAACATTAAAAAAATTAAAAAACAACAAAATTTCTAAAATGAGTAGCCAAATTCAATGTGGCCAGATAAATATATAAAAATCAATACCTTTGTAAAACAAAGTATCAGTAATAATAAAAAAAGGTGCATTTCCTAACAAAAACTAATGTACATAAAGAATAAAATTTGCAAGAAATGTTTACTGATCGTGAGAGACTACAAATAGATGAGATGATTCAATATCATACATTTTTCCTATATTTAATGTAATTTCAATCAAATACCAACTGAATTACTTTCTGAAACTAGAAACATTTATTCTATAATCTGTAAGTGTAAGCAAATAACCAAGAACTTTTCTGGGTGGGAGGGGGAGAATTAACGGAATGGAACCCATATTACTGATATTAGCAACTAAAATGAGATGATATCAGCACAGAAACGGGCAAAAAGATATGAAATAGGGACGTGTAGCTAGCTCAGTCAGTAGAACATGCAACTCTTGATCTCGGGAGTCATGAGTTCAAGCTCCATGTTGGGTGTAGGGTGTAGAGTTTATTTAAAGAAGCAGGCAGGGATAGGAAACAAGACTATCTACAGTCATGTACATATATGTATATATGTATGAAAAAGGTGGCATTTCTGTTCCATGGAAAATAGATGAATTAGCCAATTAAGTGGTGGTACTTGGACTGCTGTCTTCCCGTTTAGAAAGAAAAAACGTAGCTGTGTTGGTAGCCAGACTCCTAAAATGATCTTCCATGATCCTTACTTCCTGAATTCACATACTTGGATAATCCCATCCCCTCAAATTGGGCTGGCCTAGTGACTTCTAACCAACAGAATGTGGCAAAAGGGACAGAATATCCCCTCCATGAGTAGGTTATAGAAGATTGTGACTTCCATCTTACTAGGAGATTGTCTAGAGCCTTCTCATCTTGCAAGCTTTGATCAAGCAAGCTGCTCTGTTGGAGCAGTTCCTAGTCAGGAACTGACTAGGCACTGAGGGTAGTCTCTAGCCAAGAGCCAGCTAGGAACTTGAGGCCCTCAGTCCAACAGCACTTGAGGAACTGAATTCTGCCAACAACCACATGAACTCAGAAGCAGATCCTTCCTCATGTGATCCTTTCTGTGAGAGCCCAGCCAGGGCCAATACCTCAACTGCAGCCTAGTTGGAGACCCTGAAGCAGAAGACCCAGGTAAGTAATGCCTGGATTCTTGTCTCAAAGAAACTATGAGCTAATAAATGATTGTTTTAAGCCACTAAATTTTGTGATAACTTGTTACATAGCAACAGAAAACTAATAAAAAGCAACAAAAAAGACCAGTTCTTCACCCTTGTCACACACAGATTTCAATTTCAAATGGTGTAGCAGGTTAAATGATGGCCCTTCAAAATATCTGTGTCCTAATGTCTAGAATCTATGAATGTGACTTAATGGGTCTTTACAAATAAAATTAGTTAAGGATCTCAAGATTAGATCATCATTATCTGCATGGGCCCTAAATCCAGTGATGTGTCCTTGTAAAAGACACAGAGGACAGACAGAAGAGGCAGCAGTGTGAGTGTGGAGCAACGCCACAAGCCAAGGAGCGCCTGGAGACACGGGAAACTGGAAGAGGCAAGGAATGGAATCGCCCCTAGAGCAACTGGAGGGAGTGTACCCCTGCTGACAACTTGATTTTGGACTTCTGACCTTCAGAATTCTGGGAGAATAACTTTGTTATTTTAAGCTACCAAGTTTGTAGTAATTCATAGCAGCCCTAGGAAACTATTACTGATGGAATAAACATTTTATAGGTAAAGACGAAATCCATAAAATAACTAGAATAGGATACTGGAGAATATTTTTATAATCTTAAAGGGTAGAAGGATTTTTCTGGTACGACATCAAAGCCAGAAACCATAATGATGAATAGATTCCACTACATAACATTTTTCTTCAGTTCTTTAAGGAAAGATTGAAAACTATATTCAGGGACCGCTGGGTGGCTCAGTCGGTTAAGTGTCTGACTCTTGATTTCGGCTCATGTCATGATCTCATGGTTCATGGGTTCGAGCCCCATGTCGGGCTCCATGCTGACAGCTTGCGGGGCCTGCTTGGGGTTCTGTCTCTCCCTCTCTCTGCCCCTCTACCGCTTGCACTCTCTTTCGCTCTCTCAAAATAAACTTTAAACACAAAACTATATTCAAATTTAAAAACTCCAAATGCATAAAAACTATTTGCAAAATATATCAGGAAAATGATTAAAAGTAGGCAAAGAACACAGAAATGTAAATGATCAATAACCACATAAAAGGATGGCTTAATCCTCGTAGTAATAAAAACCTATTAAAGTAAGATTTCTTACCTCTTTGACTAGCAAATATTTTAAAGCGTAACATTCAGCATTGGCCATGGTGAAGGAAAATGCATCTTCACACTCTGGACTGTATTAAATTGTTCAGACTTTTTGGAAGGCAGCTTGGAATATGTTAAAATTTCCAAGTAAGTACTCTTTGACTCAGCAACATGGTTTTAATTTTAATGATTTTTAAACATATATATACATGGGGTGCCTGGTTGACACAGTACGGCATGAATGTGGTCTCGGTCTTGGGGTCATGAGTTCAAGCCCCACATTGGGTGTAGAGATTGCTTTTAAAAAATTTTTTTTACTTAAAAAAAATTTATATAGTAAAATTTGTGTGTGTGTGTGTGTGTGTGTAGGTGTGTACTGTTTGTTCTCAGGATTTTTATATACACATAGATTTTCTTTTGTTACCAACACCACAGACAGGACACAGAACAATTCTAACACCCTAAACATCCCCTCACCCAGCAACATGTTTCAACTACTCATGTGTCCATAAATTCAAGACTGATTAAATATGTTATGATGATCCATATAGTGGAATTCAATGCTACCAGTGAAAGCAATAAAACAGATTAATATGGAAAGATAGCCACATTATACTGAGAAGTAAAAACACCTGATCACTGTCCTACAACTGAACCTACACACACACACACACACACACACACACACACACACACACACACACACATATATATATATATATAGAAAAAATTTCTAGAAAATATATTCATCAACTTAAATGGTTCTCTTTTAGGTGACAAGATTTTAAGGAACTTCCTCCACATTGTGCTTTACGATTTTGTATTGTGTGAACCAAATTAACACACATTACTTTCACAAAGAGAAGTAACATTAAAGCCATTTCCATTTTAGAAAATAATTTCAATTGAAGATCTGGGTACCTAAATAATGTAATAAACTAGCCAAAGTTCTGACTTACTTATAATTTGCAATAAGTTTAGATATGAATACCAGGTTTCTAGAGAATAAATATGAAGGCTCAAACCCAAGTAACATGGCCATAATTTTGGTGCTGGAATGGACTATGGGAGAAATGGAAAGATCTATATACCTGTACAGATCATTATGAACTGAAAAATATTTTCCTTTGTCAACCTGGACATTTACCTTTCTACCTCTTCATCCTGTTCCCATTTCCATTAACTCAGCTCCCCTAAGAAAGATCTCTGGCCATCATCCTCCCTAATCTACTCTTTAAAAAGAAATAACCTTTCTTCTCTATCCATCCCATATTAATTTGTTTAAATTATATCTGTCTACAATTCAACTATGAACCATGACTTACTATGGTATGGATTTTGTCTGAAGTCTGATGAGAGGTACCATGGATTTATATTATGTTTTAATCTACTTTAGAGGTTTATGTGGTTTCATGTAATACTAGGCTCCTATTTCTCCTGATTAGTCTTGAAAAAACTATTTTTTAGCTGTTTCCAGAAAGATTTGCAAGTGTAAAAGTTCAAAAACTCAAAAGTATTAGGAGTGGAAAAATATCTTTTGTTCATTTACACAAAGTTCAATCAGAGGAAGACTACTAAGTTTATAATCTTTTCAAGCATCCCTAGGTATAGCCTCAGTAACTTCATAATAAAGAAAATCTCATTTAAATCCTTTAAATGCTTTGCTTTTCTTCAAGAACTCTTAGATATTTAGATTAAGGATACCTAGAAAACATTCTGTCAAAATACTCATCAGTGTAAAAAGGTTGTTTTCTCTGCTTTCATACGTTTCTATTTCTCCTTACCTTTTGTTTTTCTTAAATGTTCAATTTTCATAGTAACATTTTTATTCTCTCCTGAATCTGTGGGCAACAGTCAACAGAATTCAGACTGAATTGCTATGCTGATTCATAAACAACCTTTACTCCAAGAATACATCTGTATCACCAAAGGCAAGGACATGTTTTCAATCCCTATCATGTAGTTTATTATTAATAAGAGAGAAAATCCTAGTTCTAAAAACAAAACAAAACTCCAGGGAATAGTTTTGGGACCCTCACAGTATGTTTTAATTTTAAAAGGTGAATGAAGATTAAAAATGTTGTCAGTAAAGACAATATGTATGTAAAATTTCACATGAAGTCACTAGATCCTATCATCACATATCTCTGCTATATTTTAGTGTTAATCTATATTTAAGCTACTCAAGAGACATCCTATAACTCATAAGAACTTCCCCTCCCAACCCTGTTCTCTGAATGCAGATTAACCTAACATTCCTTCTAAATGACTTTAAAGTATATTACTACTGTTTGATAGTTCTACACAGGTGTATAAAGAAAAAGCCAGGGGCGCCTGGGTGGCGCAGTCGGTTGAGCATCCGACTTCAGCCAGGTCACGATCTCGCGGTCTGTGGGTTCGAGCCCCGCGTCGGGCTCTGGGCTGATGGCTCAGAGCCTGGAGCCAGTTTCCGATTCTGTGTCTCCCTCTCTCTCTGACCCTCCCCCGTTCATGCTCTGTCTCTCTCTGTCCCAAAAATAAATAAACGTTGAAAAAAAAAAAAATTAAAAAAAAAAAAAAAAAGAAAAAGCCACAATGAAATGCTACAATGTAGATTAAAGACAAAAATAAATAGGACACTTACTGGTTCTGTTAGTGTGGTATCTTTCTCCAGGAACTGTACGACACAGTAGGCTAGCTAAAATGCAAGGGACAGTTTATAAATATTACTGAAAGAAACAGTGATGCAGGATTTTTATATTTAGTTAACACAAATGATTACCTCATTTTAACAAATTTTACTCTAACCCAATATATAACCATGAATATATTCACAACTGTGTCACTTGTTAAGCTTGAAAAGTAACTTATAGGTCAAAAAATGTTCTTTTTTCAATAGTAACTTCTGAATGTAAGGACTACAGCTAACACTTTAGTTTTTCAGCAAGTTTCTGCATGTATACCTATGCTGATAGGATATTATTTACATACTCCTAGAGACTAAAATCATTGTCCAACTACACTATCAGGGCTAGATGGAACATTCTGCAGATATGTGGGACTCATTCAAAGTCAGGGCCTAGGCGTTGGTGGTATAGTGGTGAGCACAGCTGCCTTCCAAAGTCAGGGCCTAGACTAGAAAACAAGAAAACTGGATATTATCTCTCCTATATCTACATTAAAAGTGCATTGAGCTTATTTAATAAAGCTAAATATTGTAATACGTTTAAATTATAACGAAAGTTTGCTTTAATTTACAAAGCAAATTGCTTAATTATACCTAAAATTGCTGCCTTAATATTTCTCAGTTTCTCTGCCTTTATATCAGCCTTTGAAACAATGTTCATTTCATTTGAAAGTTGTCTGAAACTTACCTGAGCATGAAACAAAGCTAATCCTTTTGCAGTATGCATAGGAATAAGAACCTTCATTAGAAATTGTTTATGTTCTGCTTTCAGTGGCAATGCAAAGCCATTGATAATACTGGAGGGAAAAAAAGGCAGGGGGAAGGGTTAAGTAGTTACTACTTTATTTCCAAAAGTTATATCCATGAGTAAGTACCTAAGGAACACTGCTCTGCTTCAGTCTCCTGGTGTTGAATGACTTTATGAATTCTGTTCTTCTAAGTCATTCAATGATGCCAAAAAGAAAACTGGGACTGCCAATTCAAGTCCCAGGAAGTAATTTCTATCTTCATTTTCTAGAAAGCCTATCACTTTATGCATCATTGCCTTTATTTTCCTACCTAAAGCCACAGGAGAGTTAGTATCACAGTGTTGTTAGAACTTTCAAAATTTTCTGAAGCAGAAGTATTTTCTGAAGTACATTCTGAAGTTTCTCTTACTTTGCTAAAAGATCTGAAATTAAGAAGTAGTTTTCTCCATAATCACTCTCTAACTATAAATAGAGGGGGCCTAATCTTCTCAAGTTAATATTGCTATGTGATGAATACAGAAAGCAAAATGTTCACATAAACTAAAAGGCTATAGATTCTTCTAAAAAGAACAGACGGATTAGGAAGGGCCTATCAATATCTCAGCAAGAATTCTTATAACTTCATCAAAGATTCACTATAGTTTATTTCATTTCTTCCCAATCAGATCCTATAATTTCTGAGGCAGTCTGGCAAGATCAGGCATAAAACATGCCACAGCTTCAAAAGCAGGAAGAAGCCTATTCTAAAACAGATGTCTTGCATGGCAAGTACTTTAATATGCTGACCGCTTAAAAAGCTATAAAAAGAATTCAGTTGAGAAGCTATGTCTTGTGCTCTATATTTAAACTCTAAAATATAAAATAATTTCTCCAACCCCAGTAAGATTCTAATACATAAAACGTTCAAAGTTATTTAACTCTTAAAAAACAATGACCTACCTTCCTAATATTTCAAGGAGTTCAGCAACACCATTGAAATGTTCTGTTTCATATATAAACCTGAATTTAAAATAAAGACAGGTGTAATGAAAACTCAAACATTAGAAAACTAAATTAAGAGGCAGGAAAGTAGAGAAATCAATCCTAAGGGCAACTATAAGAAACCTACAAGTGTGCTTCAGGAATTCTTTGTAAGCTATCTTGCCCCAAACTAGTTACCTCTAAGCAATCTTATAAAATAAGGCCTAATTCCTATTAAGTCACATACACTTTTGCTATAATCTAGCTGCAGAGATAACAGAATATTATTTCACCTGGAAGATTTTATTTTACTGAAAAATGTATAAGAAAGATGGGTTTTCTCAAAGAAATACTTTTCAAAATAGGAAACCTCCACCCACAGGAAAATCTACGAGGTAAGGACGGACCCATATGGAATCAAGCCACTTTTATTCATAGTTTCTCTAAACCTAAACTAAACAGGCTGTCTAGCTTTCCAAGATTAGGCTTGCTGTTAAAGCAGAAGTCATGAACTCAAATGACTACAGGACAGGGAAGTATCATGACTAGAGTAGACTTAGGAGGACAGAGACCTCAGGAAGATGCAGTCTCTCAAGGAGGCAGCCATTTCTGATCTCGAATTGTTACATCATACGAATGCTAGCCTAATTCTGCCACATTTCCAAATAAACCAAGCCTAAATGTGGTTACATTAAAGCAAAATCTCCTAATTAGAAGCAATTACTTAACAGATTATCACTTATAGTCCAAATATATACTCCATATAAATTTAATTAGTTTTGCCAGAAAATCAAAATTACTTTCAAGAGCTATTGATTTAAATATTTACACACAATTTTTTAAACAAAAGGCTCAAAGAAGTAGGTAACTAGACATAAATTCTCCTCAATAAACCTTAAACATGAACATTGGTATTACCTATTCTAAACAGTCTTCATAACTATTGTCCACTTAGATGAGAAGTAAAGTTGCAAGTTTTGAAAAAGTTACATGCAATCACGACACCCACAAAACAGGCTAAAAATGACTCAAATACTTATCAAAAGTTCAGATATAAAAATTAAAGGAACTGGAATAAAAAGAAAACATGGAAGGGGAAAAGTGCTATATATGAATATATGACCAGTTTACCTGAGGAAAATGTTGTTAATTTGTTTTCTGATGAATGCTCTTAATCCAAGAAATTTCCCATAAATTCGGTGCAGAACAGTCTTCAGGAAGTCACGTTCTCTGGGATCTTCACTATCAAAAAGCTCCAGGAGCTTTAAAAAAAATCTGAGAAATTACTTTTTAAAAATAATTGAGCTAAAATTTCACTTTATTCTAATTTGATTTCAAGATAACCCATGAAGTTTTTAAGAAAAATTTTAATGATTCTGCCTTATCAGGATTCTGCCTATTCTTGCTAAATAATGAAGCTAAAGAAAAGTTTAAGGAGTATTTCATTTCACTTCATTTCAAAAAACAACACATAAAAATATAAATACTTCAAAAAGTGTATAGTTTTGTTTTGTATTTTTTTTGCTTTGCCACTCATTTAAAAATTCTATCCTCTTCTTGACTACTAACCATGGCTCATAATTTTAAAGTTTTGAAATCTGAGAGATTTTTAATGCTTTTTGATAGTAATTCAAAACTACATACAAAAATCTTAAGCTTGCAAACTGCAAGTCATTAAATAAATGAAGTTTGAAAATACACGTGCAAATGAGTATTTCCTGTTTACTAGAAAGATTTATACAAACTAAAATTGTTTTGTGATCTTACACTAAAAATCAAGTCACCATGCCAACAGCTCAGAAATTAATATTTAATTAGTAGGAGAAAGTACTGGCAGATACATGCTAATAGAGTAAAAGTCATTCAGGAAATAATGAAATAGAGATGAGACTACAGATTTTTATTTAAAGTCACTTTAGCAACTGGCTGCAAAAGTTTAAACCAGTTCAAACTGGCTAATTCACCATTTTCCTCCTATACCTCTACACAACTCTTCAGCAAAGGCAGAATAAAGAGATCTTTGAAAAATTTAAAGTCAAAGCTCAAATTCCCATTTTTAAAATGGCAAAGAAACTGAATTTCTGCTGTCAAAAAATGGTATTACTGTATTTTAAATAAAACATTGGATTTTCTTAGGAAAAATTTTAAAGTAATTTCTCTATATAGAATATAATTACCTATATGAAGTCATCAAGGAATTTTACATTCTGTACTTTTTTTTTTTTTAATTTTTTTTTAACGTTTTTATTTATTTTTGGGACAGAGAGAGACAGAGCATGAATGGGGGAGGGGCAGAGAGAGAGGGAGACACAGAATCGGAAACAGGCTCCAGGCTCTGAGCCATCAGCCCAGAGCCCGACGCGGGGCTCGAACTCACGGACCGCGAGATCGTGACCTGGCTGAAGTCGGACGCTTAACCGACTGCGCCACCCAGGCGCCCCACATTCTGTACTTTGATATTGATAATTACAGTCAAGATGGCAAGCTCTGGACTCCTCAAAGTTCTTTTCCCATTCTGTCTTGAATTGTATGTGATTATTTACATATGCATCTCTTCTATTAGAGTGAATGTCTTTTGAGGGTTGTGATGACTTTAGTCATACTTACATACCCTTAAACAAATGTCTTGTTTATAGTCTGCATTCTTTGTTCACTAGGTTATTAAAGTCCTGAATGAGGCTCCAAACAAAAATATCCAGAGTATAAGAATTTGTGTTAATATACCTAATAAATTCAGTTCAAATTATTCTAATTAAAAATGGCTAACCTACTCATTTGAGACACTCATATTCAAGTTTCTGATGTTGGGTTTACTTAGAAGATAAGCTTGCAAATTAATAAAAGGGGCCCTTACTTGTTAAGGTTGACATGTTTAATTCAAGAATAAATGAATTTAGTACGAGTTGATCCTCAGGAGAAAAATATAAACTAGAGAATACCTGTTCGCCAACTGTTAAATCTATTTAAAGAAACCTATTTTGAAATACTGTAATCTAAATAATCTATTTATAAATATAAATATAAATTCATATAATAAAACATACATAAAACTAGTCATCAGGAAATTGTTTCTTATTCTGGCTGTGATACTTATCTCTAACTTTGCTTTTAAGGGTAATTCATAACCTCTGAGCTTTTTCATCACTGATAAAATGAAGAAGGCTGAAACTAATCTTGTGCTTCTAAGTGTAGGGAACATTATGGTCAGAGAGAGTCTAGTTTGAATCCTGATTGTGCCATCTACTAGCTGTGTAAAATTAGACACACATGCTTGATATAAAAGCATATAAGGACAATGCCAGGCACATAAAAAGCTCTTAGCTTCTTTCTTTCTTCTGAAATCCTATGATTTGAACATAACTTGTAATTATCCAAGTATTTTTTTTCTCTTGAAATATGAATGTCCAAATTTATACTTAATTTTTTCCTGTACTTTTACATCTTAAAATTACCACCTAATCAAATAATTTCAGAATACAAAAGCTAAGGATTCTCTCATATACTATTCATAAAGAATAACATAATATGAATACATCACAGAAGTGATCTATGAAAGCACAGCCATATAAACTGCTAGGAACAAATTACTGGGCTTAGGTTTCTCAGATAATTCAGGTATTTAGAGTATAAAGTAGAAGTTTTCTTCTTGTTTCTCTTCAAACCCATGGAATAAGCCAGCAGCAGAAATACCTCAAGCTCTAGACTGAAGAAGCACTAAGGCAACTGTCCCCCTCAACCTGCTTTTATGTTAAACACAATTTAATGTGGTATTACTAGAGTTCCTTAATATACTCTATTCCTTCTGTAGCACACAAGAGCTACCGAAGGAAATAAATATGCATTCATCTGCAATTACCAAAATCACAAAGTTCTATTTAATCTGATTTTTACTTGTGAATGAAATGTAAATTTTACTGTTAGCACACACCCAATATTTCTTTGTAATTTATGAAGAGTTGCTTGAATGGTTGAAGGACATATTCCTGACAATATTCTTCATTAATCAATACACTAACAGCAATTAGTCAGAATACTTTATGTGAGGTCAGATGTCGCTATAAATGATGAAAACTGAACTCTAAATAAATATGCGGAACTCATGTTTGTAGAATCTTTATTATACAACAGTGGTAAGAGGGTAGGAAAGGTCCTCGTAATGATTTTAGTCCTCGCCTCCGCACTGGGTTCATTGCTACCTTTTGACTCATCTCCTACCTTTCTTGGAAGTGCAAATAACTGTAGAAGAGAAGAGCATCAAATTCCTAATGAGACCTTACATACTGATAAGTATTTCCAAAGAGAAAATAAACCTGCAAAGATTTGGTCTACTTCACCACAATCCTGTCTAGGGCCAGCCAGTTCCCCTCAGTTAAAGAGAGGCTTTTACATTGTTGAAAAGACTTTGAAGATTAAAATAAAAATGAACACATTCTGAAAAATTAATTTTCAGTATGTAGTTTCCAAAAAATAATAGCTTATAACTAATTTATAAAATAAAAGAAGGTATCCCATTATGTTTCATTCACTCTATCTCCTTTTCTTCTTAAATATCCCATTTATCTGCGGTTTAGGAACTGGGAGGCTAGAATGCCCAAGGTGCTAAGGGGAAGGAAAAAGGAAAGGTCATTGGTAATTGTAACCAATAACAGGAAAGGAGCCGAAGCCCAAACTCCTAATGGTGATTCCATTTCTGTTTTTTCTCTGTCATTTCAAAGTTACAATGCTTAAAACATACCCCAAAGTTCAAGTTCAAAGACTTAAAAATTTAAAAGAAAGCTTCTTGCCCTTTGATTGAATGGTCATACCAAATTTTCTCAGATTGTCCAGAAAGGCTTGCTTTTCTGGTCTTTATAAAATAACTGTAAGAATTCAGGATTGGATGTAATTCCACTGATGTCATTAGAAGCTCACTCTTGTTTAAAATACTCTCGTATTCTCATAGCTCCTTCACTTTTACCCTAATTGTCTGGCAAGAGTATTAAACGATGTTAAAGTAAAATAAACCATTTAAGTTTTGACAGACTATTTCAATCACAAATTAATGAATCATTGCTAAGATGAACCCAAGGAAATTTAAGACATAAGAATTCCTTACCTGCTGTACAAATTTCTGGTCAATGTATCGCTTTGCAATGCTAGGCTGGAAATCAGGGCTCTCCAAAAATCTTAAGAAGAATTCATACACCAACTATGAGAAAAAGTCAAATAAAAACTAAGATGATGCCTATAAAATTTTACCCTATTAATCACTTCATACCAAACATACCTCCCCTACCAACCTAGGAGGGAGATTTCAGAGCTCATTAGAAAATGTGATGAGATGGTAACATTTTTTAAAAAACTAAATATACATTCACAATTTGGTCTCCTAAGCTGGTAAATTTGGGGGTTAATTGCTTCACATCACTTGTTGAAACTGTAATTACAGGAACTAGAAAATAAATATTTTGCCTAACAAAATATTGAACTAAGAAAGACTGTTTTGTAGTCCATACTCACTGGGAACATGTTCATTTTCCAGTGGACTCCTAACCCACTTCAATTTAATTTCTAGAGTTCTTTAAATATAGATCAGAAACTTACAGGTAAGAATAAACTAGATTGCAAGGGCTGGTGTATCAATAACAATAAAAAGAAAACCTTCACGTCTTTCTATAAAACTATAGTGGGGCAAACAATTAAATCAAAACCAGCATACCTTATCTACACTTGGGAAGTAATGAACCAAATTATGTAAATTCAGGGTTCAGGAAGGAATGTCTATTTACCAAGGTGAATAAACTAGGAAGTCACAGCAGGACTTCTACTTAAAAAGGGCCAAGCATTTTAAAAGTAGCAGAAAATGTTCACTTGCTACCACAAATCAGAATTAAATAAAGTAACGTTTAGTTCAACTTGCTTCCATCACACCTACATCTGTCTTTCAAGAAGAGAGGAAAATACACGAAAGTTCTTTTATTGTAACCTAACAGCTCATAAAAGACAGGAGTATAGCCCCTGGAATTTAAAGTAAGGAATTTGCCTTACTTTATTAGCTATTGAAAAACATATTAATCAAGCATCCTAAACATAAAAAAGGAAGATTATATCCTAAAGCAAAAACAGTCATTCAATAAACAGGTATAGTTGGGCCACATATAGAAGGGAGAAAAAAGGGGCACCTGAATGGCTCAGTTGGTTCACCATCCAACTTCGGCTCAGATCATGATCTCACAGTTTGTGAGTTTGAGCCCCACATCAGGCTCTCTGCTTCAGAACTTCTGTCCTCCTCTCTCTCTGCCCCTCCCCCGGACTCTCTCTCTCTCTCTCTCTCATTCTCAAAAATAAATAAACATAAAAAAAAAAAAAAGATTGCTGTAATAAATTTACAGACTTTACAACATACACAAAAAAGCATTACCAGATCTGGGGCTTTATCACTCACCACACAATAACAAATTTTTATTATTTTATTCAATTATTTTATTCAATAATATTATACAACAGTTTTAGGAACAAATATTATCTGTGTTTGATGCATCTTTTTTGCCCAGCTGTGCAAAAGGAATGATGCTCATCTGGTCTAATTATTATCTTTTAATTTTCATGTTAAGTATGATATTGTAACAAGAAAACAAATTGGTATCAGTTTTATTTGTAAATAATCTTCTAATCAACTAACTATGTAGATAATTTTGCTTTGGAGTACACACATGCAAAAAAATCTACAAAAATTACCAGAGTCCTCTGAAGAGTAATACAGTCTCATGGACTGCTACACAGGTTCACTGGCACAACTGTCCAGTGCCCATTTTCATGTCCAATACTGGCCTACTGTGGTAAGTTCCTACTTCTGGTTATTGGCATAGAGCTCCTAAAACCCTTGGAATTTCCTGAGTGATAAGGGTAAGAGGTGCATCTTTTGTTATAAGAAGCCCCTTTCAATCATGCCTGAGTTTAGGCTAATGAGATGACTGTAGAAGGATGAAGCCTGCTTATCACAGCAACCAACCCTATGATAAGAGGGTTGAAACTTTCAGTCCCAAACCCCATCCTCCAGGGAGGGGAGAGAGACTGGAGACTGAGTTCAATCACTGATGGCCAGTGATTTAATGGATCACGTTCACCTCACGGAACCACCATCAAAATCCTCAACAAAGGGGTTTGGAGAACTCCTGAACTCCTGGGTTGGTGAACACATCAAGGTACTGGGAGGGTAGTACCATGGAGCCCCTTCTCCATACTGTGATCTATGCATCTCTTTCATTTGGCTGTTCCTGACTTGCATCCTTTATAATAAGCCAGTAACAGTAAATGAAGTGCTTCCTGTGTTCTGTGGGCAGTTATGGCAAATTATCAAACCTGAAGAGTAGATTGTGGGAACGAACCCCAGACTTAAAGCCAGTTGGTCAGAAGTACCAAGAGGCCCAGACTCCTCTGACTGCCATGTGAAATGGGGTGTGGCCCCATGGGACCAAGCCCTTAACCTGTGGTATCTGTGGTAACTCTGGGTCATCAGTGTCAGAAATGAATAAATTATAGGACACCCAGTTGGTATCCACAGAGAAGTGGAGAATTTCTTGGTGCAGAAAATCCACACATTTGGTGTCAAAAGTGTTATGGGTAGAGGAAACAAGTTTTCCTACATACAGTGGGAATGTTATTAGGCACTGTACAGCCCCAAAAAGCTTATTCACTTGTTAGGGAGGTGAGACAAAATTAAACATATAAAATGGTATATATGCAAAAATTATATGGCACAGACTATGAGTGGAGGAGACATTTAGAAAAGGGCAATAGCACTGTGGAATAAAGTCAGCAGGAAAAATAAAATCAGCAGGAGGAAAATGCAACTTGGGCCCTACATTTGATCTGACTTTGGATAAGCCAAAAAGAAAAAGAAGGGCTTTTATAGAAAGGTAGGACATGTCTTGAGCACGAGATATAGGGTATGGGTTGATGGGTATGGAATCAGAGACTCAGAACCTTTATGAAGATCCCTAGTTAAGTGTAAGTTAAGATTTGTGGTGAGGTGAGACCAGGTTAAACAGGAGTCAAGTACAGCATGCATTAGCCTATATACTCTACCTCTTAAGATCTACATCAGATATATAGGGCTTAAGGCTTAATATTATTAGGAGTAATTATGTATCTTTTGGGAGATTTGCATGACATCCAGCTGAATCCTCTAAATCACACATTCATTTGAAACTTGTGCCTATCACAGATACACATTAGCATTTCTTACAGAGTTTTCATCTCCGCCATTTACCTGACACAGTGAATATTAAGGGACCAGTTAAGATAGCAGCAAACTGCTATTATGCAGCCAACTTAGCAACAGCGAAGAGACAATAACAAAAGGTTATCTAAACACATGTTGAGTAATGTGAAACCGAAGTAAAAGAATTGCTAGTGATCTACAGAGCTGACAATCTTCAAGATGGCCATTAAGACTATGCTTCTATAAAATTGTACACTGTCCCCACTGTCACTCTTTCTAAACCCTTTATCCTGCATTACTTTTTTCTTGTATTTATTACACCTTGACATAGTATTATTATTTAATCTTTTCCACTAGACTATAAAGGATTTTGCTTACTGGTTCAATACATTACCCCCAATATATAGAGCAATGCCTGGAACATAATATTTCCTGAATGAATAAAAATCACAGTTGTTCAGAGACAATATATTTTTGTATAAATACTGGAGTTTTTCTATGTTCTTATATATGAAAAAATAATTTGCTCCAAGAATCTAAGAAATAGTGCTGCAAAGAACAATAGATACTTGAGCAATGCATTAATTTTTCTAGTAAAATGGCAAACTTCACATACGTTCCTACTTCTATGATCCAAAAAATACCCTAAAAAGTAAGTAAAAAATGTAAACAGTTAACTAAAAAGGGTAATCTTACCATTCTACTCCATAATGACCGTATCTTCACTAAGGTTTAGTTAAAATATATAAAATTCTGATCTTCATCAATAAAAGATTTTAGAAAAAGGCACAGCAAAAACAGCAGAGATGATTCAAGTATCTGAAAATGAGATCTATACACAAAGCTAAGAGGACTGGAAATGTTTGGCCCAGAGAGGCAAAAGACTGAGAAGAGACTTTCACAAACTGTAAATACACAAAAGACTGTCTTCAAGGAATATGGCCCAACGTTTTCCAAACTCTTTTAAGAGGAAACTAATTTAAATGGGTTGTAAAGTGGATTTAATATATGAAAGAATTCATGTAAGACTCAACATATACTGAACTAAATGAGATATTTTGTATTAAGTGACTGAACAGTGAATGTGACCAAGAGCTATTTGGATGTGAAGGTGTAGGCTGTAAAATGTGTAGGTTTCTAATTTAAATTTCTAATTATAAAGATCACAAAGAAGAGCTTCTGGTCCCTAAAATACAGGTTATCCCTAAAAAGGTCTATGTTATAGTCAGTACCCCAATAATTACATCTTAAGTATCTGTGCCACTAAAGAAAATAACTGATACAAGAAAATTAAAATACTGCATGATCTGCCTGTATTCCAGGCTAGTACAGCAGCGAAGCATCCCTAATTACCTAGAAGTCAACACACAGAAAATTATAATCTTGTTGGTCCTCAATAAATACAAAATACTTAGGAAAGAAAATAAAAATAATTTGTAACTGTTAATGAATAGTTGCCATATAATACATTTTATAAATTAAAAGATATGATCAATCCCCCAATAGTGAAACAGTTCTTTTGTTCCTTTCTTTTTTGTTTATTTAATTTATTCCATTATTCCAATGATCATTAGTATTTCCATCACAGTATGGAAAAAGAGTAGAAAGACAAAAATGATAAATTAGCACATTTTTAGGAAATTCATGAACCAGGCTGGAGAAATAAAAACTTGAAAGGTGTTGAAATTACTTGTGATTATTCCTTCTCATTAACTAAATATAATGCTTATTTTACATCCTATCAAATTGATTTATGAAATCAAGTATCTGATAAGCTAAGTGTAAGATGTAAACTTCTGGGGCACCTGGGTGGCTCGGTCAGTTAAGCATCCGAGTCTTGATTTTTGGCTCAGGTCATGCATGATCTTACAGTGTGAAACCAAGCCCCATGTCTGGGCATGGACCCTGCTTGAGATCTTCTCCCTCCCCCTCTGCCTGCGCTTCCTCCCTCTCTCTCAAAAACTGACTAAATAAAAATAATAAATAAAATGTAAACTTCTAGTATAAAACAAAAAATTCCTGGTGAATTGATTCAACGTATGTTATGAACAAAAAACTTTCAATGAGCAAATTTCCTCAGTGCTACAACTTTTTACAATGTCATTTATCAGAGAAGCTTTAATATTCCACCCTAAAAAAAGATGATTAAAGGGGCACCTAGTTGGCTCAGTCGGTTGGGCATCTGACTTATAAATCTTAAAATTTTTAATCAACGTTTGCTAATCCTAGGATTCCTCTTCCATTTTATTTAGATATATGTGTGCTAGGCAAAATAAATAAATGAAGCAGACTATTGCTTAAAATGTCACAAATCATGTAGAATATATATTTTTTCTCTTTTTAAAAATTTTTTATTAAAAAAAAAAATTTTTTTTTCAACGTTTATTTATTTTTGGGACAGAGAAAGACAGAGCATGAACGGGGGAGGGGCAGAGAGAGAGGGAGACACAGAATCGGAAACAGGCTCCAGGCTCTGAGCCATCAGCCCAGAGCCTGATGCGGGGCTCGAACTCCCGGACCGCGAGATCGTGACCTGGCTGAAGTCGGATGCTTAACCGACTGCGCCACCCAGGCGCCCCTCTCTTTTTTTTTTAAATAAAAATAAAATGGGGGCACCTGAGTGGCTCAGAAAGGTGAGCATCCGACTTTGGCTCAGGTCATGATCTCGCGGTTTGTGAGTTAGAGCCCCGCATCAGGCTCTGTGCTGACAGCTCGGAGCCTGGAGTCTGCTTCAGATACTGTCTCCCTCTCTCTCTGCCCCTCCCCTGCTTGTGCTCTGTCTCTGTCTCTTTCAAAAATAAACAAACATTAGAAAATAAATAAACAAACAAACAAAATAAAAATAAATAAAATGGAATGACCACTAAAAAACGTGAGTCCTGGCAAAATAAAAACAAGCAATGTAATCGGAAAAGCTAGCACCCATATATAAAAGCAAGATTCCTCTCTACCTTCTAAGAACTATACAGAAAATAGCTAATGTTGCTGATTATCCATCCTATTGTCATTAAATATATATCCTTTTTCCTTTTACTTAAGACACTCTTCACTCCAATGGTTCTAGCCTATAGCAAGCATTGTTGGTTGGCTAATATAATATCCATTCCCTTCCTCTTGTCTGTCTCTAATACTGAAGCTGGCAAAACTAAATATTCACTGTCCATCCACCTTTCAACTAGAGTAAAGGAAAAAGAGAATGGTAATAAGAAAGATGAAAAACAATCCAACAGAATAAAAAAATGAGATTTTAAAAATCCAATATTTTAAGAGAAAGTAAGAGACACAGAACAATAAGAAGAACCAACATATGAAAAACTGGCATCCCCAGAGAAGAAAAAGAAAAAGCAGCACAACAAAAGAAATACTAAAAACCATTACTGAAGAAACTTCAGAAATAAAAGTGGGCTTTTATGGTGAAAGAATACTATTCAAATGAGAAACTTTATCTAGAAAAATAAACACTTATGTATAACCAGTAAAGCACTTGGCCATTAAAGGGACAACATCCTTTACAGACATCCAGGCCAAAAACCACGTCTTTATAAAGGCAAAGAAAATCAGAAGATAATGGAATAACATATTTAAGGTATCTAGGGAAAGAAGATGAATCAAGGATTTTAAATCACATTGGTCTTTAAAAAGAAAATCTACAAACTGCTATTGTACATACAAAAACTCAAGGAATAATATTCCCACGAGTTCCTCTACTAAAGAATGAGTTCCAGGGGCGCCTGGTTGGCTCAGTCAGAAGAGCATGTGACTCTTGATCTTGAGGTCATGAGTTTGAGCCCCATGGTGGATGTAGAGATTACTTAAAAAAAAAACCAAAAAAAACAACAAGCTCCAAATTATCAAGAAATGATCGGAGGAACTTTGACATAAGGATCGATGGTAAGATTAAATATTTTACCTATAGAGCTAAGAACAAACAATGGGCATAAAGGTGACAGAATAGTAATATACAATTAGTTACATGTTCTAACCACATAGGTATTATACAATAATAAAAATATAAAGTTGGGGGAGAGGATGGAGAAGAGTGTATGGAAAGTAGAAGCTTTGAATTGTTATGCAAGTATTTACTGTGAAAGTAAAAGGATATTACTTTATGTTATATGCTAGAGAAGAATGGAAGTTAGGGAAGAGACTACTTAATCATTTCAGTATTGTTAATTCTAGGAAAGCAATGAAGTAGCTACAAGAGAAAGAACCCAGGGTATCATATAAAGGTTATCAGCATAAAGGCAACAATAAGAGCAAAAATATACTTCTTCCCACATACCAAAAGTAATTATCTTTTAAGAAAACAAGGGGAGAGAAAAGAAAAACATACAGTTTAAAAAACTGTGCTAGGTTCTGTGCAAACATTATCCCATTCAATCCTTAAAGAATCCTTATTTATCCCAGTTTCATAAAGGAGGAGGCAAAAGAGTTAAGCAGCCTAACCAAGGTCATATAGGTAGAAAAGTACCAAAACTATGATTTAAGTAGAGGTCTGTCACCAGAATCATTTCGATTTACCATGCTTTGTAATGATAATAATTCTCTTACTTGTTAGAATTTGTATATATAAACTTTTGTTACCTTTAACCAAGGCATATCTGTACCTGTATAATTACACTTTTAAAAACTCACTTATGAGGGCTAAAAAAGAAAAAGAATGGCCAGTTGAATTATTTGGAAGATCTGTTTTACTGGTGTTATAATGAAGCTAAAAAGGTATGAATTAAACCTCATTAAAAATTGGTATGTATTTATTTTAGGGCCATAGACTATATTTAGGAGAGGCAGTAAAGCTTTTAAAAATTAAGAGCAAGTACTTTGGAGTAATACTCGAGTTATAAACCTAATTCTGCCACTTACTATTTTTATAAACTTGGGCAGGATTCTTAATCTCTTCTAGCTTCATCTAAGCTTATCTATAAAATGAACAATATTATGGTGTTACCAAAAGGATTAGATAAGATGGGTATATAAAGCAGTTGCCACTATCTCTGAAACATGGTAAGTGCTCAGTAGTCATTTGTATTGCTCTAATTAGCTAATCATGATCAACAGTCTTATAAATGAGTACCATTGATCATATGTAGACACATACATTAAATTCTCTAGAAAAACCCATCACTGTGTTTGCCTGCAGATTTCAGGTCATTAATATTATTTTTAAAATATAAACATTATCTGAGGCATTAGGCAAGAATCCTTTGAACTTTTACTTTCTCCCTCAGAGCCTTGCTTATTTTAAAAAGTAAGAAAGTGCATCTGAATATTCTCAGAATATTTTAATGAGACATTTGGGGGAACAAAAATAAATGATCATAAAGACTAGATATATAAAAACATGTGCAAAAGAAACACTAAACACATATGAGTATAGTTTATGGCTATAATGGAATCTTTGTTAACAGTTTGTAAGTATTGTAAGATAATCTACCCTGAATCCTATTCTAAAGAATTCTAGTACTAAAGTATCAACTGAGGTAGTGTCAATGTGATTTTACTGAGTGAACTCTAGATGACATTATATTAAAGCCACATATTTGAGGGGGGGGGATGTTTAAATGAAGTAGTTAGAGCTAGACAGAAACAGGGAAGGTTTAATGGAAGAACTGACCCTGCCTACATAAGAAGTTTTTACTACCAATTTTCCAATGACTCTGAGGAGTGAACTGTCACACAATGGCATTTAGGTCAAGAAGACTATCCCTTTCTCAGTCTCAACTAAAAAGACATGCTCCAGAGAGAGACTTCTGAAATGTCAAAGTGAACTTGGTGAACTTGCTGACCCATAAAAACAACCCAAAACAATTTGAGCTGCATAAGAATAAGTGAATGTGAAGGTAGATCAGTAGAGATTATTCAGTTTGAGGGGCAGAAAGAAAAAAAGAATGAACAAAAAAGGAACAGAGCTTCAGAGATTTGAGGGACACCTTCAGTCATACCAACATACACACACATATTGGGAGTCTCAGGAGAAAGAGGAAGAAAAAATATCTGAAGAGGTAATAGCTAAAACCAACTCAAACTTGATGAAAAATATTAATTACACAAAAACTCTTACTGGAGCTCAATGAACTCCAAGTAGAATAGAGCCAAAGAGATCCACATCTACACAAATCATAATCAAAAGTGACAGAAATTAAAAACAGAAAATGTTCAAAGCATCAAGAAAAAAATAACATCACACATATGAAGTCCTAAGTAACAACTGACTTGTCATCAGAAAACAAGGGACACCAGAAGACCCATGGGATGACATCTTCTAAGTGTTGAAGGAAAAGGGTAGTTAAGCCAAGAATTCTATATCCAGCAAAACTCTCCTTCAAAAATGAAGGGGAAATTAAAACATTCCCAGATAAACAAACACTGAGAGAATTCACTAACAGACCTGCTCTACAAGAAATACTAAAGGGAACCCCTCAGGAAGAAATGAAAGGATACCCACAAGAAGAAATAAAGAGCACAGGTAAAGGTAAGTACAGGTGAACCTTGAGTAATGCAGGGGTTAAGGGCACTGACCCTCCCCACCCCGACTCAGTCAAAAATCCACATGTAACTCTGGACTCCCCCTAAATTTAGCTACTAATAGCCTACTGCTGACAGCAAGCCTTACTGGTAACAGAACTGATTAACATGTATTTTGTATGTTATAAATATTATATACCGTATTCTTAAAACTTAAGTAAGCTGGAGAAAAAATGTTAAGAATATCCTAAGGGAGAGTGCAAACTGGTGCAGTCACTATGGAAAACAGTATGGAAGTTCCTCAAAAAAATAAAAATAGAACTACCCTACAGTCTGGTAATTGTACTACTGGGTATTTTTACCCAAAGAATAGGAAGACACTAATTTGAAAAGATATAGGCACTCCTATGTTTATCGCAGCATTATTTAGAATAGCCAAATTATGGAAGCAGCCCAAGTGTCCACTGATAAATGAATACAGAATATGGATGAAGAAGATGTGGTATATATACACAATGGAATATACAAAATACATAAAAAAGAATGAAATCTTGCCATTTGCAACAACATGAATGGATCTAGAGAGTATAATGCTAAATGAAGTAAGTAGAGAAAGACAAATACCATAAAATTTCATTCACATGTGAAATTTAAGAAACAAAACAACAGAACAAAGAAAATAAGAGACAAACCAAAAGACAGATCTTAACTATTGAGAACAAGCTGATGGTTGCCAGAGGGGAGGTGGATGGGGGGATGGGTGAAACAGGTGAAGGGGATTAAGAGTAAACTTATCACAGTGAGCACTGTGTAAGGCACAGAATTGTTGAATCACTATACTGTATACCAAAAACTAATATAACACTGTAGGTTAAGTATACTGGAATTAAAATTTTTTTTAATATTGTAAAGAAGAGATAATACATTTACAGTACTGTACGGTATCAAAAAAATCTGCACATAAGCAGACTCATGCAGTTTAAACTCATGATGTTCAAGGGTCAACTATACATAACTTAAAAGCATAAATGAATTTTATTTATAACTCATTTATTCTACTGTTCTACAAGACAATCACATAAAGCAATAATTACAAAATTGTATTGGTGGGCATGTGTAAAGATCTAATTTGTATGACAATACCACAAATAATACCACAAAGGAGGTGGGGGAGGGAATGGAGGTATATTGGACCAAAATTTTATATACTACTGAAATTAGCTGTATTCAACCAAAACAGATTGTTTTAAGATGCTAATTGTAATCCTCAGGGTAACTACTAAGAAAATAAAAAATACAGTTAAAAAAACAAGGGAATTAAAATGGTACCCTAGCAAATACCTATTTAATATAAAAGGCAGTAATGGAGAGTAGAGAAACAAAAAGGCATACAACATATAGAAATAGCAAAATGGCAGATGTAAATCCTACCTTATCTGCAATTATATTAACTGTAAATGGATTAAACACTCCAGTCAAAAGGCAAAGACTGTCAAAACTGATTACAAAAACATGATCCAACTTTATCAAGACAAAATGTATATTCAAAGGAACTGATTAAAAGGAAAAGGACTGGAGAAGATATACCATGCAAACAGTAACCAAAAGAGAGCTGGAGTGCCTACACTAATAACAGACAAAATAAATTTAAGAAACCATCTAGAGTTATAATAAGGACAATACATACAAAAGATATAACAATTATAAACATAAGCAGCTAATAATAGGGCCCTGAAATACATGAAGCAAAACCTGAGAGAACTAAAGAGAGAAATATAAAATTCAACAATAAGTTAGAAACTTTGTATCTTACTTTCAATAATGAGTAGAATAAAAGATTAAAAAAGAAAAAGAGGACTTGAATCACATTATAAACCAATTAGACCTAACAGATTTCTACAGTATGCTCTACCCAACAACAGAATACATTCTTCTCAAGCACACATGAAACATTCTCCAGAATATACTGTATGTGAGGCTCTAATACAAGCTTCAATAAACTTAAAAGCATTAAAAACATTCAAAGTATATTCTCCAACTACCATGAAATAATTAGAAATCAGTAACAGAAAGAAATGTGGCAATCACAAATATGTAACAAGTAAACACATTCCTTAGTAATACAGAAGAAATCACAGGAAAATTAGAATTTATTTTGAGGTGAATGAAAACAAAAACACAACTTATCAAAATTTATGGGAAACATGTTAAAACAAAAACTTGTACGTGAATGTTCATAACAGTTCTCATTACAATAAGCCAAAACACCCATCAATTGATTAATGGATAAACAAAATATGGTATATCCAGAAAATGAAATATCATTCAGTCATTAAAAAGAATGAGGTATGGACATAGGCAACAACACTGATGAACTTTAAAAATACTATGTTAAATAAAAGAATCCAGACACAGAAGGCCATATATGATACGATTTCATTTATATTAAATATTCAGAACAGGTAAAGCCATAAAGACAGAAGGTAGATTAGGAGTTGTCAGGAACTGTGAGAATAGGGGAATGGGAAGTGACTGCTAATGTGAATGGGGCTTCCATTTGGGGTGATAAAAAAGTTCTAGAAATAGACAGTGGTAATGGCTGCACAGCACTATGAATGTAGTTAATGCCATGAGTAGTACACTTTAAAATGGTTTAAATGATAAATGTTAAGTGTATTTTACCTCAAAAAAAGTGAAATACAATATTTTGGGGAAAAGAAAATGATGAGCAAACATATTAAAAGTCAAATGTTTTCCATAGACACTCAGATCTAAAAGAGAACAACCATGATTTCAGCAGAATATCATAAATGTAAAAACTGTCAATATATAATTATGTTTCATACTTGTATGTGAGGCCAAGAGGCCTCAAGCGTGGGTTCATCCTCTTCTGGATCAAAATCTGGATTATCACTTGGAGGAAGAGTACGGAAGATGTTAGCACTGATCTGTAAAGAAAACGAATTTAGATTTATACTCTTTGTTGTACAACTAAACAGTGTAAAATGAAATATTTTAAAGATAACTTTAAGAAAAAAGTTGTGACTATAAGCCTAGTTCAAAACCTGTAAACCTCATCAAGATATGAAGAAGTCAGGTATTTGTTTCTCTTTTTTCTATCCCATAACTATGACTTCTTCAAATGCCAACCTACTAAAGACTACAGATTACCTCTGGATTCCTCTTCCTTAAATTACAAGTTGTTCTTTCCCAAGTTTTGCTTAAACGGAAAATTTAAAAAAAAAAAAAAAAAAAAAAAAGGAAGGAAGGGAATTCTGGGGAGAAAACCATGAAGTTCCTAAGTCTACCTATCCCTAACTTGATCCTTTTCATCTTTCTACAATTCCCTTTATATTCTAATCCAGCCATTTACTTACCTTACAATCCTAAAGAGTTTGATAAAAGATCTCCATTTTTATACATACACACAACACTAAGGAAGAGGGGTAGGAGGGCAGAATACCCTCAGTGCTATTACAGACATAGTTTATAATATCCCACTGGTGATTTAATGTATTTCATCTATTCTGAGCCTTTTTAATTTTTATTTATTTTTTAATGTTTGTTTATTTTTGAGAGAGAGAGAGAGAGAGCACAAGCTGGGGAGGGGCAGAAAGAGAGCGACAGAGAATCCCAAGCAGGCGCTGCACTGTCAGTAGAGAGCATTATGCGGGGCTCGAACTCACAAACCATGAGATCATGACCTGAGCTGAAGTTGTACACTTAACCAACTTAGCCACCCAGGTGCCCCTGAGCCTTTTTTTTTTTTTAAACATATTAATCTCTCTAAAATCAGGATGCTGACTCTTCATTTCCGATTCAATGAAATACAATATTTAAAATTTCATCATTCACACTGTCTTAGCACCAAGGTAAACTAACACATCTTTGTTCTTTAGCAAAGGTTAGACTGTGGTGCTAATCTTTGAAGAATGATGAACAACTGAGAAACCACATGGTTTATTTAGCAAACACTTAAGGCCATACTATTAAGAAGTTGGTCACCTGAAATAAACTATCTGGGGAATAAAGGATGAGACAAGAGGTCATAGGTGGTGCAAATTTCCAACTATTCTTATGAAGTGGCATCTATGGTCAGCCAAATAACTGCTTACAGTCAATTACTATAACCGTAAGACTTAGAAAGTAATAACCTAGAATTTGATCTGCTGGAACTCAAAGCCAGTACATGAGGGCAGAATAGTTTGACAGATATCAATTTCACAAAGAATGGCATAAAGTCACAGATAAAACATGAAAAGGAAATATATCCCATTCAGAGGGCATAATTTGCCTTTGAGATCATACTTATTATTGGCAGTAAAAGAAAAAGTTAACTTTGTTGTGCCACCAATAAAATTAACTATATATAACAAATATACATAAGAGCTTTATAGGGCCAACAGCATGAGTTGGCGTCATGCTTGTCTAGAAATTAAGTACCCAGAAGTTAAAAAAAAAAAAAAAAAAGAAAGAAAGAAAAACACACACACCTTTTTTCTTGGAGAAAGAAATTAAATCCCAGAATTTATTAGTATAGAATAAACTGACTCAAACATTTGAGTACTTCTGATATCTAAATATTTGAATACTTTCAATATTCAAGTCAATAACTTTAGGTAATCTTTATACCCAACATGGGGCTCGAACTCACAACCCCAAAATCAAAAGTTGCATGCTCTACCAACTGACCTAGCAGGCACCCAAGTCAATAACTTTACAGAGATTAAAATAAAGTACCTTTTTCCAGGATTTTTAAAATTCCTGAATACAAACCATCTGATTTACCAATCAGTAAAATGGAAATACTGTTTTTTCCCCTGAACATATTTTAAATGATAAACACAAAACACAAAACAAAATGAGTTTATCAGTATTTAATACTTCTGTTTTCAAACTGTCACTTAATTTTTACAGTCTACTGAGAGTCTAGGAAGCAATCTGCATTTTGATTAATGTTCCTTGTATAGCTAATCTTTTAAAACTTCTTTAAGGAGCACTGGGTGTTGGATGTAAGCCAATTTGACAATAAATTATATTTTAAAAATAAAATAAAAAAATAAAAATAACATTAAAAAAACAAAAAAAAACTTCTTTAAGGCTTTTCATTTTTGAAAAAAAAAAAATCATCCCAAATTTTCTGGTGCAAATGCAATGGAAAAAAAACTCAACTAGTATAACGGGGCCAAATTAAACTTTCCTACACATTTTGTTCTTCCCCCAGAACATATATTAGCCAAGGGGAAGGAAATGAAGACAACTACCAATTGTACTTGTTATAACCTTCTATACCCTGGTAACATCTAAGCTTCAATTATGTATTCAGTGACTCTCTAATTACTCCGACTACATTTTTTGTATTTTGGTACTATGCACCAAAATACAAAAATCGCAAATCCTAAACAAACTTTACTGTTTGATGGAGAATAAGGTTGAATTATTAGTATCCTAAACAACCTTACCTTAATAAGGTTCAGAGACTTCATAAACTTATGTTATTTACCTTTTTAAAGGTCCTGAGTTTTTATTAAAATTCAAGTGCTATAGAATCTATAAATATATTAAAATAGTCTAAATAAAGACATTTTTTAAGACCTGACTCCTTTACCTACCCTGCTGAACTGTGGAGTCCAATAGTTTTTCATTGGTCTTCTCTCTCTGCACTTTAGACATTCTCCCTTAGTGACAATTCAGCTCTATGACAATCACCTATCAATCTGTATAATCTTAAGCCTACGTTTCTCCTAAGCTCTGGATCTGCACTATGCAATATGACAGCCACCAGCCATTGAACTATTATAAGACAGCATCAGTGGAATGAATGGATAATCTTTCAAATGGACTATTTAAAAAACATTGAGTACACTGATTATTGTATATTTATTAAAAATCAGTCTCAGTAATTCATAATTACACCTCAGATCTTACTTGAATTTATAGAAATCTGAGGAACTTAAGTCTAGAAGGCTTACCATTTTTACTATATCAGAATACGCTGATTCAACAATTACACCACGATTAGTTGAAACATACTCAACCAGTTCATTCAGTGTTGCCCTTTTAATTTCTTTGCTCTTCAAGTCTGAAACAGAGTCCATGAAATCAAACAGTATACAACACTGCTGCAACTTCTGACAGAAAAGCTCTTGTTGTTCATTGGAAGTGGCATCTATAAATAAAAATAAAGAAAAACTTAGAAATAACCTACTCAGAAATTACCTTTAATAAGCTTATTAATTTTATAGATGCTATTCACACACATAAAATAAAAAAACTTCTCTCAAGAATCTAGTGAAGAAAAAAAAAATCATGAGAAATTCACCCGTCTAATCTCATCATTCATGCCAGAAACCAGGATCCACAATGGACTTTTCTTCCTCTCTTACTACCCATAATCAACCATTATATGTTATTGATTCTGTTTAACATATCTGGAATCTACCCTTTTTTTGGTCATTCTCACTGCCATTTTAATTATCCTCATCTTCCATCATCTAAATTACAGCAATGATATCCTAACTACTCCTCTTGCCTGGTCCCATAACTACTACAACTCCTGATTTACCTTCTAAACTACCTCAAAAGCTAAAAATTGTGCTAAACAGAAAATCAATCTGATCACACTCAATACTTTTCAATGATTCTCCAAAAATTACAAATTGAAACTCAAACTTGTGTACAAAATTCAGCTGCCTGTTGTCAACAATCAACTCTCAACACTTTGCAGCATGTAACCCTTTGGTTAAACCATATTCCCTCGACTTGTTGAGATTTTACAATTTCCTTTGCATGGAATGTTCTTTTCCCACATTCCCACCCTGGGAACCCTCCCCATTTATTAAGTTTCAGCAGAAACATATTCCCCTCAGAAACTCTAGGACACTAAAGCTAAACTGGTTAATCCCCTTTTACCCAAATGTAGCTTAGGTTTGTACCTAAGTTACCTACCGTAACATTTTTTGTTCTATGTGGCAATTATGTTTTACATGTACAACATTCCTAGACTGCAAGGCCCCCAAAGACGGGAAACAAGTGTTATTTTTATCTCTATCTCTGTCTGTCCCTCTCCCCACACCCCACCACCTCTTATATCTAGAACAGTATCTGGCACACAATAGGCATTCAGTAAATGTTTCTTGTTTTACTTTCTACTTATTTACAAAACTATGGACACATTATATTGATTTGAGTCTAACATATGTATTCAATCCTTTTGTTTCCAACATTCAAAAAACAACAAATTTCAATTCTGAACTTTCACATCTGTAAACAAGGACCTTCAATTAGCTCAATTATTTAAGTTTCTTAATTAGGGGGATTAAATTAAAAAAAAAAACCCTCATATGCACCTACTTAATATACTTAATTTGAAAAAGTAGAAGATGAATAATACCTCTGCTTTTTGTAAGCTTCCCAATTACGCTAAACTTGTTAGACTGGGTATGTGTTACACACTAGAGAAGGGGTGATTATTTGAGCTGGAAGAATCCTTCTCAACTCATACTGTACAGGAAATCCCCATACGTTTTTTCAGTTTCTCAGTAATACCTTTATCTATTTGTAAAGATATCTATATCCTCATTGTATAACTTTATATCTGTTTTTAATTTTTTTTAATTATTTTTATTTATTTTTGAGAGGCAGAGAGAGACAGAGCGCAACTGGGGGAGGGCAGAGAGAGAGGGAGACACAGAATCCGAAGCAGGCTCCAGGCTCTGAGCCATCAGCCCAGAGCCCGACGTGGGGCTTGAACTCACGGACCGCAAGATCGTGACCTGGCTGAAGTCGGACGCTTAACCGACTGCGCCACCCAGGCGCCCCAACGTTTATTTATTTTTGGGACAGAGAGAGACAGAGCATGAATGGGGGAGGGGCAGAGAGAGAGGGAGACACAGAATCGGAAGCAGGCTCCAGGCTCTGAGCTGTCAGAACAGAGCCCGACGCGGGGCTCGAACTCACAGAGTGTGAGTGAGATCATGACCCCAGCCGAAGTTGGACGCCCAACCAACTGAGTCACCCAGGCGCCCCACCATCAGCATCTTTTTTTTTTTTTTTTACATTTATTTTATTTTTGAGAGGCAGAGAGAGACAGAGAGCAACTGGGGGAGGGCAGAGAGAGAGAGGGAGACACAGAATCCGAAGCAGGCTCCAGGCTCTGAGATGCCAGCACAGAGCCTGACGTGGGGCCCAAACTCACGAACTATGAGATCATGACCTGAGCTGAAGTTGGATGCTCAACCGACTGAGCCACCCAGGTGCCCCACTTTATATCTTTATTATTATATCTTTATAACATATATTATATCTTTATGTATAATTATACATAAAGATTATACATAAAGATTATACATAAAGATTCCCCATTATACTGATGGGGAATATAGGGAAATAGGTGTCGTACCTTTACAAGCTAACTCAGTTCTGACAGAGTTTTAAAAATATTTTTAAGCTATTTTTTCCTTTTAATACAAAAACTCATACAATATCCCATTTCACTATGTGGTCCAGCCCTAATTCTCCTTTTCCTCCCACTACCAACTCAACAGGAAATCACTGCCTTTCTTGTTCCTCAAAGGCCATGTGTCTGCTCAAACTCTTCCTTACCTGATATACCTTACCAGATTTCCTCCCCTATGTTTCACTCACCCTCCAAGAATAAAATTAAATCTCACATTGTCCACAAAATTTCCCTTAGGTAGTAAGTAGGTCAGAACACAGTGATCCCTCCCTTCTCTGAACATCTACAGTACTCAGTCTCAATCATAGAGTTGAGTATGCATTATGTTTAAGTCTGTATTTAATGAGTATTTCTTTTATCACCCACCAAAAGATTTCAGATTCCATAAAGGCAAGGATCATTCACTGAACAAGTTTTCTTTTTATTTCTTTTATATCATAGTGTAGGGTATATAAGAAGTCAACAAACATGTATTTGATGCTTGAAAAAAACTCTTAAATTTGCGGAATAAAGACTATACACTGAAAAACAGGCTACAGAATTAAGTTCAAAATTTCTGCTGGATATCAAAAGTGGTATCAATAAATTACTACATCATGTCTATGCTTAAGAATTTATAGTAATGACCATTTTTATCAACAACCTACCTTGATGGTGATTTAAATGAATTAAATGAGATAATGGTCATGAAGTTGAGTGAATATATTTCAAAGTTGGAATAAAAAAGGAGAAGCCTCTGGCTAACATGTTAGAAGACACAAATGATTTTTAGGACTGGTAAATAGTAGTAGATTCAGGAATATGTTACAAAAAGAAGTTTCATTTTCTGGGCACCTAACTCATAAGAGTCTTCTCTACAGAAAAATTGGTGTTTTTCATAGCTTCTCCATTCAGTAATCCATTTCTTAACTTAAAGATTTATTTGAATTTATTTTTTCTTCTCCAGTATTTTATCTCAGCATTACCTAATGCTTAGACGGGATAGGTCACATCTGGATCTTCCCAAACATTAGAAATATTTAGAAAAGTTAACATTTCAACTCCTTTGGCTCTGAGTTAAAATAGGCATTTCCAGTCCTCAATTTTTTTTAGGTATTAGAGAAAAGAAAAATCCTTTCCCACCTAACCCTAATTTAACTTTCAAAACAGTCCTTAGTTCTGGGGCACCTGGGTGGCTCAGTTGGTTAAGGGTCCAACTTCGGTTCAGGTCATGATATCATGGTTCGTGGGTTCGAGCCCCACATCTGACTCTGTGCTGACAGCTCGGAGTCTGGAGCCTGCTTTAGATTCTGTGTCTCCCTCTCTCTCTCTGCCCCTCCCCCGCTCATGCTCTGTTTCTCTCTCTCCTTCAAAAATAAACAAACATGTAAAAAAGATTTTTTTAAATAATAAAAACTTCTAACTTAGTTCTGAAAGTTAGAATGACTTCCTGTCTTCAAGGGATTACAAACTGCTAGGTACATGACATGCAACATCTTTACGTAGATTAAAAACATTTTTATAATGGTTATCCTAGTAAGAAAAGATGATAACGGTTTTCATCAAGAAGCTATGAAATAGGGGTGCCTGGGTGGCTCAGTTGGTTAAGCGGCCGACTTCGGCTCAGGTCATGATCTCGCGGTTTACAAGTTCGAGCCCCGCGTCGGGCTCTGTGCTGACAGCTCAGGGCCTGGAGCCTGTTTCAGATTCTGTGTCTCCCTCTCTCTGACCCTTCCCCGTTCATGCTCTGTCTCTCTCTGTCTCAAAAATAAACGTTAAAAAAAAAAAATTAAAAAAAAAAAGAAGCTATGAAATATATTGTACTTGTTGATGTTTATTATGTCCCAACTCAGGTGTCTCTACAAAACACAATTTACACTGAATTTTCTCGTAAGAAAAAAAAGAAAAGCAGAAAATATATTTCAATAAGTTGAAAAAAGATCAGACTATATTCTGGCTATACTTCATAAATATGAATGACAACTTGTGAGAAAAAGAACGTGTAATAATTCTCTTTGCTAATGTAAAAAGTGCTGACAAAATCTGTATTGGTGACTTTATACTTTAACTTCACCACTTACAAGAATGCTTCCAAATGAAGTCTGTTATACTCAATGATATTTCAGTTTGGCAATGTCTTAACATTTAGGCAGTAATGTCATGTATTGTTCGAACTTAGTTATTTTTACTGGGCTAATGTTAATTATCCATTTGCCATTTTCAATGTGGATAATGTCCATTTCGATTCCAATGGTGATAGCTTTTTTCCTTAGGATTCTCTATCTGCAATATTCACTGACGTCTTCTATGAGAATTTCACTTAGTGGTTTAAAAATAAAAACACCTGAAGAAACATACAAGTTCACAGGAAAAATTCAGAACACCTTAGAGTACTATGCCATACAGCAACTGGAATGGTAGATGCACACACTGTTAACTGTTACACATCATCCTGAGTACAACACAGTATTTGCTTAGTCAACTTGAAATTAATTACACAAGAGACCCCAAAGTTTTGCTCCAGCAGTTTAAAGCAGGTCCTCTTGAAATAATAACATGTATCCATTTTTTTTTTTTTTTAATTTCATTTAGAGAGAGAGAGAAAGCGCAGCGAGCACACACAACCAGGGGAGGGACAGAGACAGGAGAGAGAATCCCAAGCAGGCTCCACACTGTCAGTGCAGAGCCCAATGGGGGGCTCAATATCACAAATGGTGAGATCATAACCTGAGCCAAAGTCAAGAGAAGTGCCCCTGACATGTATCTATTTCAAGTGGATTATTAATTTCTTCTAAAATTTGTAAATAAATCAGGAACAAATAAAGGATGAGTATTTAAGATCCTGGTGACTGCCATTTAAATGAAGAGAAAAACCAGTCCTATTCATAAATCTTTTAGTATATTTTGGTCTCCCTAAGTATTTACTTGGGAGCAATTCAGACTAGCAATTATTACCAGTAATTATTATCATAGTGTATCGCGTTCAACAGTTTTAAATGCTTTAAGTCTTTAAATTGTCAAAGAAATTTGATTACAATTTAAAAATATTATGACCTAAAAAAATATTATGACCTACATTTATCTCTTCAAAACTATCAGAGAACTAAGGATTTCCTAAAAGTGCTCTTTACTAAGTCCCCAATAAAACAAGCTCTGCATGAAAATTATGGAAGATCTGGGGCGCCTGGGTGGCTCAGTTGGTTGAGCGTCCGACTTCAGCTCAGGTCACGATCTCGCGGTCCGTGAGTTCAAGCCCCGCGTGGGGCTCTGGGCTGATGGCTCAGAGCCTGGAGCCTGCTTCCGATTCTGTGTCTCCCTCTCTCTCTGCCCCTCCCCCGTTCATGCTCTGTCTCTGTCTCAAAAATAAATAAAACGTTAAAAAAAAATTTAAAAAAAAAAAGAAAATTATGGAAGATATAAGAAAAACTGCACGAATCAAAGAATTATTCAAAAACAGATGTGCTTTTTGCCTTGAAAAATACATAATTGGTTTAAACTTGCCTGGAAGATGAGTTTTTCAAATGCATCTTAACTCTCTTCATTTTGTTATGACTGAAATTTGATCCCACTAAAAAATTTTCAGTACTGTAGAAGTCTTAGGCAGAAGGAGAATCAACACAACTCTAGGGAAGGGAGGCATTTAATCTTTGAAGAATTATTAATACAACTTTGAAAACTCACAAAAGCCCTATCAGGTTTCCCTATTTATCTCTAAATGCTTAAGTTTTTTTTCAACACCCAACATGAAGATGTATCTGACTCACACTTTAAGAAATGTTGCTCTAGGGGCACCTGGGTGGCTCCAACAGTTAAGCATTCGGCTCTGTGCTGACAGCTCAGAGCCTGCTTGGGATTCTCTTTCCCTCTTTCTCTGCCCCTCCCCTGCTCTCTCTTTTTCTCAAAATAAGTAAATAAATAAACTTAAAATAAAAAATCGGAAAAAAAGAAATACTGCTCTAGAGAACTGTTTATCAAGGTGTGAATGGCAATCTACTGCTGGGTAGTAAGATCATTTTAGTGGGTCATGACTAGAATTTTAAAATATATATAAAATATCAATGTGTCTCAGTATGAGTACTGAGTAGTAAAGTAAAATGTGGTTTTTTTAAAGTTGATTTATTTTGAGAGAGACAGAGATAGCACGAGCGGGAGAGGGGCAGAAAGAGAAAAGCCCAAGCAGGCTCCATGTTGCCAGCATGGAGTCTGACACAGGGCTCAATCCCACAAACCATGAGATCATGACCTGAGCTGAAACCAAGAGTCAGACACTTAACCGACTGAGCCACCCAGGTGCCCCCTGTAAAATGTGTCTCTTATTATAGTTTGCAGTCAAAAAAGGTTTGAAAACGACTGCTTTACAACATGTACTCTAAGAGGGCACACTACAAAGCGTGTCCAAGATCACAAAATAAATCTGTAATGCAAACAGGATTCAAATCACCTAGAATGCAAGAAAAAGTACATATAAGACCACAGTCTTTGAAATATCTATCAACTGTTCCTCTAATAGCTATATTCTAAATCCTTACCCACTTATAGATTCACAATGTATATTAGTTAAAGATGGCAAATTTGTTTATCTCTTCCCTTTCATTCTAAAATAAGACTGGGGCACCTGGGTGGCTCAGTGGGTTTAGCCTCCGACTTCCGCTCAGGTCATGATCTCAGGGCTTAAGAGTTTGGCCGCGTATCAGGCTCTGGGCTGACAGCTCAGAGCTTGGAGTCTGCTTTGGATTCTGTGTCTCCCTCTCTCTCTGCCCTTCCCCCGCTCACACTTGCTCGCTCTCTCTCAAAAATAAATGAACATTTAAAAAAATTGTTTAAATACGACTAAAAAAAACCCACAACAGAATATAGCTCTGTGTGTGTGTGTGTGTATGTGTGTGTGTGTGTGTGTGTGTGTGTGTGCGTATGTGTGTAAACCCACAATAACAAAGAGAAAGAATGGGCCTTTAGGCAAATGACTTCAACAAATTTCTGGAAAACTCAAAGTACATGAAAAAGTGGTAACTGACAACCAAAAAGCAAGAAGCCACATTCTAGAATAAACAGGGAATTACAGATAAGGTTCCCACAGAACTCTGGATTAGAAATACCTGGTGAAATAGAGGATGGGATTAAGACATGAGCTGAAAATAGGAGATTATATAAATCTGCATGTACTGAACAGTCTACCATCTCAATCCAAAAGTCAGTCAAGCATTCATGCTCCAGGCCAAAAAAAAAAAAAAAAAAAAAAAAAAAAAAAAAGGGGTGGGCAAAGCAACTCAATTGTCCCAGAGAAAAATTCTAGCTTTTACTAGTTAGTTCCTTGACCAATTACTCTAAACAAAAGCAGGCAGTGAGTGAACCTCCATCCAACTTCTAAAGTGATTTTTTAAAATTCACTAATTTTAATAGAAAATAAAGGATCACCAGACATTCAAGTAAAGCCTTGAAACATGAAAGAAAACTAACTAAACAAAAAAAAGACGCCAAACAATGGGTTAATTTAGCATATCACTTTGAAATTTCAAATGCCCAGGAGAAAAGACTGAACGCTTTCAAATTAAAAAAAAAAAAAAGTTGGGGTGCCTGGGTGGGTCAGTTGGTTGAGCACCTGACTTCGGTTCAGGTCATGATCTCCAGGTTTGTGAGTTCCAGCCCCGCGATGGGCTCTGCTGACAGCTGGGAGCCTGGAGCCTGTTCTGTTTCCCTCTCTCAGCCCCTCCCTTGCTTACACTGTCTCTCTTTCTCTCTCAAAAATAAATTAAAAAAATTTTTTTAATTAACTCACAAAAGAACCAGAGACAGATATCCAAGATGACGCAAGAAGATAATGGGGCTATATCATTCAAATTCTAATGCCAATCTAGAACTCTGTTAACTAGCCAACAATCAATAAAGTATAAGGATTCAATAAAGGCATTTTCAGATATACAAACACTTGGAAAACTTAGCACCCTCACAACCTTTCTTAAGAAATTACCTGAGGACATGATGCAGCAATAAAGGAAAAAGAGAAAAAATGGAATCCAGGAATAGGGGAAAACAATCCAGAAAAGCAATTAAGTCCTAGAGAGCAACTGAGCCATTCAGAACAGGAGGAATAAAGCCCTATGAGAGTTATGCCTACAGGAAGATCAATAGGATATCATATTGCATGGAAAACTGAAGAAAAACTTAAGAGTATGTTAAAAGTACAAGGAAAGAAAAAGATACACAATGAGAAACTCCAGTTTCTAAATACTAAAAAAAAAAAACTATATAAGGAAATGTAATTACATTATGTGGCTCTGAAGCCTATATAGTCAACAACATAAGCCTTCACTCACTTTCAACTTTAAGAATTACAATTTACAAAAATCTTAACTGTGGTACAGAAAATGTTACCAACCTTAAAAATGTAATAATGTAAAGATGACTAAGGTTGAGGGTGAAAGAAGAGGAGGAGAAAGTGAGTGGCACCACCTTTCCAACTTCATTTCCCATTATGCCCGCTTTTATATCCCATGTTCCATTTATAATGATACCTGAAGTTTCCTGTTTTACGTGCACTGGCTGGAATGGACTCTACCATTCTCATTCTTCATCCTCTTCAGAAGCAAATAAAGTCAGTGCTTACCTAAACACTAACCAATGAGAAAAAACTTTAGCCAAAGGATTTCAAGTCTACCGGAACCATCAAACACGACTATCTCCCCTGCTATGAGAGAACTAAGATATTTTTGCCTAATACCATTATTTATAAAATTTCCTTTGTTCTAATTTCATGCTTAGCAAGTGTAGTAGTTTTAAATTTTGTCCACAGGGGCGCCTGGGTGGCTCAGTCGGTTGAGCGTCCGACTTTGGCTCAGGTCATGATCTCACAGTCCGTGAGTTCGAGCCCTGCGTCAGGCTCTGTGCTGACAGCTCAGAGCCTGGAGCCTGCTTCGGATTCTGTGTCTCCCTCTCTCTGACCCTTCCCTGTTCATGCTCTGTCTCTCCCTGTCTCAAAAATAAATAAAAACGTTAAAAAAAATTAAAAAAAATTTTTTTGTCCACAAATTATCTAACACCCCTCTCTTCAAAACGTGTTTATTTCTCCTATGAAATGTGGGCTAGACTTAGTCACTTGCTTCTAGGGAACAGTCTCAGTACTGCAGAAGTGAAGCTACGTGACTTCCAACTAAAGGCCATAAAAGTGAGATTATGTGACTTCTATGACTGGTTCTTTCTAAAAAGAATCAGAGTCACAAGAGGTCTCATGTTTCATAGAATAAACTATTTGAGAAAAATAATGCCTATGTAGTTGGGTATATACTCTGGTTGATTACACTAATTCATCTAATATTAGCAAACTTTGTAAAAATTTTTTGAAGATTAAATTAGAATCTTTAAGAAAATGTGGTGAGAAAGTTTTAACTATACTCTTTAGTGTCAGTTTGTAAAACTTATTTAGGAAAACTGTACCACTAAATCATACACAGTACAAATGTAAATTAGCCAAGTTCATGACTTAGTAATAAATGCCAATTTATTAATTTGTGATGGGAAATTATTCCTCCATGTACCATATTAGAATATTCCAGTTATGCGTTCCTTAGGCAGACCTACAGGAGAAGCCAGATCACTATCAGAATGATGTCTGGTGTTTTAATTTTCTATTGCTTAGTAACAAATCATTCCAAATTTAGTGGCTTGAAACAATAATTATCTATCACAGTTTTTTTAAGTCAGAGATTCAGACAGAACATAGCAGGGACAACTTATCTCTGTTCCATGAAGTCTAAGGTCTCAGCTAGAAAACTAGAAAACTTAGAGGGAGAAATCTGTGAAAGCTAAATCACTCATATATGTGTTGATAGTTAATTCAGGCTTTTGAATGAAGGTCTAGCAGGGGCTAGTGCCAGAACCACCACATGTGACCTCTCCATGTGGCCTAACCTTCCTCACAATATGTTGACTGGGTTCCCGGGGCAAGTAATTTGAGAGATCTAACAAAAGACAAGAAAGACTTTTATGAAGACAATTACAAAACTTTTATGAAATATATAAAAGAAATAAATAGCAGAGATATAGAATTATTCATGGATGAGAAGACATCTTCCTCAATCTATACAGAGAAAGCATTTTGGATTGTAACATGATGCTGCACTCAATTGACAGAGTGTTTTGTTGGAACCTGAAGAGTTGCTCTTAAAATTCATCAGGAAAAATGAAGAGCCAAGAATAGCCAAGCTGATATTTAAGATGAAGAAGGGAAGACTAACCTTACTACATACAGTGATTAAAACTACACGACTTGAGACAGGAATAGACAAAAAGACCACTGGAAAAGAAAAAAATAAGGTACCTAGGAACATACTAGGGTACATATACAGAAGATTAATATATAATAGAGTTGGGTTTTTTTAATGTCAGTAGTGAATTTTTTAATTTAATAAATTATGGTAGGACCATTGGTTATTCATATGGAAAAAAAATTAGATCCCTCCTTCACACCATTTATAAAAATTAATTCTTTTAGAGAACTAAAAGACTAAACGTGACTAGGTAAAGTGTGAAACATTTAACTTTATAACCAACTCTGGACTGGCATCCAGAATTCACAAAAGAACATCTATAAATCAATAAGAAAAAGACAAATCTATAGAAAAGAGCACATGAAACATAAATGATCAATAAACATATGAAATGACATTCAACCACACTGGAAAGCAGAAAAATGTTAATATGTATAAACCATACATATGAATTTACGTGTGAAATACATCACTCCATACCCATTGGATTCAAAAATAACAAAAAGTGTGGGCAACACTGCTGCTTCCAGCAGGCTCGACTTTCCACTGTAACATACTAAAAACTGGAGCAAATATGTGAAATAACTGTTTTCAGATGCTGGAAAACACGCAATATGGGACTGTGATCCTTAAGAGAACGGAAACAGAGTGAGCCCACAATCACATAAGCTCTCTGTTAGCACTTTCCAGACTGCACCATAGGGAGAAGACTCAAAATAGCAAACAGGCTTGCTGAGCTAAATACAAAGTGGAAATCAGGGCTAATGAAGTGGCTGGAATCTACAGGTTAAAGTACTAGAGAGAAAGGAACTATACAGAGAAGGAATTTCTATTATTCTACTTACATTGAAGTGATGATACAACTTGTTTCTTTTGCTTACATACCAAGTCATTGTTGAATGTAAAAGCTATCCTGGATTCTGGCATGAATCCCACATGATCATGATGTATCATCCTATTTGTATGTTGCTAAATTCAATTTGTAAATATTCTGTATAACATTTTTGCATCTTTGCATTTTGTTGTTGTTGTAATGTCCTTGTCAAGGTTCTTTTTTCTTTTTTCTTTTTTTTAGTTCTCAAGTTAGACAACATACAGTGTAGTCTTGGCTTCAGGAGTAGAATCTAGTGATTCATCACATACATATAACACCCAGTGCTCATCCCAACAGTGCCCTCCTTAATGACCATCACTCATTTACCCCATTTGTCACAGTTCTTAATTACGATTCAATTAAGTAGGTATAAGACTTGTTTAGATTTTTGTTTCTTCTTGTGTCAGTTTCAGAAAGCTGTTTATTTCAAGGGATTTTCCCAATTCCTTTAAGTTTTCAAACGTATTGGCATGATTATATATTTGAAAGCTATACCTAGATAAAAGAAAGGTACTAATTATTACTACAAAAGAAGCTAAAATTTTAGACTACAGGAAGTTCAACTTCTAGCAAGACAAGGTAAAAGCTCCACAGACCTGCACTCCAGTGAAACAGATGAAAATAATTTTTAAACCTTGAAAGCTTCTGGAAATGGCCCTACGGTAAGCAGCAAATGAGGAAACATCTATCCAAGAATACTTACGAAAATTTATTAAGAACGGCAAGAATGTGTGGTATCTGAACAAAGTGCCTCTCTCCTCTCGGCTTAGCTAAGCAGAAACTCCACTCTGGAGGGAGGCAGCCAAGAACACAAGGACCCCTTTACTACCAGATCTTGATCAGGCAGCTTTCCTTAGGTGAGGAGCATGATGTTGGCATTTCTCACCCTGCCCACAACTACCTATTACTGAGTTTAAGTTCTGGGCCAGTGCAATTGAGAAGAAGGGCTCCCTTCTTTGGCCCAACTTCCACTCATGGACAGAGGCTCTACCCCTGGTGCAGCACCACTGAGAATACTGGGGCTATCATTATCTCAGTCCTAGCCTGTAGGTGCTTCCATGCTGGAAGAGGCAAGCCAAAAAGATCTTAGGCTAATGCTCCTTCTCCACCTTCTGCTCAGCTCCTGAAGTAGGGTGTCATTCAGAGAGAAGCATGCCATTGTCCCTATCCCCAGCTCCAGAGTCCTAACTCAAAAAATTTGCCTGGGGGCTGGGGGGGTGGGGGTGGGGAGCAAGACATAAAACAGCTGTTATGTCCCTTCCCAAAGGAAATGACTTCTTTTGCAACACAGCATAGAAAAGTTCAAGGTTAGGGGTGTTCTCAAAAACAGTGGGGGTTATAGTGAATGGCAATGGGAAGATTTGTAAATTCACTGAGAAAATAGGCTTTAGTCAGCTAGTAAGCAGAATACCAGGGAAAGAAACAGCTTGGAGGAGCACTCTGGTGTTAGAACAAATATCAGACACTGACCTCAGGAACTATTCCTTCCAAAAAGCCTGAATTTGACTAGATTAGTCAGAAAAAATTACAACAATTTATGCCCCAGAGCATTGTTGAGAACAATTAAACAAGCTGGAAGTCACTGGAATTTAAAGCTGGGGGTGTTGTTAGGAAAACATAAAGAGAGCCCTGTCAAAAGCACCTTCATCTCAGGGTGACTACTGGCATACCTAAAGCTGCATCCTCTAAGGAACAATATTAGACCCAGTCACTAACCAAGTAAGTGACAACAATAAGCTCTGAGGGGTGGCACAAGTACCCAGTATTGTACTGCTATAATATATTAAATACATTATCTAAAGTGCTCAGTTAACAACAACAAAAAATTTACAAGATACACAAAGAAACAGGAAAGTATGTCCCATATACCAAAGGGAAAAAAGAGAAGGCAATAGAAACTGCCTATGAGAGCAACCAAATGTTGGATTTAAGAGAAAATGACTTCAAAGCAGCCATTATAAATATATTCAAAGAACTAAAGGTAACCATCGCTGAAGTAAAGAAGATATGACAATGTCACATCAAATAAAGGATGTCAATAGAAACAGACTTTACAAAAAAAGAAAAAGAAAGAGAGAAACAAGAAGATTCTGCATTGCCAAGTACAATAACAAAATGAAAAACTCACTAGAAGGACTCAACTGGTGTGAACTGGCAGAGGAAAGAATTAGGGAAGTTTGAAGATAAATTGATACAGACTATGAAATCTGAATACAGAAAAAGAGGTGAATAAAAATGAACAGAACTTCAGGAACACCTGGGTGGCTCAGTTAGGTGTCTGACTCTTGATTTCAACTCAGGTCATGATCCTATAGTTTGTGAGAATGAGCCCCACATTGTGCTCTGCACTGACAGTACAGAGCCTGCTTGGGACTCTCTCCTCTGTCTGTCTCTCCCTCTCTCTGCCCCTCCCCTACTCATGAATGCTCTTTCTCTCTCAAAATAAATTTTAAAAACATTAAAAAAAATGAACAGAATTTCAATCTGTGGGACACCGTGTACCACATGCACATAAAAGGAGAAAAAAGAAAGAAGCAGAAAAAATATTTGAAGAAATCATGACTGAAACTTCCCAAATTTACTGAATAACATTAAGCTGCATATCCAGAAAGCTCAACAACTCTAAGAAGGAAAAATACAAGGGAGATTCACAGATATACCATAAAAGTGCTGAAAGTCAAAGACAAGGAGAAAAATCTTGAAAGCTGCAAAAGAAAAACAACTAGTCACTTACAAGGGCTAACATTAATGGTTAATTTCTCAGTAGAAACAGTAGAGGCTAGAAAACAGCAGAGTAACATATTCAAACTGCTCAAAAAGAACAAACAAAATAACCTGTCACCCCCAAATCCTATATCCAGCAAAGCTATCATTCAAAAATGAAGGCAGGGGCACCTGGGTGGCCCAGTGAGTTAATTGTCATTATCTCATAGGTTCATGAGTTCGAGCCCCACATCAGGTTCTGTGCTGACATCTCAGAGCCTGGAGACTGCTTTGAATTCTGTGTCTTTCTCTCTCTCTGCCCTTCCCCTGCTCATGCACTCTCCCTCTCAAAAATAAACATTAAAGAAAACTTAAAAAAAAAAAAAAGGCAAAATAAAGATATTCCCAAATAAACAAAAACTCAGAGGTTACCCAGACTGCCTTACAAGAAACATTAAAGAAATTCCATCAGGCTGAAAGCAAATAACCACAGAAAGTAATTCCAATCCAAAAAGAAACCACAAAGAACTCCAGTAAATTATGTAATTATAAAAGGAAGTATAAATGCATATATTTTCTTTTTTCTCTTAGCTGATTCAAAAAAACCCCAATGTATAAAGTAATATAAATACACATATATATAATATATATATTGTAAATATATAATTAGGTTATTACCATATATAGAAATATAACATATTTGCCAATAACAGCACAAAGGAGATGGGTGGAAGCAAACATGTACTGGGCTAATGAATGAATGATGATAAAGCATTAAGTACAATAAAACACTATTGGGTTTGTAACAATAAATGTAACTGAATAACAACACCATAAAAAGGAGGAAAAGGAAATACACGAATACAGAAGTAATGTTTCCATATCTCACTGGAAATAAGCTAATATAAATCTCAAGTTGATTCCAATAAATATATACATGATAAGCCCAAGGGCATCCACTAAAAATACTCAAAAGATGTGATAAAAAATCATTAAACAAACAAATGCTGCTGTGAAAAATATTCACCTAATACTAAAGAAAACAGTAAAGGAAGAATGTAGAACAAAAAAGGCACGTGACACAGAAAACAAAAAGTAAAATGGCAGACATAAATCCAACTATATCAACAAATAACATTAAATACAAATGGATTAAACAATCCAGTCAAAAGGCAGTGATTTCAAACTGAATTAAAAAAGACCTAATTATATGCTCTTCTCCCCATAACAAGTTACAGATTCAAAGACACAAATAGACTGAAAAGGATGGAAAGTGATATATCATGCAAACACAAGAAAGCTAGAGTGGTATACTGATATCAGATAAACAGATTTTAAAACAAACAAACAAAATTGTATTAGAGATAGAGATCCATTTTATGATGAAAGGGTCAATTCATGACTAAGATGCAACAATTACAAAATATGTGCACTTACTAACAGTTCCAAAATATATAAAGCAAAACTAAAAGAAGTGAAGAAAGAAATGGACAATTCAACAAGAGAGACTTCAAGATCTCATTAAAAAAAAAAAAAATTTTTTTTTTAATGTTTATTTATTTAGAGAGTGCGCACGAGTGGGAGAAGGGCAGAGAGAGAGGGGAGAGAGAGTCCCAAGCAGGCTCCACACTGTCAGTACAGAGTCCTACACAGGGCTCGAACTCATGAAACCATGATATCATGACCTAAGCCGAAATCAAGAGTCAGATGCGTAACGCAATGTGCCACTCAGGCGCCCCATAATATCTCATTTTTAATAATGGATAGAACAACTAGACACAAGATCAAGGAAATACAAGGCTTACACTATAAATTAACCAGATCTAACAGACTTCTATAGAACACTAAGGAATTTATATTTACTATAGAATTCTCCAGCCAACAACAGCAGAATACATACTCTCAAGTGCACATGGAACAGTCTCCAGGACAGGTCATATGCCAAGTTATAAAACTACCTCAAAAAAAGTAAAAACAGAAATACCACAAAGTATGTCCTCGACCATGGTAGAATGAAATTATAAATCAGTAACAGAAAACAAATTGGGAAAATCACAAATATGCAGAAATTAAACCATACACACTCCTAAATAACTAATGTATCAAAGAAGATACCAAAGGAAAAATCAGAAAATATTTTGAGACAAATGAAAATGAAGACATAACATACTAACACATCTGGGATGTAGCTAAAAAGTATTTAGAAGGGAATTTATACCTGTAAATACCTATAGAAAAACAAATAAAAATCTCAGATCAATAACCTAATTCTTTCAATTTCAAGTGTGCCAGAATAGCCAAAACAATCTTGAAAAAGAACAAAGTAGGAAGACTCAGACTTTTCCATTTCAAAATGTACTACACAAAACAAAGGTAATCAAGACAGTGTGGTACTGATAAAACAATAGAATACAGATCAGTGGAATAGAACTGAAATCCCAAAAATAAAACCATGTGCCAACTGATTTTGAACAAGTTAAACAAGTTTTCAACAAGTTTCCTTATCTAATGGGGAAAATGTATTTTCAACAAATGGTGCTAGGACATCTGAATAGCTACATGCAAAAGAATAAATCTGAACTGTTATATCACATTCCATACAAAACTTGAACTCAAAATGCATCAAAGACCTAAAAATGTAAAGGCTAACATATAACATTCTTAGAAGAAAACATAAAGGTAAACTTAATGACATCAGATTTGGGAAAGATTTTTAGGACACCAAAAGCATGAGGAACAAGAAAAAAAGATAATTTAGGATTTTATCAAAATTAAAACCATCTGCACTTCAAAGGATACCATTAAGAAAGTGAAAAGACAAAGGAACATTACGACTTGATAAAAAGACAACTCAATTAAAAAATGGGCAAAGGGTCTGAAGAGTCATTTCTACAAGGAAGATACACCAAATGGCCAAAAAGCACATTAAAAGATGCTTGACATCTTTAGTCATTAGAGAAATGCAAATCATAACCACAAAAATTTCACACTTCATACCTGTTAGGATGGCTGTATTAAAAACGTCAGAGTAACAAGTGTTGGTGAGGGTATGCAGAGATCATAAACTGGTGGGTAGGAATGTAAAATAGCATGACCATGGTGGAAAACAAGTGTGGCAGTTCCTCAAGCAATTAAACACAAAATTAGATGTGACCCAAAAATTCTACTTCTAGGTATACACCCAAGAGAAATTAAAACATATGCTCACACAAAAACTTGTACACAAATTGTTTACAGCAACATTATTCATAATAACCAAAAGGTGGAAATCCAAATGTCCATCAACTGATGAATGGACAAATAAAATATGGTACTAAAGCCATACAATGGATTATTACTCAGCCATAAGAGGAATGAAATACTGATACATGCTACCACATGACTGAAAATATTATGTTAGGTGAAAAGAAGCCAGTGCTATAAAAGACTTACAAAAGACTATATATGATCCCATTCATATAAAATGTCCAGAACAGGAACAGAAAGTAGAGAGAAGGCAGAGTATAGAGACAGAAAGTAGATCAGTGGCTGCTTAGAGTAGGGGATGAGTGAGGCGAGGAGTAATAGTTAAATGCTATGGCATTTCTTTCTGACATTATGAAAATGTTCTAAAATTGACTGTAGTGATAGTTGTAAATATCTGTACATATACTAAAAGTCATGGGTGAATTGCACGGTATATGAATTATATCTCAATAAAGCTGTTAAAATTTTTAGTTCAGTCCTGGTCTCTAAAATATTTTCATGCTAAATATGCAAAACATCACTGAAAGACAATGAAAGTTTAAAGATCAGCTGTGGTTTAAAGATCAAATGCCACTAACCAATAATCATAAAAATTTCATTCTACCCCAAATGTATATACAACACATGGCTAGAATACCGTTGTTTGGTCTTTATGCCATCTATACTTATTTATACAGAACATGTAAATGAAAACACAAAAACCACATCATAAAATAAGAATTAATAATATTTTATCAACAGAACTACATAGGTTGGTTTTAAGAACAGTTCACTGAATAAAAAAAATAAATTCCATAGGGTAAGATAATTTGTGGAGCTTTCCTGTGTAATGTAGATTTGATCACTGTCTCAAATTCATGTTACCAGAAAATATAGTTTATATTTATTTCTCTTAAGACCTCAAATATCAAGTAGAATAGTGAAATTTCAATATTCATTATCAAAAACCTTCCTTTTCTTGCCCATTTTCATAAAAATGTAATAAACTAAACTTCTTAGGGACAACCAAATTATTTCAAGTTGTTGATTGTTAATCTATTTTACCTTTAAGAACAAATAGTTTTAAGTATCAAGTATCATAATCTGTAACAGAAGTTTTATAGGTATAATTTTCCTTAAAGGAAAAATGGATCATATTTCCAATTAGTGCTGCTCACATTTTAGAAATCTAAAGTAGGATCTCATATAGGATTCATGCTACAAATTATAGAACAAGCACTGTATCATAGCAACCCAGCAATACCACTACAGTGACACGCTGAGGATGCAATCCAAGATTCTAATTTAAGAAACTGGCACAGAATATAGGACATGTAGCTTTTTTTGGCAATACTCCTAGAACATTAATAACTGAGACTCTAAATTCAGCTTTTATTTGAAACTTTAGAGGATCAAACTATTATAAAGGAACAATAGAAACATTTATTAACAAATGAGTCACAGCATTGCAAATAGGACTTAGTTTAGGACCTAGGATTTCACTAAAATTGAAAATGGCCGGAAAAAAATGGAGGCATCACCTTTTAGGAAATTTGAATACATGAACCCTAACAATTTGAAAATGAATCCTAATATACAAATATTACTTTAATAAAACCACTGGACTACTAAAACTTTAAAGAACATAAATATTTCTATGATTTACTCGTTACTATTCAAAGGTGAATGTATCCACAATCATTGCATTATAGAAGGATAAAAATACACTGTTTGATTTTTATCTCAAAAAAATTAACTTTGTTATCTTTTGTCTTCAAAAACAACTTCTGATAAAGTAGAAAAGAACAAGAAATGAAGATGAGCCAATATGGGGCATTTCTTAGAATATAGAAATATGGAATTTTAGAAAGCTGAATACTGAAAAGCAGACTCCTGAGAGAGTATGTGAATATACCTCATTTCATTGCGCTTCCCAGATATTGCAGTTTTTACAAACTGAAGGTCTGTGGCAACCCTGCATTGAGCAAGTCTATTGGCACCATTTTTCTAACCGCATTTGCTCATTTTGTATCTGTGTCATGTTTTGGTAATTCTTAGAATATTTCAAACTTTTTCATTATTTTATGTTATGGTGACTTACAATCAGTGATTATGACTCACTGAAAGCTGATGATTAGCATTTTTTTTAGCAATAAAGTATTTTCAAATTAAGGTACATACTTTTTAGCCATAATGCAATTGCACACTTAAAAGAATACAGTACGGTGTTAATACAACTTTTATATGTGCTGGGAAATAAAAAAATTCATTTCACTCACTTTATTGTAATATTTACTTTATTGTGGTGGAACCAAACCTGCAAACCTGCAATATGAATATGAATATGAAACCTGCAATTTGAAATGTGCCTATAAATGGAATATCCGTGTCATGGGCTTAATTCAATTTGTTTTTTGGTTGTTGTTTTTTTCTGTGATAAATTTTGAAACATTGTTTTTGCTTAATTCAATTTGAATATAAAACCTGTTATTCATTAAATAAAACAGGTTTTTAGAAGCATTTTGTTTTTCATTTGGAATTTTGGGGGGACGAGAAGTATTAAACAGATCTTCATAGATCAATGCCTCTATAGTTATTTTCAGTTTTCATGGCTGTAATGAGGTTCCATCTGGCAGCTACTCCTCCCTGTAACTCCTAAGAAACACCTGCTACCCGTGTTAAGGAAAAGGATTACTGACTTAACAAGGCTGTTCAAATCTCAAAAACAGGCCCTAAGGTCTACAAACACCCCACCACCAGGCCATAGATGGGCTTCAGGGTTGTGGTGGTGGTGGTGGTGAATCCAAGAACCCTAAAATTATACATACAATATCGTATATGATATTTTCTGAGAAGATGATGCATTTCTTTAATCAGGTTTTCAAAGAGATCCATGTATAACCTCCCTAAAATTAAATACCAGTGGTCTTAGAAATTATTTCCTCTCCTTTTTATACAAGGAATTTTTCTAGGTCTAAAGTGATTTGATCTAGTATTTCCAGAAATAAAAAACTTTATTCAGAAACAAATCTAAATTAATTTTAGAGGCGCCTGGATGGCTCAGTAGGTGAAGCATCCAATTTCTGATCTCAGCTAGGTCTTGATCTCAGGGTGGGTGAGTTCAAGCCCCATACTGAGCTCCATGCTGGGGATTAAACCTACTGAAAAATAATAATAAAAATGAAAAATTAATTTTACTGTTTTCCTTTCAGAAGTATGCTATTTATAATATCCAGTTAAAGTAAAAAAGGGTTACAGAATAGCATACATTATGTGATACCACTTAATGGGAAAATATGAGAATGATTCTCAAAATTTTAAGAGATGTTTCCTCTGGGGATTTTTATTTTCTACCTTTGTAAGATTCTTTTTTGACTTAAATTTTAACAGTCTATCAGTTTTTATAAAAATCATAAAGACACAGAGTAGTTAAGAATATGACATTTCTTATTGCACAGTCCTTAAGTGAGTTTATTTTAGAAAACCATGAAAACTGAAACTCACTCATGACTCACAGCAAGAATTGTATCCTAAAATAGTCATTCCTATTCCACGGGAGAAGCTACTTATCCAGACTTAAAAAAAAAGAAAGAAAGAAAAAAAAGAAAAAAAAAAGCAGTTCTCAAAATATCAAAATATGTTATGTGTAAGGTCATCCATGTAGTCCAAATTAAAAACAGGATATCAAAATATATGAAATACCAAAATCAGTGCCTGGTTACCTGGTAGCTAGGTAAAAGCAGGGTTACTTTTAAGTTTCCTACATGAATGACAGAAATTTCCTATGAAAGAAAAACGACTATTAAAACTAAATGCACCTTAAAAGCATTTCATTGATACATTTACTACTTTATTTCCACTCTGGATTCAAATTTAGGCTGTTCATACACTGGGACAAACGTATGTGGACAAAAGAGATGACATCGTCTAATTTGTTTTCCTGGAGCATTTACAGGAGAATAAAATCAGTAAAGTGACAGATGAATTAGCCCAACTGATTTTTATATCCAAGACTTAGCGGTTTTGCTCAATTTATTTCCTCTCTCAAATTGGGAAATAATGATCAGAAAGATTATGCTAATGTGGCTGCAAATACAAGTTTTCACAACTGTGTCTACATAGCTTAAAGGGAGAGTGAAATATACATAGCATTTCCAAAAGAGAGGCAAAAATAAGTAGACAGGCTGATTGGTTCTTGATATTTCAAAATAACTCCTCAAAGCTGCTAATTATAGATTTTAACCTTAACTTCATATTATAAATCTAGCTCGGACAAAAGTGCTGAGTGATTAAAAGTTCCTTCATCTTATTTCTCAGCACACATTCATAAAAAAAATGTTCTCCAATAAAAATTTTTACATTACTTTAAAAAGGGAGGAATGGTGCTAAAAGGGAGACTCCAAAGAGTATCAATGAAGTATTTCTATATCAGAAGAATTTAAGAAATAAAAATCCTCTGCTTTGAAGATTCTTAGAAAAAACTATGTTCACTACTGGTCTATCTGCCCAGGACCTAAAAGAAATCAGTCTTCACAAGGCTCAATTACTATTATTTTTCCTTTGCACTGTTAGAAAATAAGGTGTTAATGTTGCTTTAGTGCAGGCAATACACATTTTCAGTTTAATATTATAGAGGAAGAATCAATAACCAACTGAAAAGATACTGAGCTATAAATGACTTGCACAAAAATATAGCCTACCTGTTTTGTTTTCTTCATCAACAAAATGCTAAATTTAGTGCTATATGTAAACACTATGGGACTTGGTTATCAATCATTATAAAACTGTCAATCACTGCATGACACAAAATGGTGTTTTTCTTTAAGTCAATTTAATAGTTTTTGCTTCATTATCTCATTCAATAAATAATAAAATCAAGAACTGACTACCTAATTGCTGGGGAAGAAGATACGTATCTCAGGTCTTGGAGCACTTTACTTACAGTCTAAAGGCAGAAAACAGGCAGTAAGTAATTCTAACCTCACTCATGCACTTGTCCCGACATATTTTGTGATCTCCCTCACACATATACCATCTGGCGTACACAGACATTCCACTGAAAAGTGAGTAGATAATCCTTATTTGGCCAGAAGACCAAGTAGCCAACATTTCAAACTATAACCATTTTCTAACAGGCAAACTTGAAAATCTTGTAATTAATGTTTAGAAGTCATAGAAATTACCAAATGAGCACTCCGTGATTCACACTTCCAAAAGAATATCTCAAAATGTCAAATTTCAAAATACAACTCTAGGTTTTCCATCTAGATTATCCCATCTATCTAAGATACATCTTAAATACACCTCTTTCTCTCCATTTCAGCTGCTACCACCCCTAGCCCAAGCCACGCCATGTCTCCCCTTGCCCAGTAAAATAACCTCCTAACTAGTCCTCCTTATAAAAATCTTGTTCTGATACAATATCCATTCTGCACCCAAAAGCTAGTGATATATTTTTTCTAACTGTCAGGCTTCCTGAAAGAGAAGTCCTACTTACTGACTTGACTTTAACAATTTCCATTAATTCCTCACTTTACAGAAATTTCAAGTCTATCAACCTCTGAAACGCCTCTCAAGTCACCAATGTTACTCAGATTACTAAACCCATGGAAACTTTTCAGCTCTTACTTGACTTGTCAATAGCTCTTTTCAATGTTACTAGTTCCCCACCCCCATTTTTAAAGATTCTCATCACTTGAATGACTTGTTTCTACCCTTACCTGTCTTCCTTTGCCTCCACTTAAGCTATCTCTCTTGCCTTGAGATTACCCCCTTTCCTTTGATCATCATCTAAATAATGGTATTCCTTGACCTCTTCTCTTTCTACACATTTTCAGTGGTTGCTTCTACTTAAGTCATTTCAAATGCCACCTTTAACCTAAAGACTCCCAGGGCGCCTAGGTGGCTTAGCCTTAGACTCTTGGCTTCGCCTCAGGTCCATGATCTCACGGTTTCTTGAGTTTTGAGTCCTGCGCTGGGCTCTGTGCTGACTGTGCAGAGCCTGCTTGGGATTCTCTCTCTGCCTCTCCCCCACTCATGCTGTCTCTCTCTCAAAATAAATAAATAAACTTAAAAAAAAATCTTAATCTAAAGACTCCCAAATTGTTATCTCTAGCATAGGTCTATTTAGCTCTGGAACCAAATATCTAACTTCCTACTAGACAGCTTCAATTTGATTTCCCACAGGCATTTCAACCTGTCCAACAAAAAAACCATTGCCCTCTCCCAAATCTGATCTTCCTCTTTCTCCCTTTCAGTATATTGCTATCGTGCCTCTAGCTGCCCAAATTAGAAACGTATCATCATCGGTTCTTCCCTCTCACCAAATCCAGCCTCAGACGTGGCCACCTTCATCTATTGTCTGGATTACTGTGCCAGCATCCTCACTAGTGTTCCTTACACCCATCTCTCTTATACCCATTACTCTTCATGCTTCTTTCAGACGAGTAAATGCAATACATGGCATTTAGACTATGATCTAGACCCTAACTGTTGCTCCAGTGTCTTCTCTAATCAGTTCCCTATTACAACACTCTTCATCACAGCCACATAGACTGCTGGCAGTTCCCCAAATAGGCTATGCTCATTCACCCCTGAGGCTGCATATATTGGCCTTTAGGTGGACCTCTTGGACCCCATCTCTCTTGGCTGAACAAGAAGATCATTTAGGTCTCAGTGTACCTGTCACTTTCTCTAGGAAACTCTCCCTGATCTCTCTCCTTACATACCAAAACTGGACTGGGTCCCCCTTACACCACTACCTTAGCCACTTACTGCTTACTCTTACTTCAAAACTTATGATAGTAGTTGAAGCTGCCTGCTTACATGTCTATATTCCCAACCAAACTACAATTTCCTAAAGACATTTAATTAAAAAAAAAAAAAAAAAAGTAAAGTATGTATCTAGTTTTAACAGCAGGTAAACGAGATCTTTTTCCTCTGGCCAATTAAAAGAAGAATGGTACTGTAAGTTTTTTTCTTTTAAAGCAGATACATATTCCTACAGAAATCATATCTTATTTTACTTATGGCTTCAGCAGGTGTTATTATAAAAGTCTGGTTGAAACACTCGGTTTTGCTAATCAAAATTCAGAGTTTACAACAAAAACTGTTCCGTCTTTTTCACTTTATTGATTTAAAGGCATGGGATTAACAATATGTTCAAATAATCTTTAACTTCTTTTTTTTTATTTTTTAAAAAAAAAATTTTTTTTTTCAACGTTTATTTATTTTTGGGACAGAGAGAGACAGAGCATGAACGGGGGAGGGGCAGAGAGAGAGGGAGACACAGAATCGGAAACAGGCTCCAGGCTCCGAGCCATCAGCCCAGAGCCTGACGCGGGGCTCGAACTCCTGGACCGCGAGATTGTGACCTGGCTGAAGTCGGACGCTTAACCGACTGCGCCACCCAGGCGCCCCAATCTTTAACTTCTGATAATAGCTATAATTCTAGATTTCTTTTACCAATTGAGTGTGAAACAGGCAAAACTAATTAAAAGAGAAAATGTTGAGAAAATTTTGAAAAGAGAAAATTTTGAAGCCATATTTAAGATTTGATACTCCTGAATTACAAAGTAAGTCCAGTCATTAAAAAATTCCTGTGGGGTGCCTGGGTGGCGCAGTCGGTTAAGCGTCCGACTTCAGCCAGGTCACGATCTCGCGGTCCGTGAGTTCGAGCCCCGCGTCGGGCTCTGAGCTGATGGCTCAGAGCCTGGAGCCTGCTTCCGATTCTGTGTCTCCCTCTCTCTCTGCCCCTCCCCCGTTCATGCTCTGTCTCTCTGTCCCAAAAATAAATAAACGTTGAAAAAAAAAAAACATTAAAAAAAAAAATTCCTGTTTCAGACATTTATCCTCTTTTTAGGTATGTCCATACAGTGTATTCATTAACTAAACAAAATCAAGAAAGCCTCTAGGAGCTTAAAAACCCCATGTTTCCTCCCTACATTAAAGAAAGCTTCTCTAAGGAAATGACAAGATAGCTATTTATTTTGAAAAAAAGCAGAATTGATTCCCAGTGGTGGCTAAACTACAATGACTTCTGAGGTCCCATTCAGAACCTGAAGGCTCAACTAGACATAACATCATGGTCAGGTTATAGTAGATGCAATTAGCATCACCATTCCAGTAGGAGGAGTGTGTTCCCAAGAAATCCCTTGCCATCGGTGTCCAAGTTACAAACAGGTTCTCTGAATTTCATCATGTGAGCCTATCATATTCAGCAAATTACTCCCCCACAAAATCATAATATACTTCTTTAGGATTTCTGATCAAAACTGCAAGATTTCTAAAATTCACCAGCACTCACTCAAAAAGCCCACATAAACAAACTCCTTGAGGGAAGAGTTCAAAAGATATACTTAAAAAGTAGGTTTGAACCTGCTTATTAGTCAATATCCTGCCCAGACAAGTAGAGTTTATTTTGCATAAACCTATTCTGTCATGTAAAACTCTTTCAGCAAAGCATTTACATTCCTCATTACACAGTAATGCATTAAAAGTAATTATATATTTAAAATCTGTTCCTTTCATCTCCTTCAAGGACATCCTTAGAAAGACTGCAACTCAAATTTAGAAATTACTGCAAACTAATTACTTGAATTTATACAATGTTTGTATATACATGTTCACGTCTGAGAGTCAACCCAGTACTACTGTTCCACATAAACCTTCCATAACATCTTTCCTAGCAAGAGATCTATCAATAATGTTTCATGCCCCTTATACCAGTCATTTGCAAAGCACAAAATACAAAAACAAACAATCTTTTGTTTTAAACTTACATTTACTATCATGGTATCAAAAGCCCAGAATTTTTTGCTTAAAAACTTGGCACCAGATTTAGACACAAACATATTAAAATAAAAAGCAAAACAGAAGAGAACCAATCTACTGATAGCATCAAACATCAGTGAACAAACAACACTGAAAGAAGCAGTCAATAACTGGGTCGGGGGAGGAGCGTTAAGAGGGGAGAGTCAACAGACAACCAACAGGTAATTTCTTTGACAAAACATTCATTATAACTACATAACTACAATTACTATACACACAATACTGTATTTGGTACCACAACAGGATATGAAAACACAGACGACTTCTGCTTTCAAAAGCATTTTACCATTCTGGAGACAGAATATCATTCCATAACAACTGAACACTGACTCAAAACAACAAATACAAGTCTTACTCAAATTGAATAGCAGAAAGGTCAAAGACAAAATAGGGATATGAAATAAAGTGGTACCAGGTCCTTGCTGCTCTACCTTCAATAAAAAGCTGTAGTTTAGATCAAGAGGACAAGAAGTAAAAATACTGTGCAAAAAAAAATTTCTTGTTGCTGAATACATACAAGACATAACCCAAAATAGTTCAAGTTAAGTTCAAAAATAGCTCACTTGTTTACTACCTACTATTCAACACATACACTAGAATCTTAGTTTTAAATCTTAAAGAAGCAGAACAATGCTTTTAGTGTATGGCAAATATCAGTTGTACATGCCAGAGCGGTTGGAATCATCATGTTACCCTGAACGATGGGATTAAAACTAGGGAAACCTCTAAGATATTTCTCACTTTCATTTTATTCAGCCACAGCTCCAAAATCACAGAGAAAAGAAAAACAGACCACCTAATATAGAATGGCAATAGTTAATTTTTAATTATGGTAACTACAGAAAAATCCTATAGAATCATCTCATACCTAAAACTCCAGAATCTAACATCTCTTCAGGAAAGCAGCTGATCAGCCACAGGGGGCAGCAAAGTTAAGAGAGTGAAAAGTAAATAGCAGGAGGTGAACTGAGGGCAGGAAATGTAAATAGGCTGGGTAATGAGCCATGAGTATCAGAGAGAAAAGGACAAAGTCTCAATTAATGAATTAAATCAATAGACAGATAAAGCTAAATTAGTGATCTCAACCCTGGCTGCACATTAGAATCACCCTGGGAGCTTTTAAAAATACAAATGCCTGGGTCCTACCTTAGGCCAATTAATTTAGAATCTCTTAGAGGGTGGGCCTAGGCACTGATATTTTTTTAAAGCTCTGTAAGTTTACAGCCAGGGTTGAGATCCAGAGTGCTAAATATAAAAATAAAAACAAGCTAGTCTCATTACCAGCTTTTTGTAATTTAAAAAGTTAAATTTCAAAAATAAAGCACAAAAATCTATTTCCCAAATGTATCATTGTTTATAATTTGTCTCTGTCATCCAAAGAGGGACTAATTCATCTCTGTGATTTTATCAAGGGAAAATGTTATTCTTACAAATAAAAATGATTAAACTGAAGTTCAAAGGGGTTAAACAACTAGCCCAAAGCAACTGTGAGTCATCAATGATGCAGAAAGACAACTAGTCTACTATTTACAGGATAGTGCACTATCCCAATGATCACACTATTTTAACTAAATACATTTTACTGGATTATCACTTTATTCAATTAGACACTTCATAAAATAACCCAAAATTCAATTAAGAATCAGAGTAGGTAATAAATTTGGGGGGAAAAGGAATTTGACCCTAAATAGGAATTCTGAAGATGTTAAATTAGACTTAATTGGAGAATTAAGTCTATATAATTTCACATGAAAGACAGCAATGGATACCAGATTATCAATTTCTCTAAGCATATCCTTAAAAACTTTTTTAATTAAAAAATAAGTCTTCCAGAAGATACAGCATTATTTTCAGAAAACAGTCCTAAAATGACAAAAATGTCATATGCCTTTGCAAACAAACACTTCTCTTGATACATTCAGATGAATTTCAACTCTCCTTTAGGGCCAACCCAACTATAAAAAGGGGTTTTGGGTTTAGAGAAAATTATATTAACTTTGAGAAGACCTTTAAACATTAAAAAGAGTTAATAATGTCTCCCCCACAAGAAAGTTAAGGTAGTTATAAAACTTCAGATCATGTCAGTGTTCTTGTTCCAGTTACCCTAAAAGACCACATACCTCAAGGGGAAAAAATTTCTTTCCCTAAAGGTAAGCAAGGCACTTCAAATCAGCATCACTGTTACTGGCCTGGATACCTCCAGTGGGACCCAGTTTCTAAGAATATACCAACAAAGAATCTGAGTGATAACTTAGGAAGTTCTTCACTTAAATCTCAAAGCCAGTTTCATTCTGTTCTTTGCTATTTACTGCTTCCTGTAGGAGAAATGCACATCTATACAATTCTACTGGTTAATTAATTCAGTGTCTTTGCCTGGTAAAAATCTTGTAGCTACGCTTTTAATATTTTAAACAGTTTAATTCGACCCTATTTCCACCTCTACACCAATGCTGAAAAATGATATAGCTTCATCTTACTTCATATAAATCATATCTGCAAACTGATTATAAATAAAATCAAACTTTAAGTCCCCAGAAAAGTTTACTATTTATGTGAATCTTTCATTTAAAAAATATTTTTAGGGGCGCCTGGGTGGCTCAGTTGGTTAAGCGGTTGACTTAGGCTCAGGGATCATGATCTTGCAGTTTGTGAGTTTGAGCCCCGCATTGGGCTCTGTGCTGACAGCTCAGAGCCTGGAGCCTGCTTCAGATTTGTGTCTCCCTCTCTCTCTGCCCTTCCCCTGCTCACACCCTGTCTCTCAAAAATTAATAAACGCTAAAAAAAATTTTTTTAACAAAATAAAACATATTTTTAATCTGGATTTTCAAATATCAAAGACAATGGGAGTTAACATTCTTTGCCTATTTTTAGACATTTTAATTACATTATTTCACTTATTCCCTACAATCCTGGGGAGAGAGAAGGTATTATCCCCATTTTACAGATAAGGAAAATAACTCAGAAAGATTAAAAATTTACCTTTGACCCTGGACTGCCCCAATGACCCACCTCTATCATACTAGTTCAAATTTTTATAAAATAGGTTAACAGCATAAATACTGAAATCCTTTGACCTGAGTACCGGTATCAGTTGTAACACCAGATAAATAATCACAGGCCTGAAATTAGCTGCATAAGCCTCAACTTTTCTTGTCAATAAAATGTGAATAATACTGGTTTTGCACAGAGCTGCTGAGATGACCTGATGAAATACGTTTGTAAAAATACACTGAGCTATGGCTTGTCACGCAACAGCATTTCCTTAGTAAGTGTGAAAAAGCAAGGGATGTCAGGGATTAGGAGTTATACATCTTTGGACTGTTTCACTAATTATACACAATACTGTTTTTATAATTACAGAAATAAAGCAAAGTATGAAACAATTTGTAAATGCTAAGGGTTATATAAATGTCAGGCAACTACTACTTTACCAGTAAACAAATTCTTCCAGAGACAAAACAGGTTAAAATAAGCTGAAAAACTTCCTATTGTGAGTAACATATTCTTTCAAGGTTAGAAGTTTCCTAACTTGGTTACTAAAGGAAAAGTCTAAGGTAGAAAAATTAAGTCCTATACGAACTTAAATTTAAAAACAAAAAAATTGATTCATGAAATGCTACTTTTATTTCTAGTACCTAGTTCTCAGGGGGAACTTACACAATTAACATAAGAAAATTCAAAAGTGTTTTAAAAAAAATGTTTATTTAAATTTATTTAAGTTTATTTAAATTTAAAAAAATTTATTTATTTTTGAGAGACAGAGTGAGACAGAGTGTGAGCAGGGGAGGGGCAGAGAGAGAGGGAGACACAGAATCAGAAGCAGGCTCCAGGCTCCGAGCTGTCAGCATAGAGCCAGATGCAGGGCTTGAACCCACCAGCCGTGATATCATGACCTGAGCTGAAGTCGGACGCTTAAGCGACTGAGCCACAGTTTCTCTTTTTTAAAAAATCCTTTTAACAAGGCTTTTTTATTAAACATGTTCTATAACAAAACAGAGTTTTCTCTTAACATTTTCCCCCTTAAAATCCTGCAACCTACTTACTAAATGATTTTGCACAAATAAACTTCTAATGGATGAAAAAGTTGGGTTATTTTGCTAATCCTTACCCATAGTATGCTTTGAGGAAAATAGCTGGCACCTTTCCAGTTTAGATCCATGTGGACAAAGTGTAACATAAGCAGGTTAGTATAAACACTTGAAAGATCTCGGTTGTCCACAAATATCTGAATCTCTCCACAGGAAGATTATATTTCAGAGCAGAAAGAAAAATTCTCTTTCATACACATACTAAAGGGCTTTCCATTGGTTTTTGTTAAGACCACAAATGGAAAAAACTACTACAGAAAAAGCACACAACTCTGTAGTATCAAGTACACTGCCAAAGTACCATGTGAAGCAACTGAATTTTTTAAAAAAGCACTTTTCACGCATTCTGGCATCTGGAGTAAAAGTAGCTATTATTAGTGGGTAATCCAAGGAAGGGTCTTATTTCACAATTAAATGTGCATAAATTTATCTTGAATACCTAACTTTCCTTTTAAAGAACACTATATTTTCATGTTAAATATACAGTTGTTATCTAAAGTTCTAATTTTATTTTTTCTCTGCTAGTGACAAAATACTATAAATAAAACATTCAATGGCACCTTCAACTTGTTGAACTATGTACATATAACTTAGAGGATTACTGACTCTGCATATTTTTGCCAAGCTTTTAAAAACTGTATTAAAAGTGTATTAAAACTGCACTTCCTAGCTTGATCTACTATGTTAAATATGTAATTATTTTTATTACATAGAAGTATTATATTAATAAAGATAACACTAAGGATCCACAATACCTTACTAAAAACCAAATTTATTAAGTATGAATAATGCTAGCAGTAAACCTTCAACCTATAAAAAATAACTTGACAATTTAATGGAAAAAAATCAACGATAAAAAATGTTTTAACTTTCACAGCATTTGATTTTTATATCACTGCTTTAATTTTTACACTTTAAAATCCATGAACAGCAATACAATGTCCTAAGAGGTAAGATGATATTCTTTTATAGCTATGACAACACTCAAGAATTAAAATCTTGGTAATGCCTACCATTGTGGTTTACCATTGACTATGATGTGTAAATTTTAACAATTTTTTCATGCTAAAGAACAAATGATAAATGCAGCAACACAAGCTACACATATCATAAATGAAACCTTCTTTCAAAAGCCAGTTTGATTCTGGTTGTGGAATGTTCTTGATTTAGAAGAACCTTAGAGACGGGGCAGTATAGGGTCTGAATGGAGTTCCAGATCTACTGTAGGTCAACTGTGATTTGATCTGGGGTTTTCTTTAGACTCTCAGCCAAACTAAGGCTGGATTCATAGGTCCGAAGACAAAGCAGAACCAGATTATCCTTGAAGGAGATGAAATGGATTGAAAAATCTGAACATTTATCTATTTTAGTATGAATCTTTATCTTCCAGATCTTGCAAAGCAGATTATCTAGATTTGTATCAGGTTTCTTTTTATAAGAATTGTTTTAAATGTCTAGGAGCATTATCATCTTATTCCCAGACAGTTTCTAGCTCGTAAAAAGTGAAGACATTAAAATTATAAAATTAAAAGAGTAACGCACAAACAATAAACTAGACCACCAGGAAACACTTTATTAAATATCCTTTAAATCTAGTAGTAAAAGTGAGCCAAAAGAAGTGCCAAGTTCTCCTGTAAAGCATTAGGCACGGATACGAATTTGAACTACTGTACAAACCTACAAACCTACTGTAGATTCCTCCCTGGAATCCCTGCTTCGCGAACTAAGTTCCCATTCCATTGCAAAGCAACATTTACTCTTTTATACTTCTCCAAATTTACCGCGTGTATCTTCTTAGGCAATAAAGTATTTTAAGTCTTTCTATACTTTGAGTTAACGATACCATCTAAACCTAACGACCCAGTAAATAAGACACTACACTAGTCAGATTTTTAGGCTTGTTCTTATAAATACATCTGAAGACCAGCTAACTCCTGACCGTTGTTTGCATTACGACTGCCTAGAGATCCCGGTCAGCTTGACTCTTAGGAAAGATCAATGGGAAGGGGAGGTGAGGAGAGGGTGGGAGCAGAAACTTGGTAACTGGAAAAGTAAAGAAGTAGTTAAAAGTCTCTGAAGAGCGGAGGAGGGTCTCCGAGAGACTACAGGTCGGAAGGCAGGGCAGGCTGCTGAAGCCACGAGGGGAAGGACAAGCCCGGAGGAAGAGTGAAGAACTACCTCGCGGGACGCAGGAGGAGAGTTGCAATCGCAAGGGCAGGTGAGCGAGCGCGCAGGTGGGGAGGAGGGTTGGCAGCCTCTAGGGAAGGGAAGAGTTCAGGTGAATCAGGGAGAAGCAGCAAGACTCTGAACACCAAACCTGTTTGAATCGAGCGGGGTTCGGGGGAGGCAACAGTGGAAACACGGCTCACACTACGAGCCCCACCGGCGCAGAAGGAAACCCCAGGAGGAAATGGCTCTAACGGCGCGGGGGCGAGCCCCTGCGCTCCCTCCCGGGGCTGCACCCTCTGAGGTTACCTTTGAGCTGGGGCAAGGGGTGCAGCTCCGCCTGGCTGCCCTGGCTGCGGAACTGCGACGAGCCCTGGGAGCGCTTCTGCCTCTGCGCCTTGCGCACCGATTTCCGGGTGAAGCCGTCCACTTTCTCCGAGGCCGAGATGGCGGCGGCGTTGGCAGCCCCCGCCGGCGGCGACGACGACGACATCGCCGCGGCCCTGGCGCTTGGCAGCTCCGGCTGCTGCAAGCACGGAACGGGCAGCGGCAGGAGGAGGAGGCGGGGGAGAGGCGCGGAGAGCTCGCGCCCCTCCGCCCCGTCCCCCCCGGCCGCGCCGCCCTCCCGCTCCGGGGCGCCGCCGAGCTTCTCCCCGCCGCTGCCGCCTCACGGCCACATCTCAGTGCCCGGGGTTCCTGGTCCCCGCCGCGCGGCCACCTCCCGGGGCTGACGGAGGCAAGGGCGGGGGCGGAGGGGGGTGAAGAAGTTGTTGACTTCGGGCGCGGAGGGCGGGTGGAAGAGAGCCTGAAGTTTGGACAACTGAGGCGAGGGCGCGGGGGTGCGGACGCCGAGCGCGCCTCTCTGCTCTTCAGCCCAGTTCGCCAGCCGGCCGGCTGGCCCCTCAGTGGCCGCTGCCAGCGCAGCCAGCCCTGCCTGGAGCCTCCTCCCGAGGCGCTGCCATCGCGGGTCCCCTCCGAGCCGCCTCCGCTGCGCCCGCTCTTCCCTGTCAGCGCCGGACCCTCATCTCCCGGGGCGGTGACCCGCCGCCCCGGCTCTGGGCGCGCACACACTCGCTTCTCACGGCTCGGAGCTGTCCAAGCCCCCTCCCCCACGCGCCCTTCCGCCGCCCACGGAGAACCCCCAGCGAGCGACCGCTACAACTTGAGAAGGTGGAGGGTGCACGCAGGGGTTGGGGGGGGAATGTGTGTGCGTGTGCGCGCGCGCTAGGGCGCGCGGCCCGGAGGAGGGGCCTTGCGGGGGGTGGGGAAGGAGGAGATTGACTGACAACTTCCGCAGGGTCCCACCAGCCTCTCGGACGTTTAGGAGGGAGTAGGGGGTGGGAAAACATGCCAGCTCCCTCAGCCAATCGCAGGGCTAAGCGGCAGGAACGGAGTGAGGCGTGGCCTCCCTACTCTCTCGTTAAGCTGAGAGGTTAGGCAGAGAAATGGGGCGTGGTTGTGTGACGGACTTCTGCTACAACCAATCATAAGTGAAGACGGCAAGCCATGCGCCGCTTACGTCACAACAGCGCGATGAATTCTTGTGGTGGAGGAGAGGTGCCCCGCCACCAGCGAGGGACTTTGCGCGCCTGCGCGACAAGCCTAGGCTCTACTTGCTCTCCTGACGGCCTATCAGAAGACCAGAAAACTAGAGTGGGTAGTTTAGAGAGCAATGTGGTAGGTCCCTTGCCTTCCCTGTCCTCTCTGCTGGCCAATGAGGAGCTGAAGCGACTGGTGGAGAGTTTGAGATCTGCGGCGGGAAAGAACGCCAGGAGTTACATCACTGAAGTGGGCGGAGCAGAAGTCGGGTGGGGGGAAAAGGGCAGTGGGATTGACAGGCGAAGGGGCCCCGGGAAGGCGAGGAAGTGAGCCGGTCCAGTCTGAGCTAGGCACAGGAACCCTGGGCGGGCCTTGGAGCCTCCACTGGCCCCAAACCGCATAATTGGTAGTTGCGGAATAGATTTGTAGCTCTTGAGTGGTTCAGGCACCGTGGTTCCGAGAACTGTTCTCGCGCCTAGTGTGGGCAGTCTAGCATCTCCAGCTTCAAAGAGTTCTCTATATTCACACCATCCAAGAAGAGGTTTCTCATGCCCAAGTTAGTATCCCACTAATTTTCACCCCTTCTTCAGCCAGAGGCCTTCAGTTTTTCCAACAGAATAAGTACAAATTCGCTCATCAGTGGCTTCTGGATTTGGGAGCTTGCCATTTACATTCATTGTGCTCTCTTCCTTGGAGATTAACGACTAAAGTTTAAACTTATTAAAGTTAAGTTTTGTGTGTGCGTGCTTTGCATATCATGATGCTTAATAAAAATAAGTGAATTGATTTGTATGAGAAGTATGTGAAGGGAACTAAATGTTCTCCACCCTATTATAAGACTCTCACTACCCAAATTATTAGAAAGTACTAAAGGAAATTCAGAAATTGTTTTGCCGTTTAAGAAAAAATGGATAAACGTTTGTAGAGTGAAAAGAGTATAAACATATTTTAAGCCTAAATTTAAGACTGGAAAATTTTTAAAATTAGATAAGCGAGCACATTGTCTCCCTTTGGCTTGGTTTTGCGGTGGTGGCCCAAATCCATTCCTTGTCCCATGAGCTGCAGGCATTTTCCTTTTGACTTGATAATAATACGTGCTGTTTATCTGTTTAAGCAAAAGTACCTGATGGATATGTACAGAAGATTCCAACTTTGATCAGGAAGTTGGATTCTAGATCCAGAGCCAAACTAACTACCTCAAAACATTTCCTTCCTCAGATCAAGAGTGGTGAAACTATATACAATTCTCCCAGTCAGGGAGGTTCAAACGTAAGCAGCAGCTTTGAAAAGCCACTGAAGCTCCAGACCATGTTGAATCTACCTTCACAAATGGCCAGACCAGGCCACCTCAAAATTTGCGCAACCGACCATGTAGTTCAGTGCTCTCGACTTCACTGCCAGATCAGCCTTTAAAAACACTGTTTATAGGGGCACCTGGGTGGCTTAGTCTGTTAAGCATCGACTTTTGATTTTGGCTCAGGTCATCATCTCACAGTGGTGAGATGGAGCCCTGTATGCCTCTCTGCAATGAGTGTGGAACCTGCTTGGGATTCTCTCTCTCCCTTTCTCTCTGCCCCTTACCCCCAAAATAAATAAAAATTTTAGAGGCACCTGGGTGGCTCAGTTGGTTAAGTATCCAACCTCAGCACGGGTCACAATCTCATGGTTGGTGAATTCCAACCCTATGTTGCGCTCCGTGCTGACAGCTCAGAGCCTGGAGCTGGTTTCAGATTCTGTGTGTACCTCTCTCTCTGTCCCTCCCCTGCTTGTGGTCTGTCTCTCAAAAATGAATAAACATTAAAAAAATTTAAAATAATAAAAGAAAAATAAATATATATTTTTTAACTTAAAAACACTGTATCTTATTCACGTTTGAAGAACCACTAGTACCTACAGAATAGATTCCAAATTCCAGCTGTCTTCAAGCTAACTCCTATCTTTCAAGGCATAAATACCACCATTTTCTACACAAACTCTTTTTTCAGGTCAGACATGTCATTCCACATACTGATCCCCTAGAAGTAGTTGTGCTTCCTTGACCCTCAGTCTTTACTTTTCCAACATCTCGAAATAATCGTTTTTCCATCTGGTTGAAACCTATCTTCTCTTCAAACCTCAGCTCAACCCCTATCTTTTATGAAGGCATTTACGATCATCTGGCCAGTTTTGTCTCCCTTCTTTCTCTATGTTGCCAAAGCCTTTATTGTCTATGTCACTCACATGCCCCATCATCACATACCATTGGAGATGGAGCTACACTCTTCCTCCCATGAAAGTTTGTAAACACTGAAAGACCAAGAACTCAGTTATTCTATACCTCCATATGCCCTACTGAGCACAGGATAGATGGACAGAGCATGACAGTCTAGTTTTTAATTCTCAAAAGCAGGGTTTCTGAAAGTTTGGCCATTCGATCACCTACATCAGAATCCTCTGAGGTGCTTATTTAAAATGTAGATTCCTGGACCTGACCCCAGACACACAGAATGAGGACCTATGGGAAAAGTACTTAGAAATCAATTGTTCATAAGCTCCCTAGGTCATTCTTATGCACACAAAAGCTTGAAACTACTATTCTCTGAATATTATTTTAAAAGATTGTAAATGTCTAAAAGAGGCAGTACCATTAATAATAAAAAGGATTTACATAGAATATGAAGGGAAAATAAAAAGCAGAAAGCAAACCAGTAGAGTAAAGCTAAAATTCATACTGGGGGGTGCCCGGGTGGCTCAGTCAGTTGAGCGGCTGATTTTGGTTTAGGTCATGATCTCCTGGTTCATAGGCTTGTGCCCCACATTGGACTCACTGCTGTCAGCACAGATCCTTCAGATCCTCTGTCCCCATTTCTCTCTGCTCCTCCCTCACTTGCGCTCTCCCAAAAAGAAATAATGTTTAAAAAAATTCATACTGAAATATGATAATAAATACTAGAAAATAGAGAACACAACAGATGGAAAGCAGATACTGGAAACAAGTTGTTGAAAGGCATGGACCCAGCACAACTATCTAGGCTTTCTGAAATGGCCCCTTGCGGAAGAATTTTGAGCACAATTTTAAAGAAAGAGTGAGTCAAAACCTGAAAAGAGAGGAGGATGGGGTTCCGGATTCAAGTCACCAAACGTCTTGGGGAAGATGGCAAGAACAATAGCTCAAGAATTGAAAGGCCTGAATTTATTACTTACCAATAGTATGATCCTGCTAAGTCACTCACTCAAGAGCCTTGGTTTCCATGTGTGTACATCAGGAAAAGAGTTAAGTGAACAGCTTTCTTTTATAGGGTTGGCATGAGTTTTAAATGTGACACATGAAAGAAAATACTTGGGAAAGTGAAAACTATACACATGATAATCTTACACACATATGATTTTTCATGTACTGTCTTTAGTACATAGAGTATCTGGGTCCTAAACAGAAGCTTGGTCACTAAGAATCATCTATCAGAAAACTGCAATTGCAGTGCTAATCTGTGTGTGCCTCTGATGCAGGAAGAGTGTTGATGATGATTCCACACCATAGATCTCCTCCTCTTCCCATCTGTGAAGACCCTTGATAAACAGTGATTGAGAGGCCAAGCCTTCATCACTCACAAATTCTTTGGTTTGTCCTCACATGACTTGATTTTGTTAGTCCATAAACATAAGTACATTTACTGATCTCATTCGTTTGTTCACAATGCCTAGCTTGCTGAGGAAAATGAGCAATTCATGAAACAACATCCACAATAGCAAAATCATGGTCCTTTAATAGTTTTAAAGAGTGAATCAAAGAAAGCGTTCTTTTCAAATCACTGAAATTCTCTAAAACATATCCAAGCAAGGTTTTGGTCGTCAACATTCTCTTTCCTTAAGGGCCTTGCTTCCTAAACTCTAATAGAGCACCAGACAAATGTGCTTTATCTGCAGATTCAAATAGTGGTGGGATTTTCCAAATTGACAAAAATAAAATAAGACAAAATTTCTCCTATATATTTTTCTTGAAAATTTGATTCTCACTACCACTTTATTGGAACCTAAGTCAAGATAGTATCTGATTTGTCGTAAAAGTGTTGATTTTTAATACCTCACTCCTTTTTATTTAAATATGCCCTTTATTTAAAATTTAAAAGGAGTATAGGGGTCACTGGAAAAGTCTCACTTTTATCCCTGTCTCCCAACACCCAGTTCTCCTCCTCAGAGGCAACCAATGCTGTCAGATTCTTCCATGTGCTTCTTCCAGAGATATAGTATGTTTACGTCCTTAGGATTTAATAAATTCACGTTTTAAGAAGCTCCACCAGAAGCTTCATGATTCATAGGTATTTCATACGGCTCCAGATTTCAGTGAACCTTCTAGCGTTCTTACAGGTTTATGCATATTCATTCATTCATTCATTCATTCATTCATTATTTTATTCATTAATTCATTCATGTAACAGATATTTATATTTGCACACTGTGCATTAACAGAATTAGAAAGCCAAAGGAATGCCAATGACTGATCGGTACAGGTTTGGTCAAGCCAGTACCTGACCCTGGGGCAGACCAAGAAGGTCCTTCTCACGTGCCCCCAACTGTTCCAAATTGCAAAGTCCTTTCTAAAATATATCTTTCAGGAGACTTGTGTTTCTATGTCCAATGAGATCTGACTAATAACTTAGTATGCCAGTTGTCAAAGCTTATTGAAATTTGGTTTTCATAAATAAAACTCATCACTTCTCTAGATTTTTTCAAGGACTCTAAATCTGTGTTGTCTCTCTGGCCCTTGTGCAAGCACAATTGCTCCTTGAGGTGATTGGAATGCCTGCAATTTTCAGGAAGGGTCATTTGTTAACAGGGCAGGTTCAGCTGTCATGGTTTTCGATTGCTTCTGCTTTTGCTTTTTAATTACAAATTGTTTTTAGTCAAGTTTATCATGATCAAATCAGTTTGGTATAGTTTATTGTACAGGCTATTGTGTTGGTCAACCAGGAGCTTAGACAAGGTCAGTGGCAGTAGAGATGGGTTAGAATGGAGATTTATCTTAGAGGAGCGTGCTGCAGAGGGTATTCTTAATCCCCCAAAACATGCTAGGATACTTACATGTTATGATTATCACAGAATCTCCCTTTCATAGCTGTGAGGGCTTTTGCTTCATCTAAGCAGGCTGTAATCATAAATTTCTGAAAACCCCTGGTGTACTCAATCATTTACCTGTATTGATGAGGGACCAGGATATAATTTGAGGAGGCTCAGCTCATGCCATATCCTCTCGTCCTGCAAAGGGGAACTAAAAAGCCTGACGTTGGCAAACTCTCCACACTTTAATTCAACTCTGAAAGCATTTTTCAAGTGCCTGCTAGGTGCCAGGCAATATGCTGGACACTAGGAATGGGAAGATAAATAAAGCATGGACCCTACAATTTAGTGAGGAGGGGCAACATAAACACATGACCAAAGACTACGTCATATATAAGCCTTCCTTATGGTGTTGTGTGAAGACAGTGGAAAGAAGATCCAAGGTTGGTTTAGGAGGAGAGAACCAGGGAAAATTTGACAGAAAAAGTAATGTTTGAAATGAATCTTAAAACAGTTTTCATATGGATAAGACAAAAAAGAAAAGAAAAGAATACTTTCCATTCAAGAAGTTTTTCCACATTTCTTTATCACAAAAAAGATTTTCCTATCTCAGTAGATGAATTTGCTTATTTCACACAGTATGTTACCAAGAAAACATTCCATTGCAACAGAATCAAATAGTATGCCCCACCTTGTGTCAGAATTTGACTTGGAGGTGGATAGTTAAAGAGAAAGGAGAGATTAAATTCAACACATGACTGCCCTCTAGACATATTTTGCAAAGCAGTGATTATAAAAATACTATATTGTTTCTTAATCCTCCATTTATAGGGGGATTTTATATAAATCTATAAGTGGTCTTCCCTTTCTGTTCACCTGGAAGAAGCATCCAGGTTTTGAGGCAGTCCCTGTCTTAAAATATCTAGCTGCTACATGCCAGCAATGTGTTCTCTCTTATTTGCTTGCTATTTGGGCTCACACTTGCAGAAAACAATCAATTTGGAAAAAATCAGCAAATTGATCTTATTTCTTTAATGTCAGGTGGTATCTACGGTTTGAAGAATCAGTATTAGTAGGACTGTGGGGTTTTCAGGTATTATTGGACTGGAAATATTCCAATGTTTTTAGATCCTAAGCTTTGACTTCTATCCCACACAATATAGCTTTAATATATATACATATACACACACACACACACACACACACACACACACACACATATGCATGTCTGTGGGTGTGTATAAATGTAATCACTACCATAAATTTAGTTATTTTTATGTATATTTATGTTTGAGAGAGACACAAAGTGTGAGCAGGGGAAGGGCAGAGAGAGACACACACACACACACACACACAATCCCAAGCAGGCTCCAGGCTCTGAGCTGTCAGCACAAAGCCTGACACAGGGCTCGAACTCACAAACCATGAGATCAATGACCTAGCCGAAGTCGGACACTTAACCAACTGAGCCACCCTTACCACCATAAATTTAACACCCGCCATGTAGTTGGCACCGTTCATATGAAGAATCTGGAAGAAAGAGATCAAATGAGATCCTGTCTGAAATTCTCTGTTATCTGTGTGACACCCCTTTCTGATCCCCTGAGAGTTTGGTCCTAGTGATCCAAGGACATGTTGAGGAGAAACTTTTATATTCTAGCACCTCTGGGGGCTTCTATTCTTCTTTTGTAAAAATCAATGGAAATTCAGCCTCTTTTTATTCACTCTATACAAAGGCATTCACGCAAAAAAGTGATACTGAATGGATTGGACTATCACTACCATAAAGTGCCTCGCACTTTAACAATTTTGTATATGTGGAATTATGAAGTCCCATTGCCAAGATAGAAAATGAGATTATTATGAGGTATAATGGTGTTGAGTATTTCCTATTCGTTCATTCATCCATTCATTCATTCATAAATTGCCCATTAACTTCCTATAATGTATCTGTCTCTTCCAGAGGCTTGGAGAATAGCCATGAATGAGACAAAGTTTGCCTGCATGGAGTTTGCCATCAGTGGGGAAAGTTCATATTAATTAAAGTTCAACTATAAAAACAAAGGAGGGAATATGCACCAGAGGAAACACCATATCATTCTACACAGCAGATGTACACAGCTGTGTAGCTAACCAGTGGGGTGACCAGCTGGTCCTGGTTTGCCAGGGACTTTCCAAGTTCAAGTGCTGGAAGTCTCCTGTCCAGGAGCCCCCTAAATCCTGGGTAAACCAGGACAGCTGGTCACCCTGTAAACCAAACAGGCAGTGACATCTACTTATTAGGCCTATTATGGGCAAGGCCTATGGCTAAAGGTTGTGGTCTCAACCCTAAGGAAGCATGTGCTCTTAGGGGAAGAGACGAGGCATGTGTCCAGGAAAAGATAACGTCTCATTTACAACAATATTTGATGAGAGCCAAGACAATAAATTTTGAGAAGCCCACAGCTGGTGTTTGTGTTGAGGTGGAGGAGTTGGGGTTTAAGCTAGACTTGGAGGATTGGGCATAATCACCTAAGTAAAGAACCAGGGAAGTGGTAAGGTAGAGCTCTATCCAACTGCTTACTGTATGTCTCTCAACTCAAAGTGTCCAACTTATTATTCCCACCTCCACCTCCCCTCTCTGTCACTACTTGGTATCACCACCGGTCAGTCCAGAGAAGAATGGTGTGAAGGCATGCAGGGGGAAGCACAGGCAGGTACAGAGGAGGTGGGAAGATGTGTTGGCTAGAGAAGGTGATTTCTAGAAGAAGGGTGAGAACGAAAGCTGGAGAAGCTACATTCATTCACTCACTTGATAAACATTCAGCACTTATTATTGGCTATTTTCTGGTCTAGTTTCTGGGGATAGAAAGGGAAAAAAAACAGATTTTTTTTTTCCCCTCAGAGATTCTTGAAAGGGGAACAAAACCAAAAACCAAAAAAAAAAAAAAAAAAAAAAATCACAAATCAGCATAGATAATATAATAAATATTGTGAAAGAGGTAAGCACAGAGGAAATCTGTGGGGTTGGGAGCAAGAAAAGCTTTCTAGAGTACAAGGTTCTAGATTTGGGAACTGAAGAACTACAAGGAGTTATCTAGGAAAAGAAACAAAAGGGAACTCATTACAAGAAGTTGTTGGGAGGGGGGGTACCTGGGTGGCTCAGTCAGTTGAGTATCCAACTCTTGATTTCAGCTCGAGTCATGGTCCCAGGGTCATGGGATCAAGCCCTGTGTCAGGCTTCACATTCATCATGGAGTCTGCTTAGGATTCCCTCTCTTTCTACCTCTGCCCCCTCCCCTGCTCTCTCTCTCTCTCTCTCTCTCGCTCTCGCTCTCGCTCTCTCTCTCTCCCTCTCTCAAATAAAATTAAAAGGGGCACCTGGGTGGCTCAGTCAGTTAAGTGTCTGACTCTTGATTTTGGCTCAGGTCATGAACTCACCATTTGTGAGTTTGAGCCCCACATCTGGGTCTGTGATGGCAGTGAAGATCCTGCTTGGGATTCTCTCTCTCCCTCTCTCTGCCTCTCTCCTGCTTGCTCTCTCTCCCTCTCTCTCTCAAAATAAATAAACATTTAAAAATAATAATAAAGTAAAAATTAAATTAAATTTCTTAAAAAAGAAGTGGGAATGGAATATGGAAGGTGTGGAGAGCCCTGAGAGGAGATGCACCGTGAAGCTGAAGGGAGCCTTCTACAGCGGGCAGAAGATGAGGGCAAGCCAGGTCATGTGCAGTTACTAGACTTGATTTTCAAGTCAGCCTTTTAAAAGGTGAGTGGTACGATCACATTGACACTCTAGAAAAATTACATTGTTGGCAGTGTGGAGGATGAACTGATGACAGAGGGCAAGACCAGAGACAAGGAGACCAGTAGGCCAGAAAAAGAATGATGAGAGCCTGAAGAAGACTTCTGAGGTCACATGAGGGAGATCTTGTAAATAAAGAAAAGGACATGGTGATCTATTTGGGGGTGAGGGTGGGGAGGTAAGGCACAGAGGGGAGGAAAGGATGCCTCGTGGTATCTGGATTCAGTGACCGGTGGACAGCAATGCCATAGTGACACAAGGAGAGGAGGAATACAATGGACATAATAAGTTGGACATTGATTTTGAGAGAACATGCAGTGTGCAGTTGGATAGTGCAGTCTGGAAGGAAAGAGATCTGGCTGAACATAGAGGTCTGAGAGTCATCAGTGAAAAGAGAGTAGATGAGGTCTAAGAATACCCTTGTTCTCTTATGCACGGTGTGTAGAACAAGAAAGAAAGAGGGTGAGAAAAATCCCAGGGTACCCATATTGGAGAAAGCAACAGAGAAAGAAGGTGGCATCTGATGATGGCATGTTAACAAGATGGGACTTTAACCTGAGATCAGTGGGGAAGCTGAAGAATGTTTGAAGAAAAGATGTCATGTTGAAAGTAGCGCTTCTACCCAGAACACTGGGTGGGGGAAGTGGAAGCCAAAGAGATTGGTTGGAGTTGAGAACAAGTGTCCAGGTGATAAGGACCCGCCTGAGTGGTACTAAGCAATCTGTTAGCATCACCTGTGAAATTTATTTAAATTATATGGAATTTTAGGGGCTCCTGGGTGGCTCAATAGGTTAAACATACAAGTTTGGTTCAGGGCATGGTCTCACAGGTCATGAGTTTGAGCCCCATGTTGGGCTCTGTGCTGACGGCTCAGAGCCTGTAGCTTGCTTTGGATTCTGTATCTCTCTCTCTCTCTCTCTCTCTCTCTCTCTCTCTCTCTCTCTCTGCCCCTTCCCCCCACCTCTCAAAAACAAATACACATTAACTTTTTTTTAATTAACTATATGGAATTTTGAAAAATTCCCAAGTGACAATCCAACACCCACCCCATCCCCTTGACCAACTCTGTTCACACCTTATCCCCTATTCCTTGATGGTCACTGGCTTAAACCAAAAATGGCCTTGGGAATAGAGGCGATGAACATTACAACAGAAACACTAGAAAGACTTGACTAAAGGGAGTAAGTTGGCAAGTCAAAGGGAAGAATTACAAATGACAGCAATGCTTTGAATTGGGTGACCAGATGAACTGGGGGCCTTAAAAAGTCCAAAGGCTGAGCCAGTTTTCTTTTATGGGAGGGGAAAGAAAAGAGTGCCAGAGGAAGGAAGGGCAGGGGAAGCAAAGATAAATCTGAAGCTACATGTGTTGAATTAACAGAGTTTTTTTAAGGTCATTGAGTCTGGAGAGCTGGATCTTTATTTTCAAAAAGAGGTGATGATATGTTGTATATTAATTTGAGGACAGATGAGGATTAGCCTAGGCTGACAGCCTGGAATAGGCCAGAGCAAAGTAAGAAATTACAAACAACACAAGTTTCTTTTTCCTCTGTAACACAATAATAATAATAATAATAATAATAATAATAATAATAATGACGACAGAAACAAATGGGTAAGAGATGTGTAACCTGTCAAGTGTCTCAGTAGATTCCAGTGTCAAATGGTCAGTAGGGCTGCACAGGAGAGAACAGGGCCCAGTACAGCCTCTTGTATCTACTGTGGCAGCGGGCCAAAGATCAGGAACAAGGCATCCCTTACTAGTCACAAATAGGGCTCAGTGACCCCTCTGAACATGCCATAATGTGCAAGTAGGCATGCGTGCGTGTGCACACACACACACACACACACACACACACACACTTACTCACTCACCTGTGTCCTTAATCCTAACCATCTTTCACACAAAACTATGACACAATCTCTTTACAATGCCTTTATAGAAGAAGCAAAAATCTATCTTCCTACTCAGGATTTTCTCCCAGTTTCAAGCAAGGCCTATGTAAGATTTCCAGCTTTCCCAGCTTCTTGAATGGCCAAGACCTTTTCTTGCCCTCAATAGCTACGATCCACTCTCTCACACTAAATTATAGTGATTGTATTTCCCAGCTTACTTTGGGTCAACGATATGGGGTAGGACTGGAGAATGAACATAATCTGTGTAAGATATAATTCTAGTCTATGCACATGTTGGACTCCATATTTCAATATGCATTATTTGAGTACTAGTTTTCAAAAGAGAGAAAGTACTATATCGGGGCGCCTGGGTGGTTCAGTCAGTTAAGCATCTGACTTTGGCTCAGGTCATGATCTCACAGTTCATGAGTTCAAGCCCTGCATTTGGTTCTGTGCTGACAGCTTGGAGCCTGGAGCCTGCTTCGGATTCTGTGTCTCCCTCTCTCTTTGCCCCTCCCCCACTCATGCCCTGTCCCAAAAATACATAACCATTAAAAAAATAAAAAAATTAAAATACTATATCAATTCAATGATTTACAGTACTGTTTCCTTCTATATGCTAAGCAGTATATGCCACATGCTAGAAAAGTAAAGATGAGGACGGAAAAGCTTTTCCTCTCTTGGATTTTATACTTTTATGAAGAAGAAAAGTCAAACACACAGAGAGTCACAGCATAAGTTAAGATAAGAAATGTACAGGGCGCCTGGGTGGCTCAGTCAGTTAAGTGTCCGACTTCAGCTCAGGTCATGATCTCGCAGTCTGTAAGTTGTAAGCACACAGAAGTACTAACTTCCAGATAATGGAATTCCAAGAAAGTAGGAAAAAAAGGAGGGGAGGAGATATTTGAAGAAATAAGAATAAAAGATGAGGGGCGCCTGGGTGGCTCAGTCGGTTGAGCGTCCGACTTCAGCTCAGGTCATGATCTCACAGCTTGTGAGTTTAAGCCCCGCGTCGGGCTCTGTGCTGATAGCTCAGGGGTTGGAGCCTGCTTTGGATTCTGTGCCTCCTTCTCTCTCTGACCCTCCCTTGTTCATGCTCTGTCTCTCTCTCTCTCTCTCAAAAATAAATAAACATTAAAAAAGAAGATAAGAAATGTACAAACAAAATGCAATCAGAACTAAAGAAGGAAAGATAATATTCTGATAGGGAATGAAGAACAGGTGAGAAGGAGGAGTAGGTCATTTAAAATTAACCTTGAAGAATGCATAGGATTTCAATAGGTAGATATGTAGAGGAAGGCTGGAGAACATTCTGGTGGGAGACAGCATGAGCAAGATTCCTGAGATGGGAATATACGTGGCACATTTGGAGAACAGAAACTAGATGAATTTGACCGGGGTATGAGAAAGTAATAGTAGATAAAGTGGAACACAGGTTGGGGGGGGCCTACCATAGGGGACTTTGAATGCCGGGGTAAGGAGTTTGTACTTAATTCTTTAGGTAGAGAGAAGCTGTTGACAGGTTTTGGAGTAGGGCAGTGATTAATCAGAATGCAATATGTTTAACCCCCTAGCAGTTGGAGAAATAAAGGGAGAAATAAAGGGAGGAGAGGTTGCAAGCAGAGAGAACTTTCAGACTTGTTGGGTTTGACATGACTGTGGACTCTCTAAGTGAAGATGCTCATTAACACTTGGAATGAGGGGCAGGGTTCAGAAGAAAGGTTAGGTTAAGGTCTTTGTAGCCTTAGTTGCTTCATCTAAAAAACAGGGACAAGTATGCTTGCTTTGAGAGAGAATGCTTTGAAAAACACTACAGTGCCTGACTCATCATGGGCATGTGGGCCAGATCTGATGATGGTAGTTGTGGTGGTAGCATCAGCAGTAGCTGCACAGTTAGTTCTTCCTCAGAACTCTATTTCCTCCCCAGAATTCTGCCATGAGTTCAGGAAATAGAATCAAGTGCCAAGCCCTTGCTTCAGCCAGAACTGCTCCTTCCCCAAGATGCCCAAGGGTACATGTTTGGTCAAGCAGTTGTATTGGCTCCATGGTCCCTTAAGACAATTCTAGGAGACCTCTCAGTACCTGGTAAATAGATTTCTATTGAGTGTCTCTTTGTTTTGTCTGCTGTGTCTAGATATAGAAGCTCAGAAAAGTTATAACTCTGGATGAATGAATGAATGAATGAATGAAGCTTAAAACTATGTAAAAACACATTTATTGTTTAGAGATAGCTGAAGAGTATATTTAAATATGGTTATATATGTACACATGGATGCACACAAAGCTTACACGCACACACATTCCATATATATATGGAATTCCATTTTATATATGTAAAAAAAATTCATAGGAGGGGCCCCTGGGTGGCTCAGTCAGTTGAGCATCAGACTGTCGATTTTAGCTCAGGTCATGATCTCATAGTTCATGCATTTGAGGCCCACATTGGGCTCTGTGTGGACAGTGTGAAGACTACTTGGGGTTCTCTCTCTCCCTCTCTCTCTCTGACCCTCCTCCTCTCTCTTTCTCTCTCAAAATAAAAATAAATAAACATTAAAAAAACTTATCTGCACGTAACTGTCCACTCAACCATGTAGCAATACAGTGTCCAACATCCAATCAAAAGTTACTAGACATGCAAATAAGCAGAAAAATGTGGTTCATAAACAATAAAAAAATCAATCAATAGAAACAGACCCAGAAATGCTAGAGATTATGCAATTAGGTGGCAAGAACTATAAAAGAGTTATCATAAATATGCTCAGGAATTTAAAGAAAAACATGAACATAATGAGGAGTGAAATGGATACTATAAAAAGAAATCTAATGGAACTTCTAGAGCTGAAAAGTACAATATCTAAAATGAAAAATTTATTAAATGGGCTCAAGAGCAACTTACTGCAGAAGAAAATATCAGTGGACTTGAAAATATAGCAATAGAAACTATTCATACTACAGAGAAGAAGAGGGCTGGAAAAAAAAAAAAGAATACACTCTTGGTGACGCATTAGAAGGTGGTCAAAAATAGTATAATTGAAATCCCAAAGAAGGGTGGGGAGAGCAAGAAGTAATATTTGAAGAAATAATGTCAGAACATTTTCCAAATTTGGTGAAAACTATAAACCCATCAATTCAAGAGATACAACAAATCCTAACGAGGATAAAAATCAATTTAGATAGAAATTTTACTCTGAATTTTTTCAACAATGGAGTGATTTTCTGAATGGACCAATACCTAAAGAGGCTAGTCCAGGGAGGAGAGGGAAAGATCTGTAAATTAGAGGCAACTATACAACTTGTGATGTGAGAAAGTAGAAACCAGCCTAGAAGACACAAACAGAAAGATAATAAAAAAGAAGAGATGAGTCATCTGGAGAAACCAAACACGGAAGGTGCCAACATATTGCAGAGCAAGGAGAAAACCTCATGAGAATAAAAGATGGTGGAGTGGTATCTCTAGGTTTCGTTTCCTTCCTTCCTTCCTTCCTTCCTTCCTTCCTTCCATCTCCTTGTACTGTACCTTATTGTAGACAACAGTCATCTCCGAATTGGATTTGAAGCTCCATTCTTTTCCCTATCAAGGCTATTCTGTAGCTCACTGCAGCCAGAGTGGACTTCCTAACCTAAAGAATCACATCACTCCTCTGTGAGACATCTTTAGAGAAATTGGTACCTTCAGCAGTTCTTATGTGACTGCCATAGGGATGGACCATGTCTCCCCACAATTAAATAGATATGATTTGAACCTCAGTTTCTCAAAACTTCTTGTCTTAGGGCTTTATTCCCTACTTTATCTTGCTTTTATTGAGTCCAAGTCTCTATGAGTTTATAGACTATAACCATCAGAAGTGCTTTGTGATTCATTTCCCTCCTTTTGCTTACATGGACCCACACCTGTCCTCTTAACCTCCTCCATGCCTGGAGCTGTTCAAGATCTATGTTGGTGCTCTTAACCCCTATTGATAGACCTTGAACCTGGGAGGCCACCAGGATGTCTCTTTCCAGCCATAGCTCCTGGCAAGGAGAGGTTGAGAAAGGACTTAGAATCAAGGTTTGAATTATAGCTCTGATTCTGCTAAATGACAATCGAGAGCTATCTTGTCCAATATGGTAGTCACTAGCCACATGTGGCTAGTGAACACTTGAAATGTGGCTAGTGTGACTGAGGAACTGAATTTAAAATGTTATTTAATTTTAATTAAATTAAATTTTTTTTAGGTTTATTTATTTATTTTGAGAGAGATAGAGAGAATGGCAGAGGGGCAGAGAAAGAGAGAGAAAATCCCAAGAAGGCTCCATGCTGTCAGCGCAAAGCCCCACTGCATGGAGCTCAAACCCAGGAACCATGAGATCATGACCTGAGCTGAAATAAAGAGTTCAAAGCTTGGGGTGCCTGGGTGGCTCAGTCAGTTAAGCGTCTGACTTCGGCTCAGGTCATAATCTCACAGTCCGTGGGTTAGAACCCCGCGTTGGGCTCTGTGCTGACAGCTTGGAGCCTGGAGCCCGTTTCTGATTCTGTGTCTCCCTCTCTCTCTGACCCTCCCCCATTCATGCTCTGTCTCTCTCTGTCTCAAAAATAAATAAACATTAAAAAAAATTAAAAAAAAAAAAGAGTTGGAAGCTTAACCAACTGAGCCACCCAGTCACCCCTGAATTTAATTTTAATTTAAAACCTGAAGCATTCTAATTCATTTTCCTGTTAAACATACTGTGAAAATATTGTTATATTGTAATATATGTATTGGGTGCATACATGCATATAGGCACACATCTGATCTAATTGGTATCAATGGATTAACTGGTTTGAATAAATTTTTTTTACATACCAATAGTTTATGTAGACAATGTAAGTTATGGTGATGCCACTATAAATCATAATTTGTAATAAAATCAAAATACTTATTTTAATTTTAATTATGACATAATAAATTATGTTTCTAGTTAAAAAAATAAGTATGGAAAACATTTTAATATTTCAAGTACAGGCATACTACTGATGCAGAATTGAGTAGAGATTTTGAAGCTACCGTGTACTTTAAATCAATGAAGACAAAAGAGACCAGAAGAAGGCGTGTCACAAATTTCAAAATGATTGGCAATTGCAATTTTCTGCAAAACAAAATGAAAAAGCTGCCAGTAAAAAAATAATTTTAAAGATAATAACGTGGGCAATATTAGGAGATAGTTGCAACAAATACATAGTGAATTTGCTAAAATGTTTCCTCTCAACAGTCAAAAGAGAATCAATATTAGTTGCCTGAAATTAAAATTAAATGTCCAACAAATATTTTAAAAACAATTTTTAGCAGGATCTGAACTTCTAACTTTGGCATCTTTAAGATGACGTAGATTCTTGCACAAAGAAGGAAATTGTTTTTACGTGGAGAAATAATAAAATAAATTATTATTTCAGTTATGAAGATTTTGTTGGGTTAGTATAAGAAAAAAGCTAAAAAAGACATTTTACAAAAAATAAAACTCTTCAGTTAAGCCTCTAAACAATTGCCCATTGGATACAAAGTCTTAATATAAAGTTCAGTTGATTCAAAGTGTGAAAAATGGCCAGGGCTTTTTCGCCATTGGAGAAGTCTGCCATATTAAGAGACACTGCCCAATTCATACCTTGGATGTGTTCTGTCTCAAAAGACTTTCAGACTTATTCGAAAAAGAAAAGTCTTATTTCACAGCCTAAAAACTGAACTCACTAGTATGGATATGGTTGAGTTTCTTACACGTATCAAAGAAAAACTTCATCTGGATGTGAAAACATAGTTTCCATTATAGCCCTAGGTCTCCTAATTACATTAAGTCAAAAGTCTGGAATTATTGAAATTAAAAAAATTTTTTTAATTTTTATTTATTTTTGAGAGAGAGAGCACGAGTGGGGGAGGGGTAATTTTTTTAATTTTTTTTATTATCAAAAATAATTTTTATTTATTTTTGAGAGAGAGGGAGACACAGAATCCCAAACAGGCTCCAGGCTCTGAGCTGTCAGCACAGAGCCCGATGCAGGGCTCGAACTTGGGAACAATGAGATCATGACCTGAGCCAAAGCCAGATGCTTAACCGACTGACCCACCCAGGCGCCCGGGGATTCATTGAAATTTTAAAGCAAGAAACTGATCTTTCTTCTAACTGTTTCATTCTTCTTGTCTGATAGGTATTGGAGACATTTGCGTTTAGTTTTCTGAACAGTGTCATGGATACAGTGGTTAAAATTGTTGTATAAATGTGCAAATGCTATGAATTATCAACTTGTGGAACTATAGAAACAGTGAATGAATATAACAATCTCGTTCTTTTCCAATGCTCATTAGTTGAGTAGTGGAGGACCTTTACAAAGATTTATCACACTGTTAATCCATTTCTTGAAATGAAAGGAATACCTGCCAAATACTCAATAATCAAAGGCAAAATGATAGTAGTGTGGTTTACATTTTCTTTAAAAAAATTTTTTTTAATGGTCGTTTATTTTTGACAGAGAGCGAGTGCAAGCTGGGGAGGGGCAGAGAGAGAGGGAGACACAGAATCCAAAGCAGGCTCCAGGCCCTGAGCTGTCAGCACAGAGCCCTATGTGGGGCATGAACTAATGAACCACGAGATTATGACTTGAGCCCAAGTTGGATGCTTAACTGACTGAGCCCCCCAGGCGTCCCATACATTTTCTTATTGAATATCACATTGCATATGAATGAGCTAAATTTGAAATTCCAAGGAAGGAAAAATTTATTTGCTAGAAAGTACAAGAATTTATGGTGAAATGGAATTTTTTTACAATAACAATCAATAACAACAATTAACCCATTTTTCTAGCATGAATTAATATACAGAGGATATTCATTGTAAGCAAGATTATGTGAATTAGCTGTAAAAACTAAAAAATATGAACATTGTGCTAATATTGATGAATTTATAGTTGCTTTAAATTTATGCAATACTCCTTTGATTTCAATGTTAACACTACTGAGTTGATAGAGTTAGTGAATTATTTAACTTAGTTTCGAAACTTATAGGATTTGCTTCAAAGTCAGATCATTTCTTCTAAACACAGGAAACAGTTTTGACAATACAGATGTAAATATTTAAAAAGCAATTTTTGGAAATTGACCCAATTATTGGAAAACTTTTAAATTTGTTTGGAAAAACTTGGGTACGTGAATCTACTTTTTCAGCTGCAAATTATATGAAATATAAATATAGATAAAATATTTCTGATGCAAATTTAGCATTTTAATCGAAATGCACTCTAAGTTTAAAAGTTTAGATTTAGAAGATTTCATTCACATTTAAAAATGTGAGGGGCACCTGGGTGGCTCGGTCAGTTAAGCTTCCGACTTGGGCTCAGGTGGTGATCTCATGGTTTGTGAGTTTGAGCCCCACATCGGCTTCTGTGCTGACAGCTCAGAACCTGGAGCCTGTTTTGAATTCTGTCTCCCTCTCTCTCTGCCCCTCCCCTGCTCGTACTCTGTCTCTGTCTCTCAAAAAAATAAAATAAAACGTTAAAAAAAATTTTTTTTAATGTGAAACAAAGGGTGTCTGGGTGGCTCAGTTGATTAGGCAACCGACTTAGGCTCAGGTCATGATCTCATGGTTTGTGAATTCAAGCCCCGCATCGGGCTCTGTGCTAATAGCTCAGAGCCTGGAGCCTGCTTGGGATTCTGTCTCCCTCTCTCTGCCCCTCCCTAACTCGCGCTCTGTCTCTCTCCGTCAAAAAAAAATTTTTTTTAATTAAAAAAATTTTTTTGAAACATAGAATTATTTTTATTGATTACATTGTTGAAATGTTAATATTTTAGAGGTATTTGGTTAGAGTAGGTAACATTAAAATTAATTTTACTTCTTTATTTTGCCTTTTAACGTGGCTACTAGAACATTTGAACTTATGTATGTGGCTCACATTGGTGGTGTGTATTATATTTCTTTTTACTTTCCAGTTTTATTGAGCTGAAATTGACATAGAACGTTCTATCATGTTTTTGTTGGCATCTCTGCTTTAGAGCAGAGGCTTCAGAGACTGGGCTCTGAAACTAGACAGCCTGATTTTGAGTCTAGTTGCAGACACTTCTAGCTGTGTACCTTGGGCAAGTTGTTTAACATCTCTGTGCTTCAGTTTTTTCCATCTAGAAATGAGGATAACAATAATTCTCAGGGTGGTTGTAAGAATACTTAAATTGTGTCTGGCATATAGTAATTACCATGTGTAATAGCTATTGTTATCATTATTATGATTATGTATTAACTCTGTGACCTTGAGAAGTTCCTTAAGCATAATTTACTCATACCTCAAATGGTGATAACAGCATCTACATCCCAAGGTTTCTTCTTGAACTAATGAAATAATATATGCAAAACTGCTTGACAGGAGGTAGGTGACCACCGTGTGCTTGCTGAATCTTCCAGATCTTAGCTGACATTCAGAAGTCTCTGTAATCTGGTGCAGCTCACCATTCTTAAATTCAATAGTGTAAGAGCAGTTGCAAACTATAAGGCGCTCATGAGTTGTTAAACACTATTTTTATTATTCTCCACCATGAAACTCCTCCTTCGAGTATTTGTTCCCTAAACTTGTCCTACTTGGGGCCTCTCTGATTCTATCCTTATACCGTCTAGACTAGACTGAAGGCCCATTCTTCTATGAGGACCTCAGTGTGGACTCCAGCCCCAGTATGATCTCTCTCTCTCCTCTAAATTCCTGAAATATTTCCCACCCATTGTGTATATTTTGTATTTCCTCATATACTGCTTTGTACTGTTGTTTAAAGTAATCATGGGTACATCTCTCTGGTCAGGTTAGCGTGAATGCTTTATAATTTGTGAATTCCCCAATAGCACATGAAATATTCAAGAAATATTTGGCCAGTAAGTGGGAACGTTTGGAGTAATGAGGGGGGAAAAGAATTTTGACAGGGGAGAGCCAAGTGTCCTCCCAAAGAACAAAGAACAAAGAGTACACCGAAGAGAGGAAGTTTTAAGCCAAACTTTGAGATAAGCATGAAAGGGCCAGATAGAGCTGATGTGGGAAGTGAGAAGGGCAAAGAGGGTCGGACAGAGCAAAGGTCAGGGAGCAAAGCGGACACCGACCCCGAAGGACAGTTCTAGAAATCCGGGCACAGCTCCTTCTTCCTACAGTCCCTCCAACAGCTATTTCTAACCACATCCAATTTTAGAAAGTGACACAAGGTCTCATCGCAATCAGTTCTCTTGCCGATTTCAGATGGCTCATTCTCAGAGCTGCCTTCCTCTAGAGTGCTCTGGGAGTGTTCCCCACACCCAGGTATTTAAGATGTTTGGAGTCCTTCCCTCTGCATTAGGATTTGCTGCCCACCTGAAGGTGAGTGAGTTCAGGTGCCCTCCTCTCCTGCCTTCTGCACTCACAAATCTCCCTGAGCACTCTCTCAGGAGAAGACACCTTAGTGCGTGAGTCACTGTAGAATCCACACACAGGGCCTGTTCTATAACAGGCACCCCATAACCAGTGGATGAATTAATGTCAGTTGATTTCTGTTTGGGCCACAGTGAAGGAAAAACACAGCTAATGTGGAGAGAAAAAAAAAAAAAAACCACCCAAACTGTTGTTCAACCATGACTCATGGGCTTAACTCTCAACACAAGGTTCAAGTTTATTTTGCATTTTTGTTGCTCCAAGGTGAGGGTGAATTGGCAAGCAGAAAGGGAGACAGCAGGGTAGGAGTCAAGAAAGGCATGATTCAGGCCTCATCACTAACTTCAGTGTGAGTTTGGTACCAACTCATTTGCAAGATACAGAGGTGCCGTCCCATGTTAAAATTCTATTATTATAAAGTCGTCATTAGGTATGATGCACCAATGACAGACATACCTGGAAGGAGACTGACCCTTCCCAGGGAAAGGGTCATTAATCACTGGACTTGGGGAAGTAGGACATCTCAGATCTGGTTACTTTAGCTACCAGGCTTGGGGGCCTGTGTCTAACAGAGTCCAGCTTCCATGGGAAGGCCACCCAGTTGTCTTCATCACTTGTTCATGCTCTTTCCAACCACCCAGGTACAACCAGTCTCTTTCTCTCTCTTTCTTTCTAACTTTATTCCCAGCCCCCAAGCCGAAATCTGATTACATAATTAAGCACTCAGTAAGTGTTCTCCAATGCTGATTTTTAATGAAGTTGGCCAATGCTGCTTCCTGTTTTGAAAGACACAAACCCATTTAAAAAACTAGTCTGTGCCCCAATATCTACTGCTTCTTAGAAATCAAATGGGCATTTTAACCAGTTTAAAGGAAGAATAATCATATGCAAATAGGTTAAAGTTCTCACAGAAGAGACGGTAGCTGTTAAAAAGAGAGGCACTGGTAGCAGGGTATGATTGTGATACAAAAGCTAGTACTGGTCTCTCTCTCTCTCTCTCTCTCTCTCTCTCTCTCTCTCTCTCTGCATCTATTTAGTCTATCCTACCAATTTTCAGATTGTTCTGGACTAATATAAAAAAGATCATGAATAAAGCGACTCCTATGGGATTTTGGAATAGCAGGTAAGAGATACCTGCAAGACTGCAAATCACTTCTCAGTCTCCTGAGTACCTTTGGGGAACACCTTGGGATGAATTCTAGAAATTCACGTAGAGGCCTTTATGCTCTGTACCAGGCCTGCTTGTGTTCCTTAGTGGAAGTAGAATCAGTTTGCCCTTCCCAATCTTCTCGGTGTTCACCCTGAATAGTACAAGAGGAAAAGGGAGAGAGAAAGGTTGGAAGGGTGAGGGTGTTGTGATGAATGGTTGGCATTCGGGAGAGGAGTTGCAGTTTTTCTCCATAAGCTAGTCTGTCTTCTCACCCTGGATCCCTGACTAACTACCGACCGCTGAAGGATTAAACTCCAACGCTATTATTTCCCTACTTAAAATTTTTCATCCCGAGGTTGTTTGCCACTGCATCCTTGGTTTACCATTCAAATTTGGTCCTATCTACGTCTTTGAATTTATTTCTCAACACTCCCTGCCCCACATCACGTGCTCTCTCCTTTCAATGTTTCTGCCATGCTGAACTCCCCCTCAGAATGCTCTTCTCCACCTTTTCCGCCTTCCGTTTTCTGCTTGTTCTTTAAGACAAGTCAGGTGCCGCCATCCCTGATATCCCCTTGACCTTGGTCTTCCTCCTCTGTTAGCTCTGAGCACCCAGGTAGATCTCTATCATAGTCTTTATCACAGGATCCTGTAATCACCTCTTTGCTTTACCATGTCCCTGACTAGACTGGACCGTAAACTCTTTGAAGGTAAGACTATGTATTAACCATCATTGTATTTCCAGTGCTGTGCACAATGCCAGTGATTTATAGAAGCTCAACAAATGTTCAACTAATTGATTCGGTATAGATGAGGAGTAGAACTATCCCAACCAACTAGCCGTGGTATGGTGCCAAAGAATTCACCTGGCTTTGTCTCCACTTCTCTCCTGGGCACAGACTTAAGCCCCTGGGGCACTCTGACCTGGGCCCTGTGTCCACACAGACTCAAGATTATTCTGTCCATCTCTCCCTCTTTTGGAAATCTGTTTTCTGTTTAAACCCACTTGGTTCTTTTCCCTTCGTGTCTTTGCCCCGCCCCCCCCATCATTATTATATGTGCTGTATTTGGGGTGCATGTTTCTGAGTCTATTTCTGTATTACATGAGTATGTTTCCTGTCTCCTCCACTGAGGTCAAAGGTTAACAGATAGCCGTGGCTCTCCACCAAGTCCGCTGCAGCGCAGCATGCCGAGTGGAAGTTGCCTCCTTAACTGGTTCTAAGCCTGTTTGGGACAATTCACAAACCTGGCATTCTTAGCCATCAGCGGAAGAGGCCAGTTTGTACAGCCTTCCCTGTAGCTATTCATTTCCACTGTATACCGAGCCCTGTACTGGGTCTACGCTGAGCTAGTGAACACTGAGAGATTTCACTTCTGCCTCCAGGATGTTTGATGAGATGGCATGTCACGACCTCAACAAGTTTAGAACGATTAAACAAAACATGATATTTCAACTGGGTTGGCATACCTCTAACTATTACCTGGTATACCTTTTGGGGGAGAAGGAGTAAATGTTGACGTTTGGCCTTTCAGGGATTAGGATTCACTAAAACGCTAAGTCTCTATTGCATATAGAAAACTCTCTTTATATGAGGCTCTAACTCTTGCTCATCATCTGTAGGGTATATGTTTTCACGGCTTACTTATTCTTTTTTTTTTTTTTTTTTTTAAATAGAGGGCTATGTTAAACCACTTTTGTTCTCACGCAGTGGTCTGCACTTGAGAAATGCTGGCCAAAATTAGGACTACCATCTGTGACCACAGAATGGAATGGAAGTGAACTGGTCCACCAAGGAATCAGAAATGTGACCTTGGTCCTATTACCACCCACCCAAGTAGGAAATGGGCCCAGAGGCCTGGCGAAGCTGGAGCTTGGTGACCCCAAGCTTGAGAAAGAGCAGACTACCCTGGAAATGACCAGTTCCAGGTCCCAATGGCTTCTGGGGCAGTCTGACCCCGGATCCCTGGTGACCAGCTTCCTCCCAAGAACAGTCTCCTATTTGAAATGGTCTTCCCTGCTTCAGCAGGTGGGAATAAGTCGGGCTAAATGCCTTTCAAGCAGGGTGACATGATGGTGAAGGGCAGGGGACCGAGAATTAGGCGTACCCAGCCTGCATCCCAGCACAGCCACCTGGTTGCTATCTGGTCTTGGGCAGGTTGCCTAACATCTCTAAACCTTATTTCCTCACGTTTACAAAGGGGATGGTGATAGCACCCACTTGGCATGTGGGGAGGGTGATTAAATGAGAAAAGACATGTAGGCGCTTAGCCCTGTGCCTGGCGTATAGCTGAGTACTCACTGAATGGCAGCTCTTCTTTCTATGTTAACGATATTAACAACAGTCGCGATAAGAAGTCATATTTAAAATGATTAAGGCAAGACAGAGCCCAGGTCAGCTGCGCTCTCAGTGCCTCCTGCCTGCCTTCTTCCAAGGTGACCCAGCTTGGTGTGCCAGCTCTGTCCGGGGCTGCTGAGTGAGGTAAGAAATTCGGCCAGGATCAGGCTGCCTGGGCATGACCCCTGAGCTGCAGCTGTGGGAGGAGGAGCAGGGAAGAAATGGGGTGTTAGTGGGCTGGCTAGAACTCTAGCGAGGAAGTGGGTTTGTGGTGGGGGGAGGGCGGGGGGAGGGAGAGGGGAGGGGCAGAGCTTGAGAGGGTTTAGCAGGAAGGAAGGCAGTTGAGAAAAAAAAAATAATCTACCTTGTGTCTCATTGGCTTCTTGGTATCATTTTCTGGAAAGGAGAATCAGAAAGAAACCAACACAAGGCATCTGGGGTGTCGCAAAGTATCAGACCTTTCTCTCCGAGTGTAGCAAGGGGGTGTCTCACTAGTGTCCTATCTGCTGCTCCAAAGAGGGAGAGATGGGCTGTGTTTTAAAAAGTGGTCTGTCAGACCAAGATCTAATGTGCCTCTTTTACCCTAAAAGCCTTGTTGCACAACCCAGCGTTATTTCCACAGGCGGCTGAAGTAATTCTGCTCTTGAAATCCTGCCCCATGTGACTTTTTTTTCTTGTTTGTTAGCTCAGTGATTAAATAATCATGACAGAACGGTTCCCCAGTTTTGTGGGGCATGGACCCGGGTGGTCATCAGCAGCTACCACACATTTCCAGAAAGGTCTCGCTGTGTCCCAGTACTTGGGGCTGGAGTAACAGAGCTGGTCCCCACCGCAGGGAGGACCTGATCTAATGTCCTTCCCCAGCCGTCAGTTATCCAACCAGGACGCAGCTCGGTGCACACTGAATGACCCGCTGGAACCGTGCCCCATGGAACCCCGAGAAGGTTCTCCTATCACAACAGGAAGCAAAAGTCAAGGGAGGGCAGGATTTCAAAAGCAAGGTTTCTTCAGCACCCTGAAAACACCCACCTGCCCCCCACCCTCCCCTCCATTTCACCTCTTATCTCTGCTCAACCACTCACTGTTTCAGATCCTTTTTGGACTTCAGTCTCCAAACTCGATTCAGGCTTTATTTTGGGGAGGGGACGCAGAAGTGAAAGATTTAACCAGTCAATGTATTGGACTCTAAATCTCTTCACCTCCCCCTGAAATGACCTTGAAACAGTTTATTCCTTGAGATGCTGGAGCTCGGTTGTTCTGTCTTCATCTCAGAATTTGCACATGCAAAATCAACACTCCGTCTACATGTTCAAAATCAGCCTGGTCTCCTCACTCTGTTAAAGAGAACCATCGTCTGCCCAGATGTTCAAGTTAATCTCTGACTCATGGCACCTGGGTGGCTCAGTCAGTTAAACCTCCGACTCTTGATTTCGGCTCAGGTCATGATCTCGCCGTTTATGAGTTCGAGCCCTGTGTCGGCCTCTGCCCTGATCGCACAGAGCCTGCTTGGGATTCTCTCTCTCCCTCTCTCTCTGCCCCCTGCCCCCCCCCCCCATCAAAATACATAAATAAACTTAAAAAAAAAAAGTCAATCTCTGACTCACAGCTGCTAGCTTCATAAATGGGCACCAACACATTCAGTGGATTCTTGATTCGTCTGAAATGTCACTCTACGGAGGGCCCAAGTCACAGTCACCCCACGCCGTCCCAGCCTTTATCACTTCCTCATGCCTCCGTAACAACCCTCTACCAGACTTCTCAACTAACTCCATCCTGCCCAGCACGTCAAAATTAATTCACCTAGAGCTCAGATTTCATCACTCTTTTCTACACAGAAGCCCCATCACGGCTTATAGCGCAGAGCTCAGCCAGACACCCAGCAGGCCATTCTCCACATTCCTCTGTGGTCTGGTTGCCAACTTCCCCCGGCAGCCTCCCCACTCCCCCAAAGACACCCGCTGCTCCCACCAGGCTTTAATTTTTTTTTTTATGTTGATTCATTTTTGAAAGAGAGAGGACAGAGCACAAGCAGAGAGAGAGGGGAGCACAGAATCTGAAGCAGGCTCCAGGCTCCGAGCTGTCAGCACAGGGCCCAATGCGGGGCTCGAACCCACGAACGGTGAGATCGTGACCTGAGCCGAAGCCAGATGCTTAATCGACTGAGCCACCCAGGCGCCCCTTAAAAAAATTTTTTTTTAACGTTTATTCATTTTTGAGAGACAGAGAGACAGCGTGTGAATGGGAGAAGGGCAGAGAGAGAGGGAGACACAGAATCCGAAGCAGGATCCAGGCTCCCAGCTGTCAGCACAGAGCCCGATGTGGGGCTTGAACCCACGAACTGTGAGATCATGACCTGAGCCGAAGCCGGACACTCAACCGACTGAGCCACCCAGATGCCCCAGGCTGCTTTTAATACCGCGCTCTGCTTGGTATGTGGCTGAGGCTAGCTTTTGGGGCGGGGGGGGGGGGGGGGGGGGTGGACAAGGAAGTACTCAGCTTCATCTCCCTCACCAACCGTTCTGGTCCTTACCACCAACACCCTCCTGGGAGCCGTCCTATCTGTGTCTACACCACTTCTTCCAAAACAAGGAAGCAAACCCAAAAACTTTTATCATGAAAGTTTCTAAACTTATATAAAAAAAACCCTCATGAACCCTTTTGTCAGCTTTCAACAGCCATCAAGTTCTGCCATATTTTATTTCATATTTCATCTATTCTCCCTCCAAATTATTTTGGGGGGGCGGTGGGGGAGAGAACCATTTTAAAGCAAATTCCAGACGTTATGTCAATTTATTCCCAAACATCTCAGCATGCACCTCAAAAAAGAACATTTTTTTAATTTATTTAATTTTAAGAGAATGAGAGAGACAGAGTGTGAGCTGGGGAAGGACAGAGAGAGAGGGAGACACAGAATCTGGAGCAGGCTCCAGGTTCCGAGCTGTCAGCACAGAGCCGGACGCGGGGCTCAAACTCATGAGCCATGAGATCATGACCTGAGCCGAAGTCAGAAGGTTAACCGACTGAGCCACCCAGCCGACCAAATAAACAAACCAGGTTAACTGTCCTGTACAATGCCTAACATTCTAGATTTGGCTGATTACTTCCTTGTGGTATCATTTACAGACCACTCATTTCAACCCTTTATACCTTGCCTTACACTGTCTCTGACCTAACTTGCATGTGAGAGTGTGTGTGTGTGTGTGTGTGTGTGTGTGTGTGTGTGTATCTGTGTGTTTGGTTTCAGTGTTATAAAGAGTTTTTCACATACCAGATCCTCAATAAATACTTGCTAAATAGCATTTATTAAGCACTACTGTCTGCAGAATTGTGGACTAGAGAGAGACATACAGAAAGAAAGAGACGGATTCCTAACCTTCATGTTTCCAGTGCTGTTAATTATACCGGATAGTGGTTCTCCAACTTGAACATGCATCGGAATCAACTGGATTCCAACTGGATTGGGGGGCTCCATTCCCAGAGTTCCTGATTCATTAGGTCTGGGATGGGCCCTGGGAATTTGTGTTTCTAACAAGCTCCCAGGTGATGCTGCTGGGCCAGGGACCAAACTTTGAGAACCGCTAATATCAGATGTGAGCCTCAGAAAGTCTTCCACAGTCCCTGGTGCCCAAGCCTTTTATGCAGTTTTGATTCCCAAGGCTGCCCATTTCTGAGGCTCAGGGTGTGACCTGAGTTGTCTAAAACTTTCAGTGGTGAGGAGGTACTTTGAAGACATGTTTTGTGGTGGAGATGAGAGAGCCTGACTGCAGGGTAGAGGAGTGGCTTCCTCCCATGGAGGAAGGGGTCAGCTAGGTTCTGTGAGTCACAGGAAGTTGGAGAGGAGTGACAGGCAGCGGGGGCCTGCCCCCCGTAGCCTGGATCTTAAAAGCGTCAAGCCAGGGTCTCCGCATATAAAGTGTATGCCTGCAGCTCTGCCCGGTCTGGGGGTTCATAGCAGCCCCAGGACAGGATTGCCACAGGCAGGACGTGGCTGAAGTTTTTGCTATGGCTCTTGCTACAGTGTTGCATCCAGAAATGGAAGGAAATGTACCCTTTGGGAGGAGTGGGAAAAATGGGAAAATGGGAAATTCTTTTAAGAGCATCCTAGACTCAGAGTGACTAAATAAAAAACCTTATTATCTTGCTCAATACACTCAACTAGACTTTTCCCTATCCCAGGCTTATGTCTTTCCCTACAGATAATAGCCAGCTATTTCTTAGTGTTTTCCTTATGATAATTCCTGTCACTTCAGCTTCCTATCCCCTACCTCATTCTTGGGGGGACAGACTCCCTTATCTACCTCTTCAGTGTAGACGTTCACCCTGTTCTAGACTTGGCCCGCATTCCTTCTCACTATATATACCCTCCCAGAGAAACACTAGCTGCTTCTTTTTTTTTTTAATTTTTTATGTTTATTTAGTTTTGAGAGAGAGAGAGAGGGAGAAAGCATGAGCAGGGGAGGGTCAGAGAGAGAGGGAGACACAGAATCCGAAGCAGGCTCCAGGCTCTGAGCTGTCAGCACAGAGCCCGACGCGGGGCTCGAACTCACGGACCGCGAGATTATGACCTGAGCCAAAGTCGGATGCTTAACTGACTGAGCCACCCAGGCGCCCCACTAGCTACTTCTTTAGCTTCAACTTTCCACCCATATGTGCATGGCTCCCCCCAAAATATCTGCAGCCCAGACCACTCTCTGGAGCTCCAGACCATAACTCCAGCTTCCTGCTAGATGCCTCCATAGGTAGCATGCTCAATATATCTAACCTATTTTCCCCATCTCAACATTTATCCCTTCCTCTGGCCTTGGACCCCATCATCCAAGATGGGGTTACCATCTCCTGAGTTGTGCAAGCTTGAAATTGGGGAGTTCTCTTCAATTCTTCTCTTTTCCTCACCCTCCCTCTATCTAATTGTTCATCAAGCCCCATATTTTCACCGCTGAAATATCTTTATAATTCATATCCTCCTTGCAACCCCCCCGCCTTTGACTTAGTTTCGATCCTCACTATCACTTCACTGAATCATTGCTAACGAGGCACTACATGTTTACTATGTGCCGGGAACAGTGCTCAAACATTTCAATACCTTCTCTAAGTACAAGCTAATACCATCTCTGTTTCACAGACAAGAAAATCAAAGGCTTAAAGATATTAAGAAACTTGTCCAAGGTCCCCTGCTCGCTGGAACATGCCCTGTACCATGTTGGGTACATATTAGAATCAACTGGGGAGGGCGCCTGGGAAGCTCAGTTGGTTGGGCGGCCGACTTCAGCTCAGGTCATGATCTCACATGTCGTGGGTTCGAGTCCTGCGTTGGGCTCTGTGCTGACAGCTCAGAGCCTAGAGCCTACTTCAGATTCTGTGTCTCACTCTCTCTCAGTACCCCCCCCCCACCAACTTGTGCTCTTTCTCTCTCAAAAATAGATAAATATTAAAAAAAAAAAAAACAGAATCAACTGGGGAGATCTTAAAGCCGACCATGTATCCCATCTGTGCCCCAGACCAATTGAATCAAAACACTATCTGTTTCTATAGCTTCAACTTTCTACCCAGATGTTCATGGCTCTCCCCAGAATATCTCCAGCTCAGGCCTGTTTCTTGAGCTCCAGGCTCTTTCCTCGGGTGATACTCCTGGGCAGTCAGAGTTGAGAACCACTGTCTTTACTGTCCCTATGCATAACTACGTTCTCTGCTCCCCATCCTGCTCCACTCAAACCTTCCTCCAGAATGCTGTCTCCTGTCCTTTTAAGCCACCACCATGATCGCACTACTCCAGCAGCCCCCCGTGATGATACAAGGAAGCAAATACTTCCCAACAGAGCATCCATGCCTCCATGGTCTGAATTCTCTCTCATCTGCCAGCTCCCTTCCCTTACTCTCTACCTGCAGCCACACCACACACTTGAGATTTCTGGTACTTTGCACATGCTGTTTACTCAGCCCGAAGTGGCCTTTCCTGCTTTTCTCTTCCCCAGCTTAACTCTCTAGCAAATAGCTTCTCTTTTTCCTTTTTTTTTTGGAGACACAGTTAAAATGTCACCTCGACAACCTCCTTGGGTAGTATTAATGGCTTACTCCTTGTTCTCTTTGTAATTTGCCTCATGACTCTGAGCTGCAATGATTTCTTTACACCCTGTCTCCTTCAAAAGACTTTGACTCTCAAGAAGATCTGTGTCTTGTTCGTAATTTTGCCCCCATGATCTAGCCCGTGTGAGGCACTCAGTAAACGTTGAATGAATGAAAGAATGAATGAATGAACTTCAAGACTTTTGCCAGCTTTTGCTGACTTCTGTTGCTGGACTGTAGGGTCAAGAGCAGAGTCCTTGAGTCAGATGAGTCCAAATCCAGGTTCTGCCCCCTTACCAGCTGTGTGGCCACTCCCCAGACGCTAACTTTATTTACTCTGTCTATGATTTAGTCTCCTCATCTGTGAAATGGGGATATTGATGGTGCCCACAACTTAGAATGGTTATGAGGGTTAAATGAGATTAGTCCATAGCACTCAGTAATGTCCATTATCATTATGTGCTTAGAAAACAGCTTTCTAGTATATTGTGACCAGTTATGAAAAAAATCACATCTATATGTGTGCATGTGTGTATGTAAACGTACATGTGTGTGTGTGTGTGTACATATATAGAGAGAGAATACATATAGATATCTTCATCTATATCTATATCTAAAGAGAGAGACATGGAAGAATGTTCATGAAGGTGATACTGAGTGGGTTTTTTTCACTTATATTTTTATTTATTGTTAGACTGTCTTACAATAAATATTGATTTCTGTATACACTTAGCCACTTCAACTCCCCAAATACAGCCACACACACACACATACATACAAACACTCTAACCTATAATAGGCGTATATAAACCCCACAAATGCACACATAAAACACACAAACACACATACTCCCTCAGGGGGCAGAAACTCTGAGTCCAGATGTGACCCAGCCTTGGGGACATTGAGAACGTGCCGGTGCAGAGAACATGTGGACCTCGGGCCATCTGTGGCTCTCCGCCAGGAGGGAGGGGCAGGCACGCTGCCAGCTCTGGAGCCAGGAAGTGACATTCCTATTCATCCAAGCCTTCAAGTAAACACCCAACCTGGGTGTCTGGAGACAGACCGCCCCCCTCCCTGGGCCCCCGCCTCCCTGACCATGAAACGTGGGCCCTTGTAGGCACAGGCTGGCTGCACAAGCCTGTTTCTCAGGGTGGAGGAGTGGGGTCAGTAGTAGAGGCCTCCAGCCCACAGCACAGCACGCAAAGGACAGTTGGGAAGTTTCTAGAATAGAAAGGAACTAACTAACTGCCGTCAGAAAAATGATTTATTTTTATTCTTGAAAGTTTAGGAAAGGCAAGCGGAACGGGATGGAAGGAGCTCCACTCTACACTTTAATTGGAAGTTCTTTATTTTTCCCCTGGAAGAGAAAACTTGTGATGACTTTTGAACCGGCTTCAATGCTTAGGCCTCAAGCTTGCTGGAGTTTACAATAGCAAATGTATGATCATAATCAGCCTGCCGCACGTTGGCATGCATTGTGACCGAGAATAAGCGGGTGCCACATGGCCTCCAGAAATCAAACTTGCTTTCCTGTTGAAGGGAGCAAACGATGCCGAGTATTAGGACAGAAATGAGGGGAATTTCTGGACCTGTGAGCCATCCCTGACCTTTGGAGAAGGACCTGGAGAGAGAAGCAGCAAGTAGAACAGAGCCTTGTCCAGAGTTGGAGACTCACATGGGTGGGCCCAGCTGCCAGGCCCCAGGCCTCCATTAAGTTGAGAGTCAGCATGGGGAGGTCACAGGGTCAAGGAGCTCCTGTGGAAAAGAAGAGGGAATCCCTAATTCCCTCAAGAGACATGATCTCTACCCTCCGAAGTTTATATTGTAATTGGGGAAATGAGATGGGCACTCATGAAATAATTAGAAAAAAAGTCTCCTTATATCGCCTTCACCCCCTCTGTCTTGGGCAGTGGAGACCCTACGTACTAAAGAAGTTTACGGAAATATATAGCTGACCAGGGCCACCAGGTACAGCCACAGAGGTCCTACCATGTACAATCTACATAGCCAGATCTCCTTCAACACTTGCATAACACTAATGATCCGAACCATCACCCAAAAGAGGAAGGGGCATAACATTAATATCCAAAATTTTACTAACTTGCAGCTCTGGTGAATGAGGACCCCAGCGCCTCCTTCCGCTGCCCCCAAGTTTCCCATTCTTTTGTTCATTCGCTCTCTCCTCCCTTCCTGCCTTCTTTCCTTCCTTTTTTCCTTTCCTTCTTTCCTTCATTCCCTCCCTCTCTCCCTTTCAGGTTTAGCATTTTAAAGTGCACAGTTTTGGGGGTAGCTGGGTGGCTCAGTCAGTTAAGCAACTGGCTCTTGATCTCGGCTCAGGTCATGATCTCGCGGTTCATGGGTTTGAGCTCCTGGAGCTTGGGATTCTCTCTCTCCCTCTTTCTCTGCTCCTTTCCTGAGTGTGCTCTTTCTTTCTCTCTGAAAATAAATGAACTTAAAAAAAGCGCACAGTTTAGTGGATTTTGGTATATTCACAAAGTTTTGCAAACATCATCACTCATTCCAGAACCTTGTCATCACTGAAAAAGAAACCCTATCCATTAAGCAGTCACTCTTGTTCCCCTCTTGCTCCAGCCCCTGGCAACCACTAATCTACTTTCGGTCTGAATGGATTTGCCTGTTCTGGACATTTCCTGTAAATGGAATCATATGCTATGTAGGCTTTTGCATCCGGCTTCATTTAGCGTGTTTACAGAGCCCATCCATGTTATTGCATGTATCAATACTTCCTTTCTTTTCTCAGGTTTTTCTGGGCACCCAAGACGGTGATTCCCACGTGCTCAGGCACAGGTCTGCTCATGGACGTCTGCTCCCCAGAAGCCACTTGGGAAAAGTGCCTCACAGCTGCTGCCTCTGCCCAGTTTGCAGATGCTGTTCTCCCATCTCGGTTTCGTCATCTCGTATTCTTCAAAGTGGAAAACCCTAAGGTGTCAAATGATATTCAGTTCCTATCAAGTCCTTCCCCCTATGTACACCAGAGCTGTGTCCTGTGCAGACTTGGGGACATGGCCTCCCTCCCTGCCTGAGCGCTGCCCCTGCTCCCCCAGGCCTTTCAGAAGATCCCACCTTCAGCTTGTAATGACAGGCTTCTCGGGTGCCTGAGGGAGGGCCTGGACTTCCTCTGCTTCCTCTCTCTCATTCACTCTGATACTCCAGACCAAGGTAGGAAGGAGCCCAAGACAAAACAAATACACCCTAAAACAAGGATTGATGTGAGAGTGATTTTTAAGGCTGTGTTTCCACGAAAAACCAGTAGGGGTGTGGGAAAGTAGCGTGGGGAGTACGTGGAAGCCCAGAAGGAACCGATATCAAGTGAAGTCCCACGGAGAGTAACCTGAGCCCAGTCTCCCCAGGGACCAACAGTGCACGTCAGCCCTTGGAGTCAGATGTTTGTACTCTGCACCTGTCAGTCACTGGCTGAGGGCTCCTCCTTTGGTGTGTTCAGTCCAGACCCTTTAGCTTGCAGGGTCCCCTGGCAAAGGACATCCTGACAGGCTGAGGACAGCCCTGTGACATAGAGACGCAGGTGTTGGCCGTGGAGAAGTGAAAGCAGATGGGCTCAGCTACATTAGCTCTTTTTTTTATGTTTTATTTTATTTTACGTTTATTTGAGAGAGAGAGAGAGAGACAGAGAATCCCAAGCAGGCCCCACTCTCAGTGTGGAGCCCAACATGGGACTCGATCGCACAAACTGTGAGATCGTGACCTGAGCTGGAATCGAGTCAGATGCTCAACAGACTGAGCCACCCAGGTGCCCTAAATGGCTTTTTTAAAAAACGTTTTATTTATTTTTGGGAAAGACAGAGAATGTGAGTGGGGGAGGGGCCACAGAGAGAGGGAGACAGAGGATTCTAAGTAGGCCCCATGCTGACAGCAGTGAGCCTGAATCGGGTGCTCGAACTCACAAACCGTGAGATCATGACCTGAGCAGAAATCAAAAGTTGGATGCTTAATCAACTGAGCCAGCCAGGCGCCCCTGGCTTTGGCTTTTTAAAAGGAATCTTGGGCAACTGAGGAGAAGAGTTTCAGAGTGAGGCCGAGAAGGTTCCCCTGAATTCTCATTGAGTTCTGAGTCTCAGTGGGAAGTCACAATGACCCCAGACCTAGTCTGTGCCTGGTTAACTAACCCCGCCACCAGGAGCCTGAGCAGACCTTCCAGGCTACAGCACGACTACTCAGGAAAGGTCCACTGGGGGCCCCAGAAGTATTAAGAGGAAAGGAGACAACGCAAAGAGGGGATATAAGAAAGGGCGAGGGGAAAATGGAGGAGAGTAGACAGGAGAAGATGGGGGGCGTAGGTAACACATAAAGAAGTCAGGGGTAAAGGACAGAGAGGAGACAGAGGCAGCCATGCTGGAGGGTGACAGGCACCACTGGCAGCTTCTCCTATGATGTTTGCAACCTAGCTTCCGGACACTGGATCTATGATGGAGGCCACATTCGCCACATCCTTGTCAGAGCCCTGCTCTCAACCCTCCAGCTACCTTCCCAAATTATATGAGGGGGAAAAAGTCCAGGAGGGTCTCCATGGCAGTCTGACCTTGACCCCCACAGACCTCCCACAGACTTTGGGCTGAAGGTGGCCAGGAGAACCAGGAAGTAGAAGTCCTGATCCGGCCGGCAAACAGAGGGCCCTCAGTGAGTGTGCCAGCCTGTAAATTGTCCTTTTGTTTCGCGGGCTTTACCGAACACGGTTTTATTTCATGTGACTGTGCTATTTCAGGAGGAGTAAATATTGCCGGCGGTCTGTTTAAAAAGGCCAATGACCTGAAATGGGTTTTTTTTTTTTTCCTTTTCTTTTCCATTTGAATTATCTCCAAAAGACAGGTCTGCCCAAGCATCGTGCCATTTTAATTCATGGGCTTTTACTTCTAACTTTCCCTTTCTGTCTTGTGTTTTGTTGAGCCAGAAAACAAAGGGCGAAAACAGAAGGGGATAAAGATACAGGCGCTGACCTAGGCCCGAGCAAAGAGGGGTAGATGTCCAGGGTGAAACCTGGAAGAGGGCAGGGAGCCATAGGCTCTCTGCTGCCTTAGCTGCTTCCGGAACTTGTGTTTGACCTATAATTATAGCCTCTTTCCTCTGATTTCCTCTGTGAAAATAGCAACATTCAGACTAAGCACAGAATAGAAAAAAGCCCTACATAAAGGATCAGGGATTTATAAATACAGTTAAAATTACAGGATTGTTACCCCCATAGTTCAGTTGTCTAAGAGTGGGTTGGGAAAGGGGGAGCACAGTTCTTGAAACTTGTCTCATGCCCTAAAATACCCAGGTGTGCCTCTTTAGGGGCCCTGTCAAAAATAGATTTGCTACAGGTTTTTTGCTTTTTTTTTTCCACTAGGTGCCAATCATTGTAAGAATGGATGTCCCCGGCCAGGCACCTCCCACTCAGGAGTTCTAGTTTGACTTCTTAAGGATTCTCACTCATCATCTGATTGTTCAGGTTCTTCTCAACTCATTATCTCTAAGGAGGTGGAACAGGATATCCTTGTCTCAGCAAATACCTCCTAGTTTTCTGCACTTTTCCCCCTAGACAAACAAACACCATGTTCATGTTGGAATTGTCATGTTCTTATATGACTCAGCACCCTGCCCATATCTTACCCACACTGGCCCTCCCATTGGGATCTCTTAACTTGGAACAAGTGAGAGATCACCAGGAAAGTTCATCTCTGGTGACAGAGACTGTCAGATGGAAACATGGCCATGGAAAGTGGAGTAGCCTGTTGCCGTGAAAGAGGGTGAAGCAACCGTGAATGAGAAACAGAGGCCACAGGCAAAGACAAAGGCCTGCCTGGTACTGAAGTCTTTGATTCTCATGGTTTCTGAGGCCTAGCTCCATGTATCCCTGATCTTTGCAAAGCTTAGATACTCAACCTTTCCTTGAATTCCACGAGCTGATACATTCCCTCTTTCCCCTAAACTAGTTCAAGCGGGTTTTTTGATTGTGTGCAACCAAAAGCCTTGACTAATAAGATAGTGCCAATGCTAAGAATTCTCTGGGGAAGTTGATGAAGCAATATTATCAGTGCAGCTTCTCAAAACTAGTTTCACAAAGGGCTAAGAACAATGTTTATATGATGCTGACTTTGAATTACTGTCACTGCTCTACTTTCCAGAAAGATGAGCCTTGGGAAGAAGAGTGAAAATATTCCAGGCAGCATGCATGACCCAGCTACCAAAGAAGAGGAAGGAACCTGGGGACAAGACTTGTGGCCAGGCCTCTGCCTTCATGTGGAATCACACATAAGCTTTCCAGATAGGAGATTTCCAGAAGAGAGTGCCAGAATTATCTTCCTATCACTCACTACAATGTCTTAACTCTCACTATGGGATCTACAGTACATTAACCCAATGTCCCACATCTGCCTCTTAGTAGAGCCAAAGAATAGGGACTGATCTTGGTCAGTGTTAATAGCTAACTCTGTGCTCAGAGTTGTCACCTGCATGCTAAATGACTACAGTCCCCTCTCTGTGTCTAGAGAGTCACCAAATGACATGATGGTGTAGAATATGCCCTAGTCTGGGCATCTGAGGACCTGGATTCCAGCTGAGTTTTTGCTGTCAGGCACTTAGAAGACCAGCTAAGCCTATGGGTCCAGTTTATTCATTGGCTAAATAGGGGGTCAGGCTAGATAATCTCTTAACTCCCTTCTTGCTCTCATGAACCATTACTCAAAGGTAAGTTCCTGGCCTAGAATCATTCTCCACAATGTACTCTTTGCTTTCCACCAAAACCAGGAGGGACAAAAAGGAAAGAGAACAAGAAATTCAGACATGTTTTCTCATGTTTAAGGTGAGATGAATCTTTTTACAAATTAAGGTTATTTAACATTTGATTTGATTTTTGATATATGTTTATTACACAAGAAATACATGTTTACTATAGAAAATTTAGATATAAATAAGTAAACAGGAAAGAGTTTCATCTGTGATCCTTCCTATCAAAGATAGCGTCGATATTTTGTGTGTATAAATGAAATTTTTTTTCTGCACACAAATACACATTTTTTAAAGTGAAAATGGGATCAGAGTATCCATTTTCCTTTTCAAGTTGACCTCGACATACTGAAAACATCTTTCTATGTTAATAAATATACTTATATAGCAGTGATTTTAATAGCTCTACGGTAATCTGTCGTTTGGGCGTACCTTAATTTATTCAACCAATCCCCTATACTTTGTGCATATATATACATACATACTTTCTCTGTGTGTGTGTGTGTGTGTGTGTGTGTGTGTGTGTGTATGTGTCTGTGTGTGTATTTTTTAAGACTTCTGTGTTAGCAGACAGTACAATTCAACATGATAAAGGATGCAGAGCCTCCACACCCTTCCCTGCGGGTTCCTGTGTTAGTCAAGCTCTTTTGCGCTGCAGGGAACCATTTGATTTCTCTGTACCACATGACCTCCTGCCACCCTGGTCACAACTGACTGGACTGGCATTCTCTCCTCTGCAAAGGCAGCCATCTGGAGGCTGGCCAAAAGCCTATGAGGGGCCTGGCAGGAGTCCTGTGCCCTGAGAGGGATTCCTTTCCTGGGTGGTGCTGAACAAAGCGAGCAGATTCTCCCTCAGGGTATCGAATGCAAGACCTATGAGCAACCTCCGTGGGGGGAGAGAGGGGCAGGCACGGGGATGAATCTGTGGGGTAAACCTCATGCACTGAAATAACCAGCGGGTTATGTGATTCCTGGGGTTCACCCTCCGTGGCTCCAGGTGGCTTAACAAGGAGGGTGAGGCCGTGGTGTCTGGAGCCCGAGAGCCTGGGTTTGGATCCTGGCTCTGTACTTCTTACCTGTGTAATCTCAGGCTAGTCCCTTAGCCTCCCTGTTCCTGAGTTTCCCCGTGTGGAAAATAAGGACAATAAGGCCTACTACAAAAGGCTGCTGTAAAAACGAAATGAATTAATATACGTAAAAGGCTTTAGAAGAGTGCCGAGTACACAGGAGATGTATTTGTATCCTGCCCCTGCCGGTACTGTCTGCTCTACCTAGAATCTTGGGAATTTTAGGACTCTTACAGGTCACTCTTATCTTCAAGGACATGCTGATGACTTCAAATATCCTGCTTTTATTAGTTTACTGTCAAAACAATTTTTTTTAATGTTTATTTTTTGAGAGAGAGAGGGAGACAGAGCATGAGCAGGGGAGGGACAGAGAGAGAGGGAGACACAGAATTCAAAGCAGGCTCCAGGCTCTGAGCTGTCAGCACAGAGCCCGACATGGCGCTCAAACTCACGGACTGTGAGATCATGACCTGAGCCAAAGTCGGACGCTTAACTGACTGGGCCACCCAGGCACCCCTGGTTTGCTCGTGAAGTACTTCTGTTCTTTCCACCAGATTCCTCACTTCCTTAAGGGCTTGGGTTACGACTTAGTTTCCACTGTGCCCTCCACAGTGCCTTGTGCAGAGTAAGCGCCCAATACATGATTGATTCTGCCATTTGGTGAGAGAGTATTTTCCATGCAGCCCCAGCACAGCCAGCTTGGACCAGCGTAGTGGTCAGCTGGGCCGGCAGCCCGGCTCCCCCTCCCCCACGGCAGCCTCCCCCAAGCCAGTCTCCTTGGATGGCAGGGCACCAGCAGCCCCGCTGGCAAGAGGAAGCCTAGCGCTCCATGCAGAGCCGAATTCTTGAGACTGGAAGTCGTAGCCTACTTCAGGTTGCAGACTTAGAAAAACATCCCTGCCAAAGTGAACCCAGAGCCTCCTTGACATGTGCCAGAGCTGACAAACTACAGGGCTACAGGGGCGCCTGGGTGCCTCAGTCAGTTAAGCATCCAACTCTTGGTTTCGGCTCGGGTCATGATCTCATGGTTTTTGTGTTCAAGCCCTGCATCGGGTTCCACACTGTTATCGCAGTGCCTGCTTGGGATTCTCTCTCTCCCCCTCTCTTCCCCTTCCCCACTAATTTTCTCTCTCTCTCTGAAAATAAATGAATAAACTTTATATATATATATATATACTATATATATAAACTATATATACTATATACTGTATATACTATAAACTGTATATACTATAAACTATACTGTATACTATATACTATAGTATATACTATAGTATATACTATATACTGGGTCCAGTTTATTCATTGGCTAAATATAATACTATATACTATATATACTATAAACTATATATACTATATAAACTATATATATATATATATATATATATATATATATATATATATATCCCTATAGGGTTACAATCTGTTTTGGGGACTCCTCTCTTCAGGGAAGCAGCAAACCTGCGTGCTTCCTGGGAGGGCCCCCAGGTCACACACTCTAGTTTCCCTCTTGGGGTGTCCCTGAGGCTAGAGCCCTGGACAAAGAATGGAATGAAGGCAGTGAAGGTTGCTGGTCCTTCTCAGGGCTTTGGTCTCCTCTGGACCCATGGCTCACCTACCTGGACCACCAAACGTGGGCCTTCAACGTCTGATTGCTGAACAGCCCCTGGAGCCCCAGTTTCCTATTAGCTGGAGAGAGGCTCAGCTGAGCAGGACAACTAGAAAGGGAGGCACTCCAGAGGACAGACAGCAAGTTCAGTACCAAAGGTATTAGGGCTTACCAAGCATTATGCTGGGTGTGTTGTGTCGTGTTAATAATAATAGTAACAGCTGACACATACAATTGCCACCTGCCAATGACTATTCCAAGCATCTTCTACTTCTTAGCTCACTTAATCACTACCCCAAGTCATTGGAGTAGATGGTATTATTATCTCCATTTTATAGATGAGGAAACTGAGGCACAGAGAAGTCAAGTAACTTGCTTGAGTTCCCACAGCTACTCGGCGGCACACCCGGACGTGTACCTAATCCCTACACAAAAGCTTTTCGATTAATGTTTAAGTATGATCACGTATGCATGCACACATTTCATTCTCATGGACACTCTGTAATGGCTAATAGGTTAATATGGGCCCATTTCATGGAGGGGAAAATCGAAGCCCAGAGAGGTGAAACATGTTCGGGTCACATAAGTAACCTGTGGTGGATTTCACACCAGGCTCATCTGGCTCTGTGACACCTCGACACAGCGAAGACCACATAAAAGGACAGGAGAATGTTAGTGGCCTTGGGAAAGGAGGCCATCGAAGACCACAAAGAATTAGGGATGTGCAAATCAGGTCTGCTGGAAATAGCAGCAGGCACAGCAAGGAGCCAGACCTGACTACCTGGTTCTTTGCTGGTTTCAAGCCATACCAACTAGCTAGATGGGTGAGCTGATTAAAGTCCCATGGCAGCATGCCTTTTAGAAAGGTGAACCCAGCAGAGCCGAAAACCAGCTCTAAATGCAGCCAAATCTCCAAACAGAAAAATCTCAAAGCTTTTCTCGCACTCTATACTCACTTTCTAAGCCATCTAATTTTTTTTCTTTTTTCTTCTCCCTGCTGCGTTTGTTCGCACCCCCCCCCCCCCCCCCCCGCTTCAAACTATCTCTGGCTCAAGAAAGTTGAGATTCTAGAACTCCAGAACCAGAGAGAAACTTAGCAATGATCTAAAGCACCTTGTCAAGGCTGCTTAGAGCAAACTACTGCTTCTCATTGTGTGTTTAAACTGTTTCTCCCTGAGGAAGATTTGCCCCTTGTTAATGAGACTGAGAAACTGGCTGGTGGCAGAAGTATTTCAGGCTCTTGCCTGGAATCATACAAAGGAGGCTGATGGGTGGCTGTCTGTTAAGCAGCTTGGGTCATGATCTCACACTCCGTGAGTTCGAGCCCCGCGTCGGGCTCTGTGCTGACAACTCGGAGCCTGGAGCCTGCTTCGGATTCTGTGTCTCCCTCTCTCTCTGCCCCTCCCCTGCTCATGCTCTCTCTCTCTCTGTGTCTCAAAAATAAATAAACACATTTAAAAAAAGAAGAGTACAGTTAAACAAAATAAATAAAATTAAACAAAGAAATTCACAAATGCGTAATGATAATACCATGAGACTGTGTTAACAGATACTTGTAAGCGGTTTTAGGCAAGCACTCAAACCAGAAACTATCAGTGCCTGCAGGCATCCAGAGACCTCACCAAGGAAGAGACACAGGAGAAGAACTGAGGTCTAGAGAAATTGCAGGCCTGAAGGCAGCAGGGTTTCTCAGCTGAAGTTAGGTAGCCCTGGTTTGGCAATCCACCTTTGCCCTTTCTGGCTGCGGGACCACAACCAGTGACACACCCTGGCATTCTCAGACCTTCTTTTCAATGTGCAACTGTCTGATTGGGTGGTTCCCTGCACTGAAGAGGAAATGAATGGTGACTAGAACATTGAATCCATAAAATGAATGACTATAAAATTGAGTTACACTTTACAGATACTTTTTTTTTAATGTGTATTTATTATTGAGAGACAGAGAGACACAGAGCATGAGTAGGGGAGGGGCAGAGAGGGGGGAGACACAGGATCCGAAGCAGGCTCCAGGCTCCAAGCTGTCAGCACAGAGCCCAACACGGGGCTCGAACTCACAAACTGTGAGATCATGATCTGAGCCGAAGTCAGATGCTTCACCGATTGAGCCACCCAGGCACCCCATTTTACAGATACTTTTTAAACATTTTTTTTAAAGTTTATTTAGTTATTTTGAGAGAGAGAGAGAGAGAGAGAGAGAGAGAGAGAGTATGAGCAGGGGAGGGGCAGAGAATCCCAAGCAGGCTCTGCACTGCCAGCATGGAGCTCAACGTGGGGCATGAACCCACAAACCATGAGAGCATGACCCAAGCAGAAACCAAGACTTGGACGTTTACCAAATGAGCCACCCGGGCTCCCCTATACTTTGCTGATTCTTATCATCGTCACCACCATTATCTGCACCAAGCAGTAACTGATTACCCAGCCAGCTCCTTTTAGAGAGGGAGGAGGTTTTTCTAACGCGGTGGAGGCTTATATTGAGCTCAGCATCTCTGGTACTATCCACAGTGGGGCTAAGTTCCCAGCTACAGCTTTGCTGAGGCCCTGGGCTCCCAGTGGGGAGACTGGACTATGGCACCAATGGGCACATCAGGACAGTGATTTTTAAAGATTTTTTTTATGTTTATTTATTTTTGAGAGAGACAGACAGAGCATGAGTGGGGGAGGGGCTGAGAGAGAGGGAGACACAGAATCCGAAGCAGGCTCCAGGCTCTGAGGCTGACATGGGGCTCAAACCCACAAACCACGAGATCATGACCCGAGCCGAAGTCCGACGCTTAACCGACTAAGCCACCCAGGTGCCCCCAGGACACCGATGATCTTAATCACACGTCAGTTGTTCCTCAACAGAAGCTGGCAGCTAACATTAGGTAAATGTCTGCTGAGGCCAGGCACCCTGATGACTGTTATACACACCTTATCCAATGAAGCAGTACAGTATTATCCCCGTTTTGTAGATGAGGAAACTATAAGAGATGAAATCATTCTCCCACGGTTTCCCCACTGTATTGTGATTTCCATGAGAGAAAGGACTCCTTTATTATTGCTGCCTCCCTCACACCCAGAACAGTGCTAGGCATTGGGAATCTTCCAGTAAAAACTTTTTGAATGGGTGGGTGAATAGGGTAGTAAATGGTGAAGCAGAGAAGACTATATTCTCTAGAAAGATTTTCCAGGCTAACTGAAAAAACTATAATAATCCACAGCTCCTTTAACCTTCTCTTTCTCCATGTAGTTCCCCATTGGTTGAGTGTTTTCAATGGGAAGCGTCTTACTACTCTGTGGGCGTACAAGGTTGGTTGCTAACTTTGGAACACTTGTGAATCCTGGGCTCAGAGTCATGACCGAGGCTAGTGAGTCATATTCCCCACACAAAGCTCCCTACACACTGGCTGTCAGAATAAACCAGAAGTTGCCATCTCGTCCCCCGCTCTGGCTGTCTCGTTATACCTTCCTAAAATGACGAAGGATGTTCTGCAGAGGGTGGGGTTGGGGTGACGGTAGACTTCTGGATACTCTTGCTCTCTGGAAACCTGCAACTTGCACAGGCTCTGCTGGAAGCCTCACATTCTACTGGAAGAGTCTGTCCCTCCTCTAGGATATCAGCGTGAACCCGTAGACCGTGGCATCTTTAGTGTAGGCAATGGCTGCAGGAATCCCACGAGGCCATTCGAGGGGGTACATAACATAACCTGTCACCAGGAGACCATTAGCCTCTGTGACAAAGGATACATTTTCTCATTCCTTACTCAGAGAGAAGAGTTTAAATATACAAGCGCCCCTCGCCTGGGTGGCTCAGTCGGTTAAGCATCTGACTCTTGATCTCGGCTCAGATTTCACAGTTTGTGAGACTGAGCCCCGCGTCGGGCTCTGCGCTGACAGAGAGGAGCCTGCTTGAGATTCCCTCTCTCCCTCTTTCTCTCTGTCTCTCCCCTGTTCACATTCTCTCTCTCTCTCTCTCTTTTAAAATAAATAAATATTTAAAAAAGATACAAGTGCCCCTGAGAGAGGAAACACATTGATTTAGCCACACAAAGGTGCAAACAGCTGATGGCAGACAGGAAACAGAGTTCAGGGGAATTAAAACAGGGGCAGAAGAGACTTCGCAAATTACTGGATACTGAAAATGCAATCTACTATCTCTCCTTCACATTGTGGGTTATTCGGGGTCCTTCGCGTGGCTGTGGCAAATGACTGAATCCTTGCTTCCAAGTCTGCCAGTGGGAGAAATAAAAAGCCAGGGAGAAAAGAGAAAATGTCTTTTGCTAGACTAGGTCACTTGTTACCTGCGAACAACACCGTGACCATGTCCTGATAAGTGGTGAGGCTAAAAGTTAGGGATTTTCATCTTCTCGTCAGATTTTAATTTGCATAAATTCTGCCATCCCCTTTATTAAAAAGAACGGAGCGTGGATAGTATCTGGCTGCGTGAGGACCCTCTGACTGGGTGAGCAGCCCCCCATGATGCTTCCAAATGCCGGTTCCTCTGCCAAACATGCCCCAATAGTTTCACTTCTCCTGACCAAAGTGGATAATGCAGGTGTAAGGACAGAGGGAGAAGCGGTGCTCTTAAAAATAGATCTGACTTAGTAGTCTTTAAATAACCGAGGATTGTGATATGAGAGAGGGCTACTTACTTTGAATCTGTATCTCTACGGAGAGCAGAATCTGACAAAATGGCCTCAACTGACTTGCGTAAAGCGATTTGGCCTCGCTGAGTAAGAACTTCTACAAGGTAAGAGAGCTGCTAAACAAGAGAATTTCCTTCCCTGCAGCAGAATGGATTCTTATTTGACCGAGATGGTCACTGAAATTCAGCCTACCTTGACACAGAGGGATAGAGTAAATCCTTGTCATTCAAAGTGTGATCCCCAGAAGCAGCATCGGCCTCACTGGGGAGCTTGTTAAAGATGCTGACTCTCTGGCCCCATCCTTGACCTACTCAATACGAATCCTTCCACCCCCACAAAATTCCCAGGTGAAACACATGTACCTCACAGACCGAGAAGCCGTCGACTAAATGACCTTTGCAGATTCCTTCCACCTGAGGATTTCATGGGCCAACTCCAGTTGAGAAGCGGTGAGGCCCCTCTGCAGAGGGGGACCTGGTTGCTAAGGAAGTTGGAGGCGTGATGTTCCCCCTCCCAAGTCACAGCTCTCCACTTGTCTGTTTTTACAGGATATGTTTCTCCACAACCTCAAGGGTACTATAGCTGAAGTCCCTCCCAACACACACAAGACTCCCTGTAGCAAATTCCTGGGAGACCACACAGCTTGAGAGTCTGGTTTGTGTTCAAAGGGACTGCAGCTGCCATACTCTTGAGGTATGTCTCCCTCAGGCCCATCAGAGACACCCAGAGCAAGGAGTGAGGCAGGTAGTCCAGTGGTTTGTATAGACCCTAGCTTTCCTCCCTGGGCCAGAACCACCTACACACCTCCCTGTTCATTCATCTGGGGGCTACAGATGGTGGTAGCACCCAACATCGCACCTGTTGAAGAATCCAAAGGCAACTCATAGATTTTCCCTAGAGGGATTTGTAAAAGTCATTATGCATAAATTATTCATAAATATAAATAAGAAAAAGAACACCCAAATCTCAGGTGGAGAGTGAGGGGTCTCAAGATAAGGTAAGCAACCCTCAAAGAGGATTTACTGCACGGACACACACATGTGGAGGAACGTGTCCACCCAGATGCTGATATCAACTATTGATTTGATCCATTTGGGCTGCTATAACAAAATACTATAGCCTGGGAGGCTTACACAACAGACATCTGTCTTCTCACAGTTCTAGAGGCTGGGAAGTCCAAGATCAAGGTGCTGGCACATTCAGTTCTTGGTGACGTCATTCTTCCTGTCTTATAGATAGCCACTTTTTCATTATGTCCTTACGTGGCCACTCATCAGCGTGTATACATCAAGAAAGAGCTTTGGTGTCTCTTTCTTCTTCTTATAAAGGCATTAATCCCATCATGGGACCCTACCATCGTGGCAACATCTAAACCTAGTGACCTCCCTAAGGCCCCATCTCCAAATACCATCACATTGGGGATAAGGACTTCAAAGTATGAATTTGGTGGAGGACACAGATGTTCAGTCCATAACAACTACCAATGTAATAGACTTCAGAGAGGCTGTTTTCAAATCTGTATTTTTTCCCCCTGAAATGATATGTTCTTGGCTAATACTAATATTTTTTTAAGTATACTAAGACTATACTAGAGAAAAAATTAAAAGTTATGCATCTTCATAACAACTAGTAGTGCAGTAGAAATGTAGTTCATCAGTCCCTAGGGTGTCTGCACTCCACCATTTCAGGTCAAAGATGAGCTGCACTATTTATTCACAGTAAGGAAAGCAGTTTGGATCAGGGGCTCTAGAGTTAGAATGATATGGGTTCAAATGAGACTTTAGGGCTTGCTACCTATGACCTCTCCAAACTCTGATTTCCCCATCTATAAAATGGAGGCAATTGTAAGAACTTCTATCATCACATATCATTTTAAGTCATGTGATGGTTAAAATAAATAATATATGAAGTGCCCTGCTACAGAGTAGACATGAAATATACGATGGCTATTACTATCACTGCAGTTGCTATTATTGGACATGATATTTAAGTCTTTCTGGCTCATATACACTCTTTCTACCAAGAAACAGGAATTAAATTTCCTCAGTAGATGCCTTATTACCTTCTTGAGTTTATAAAAGGTCTCCTGCTTCCTGTATCTCATGGAACAGCCCAGATAGGGCTCTGCCCTTGGACACCCTAAGAACAAATGTGGCCACTTATCTGACTACTGGCTGGAAGAACTCCTCCTGAATCCTGAGCTCCTGGTAAAATTTGTAGCACAAGGTAGGACTTGTTTGTCAGGAGGTCAGGAGATCTCCTCCACCTCTCTGACTCCCACTGTTCCACCCTGGTGAGCACTGATCTTCATCCATACCTCTTGACCCCTACCTGCCTGCTTCCCCTTATATGACACTTCACCCCTGAGCACATATCATGCACTGGCCTTCAAGGGTCATCTCTCCTTCATGTTAGCTTTCATTTCTGCCAGGATTCCCTGGGGTCAGCCATCTGAGCAGGCCCCTTGGAACATACCCAGTACTTCATGGATGGGTCACCTGTATGTTACCAGAGTAGAAGAAGGTATCATTTCTACCCTACCGTAACCATACCCCATGACATCAAAATCGGTTGTCATCCATCCATGAAAGACCCACATCCCCAAATTCTTTCATCCCAATTCCTTTGTCCAATGCTCTTAAAGCATATGAATGGCTTGGCCTTGGGCCCTGCTCCTCTCCTACTCAATCACCCAATTATCTCTTTCAGGAAGTTTCCTGCCTTCCTTCCCAAGCCAAGGGCCCCTCCACTAAATTTACCCCTATTATTACCCATTACACTGGAATGACTTGTGTCTCTGTCTGCCTCCCCCAGTAAACCAAGTTCCAGGAGGGCTAGGGCCATGTGTAATTCATCTCTGTATCCCCAGTATTTAGCACTGTGTTTAATCATAGTAAGAATGCAATAAATGTTGTAGAAAGAAAGAAGAAGGAAGGAAGGGAAAGATAGGAAGCAAGAAAGATGAAGAAAGGAAGAAAGGAAGGAAGAATAAGACAGGATGAGAGGTATGGGAAGAAAAAAATAATGAGAATAGGATGGACTTAAATCTATAGAATTCCCAATAGCCCTGAGCAATGAAGCTAAAACCCATCCTCCTCTATATTTAATCTTCCAATGTTTCCCTCCCTGTTATTAACATAAAAATGGAGTGAGTTTATAGAGACTCATTAAAATAGTTGGCTAAATAATCATTATGTTTCCCAGAGCCCTTGGCCATCAGCAAGCCCTATAAAGTACTCTCTACTGACATCAGGGCATAAAACCATCATCAAACACAAACACTGCACTTTTTCCTGGTCACAGACACAGAGTCCATTCAAAGGTCAAGGTCAGTCACTTCTTGTGTACATGAATCCCCCACAGCTGACAAAAATTTCCACACACATCCAAGGAGAGGGGAAGAAGGACCAACAAATTCTTAGGAGTTCCTTGTTGGTCATAACAACCTTATTGATCTCTCCACAAATGGAGAGAAGAAGGGGCCCAGAGAGGTAAACAGCAAAACAAAAAAGTCAGATAATCAAGAAAGTATCCGCAAGTGTACACATACAGACACACTCAACAGATTAACTTTCCTAATACTGTTTTGCTCAGATTAATAATTAAATGGCTTTGTGTACTTTGAATAGAAGCCAACTGCTCAGCAAAGAGAGGTGACAGAGAAGCATATCAACAACATCAGCCTGGAATGAAGATTAGTCAGTACGCCATGCAGATAATCTTGAGTTTCTTGAATTCATTATCTATATCTTCTCTGCCTGTGTCTACCTTGGAATTTTAGAGATGGATTAGATATGAGGTCTGGAGAAAGCTTGCTCTACAAACTTTGGTTTATTCCAGGCATTTCGGTCACTGTTCTCTCTCCACCAACTAGAAGTAATAGTTTGACCGTGAAGCCTAAGCTAAACTTTGTTGGTTCTGTTTGGAGGACAACTCCTCTTGGCTTTGGGAACTAATCCATCTGGGTCCTCTCGTTTCATCAGAGCATGCCTCCTTATTAACACCATGAAATCTCTCTGAACAAAGAGTGTGTATTCCCCATGATTCACTTTGTGGTCAGGAATTTCATTACTGAAGGTGGAAATCATGTGGGAGGGGAGTATTGGAAAAAGTGAGTGTGGTTGTAGGAGAAGATACATTAAGATAAAAGATAAATAGATTACTTTTTAAACACTGTCGAGTGCTAATCTAGTCCCTGGAAATAGAGGGAGAGATTAAACTAGAGTTAGCAGGAAGTCTGACATGAGCCCACCTAGTGTTCAGGTGAGGAAGGTGGGAGATGTGGAAAAGGAGCACAAGAGGGAGGAAGGCACATGCCACAGCAGAGGATTGTCCTCCCCAAATCGAAGGAGAATGGGTGCTTCCGGGAGATCAGATTGTCCTCCCCTGGGCACCTACCAGGCATGGATGCAGATGCCTCCCTGGGCCAGCCTTCTTCCTACCCTCTTTTTCCCTGCTTCCCTCTCTGCCTCTTTTCCCTCCATCCACTTTTATTGACCACCTGTTGTGTCGGGTACAGTGCAGGTGATGGGAATATGAAGGAAATATTAAAAGTCCCTAACCTCAAGTTATTGTTCGACAAACCAACAATGCGGTCATATCACAGAGCCTGTGTCAGTATGCAAAGTGCCAGGGCCAGGGGGGTTTGGTGGAAGCTGTGGATGTTCCTATCTGGCAGCCAACCCTTTCATGTAGCTGATTTCAGTAACGATGTGGTTTTTAAGTTTCCACACACCTACTGCTCTAGATCAAAAGAGAACAAAGAGACATTTTGACCAAACTCAAAAGAATTTTGATTGGATCTTGTTTGGAAAAAAAAATCTACTAGAGGACATATAACATTTTGGAAAATGGTACATGGACTGGAATGAGGTGATTAAGGTGATTATCATTAATTTTCCTAAGTGTGATAAAGATGATTGTGAATACCCTTATTCATTAATATCCTTATTTTTTCAAGAGATATGTGTTGAAGTATTTAGAGGTCCTGTGTACCCCTTACTATGAAATGGTTAAGAAAAATATATATGGACAGCAAAATGTAAACAATTGTGGAATAAATAATTGTAGAATTAAGGAGAAGGGTTTGCGTGTCAATTGCACTATTCTTTCAACTTTTCTACACGTTCGAAGCTTCTCATTGTAAAAAAACTGAGAAGATTCTCACTACTTGCTCACTGTTATACTAAAGACTTCAGTAGAATAAAGCCATTTGTGTGTCAATTAGCCAATAAATCATCATAGCTAATATTTATCACGTGCCAGGGAATTCCGAGCTAAAGCATGTTTTCTCCTTGAGTCCTTACAGCAACACTGCATTCCGGATTTTTCTTTACAGAGAGGGGAACCGAGGCTTGGCAAGGTGAAGTACTTATCTCACGTCACATAGCTGGTAAGTGTCAGCACCAGATCTCAGCCTGGCAGTGATCTGGTTTCAGACTACCCACTTTTAACCACCACTCTCTATCCACGGCCTCTCAGGAAATACTTTGAAATGCAATGTCTAGTTGAAGTCATGGTTACAGAAATCATTGCCATGAAGGGCAATCTGTCAACCTGTGAATACAAACAACCATTGTAAGAGCCTTTCCTGCTTTGATAGAGAGAAGGGTCTTCAGGGGGGCTCCCAGGGAAGGAGAGGCCATTGGTGGAGCAAAGGGCAGAGAAAGAGAAAATGGGGAATGGAAGCATGGCCCAACCCTATGGACCCTCAACTTTTTGGGGGCAAATTAAAGACGTTAGGCAGGTATTCCTGTCTGGAGCATCAAAGTATTTTCTGTTTAGTAGAAAAGGTGCAACAATTAACGCCACCCCATGTCACTACAGAAGCCTGAAAAAAAATCAGAGCTGAGATAGAAAATGGTCGTTTCTTCCCAATGGTTTCTTTTTTTTTTTTTTAATTTTTTTTTTTAACGTTTATTTATTTTTGAGACAGAGAGAGACAGAGCATGAATGGGGGAGGGTCAGAGAGAGGGAGACACAGAATCAGAAACAGGCTCCAGGCTCTGAGCTGTCAGCACAGAGCCCGACTCGGGGCTTGAACTCACGGACCGCAAGATCGTGACCTGAGCCGAAGTCGGCCGCTCAACCAACGGAGCCACCCAGGCGCCCCACCCAATGGTTTCTTAATCAAGGTCTCCTTATGTCTGAAGTTCCTATTACTGACCCACCATTGAGGACATGCAAGGCAATTTAAGGGAGTGAGACTGGGCTCTGTTGAGTCATTGTTACCCCTTACTACCCCCTTAGGACCGGAGCCAGAGAGTGGAGGCCAGGATGTACCCAGCCAATAGGCTTCTGTAGGAGTTTCAACCATGACCTCGACCTTACTTGCTCTCTGCTCCAGTCTCCTGACTAACTAGCCCATTGCATGGCCAGCCTGGCAGACTCACCATGTAGTAAGCCAGGGTCAATTTCTATTTTGCTCTTGGTGTATGAAATGTAAGAGTTAGAGAAATCATGTAAAAAGTCAAAAGTTTGTAAACTTTGCAAACACCAGTCTCCCAGGGATTTGGCATTAGAACAAAAGTCACTTCCTTCAGTGCCCTTTTCTTACAGCCCAGCTTTTCCTGTAAGGACAGATCTACCTCCGAAAACATCTGTCTAGTTCTAAGTATTTCTACGGTTCTAACCATTTATACAGCGAGGCAAAAGGTCGCCTTATACAGAATTTGGGGACTGCCCCTGGGAAATTTATTTTTTTTAAATAAACACAATTGTGCCAACTGATTTCAGTACATATTTCTAGAAACTTCACAGCATTGTGACAATCACAGACTTTCCCTCAGTCCCGAACAAGGGACTCTGAAGCAGCCCTCAGAAGACAAAAAGTTGAAGTCAACTCTGATGATTCCTGTGAAGCAGAATCCATTTCAACTGAGAGAAAAAGGAAATCATTACCCAAACCTCGGAAAGCTACAGAAATGATAGCTATTTAAAAAATTCCAAAATGAAAGGTGCTCCTCCGGGAAGAAATGGAACAATGGAAAAGTATTTGTTAAAATAAATGGCTTTCGGGGTGCCTGGGTGGCTCAGTTGGTATGCGTCCGACTCTTGGTTTCAGTTCAGGACATGATCTCACGATTTCGTGAATTGGAGCCCCGTGACGGGCTCTGTGTTAGCAGTGTGGAGCCTGCTTAGGATTCTCTGTCTCTCCCTCTCTCTCTGCCCCTTCCCCACTCATGCTATCTCTGTATCTCTCAGGATAAATAAACTTAAAAATTTTTTTTAAATAAATGACTTTCATGGGGCATTTCCCCTAATGGTCTTCCTCAACCCAGATAGTTCTCTTGCCTTAAACCCATCTTGCACACCACCCAGCTGTGAGCATCCCATGAGATGCTGCCATTTCCTTGCTTATACGCCTCAGTGCCTCCCGCCCAACCCCCTAACCCCCAGAACTGGTCCCCTTCCTCCTGCTTCTCTGAGCTCCAAGACTCCATTCTCTCCATGATATTTCTAAAGGTAAACATGAACCCACCCCTCTCCTACTTAAAAATATGGCTGGCCCCAGATACCCCACATGATAAAATCACACACTATTTGGCACTCAAGGCCTCCAGGATCTTTCTCCTGCCTCCTTTTCCCAGACTCAACTGCTATCACAGCCCACACGCATCCTTTGTTCCAGTTACGCAGACTTCTCTAAATTTTCACCCTGTCTTTACTAAGTGGCCTCTGTCCATGCCTTCTCATTCACTGTTCCCCCTGTCTAGAATGCCATTCCTCTGAGGCCATAGAGTACACAGAAGCTTCAAGACTCAACTCAAATGTTACAACCTCAATGGAGCCCATCCAGAACTACCTTTCTCTATCTCTCTTTCTCTCTCTCCATACATCAGATGCCACACACACACACACACACACACACACACACACATACACTCCATGCCCCCAGCTTACTTCCCTAGCCACCTTCCAATATCACACCTTTTCCAGGGCTCTGCTTCGTCCTCTGTTCCCACACCTGCTGCCCACATAGACAGTAAGTCTTTCCTTGAGGACAGAGCCCACACAGTGCTCATCATTGTGTTCCAATTCTTAGCACAGTGCCTGACACCCAGTAGGTGCTTTATCACGTGGAAGAAATCTAGATCCTCCCCAACCAGCAAGGCCAGGCTCAAATTCTGCCTTTCCCAAGTCTTCCCAGATACCTGAGGAGAAACATTCCTGCCACCTCAGAACTTTATATCCTATATTGTCTGTAAATTGTTACTTCTTTCTTCCGAAATATATATATATTTTTGTATTTTCTAGGATTGAAAAAATTTATCCTTCTACACTATAATATGGTTTCAGGAAGTCACACTTCTTACTCCCTCCCTTCCCCAACCAGCCTTTGGTTTTGTTTAGGAAGTATTGTTGAATTAATTTGTCAACCGGTCCTTTAAGACATCAACATCAATTGTGTTAAAGCTTAAAATTGTTTAAAAACATCAATTGTTACAAGGTCTTAGTTTATAGAGAAAATGTAGCCAAAAGACTGACTTCATTTATCCCCTTTTAAGAAGCCCAGCATTTCTGTAAGATGAATGCTTCTGTTCAGAAGTTGCTGGGAAGCCATGGGCTAATAGGATAAAAAGTCCTGGCCCTGCACCGTGGCCACCTTCTCCATCGTCTGTTCTGCTTGGCTTCTTCCCAGGCTGGGCTGCTTCCCTTCCCAGGGCCAAAGGATTCAGGTTTACACGTTGAAGTCCTCTCTGATTTTCTGGAGGTAATCCCTTCAGTGTCTGGTTCTCTGCTGTTCCAATAACACTTCATCAACAGGACCAGTAGCTCTGTGGCCCTAAGGGCGAAATTTATATACATTGCTTCTTTCAAAGTGACCTTGGAGAAACTTCTTTTGTTTTTTTTGTTTTTTTTTTTTTTTTTAGCCTCACCATTTCATAAGTTCTGAAATGCAGATCTGGGGAAGGAGAAGGATATGTAGAAAAACTCTCCCTTAGCTTCTAAACTTGCCACTTCTTTGTATCACTGACTACCTGAAGAGCCCAGTTGCCTGGAGGCCTTTAGCTAGGACAGTGGTGTGCTAGACAGGGTTCCTGGGCTGCTGGCTGGAGCAGCATCAAAGTGACCTCAGGGTTGGAACAGGCGAACAGGAAAGCAGCTGGTGTCTCTATCACCATTCTCCCTCTATCTCCATGACCCTGTCTTACCCTCCATAGCCATCCCAACACAAACTGCCCCTCAAAGTCCTTGGTAGCCAAATATTTGTTAGTTGATGGAAAGGACTCTGGGGTCAGTGTCAGACTGACATTGGTAAAGGCTCCCTCTGACAGCCTGTCTTGCCCATATTCTTCATATCCTGGAATTGAACACTGGTGATATGGGAATCCAAAGCCATACACCTGTTCAGATTCAAGGAGTAGCCAGGAGTTGAGAACAAAAGGACAAGGTGTAAGACTATTTAATGGATAGGTGGACACACAGTAGGTCCAGGCCAGCCTGGGAAGGCCAATGTGACATAATTGTGCTTAACCAAAGGTGGGCTCAACCTAGTCTAAGAACCTGGGAGCTTCTCCTAGGCAAACAGCCAGGAGGCTAACAGCATCTTGGGGCTTAACAGGTAGGGGACCTCAAGCTGGGAATCTAGGTACTGGGGCAGGGAATAAACTATTGGATCTTACAAGAGGAATGCTGAATTGTCAGGCAGGGACTTAGTAAAAACAGAATATCACATAGCAGATTAATAATAAGGAATCAGGATACTGAAGTCAAATCTTGCTCACTAGCTTCTGAACTGCCTTGGTGGTGGGCTACAGGTGGAGGATCTAGAGCCAGGCCTGGTGCCAGACCCAGGCAGGACTTGACTTTGCATGTGGAGCCCTCCCTATTCTAGACGACTAGCACCAGAAGGACAAGGACCACGTGTGGCTCGCTCTCCGCTCAGTAAGTGCCTGGCACATAGTAGGTGCCGAATAAATACTTACTGAGTGGATGACCATTATGTAAATTGTTGGGAAGAACAATGAGGATGCCAGGCACAGCTTTCTTCTTTAAGAAGCTCACAGTCCGTCTTTGTCCTGCAGGTAGCACGGCTACCAGAGCTCTGTCTGGACCCTTCCAACTCTAGCCCCTGGATTTATTTTAACAAACACATATAATGCTTGCCACAGTCCAGCAAATATCAACTAACTTAATTCTCAACTCTATGAGGTAGGTACTTTTATTAGCCCCATTTTATAGATGAGGAAACTAAAGCACAGAGAGGTCAAGCAACTTGACCAAGGTTTCACAGTGACCAATAAATGATAGAGTCTGGATATGTAGCCAGGCACTCTGACTCTAGAGCCTGTGCTCACGTAGACCAGCATCTAAGGATCCAGACCCATCACTATCCACGATTTGAGAGCTATGTAGTGCTTATCTCTGTGACCTTCCAGAAGCCATTCACCACCCGTAAGCATCCTGCTAAGTCTGAGATGCTGGCAGTGGCTACCAAATGTGGAAATGTTTCCCACTGCCTTTGGATGTCTCTGAAATGCAAATGAGACACAGCTTGGTAAAGCATTGCCTTGTAGAACCCCTCCCTGGGCCTGGACTATGTCAGGGCCAGCTTCACGGGGGCATGTGACTATGTACTCACACAAGTCCCTGTGCTCAGAAGGACCCGTGCTTGGTTTAATGTTCTTCTGCGCCTCTGCTGCCATCTTGGAATTCCTAATACTTTTTTTTTTTTTTTCCCAAGAGAGGGAACACGCAGGAGAGGCAGAGAGAATGAATCCCAGCAGGCTCCCCACTATCAGTGCAGGGCCCAATGCAGGGTTTGAACTCACAAACTATGAGATTATGACCTGAGATGAAACCAAGAGTTGGATGCTTAACTGACTGAGCCACCCAGCCCCTGCCCCCGCATTCCTAATACTTTTGAATAAGGGGACTGGGACCTCTACTTTGCACAGAGCCCTGCAAATGATGTAGCTGGTCCTGCCTGTGTTTCTATGTTGTTCCTCAGATTCAACCAGATTTCCTTTCACTTACCCTCCCTTTCTTGCCCTTAGGAATCAGACTCTTAGTATATGTGCTGCCGAAGCGAGCACAGGAATCAGACTCTTACATCTCCATAAATTCCTCTCATTCATAAATGTTAAGAGAGCATGCAGGCCAGCTCCAGTTTTTTAAGAGTCTCTTATTTTAATCTGCTCCCTCCAAAGCCAATTAGAATTTTTTTTTTCACAAGATTAAGGATGCTGATACTCACTCCATCCCTCCCACCCTCTCCTCATATGGGAATCTTAATCTTTCAGCTCCCTGCCCATCCAGGAGAGAGAGAAAGGGGGCGAGGCTAAGGTGGGTTGTCAGCAAAGAGATGCCCATTCAAAGAGAACATCCATAGTGTTACAAGATAAACTGAGGCATATTTAAATTTTGAGGAGTTTATCTAAGCAAAGATCAAGTCAGATTATGTAGCACCAAACCAGAAGTGGTTAGGAGTGCTCCACCAACAGGAGTCAGAGGAAAGATTTATGTATAGAAAGTACAAAAACAGAGAGAGAAAATTATTTGATTGACTGTAGCTTAAAGCCTAGTTGACTGTAACTGGTTGTCCTTAGCATTTTGATTTCATAACCTTGAGGCATTTACAGGCTTAGATTTGGGCTTGCTTTCGTAGGCTGCCAGGGAATTAGAGCCACATCAGTCTAATGGCCTTCTTGTTTAATTAATTTAACAGTAGTCTAGATTAAAAGAGATTTAAGAGGCATGTTGACCAAATTAATGTGTGGACTTTGTTTAGATCCCGGTTCAAATAAACTAACGGTAAAAAGATATGTCTTAGATGATCAAGAAACATTAAATATGGACTGGGTATTAAATGATACTGAGGAATTATGCCTTATTTTGCTGTGCATGTGAAAGGTATTGTGGTTATGTAAAAAAAATGCCCTTATTTATTTTAGAGATGCATACTGAATTATTTAGGAGTGTTATGACACTGTATCTGGGATTTGCTTTAAAATGCTTCAGGGGAAAAAAAAAGGGTTGGAGAGGGAGAGAGATGAAAGAAATATGGCAAAGTATGGATGCATTTTGAAGTTGGGGATGGGGTTTCTTGTACCCTTCTTCTTTGTTTATGTTCAGAAGTTGTCATAATAAATAGTTAAACATGAAAGAGAGGAAGAAAAAAAGAGAGAGCATCTAGACCACAGTGTTTCCAGAAGAGCAGAAGCAGATGTTTACTGTTGTTCCCTTTTATTGGCTCAGAGGAGTCTGAGTTCTGAATGGGCTGTTTTTTATGTGTGTGGACAACTCTCAACTTTGCAATGTCCTCTGAAACATAATCTTCTAGGGACGTTTCAGTGACAGTGGGATTGGCTCTGCCCAACCATCCTCACTCATTCTCCTTGTGAGTAATAGCTTATGAAGATACCAGTATAACTGGAGCCACAGAGGCTCAAACTCATGACCTTGACTTATTAGCCTCCTTCCCTAATTTCATCACATCCAAATCCTGTTCCTTCCCTGGGCTTAGTTCCCATGTGAAGCCTTCTATAACCACCCATTCTGTCCTGATATCTTCTTCCTCATCTCCCACAGCAATTACAGTCTAGCAGCTGGCATTTAAATCTTTATTTGGCCCTGAGTTGTTCTTGGATGACTTTGTGCAACCCATTCTCATCTCCCCAACCGACGGCAGTTTCCCATGACTTCCACCCTGACAGAGTTCAGAGTGCTCTGAACAGGTCTCTTCTACACTGAGCAAACTGTAGGCCATTTGTTTGTATATTCAGTCATTTACCCTCCTGATACTGAGCACCTACTATATGCTAGGCATGGTGCTAAATGTTGGGGATTCAACAAGATAGATCCGGTCTCTGCCCAAGAGCTCTTTCTTTTGAGAGGGAAAGGTGACATTAAGTAAGTACCCAACATAGTAATTGATGACGATGGTGGGGAGCCCCGTAAAAGCAGCGCCCACGGTGCTCTGAGGGTGCAGAACAGGAGACCTGGACTGGTCTGAAGAGTCAGGGGAGGCTCCCCATAAGGAAGTGACTTCAGGAAAGGACTTGAAGGAAATGTAGTAATTAGCCTGACAAGGAGGTGAAGAGGAGCATTCCGGGCAGAGAAAGCAGCATAGGAAAGGCCCCTGGGGGAAGGAGTTTGGCATTCCAGAAGTCCAGTTTTACCGATATGCAGAGACCAAGATTGAACATAAGCATGCTTCTTTAATTGAGATGAATTTCTTTTTTTTTTTTTTTAATGTTTATTTATTTCTGAGACAGAGAGAGACAGAGCATGAGTAGGGGAGGGGCAGAAAGAGAGGGAGACCCAGAACCAGAAGCAGGCTCCAGGCTCTGAGCTGTCAGCACAGAGCCTGACGCGGGGCTCGAACTCACAGATCGGGAGATCATGACCCGGACTGAAGTCGGACGCTTAACCCACTGAGCCACCCAGGCACCCCGAGATGAATTTCTTTAAAGAAAAATTGTTTCAATGTTTATTTATTTTTGAGAGGGAGAAAGAGAGACAGAGCACAAGCGGGGGAGAGGCAGAGAGAGAGGGAGACACAGAATCCAAAACAGGCTCCAGGCTCTGAGCTGTTAGCACAGAGCCTGATGTGGGGCTCGAATCACAAACTGTAAGATCATGACCTGAGCCGAAGTTGGACGCTTAACTCACTGAGCCACCCAGGTGCCCCAAAATGAATTTCTAAGCACTTTGTAAGCTGGGTTCTTATTTATCATCTGATTGTTTTTATTGTCATTATCATTGTTTATTTATTGTTGTTTTATTGTTATTATCATTGTTGCAATAATAGCCTCCCATTTGTTCTTGCCCCCTGCATGCATTCTCTGCAGTGTGATTCTATCCCTCTTCCCACTAGCAGCAGAGTCTGTTTCTCTGAGTTTACTTCTCTATCTATTGAATCCAGGCCTGGCTAATGACCTTATTTGACGAATGGGACAGTTGCAAAATTGACACAGCAGAGGCTCTTGCTGGTGGGATCTCTTTACCACCATGTGAACAAGCCTGGCCCCTTCTCATTGAGGATGAGAAGCACCACATGGAAAGAGGCTCCAGCCACATCCTTGGTCCAGCATTCCACTTGAGGCCCCAGACGTAGGAGTGTGGCTGTCCCAGACATCTAGCTTCAACCAAACTAGCCCAGCCCAGAAGAACCACCCAACCAACCCACAGAATCATGAACTAGATTAAATGTTTGTTATTTTAAATCACTAAGTTTTGGAGTAATTTGTTATGAAAAGCTCATTAATACATTATCCGTACATCTTACATCTTATATACTCCTATCAACCAACCAACAAAGCATTTGTTAGGCACTAGGGGTAAAATAATAAGTAAAAACTTAACGGTTATAGTCTACTTGGGGAGATGTCTTACCTGTGAAAAAGTAACACTGCAGTTCAAAGTGATAAATGCTAAGTGAGTTCTAATAGTGCTGTGGCATAAGGAGGAAGAAGCGATCTCTAAGGCAGAGAAAATTTCTATGGGAGCCTGAACTTCAACTTGATCATAAAGAGCACCGATTTAATCTTAGGTGACTGGAGAGAAACAGGGTGGGATCTCCAAGTCAGAAGAAGATTGCAAACAACATGTTCAGGAAACTGGTGAGCAGTCTGGTTTGGCCAGAGCATAAAGAAAATCAGTAAGAGATAAAGTTGGAATAGGGGAGGCCAGGCTACCAAGAGCTGGAAACCTGGGGTTAGAGTTGATAGATTTAGCAAATAAAAATACAGGGAGCTTAGCAATATTTGGGACATACTTATGCTAAAAAAAAGTATTTGTTGTTTATTTGAAGTTACAATTTAACTGGAAGTTCTGGTTTTTATCTGGCAACTCTAGCTAGGGTGGCAAACTCAAAAGCCTACAGAAGTCCAGGAGATAAAATACATGAGTAATATGGGCAGGTGTAAGGCAATAGAGGTGACTGAGGACTGTGGCAAAACGAGAGAACACTTATTTCACTCGGGAATCAGCTTGACTTTGCTCCTGACAATTGTTGCCATGTGAAAATGCAGGCCCTATATTTCCAACTCTCCCAATTTTTCAAGAGAAGTTGAAATTTTGGATAGTTATACGAAATACCCTATTGTTTAGTATAAGTGAATATTTCAATATTTTAAAAAACCTGGGTGGGTCAAGCAAAACATGTCTGCCAGCTGTATCTAGTCTAAGGACCTCTGGTTTTCAACCTCTGTTTTAAGTCGTAAATACCTAGGTTTTTTTTTTTTAAATCACTATAGTAATATATGCCTGTAAAAAATTCAAACATCAAAACATTAAGGTGAATGTGAAGGTTTTCCTCCCCATTCTTTCCTCAAATTCTATTCCCTTCCCCAGAGAGCCCCTGTCAATAGTCTGGGCACATATGCTAATAACTTTAAAATCTGAGGCCGGGTTAAAGACAGAATCACAAATTCTAGACACATATTCTAGTAGACCTTTGGCATATGTGTACAAGGAGGTATGTGTGTAAGGAAATACGCACAAGGAAGTTTATTGCTGTGAAAAATAAAAAAATATCCTAATTCCCATTTTAGAGAACTACATAAATAAACGTGATATATTCATTACAAAATACTAAATAGCAGTTGAACTGGATGAACTAAACGTTTACATATCAAATGCATATATTCTCAAAAACATTGAGTATAGAAAAAACCTAAAACAAAATTACTTTCTCTATTATCTATCAATCAATCAATCAATCAATCATCTATCTAATCCAAGTACAAAAACATGGACCAGATGGAAACCTGTCTAACTCACTGTGATAGTTTTCTATTGTTGCTCTAATTGGCATAAACTTAATAACTTTCAAAAACACCACTCTATCATCTTACAGTTCCCAAGGTCAGAAGTCTACAATGGGTCAGCAAAGCTGTGTTCCTTCTGGAGGCTCTGGGAGAGAATCCTTGCCTGTTCCAGCTTCTAGAGGCTGCCCATATTCCTTGGCTCTTGGCCACATCCCACCAACCTCTGTTTCCATTATCATGTCTTCTCTCTGGTCCTCTGGTGATTACACTGGGCTCTAATAAAGACACGGGTGATTACATTGGGCTCAGGTGGGTAATCCAGAACAATCTCTCCATCTCAAAATCCTTAATGTAATTATATCTGCAAATTCCCATTTGCCATGTAAGGTAACATACCCACAGTTTGGCACATGGATACCTTTGGAGGGCCATTATTTAGTCATGATAGTGTTTACCTGAGGAGAGAACGAAGAAAACAGGATTGGGAAGACAAAGAAAACTTCAACTTTGTCTGCCAGGTTTTATTTCTTGGCTTTAAAAAAGTCTTTATGTCAAATTACAATTTTCTGATTATGGATGGTAAGTGTTAGTTATATTATTCCGTATATATATTCCATATCATTTATATATATATATATATATATTTCATATATATTTACGGTATATATATGTATTTTTATATTATAAAAATATACTTATATATGATTATATATATGATTATATATATATATATATATATATATATATAATCATATATATATCCCTCTATCAATTTTTTTTCAAAGTTACCAGAGAGAGAGAAATGAGGTTAGGAAGGGAATAGTACATTTTAACCTGCTTTATATCTATGAAAGGTGTGCTGTGCTATTGTGTGATCTATAAGGGAATAATCAGACTTTTTAAGAAAGAATGAAAGAAAGAAAGAAAGAAAGAAAGAAAGAAAGAAAGAGAAAGGGAGGAAGAAGGAAAGGAAGGAAGGAAGGAAGGAAGGTGGGAGGGAGGGAAGGAAGGAAGGAGGGAGGGAAGGAAGGAAGGAGGGAGGGAAGGAAGGAAGAAAGGCAGGCAGGAGGGAAGGAAGGAAGGAAGGAGGGAGGGAGGGAGGGAAGAAAGGGAAGGAGGGAGGATTTTAGATCAGAAGGGACCATAGAGAAAAAACAGGCCAGAGGTTGTCTAATAGCCCCAGGAAGGTCTCACCTGGGGCAGTACTTCAAGGGGATGCTGGGCCCAAGGGTGGGACCTCTAAGGACCCCCTTCTTCTCTTCTTCCACCCTTATCCCTTCCACCCTCCCTTCAACCAAAGCACATATGTTTTTATCTGTTTTTTATGATGGCGTTTCACACAAGATGTCATCATCCAAAAAGATGTTCTGTTATGTCATTATGTACCTCCACACACATGCATGCATGCATTCACACTTACATACATGCACACGTATACAGTTTGGAAAACACTAACCCATTCTACCTTTCATCACTGTGTGACTGAGGAGTCTGAATCTGGGAGAGATGAAGTGACTTGAGACTACATAAAAGGTGTTACTATCTCAGTAAATCTCTTTTATTTGTGAGTCAGAGACCAGGCCATTATAAACCCATAGAGGAAAGCCTTAAGATTTTCCAGTAACCGGAACTGTCTTATCTGAAAACGTTTCCTGGAATCATGGATTCCTAGGACAGGGGTGTGGAGACAAGGAAGGAGGGGGTGTTTCTTGAGGAGGAAAGATCCTTTGTTCATCCTCCCCGCTTCCAGATGAATAAAGAAACTGCTAAAAAGAGGGCTATTAGGAAGGGAAGGAGTAGTAATAAATCCTTAAATCTAAAAGAAGAGTTTAAAAAATCTGGTTTTCCTAGAGCCCAAGTGGACACAGAGAGACGTTTTTCCCTCTGCCTCCTTTTCTTCTCTCTTGCTTTTGTGAAAGTACGTTTTCCTTATTCTGTCTTTCCAAGCCTGCTTTTTGTCTGTCTCTCTTGTGTTTTACTTTCTTACATATTTATTTGGAGTGAAAGGGATGCAGCTGGAAGTCACTTCTCCCAGGCACGGGGGTGTGTGCTCCTCCATCCCAGAGGAGACTTTCTTTGCCAGTTGTGGCATGAAGGCTGTCCAGAAGTTCAGGGGGTCCACCAACACAGAGGACAGCAGGAGCAGCAACGAATCAGCCCGAGAACACCTGCCTGGTGATGCGCTGTGCAGCGCGGAGCAAGGTGTGAAGAGCTCGCATCCACCATGGGAGGCGGTCAGGCTCGAGCTTTTGAAAAAATTTTCATTGGCACCTGTCAGATGGCTTGATTTCCAGGTGAATAGTTGTATTAAGGGGTTGACCTCAAGCCAGTTTGTATAGATTAGTTTTGGTTGTAGTTGAGAGAACTAGTAACTAACATTTTTTGGACATATAACTGCTGGCTGGTTGCCATTGTCCTGGGCATTCGCGGACTGTAGTGGGAACTTCATTTCTCTTTCATCCTTGCTAACAGAACCTCTTCAACTCTCAACTTCCATTTCTCTTTCATCCTTGCTAACAGAACCTCAGTTTTGTTCATCAATTCTTTCCTTTTGAGGGTCAGAGGAAAGTGACCTGTCTTTAATTCCAAAGGTAGGTATTAATTGGTCTAAGCCAATTATGATATCTCTATTTCCCTTGACAATGGCTGGTTTAGGAAAAGTCATGTGATATATTTTCGTCAGAAATCATCCTAACTGATGTTTATAGGTTAAGTTCACCTAGTCTTCAGCACTGCCCATGAGGTAGCTATCTCCTTTTTTTTTTTTTTTTAATATTTTTTAATGTTTATTTATTTTGGAGAGAGAGAGAGACAGAGTGTAAGCGGGGGAGGGGCAGAGAGAGCAGGAGACACAGAAGCCGAAGCAGGCTCCAGGCTCTGAGCTGTCAGCACAGAGCCCGACGCGGGGCCTGAACTCACGGACCGCGAGATCATGACCTGAGCCGAAGTCGGATGCTCACCAGACCAAGCCAACCAGGCACCCCTATCTCCTTTTTTATAGGTTAAGAAATGCATTTAAGTTAATACAGTTGATAATCAGCTTAGCCCAAATTCAATCTAGTTGTGACTTCATGAAGAAGATGGGACCAGGCAGGACCCTGAAGGCAAGGTCAGAACTTTGTTCACTGGTCTCTAGTGCAGTGTCTGGCACATGGGAGCCATTTTGAATAAATTAGCCCAGATCCCAGGTTCATTACCCTATGCCACTACTTTAGAAATAACGGGTAACTTCTACTTCCTGCAATATGGTAGGCCAGCTATTCTTAAAAATCTCATCACTACCAAATACCTGAAATATCTAAAAATACTAAAAACATTTTTTAAACTATTAAAATGTACTGCCGAGCTGACATTCCTGTGTGTGCTTGCGTGGGTGTGTGCACACAGAAAAGGAAAAACTAAAAGGCAAAAAAAAAAATCAAAGCAATAGCAAGTTTAGAGAGGTAAGCGAGTACTAAAGGCAAAAGCACTCTGAGAGAAATCTCTCAGTTTCTGGAAACCACAGAGCCCACACAAGCTGAAGGATCAGATCAGAGACTGCAGCTCAAAGCTGGGCTTCGGAAGGGCAGAGCCGCAGTGCGCGTGGGGTACCCTCCAAAGGGACAGACCAAAGAATCACTTGTCTTGGCTTTTGCTCTCAGTTTGAGAGAAAAAAATGTTTCCTTGAGCTGTGAGTCATCACAAACCAGCCCTCAACTCAGGTTTTGGGTCCAAATTCACTCACTTGCATATTCTGAAGACCTCCAATTGAGAATTACATTTAAATTGATCCTGGGTAGGCCGTGATTCTGAGTGCTTAGAAGAAGCAAATATAGATCCTCTCTGGAGGAAGATACCACCCTTGGCCAGGCCTTGAAAAATTCCATCAGATAAAGATCCAATAAATATAAGCCCATGGTTTTCAAAAACAAATTATGAAACACACAAGGAAACAAAGTGCCATGAGTGAGAGTCAACAGAAACAACAAACAGAAGAATCGGGTCACAAAGACTTCAGATACTGGAATTATCGAAACAGAACATAAATACATTTAGTATCAGTGGAATGAAGAAAAGAAAGAAGTATTGGGGGTAGAAAAAAGGTAAGAGAATGAAGAGGGTGTTAGGCTTGTATTCTTTTTTTAAAAAGCGGGGCACCTGGGTGGCTCAGTCGGTTAAGCGTCCGACTTCAGCTCAGGTCATGATCTCGCTGTCTGTGAGTTCGAGCCCTGCGTCGGGCTTTGTGCTGGCAGCTCAGAGCTTGGAGCCTGCTTCAGATTCTGTGTCTCCTCTCTCTCTGCCCCTCCCCGACTTGTGCTCTGTCTCTCTCTATCAAAAATAAATTTAAAAAAAATTTTAAAAAAGCAGAGTTAACATATACTAATTACTCAAATAATACAGTGACATATACATGTTGTAAAGATCCTAGCAATGCAGAATGTAAGGAAATTAGGAATAAGGAAAAAAATTATTAAATGTCTCCAATAGAAAGCCATGCTCTGCTTAGAGCCTACCCTTTAGGATGATCTGATTCTAGCCTTTCATTGCCTTTGATTTATTTTACAATTCTGTAAAGAGTACTGATAGCAAAGCAAAATAATGTTTGTCCATAGACACAGAAGTGAATTCCGTCCAGTGGAGGGACGACGTCCCCCTCTCTCCACCCTAGAAAAGCCAGTTTTGCATCCATTTACAAATTCTTTTCAATATTCCTGATCTATAAATCTGCTGTCCTTTGGATTCCTTGGAACCAATTGTAACATCTGCCTAGTCCTCTCATTAATAATAAGTTTAAACAATCTTAAAAAAAATTTTTTTAATGTTTATTTTTGAGAGAGTGTGAGTGAGTGAGAGAGAGAGTGTGTGGGGCAGGGGCAGAGAGAGAGGGAGACACAGAACTTGAAGCAGACTCCAGGCTCTGAGCTGTCAGTGCGGAGCCCGAGATGCAGAGCTCAAACTCACAAACTGTGAGATCATGACCCGGCCTGAAGTCAGACGCTTAACTGACCGAGCCACCCAGGCACCCCTTAAACAACCTCGAACATGTGTTTGTTTTATATCTCGTCATGATTTTCACCTTTTTTTTAAAGTTGTCCTTATAACAAAATAGAATAGAAAATTGAAAGTCTCCTTCTTCCTGAACCCTTGGAAAAACCACTAATGACCTGGTAATCTTGGAGAGCAAGTTGGAGAAGAGGCGGTGACCAGTGAAAGGTCACTCAGCATGCTACCCCTCTTTCTGGGCAGAGTCCATCCTGGTCCTAGAGGCTGTCCCCAGGGTTAGTGGCTTGCCTAGTTCGCTTCGGTGCAGGACTCCCTGGGTTCAGCTCACGGCTCACCTTCTTGTGCTCAAACTTCCTGTGCTTTGGTGTCCCCTTACGGAAAATGAGGCTAGTCATAAACCTATCTGGTGGGGCTCTTGTAAAGATTAAATGAGTTCATATTTGCAAATCACTTGAAAAAGTGCCTGGCCCATTGGCAAAACCGAGTCCTAAGTAACACTATTATTATCTGCATGACTGAATGGTCTACTTTTGGGCAAACTTCCATCTAAAACAGTACCAGTGCTCCCCAGTAAAGTGGTATTTTCTTAATTTCTCTCTTTGCTATTCCTTTTCACCTGCTCACTGTTTCTGATGAACTCTTGGAAGCAAAACTGGTTGGTGGGGAGACAGAGCAAAGGAAGAGGAGGTGAACGCCAGGAACCAGTGGGTCTGACGACGAGCAGAGGAGCTGGAACATCTTTGACATCTAACTTGGGGTAGGAGAGAAAGGAAATGTTGAAAATTTTGTTTGTTTCAAAATATCCTATCAACCTCAGCCCTGTGGTTAGTGAGTTATTCCCACTAGGAAAACACTACAGGCTGAGCAGATTTGTTTTCCCAAGACAGGAGGGGTAACAAACCAGCCACAATTGTCCCCTGGCACTGTTGCACCAGAATATTAAGTTGTTATCTGTATGGTGCCCAGAATACTAAGGGGCAAGCAATATGGTGGGAAAGGTATGGGCTTTGAAGCCAGACAGGTCAGTGAGGAAACTCAGGCCCAGTCACTTGCTGGCTGTGTGACTTTGTGGAAAACACTTCTTCTCTCTGAGCCTCAGTTTCCCCATCTCTGTAGTAGAAATCATTATAGCTTTCTTTAAGCTTCTGGTGAGGATTAATTTAGACCCAGCAGTGCCTGGTGGTCAGGCAATGTCAGCATCACTTGTCTTGTCAGGAGGGAGGCCTGGCTTCTTTCAACACCAATGCCCTCTGGGAAGATGGAAAACCAAACTTTTGCGAGCATCCCTGGCAGCAACTGTTCAGTCATGCAGCTGACCTTCAGGAGTTGAAGGAAACTGAATTTTCCGCAGGAAGAACAGCTGCCAGGTTGTTGGTCAGGGTTCCTGGAGGGTGGGTCACTGAGGATTGGTATCCACTCAGAGGTGGTGGTAGCAGGGAAGCTGGGTGGGGGCAGCGACAGGCAGTGGGGAGAGGTTCATTGGCTTCTTCCCTGCTAAAAAATAAACTCCAGGGGGCACCTGGGTGGCTCAGTCAGTTAAGCATCCGACTCTTGATTTCAGCTCATGTAATGATCTCACAGTTCATGAGTTCAAGCCCCACATTGGGCTCTGCACTGGCAGTGCAGAGTTTACTTGGGATTCTCTGTCTCTCCCTTTCTTTCCGCTCCTCCTGCCCTCTTTCTCAAAATAAAAATTAAAAACAAAAACAAAAACAACTCCTTTCCATTTTCAGAGGCAGATTCCACCTCAACACCCCGGCAGGAATCCCCTACCTGTCCAGGTGAGGAGGAAGCCCTCAAAGGGGAAATCTCCCCCGTTGCTCTTGGGGCCAACCAGCACAAGATACGGCCAATTTTTACCAAGAGCTTTCTACCCACAAGACATTCTAACAGGGGATATTGGGAACAGGGGTGGGGAGAGGGGCAGCTCAGAAAGAAGTCAGTTTCAGTTCCTTTGCTGTTGTCTCTTTGTTATTCACATTATGACTTTTCTTGCTTTGGGGCTCTTGTCGACATTTTGCCTTTATTCTGATCATTGATGCCTATTTCCCTGTTTCCAAGATCACACCCACTTCCCCCATCTCCGTGTCAGATGTGCAGCAGAGAATCCAGGAACCCCTACTGCCAGGTGGGCTCCTCACCTGCCTTATTACTCTTTACATCCCCAGCACTTAGCACAGCCCCTGGCACCAAGATGGTCCTCAGTCATGGGTGCTGAACCAGTGGAGTGGCTTGTTACTGGGCTGGAAGTGAGATTCACTTAGAGAGGGGTAGCTCTGTTAAGGTATCTCTAAAAGGCAGCTCTGTCCATCTCTGGCTTGACTGGGCAGTTGGCAAACAAGAGGTGGTTTCCAGCTTTCCAGCTTCTCCCCCAGGCAATACATAACACTTGAGATTTGGAACCTGAAACCTGAATTCAAGAGACAGACCTTCCACTTAATAACTGCACGAACCTTGGGCCATTTACTTAAGCCGTTTGAACTTCAGTTTGTTTATTTACTTTTTTCCAGGAAAACATAAGATTTTCCTTTCCTGCTTCATAATCAGAGAATTTGTGACAATTGCACAAATAAGGTTTATGAAAATGTTCTATAAAGAAATATATGAGTGACAGCTATTATTTTTTATAAAATGATTCCACTAGTGGGCTCTAAGTGTTGTGGTTCAAAGGTATTGGAAACCAACCATATGCCAGGGGTTTCAATAAGTACATAACCGAGAGGTGAAAAGAACACTATGAAGGCGCCCAAAGGAATGAGCCATTCACGGACCGCACCCAATCTGGGGGTGTCCTGGGTGTTTCTGTTGCTAACTTGCCATGTAGTCTTTCATCCTGTGGAGTCTGAAGCTGTAAATAACACCCAAGTCATTCTCATTTTGCTTCAGGACACCCCCAGGCTGAGTCTGTGAATGGCTTCTTTCTTTGTACTAGTTCTGGCCACCATCTTGGAGAATAAAAATCTTCCTTGACTTAGGATGGGGTTACACCTCAATAAACCCATTGTAAGTTGAAAACATCGTAAGTTGAAAATGCATTTAATGCACCTAACCTACTGTACATCATCACTTAACCTAGCCTACCTTAAACATGCCCAGAACGCTTCCATTAGCCTACAATTGGGCAACATCATCTAACACAAAGCCTATTTTATAATGAAGTGTTTAATGTTTCATGTAACTGATTGAATAGTGTACTGAAAGTGAAGAACAGCATGGTTGTGTGGGTACAGAATGGTTGTAAGTGTATCGGTTGTTTACTTCCATGATTGTGGCTGATGTTAGTATCACAAGAGAGTATCATACTGAATATCGCTAGACTGGGGAAAAGATCAAAATTCAAAGTATGATTTCTACTGAATGCTTATCACTTTCTCATTATCATAGAGTAGAAAAATCCTAAGGTGAACCATCTTTTTTTTCTTTTCACAGTTTATTTGAGAGAAAGAGCATGCATGCAAGACAGCATGAGTGAGGAGGGGCAGAGAGAGAGAGAGGGAGAGAGAGAATCCCAAGCAGGCTCTACTCTGTCAACACAGAGCCTGATGCAGGGCTCAAGCTCATGATCTGTGAGATCATGACCTGAGCCGAAACCAAGAGTCAAACACACAACCACCTGAGCCTCCCAGACGCCCCCTAAGTTGAACCATCTTAAGTCGAGGACCATCTGTATTGAGAAATAACCAAGTATAATCTCAGCTGAAGCCACCTGTGGATTGTAGACACTGCATGATTTCAAGTATCAGTGTCCATTCTAACAGTAGGTATCACAGGAGGAAAAATTAATAGACAAACAAGAATTTTGATATTTCCCTCCTCTCCCACCTCAAACCAGATGCTACAGATAAGCCAGCTCCTTGGCTGATAGCCAGCCCTGCTGATTTCTGGCATTCACCTCCTTCTTCTTAGCTCTGTTTCGCCCCCTCATACAGTTCTGCTCCCAGGAGTCCTCCAGAAACAGTGGGTGAGGGAAAAGGATTAGCAAAGAGAAAAATTAAGAAACTACCACTTTTATTAGGAAGTAGTGCCTTGTTTTAGATTGGCATTTGCCTGAAAATAGACCATTCAGTCGTGCAGACAATAATAAATTATATGTAAACACCAAACACCCACGCACATTTTTTGAACATGTAAATATTCGTGTGACCCATGCGGATTTGGAGATGGTGTGACAACACCCTAAGTACAGCTTAATGGTTAAGAACTAGGGATTGAGCACAAGCTCTACTGATTACTAGCTACCCGACCTCAGGCAAGCTACATGACCTTTTCTATGATTCAGTTTCCTCCTCTATAAAATGGGAATAACATAGTATTCACCTCACGGACCAGTGGTGAGGATTGAGTGAAACACTATAGACTCTCCTTTACAGCAGCCTGGAAGGAAACAGTGACCCTAATAAGACCCTTTTTCTTCTCTGCTTTCCTCTCTCCTTGTCAAAGACTTATCTTCCCCTCTCCCACAGGAGCACCTGATTCAATGCAGACTTCCTCCTTCAAGGCATCTAGCCCAAAGGACTTGCCCTCCCCTCCTTGTACAGGGGGAGCTATGTTCTTGGCTTTGAGACAGATTCTTAAATTGTCTTCTGCAGTTGCAAGTGACTCAGCGTTGCTTAGAGATTTAATTAACCAGCAATAGGAGGCTTGAAAGAAGCAAACCTCTGGGGACTTTTGCTCTTCTTTGGTTGGCTGTGAGCAGAAGGAGAATGGAACAAAAAGGAACCTTCCAGAACTTCACTGTCCAATATGGTAGCCACAGTAGCTATTGGGCACTTGAAATGTGATTGTCCAAATCAAGATGTGCTGTAAGCATAAAATACGTACCAGATTTTGAAGATTTGTATGAAACAAGAAGGTAAATTTCTCAGTAATTTTTATATGTATTACAAATTTTTATGTATCTGCTTTACTTATGTTAACGTGGCTACTAGACAATTTAAAATGATCTATGTGGCTCCTGAATAGTGCTGTTCGTGATTTAATAATGGCTAATAGCATGCCTGCATTTTTAAAAAGTGACTTTAATGTAGATCTCCTTTTACCTTTATGAAGTAGGTATTATTATAACAAATTTTCAGATAAGGGCAGCAAGACCACAATCCATTCTGTGTTTGGACAATCAGTAGACTTGCTTGGCTGGAGCAGATCCAAGCTAGGGGAGAATCAGGCGGAAGAACACTGACTTGGGAATCAAACCTGGCTTCCCATCCTTGTTGTAGCATTAAACAGCGTGTGACTTCCAGCAAATTACTGCCCCTCTCTTGGCCTCACGTTTTACTTAAAAAATAAAGAGGGGTGCCTGGGTGGCTCAGTCGGTTGAGCGTCCAACTTGGGCTCAGGTCACGATCTCGCAGTTCGTGAGTTCCAGCCCCATGTCGGGCTCTTTGCTGATAGCTCAGAGCCTGGAGGCTGCTTCCGCTTCTATGTCTCTCTCTCTCTGCCCCTAGCCCACTCGCATTCTGTCTCTGTCTCTCTCAAAAATAAATTAAAAAATTAAAAAATAAATAAAGAGATTGGCTAAATTAGAATTTAAGAGTGGGAGGCTAGTGGCTTATGGGCCAGATAGAGCCACAGATTCGTTTGTGTGCTTTGACCAACAAAGCCTTATAGGATTTATTTATTTATTTACACACTCTTAAGTAGGGGCCGGGGCTCTGACCGTTCACCTTGGACTCACACTCCACCACTTCACACACTTTCATTACCTGCCTCAAAACCCAGGAGGCATTTGAGTTTGCAACCCTTGGCTGCAAATGCTAAACTTCAGGTGGAAGGACTCCGTGGAAGGGCTGCTGACTCTTCCTTCGGTCCATGCTAATGCCAACCATTCTTAGAACTGGGCGGTCTCAAGTAGTGGGCACCAATCTACTCCAGGCCAAATTTTGGTCTCTCCTAGTTTTTGTTTTTGTTTTTGTTTTTTTAATGATGTTACCATCTTGAATTTCTAACAAAAACAACATTATATCTTCTTGTAGAATCATAAATATTAACCTAGAAGGAAACTTAAAAATAATCTATTCAGGGCAAACCTTTCATTCTGTAGAGGAGGAAATCAAAAGAAATCGAAGGCATATTGTGCTTTTATACTTGCATGTGTCAATGACTTCATCATCTGTCTTGGCAAATACGATAAAAAGTATGATGAAATATAATTATTTTTAATTCAAATATTATGCAATTCCTTTACATGAAATCAAGGTAGAATTTTCTTCTCCTTCTTCTTCCCTTTCTCCTTCTTTTTAAAATAAAAATTCAATGGGATGGCTGGCTAGCAAAAGAAATAGTCTAGAACTGTTTCCCTTCCCTTGTGATTATGCTATACAAAACTTGCAACAACAACAACAAAATAGGTAAATGTAACCCATGCAATGCAAGTAAATAGCTAAAGGATTTTAAAGCACTGAAAGAAGCCTTTTTACAGGAATAATAGCAATTTGGATGTGAGCTACTGCTTTTGCATATTAAACACGAGTCTTTGTCTCTTTCACCTCAGTAGTGTGAGAAAGCAAAATCTGATTTGATGGGGGATTAGGAAAAGACCATAAATAAAAGGGTGTGTTGTTTCCTGAGGGACAACCTTCCTAATGGCATTCTGCCCAGAAGCCCTTTCTTTTTGGCTGACCCACGTGACCAGGATACGTTGACTAACCAGACTGAGACCCAAAAGGGTCAAGGAGAGACCACAAAGTTGATCAATGCCTCCAGGGTCCAGACTTGAGCCAGTCCTGACTCTGAGACCAGACTGGTCAGTGTTGCTGTTGAATAAACACAGTCATGAAAACTCTACACGTGATCTCTGTTTGGAGAAGCTCGAAGTCAGTGATGGAGGAGACCTTCCCCAAGGTTAGCTAGTCATAGGCAACACAGGAGTATCTGAAAGTACGATCACTCCTCAATGCTACTCACAGGCATCTCTTGCCAGGAGAGAAGTCTAATCTTGGGTACATGGTGGGTACATGGCTGGGTTCAGGCCAAGAGTATCTCCTTGTATTCCTCTACCCTCAGGAAGCCAACATTCAAAAAGGGGACAAGACAAATCTGTTTTTCGTCCACAGAAATATAAAAAGGTAAATGCTGGAGGTTGTCTTAGGGATTCAAGGAGAGGTGGAAAGAAAAAACAGCCTTTGCAAATGGCAAAAGCCAATCCAACCAACTTAAGTTGAGGAAAAGATGGAAATCAATAGTAAATGGTTTGGGGAGATAAAGGTCTTCTCAATACTCCATGTCTTTTCTCCTTTGTTTATATACTTTCCTCTAGCAACAGGACCTTAATTCACCTGTTTCTCCAACAACCTACCCATCTTTCAAGGTAACTCAGGAATCCCACTTCTCCTAAGAAGCTTCCTCTAACCCTCCAATCCACAGAGTGTCTGCATTTACTATCTGTACCATTCATTTGCCTCTTAAAGAGGGCCTTGAGCTGCCTTTTTACTACATTTATATACATGCACCTCACCTTCCTGACTTGACTGTAGACCCTTCACAGGCAGGGTGAAGTGTGAGTAACAATGTCTAGCTGAGCCGAGCATAGAACTCTCGAGAGGAGACCAGGGCAACAGGCTCTCTATCAGCCATGGTCCAGGGCCTCCCTGCTTCTGCTTCCCAGCATGCCCTGGGACACTGCACTTCACTGACTCCATACCTGGTTCCCTTTTTTGTGGCCATACAGGAACCACATTCATCTGTCCTGTTTTTTCCCTTACCAGAAGGCCAAAAAAGTGATGTTTATCTTTTAATTCAAGAGATAAGGTATCAGGGAAACAGAAAGTACTATCAGCTGTTTAGAGAGGTTTATGAGAGCAATTACCATTATCCAGATTACTAAGATTTTCTTAGAAAACCAAACCTTTTCCTGTTGAATAGAGGTGGACCATTAAAAAAAAAGGAAGCAAAGAAAAACTCTCCACAGCTTCCTTCTGGAGGTGTTACCAGGCATCTGAGGACTTAAAAAGCAAAACCATGCAATCCAGGCTGAACCATGCATTTACATGCTTAAGATGATAAGTTTTATGTTATGTGCATTTTTACCACAATTAAAAACTTTTTTTAAAAAGTGCAGTCTGATGGGGCACCTTGTTGGCTCTGTCAGTGAAGCATCCGACTTTGGCTCAGGTCATGATCTCATGGTTTGTGAGTTTGAGCCCTGCGTTAGGCTTTGCACTGACAGTGCAGAGCCTGCTTGGGATTCTCTCTTCTCTGCCTTTCCCCCACTCTGTTTCTCAAAATAAATAAACTTAAAAAAAAAAAAAAAAAGCACAGTCTGGGGCCACCTGAATGGCTCAGTCAGTTGAGTGTCTGGACTCTTGATTTCAGCTCAGGTCATGATTCCAGGGTCGTGGGATCGAGCCCTGCGTTGGCTTCCATGTTAAGTGTGGAGACTGCCTGGGATTCTCTCTCTCTCTCTCTCCCTCTCTCTCTCTCTCTCTCTCTGCCCCTTGCTCCCCACCCCACAAACACCCATGCACACTCTCTCTCTCTTCTCTCTCTCTCTAAAATAAAATAAATAAACTTTAAATTTCAGTCTGTATACAATATCAAGCATTAAAATAAGAGTAGCAAGTTGAAAATGGAAAATGGGAGAGTACAAACTTAGGGTGGAAGATGGGTTAAGCTATTTTAGCCTAATGGAAGGATGAGGGCAGTCAATAACTCTGCTATACCACAAGTTAGGTGAGGAGGAAAATAACCAGTAACATTAACTATGATATAGAGTTAGGCATTTGTTAAGAAATCAAAATTGAACTTGGAATTCAAATGGGATTGAATGCATAACTAAGTGCTAGATTCATTAGATGTCTGTTTTTATTTATAATTTTCTGCCTTTGAAAAGAATCTGAGGTGGAGCTGAGAACGTTAATAATATTACACAGTTGAACACGTGACTTCATTCTTTTCCCTCTAAGTTAAAAGTCAGAACGTGCCAAGAACATTAAATTCCAGCCGTCCAAGTGAGGTAAGGAACAAAGGAAGGAAATGGCCACTTGGGCCGGGTGTCTTTGATGGGCGCATCTGCAGGGAAAGTTGAACACTGGAGACAGACCCTCCCGCCCAAAATATTTTTTCAAAAGCCTCCCCATTGTTGCAGTCTCCCTCAAACATATCTGACTTCAGAACATTTTTTATGTATAAGATATTGAGAAAAATACCAGTAGGAGCTCATCAATTACATCATAATAATGATAGTAGCTAGCATTTGCTGATACTTAACATGCCAACACCGTTCTAAACATTTTATACTGACATTTACCCTCAAATCAACCTACAAGGTAGGTATTGTTAATATCTCCCATTTTACAGATGAGGAAACAGAGGCACAGCCAGGCATGGAGTGAATTGTTCAAGGTCACAGAGCTAGTAAGGGGTAATGTCAGGGTTTGAGTCAAGGTAGTTAGTTGGACTCTTATAAAGCCGACATGGGCCTCACCCACCGTTGAGGACTAAAAGGCTGTGTCTACCCCCATTCCCAAAATGTCTATGTTGAAGCTCTAACTCCAATGATGGTATTTGGAGATGGGGTCTTTGGGAGGCAAAGGTTTAGATGAAGTCATAAGGGTGGGGTCCTCATGATGGCATTAGTGCCCTTCCCCATGATGGGATTAGCACCCTTGTTAATAGAAGACGCACGAGAACTCTTCTGTCTCTGTCGCCTTTCTCTGTCTGTCTCTCTCCTCTTTGTGTGTACAGGGAAGAGGTCATGTAAGCACACACTAAGATGGAGGTAAACTACAAACCAAGAAAAGAGGCCTCAGATCGAAACCTACCCTGTCAGCACCTTGATCTTGGACTTCAGCCTCTGGAACCACGAGAAATGAATTTCTGATGTTTAAGGCACTGGTTCATGGTGTTTGTTATGGTGGCTCAAACAGACTAAGACAAACACTATACCACATCCTCCTGCTCAGCACAGAATTGTAGGGAATGGGTGTGTAAATGTTTAGGCCACGATAAACACTAAACACTACAATGAATGCTGAAATAATACACAAGATGCCTAATGAGAGATGATTGTTGATTGATCAGTGTTGTTACCTCCTCTCAGCTCCCACTGAGCACAGGCGCGCAGTGTCTTGCCTGCCCATGGGGCTCACTTGGACACAACATTTCTAAAGGCAAGTGGACACTATAGGAAAAAAAACCATGCAAGTATGTTCAATATGTTAAAAAAAATAAAACTTTCTTTTAGAATACCTTTAGATTGACATAAAAATTGCAAAAATAGTACAGAGAGTTCCTGTGTACCCCATACGCTGGTATGGTACATTTGTTACAATTAATGAACCAATATTGATACGTTATTATTAACCAATGTCCATTCTTACTTTGGATTTCCTTAGTTTTTATCAAGTGTCCTTTTTGTATACCAGGATCTCCTCTAGGATGCCACATTCCATTTAGTTGTCACATCCTTAGGCTCCTCTTGGCTATGACAGCTTCCTAGACTTTCCTTGTTTTTGATGACCTTGACAGTTTTGAGGCACAGGAGTTAGGCGTTCTGTAGAATGTTCCTCTGTTTTTCTCATGATTAGGAGGATTATGGTTTTTAGGAAAAAGACCACAGAGGTAAAGTATCATTTTCACCACATTATATAAAAGGTACATATTATCAACATGACTTAATCTTTTTTGATGTTGACCTTGATCGCCTGGCTGAGGTCATGTTTGTCAGATTTCTCATCACAAAGTGACTCCTTCCACCCCTTTCCATGCTGTACTCATTAGAAGGAAGTCACTGCATAGCCCACACTGAAGGAGTGAGGAGTTACGCTCGACCTTCCTGAGGGTGGGGTGCCTATGCAATTATTTGGAATTCTTCAGCACAGGAGACTTGTCTTTTTTCCCCCACTGATTTATTCACATCATTCATCTTCCTCTTCTTCTTCCTTCTCCTCCTTCTCTATTTCTCCTTCTCCTCCTCCTTTTCCTCCTGACTTTATTTTTTAGAGGAATTTCAGATTCATAGCAAAATTGAGCAGAAAGTACAGAGTTTCCATAAACCCCATGGCCCGCACATACACACAGTCTCCCCCGCTATCAACATCCTGCAGTAGAGTGGTACATTTGCTACAATAAGTAAATTTGTATTGTCACATCATCATCACCCAAATTCCCAAGTTTATAGTGGGGTTCACTCTTGGTGTTGGACATTCTATGGGTTTTGACGAATGTATAATGATGTACCCACCACTGTAGAACTGTACAGAATATTTTCACTGCCATGAAAATCCTCTTGCTCTGCCTCTTTATCCCTTTTCCCCCTAACAGTGGTTCCCCTGGCAACCACGAATCTTTCTACTGTCTCCATAGTCTTGCCTTTTCCAGAATGCCATGTAATTGGAATCATACAGTATATACGTAGCCTTTTCAGATCGGTTCCTTTCATTTGGTAGTATGCATTGAAGATTTTTTCATATCTTTTCATGGTTTGATAGCTCATTTCTGTTCAGTGCTGAACGATACTCCATTGTCTGATGGACCACAGTTTATCTATCTCTTCACCTATCAAAGGACATCTTGGCTGCTTCCAAGTTTTGGAAATTATGAATAAAGTTGCTATGAGCATCTGTGTGCAGGTTTTTGTGTGGACATAAGTTTTCAATTCATTTGGATAAATGCCAAGGAGGGCAATGGCTGGATCACATGGTAAGAGTATGTTCAGTTTCTTCAGAAACCGTCGAACTATCTCCAAAGTGACTGTACCATTTTTGCATTCCCACTGGCAATGAATGAGAGTTCTTGTTTCTCCACATCCTTCCCAGCATTTGGTGTTATCAGTGTTCTGCATTTTGGCCATTCTAACAGGGACATAGTGGTATCTCATTGCAGTTTAATTTGTAATTCTCTAACGACACATAATGCCTAACATCTTTACATATGCTTACTTGCCATCTGTATATCTTCTTTGGTGAAGTGTTTGTTTACATTTTTGGCCACTTTAAAAAAAAATTTTTTTTTAACGTTTATTTATTTTTGAGACAGAGAGAGACAGAGCATGAACAGGGGAGGGGCAGAGAGAGAGGGAGACACAGAATCCGAAACAGGCTCCAGGCTCTGAGCCATCAGCACAGAGCCCAACGCGGGGCTCGAACTCACGGACTGTGAGATCATGACCTGAGCCGAAGCTGGACGCTTAACCGACCAAGCCACCCAGGCGCCCCAAATTTTTGGCCACTTTTAAAACGGGGTTGTTTCTTTTCTTAATGTTGAGTTTTAAGAGTTCTTTGTATATTGTGGATAACAGCCCTTTATCAGACGTGTCTTTTTGCAAATATTTCCTCCCAGTCTGTGTCTTGGCTTATTCTCCTGACATTGTCTTTTGCAAAACAGAAATTTTTAATTGTGATGAAGTCCAGCTTATCAGTCATTTCTTTCATATATTGTGCCTTTGGTGTTGTATTTAAAAAGCCATTGCCACACCCAAGGTCATCCAGGTTTTCTCTTATGTTGTCTTCTAAGAGTTTTACAATTTTGTGTTTTACTTTTAGTTCTATGATATTTTTGTGGAGAGCATAAGGTCTTGTGTCTAAATTAATTTATTTCACATGTAGATTCACAGTATATATCACATGTATATATCTTTTTCATACATGTACTTAAATAAATTTTATGAGAAAAATATTGGTAACATCCTAGTGACCTCTCAAGGCATAAGGGCGGCTTCAGAGCACTTAGGGAGATGTTGATCTTCTAAACAAAGACCCTCCGTAGCCCGGTCCTTCCCACTTCTGCACACTTGGTCCTTGGGACTTTTTGGATACATTCAGTCCTCCAGCAAGACTGAGCTGCCCACTGCCCCTTTCCACCTTGTTGCTGCCAAAATTGCCACTTCTAAAAACACCCTTCATCCCAGAAGTTCCAGCTTTCACACTGGAAACTTCCCTGGCTGAAGTAATCTCTTTCTCCTCTGGGCTCAGAAGATATACTACTTATATTTCTGTCGGAGGCCGAATCTTGGTCTGTTTTTGCTCCACCTTCAAGAATCCGTGTTTTGTCCTCATTTGCGGACAGTCCTATCCTGCTTGGGGACAAACTGATGTGATGATGGTCATCTGGCCCTTCCCAGATTTGTGTATTTTAGGTACAACAAAAACATTTGTGGGGCCCAGACAAAAGCACACATGGCGTCCCATATACACAGATCTAAATATATAAAAGTTATGAATCGAGAGAACAAACCATTGAGTACGTTTTATTCTCCTACCTTGACAAATATATCTTCAGGTTGACCTGGAAGGACCATTTCAAATTCAGAATGCTTGAACTCCTTGGGGTTCTGCACTGGAGTGGGGCAGCACAGGTAACAATGATTCCTGCCTCCTGCCCGCTCCCTGCTCCTCTTCCTGTTCCTGGCTCTCTCTCAGGTACCTCATGTGCAAACTCCATCCTGCAGTCCGACCTCTGTCCACATCCCCTGCAAACAGCTGCCCCAAGACAACTTGATCTCACACTGGCAGGGAGGTTGATCCTAGGAGGATGGAAAGTCACATACACCCTGAAGGCAGGATGAGGCAGGGCTATTTGTGCAAAGGATTCCGGCATCCCAGCTACCTGAAGCATGGTCTAAAAGAGGAGGTGGGCTCTGAGTGGCCATATCTCCTTGGCCCTGAGGACTCCTTTTCCAGCGAGGAGAGATGCGGCTGGAGGAAGCACGTTTCTCAGACACTAATGCGCATGTGAATCTCCTGGGATCTTATTTAGTAGGTCCGGGTAAGGCCTGAGAGTCTGCATTTCTAAAAACTCGGGGGTGATGCCAGTCCTGGAGGTACAGGACCGTATTTTGAATAGGAAAAGTCTAAAGCATAGACCGAAGGCAGGGGTCCCTCTTGCCGGGGCACACCAGTACCTTTAGCACAACAGGACGTATTGTATAATAACTTACTCACCGCCATGGATAAACTACCAACAGAACTTAAGACACACTAGGCTACGCAAAAAGCAATGTGTACACAACACAAAGTTGAATGCGGCATCAAGCCCACACCTGGGGACCCCTTCACTCTAGCATGACCAGTGTCATGACAGGTGAGTGTCACAGCTTGCAGCCCTACTAGTTATTGTTTTCTTCCCTTTCTTGCACACTGGAGCCCTTCACTTGTGTGGCTCACCCTGTGTCACTCACTGACCTGTTACTGACCTGTGACTGACATATCTGTTAGGGCTTTGCTGTGTCCTCTGAGACCCTTTCTTACAAATGCATTTTCTTGCTCTTCCTCGTCTTTTACTCTTTCTTCTCATGTGCTTCCCCACACTCTCAGCACATTTCTTCTGGCAGTTTCTTCAGCAGACTGGCCCCTTTTCTGGGTCCTTCTGCCCTTTCCCTTTAGCCCTCAAGGCCCCCGCCCCCAACCCCCCGGCCAAGCCCCTGGAGCTCGTCCCACAGCTCCCGATGCCCCTTCTCTGCTGCTGGAAAGCACCCTCCCTGAGGCCTGCCTTCTGTAGCATGGAGGCATCTTCAGCCAATTCCATGTGGCAAGAGAAGCTATTTATGCCTTTCGGAAATCTCATCATTGGGGCAGGAAGTGACAGACTTCCTGGCAAAGAATTCCCAAGAACATCTTCCCGAAGGAAAAAGAGAAAACATATCTCTGACGTACGTGGATGGTTTCCTTACTCGTAACTGGCCCTGCCCCAACCCAGTGATATGGCTCAAGGCAAAGGTTCCTGCTGGTGACAGAAGCCCACTCTGTGTGACCCACTCAGGCTCGGGACCTTGGATGTGGCAGGTGTGCGACCTCGACTGAATCAAGTTGAACTTCCTGGGGCTGGAACCCTGTTTCCTATTTACTCTCTCTGCTCCTGCAGATCATCTCATACGGAGCTGCCGAATGTTGGTTAACGCGCAAAGTTAATTTTTTGCTACAGCTGAGGGTTCGCCATACGTCAGAATGAATGCTGAGTCAAGCAGATCATGTACAGGGTACACAGAGGGATGTGAACTTTCTTTTAGAAAGAGGGATGTTGGACCATGGCGCCAGAAACTACCCTCCCACCCTTCCCCAAGAAAATTCATGAAAAACCAAAAACCAAAAAACTCTACTCTCTGACTGGAACATATGAGACCTTCGTCTCGGGATTATGTAAGAGAATCGCAATAAACAGGGTCTTTTCAAACAGCGACATGGTGATGTAAAGGGACCAAAGGGCCAAAAGTGAATGTTCTGTCTGTGGTTGGTGGAGACGCTGTGAGGGCTTGTTATGCTCTAGCAATGACTGAAGGCAAAAATCACTGCTGGCTGTGGTGTCTTATTGAGCCTTATGATAATTTTTCCCCAAATATTCCGTTCCAAATTCTAGTGGTCAAAGACGTGTCTCAGGCTGAAAAGGACTAAGAACCACCACACTCTACCATAAAGACTCAACAGGACTAGCCCAAGGGCAAATTGAAACAGGAGTGTTCGTCTTCAGGGTATAATTTCCTCTTCCTGCTGCAACCTTCTTGCCCACAATTGCTGGCTTCCTGGCGACACATAAAACTTACTGGTAAAAGAGTTCTTTCTCCTAGGGTTGGTAGTTTCAAGGTATACTCTAGTTAATCTAATTAATCGATGATAACATGCAAATGACATGGAATCCCCCCCTCCATTCACTATTCATTTTCATGGCGGTCTCAGAAGACCCTACCTCTCCAGTGCCCGTGAAGGTAGAAGATGGACACAGGAAGAAACCTTGGTTGAGAAATACTCCTGCACAGGTGTGGTCTTGGGACCCTCTCGGTCTATCCTGACACACCTGCTGTTCTCTTTATACAAGTGGCGTTCATTGTTACTATTTGTCTGATGGGCTGGCTGATTGACAGACTTTTCTGAATGACAAATGAAGGTCCAAGGGTGTTTTCCTTAGTGGTGTCCTTTAGGATGGTGTTCAGGAAGGTTGTCTTGGGGAGGTGTCTGGTATAGCCATGATTCATACCATGATTTACACCATAACTCCCTTTCCACTTGGGAGGCTGAGGTGTGACCCTAGCTGAACCAAGTGGCTTTCCTTCCCTCAGATCAGGAGGTTGGGAGACGTGTTATTCATGTGCATTGGTTGAAATGTTCAAGCTATTGTTTCCTTTTTTTTAAATGTTTGTTTATTTTTGAGAGAGAGGGACAGAGACAGAGTGCTAGTGGGGAGGGGATGAGAGAGAGGGAGACACAGAATCTGAAGCAGGCTCCAGGCTCTGAGCTGTCAACACAGAGCCAACACAGAACTCACAAACCACAAGATCATGACCCGAGCCAGAGTCCAACACTTAACCGACTGAGCCACCCAGGGGCCCCTGAGCTATTGTTTTCTGCATGTCTCATTTGTTCTTTGTTTCTTTTTTCCTCTTTGTCTTTTTTTGGATTGATTTTTTTTTTCATGATTCCATTTTATTTCCACTATTGGCTTATTAACTGTATCTCTTAAAAAATTTTCTTTGGTGCTTGCTCTCTATGGTTTATAGCACACACCTTATCCCAGTCTGCCTTCGAACAATGTTTTAGTTTTATGTCACTTCATGTATAGTAAGAGCAACTTACAACAGTTTAATTTCATTTCTTCCCTCCTATCTTTTGTGCTATTGTCATATGTTTTACTCCAACATAGGCTGTGAACCCCAAGATACACTGTAATGATTTTTATATTAATCAATTATCTTTTAAAGAAATTTAAAAGCAAGATAATTTTCTTTTATATTTGCCCTACAATTTGACATTTCTGGTGCTCTTTATTCCTTGGTGTAGATCCAAATTTCCATCACCTTCCACCTGACGAACCTCCTTTAACATTACTTCCAATGCAACTTTTCTGGGCAACCAATTATTATTGCCTTTTCTTTGTCCGATTTGTTTTTGCTTTTTTTTCCTGAAAAGATATTTTCATAAGGTATATACTTCTAGGTTGATAGTTTTTACTTTCAGCATTGTAAAGATGCCCCACTGTTGCTAACTTGCAAAGTTTCTGACAAAAGAATGCTATCATTCTTGTCTTTTACTCCTCTGTATATTCCTTCTTTTCCCCTTACTTTCATGATTTTAACTTTTATCACTAGCTTTTAGCCATTTGATTATGGTGTGCCTTGATGCAGTTTTCTTTATGTTTATTCTGCTTGGAATTTCTTGAGCTTATTGTATCTGTAAGTTTACAGTTTTCATCAACTTTGGGAACATTTCAGCCATTGTTTTCTTCAAATTTTTTTTCTGTTCTCCCTCCTCTCCTGGAACTCAAATTTCAAGTATGCTATACTACTTGATACTGACTCACAGGTAACTGAAGGGCTTTTTTTCTTAGTCTTTTTTTCCTTTGGACAGTTTCTACTGCTATGTCTTTAATGCACTGATCTTTTATTTTATATTATCTGAACTGTTTTTAATCCCATTCAGCATACTTCTCATTTAGATACTGTAGTTTTCATCTCTAGAAATGTTTAGATCTTTTTTTGCATCTTCCATTTTCCCCTTCATTGTGTTTGTTTCCCTCTGTCTTCCTCAGCACACAAAGCATGTTTACAATAGCTGTGTTAACGCTCTTGTCTGCTGAATCCATATTCTCTGTCCTTTCTGGGTCTGTTTCTACTAATTGATCTTTCTCCCAGTTATGGATAATATTATCCTACGTTGATGCATGCTTGGCAAATTTTGCTTGGTTGTGGGACATGGTGAATTTTACATTGTTGGTTACTGCATTTTGTTGTAATCCCTGAAGTGAGGCGCTACGTGTTCTGGCATGCAGATAAGTTGCCTAAAGTCAGTTTGGTTCCTGCAAGGCTTGCTTTAAGCTTTGTTAGGGTGGATCCTGAACAACAGTGAGTTCAGAACAAATTAGCTCCACTGCTAGGGCAATGCCTTTCTGAGGAGTCTCCCAGACGCCGTGTGTATTATGAGGTCTTTCCACTCTGGCTAAGGGGAACAGAATTCTGTGAGCTCCAGGAATATGGGGGCTCTTGCTTTCCATTGTTGTGCTCCCTCTCTAACTGACCCCTCCCACCAGCTTCATGTATTATTGTCTCACATGTGCCTGAATCAGTACTCAGTCAAAGACTTGATCTACAGACCTTCTGAGCTCTCCCTCTGGGTGGGTCTATCCTCTCTAATATGCTGCCTCTCCAACTCTAGCCATCTTGGCTTCCCTGAATTCCAATCTGTCAAGCCAGTGAGACCACCAGGCTGCTTGGGTTCTGCCTCCCCATGCTGCAGCCTGGAGACTTCCTCCAGCTGGTAAGCTGAAGCAACTGTGGAATTGACCTTGGGTTTGTTTTTTTCCCTTCTCTAAGTGACACAGCCCTGTGGTCACTATGGCCCAAAACCTGAAACCATTGTGTCATAGTTTATCCAGATTTTTAGCTTTAGTTTAAGTTAAGAAAATAAATTCCTGGGGTGCCTGGGTGGCTCAGTCAGTTAAGCATCAGACTCTTGGTTTTGGCTTAGGTCATGATCTCATGGTTTGTGAGTTTAAGCCCCACATTGGGCTCCATGCTGACAGTGTGGAGCCTGCTTGGGATTCTCCCTCCCTCCCTCTCTCTCTCTCTCTCTCTCTCTGCCCCTCCCCAACTCGCTCACTGTCTCTCAAAAAAAAAAAAAAAAAAAAAAAAAAGAGAGATGGAATGCCTGAGTGGCTCAGTTGGTTAAGCGTCTGACTTCAGCTTAGGTCATGATCTTACAGGTTGTGAGTTCAAGCCCCACATCGGGCTCTGTGCTGACAGCTCCGGGCCTGGAGCCTGCTTTGGATTCTGTGTGTGTGTCTCTCCCTCTGCCCCTCACCCACCCATATTCTCTCTCCCTCCCTCCCTCCCTCTCTCTCTCTCTCTCTCTCTCTCTCTCTCGTTACTCCATTATGGCCAAAAGCAGAAGTTTTCTCCATGCAGATATAATGATATAACATAGACATTTTACATCATGATGTTTTCATTTAACAGTAGATTTTGGTCATTTTTCCATTTCACTGTATAATTTTTATAGACATTGTTTTAAACTGTGTTTACAATCATTTACTTATCAAAAAGCTATCAGTTGAGTAACCCTTATGCTCCAGGCTCTGAATAAAGCAGTGAACCGAACAGGTAAGATTGCCATTTTCACAGAGGTTTTGCTCTAGTGGAGGGAAGACAGGTAAAAGATAAGAAATAAATGAGCAAACCACAGAGTGATAAGAGCTATAAAACAGGGCAATATGTTAGAGAGTGACAAGGACAGCTATTGAAGATGGGTATTTAGAGAAGTCCTCTCTGAGATATGGAGTCTACTCCCTGAGTTAAGAGCAGCCATGTGCAAAGCATTCTGGGCAGAGGGAACATTAGTGCAGGAGCCCCAGGAAAGTAGGGAGCCTGGGGTACTGGAGGAACAGAGAGGAGACCAGTTTGGGTAGAGTATAGCGAGCAAGGGGGAAGAGTCATGCCAGATAAAATCAGGGAAGAGACAAGGGGGCCAAGGCTTTGTGGGGCAAAGAATACCATGCAAGTGTGTAATTTATTTACTTAACTGTACCATTATATAATTAACTTACTTATTCCTGTCCTGTTGAAACTTAGGTTCTTGCATTTTGAAATGTTTTATCATAAATGACACTGCAGTAAACATCTTTGATTTTTCTTTTTCCTTTCTGTACTTAGAATTCTTTCAATATGGCAGAATTCCAGGACTGGCATTAAAGAGACAGAGGGTATGTAGCAGAGGCTGTTGCTACCACCAGGGTCCCTTTTACCGTCAGCGGTGTCCTTCCTCTAGCCCCTGCAGGTGCTGCTGACAACGCACACCTTTGCCCAATGGAGCCACCTCCCCGCATGCCTGGGAGTGACACTCCTCCCTCCACAGCCTACAGTCAATGGCTGACGGGTGTGGGGAGACAAAAGCACCTATCTCCTTGACTCAATGCAGGACAAACTGCGGTGCCATTTATATTCCAGAGCTGCCAGAAGGACCAGGTGGAGGCCACATTTCTCCTGAAAGCACATTCCTGCCTAGCTTCTTCCCCTCCTTATCCTGCTCCCCGTCCTCCTTTCATGATTCTTCTAGAACACTCTCCCCGAAAGTCACCTGCACAAGAATCTCCACATTAGGCTTTCCTCCTAGGGAACTCAGCCTACAACCGGATAGGAACCTTCTGAGAACTTGATTTACTAAATCCTAATGAAGAATTCTGTCTGTAGACTCACGATGCTCATTGAAGACAGTTTGACATTTGCCAAGTTACCATGAAGGGTAGGAAGCACTGGGAGGTGGTGGATACGTGATTGAAGGACTAATAGGTGATGACAAGAACGTGTAGAAAAAAGGATTAAGACTCCATCAAATTTGGACAGGTAGGGAACACAGGTCTGTGAAGACATAGGAACAGCCAGGCTTAACCTAAGTGAGAACAACCCGTTTGACAACATCCAGGTGAACCTGTTGTCCCTGTTCTCAGCAATAATGAGAGCCTGCAGGTCCCAGAGCACATAGCTTATTTTCCTCTGAAGGAGTCTGCCATTTGATTCCAGAGGCCCTGTGGCTTTAAGATAAGAGGACAAGAGAGCAGAAACACTACAGCCAGGGGTGGGATCCATGGTCAGAACAAAGAAAGGGACACAATGAGAGATGGGAATGAGGGTTCAGATCAGGGAAGGAAAACTCAGGGTATCCCAATGCTTCGGTCATGATTTTCTTTTCCCTCTCCTCTGTGGGAAAAGACAATAGTCCATGGGAAAGCCTGAGATCAGCAGTGGCTATCACCCCCTTCCCCCAAGCCCCTCGTCACCCCCTGCCACTCTTGCCCACTCCACCACCTCGCCATCCACCGAAGAAAGGATCTTGGACAAGGGACCCCACACAGAGTGTTTGGAAGTACCCTCTTACTGAGAGTCTGGGCAGATTCCAACCTGGCTTCCAAAGTAGATGGTAATTCTACTGCCAAGCATTTATGAAGACGCCGAGATCTAGAATCATTAGCAAATTCATCCAAATGTCAGGAATCTGAGAAAGGACCATGTGCAGGAAGGCCATCTCTACCTACGTCAGAATGAGAACGGCAGTGACTGAGTAGCCCCCCCTTAACCGTGGTTTTGCCCTCTGCATTCGCAGTCACCTCTTGCCAACTGTGGTCTGGAAGCAGAGGATCCTCCTTCTGACCTGTCATCAGAGAGTCAATAGTAGCCTAACGCTATGTTGCAATGTCTGTGTCATTCGCCTCACTTCATCTCATCATAAAGGCATGTTTCTCATCTCACATCCTCACAAGAAGGGCGAGCACAGTACAGTGAGAGATTTTGAGAGAGATCACATCCATGTAACTTTCATTACAACATATCATTATAATTGTTCTGGCTCATTACTAGCTTTTGTTGTTAATCTCTTACTGTGACTAGTTTATAAACTTTATCGTAGACATGTACGCACAGGAAAAAAACACAGTGAATATAGGGTTTGGTACTATCCATGGTTGCAGGCATCCCCTGCGGATCTGTGAACGTATCCCCCGTGAGTACGGGAGGCCTGTTGTACACACCTGAAAATACCCCTTATGTACTGAACACACAGTCCTTCAAACATGAATGTGACATGTGCCTTGAGTTGCCTATCCAGGTCTGTGGCTGGGTCTCAGTGAGCCACTCGGAGGTATGGTAATAACTGAAATTTTCACAGGACCTTACAGCTTCTAAAATACTTTCATAAACATTATTATTTAGCTGCCACTCATCTGTAAGCTAGATACTCTTACTATTGTTACTGTTTTCATTTTTTCAGAAGAGTACCTAGGAAGCCAGAGAAGTTAATAACTTGCCTAAGATCCCAGAGCCATCAAGAGGCAACCCTTTTCTTCTCAGTCTGAATCTTGTACAGTTCTCACGCTATCTGCCTGCCTTGTCCCCTTCCTGCTCACTGGAATCTTTTTATGTCCTGAAGTTCAAGGCTAAGAGTTCTGAGATCCTAGAAAAGGCAAGAGGGAGTTGGTCATCCATGAGCTCCAGAGCCTGCTCTCTCCCTCAAGGGTATCTTCTCATACTTACTACAGGAGGAGCATTCTATCCTACCCTTTTTTGCTTTGGGATACAGCTCCCACATCCTGGACGTAAGAAGTACTTCTTTCCCTCCCTGATTCACTCCTCTGTGGCTCCCAAGATGGCAGGCCTCTCCACACCAACGGGAAGATGGCAAGATGTGCCAACCTATCCCTGGGAGCGATGACAGTGAGCCCATGTAACAGCCTGGGTAGGAAGTGAGTAGGGGGTTCCTCTGGCTGCAGTGAATACTGAGCACATTGTTTCTGCCCCCCGGGATCCCCTTTCTCCTGCACTTCCAGGCCTGTCTATCTAACCTGGGATGATGGAATGCCATTTCTTTCTCTCATTACTCTAAATTAAGTATCATTAGGAAGGTAAATGCTCTCCCTAAAACAAATAAATCACCCAATACACTCCAGAGAGAGATTTAATTATTTAAATTATTTCTAGATAATCTGTCTCTTTGGATTATCCAAACCACTGTTGAAACTAACATAAAAAACAGACTCACCTGAAGCCCAGAGCCTTAGGGCTTACGCTGACTTGCAGACTGGGCACGAAGCCTGCCATGGAAGGAAGTCCGTAGTGATAGCATTTGGGAGGATTTGTCATCCCGAGGAACATGGTGGTAGTATTTTCAGCATTTGCAGGCTCTGAGTCATAGCAAAGCATGCCACGCTGTGGGGAAAGACCCAGCTCTGGATTGGACGGCTTCCCAAGGCAGAGTCAACCGACAGGCCCGGGAAGCTCGTTAATCCTCTTCAGGGCGTCAGCACCATAGCCAACCGAAGCCATCAGTGGGCACAGATTGCTGAGATTCCCGGGCTGGGACGTGTGGGGGCCAAGACTTGTCCAGAAGATGCTACAGAAGAGACTCTAGAGTGGAGGCCCACTCCCCTGCCCCCAGGAACAAGGGCAGCTTATTCTGGGGAGGAAGGGGCTAGGGCTGTTATGGTGGCAGAGGAGCGGGGACCGGAGGAGGCTTGTACCCTCAGAGGAGTCATGCCCGCCATGCCTTGGCACAGCCAAAGCGAGCCCAACAGCCATGCCTGTGCCTGCAGTTCTGTTGGCTAACCTGGGAGGTACCTCTAGGGTGAGAAGAGCCAGAAGATTCTGCTTCTCTGGTCGGCAACACGGAGCAGTGAATTTGGCGCAAGAGCAAAGATTTGGAGGGAAAGATACAAGGCAAAAAAAAAGAGGTTTCCCCTGGGAACTGCTGTGGTGATGGGAGGGAGTTCTGGATCAAGTGCCAAAAACCCAGGAGGTATCTAGGAATAGGCTGTGGAGGTGCTTTGTGACCTAAAGTTCCTCCCATCCCTAACATTCTGCTATTCTGGTTTATTGGAGGAGACCGGATAAACATACATCAAAAATGCAGTAATGCTAAGCAGCAGGAAATGTAGCGATGGAGTCAAGTCTCCACTTTCTGCCTTTAAAAATTTTTTTTTCATGTTTTTATTTATTTTTGAGAGAGAAAGAGAGAGAGCGCATGAGCAGGGGAGGGGCAGAGAGGCAGAGAGAGAGAGAGAGAGAGAGAGAGAGAGAGAGAGAGAGAGAGAGAGAGATGGAATCTGAAGCAGGCTCCAGGCTCTGAGCTATCAGCACAGGGCCCGACGCAGGGCTCAAACTGACGAGCGGTGAGATCGTGACCTGAGCCGAAGTCAAACGCTTAACTGACTGAGCCACCCAGGTGCCCCTCCACTTTTTGCCTTAAGCGTGATCTTTGTAGACCTCAGCCAGGCCCCAGACCACCGACAGGAGGGCCGAAGACTGGACACAGAGGGCATACATGTGGGAAAAGACAGGTGATTCTAGTCGAAAGCCCGAAGAGCTAATTATAGAGCCTACCGAACGGAGAAAACTCCATGAAAAGAACTATTTTTTCTTACCTGAGGCTGCAAATCTTCTGAGGAGAGACTCTGCTATTGTTTCGGTTAAGATGTGCACTTCCTGAAGGCAGAGAAGGTGATTCAGGTGTTACCCCTGGAAAGGTGGCTGGCAGTGAGAGAGGGGTGGGTGCGGATGACTCAGGGCTGATTTGGGATTTGCTGCCTTACCTACGGTGACTCAGGCAGCCCAGGCCCCTGCCTTCTGTGGGCCAAAATCCTGCGACAGGATCCCCCATGCAAACATGCAGGCAGTTGCCTTGCGGGTGGTCTGAAATGCTTCTGCCACTGCTCTGTAACTGTCTCAAAGGACAATCATTCGGCGGTTAAAACAGGGAAGGAGGGAGGTATGATGTTCTATAGCTAAGTGGATTCAGGTGGGGCCAGGAATGTTTTCTAGAAAAGGGGGATTTCAAATCTACTTGGCTGAATGAAAAGGAGCTATCTCCTGTCTCATGCATGATCTACGAATGTGTCTTCGTGTACACTCCCCTGCTCGGCAGTGGTAACACATTCAAGTTGGTCAATAGATTGGAGTGAGCTGAGGTGTCTGCAGAGTTCCTGTTGCCTGAAGAGGCTGGGTAGCACATTGAAGAGTGCCTGGTTTCTGTTGCCGGAAAGAGCTGGGCTCAAGTACTACGTGGGCCACTTACTAGTCGTGTTTCCTTGAACAAGTTGCTTGAACTCCCTGGTTCCACAGGATCCTTAATTATAAAATGCAGACAATCACTCCATACGGTGGGACTGAGAATTAAATGTGACAATAAACAGCACTAGGCCAAAAGGAGCCCCATGTGTTTGACTTCTGTGCCTGTCAGAGGCACATTGGGAAGGCAGGATCTGAGATGGAGCTGGATAAACAGGTGTGCCCCATGTGGGGCCTTAACTGTGCTTTTCTCTAATGAAGTGCCATCTGGAGGGGAGCCAGCCTGAACCCAGATTGCCTGTCCAAGATGGCAGCCTGTCCAGAGACTCCTCCACATAGAGCCCGTGTTAGGCCTAGGACACACGGGCCACACGGCCCATGCCTCAGCACTGCCTTTGGCAAATAGGGCCACCTTTGGAAACTCCCACCAAGCCCAGGCTCTGCAACTGTGCCTGAATGACACAACACAAACACGGTATTAAGGTCCAGAGGTGGTGCCTCGGTGCTGTCTGTGGTATGTCTCCTAGACATTGATGATAAGGGCTGAGAAATGAAAAGGAATCTCAAAAGGGGAACTATTGGTTAAGATCACATGAACCAACTTTTTGTAAACACACTTCCATTTTTCTTCTTGCTTTTTAATATTCCTTGTGTGTTCTTTAATATTCTCAGTGTGTCAAATGAGAAAGAGGGATCAGGGGCGCCTGGGTGGCTCAGTTGGTTAAGTGTCCGACTCTGGATTTCGGCTCAGGTCATGGTCTTGCTGTCGTGAGACGGAACCCCACATCGGGTTCTGTGCTGACGGCTCAGAGCCTGCTTGGGATTCTCTGTCTCCCTCTCTTTGCCCCTCCCCGCTCATGCCATCTCTCTCTGTGTCTCTCAAAAATAAACAAACAAACAAACGTTGAAAAAAAATAAAGAGGAATCAATCACAAGTCCCGGGTTCCAGCGCCAGCTCTTATTAACTGAGAGAGACCTTGGGCGGATCCATTCATCTTGTTGAGCCTCAAAGATCTCAGCTATAAAACGAGGACACTAGTGCCTCTCTCACAGGGTTCTGGTTAGGATCCAATAAAATAATGAACGTAAAAGCCCTTAATGAACTGGGGGCGAAAGGGATACAAATGGAAGCTAGCTTTTGCATTGGTCATCTGCTTGAAGCATTGTAATTACTGGGTTGACTTGCTGGGCTAACATTTGAGCCTGTTCCTTCTTCTCTGCTCGTCAATCCTTACCTTAGTTTCCCTTCCCCATGAGGTCAAAAGAACTGGGACACTGTTGATCCCATTGTGCCTGGGGCAGGTCAGATGTTCCTGAATAGTCATTACAGACTTCTAGGGATAGAAGTGATGATCCCCACTTGCTGATGTGAGTGTGAGAATCCTTTCTCCTCGCCTCCCAAACCCTCTCAAGACATGTTGTTCCAGTCTTTTCTTCAACAAGGGTAACAAAAATGAAAAGAAAAGAAAAAGAAAACAAAAGAAAAGGGGCACATAGGGACACAGGGTATGGGATGCTGACAGCCATGGTCTCACCCACAGACTTTCCATGAAACACTTGACCACGGCAAGATTTCACGGGAAGTCTCTCAAGTCCCCTGTCTTCGTTTTGTTCATCATGCCCTCCCCTCTCAAACACTGTGAAGGCTGTAGAGGACGAGGCTATAGCTACGCGGCATGAAAGCCAAGACTGGGTGCAATTCCTAGCCATTCCGTGGGAATGTGACTTTACGGCCACTGACTCCTCTTGCTTTTAGCATTAACTACCTTGTCCTAGCAATTTTCTTTCGTTAAAACATTAAAACCATTTTCTAACTGTAAAATAATAAATACTTTTAGAAAAAAAAAGAGCTATAATTCCACCACTGCTAACATCTTGGGGGTATTTCCTTTCGCAACCACAAAATGTGGGAGATGACAGGTATATATAGTTTTGTGTACTTTTTCACTTAATGTTATGCTGTGAGAAATTTCCCATGATGCTAAAATTCTGAGAACGACATGGATTTTAATGGCTGTATAATGTCTGTCATACAGATGAATCATAAGTTACTTAGCCGATTCCCTATTGTTCGACATTTAGACTATTTTTATTTTTTTCTATTAAAAATAACACTGCTATTACTATCTTTGTCCGTAAGTGTCCATGCCTCTGATTATTTCCTTAATATAAATTACTAGAAATAGAACCAGTGGGTCAAAACAGTAGGAATATTTTTGAAAGTCTTGATATACGGAGCCAAATTGCCCTCCAGAAAATATGTACCAATTTGCCCTTCTGCGAGTAGTTGCAAAAGTACTCACTTCACCCCATGCCCACCACAGCTGGATATTATCTCTGTTTTAATCTTTGCTCTTTTAATACATGCAAACTGATTTGCCTTATCTTTTTAAAAAATGTTTATTTTTGAGAGAGAGGGTGGGAGGAGGGGCAGAGAGAGTGGGAGAGAGAGAATCTAGAGCAGGTTCCAGGCTCTGAGCTGTCAGCACAGAGCTCAGTGTGGGGCTCGAACTCCCAAACTGCAAGATCATGACCTGAGCTGCAGTTGGACACTTAACCGACTGAGCCACCCAGGCACCCCTGCTTTCTCTTTATGTAGCTACCTTGTCCTGTCATTAGAGGTATGGTACTTGTTTGTTACCTGTTTGATTATTGTGTATGCCCTGCCTACTTCCAAATAGAATCTGGGGTGGTTCCAATTAGATAATAAGTTTCCAAAGACAGTAATGTTCCCAATTTGTAGCATCTATGACTGGCACAACAGGCTTCACATAGTCAATATTTGATACATGTTTGGAGGCTATTTTTGTACCATATAAAGATGTTCATGAACAGAATAGGGCATTCCTTTCTGCTGATGTATGTGACTTCATTATGTTCCCTTTTCCCAGCCCTCAATGCTCTTAAACATTTAATCTTAAAGGCATATAATTATTTACTGGTTTTGGGGGGAGAAAAAAGCAAAAAAAAAAAAAAAAAAAAACAAAAAAAAAAACCCACCTCTATCTTCTCAACTGAGTCATCAGTCACTTGAGGGTAGAGGATATGCCCTTTATTTCTCTTCGAAGAAATGAGTACAGCATTGAGCACATGTAGACATTTAATTTTTCATTCATTAATCCACTCATTTAATAAGCATTACCGACCATCCATTATATGTCAAGCACTGTACTCAATGCTGAGGAAAGTAGCTTCCAGTCTAATAGAAGGGGTGGGTGTGGGAGCATGTAGGATGCTATGAGAACATTAAGGAGGGACCTGAAACCCGGATGGGAAGAATTAAGGAAAGCTTCCTGAAAGAGGTAGTAGCTGACAGGAGTTAGCCAGTAAATAACGTGGCTGAGGGGTTGGGTGTTTCAGGGGCAGAGAGCTGCATCAGCAAAGTTATAGTAGACAAAGTGTGGTGCTTGGAGGAGCTTCCTACTGGTGTAGCAAATCCAAAACTTCGAGAGGGACAGAGAAAATGCAGGAGGTGAGGCCAGAGAATTGGCAGGGGCCATAACATGTACAATGAGAACGAAAGCGACCAGTTTCAGGCTTCGCCAGTCAGTGTGTGCAGGGGCAACGCCACCAGCATCAATATCCAGCTCTCCCAAGCTCAGCATCCCATCAGCTTGACTAAAGGAAGTCGAGATCTTTGCAGAATATCAGGTATTTTCAGGGTCTTTTCCACCAAGTCCTTAGAAGACTCTTCAGTGAGTACTTCCATGTTTCAGTGAAATAGTCTAGGTTATCACCTGCCCATGTCTAGCGAGGCTGGAATCCTGCAGTCCCAGGCTTTAATGCTTCAACAAGGGTACCAACACAAGGCTGGAAGTTCCATCCTATCATTGTCACAAATACCTAGCAGTCTATTGAGCTTTATAGTGTTGACACTGGAGCATCACTGCTGCATCTAAAGACCAGAGATGATTGCCACGGATCTAGCAAACCCTCTGGGAAAATGCCCTTGTTGGGTAACGTTCAAATAAAGTTTCCCCAGTAAGGCTGCTTGACTGCACACCAACAGCTTTTCAAACTTCCACAGAAGTTCTCCCCACTCCACTTTCTTACAGGAGCCACACATGCTGCCAAAGTGGTTAGTGAGGCAAGTTACAGCGTTAGCTTCCACCATGAACCCAGAATGCCATTCCCCTTGGGCACTCTGGCCTAACTACTGGATTTGATCTAAGGGGCCAGACACCTTCTTCTATATGATGACTTAATTCTTGGGTCCCCCTGCTACTTATAATCATGACTCCTTCGGGCCCATCAGATGACTGAAATCCAACTAGGGACAAGATTCAGACTCTTTCTCATAGGCTGGACTGTTCAACTTCTGTGTAAATCAGTGGGTGTAAATAGATACACGGAGAGGAGGGCGTTGCCTAACTGTTCTCATCAAAGGCATCTAAATAACATCTCCTGCTCAGACAACACACCTGGATTTGTTAAGCTACTTAGATTTTATGCTGCAAAGAGGATCCAATTGAGTTTTTATATAGTCTATTAGTATACAAATTACACTATACTAATTAGGGATTAATATCCGTAAGATACAAAGAGCTCTCAGAAACTGATTTGAATGGTGCCTGGGTGGCTCACTTAAGTGTCTGACTCCTGATTTCGGCTCAGGTCCTGATCTCACAGTTGGTGAGTTTGAGCCCCACATCGGGCACCACGTCGACAGTGCAGAGGTTGCTTGGGATTCTCTCTCTCCCTCTCTCTCTGCTCCTCGCCTGCTCACACACACACTCTTATAATAAATAAATAAACTTAAAAAAAGAAAAAGAAACTGATTTGAAAAGACAAACCTGATAGAGATGGGTAAATAATATGAATGCAATTCATAGAAGAAAAATCCAAATGTCCAAAAAATATATTTAAAGATGCTAATTAAAATTAAAGTAGTAATATAATATCACTTTATATACCCTCTGGACTGGTAAAAATTAAGAACAGTGATAACACCTACTACTGGTGAAAGTGAAGAGGAAACGGCTATTCATCCATTGCTGGATGAAATATGAATTGCTGCAAACTATTTGGCAATCAGGGAAAGACTATAACAGTTAAACATATATGGCCTTCAACCCAGCAATCCGACTGCTGGGAATCTAGTCTACAGAAATAAATCACGGTTGAAAAGATACATGTACAAAGGTATTTTTTGCTGTTGTTTGTGGTTGGCAAAACACTGAAAAGAAGTGAATGCCCACCATTAGGGGAATGATTGAATACATTATAGCATGCACATATCATGGGGAGTAACAGAGCCATTTAAAAAGTATAGCCTACGTCTATACTCAGTGACTTGGAGGGATTTCCACTAAATATGATTAAGTAGGAAGAGCTGTATGCAACAGTGTATATGTCCTCCGATTCAGTTTTGCTAACAGCAAAACAAAAACCCTAACATCTTTTGTGTGTTAGCATGTATGTGTGTGTGCGTGTATGTGCATGTGTGTGTGTGTGTGTGTACATTTCTCCTGCCTTGTCTTGCAGATCGGAGTGGCCAATGAGGTATAATGGGAGTTTTGGACTGTTTGGTGAAGCTCTTTCTTGCTATTGGTCTTCCCCTTTTCTTTCTTTTTTTCTTTTTCTTTCTTTCTCTCTCTTTCTTTTTCCTTCTTTCTTTCTCTTTCTTTCTTTTTTCTTTTTCTGCCTACAGATTTATTTAACAGAAAACCATCTCTTCCACTTTTACTGAGGTGGCTGACCATGACCAAATGTGCCTCTAAACTGGAATTCAGTTGCTGACCCAGCTCCGGCCTCAGCTTCCTTGTTGGCACCAAGGGACACAGCCCTGTCTCTGTCTCTGTCTCTGTCAGTGTCCCCTCAGGTGAGTCTTTCAGGTCTCTCTCCCTCCAGACCTTCGGGCCCTGGCCTGCCATCTCAGGACAGCTGTGACACAGAGCGGCAGGCATGATCTCAGGGGGCAGGTGGAGGTAGTCACAGAGATACTGGATACCCTGGCTGGTAAGATACCAGCAGAAATGTCTCCAGGCAAATTGTTCCTTTACGTGGCCCCGTGATTTGAGAGACTACATGGCCTTCATGATGTGAAGATTGGGCACATTCTTGTCTGCTGGCTCGGGGGGTTTAGGCATGTGGATGTCTTCCTTGGCTATCGTCGCTCCCTTCTTGAAAAGGAGTTCATAATGAAAATATGGCTCTCCTTGGGCATCAACATCTCGTTGGCTGCCACGTCTGGGGCTGGGGCTGGGGAGTGGTATTCTCTTTTTTTATCTGAAATGGGAATGTGATAGTTGGCACTTTTACAAACATTTTTTATGGCTTTGAAGATATGACCGTGTGAAAGATCGCAAGGCAGACAGTTTGAAGGAACCTGGCTCCCTGATCACTTTATGGAGCCCTGGGCTTTGTTCATATAAGCATAAACCCTCAAGGAATTAAACCTCTGTAGCCGGTCACTGTTGTGAGGAGGCAAACACAATATACGATTATGTGAGCATGAAGAAAAGTGGAAGTATACATACCAAGTTCTTAGCATTGATTAACTGGTGTAGGGGTGGGGTGCAGGAAGTAAAGAAAGAGAGAGAAGGGAAGGTATAGAAAAAAATTTTTTTTAAAAAAAAAAAATTTTTTTTTTCAACGTTTATTTATTTTGGGGACAGAGAGAGACAGAGCATGAACGGGGGAGGGGCAGAGAGAGAGGGAGACACAGAATCGGAAACAGGCTCCAGGCTCTGAGCCATCAGCCCAGAGCCCGACGCGGGGCTCGAACTCACGGACCGCGAGATCGTGACCTGGCTGAAGTCGGACGCCTAACCGACTGCGCCACCCAGGCGCCCCTAGAAAAAAAATTTTTAAGTGCCTTCTATTCAGAACAAAACAGCATTATGATATTATACCATTTATTCCCAATTATATATTCACTCCTTCTGAGCCCTCTTTGTTCCTACTTAAAATTCTCCCTCTCTGAGGGCCATCCTGAGGCATCTGAATCCCAGCAAGAGACAAGGTTCAGACTCTTTTCTCATATGATTGATCAATGTTAAAAAGCTGACGGAGGAATAGAAGTATCTCAGGGTAGTGAGATTTCAGGTCATCATTTTCTTTCTTCCTTATTTTGGTATGATTGTCTTATTTTGATATTGATCATGTATTACTTGTATAATCAGGAAAGAAACAGCAAAGTTATTTTCATTGTGGAACAACAAAAATAACAAAGAGATTGGAGTGAGGCAAGGTCAGAGGCAAGATCAACTGGGAGGGTATTTTCAATAATCCAGCTAAGAAATGATGATGGTCTGAATGTAAGTAATGACAATGGAGATGGAGACATGTGGAAGGTGGGTAGAATCAACAGGCCATAGTGGTTGATTGGAAGAGGAAGAGAAGGAAAGGCTTCCAGCTTCAGCAAGTGGACGGAGAGGTATGCCATTTCCTGGGGTGAGGAACACAGGAGGAAAATCAACTGTTGAGTGGAAGACATGTGACATCTTCAAATATTGATGCCTAGGCTCCACCCCGAATCAGAATCTCCAGGCATGTGCCACAGGTGATTCTAAGGCACAGCCAGGGCGGAGAGACCCTGGTGAAGACCCTAACATGAGGCTGAGGACCAGGGGGACATGAAGTTTGAGACTAAGAAAACATGGTCAGAGAAGGAGGAGGAAAGCAAAGGAGAATATGTCCTGGAAATCAATAGAAAAGGAAGTTTCTGATACTTGGCACTGTGCTTAGAATATAATTGGTGCTCAATAAATACTTACTGACTAAATGACAGAAGGAAGGAAGGGAGAATGGTCTCAAATATTGCTCGGGGGTCAAGAAAGAGAAGGGTTCTAAAGTGTCCATTGGATTTGGCATCAAAGAGGTTGCCTTTAGCTCTGTGGGGTCAGTGGGTGTTGTTGAGCGGTGAGGATGAGGGCAAAAGTGCCAGTGGGCTGACAGCTGACTGGAGACTGGCCAGCCATTATATTGAAAATCTTGGGGCGCCTGGGTGGCTCAGTCCGTTAAGCATCCGACTTCGGCCCAGGTCATGATCTCACGGTCCGTGGGTTCGAGCCCCGCGTCGGGCTCTGTGCTGACAGCTCAGAGCCTGGAGCCTGCTTCACATTCCGTGTCTCCCCCTCTCTCTGCCCCTTCCCTGCTCATGCTGTGTCTCTCTCTGTCTCAAAAATAAACATTAAAAAAAAAAAAAAAAGAAAAGAAAATCTTGGTTATGCTTAGAAATCACATTTCTGAAACATTATTTTGTGGTACTGAAAAATTCTCCCTCTGCCTATTATATAGGATTCTGATTTGGGTGTAAATTAGAAGCATAAGGAGCTAATTTAGGAGCTTATGCTCTCAAGCCAGACTTGCTAAGACTGAATCTAGACTATGCCACTGACTCGATGCACATCTGTGGGTAAGTCTCTCATTGCATCACGGTGAGCTGGGCACACGGAAAGCACTCAGCAAAATATCAGCTGTGAAGTGTTAGACAGCCATACATACATGGAAACCCAAGAATGAGTGGCAGGATTACAAAAGTTCTTTCAGTACAGTTTTGTGCAAATAGTCTATAAGGAACGTGTACTACTTTTATAATTAGAAAAACACGTAAAATGATATTTAACAACAACAAAAAAGTGTTGCTATTCAAGAAAAGATAAAGAAAAGGAAATAGCTAAAGGGTATAGGATGAAAATTTCATGTGCTTCTGGTGGGACAGACATTTGCCTGTTCACGGCTTTTGAAAAAGCCTGAAAGGTGCTGAGGGTGATAACTGTGGCAACAATGTTTCTGGGGAGGGAGAAGGAAAAGGGGTCGGAATGCAGTTTGAAGAATTAGCCTTGGACAGGATGTGTCTTCCTGTGATCGGGAAGGAAAGAAGTTGTGAATAGATATAAATGCAATAATTTGGGGGCACCTGGCTGGCTCAGTCGGTACAGCATGCAACTCTTTTTTGTTTTTTTAATGCTTATTTATTTTCGAGACACAGAGAGACAGAGCGTGAGTGGGGGAGGGGCATAGAGGGAGACACAGAATCTGAAGCAGGCTCCAGGGCCAAATTGTCAGCACAGAGTGTGACGCGGGGCTCGAAATCACAAACTGTGAGATCACGACCCGAGCCTCAGTTGGATGCTTAACTGACTGAGCTCCCCAGGTGCCCCTAGAGCATGAAACTCTTAATCTCAGGGTCATGAAATTACTTAAACAGAGGTGTAGAGATTACTTTAAAAGATAATAAAAAATTTTAATGCAATAATTTGTAGGTGCAGAGGAAGGAGATCAAGGAAGTTCATGACTGATAGTCTTGATGTCTATTACTGAAGCCAGTAAGGCTGTCTTCTGAGAGGGGAGATTTTGAAAAGCCATCATAGGGAAGAAAGGAGGAAACTGACAACACAGATACTGCCAAGTGGCACCAAGCGCCTGGCTTTGGATGGAGACGCGACTCTGCCAAGGCCCTGACCTGTGTCACATCCAGTGGAGCAGATGTATCCACTGTTCTGTCACACAGTTCTGGTGCGTTTGTGGCTCGCTTTAGATCCGTGATTTAGTTGCTTCCCATGTGAACTCGACTCCTTCTCCCTCTTATCGACAGAAATCCTACTCGGTCTGCAAAGCCCAGCTCCGGTTTATTTACTCATTTATTGATTTTAACCAATCCAATTTCCAGGTGGTCTCTCAGAACCTCAGACCTTCTGGGTTCAGGAACTGGCCAAAGGTCCATCTATGCCTTTTCTCTTTGATACCTGTGCTATCTGATCATGAAAGAGTCATTTCAGGACAGGGGCTTGCCTTGAAGTTTGACTTCCTGATGATTTTTGATTGGGGGCCAGTATTATATTCAGTCTGTGTACATGTGCTTCCTTTAGTTCTGTTATTAGGGATTTAATTTACTGGAGGGGAAACACCTGCAACCCGTTTGGAAAAACGTTTAATGGCAGCTCTCCCGGATGTGACCCACTTGACAGTAAAAGTTCCAGTGGAATCACTGTAGCGTGGTTCACGTGTAGATATAATCAGACATTTGGCTAACTAGTTGGAAATGACTGGGTTTCCCAGATTCCCACCATGCCTATTCTCTGATTTTATCAGGCTCTCCAGTGCTCTCACCCCTCCATTTCAACCAATGCAGCATGCCTCCTGACATATTTTTCTTCTACATCCTGCATGAGACCTGTGACATATCCCGTGGCCTTCTTAGCATCCAAGGTCCCTGATTTTTCCCATTGCATCTTCTTTACCGGCCACCACTCTTCAATCAATCCAGCCGTCTCTTTTGCTTCTATGTTAGGGCTACTGAGTCCTTCATCAGGGCCCAGGTTTTTGCCCCAACATGGCCATCAGGGATTAGGGGGGCCAAAGGACAAAAAGTCAGCCCTGATGTCACTGGTGGAAATCAGTGGGACTTAAGGACCAAGGACTGGGCCCAGAACAGCCAGGACATTGGTTACATACAGGTGGACTAAGCAAATACGTAATATATTCAGGATAATGAAAGCCAATCCTCTCTGCTAGTGAAGAGAGTTACAAGGATGGAATGGGGAAGATAAACCCTGCAATATTGGGTTGGAATTGGAGGCATTGGTTATATCTCATGGTTTTTGATAGATAGATATGGAAATAGATACACATGTGCATGTTTATGTATATTTATATTATTTATATTTATTGATATTTACATTTACATTTATAATTTCCGAGTTCTATCCATTGAAAGGACAAAGGCCTAGAAGCAATAAATGACACTCCAGAAGGAAGGAGCACACTGAGTACCCGGATCCTGGCTTATGATTATCATCTTCCACTAAAAGGAATCAAAACTTCTTGGAGAAATGGCTGATTTCAGGGTAAGGGCAGGGAAGTATAAGATGAGCCTAGGGCTTGTTACCAGAAGTAACAAAGTACTAACATATCGAAAGGACACAGGAGATAACATGAAGGGATTCCTACTGACCAAATGGGGGACAGTTTGAAGATTAAAGAAAAAAAATAGTAACATTATAAGTCATTGAAAAGGAGTTCAATGAGTCCATACAATTGACTTTTAACCAAAAATTAAGAATTTGTGGGGCTTATAACATGTAGAAATAATTAACATATTATAACAATAGCACGGAAGCCAGAAAGGGAGTAAATATATTATTGTATGTTTCTTACCTTGTACATGAAGTGATATAATATTATAATATTACTTCAAAATATGGTTGTGATGTTAGGAATATATATTTTGACTTCTAGAGAAACCACTAAAATAAACAAAAACCCCATGAGAAATAGCTAAAATGGAATACTAAAAAATGTTTTGCTATACACAAATAAAAGCAGGAAGGGAGGTAAAAAGAAGGAGAGAAGAGCTAGAATAAATTAAAAATAAATAGCAAGAGAGTAGACGTAAACGCAGTTGTATCTATAATTACACTAAATATAAATGATCTAAACACTACAATTAAAGGATAGGCTGGATAAATAGGATGGTCTAGTAAGGCCTCACTGCAAAGGTGACAACTGAACGAATACTTGAAGGAAAAGAGGGAACAAGACATGCAGATAACTAGGGTCAGAGTGTTTCAGACAGAGGGAAAAATGTGTACAAGACAGATACTGTTTTATTTTTTTAATGTGTATTTATTTTGAGAGAAAGGGAGGGAGAGAGAGAGAGAGAACAAGCAGAGGAGGGGCAGAAAGAGAAGGAGAGAGAGAGAATCCCAAGCAGGCAGAGCCCAACACAGGGTTTGATCTCAAGAACCATAAGATCATGACCTGAGCTGAAATCAAGAGTCAGACACTTAACTGACTAAGCCACCCAGGTGCCCCCCGATACTGTTTTAAAAAAGAAATCTGATTAGCAGACATTGCTCAGAGCTGAGGCTGCTTGGATTCTCAATGACTGAAACATCCAAAAATATTCCTAGGATTAAAATTTTGTAAGTTCATGGTTTATGGTAAATGATCACAGTTATGGATTTAGGGATTAGAAGATACCTTAAAGGTCATCTTGTTCCAACCTCACACCTGTGGCATGGCTAATAGATAATGAGTTGGAGTCACAGCCAGTGAAAATATTTTCATGCCTCCCCAGGGCCTACTCTTCCTCTTGATGAAAGGCTCTAGTAGCAAGTTCTTTCTTCTATAGAGCACAAAGCTGTTTCACTGTATTTGATTTTTTTTTTCTGCACTTAAGCAATCCTGATGAATGTCTTACCACATCTAGCGAGACCTAAAGTAGGAGGGTTTCAACTTGACCATAAGTTTCTTGGCTTTCATCACCTTCGCAGGGCCTGTCAAATGGTTTAGATTTCAAAACTTAAACCCTTGGCCTTTACTAAACCTTCCCAGTATCTTCTGTCAAGAGGCTTCCTGGACATTTGAAGGGAAAGTAAACCAAATGGGCGTTTGTTTCTCATCAGTGAAGGCAAAGTGCTCGCAGAGGCCAGCTGGCCTATTTTTGTCTATGTATCAGGGATGGTTGCCAAGAATGAGCAGAGGGGTTTGCCTGCAGCAAAGACCAGAGACAGGGGTTGGTGGAGATGGTTACTGATGCAGAAGGCAGGCCCATGAACAGGATTCAGAACCTGTTGAGATGATCCTAGCTCCACCTTTAAGCTCAGACCTCTCATTCTCCTCCTCACATGTATCCTCTTATCTGTAGGCTCAGGACTGTAAGGGATTTATTCCTCTCCTAACAGAAAGTAGATATCAAGTCTTTGGTTGGGACAGACCTTATAGTGCCCTCATCTTATTATGTGATGCTCTGATTGTTGGTATTCTGAATCCAAAGTGTCCCTTCCCACACCCTCACTAATGAGGCTCAGCACAGCTTTGGCTGGATGCAAAGCCTGGGTGGAAGGACATAGGCACCTGGGGTAGCACTAAATGTCAGAGGGAGTCAAGTTAATCCTAGGGAGTTGCAGACTGACTCAGATTCAAAGACTGAGTGTAGTCCAGAGAAACACCAGAATGCTGAGGTTTCAGAGCCATGGGACCAGGTAGAGCTGGTATTAAAGGAAAGCAGTTTGGGAATAAGCCAACGCAGAGTCCTGAGTTACCTCAACATTTGCACTTTCCTTAAGGCCCTTTGTGTATTAAATATATCCACACAAATTGGAGATAATTCAGGGTGCTTTTTTAAAAATAGAGATTTTTAAATATATATATTTAAAAATATAGGTTAAAATACAGATTTCTAAGCCCTGCTCTCAGAAATTCACATTTAGGGGGGATCTGGGTGGCTCAGTCAGTTGAGCATCCGACTTTGGCTCAGGTCATGATCTCACAGTTCGTGGGTTTGAGCCCTGCATAGGGCTCTGTGCTGACAGAATGGAGCCTGGACCCTGCTTCGGATTCTGTGTCTCCCTCTCTCTCTCTGCCCCTGCCCAGCTGTGTTCGCTCTCTCTCTCTCTCTCTCTCTCTCTCTCTCTCAAAAATAAATAAATAAACATTTTTTTAAAAAAGGAATTCAGATTTGGTCAATCTTAGGAGGACCCAAAAAAAGCTGTCTTTTGAAAACTTCCTCAAATAACCCTGGTGTCTTGGGAGTCGTCAGTTTAAGGAGTCGGGTCTGGCAGACACATGTGCCGGGTCTCTTGCTGGTGGACATCTGGACTTCTTGCCCTGAGCTGTCGTACTGTGTTCGCCTTAACTTTTCTTTCACCTACTTTGCTGGTCCCATGACTTGATTACCACCCTGTCCGGTGTTAGCAGGTCTCAGGTCTCAGGACTGCCATGAAAAGTAAGTGAGCTCATGTTAAAGAGTGCTTAGTGTTGAACCTGGTAGTCAGTAATCACTCAGTAAAAGTCAGTTATTCTTATTATCATCTCTGCTTGAAACTATATGATGTGCCTGAATTGTATGACTCATTAGACTGTGCAATAATATTTCCTGAAGACAGTAGAATTAGATCAATCTCTGACCACCATTAATCCCTGGAATCTCTTCTTCTCCAGGAAACTTCCTGTTTGGCCCCATTGGGTTCTCACTTGGTGACAGTCTGACTTTCATGGGTCTGCTTTGTATTGTTTTGGCAGGATCTGGAGCAGGTGTAAGCCCCTTTGTGTTTGTTTAGAAATGCTTTCCCCTGGTTGGGAGGAGTTGGGCCTCCCACTCATAGTGGTTTGTTTCTATCCCTTTGTGGTTGTGTTTATGATTGTGGTGCAACTACTTGGAACTGAAGTGTAGTCTCTTTGGAGATGGGGTATTCTGTAGACACGGTGTGAAATTCCTTGGGCTGGGAGGATCCCCAGAATGTAACACAGTATCTCTACTGGTTCTATAACGGCCCAGAGTGGATAGGATTTTACTGTTATAATGAGAATTAGGATTCTAAAATGCAGGAATGTAAATGCAGGATCCATTCATTTGTTTGTTTGTTCAACTAATGTTTATGAATGCTTTTTAAAAATTTTAGACAGAGAGAGAGAGAGAGAGAACACGTGAGTGGGGGGAGGGGCAGAGAGAGAGAATTTTAAGCAGGCTCCATGTTCAGCACAGAGCCCGATGCGGGGCTCAATCCCACAACCCTGGGATCATGATCTGAGCCGAATCCAAGAGTTAGACGCTTAACCAACTGAGCCACCGAGGTGTCCCATGAGTACTTTTAATGTGCCAGGCACTATACTGACACTGAGAAGAAAAAGAGGGTCCCCACCATTTCAGCCCAAAACCTCTTTGTTCTCCATCCTGTCCATAGATTATAATAGCATAGATTATTAAACTTCACTTATTCATACTCCAAGTTACTGAACACCTACTATGTGTGAGGCTAATAGGTAAAGAGGATATACAGTAGCTCACTTTTATTCATGAAGGATTAGTTCCAAGACACCCAGTGGATGCCTGAAACTGTGGATAGTACCAAACTCTGTATATACTATTTTTTCTATACTTATATACCTATGATAATGTTTAACATATACATTAGGCATGATGAGAGATTAACAACTTACCCATGACAAAATAGAACAATGATAACAAGATACTAAAGTAAAAGTTATGTGAATGTGGTCTCTCTCTCTCTCAATACCTTATTGTACTGTACTCACTCTTCCTGTGATAATATAAGATGATAAAATGCCTACCTTATGAGATGAAATGAAACGAGTGATGAAGGAATTGTGATGTAGCATTAGGCCACAGCTGACCTTCTGTGGCTATGTCAGACGGAGGATCGTCTGCTTCCAGACCACGGTTGACTGCAGCTAACTGAAACCATGAAAAGCAAAACCACAGCAAAGGGAGCGACTACTGAAGCCCCTCTCTCCAGGAGCTCACAGTTTCATAGGAAAGGAGGTTCAGAAACATATAACTATTCTGTTGCAAGTCCTGTTTGGCATGAGCGAGATGTGATTATTCTACCAAGAGCTTAGTGCTAAAATAGAGCTATCATAGAAATGTGTGCAAAGTACAAGAACTTAAGAATTATGTGCTTGGTGCTGTGCTCAGCAATATAGCAAAACAGAGAGAGTAAGAGAAATTGAAAAGTTGTAGCTTGGTTCTACTATTTACCACCTGTGTGACCTTGGGCAAAGTACCTTCCCTCTCTGAGTCTCCCGTTTCTTGTTTATAAGATGGAGGAAATAACATCTACCACATGGAGTACTGCAGAGAGTAAATGAGGCCTTTTTTTTTTTTTTTTAAAGAACTTTCAGTTTAGTCCCGTTTTATTCTAATCTACTACCTTGCATAATAGTGGGTTAGTGCCTGACTGTTGCCCTAAATTGTGATTTCCCAAGGATGGTGACTGTGTCATATTCAGCTCTGTATCTACTGTGACCGCCACTTGTTGTATTGTCCCCAGCTCATGTCTGGGACAGAGCCCCTCACTGCTGCTGCTCCTGCTCCCATGCCATGGGCACCATCCAGTGTCCAGGGGCGTGTGGCTAGGTCAAGATGCTCGGCACAGAGGAATGATATAAATACCTGGGGGTATGGAGCAGGAAGCTGGCATGGTTAAGCTTGCTCCTACTCTCCAGCAGGTTCCTGATATGCTCCCTCAATTTTAACCTCCACCCACACCCACGTTCTTGAACCCAGCCCCTGCCTTTTCTCTTGCTGTCACACTGCCTTGTCTCTGGCTGCTGATTTCCTCACTGATCTGATTCTCCACACTAGCAATCTGGGCCTCACTGATACACCCCTGCCAGCTTCAGATACCTGTGGTCACATGGGAGTGAGCCCCAAATGACTTCTACTTCTCTCACCTTGACTCACTGCCCTAGTGGATACCTTGCTACTAGCTTTTCTGCCCCAATTGGACTTCTGTCCCACCGTGACCCACTCAACAAACACACACTGAGTTTGAAAAGTATGCCAGGTTCTCTGTGCTAGGGAACACACATATAGAAGACATGGTCCCTGCCTTGAATGACATCTATGATATGGCTCCTATCTTTTGGAAAAGGGCTGCTCGGCTTCCACAATGAGGTTTTCTACCCCACTTTTTTTTTTTTTTTTGTAGAATGTTTATGTTTTGTTTTATTTTATTTATTTAATTTTTTTTTAACATTTATTTATTTTTGAGACAGAGAGAGACAGAGCATGAACGGGGGAGGGGCAGAGAGAGAGGGAGACACAGAATCGGAAGCAGGCTCCAGGCTCTGAGCCATCAGCCCAGAGCCCCACGCGGGGCTTGAACTCACGGACCGCGAGATCGTTCCCTGGCTGAAGTCGGATGCTTAACCGACTGAGCCACCCAGGCGCCCTTAGCCCACTTTGATGAGTAGACACCAAAGTGCCTTCTTGTGGAGCCCTAGTGCCAGCCCTCTTTACTGGACCTGCAAGAATAGCACAGGGGAGGAAGCGGGGAATTGAGAAACAGTTATTGAATACTTACCCTGCTCCAGGTACTGGGGATACAACAGAGACTATGAAACATTTTCTGTCTTCGCAGAGGTTGGAGGTTGTGGTAGGCAGAATAATGGATCCCAAAGATGTCCATGTCTTAATCCTTGAATGCTGTCAATATACTATGCAACATGGCAAAAGGAATTAAGGTTACAGATTGAATTAAAGTGAATAATCAACTGACTTTAAAATAGAGAGAGTAGGGGCGCATGGGTGGCTCAACTGGTTGAGCGACTGACTTCAGCTCAGGTCACGATCTCATGGGTCATGGGTTCGAGCCCTGCATCAGGCTCTGTGCTGAGCCTGCTTGCTCAGAGCCTGGAGCCTGCTTCAGATTCTGTGTGTCCTTCCCTCTCTGCCCCTCCCCCGCTCACGCTTTGTCTCACTCTGTTTCCAAAAATAAATAAATGTAAAAAAAAAATGTTTTAAATAGAGAGAGTATCCTGGGTTACTCAGGTGGGCCCAATGTGATCACAAGGATCCTTAAATGGAGGATGAGGAGGCAGAAGAGTCGGTGTCAGAGAGATGTGACATAAGGAAGATTCAACTGGTCATTGCTGCCTTTGAAGACGGAAGCGGCCATGAGCCAAGGAATGAGGGCAGAATCTAGATGCTGGAAAAACCAAAAAACCAGATTCTATCTAGACCCTCCAGAAGGAACACAGCCCTACACGCAGCTTGTTTTTACCCCAAGGAAACCTATTTTAGACTTCTGACCTCCAGAACAGTACGATAGTAAATTTGTCCTGTTTTAAGCCACTCAGTTTGTGGTCATTTGTTACAGTAACATTTGTTAATTTCTTACTTAACATAGAGTTCAAGTGGGAAGATGGGAATTAAAGACGAAATTATCGTTCAATGTGATGAGTGCAGTGATCAGAGAAGTAGCAGGTGCTGGGACTGTATGGAAGGGGCCCCATCCCAGCCTCAGTGGGGGAGCCAGGCAGTGCCTTCTAGAGGAAGCGGGCTGGGTACCCGCAGGAGAAGGGGAGGAGCCAGGTGAGAACCTGCTGTCACCAGGGGTGGGGGATTGTGACCTGGCCCATCAGAAGTCCAGTGAAGAGGTGTGGGAGGGTCTGGGCTACTCTGGGCTGGTCCCTATGCCTATAGTTACTTCCTTTTGGGGAAGTATTTGGCAAGAGTGCTCAAAATGTAAAAGGTGGATAAATAAATTGTGATATATTTATACAACAGGATATAATACCTCAATTAGAAAGCAAATAAAAGTATTTTTGCAGAAAAAAATGTAACAGACAAAAATCTTTAGGCCCAGCAATTTTCACTGCTGGGAACTTACTGTGTACGTGTGTCCTCATAGGAGTTCAAAGATAAGTGTACAAGGAGGCCCTCTGTTGAATGGTTTCTAGTTGTTAAAAACTAGAAATAAATGTTCACAGATGGGTGATTCGTTACATTTGAGGCATCCATGGTATGACATTCCATGTTATGGAAAGCAAAAAAGATCCATTTGGCCTGACACGTAGAGTGACCAGAAGCTTTATCCAAACTGATACTTTCTTGAGAGTGGAAGGGATTCTATTGATAAGTATGCTGGTTTAGAATGTGTAAATCAGGACTGTATGGTATGGGACATATGATCATACTACCAATAAATAATAATCTCCAGGGGCACTGAGGTGGCTCAGTCAGTTAAGCTTCTGACTCTTGGTTCTGGCTCAGGTGATGATCTCATGGTTCGTGGGTTCAAGCCCTGTCTGTTCAAGCCCTGTGCTGTCAGCACAGAGCCTGCTTTGGATTCTCTCTCTCTCTGTTCCTCCTCTACTCTCTCTCTTTCAAAATAAACATATAAACTTAAAAAAAAAAAAAAAGAAGACTCTCCAAGGAAGCTTTTTAAGTGAGAAAAGCAAGTTATACAACACTATGCATAGCATGGTTCCATTTGTGTTTCTGTTTTAAAGAAAGAATACATCTCATAGTTATATATGCATAAATACTTTTTTATATAAAATGTATAAAGAATTACCGCGGTCAGATATGGGGAGAACAAGACCATAGGGGAACCATTTTTATTTTATTTTATTTTATTTTATTTTATTTTATTTTATTTTTATTTTGATCCTATACTCATTTTAAACTCTACAATGGGTACTTAAGTTACTTTCATAGTAAAAATGCCAAATTGACAGGGTACATATATTGCTTTCATAAAAAAAAATGCAAATTTAAATAAAGTCATGGAAAATCAAATACATTTTAATTAGGTGTTTGCTCCCAATCTTCCTCTGGTTCCTAGGTTGGCATGCCTCACTTCCTCACACACTACCAAATCTGGATCTCAACAGGTGCAACAGGAAATGGTGGGCAAACAAAACATAGTAAAGAAATAAACACATCAACATCATGTATGATAAAAATTCCTCTAGGTTTCCAATTGGGACAATTATGAAAGTAGAGGCGAAATTTTCTAGAGAAAGGTCTCTTTAAGGCTGCAGACTCTCCACTCAGATTGGGGGGAGCAGGTGCCCTATTGTAGAAAATATTTTTCCTCTATATTCTGAAAACTATTGCAGGACAGTAAATTCTTCCCCCCACTCCTTTTTCCTTCTGCACTGAAAAAGGAGTACATTTTTAAAGCTTTCCTCCTTGGCATGATAAGCTCCTTCCAAGAAGGGAAGGGCTGAATTTCAGGTCACTTCCTCAGCCCTTGTTGTGGACCCTGCCTGAGAGCAAAGGGGAAGAAGGATGGTTCTTTGGCTTGGTCATTTGGTCAGAGGGCCCTAGAGGAGTCAAGTCTGTCTGAAGACCTGTTGATTTCCTTGGATTTTTGTTACCCTGGCAGTTTTCCCTCGGGGAAAAGGAGGGACTAAACACAACCAGGTCAAAAGATTGAGAGGGTGGAGGTAGTCTGACTGTTTCCCTGAAGGACGTTTTAATAGAACCCCTGCCTGTCAGACTCATTCCGTTCCTGCCCTGTCCGGATCTTTCATGATCACTTAACTTTTCCGGCCTTGGAGAGCTTTCCCTCACAGTGAGGGGGCAGGCGGTGGCAGAGAACACTAGCGAACTAGGGTGTGACCCAGTGTGTCTGCCTCAGAAGCCTGTGACATGTCTATACTTCTGGCTCATCCCCTCTTCTCCCTGTGGGAATTCAGCGTCCCCTTCAGGCAGGGCTTTCCCTAGCTGTAAACACCACGCCTCCCACCCTCCAGACTGTCCTTTAGTCCCCCCACCGACCACACCATCCTTCCCACCTCTGCTCTCCCACCAAATACCACCTGCCTCTTCGGGGAGCCCTTTCAGTCCTATCTCTTTCATGAAGATCTCCCTGAGTAGTGATACTATGCTAAGAAGATATTGGATTTTAAATGCGTATTTAGTTATGTTTGAGAGGGGGTGCAGAGAGAGGGAGAGAGATAATCCCAAGCAGACCCCAAATTGTCAGTGCAGAGCCCGATGTGGGGCTCAAACCCACGAACTGTGAGATCACAACCTGAGTGGAAATCAAGAGTTGGCGCTTATCCCACTGAGCCACCCAGGCACCCCAAAAGATATTGCATTTTAAAAATAGCTCAAAAATGGTGTGCAAAAGATTACTATTATCATCGATGAGCATAAAATCATTGACCGCAGCCATGGGGCACGTTCAAGCTTCAGGCTTAGCCCAGTGGCAGCCTGTGGTGGAAGCCTGGGATTCTTTAGGTTGGCTTTTCCAAACAGGTGACCCGGGGGGACTGATGGCCTGGTAGCCCAAGGGGCTCTCCAGCTGAGGGGGAGAGCAAAGCCAGCCAGAGCCAGCCTGCTGGCAAGAGGTGCAGGGAGAAAGCTGGCTGCAGTTTGCACATCAAATCCCAAACTGTTTTGCCTCAAATTGGAAGGCGTCACTTTCTAAGAGGAAGGCAGTTCTTCCCACAGCTTACCTGAGGCCATCACAGCAACCCCTGGTTGCTCTCTCAGAGAACACAGGCTATATTGTGGTCTCAGGACAGAAGCTGGACATTCATTCAACCGGTTCCCCTGATCAGGGAACTCTGGCTGTCGCCACGCACACCCAGGGGTTCTTGTTTCCAGATGTGTCAGTAGAAAGAGAATCTGGGCTTGAGTCAGAGAATCATAAACCGTGAAGTGGTAGACGGGACTCAAGGAGAAATCCAACACTCTCTGATAAGGTAAATGAGGCCTAGAGAGATTTCAGAAGTGGTTCCCAAATGCCAATCCTTTTATCTGTCTTCTGGGGGTCAGGGGAGACAAAGTAGTGATTTACAAAAAAAAAAACTAAATTTATTGAATTTGAAAGATGTGTCTTTCATTCTGATATTATGACCTTCTCTTGTTTTTCATGTTTAAGGTAATTTTTAATGCTCTTTAAACAAATGTAGTGACCGTACTTGAAATTCCAAAGTTCAGATACACAGGTAACTCACCAAAGGCCCTATAAGTCTAGTCAGAGGCAGGGCTGATTTTGAATTTCTATTACTCATTGTTTTCTTCTAACCCACAGAGACACTTAACGTATGACTTGGGGTAAATGATTTACATCCTGAGTTCCAGATTTTGCCATCTGTAAAATGAGGGATCATAAAAATCTGCCCTGGGTCACAAAGTATTCATGAGGCAAAAGTGAGATAATGGGGAAGAAGAACTTTGAGAAGTAAGGTTTTTACACTGAACAAGGGCTCAGTGTGATTACTATACATCAGTCAACTGATTCTTGAGGTTCTAGCTGTGTGGATTATTTGCTTTGAAGACTGTATAGTTTCCTAGGGCTGCCGGGACAAAGTACCACAAATTGGTAGCTTAAAACAACAGAAGTTTATTCTCTCACGGTACCTGATATCAAGGTATTGGCAGGGTCACGCTCCCTCCAAAGCCTCTACAAGATGATCTTTCCTTGTCTTGTCCACTTCTGGTGGCCCCAGCTGTTTCTTGGGTTCTCACAGCAGAACTCCTTTCTCTGCTTCTGTTTTTCCATGACGGTCTTCTGTCTCTGTGTCTCTGTCTCTTCACACAGTAATGTTCTTTTCATGAGGAAACCAGTCACATCAGATTAGCACAACGCCATCTTAACTCAATTTCATCTGCAGTGAGGCTATTTCCAGATAGAGTCATGTTCTGAGGTACTAAGGACTAGGACTTCAACACACCTTTGCAGAGGGGACACAACTCAACCCATAACAAAGACCGTCCAGGTAAGTTTTAAGTTGTGTTTTAAGTGGCACCAGCTGCCCTAAGGAAAGCAAATTTCAGTCACCCCACTCTTCCATAAAGGACCGCTGTGAGGCAAAAACAAAGGGAAGTAGGGGGGACTTGGGGGATTGGAGGAAAATTAAAGCAGCTGGTTAATCAACAAACGGAAACCTTGGCTTCTGAAAGATGGAGCACTTAGCGCTCCAAAAGCTTGACCAAGCTTGAAAGCAAATTCCAGGCTGTGTTCGCTCCCTGGAGAACTCTTAGCTGGAGTGCTGCTCCCCCCAGAACAATCTGCATTGCCAGGGAAAGGTGAAGCTTTCTTAAGTCAACACACTTGGGCCTGAAGCAATATTTATTTATGAAGGGTCTGAGCTGGGCTCTGCTCTGCTGAGAGCGGACACACTGGTGACGGGGGCACTGCTTGGCAGTCTGGCCTTGCCAGGCCCTGGGGCCAATTGAAAAAACACCAGCCCTCTTCTCGTCTAGCTGCAAGCCTCTGCTTCCTTCCCAGAGAGCTTTTTTTGTTTTTTATTCTGACTCAAAGGTCAAAGCCGGCTGTGTTCCATTCTCCCAAGGACTGCGCCAAAGAAGGACATGGTCATGAGGAACTCCGCTCGGATCTTGCAAAGCATTCTCTCTCCATGAAGTTTGTGGGCCCTGAAACATGTTATTTGAGGAAAAGAGGGTTGCATTATGGCTTTCACTGGCCCTTGGCGCTTTTGCCTTTGTGGGCTCCTCCCTCCATATAAAAATATTGAAAATTATGTTTTATATAATTGGTATACGGATTAGCATAATTCACTCTGGATTCTTATTATATGTCCATTAATATTATATATATTTTTTTCCTTCTGGTTTTAAAAGAAGTTAAAACATTTTGGGGCTCCTGGTGACTCAGTCAGTTAAGCGTCCGACTTCGGCTCAGATCACAATCTCAGGGTTCATGGGTTCCAGCCCCACTGTGGGCTCTTGTGCTGACAGCTCAGAGCCTGGAGCCTGCTTCAGATTCCGTGTCTTCCTTTCTCTCTGCCCCTGCCTCGCTTGCACTCTGCCTCTTTCTCTTTCAAAAACAAATAAAAACATTAAAAACAAAAAAAGCCATTTTTGTTGGTCCCTAAAATATCATGGGCCCTCAGCACTGTGCCTATGGGTAACTGAGCTCTGGAGAGGGGCTATGCTATTTTTAAGCATGTGGGCGTGAGGCACAGAGAGGGGTGTGTATCTGTGTATATCCATATGTGTGTGTGATTTAGATCTAGGAGATGATTTAAGCTCAACCCAGTCTGGAACAGAGGAATGACCAAGATGACCTCTTGAGGCCCATGTAAGCTGAAGAAATAAGGATTAAAGAACCAAGCCCTTTCTCTTTCGAGTTAGATGTTCCCTTTCCTCCTATGAACCCAGATATGTATCCAAATGGAAAGTGCATCTACCTTGTCAATGGTTCCCTGATGTCCAAGTTCAATATTTGGATACTTTGCCTCACCACAAGTCAAAAATGTAGAGGAAGATGTGCAAAACAGGGTGATGAGAGGAGGAGAAAGCCAGATGGAATTACCTGGACCACTAGTCTAAACAGGGGCCCAGAGCCTGAGATTATTGCATATCAGCACAAATCCTTGCCTGTGGCGGGGGGAGGGAGGGAAGGGGCGGGTCTCAAAAAACATTTTTCACAGGGACCAGAACTATTCAGTTTTGAGCACAAAGTATTTTATCTTCCGTCTAACCTAGTGCTCACCTACCTTCTCCTCCATTAAGGAAAATTGTACCAGTTTTACGGAGTCTAGGAAGCATTCATTGAGTCCTTAGGTTGGCAAACTTCATCTGTAAAGGGCCAGCTAGTACATATTCAGGCCTTGCAGGACTTACAGTCTTTGTTGCAACTACTTAATTCTGCTGTTGTAATGCAAAAGGAATCATGGATAATATGTAAAAATAAAATAAAATAAAATAAAATAAAATAAAATAAAATAAGGCCATGGCAGTGTTACAATAAAACTTATTCACAAAAACAGTTGGAAAGCCAGATTTGGCCTGTAGGTTGTAGTTTGCCAAACCCTGGACTTCCCTATCTTTCCCTTCCTGACCACATCTTGTTCCTTTTTTCCAGAACATTTCTTGAGTGTCTATTAAGTGCCATACACTGTGTTAGGGATATTATTTGGTCTGGTAATATTTAAGTTATCCTGTTTTCACTTCTCATTTCTTGAATGACCTTAAAGGTCCTGTTTTCGTCTATATCCTCCATGAAGCTTAACATAGTGCTAAACTGAGTATACTTTGGTTTCTTATGGTATTTGTTGCTTACATTTTTCTGGTCTTGAAATCAACAGCAAAGGCATTAGTTAAATTCACCAAAACCCACCGATTTGTATTTGGTGTTCAAAAACCTTTCCTTTTAGGCTTCTGCTTTCCTCCTGGAGCAACCTCCAGTTCCTGCTTGCCTGGCAGTTAACAATACTCAACACTTGTCAGTCAACAAATGTCCATTTAGCACCTACCAATATACTCCAGGCTATTATTTAAAAAAATAAAAGATGCAATCTCTACGCTAAGTGTTTATAAACTGTGGTACACATTGGTGGCACACCAAAAACCGCATCTCCCACTAGTATTACCCTTTTGAAGCCCACATTGATTCTTGGGTAAGCTGGTGGCTTTCTCAATCAAGGAGATATTAACAAACATGAAGCAAGTAGGTAAGTACTAGCATAATGGAGCTCTACTTCTTGAAATGCTTTCTTTTTGAACTTAGCTGCCATGCTGTAGGGAGGCCCAGGACAACGAGCAAGAGAGGAGACCATGTGGAGAGGCCTTGAAGAATGAGGCATCACATGGAGAAAAGGGCCAGCCTGCCCCCAGTGGTTCTAATTTCCTCGGCTGAGGTATCTGACATGTGAATGAAGCTCTCTTGGAATCTCCCATCAAGACTGAGCTTCCAGATGACCGCAGCTACGTGAGACACATTGAGCCAGCAGAAGGACCACCCAACTGATCCCAGCCTGTATTGTAGAGTTGTGAGTAAAAATCATTTTAAGTCACTAAGTTTTGGTGTGGTTTATAATACAATAGACAAATGAACTAACAGTTGATAGACACTAATTAGGAAGAGTGTACACACACACACACACAGAATCCAACCAAGAAGTCACATAAGGTCATGCCTGCTGGATCAAAGGCTTGTACCAGCAACTCAAAGCCTAAAGACAAGGCCAGGCTAGAACAAAACCACTGAGGAAGTGTTCTGGGACTGAATGACAGATAGGATTTGAATATACGGAAAAGAGCAACCTAGGAAAAGAAACAGCGAGAGCAATGGCTCATTTCTCTATGGACTACATGCCTTTACAAGAAGACTCTGAGAGCTAAAACCATCTCTAAGGACTGACTCTAATGATGGACTTCTAGGAATGGTGACATAAAGAGGCATTTTGGTATGCAGCTGAGGTCCCTCCCATTTCTCTCAGAACATACACATGGGTGGCAACCTATTCTATTTACTCATAAAACCAGCCCTGATAAAAAATAATCTATTATCAATTTAGAAAACTCCTGGGGATGGGGCACCTGGGTGGCTCAGTGGGTTAAGTGTCTGACTTCGGCTCAGGTCATGATCTCATCGTTTGTGGGTTCGAGCCCCATGTTGGGCTCTGTGCTGACAGCTCAGAGCCTGGAGCCTGCTTCAGATTCTGTGTCTCCCTCTCTCTCTGCCCTTCCCCCACTCATGCTCTGTTTCTCTCTGCCTCTCAAATATAAATAAATGTTTAAAAAAATTTAAAAAAAAATTAGAAAACTCATAGGGCTAAATCCCCAGGACCCTAATAGGGCTTTCACTTTTAGGAGGAATAGCCAGGAACAACTAGGTTTATAAAATGGCCAAACGCTAGGTTACAGGGTCCTGTTACTATCCGTCCTGGTCCATCTTGTGTACCAATGATTTGGTGTCTTGTTTATCTATGTACTACCCAATTAAAATTTTTTTCACTTTTTTTTACTTATTTGTGTGTGTGTGTGTGTGTGTGTGTGTGTGTGTGTATGTGTGTGTGTGTGTGAGAGAGAGAGAGAGACAGAAAGAGCGTGAGCAGGGGAGGGGCAGAGAGAGAGGGAAACACAGAATCTGAAGTAGTTCCAGGCTCTGAGATGTCAGCACAGAGCCCAATGCAGGGCTTGAACCCACAAGCTGTGAGATCATGACCTGAGCTGAAGTTGGACGCTTAACCGACTGAGCCACCCAGGCACCCCTGTACTACCCAATTTTTAAAGGCTAATTGCTTCTCTGCCATCTGAGTTTTTGGTTCCCTAATTGGCGACACCATTGACTGAGATCTAGAGCTGGACAATGACCATACTGTATTGTAGCTGACTGTTCACTTCTCTGCAATCCCCACCAGAGCACAAGATAGTCAAAGGCAAAGATATTTTCTGTTCAGCGTTGTGTCTCCAATGCCTACATATTGATTGACATATAGCAAGTGTTCAATAAACGTGTAGTGCATTAATGAGATGCAAACCGGGAAAAGGTTAACTACAGAACCAGGCAAATTAGAGTGGAAGACAGCAGGCATGAAAGATCACTAACATTTGTCGGCGGAACTCTATTCCAGATTGCGTATTAAGCATGTGATGAATCTCTTGTTCACTGTTAGTGTTTAGCAAGTTTTAGTTACATCTGGAGAGGTCAAATTATTTATCCGCAGCTGGGATTCCGCTAGGCCCCTCTGTTCCCAAGTCCATGCTACACTTTCTAGCCCTCCTCCTGGATGTTGACTACGACCCAGCCACTCCTATTTGAGGGTTCACCAAATACGGGCAGAGGTGGAAGGGAGAATAACAGGAGGGCTCCATTTGAGAACTTCTGCTTGGGCCTCAGGAGAGAACTCACCCTTAAGCTTGTGCTGAGGAGGATTAGGTACAGACAGAAGAGACCCTCAGAATCTTTGAAGACCTTTTCATGGGCACAAGGATGGAGGAGGAGGCACAGAGCCTGCGGCAGGAAGCACGAATCCCTCCTAGGCTGTTCTTTGCTCCTTCAGGACTAAGTTACTGTTCTCTGGAAGTACTGACGGGCAGGAGAGGGCAACCAGGCCTGCCTGTTCATAGGGTGAGGCAATACAACTTGACCCTGTTTTTCCCAAGTTTCATGATTAAGATCGGGAGCCGGGGTGGGGCAGGGGCTTGGCATCTACAAAGTAGACAAGGGAAATTCAGGCTCGCAAAGAGCAGGGTGGAGCTGGGGTGACTCAGGGGGCAGGACCCAGTGTGGGGCACAGCCTCTGGCAGGCAGGGGCAGATCTGAGGAAAGTGTCTAACCGCATCTCTGTGCCTGCGGCTTTGCAGGCACCATTAGCAGGGCGGTAAGTTCACTGGTGGCTTGGTCTCCAATGGCCTAGGCTCAAATCCTAGTCATTTAACTTTTCAGGGCCTCAGTTTCCCCTTTGATAACACAGGGCTGTAATGCTAAGTGGGGGTGACAAATAAGTGAGAAAGCATGTTGGACATCAGTTCCTCTCCTTCCTGTCATGCTGGCCCTCAATATTCCCCAGAGCCTTAGAGATGAGCTGTGTCAAGCAGGGCCACATTATGACTCTCATGGGTCCCTTTTGTCTTCCTGGGTTGCTTCTTTCATAAAAAAGTATTAAAAATTCTATTTTATGACTACATTGGTATAAAGATGGATATAATCCCATCTGGATTTATTATATTCATTATTCTTATAATTCTTTTCTTCTGATTCTAACAAATTAAAATTATATTTTTGTGGCCCCTAGAAGTATCATGGGCCAATGCTGTGCCTAATGGTTAGGTTGGATATGGTGTCAGGCCATAAGCTATTCATGCAGGCTTGGGTCTCTTCCTTCTTCCCCCCTCCTTTTTTTAAATGTTTATTTATTTTTGAGAGAGAGAGAGACAGCACGCACGCGTGTGGAGGGACAGAGACACAGAGTGAGACAGAGAATCCCAAGCAGGCTTCATGCTGTCAGCACAGAGCCCGATGCTGGGCTCGAACCCATGAACCATGAGATCATGACCTGAGGTGAAATCAAGAGTCAGACTCTTATCCAACTGAGCCACCCAGGCACTCGTCTTCCTTCTTTGTTAATGTTTATTTATTTATTTTTGAGACAGAGAGATAGAGAGTGCGCAGGGGAGGGGCAGAGAGAGAGGGAGACACAGAATATGAAGCGGGCTCCAGGTTCTGGGCTCTTAGCACAGAGCCCCATGAGGGGCTCGTACCCACAAACTGTGAGATCATGACCTGAGGCGAAACTAAGAGTCGGACGCTGAACCAACTGAGCCACCCAGGAGCCCCCCTTCCTTCTTCTTGAATCTTTGCAACCAAAATGGCTCAGAAGAATGAATTCACAATTGAAGAGGCTTTTTCCCCCCTAAGATATTTATTGGATCAGTGAGGGTGTGTGTCACACATGACTGGGTATTTCTGTGGTGGTCTCAGTGTGTCTGAACCTTAGGATGTAGCTGCTTTGGAGTGGGGGAAGGGTAGTACGAAAGCCTAAATTATAAAGTGCCTGAAACTTTATTGGTTCATCCGGCAAATATATTTTTTTTTTAGTATTTATAGGAACCTGGTCCTGTTATAGGAACTGGAGACATACTACAATGAACAAAAAGGACAAAGTCCCTGTCCTCATGCAGCTTGTCTTCTAGTGGGGGGAAATAGATAAGAAACAAACAATGTACATCTGGTGATAAGTGTTAAGAAAGATGAGTAGGGAGAGCCGGTGGTGATAAGGTGAGAGGGGAGTTTCTATTACCTAGAAGGTGATCAGTAAACATGTCTTAGATAAGGTGATATTGAAGAGGAGCCCCAAAGGAAGTGAGGGATAGAGCCATGGAGCTATCTGGGGGAATAGCGTTCCAGGCAGAATGAAAGGCAAATACCAAGACCCTGTAGCAGGAGCCTTCTCACGAGTGTGAGGAACAGAATGGAAGCCAGAGGCTGGAGTGTGGCCGGAGATGAAGTTAGACAGGTGGCGCAGGGCCAGATCATGTAGGGCTTTGTAGGCTGTTGTAAAGATTCTAGCTTGTACTACAAGTGTGATGAGAAGCCACTAGGAGAACTTGTTAGAAGAATGACACGATCTGACTTAGCTCTTAACAGTATCACTTTGGTTGCCTGCATGGAATAGATGGGAGGAGGCAAGCAGAGAAGCAGGGAGGCCAGTTAGGAGAGAATTTATAGGGATTTGCACCAGAAGGTTAGCAAAGGTGATGCTGAGAAGTGGTTACATTGAGGATATGAAGGTAAAGCCACCAAGATTTGCTGGTATATTAAGATGTCCAGGGAACCAGAAAAAGAGAGGAGTCAAGGAAAACTCCCAAGGTTTTAGACCGGACAATTGGAAGCACGGAATTGGTGTTTACTGAAATGGGGAGAGGGGACAGGTTTAGAGAAGACTCTGAGAGTTTGGTTTTGAATGAGTTAATTTTGAGAAGCTTCTTAGACAGAGATTTCCAAACTGAAGCACAGTGACCAGTTTTCAGATGTGGCCTGCCCCCAGCAAGGGGCGTGGAAATAAGCCACGGAAGCTCCCTTTAGCTGACAACATTGTCCAGAGAGGGACAGAGCTATGAGCCATCAACAGGCAACACTCATGGATGCTGAGGGAATCCATGTCTTAGTCTTGAAGGGAGGGGATCTGGATGCTACCTCACAGTATCCACTATAAATCACCTCTTGTGTTGTTCAAATCCACTCCATCTGGGCATAGTTTCTCTAGAACTATAGCTGGTCTGTTTCCTTGGGAAACTTATGGAAGGTTAGTGGGATGAACTAGCCACACCCCTCCCTGTCTCCACTACTTCAGCTAGTCTTGAGGCCACAACCAATACTCATCATCTCCCTCCTGTACTACCTATTCTAGAGTCCCCTCATCCGGGGCTGGCACACTGTTCCAAGTGGCTTACCTGGTGTTGTGACCCAGACCCTCATCCCTAAGGGATCTGAGCAGTGGGTCACCATGTCCTTCCTAGATCAACATTGATGCACTTTTCCATTTACCTTTATAGTCAGGAGAGTATCCAGAGACACCCCAGTGGATTATGTGAGTGCCAAAGATAGTCTTCCCTTCCCCCAGGGTGTAACACAGCATCCTGCTGATTAGGGTCAATCACCTTGGCCAATGTAGTGATCCTTTCCTGTCTGTCAGTCTCTTGGCAGGAGGAGCCTGAAGTGACTAGGCAGAAGCTGTGGCTTAAAGCTTACTGGAACCCCTAATGTGCCTCCTCCTAGTAGAAGCATTCTCCCTTTGGGAACCAGGGCCTCTAGACCCACAAAGCTGTAAGTTGCAGGGACGAGAAGTACAGATTCCTCAAGCAGGTCACTGGAGTGATGGTGAATGGGTCTTCCTCTTGGTTCCTGGACCTATGTATTCCGCCTATTGAAGACACAGTACCATATAATGGTTGTGCTCAGGGTGAGATCACCTCCTGGGGGACAACACCCCAACTTTGTAGGATATCAATTCCAAATTGGTATCTGAGCTGCATCTTTAAGCAGCCACTTTGCCACTCTATCAGGCCAGCAGCTTCTGGGTATAGCACTAGGGGATACCGTGGTCCTGTATATGGGAGGGGATACCCACTCCCATATCTCCTTTGCTAAAAAGCAAGGCCCATGGTCCAAGGCAAGGTCATGCTCAATCCCATGTCAGTGGGTCTAATGTTCTGTAAACCTTTGAGTTGTGGTATTGGCCAAGGCTCCATCAGTAGAAAAGGCAAAAACAAATATGGAATATCAACCAGGAATATACTGTTTTTAAATTAAATCTTTACTTGATAATTATAAATGCACACACAGCTGTTAAAATTAAACCAGAGATCCATGTACCAGAGATCCCAGTTTCCCTCAATGTACATCTTGCAAAACTATAGCACAAGGTCACAACTGGGATATCAACTGTGATACAACTCAGATTGCCCCAATTTTACTTACACTAATTTGTGTGTGTGTGTGTGTGTGTGTGTGTGTGGTTGTGCACACACCCTTAGTTCTACACAATTTTATCATACACGTGGGTTAGTATACCCACTACTGCAGTCAAGATACAGAACAGTTCCATCCCTGCAAGAATCCCTGTATTGGCCTTGTATAACCACACTCCCCCATCCCTAATGCCCGACAACCATTGATCTGTTCTCCATTTCTAAAATTTTGTCATTTCAAAAATGTTTTATAAACAGAATCATATGGTACGCAAGTTTTTGGAATTGGCTTTTTTCCCACTCAGCATAGTTCCCTGAAGATTCATCCAAGTCCCATCCATTAATAGTTCGTTCCTTTTATTGCCAAGTATTCCATGATATGAATATACCATCTTTTGTTTAACCATTTATTCACTGAAGGACATCTGGGCTGTTTTTAGTTTTTTGGTTATAATGAATAAAGCTCCTCTGCATATTTGTATATAGCTGTTTGTGTGAACATTAAGTCTTAACTTCTCTGGGATAAAGGGCCAAGAGTGCAATTGCTGGGCCATATGACAATTGTATGTTTAGTTTTATTAAAAAGACTACCAAACTGTTTTCCAGTGCAACTGGACCATCTTACATTCTCTCCAGCAATATGTGAGTGATCCAGTTTTTCTCCATCCTCACCAGCATTTGATGTCACCACTTTTTTATTTTAGTAAGCATGTAGTGATATTTCATTGTGGCTTTAGTTCGTATTTCTCTATTGGCGAATGATATTAACATCTTTCCACATGCTTATTGGCCATCTGTAGATCTTCAGTGAAATGTCTGTTCATTTTTTTGCCCATTTTATAATTGGGTTTTTTTCACTGTTGAGTTTTAAGATTTTTATATATGTATATTTTTAGATACTAGTTCTCTGTCAGATATATGCTTTGCAAATATTTTCTCCCAATTATAGTTTGTTTTTTAATCCTCTTTATAGGGTCTCTCACAGAACAAAAGTCTTACATTTTGATGAGGTCAAATTTATCAATTTTTCCTTGTGGGTCATGCTTTTGGTGTCAAGTAAAAAACTCTTTGCCTAGTTCTAGATCCTAAACATTTTCTCCTGTTTTTTTTTTCTTCCTGTAAGTTTTATAGCTTTACATTCTACATGTAAGCCCATGATCCATTTTGAGTCAATGTAAGAGTTATGTATATGCATTTGAGTTAATGAAATATGTCTTAAGGCCAGTCAAATGGTTTCCTCTTCTAAGATGAAAAAGCTCCAGGGCATCAACTTGCCACAAGTGGTTGGCTCGTGTCCTCGGAGGATGGTGCTGTACTGGGGGCTGAGCATTAGCGTCTGTTCCTGGTAGGTTGGTCGTTTGTGGAGGCAGCAGCTAGACTAGCCTTTGTAACTTGGAGTCTGCACAGAGTTAGCCAGTGACAGAAAGTATCTGAGGTCAACTGGCTGAGACATTCTATTTGGGTTTAGTGGCAGTTGCTTTCTGGTGGCCATTAATATGTGGCAAAATACTTCATACTTCATGCCTACTTCCATAGATCTATCACATGCCTCTCCCTCAGACCTCCCTGGCTCTTATCTCCTAAGCTTTGTCCTTCCCAGGTCCCTGGTCAGGTCAATACAGCCAAGCTATTCACCACCATCTGTATATTCTTTACCTTAGACTATTTCTCTTTTCTTACAAGAGAGTTACAGGTGCATGAAAGCTCTATTATGAAGGTTTCTCCTCACCACTGTTTTTCAGGGCTGCCCCTGGATAGGCTGTAATGCAGCACCAGTCCACTTGTGGCTTGTCCCATCTGTGACCCAATCTTAGCTTCTTCCTCTTCTATCAGCTGATTGGAAGAGCCCCACCACGTGGTCACAAGTATGAGCTGAGGGAAATGTGGTAGTTGACATACGAGTCTGGAAGCTCCATAGCCTTTCCAACCTTGCCTCAAAGTCAATACAGCATCACCACCTTGTTCAATTGGTAGGAAAAGTCACAAACTTTCCCTGATTAAAGGTAAAAAAAAAAAATCAGACTCTACTTCTTGATGTGGGAATAGCAAGTCACACTTTAGAAGAGTATGTGGTATAGGAGATATTGGGTCATCTTTGGAAGGTACAATCTGCCACAACAAGGTCTCTCTACTCAGGCTGGTAAGAACTTGAATAATTCCCAGTCATGAATGAGCCCTAGGAATTTTTCAGCTCATAGTTCCCAGGAATTAGCCTTTCTGCAGCAGTTTTTTTTTTCTTTTCTTTTTTTCTTTTTTTTTTTGGTCTGGTCTTGTGAAATGTCACCCTGTGCATGCACAGACTGGTGTTCATTCAAAGACTCAACTCCTTATACAGAGCTCTTTCTCCATATAGCTCCTTCCTTTTGGGCATTTATCTACAAATTTTTAGCTGACTTGGCTTCCACAAACTCTAATTTGCCTCCTCAGTTCAGCAAGACCACTGGGCTCTGTTAGGGTTTTCCAAAGCAATTCGTAAAATTGCATTGGTGCTGTAATGGAGGCTGAGGAATCCAAAAGTTTCCTCCACAATTGAGGGTTCATCTCATTTGTTTCCCTTCCTTCACGGATCACAGTCCTGTCTTGACTCTTGTCCAATGTCTAAAAATGGTTGTTTCATATCTTTGAGCCAGTTTTTCAGTTGGTTATGGTGAGAGAGTAAGTCCCATTTTTTCATAGGTGGAAGCAGAGCCTGAATATATTCTGAAGATAAAGTCAACAGCATTTGATTATGAGTTGGATACAGGTTGTGAGAAAAAGAGAGATGTCAAGGATGACTTCAAGTTTTTGGCCTGAAACTAGAAGGGTGGCATTGCTGTTACCTGAGGTTAGATCAGAATAGTGTGTGTGTGTGTGTGTGTGTGTGTGTGTGTGTGGTGGGGGGAGGGGTAAAATTAGAAGTTCAGTTAAACATCCAGGTGGGGATGTCAACTTTTCAATTGGATATAGGAGTCAGGCGTTCAGGTTGGAGATCAGGCTAGAAATATACAACTGGGAACTGTCTCTGTATAGATGGCATGAGAAGCCATGAGTCTGAATGAGATCACCCAGGAAGAGAGTGGGTGGAAAATAGAAGTTCAAGGACTGAGTCCTGGGACACTCCAATATTAAATATTTGGGGAGATGAAGAGGAACCCTGGAGTTGTTTGTGCTAACTCTGCCTCTCCCCCATCCCCATGATTCTCTCTTACTCCCACGACTATGCCCCGTCCTGTCTTGCTGATTTTCTGGCTCTGACTTCTGCTGACCTGTTTTATCCTGTGGCCCTCCCAGTCCGGGCCTGACAGATCAGTTCTAGGATTGGTATTGGGCCTTAGAAACTGCTCTAGCCAATCCATGTCCTCAGAGTACTCTGGAGTCATTTGAGATCCATCTGGCTCCATCAGGACTGATTCCTGCCAAAGTATAGAGTAGGAATAAGGCGAATGCCATGACTTCCACAGTGAGCAGTGGTGTGGCCAAACCCTCTTATCATCTGTGATAGCAAATCCCATATTGAGAGCTCAGAAGAACAGGGAAGTAGCATTCATATAATCCTTGACAAAGCCAGTTTCTTCTATCAAAGATTCTGTCCTGCACAGTATTACTGTGTGGGATACTTGGTTGTTGTACTCTGCCTTTGGCCTCAAAACACTAAGTGCATATTTCCCAAATATCTTCAATTTCCCCATAGCAATTTATTATTGACTGGAGAGTGGTAATCAATATTAACATTATTCATCTAGTCACACATAAAAAGGACTAGATAAGGAATTTTATCATAGCACTATCTATAAAAGTAAAATATTAGAAATGACCTACTACACGCCTAACAGTAGATGAAATAAATAAGTTATAGTATGTACAACAATGGTAAGCACTCAGTAAAATAATTTTGCAGATATGGGAAGATGTTTACAATATATATTGCTGATATAAACATTTTAACAAGGTAGTACAGTGTGGTGTTTAAAAGCACTCTCGAATAAACAGACTTAAGAGAACTCCGTACCTTGAACTCTAACAACTAATGGCTAGATAGAGAAGGATGAGCCTGCAAAAGAGACTTAGCAAGATCAGGGTCAAAGATCAGGTCAAAGATATATGAAAAGTATTGTGTCATAGAAGGCAGGGGAAGATATTTTTTTAAGAAAGAAGGAATGGTCATTCAACCATTCAATAGAGTCCAACGCTGAAGAGGCAAGCTGAGGACCGAAACATGACCATTATATTGACCATGGATATCACTAATGACCATTGCAAGAGCTGTTTTAGCAGATTAATGAGAGCAAAAGCCAGACTGGAGTGGGTTGAAAGGTAGATGGGAGGTGAGAAAGTGGAACTACTGTGAGGAATTAGATTGTGTAAAGAATGAGAGACAGAAGGCCACAGATAGAGGATGTATGTTCAGGGATCCTTTATTTTTTATAAAGTTTATTCATTTATTATTTCTGAGAGAGCACAAGTTGGGGAGGGGAAGAGGGAGAGGGAGACACAGAATCTGAAGAAGGGCTCCAGGCTCTGAGCTGTCAGCACAGAGCCTGGCACGGGGCTTGAACTCACGAACCGTGAGATCATGACCTGAGCTAAAGTCGGATGCTTAACCAACCGAGTCACCCAGGCACCCCAGGGATTCTTTTTTTATTGAGAGAGATATGAGTTTGTTTGGATCCAGTAAAGAGAGAAAGACTAGATACACAAGAGTAAGACCGGATAAATTACAGATGAGATTCATGAAAACGTGGGTGAGGATGGGCTATAAAACACAAGTGGTGGAACTCTTCTTGGTTAGTTAGTAGGAAGAAACACTTTTCAATTGTAAAAGGAAGCATGAAGGAAGGGTAAACGTGTGGGTAGCTTTAAACATTTGGCAATACAAAGGAAGGACTCAACAATGAGGATTTGTGTAGAGGGCGTCAGAAGGGTCAGGGGAGTGGGGAAGGTTTGAAACAGTTGTGGATAGAAGGAGTGTGAGCTGACCAGAGACAAGTAGTAAACTTTCAATCACGCTTTGTCCCATTTGGGGGTGGCGATCCTGAATTGTAGTGGAACCCATCTCTCTGGCAGTCAGACTTTCTTCAGTAGTATTTGGTTTCTTGGTGCAGGCAAGAAGGAAGCAGATAGAAAGGTTCACCTGTTGTTGGGATTTGGCCATACAGGAGATGAAAATTTCTCCCACCTGCTTGTGAGCCTAGGTGGCTGTTGCCCAGCTCTTCTGTGGAAGCATAGCCAGAGGCAAATGGGAAGAAGGTTCCTCTGTCCCCACTAAATGAGTATCCCTAAAGTCCACCTTCCAAATTTCCTGTCCCTGGGAGAGCGGGTCTTTTGTTAGCCTGACAGATTCCCCCATGTAGAGCTCAGCCTTCCATATATGCTCTTTGCTGTTTCTGTAGGCTTGTCAGGAACAATCCCTTTCAGTTTTCAGAAAGGTCTTTTTATAAGTGCTGCTTCTTGATCCATACTGTGCTTGTGAGTGCATGGGAGGGACAGGGCTTGACTCCCTGAGGAAGGTCACTGTCAAGCTCCAGTGAGAGGACAAACAGCCTTCTTTAATACCCTACTCACTCAATACTCTGTTGCCAGTACTGCCTGTCAGAAGCAACGGGGCTTCTCTTTCCTCTGGCCCTTGGCTTCTGTGGAAAGCAAAATAGAATGGAGATACTGATTTTCTTCAGCTCTAAGCTTTTAACCCAAGGAGGAGAAAACATGGAAGCCAAGTTATAATTTGTGCATGTGTGACATTCCTAACCTGGTCGCTGGGCCAGAGTTGGCGCTGGGAAGGGAAGGGCTGGTGGGATGGAAGGAGTGGAAGAATCAGGTTCCAGCTCCTGCACAGGACTCAGCTGTAACTTCTACTGCATAGAGGAGAGAGGCGAAAGGGTACACACAGGGTGAGCCATTATTGGTTCTGCTGAATTGTAGACAATGTTTCCCAGGCAGACTGGCTTTGGGAACAAGCTGGCCTTGGGAAGACAGTCACACTCCCGCCCCTCCCTTCCCCCGACATACATGCTCCAACTAGAAAAAGGCCAATGTGTGTTTCCTATGTGTCTTTGCTCCCTCTAGACAGATGAACCTCATTTAAATGATAAGGTACTGGCCAGCTGACAAGGACTCACATATCACTTGCCATCTCTGGGCCTGTTACTTCATCTACAACCTGACAGTTGAACGGGATGATTTCTAAGGCTTCGTCTGATTGTAAGTCTGGTATAGTCTGGGTATAAATCTGACTGAACTGGAATGATACCAGATTTTAATTGTTTTATGGGAACTGGATCCTGAGGTCTTAACAGACATTGGATGATATACACAGAATCCCAGCACTGGTTCCAGAGGAGGGGGTCAGAGGAGAGAGAGAATAATTTAGGATGGCTCCACTCTGAAGAAAGTGTTGAACCTCCATGGCTCTGACTGCACTTTTTAGGCCTCAGTTTCCTCAACTACAAACTGAAACTCTAAGCCTAGAAGATCTTTAAGATGTAGTTCTGATTTTCTTGTTGCATGTCTCTCTCCTCAGGTAATTTTGAGCCTCAGTGGATAAATACAGTGTATTTATTGAACTATTTGCTTGGCGTTTGTGCAGTGCTATAGTGGAACATGATCCCTATCTCAAGGAGCTCACAATGTATTTTTAAAAATACTAAGCCACACACACAGGAAAGTATAGTATAACATGCAGTATTATCCATGGCCAAATGAATAATACAGACACCACAGGATGGCTCTCTCTGGGCAAGCTGCAGGCTGGAGGAGCCACAGTTACAGCTTGCTTCCCCATGGCCTTCTGCTACTTCAGCTCTCACAAGGGGCTTTGTGGGGGTCAGACTGCTGGGTTCAGTTCTGGTTTTGCCATTTGCAAACTTTGGGGAAGTTATTCAACCTTTGTAAACTGTGAGGTTAGTTTTCTGACCTTTAAGAGGGGGCTGATAAAAGTACCCCCTTGCTATGTTGTTGTAAAGATTACGTGAAATTTCAATAACAGGGTATAGAGAGAATGTACCTCAACATAAGAAAGGCCATATATGACAAGCACATAGCTAATATACTCAACAGTAAAAAGCAGAAAGCTTTTCCATTAAGATTAGGAACAAGACAAGGATGCTCACTCTCAGTACTGTAATTTAACACAGTGTTAGAAGTCCTAGCCAGAGCAATTAGGCAAGAAAAGAAATAAGACACCTGCATCAGTATGAAAGAAGTAAAACTGTCTCTATTTGCAGATGACATGATATTATATACAGACCCCCCCCAAGACTCCACTAAACAACTGTAAGAACTAATAAACAAATTCAATAAAGATCAATTTACAAAAATCAGTTATGTTTCTATGCACTAATAATGATCAGAAGGAAATTAAGAAAATCACTCCATTTACAATTACATCAAAAGAATAAAATACCTAAGAATAAATTTAACCAAGGAGGTGAATAATCCATATGCTGTAAACTATAAGTGATGAGGGGCGCCTGGGTGGCGCAGTCGGTTAAGTGTCCGACTTCAGCCAGGTCACGATCTCGCGGTCCGTGAGTTCGAGCCCCGCGTCGGGCTCTGGGCTGATGGCTCAGAGCCTGGAGCCTGTTTCCGATTCTGTGTCTCCCTCTCTCTCTCTGCCCCTCCCCCGTTCATGCTCTGTCTCTCTCTGTCCCAAAAATAAATAAACGTTGAAAAAAAAATTAAAAAAAAAAAAAAAAAAAAAAAAAAAAACTATAAGTGATGAAAGATATCAAAGAAATAAATAAATGGACAGATATTTCATATTCATGGATTAGAAGAATTAATGTTAAAATGTCTGGACTACCCAAGGCAATCTACAGATTCAATGCAATCCCTATCAAAATTCCAATGGAATTTTTCACAGAAATAGAACAATCCTAGAATTTACAGGGAACCACAGAAGACCCCAAAGAGCCAAAGAAATGTTGTGAAAGAAGAACAAAGCAGGAAGCATCACACTTCCTGATTTAAAACTGTATTACAAAGCTATAGTAATCAAAAACACTATGGTACTGGCATAAAAACAGACACATAGATCAATGGGAATAGAATAGAGAGTCCAGAGATAAACCCATGCATATATGGTCAATTACAGTTCAACAAAGGAGCCAAGGATATATAATGGGGAGGACAGTCTCTTCAATAAAGAGTGCTAGGAAAACTAGGCAGCCACATGCAAAAGAATGAAACTAGACTCCTATTTTACACCATATACAAACATCAACTCAAATAGATGAGAGACTTAAACATGAGACCTGAAACCATAAGATTCCTAGAAGAAAGCATAGAGGGTAAATTCTTTGACATTGGTCTGGTAATGATGTTTTTAATTTGATACCAAAAGCAAAGACAACAAAAGCAAAAATAAACAAGTGAGACTACATCAAACTAAGAAGCTTCTGAAGAGCAAAGGAAACCATTAACAAAAGGAAAAGGCAACCTACTGAACAGGAGAAAATATTTGTATATCATATATCTGATAAGGGGTAATATACAAAATATATAAAGAACTCACACACAACTCAATAGCAAAAACAAAACAAAACAGCCCAAACAATTCAATTAAAAAATGGGCGGAGGAACTGAATAGACATTTCCCCAAAGATATACAGATGGCCAATAAATACATGAAAAAGTACTCAGCATCACTAACTATCAGAGAAATACAAATCAAAACCACAATTAAGATAGCACCTCATGCCGGTTACTGTTAGAAAGACTATCATCAAAAAGACAAGACATAACAAGTACTGAAGAGGATGTAGGGACAAGGGAACCCTTGGACACTGTTGGTGGGAATATAAATTGTTGTAGTCAGTATGGAAAACAATATGGAGGCTCCTCAAAAAATTTAAAAATAGAACTCCCATTTGATGCAACAATCCCACTGCTGATTATTTTTCCAAAAGAAAGGAAAACAGGATCTTGAAGCATTATCTGCACTACTATGCTCATTGTAGCATTATTCACAATAGTCAAGGTATGGAAACAAGTGTCCATCAATAGATGAATGAATAAAGAAGATATACTCAGCCATAAGGAAAAAGGACGTCTTACAGCATGGATGGACCTTGAGGGCTTGAGGGCATTTTGCTAAGGGAAGGCAGATAAAGACAAATACTGCATGTGGAATCTAAAAACTAAAAAAAGAAAAAAAAGAAGTCAAACTTGTAGAAAGAGTAGAAAGCAGTTGTCAGAGGTCTGTGTCAGAAAAGTTCCCCTAGTATGATAATCTCTACCTGATACAGTGATGTCCAAGCCTGTCACAGACAGATGGCAGTGATGGAGAAGGAGCCCATACCTGTGGCCATCCATGGTTTGGTTCTTAGATTGGCACAAATCCAGAGGCAAGCAGGCAGGAGGTGGGTCAACTGAAAGAGGCAGAGCCCCCACTGGGCTCTAATCCCTGCTGTGCTGCAGAGTTCTTGAGTTTACTGCAAACCACTCAAACCTGTTGGATACCAAGTCCTTTATTTCTTAGGAGTATTTAATATAAGAAAAGAAACTTGAATTCATAAGAAGAAATCCCAAGAAGTGTACTTTTTAAGAAAAGGGGGAGGTATAGAGGCGCCTGGGTGGCTCAGTCGGTTGAGTGGCCGACTTCGGCTCAGGTCATGATCTCACCGTTGTGAGTTCGAACTCTGCGTTGGGCTCTGTGCTGACAGCTCAGAGCCTGAAGCCTGTTTCGGATTCTGTGTCTCCCTCTCTCTCTCTGCCCCTCCTCCACTCACGCTTTGTCTCTGAAAAATGAATAAACTTAAAAAAAATTTTTTTTAAAGAAAAGGGGGAGGTATAGAGGAAGTCACGATACTAATGGGGATTCACCTAGAGTCCAGACTTGGGGGCCTTGAATCGATCTAAGGGAGGTTGGAGGGTTTTAGGCAACCAGATTTACAATAAAGGAGCCACAAGTATCTCTAGGGGAGTCTTTGGACATACCTGTTCAGCAGCAACTAACCCAAAGTCTTGTCCCAAGGGCTTTCAGGGCCAGTTAGTGCAAGTTGCTAGAGCCCTGTGCTCATGGGATCACAGGTTTGACCTCTGTATATATGTAACTGTCCCCACATTAGACTGAGCCCTAGCCCTAGCTGGCAGTCACACATGTACATCACCAGAGACACACAGGGGACTGGCTGGGAGAGGACAGGTGGATTCCGCCTCCCCCCCCCCCCCCCACCCCTTTGGAATCTTGCTCAAAGAACACTCTGGCTCAAACTACACACCTTGATACCTCAGGTTTAGAGCAGGGTCATTGTCATTTTATGGTATTTAGAAGACCATGTGAGCAGGGAGAGAAGATTCACTTCTGAGGATTCACTTCTGAGGGTCTTCAAGCTGAGGCACTAGCCTAGTGGGTTGACCAATTGGAATGACTGGCAATTCTCCTTCAGGGAGTAAGTTCTCAGAATTCTCTCTCTTTGGGGAAACCGCACAACTCTTCTTTCTTGAGGGCTGCCTGGGCATCTCAGCCAGACCTGCAGGGCTGGTCATCCAGACTCACAGTGAGAGCTGTAGCTGAGTGTCAGGCACACAGAACTGGAGGGCTGGGCCTGTGACAGCAGGTCCCAAAATAAGGTGCCAAGCCCTACTTCTCACTTTCCCCTTGCGCCCTGTGAGATGCTGGCACTGCCTTTGGAGCCATTACTCAGCAGGCTGAATGTACAGAAATAGGCCGAGTGCACGGACCCAGGAGGCCACGGTTCTTTCTTCTGGCAGGGTCCTGTCCTGGCGTGGTGGGCCCAAGCAGAGCTGCATGGCCTGGCCTCTGACTCTCACCTCCTGCCAGGCAGTAATCCTACCACAGGACGGGGCTTTACTTAACTGTTTCTAGGCCTTTGAACATGTGTCTCCTTTCCCCTGGACGGTACAGCGTGTTAACCGGTGAACACACTTTCTTACCTTCCCCACCTTTTCAACACACACTCTTTCCACCTTCTTGTCCTAAATGAACACCTGCCCTGCTTTGCCCTCTGGCCCTCTCCAGAGAGGGCAGTTTCTCTCCCTCCCCTGGTTTTCAAGGTCAGGAGAACAACCTGGCATTCTCCAAGTTCCCATTGTTTCCCCAGACCATGCTCCCCCATCCCTCTTGGGCACAGCATCCCATCTTACTGGCCACCTTGTCCATCCAACCGTATCCTGATTTCCTGCACTCTTATCCTCCTCAGTGGCTTAATGCCTGCCTCACAGCTTTCTTGGCCACTGCATCCCTGTGAAGTGAGGGGGACCCTTCAGATACCCTGGGTTCACCATCATTTTGAAAAACTACACGACTAAATTCTGCCCAACCTATGAGTCACTGTGATGAACGTGATTTGGAGATGGGTACCAGAATGGCCCCTGTCATCTCAAATTCTCACAGCCCTACTTGGACCACAACCTAAGCGACTTTTTTTCTACCTGTCGAGGTATTTCTTCCTCCACCCTCCCCAGAATCTCCCACTTCCTCCATATCCAGCCTGGACCTACTGGCTGTCCCAGAGTGCTCATGGATCCCTTTCTTTATTCTTCCCTGGGTGCTTCCTTGCTGCTGCCTTCCCATCCTGGCTAATCCCCAGCTCAGCTTTCTTTGCCTCTGCTACCAGATTGCTGAGCTCTGCTGGAAACTGACCAGCTTCCTGTGTACCTGAGCCCTTGACAAACCATCCCATTAAGAGCATGTGTGTCTGATTCTCTTCCCCATTGCGTGCTCTTCAAGGTAGGAATTTTGCCACCCCGGAAGTTATAAAAAGTTAAAACTTAGCACACGTCTTGCACTTGTCTAGGCACTTGACACATACTGACTCATTCAACCCCTACCCAATAACAACGAGGACAATACTGTGAATACTTCTCTCACCTGGTGAGCAAATGGGGGCTCAGAAAGATGAAGTAAATTGCAGAAAGTCACAGAATTAGCAAGTAGCAGTCAAGATTAGGCAATCTGGGTGAGACATTATATCATGTCTCATCATAAGATGATCATTAACTCTGCACAAAGTCAGTTGACTTTCATCAGAGCTCCTGCTGCAGTTCAGCAATCTTTTAAGTCAACTTTTGTTCACTCCTAATTGGACATATGTGCATTTCAACTCTGACTTTTTATTATTTTTGGTCAATGTAGATCAGAGACCAAAGGCATCGCCACAGAAGTCCCAGTGAATATCTAGAATCTCAGGGAATTCTATCTTCTCCTGCCTCATTTCTGATTGAATCAGCTCCCATATAGCTTCCCTCTAGACAACATTTACCATAGCCCTGGGTCATTCTAAGGGCTTAACTGGGCTGCAGTGTCCTGGTCTCCATTCTCTAGGGAGGGAAGACACTGTAATTCTCATAATGGTTATTTCCAGCCATTTCCATGTGAACTGGCTTTGGAGGCTGGGATTTAAATCCCTCCTTTACTACTCATTATCTTCTATGGGCGAATTATTTAAATTTAGAGGTTTAGTTTCTTTCTCTGTAAAATGGAAATAATAATAATCCACTTAAAGGGTTGTATTTATTAAAGAGCCTAGCGTAGAGCCTGGCACAGATTAGGCACTCAAAGCATTTGTTCCTTTTCCTTCTCTTTTCCACACCCTCCTTTTGCCTAGCTATACGTTTACTCCATTTTTCCCATCAGCCGATCTCTTCCTGATCATGACCTGCCCCCCAGCATCTATCCTTTCTCACTTTTCTCAGTCAGACTCCTTGGAGAGTAAACTACAATGACCATCTCCCCCTTTCGCCCTGATACTGCCACCTGGCTCCAGTAGTATCCTCTAAATTGCCAAATGCAGTTGACGTTATTTGTTCTTCATCTTGCCTGACTTTATTGAATTTTGTTTCCTGAAACGTTATCCTGACCATCTCTTCCTAAAATGACTCCTCCTCACTCACTTCTGTCACTTCTTTCTTTAATCACCCCCAAATGCTGGCTTTTCTTTATACTGACGATTCTCCAAGTGTGATTCCCAGACCAGCAGCATCAGCACAGTCTGGGAACTTGTTAGAAATGCATATTTTTCAGGTCCCACCTCAGATACCCTGAATCAAAAACTGGTGGGGTACTTGCTCGTTTGAGAGCTACCATGCTACACATTGTCTTTCTGGCTGATCTCTGTGAGCTCCCCTTCTAACTATTCTTTTCACACCAAAAATCCTTTCCACTCCAGACAGCTCTCCAGAGCTCCAACTGTATACATGCAATTACCGATGGGGCATCTCCAATGGCTGTCCATTAGGTGTCCCCAAGGAAAACAATCTTACAATCCTATCACCTGTGTATCTCCCTTCCCCAAATGATACCACTGTTACCCCATTGCCAGTGCCAGGATCCTGGGATTCATGATTCCTCTTTTACCCACTTATGAAAACACTAGTTTGCCATTTCAGGAGTATCTCTCAAATCGGCAATATCCTTGTTATGCACCCCGATTACTTCACTTCAGGCCCACCCTCCTTACCGCTTAGATTACCAGTCTCCTTCTGACTGGGTGAACTGCCTGACGTCTGGTGCCTTTCCAATGGACCCTCCACATTGCTACCAGAATCATCTTTCTAAAAAAAACAAACAAACAAACAAACAAACAAAAAAACGGTTGTGCTTATCCCCTGCTTAGCCATTCAGTGGCTGTCCAGGGCCTTTGACATAAAGTTCAAACTCAGTATGGCGGCACGGTAGGGGTGTCTATGCCCTGAGCCCTGCTGGCCTCTGCAGCCTCATCTGCTAGTGTTTTATATGTTCCCTCTGCTCCAGCTCTAACAGGAAACGGAACTACTCAAGAGTTCCTCAGACAGGCCACTCTTCCTCACACCCTCAGACCACTATTTCCTTTGTGAGGAATGTCCCTCCTTCACTTACCATCTAGAAAATGTTTCTTCTCTAAGGCTCAGCTCGGTCAGCTTTGGTATGAAACTTTCCCTGAATGCACAGGCTGTCTGATGTGCTCCCACAGGCCCCACATCTGTCTTCATCAGAGCCCTCATCACAGCGTGTTCAATGTTCTCTTGTCTGCCCTAAGCACCGGGGAGCAGCTTGAAGATGGGCCTGTATGTCATCTTTGTTTAGTGCAAGGCTTGACACACAGTAGGTATTCAGAGATAGCTGCTTAATAAGGAAGACTGCCATTTTTTTTAAAAGGCATCTACATTTACTGCCTATTTCCTAACCACCCCCATCTTTTCATTCCCAGCCACATCTCATCCTTATTATGCTACTGAAAAAGCTCTTGAGAAGGACAAAGATGTGCTGGCCTTATTCAAGCTCTCATCTTCCTGACTTGTCTGCAGAGTGAATCACCTATTTCTCAAAACAGTCTCTTCCTTGGGCTCCTGAACTGATGCTTTTTGAATTCTTGTTACTTTTTGGTCTTCACTTGTAGTGGATCCTTCTTTCTTCGTGCTCCTTGCGACTGCTCTGCATCACAGCAAGTCTAGAGGTGGCTGCTGGTGGTGGTGGAATTCGTACAGTGATATGCTGGTAACCTGGTTCCCTGGGGGGGGGGGGGGCGGGGGGTGAAGCCCTGATTTGCAGCTTTTGTTTGCTCCATGGTGCACAGACTCTCACCAGGACCGATTTCCAGCTACCTACATTTTAATGACCAGCTCACAAAATTCCTGAGTATTTAATAATTGGCTCCAATGAGCCTAACGTTGGGTATGCAGAAATGAATTAGACCAATTTGACATTTAGGAGGATACAATCTGTAATTCTGAGACAAATGTGATAAGCACTACTGAGGGCATTAAAACAAGGCACCACGCATGAGGCTGAGTGGAAGGAAGGTTTATTTAGGAAAATCTGTGAATACCTCTTACAGGAAGGAGGGAGGGTTCAAACTGGATCTTAAAAATGGTACGTAGAGAAATGGCTAGTAGATCAGGAAGATTAGGGTACAAAGAATGTGGGGTGCCAGAACGGATTCTGCCACTATCTAGTTTTGTGACCTTAGTCAAACTGGTTAACTTCCCCAGGCCAGTTTCTTCATTTGAAAGTAAGAATTTGATTTCCATGGCCCATTTCTGCCTTGATTTGATGACGAATCTTGGAAAGAGAAAGAAAATATGAGTGGGGAAGAAGGATTAAAAAAAAAAAAAGAAATGTACTTAGTGTGAAACTTTTAGAAGGTCAAATGCTGCAGGACCTTCTCTTCTAACTCGTCCTGCTTGCTAGCTTCTGGCTCAGTCCCAATTACGGAAATCCCAACCCCATATCTGAGCAATTGTATGGTTTACTAAAGGATCAGTTCTTTTCTTTTAAACTGAATGAATATAGTGAATGCAAGTCAGTTCATCCTTCTGCTTTGAGGGAACAAAGGATTCTCCTTTTTCCTTACAGAGTATTAAAAAGATCCCACAGACTTCCCTAGTAGCTTATTCCATTTGAATAATTGTTATTATCAAATCTATCTAGAATTTCTCTATCCCCACATCTTGCCTAATCTTCTCTATAGAACTATTTAATCTCCATTCCTTTTCAAAAGCCTTTAAAAACATGAATCATAAAACATCCAGAAATATGTGTATAACATAAATGCAAGACATAATTATAAAGCAAACACCCATGTGACCACCAAGCTGAGGAAGAGAGAACCTTGCCACATCCTAGGAAGTCCCCGTTACTTCCCAAGTATACAACCTTCCAGAGGGATCCACCGTCTTGATTTATTGTGATCATGATCCTTGTTTTGCCTTTTACCACCCATGTATGTACGCTTCCATACTAGTTCAGTATTGCATTTTTTGTTAACACTTGACATGAACAAAATCATATCACATGCATTTGCTTGTTTCTTCTGCTCACCGTTCTAACACTCATTCTTGCTGTGTGTAGCTAGTTTATTCTTTTTCATTTCATGGTTACATAGTGTTCTATCATGAGTATCCAAGTTTACCCATTCTACCCTGGCTGGTTATCTGGGTTGTTTCCAGGCTTTGGCCAGTGTAAACAATGCGCTCTGACCATCTTCGTTTTCGTGCCCTGGGCATGTGAGCTTCCCTAGAGTACAGGGGTGAAATTGCTGGGTCGGAGGGTATGTATATCCTCATCTCCATTCTTCAGTCTCTCCCCTACATTTGTGAGCAAGTCTTTCTCTACTTTTCTTTTCTGAAGAATTTTGTTCAGAATTCTTCGCTCCTTTTTTCCAACCTTCAATCGTGTTAATCTTAGGTTCCTATTAACACACATTATCGGTACTGATGCTAGCTTCTAGTGCGGCGCATCACCCTCCTCTGGTAGTTAAGAATGGTTTCCCCTCCAGGAAGTAACATTTTTTCATTTATTACTCAAGGAGAAAATATATTTGGAACATTTTGAGAGTTCTTCTAAGTGTGTGCAAAATAGAAAGCGTGTATTTGATTAATAGAGGGCCAGGGACAAGTTTCTTTCTGTGAGGCATTATAGTATGGGAATTAAGACTGTGGGCTTTGAGTCAGACCAAATCCACAAAGTGCTGGCTATGTGTCCTTGGGCTGATTACTTAACCTCTTTGTACGTTAGTTTCTTTATCTGTCAAAATGTGGATGACAAATTATACCTACCTATAGGGCAATTGTGTGTATTACGTGAAACTATATACATTTGGTCAAAAGAGGTTTATAAACTTGGTCTTTAAGGAGAAAGACAGCCTTTCAAAATGTAGTGAGGTAGTGAGGAGATATTCTATGAGTTTGTCTCCAGTGTTTATACTGAGCCTAAACACTTTTCTCACTCCTTGCTGGAGCAGCTGGCTAGGGTAGGCAAGTGGGATGCCGCCTGTGGCCACAGGACAGGGTGAAGTGAATTGGCCCATCTGGGAATCAAATACACAGCCCTGACTTTAAGCACTATTCAACAGAGTTCAGCGGGCAACATAACATGAAGAAGGAAAAAGTGAATGGGACTAGAAATACTGTCAAAGTAAACAGGAAGGCAAGAGGACACCAGAGGATAGCTCAAATTAACAAGCTGCTCTAAATGGCACCCTCTTGTGAAACTTGTTGTACAAGAGAGTTGGCTGCAACAGAAACCATTCCTAATCGTCAAAAAACCACATTCTAATTTTCCTTATCCTCTAGACTCTCCATATAGGATTCCAGACTTTGTTGCTTGTATCTCTTGGTTTTAGGACCTAGTTTTCCAAAGCCAGAAACTTAATTACAGGTTCAACACTTCAAGGCCAATACCTAATCGCCTCATTAGGGAGCTGAGAAATGTTTAGCATTGCCATCCTCTCCTTACCCCTACCCTGAAGTTATTAACATTCGCTTCGACTTGTCTGTTAAGTCAACCCTTGTAAAGACAGTGATTTTTGGACTCTGAGTCTCTTACTTCCACATAAAGTTATCTAAATTCAATAAGGCTTTTGAGGAAGCGGCATTTCCAACTCGACATCAACTGGTGGGCCAAACAACGACCCATTACAGAGGCAACAATGCCTTACTGGGTTTTAGTTTTAATTATTTCAGTTCCTGTATCATTACTATTTCACCGTTATGCTTAATAAGCCATACTATGCTTCTTATTAAATAATTCTTGGAATATTGTGAGTGCACTGTAGGTTATAGAAAAAAGGTAGAAAAGAAATTGAAAAGGGGAAGAGTGGTTTGGAATGATTATTGAATGATGTGTTATGACAATATTTGCTAACTACAGGTCAACATAGCAAGGCCAGATAATTTATTTGTAGTTTGTTGTTTCAGTAACATATATTGTCTGGTAGTATATTGTTAGGGGAAGGGCTGATTTGTACAATTACGGTACTTTTACACTATGACTTTAAAAGTGAGTAGGCTGGGGCGCCCAGGGTGGCTGACTTTGGCTCAGGTCATGATCTCGCGGTTCATGAGTTCAAGCCCCGCCACTGGGCTCTGCACTGACAGCTCAGAGCCTGCAGCCTGCTTTGGATTCTGTGTCTCCCTCTCTGCTCCTCTCCCTCTTGCACTCTCTCTCAAAAATAAACATTAAGAAAGATTAAAAGGCTGATAACAGGGAAAAAAAAGTAGCCCTATCATCTTCATTTGAATTGATAATTTTGGCACCAACCCATGAAGGGGGCTGAGCATGGTGGGATCATCTGTTTGCAGAGGTGCAGACACCAGCTAATAAAAGAATGCCCCATTCTAGAACTACAAGTTCCCATTTGGAAACCAGAGTCTTGAACAGCGGCAGTGGCAGTGGCAGCATAATTTGGTGCTCAGATGCCAAGAGAAACCCCAGTGTTGAGTCTGAAACCTTCACGACTGGTATTTTGGCACTGGTGTGACACTGGCAACAGGTATCACTGGCACCAAACAGAAGCCCACGGAAGAATCTCATTAAGTGAGAAAAAAGAATCTAGAGTCTACACATTACTCCTCAGTCAAATGTTTGAATCTTGCATCCAACTAAGACAGCCACACGGCCTGCTTTGAGCTTCATCTCTTATTTGCCTTCCCACTGGCCAGGGAACACAACAGCCTAACAAGTGATCAAGAGTCGGCATTAATGGTGAGCCAGCTGTGGCTTCCTCCCTAGGGGTGAACACGTGTTAAACAGTATAGCAGAGCTGGGGGCAGCAGTCAGGAAATGGGAGGATGGGCTCTGTGTGAGCAAATGCGTGGCTTGCTTAGGAGTGCAGGATACAGATTTGCAAATTATACCTCTTTGAACATTGGCTGAGGCCACATATGAAATAACCTCTGTAATTTTCATGTGTACCTGGTGGGAAAGATTCATGAATATCAAACACCTGTGAAACTGGAGGGTTTTGTCCCCCCACCCAGAGGTCTATTTGCTCCTTTTGAAAAGTGTCAGAACTCGAAGACCGAAGCAACACTAACAACAACAAAAAAGCTTCCCAAGTGATTCTTATTTAGTTCCCATACCTTTGAGGACCATGGCTCTAGTGGAACGAGAATGAACAGGAATGATTTAGAAACAAAAAGTTAAACCTTTATGCCCATTTATTCAATAAGGATAGAATCTTGCTCTCTCTACTTTGAGAATAATAGCTAACAGTAATTGTTCAATAAATGTTAGCTATTATGTGCCAGGCACTGTCCCAAGAGCTATACCTATAACAACCACACAATCTCATTTTACAAACGAGAAAAACCGCTTCACAGAGAGGTTAAGGAACTTGCCCAACATCACACAGCTAGGGCTTGGATTCAAAGCTAGGCAGTTTGGCCACAGAGAATATGTTTTTAACCATTATTCGTAATATTGTAAAGAATATAATAGAACCATGCATGAGAAAAGCATTTTACTTTGAAAAGTTAAGGTGCTCCAAGAAGCTGTTGAATGAACTTCCTGGAGGGAACAGTCTATGTGGCTTCCAGACAGCACTTGCTACATTTACAGCTGCTCACAAACAACTTCACTCAAAGGACTTGAAAATCTGATCTTTGCCTGTTTCTCTCAAATGCTGACTTTAGTCTACCGAAGTGCCACAGGTAAAGTGACTCCTTTGACAACCGAAAACAAAGAGAAGAACTCTGCAGACCAGGTGCCTCACACGGGGCTTGGCACCCAGGTGATGAATAAAATGTTGACTGAATTGAAAGCCTTCCAGTCAAAGGCACTTTGAAATGTGCTATTCATAGTCCACAAAATGGCTTGAATACAAATTATTTAGAATGTCAAAACAGGAAGGGGCATGTGGCAAGTTAAGGAAATTAAAGAGAAATGAAGTATAAATGGAATACTAAACCTTTGAAATTCAAAATAAAGAACCTGGTTATATATCCTTGAAATCCTCTTTCTTGGCTTAGCCAGGAAATGGGAGGGGTAAGCTCTGGGGATGGAATAAGCCTATTCTTTAATAATATAATACTTCTTATTTGTGTTCTATGTACTTGCTGTAAGCATACTGATCTGAACAAGCTGCTTAATATGCTCAGGTGATTTTTTTTAAAAGGCTGACTTTACCCCACCACATTCCCTAACGACCCTTGCACTTTTTAACAGGCATTTAAACAAAGCTCAGAAATAAAAAAGGCTTTTCTGCCACTTTAGACAACAAAATGGGTTCCTTAGAACAATGCTGAGCTTGTATTCCTAGCACTAGATCTAACGAAGCATTAGACTCACATCATGTCCAGCAAAATGTTGTGTTTGGCCTCCCCATAACTTTTATCCAGTATCTAAAGAGCTAATAATGCATAAAGCAGGGTTTTCCATAATTCCCAAGAATTTAATGAGTGATGGTTAGTTAGTTCACAATGTGGCATGATCCAAACCTAGGCAGCCAAAGAACCTCCTATGGAGACCTGTTGAGAAGTAGGGAGAGCTGATGAGCAAGAGCTCACTGGACCCATATTCAGCCCTTTAATTGCCATGTGGAGGACAATAACTCAGTTTCCCCAACATGACATTCTCCTCTAATCTCTCTTCTGATGCACAGCTGTAAAATGCTGCGCATGCTACCTAGTTGTGAACTCATTCTATGAGGCTACTCAGCCTTTGCTTTATGAGCAGTGTGAAGGGAAGTCCAGGAAAAATAGATCTGAGAGTAGCCATTTATCTGTTAGGATAGGCTCTCAAAAAGCACATGCTGAACTGATATATGACCTATACAAGATCATGACCATAGGCTGATTTCAAGCTGGGGACTAAACAACACACACACACACACACACACACACACACACACACACACTAAAAAGTTATCTCCAGGCATCCATATTGCCCAGCTGAGGTTTTAAAAAATGCCTCCTATACTGGGTTTCCCGAAAGTCTTAGTGAAGTTTTAAGCTTTTAGGGCTAGAGATGGGGTAGTGAGCTGAACTCACCCTCTGCCAGTCCAACAGGGATAGCTACAGATGGTTTTGATTTATCATCAGTAAATGTGCAGCCCAGATTAAAGGAAACATTTTAAAGGACTAATTAGTCAACCCTCACAAAAGTAAATTAAGGGCCTGTGATGAAACAGCCAAAGGAAACTCTAATACAGCACTGTAGCAATAATGCTTGGAGTGTATTCAAATGGAAAAGCTTGGGCTGGAAATACTTGTTTAGAAAAAGAACTACATCACTCCACCCTACTTCATCAAGTAATTCAAGCCATCTTAAGCGCTCAAGGTCTGACCAAGCAAGACAATATTTATTAAAACTTCTTTCAGCTTGAACTAGATCATATCCTTGGGAATAAACAAATTTTATTCAATGAACAAGTAGAAGGGATTCTTGATTACTACTATAGTTCTTTTGTGTAGACTGCTTCTAGGTTAATGCAAAAAGCTCAGAAAAGGATATCAGATAAGGTAAAAAGCTTTATTATTCAGGATCAGCTCAAAGTCTGACACTGACAGAGGCAGGGATAATTATTATCTCATTACATTTGACCTTTGGCACCCATTTGAAGTACTAGTTTTACAAGTGGGACGTGTTACAGCCAGTAGACTCTCAGCACAGTTCCTGACAGCCACATTTACCCCAATTTCACTCAGCAGAGCTGTTAGATGTTCAAGGATACAAAGAATGTAATTATCTAGTTATCCTTTTTCCCCTCCACTTGGCGTTCAAAGCAAGAGACAGATATCATTATTAGTAGATATGGTCATAAGCAACACCTTCCCATAGCCTAACATTCAAAAATCAAACACCAATTATAAGTAGAATTCCTAAATACTCAGTTAATGCTATGGAGTGCTTTGTTTCAAAAACAGCAATTCTGTGGCTTCCCTTTACTTATTTTTCTCCTTGGAGAAAACCACGCGTAATCAACATATGTAGTGCAGGTTGTTACAAGCTTGACATATAGGAAGCAAAGGAATTAAAAAGTTGTCATTAAGAACAGATTTTTAAATTATGACAAAAATATGAATAAACTCTACACATTTCTCAGGGTTATGGATAAAATGAATCAAGTTTCATGATTGTTAGGGGAGTCCCTTCTAAGGATGTAGCACATAGAAAGTACATGGAACTTGTTTCTATGAGCTTATAAAGGGGACAAATATAAAACAACAGTTCAATTCAAGATGATCGACATGTAACTGTTGGTAAAGGAGAAGATGCTCAAGATATTCTGTACACTATTAACTTAGAGTCAGTCTAAACATCTTCTACATTAAATATCTAGAGAAATTTCCATGACTTTTCAGCTCAGGGCTATTCTAGAGGGTCACTGTTTTTTGTTTTTTTCATATATATATACATGAAGAAAATCCAAAAAATCAAGTTAAAAAGCCAAGAGTTGTTTTTTAGGTTCTGGGTTTTCAGTTCAGACCTATCTTCTTTTATAAAAGTATCAATCAGAGATGATTACTTTTTCTTAAAATCTGATGACTTATATTTTGAAAAACTTGCAGCCCCTAGAGAACTGAAGATGATTTCACACCCCAGCTTCCATGCAGGACTATTGATTTTATAAGTATCTTTGTCTAGTAAGTGGCAAAACCATAACCTCTTATAGAACATGATGTTGGGTTGCTACATAGTAAATTGCTTAGTAAAAAATATAAGGGTCATAGTCTCATATGGGAGATATATTTGGGGGAAAAAGGCCAAGTAAAGGTTTCTAGTGTTGTTCTCCTAGTTTCTCCAAAGCGTTGACATTTATCACTGCTCTGAAAATAAAGATGATTTTAACTTAAGAAGACTGTATTTTAACACTGAATCAATATAAATGTACTTATCTGAACATCACATTTTTACACATACTAAAAACAAAACAAAACAAAAAAACCAAAAGTGTAGTGAAAAGATTATATAAATTTTAAATGAAATTATATTTGTTTGAGGCAGCACAGATCCAGAGGTCCCCAGCAGAAGACTTCTTCAGCACTTGGCCTTCACAGACAGGCCTCCTGCTGTGACCAGCAGATATTTTCCACTGTGTACCCACAGTCTCAGAGTAACAAGAGACAAGTCTTACTTTTTGCCTCTATGAGCTGGGATGTCATTATTGTAGAGAAGAGGCATAATTTAAAAAGTGAAGACTACTCATTCAAAATGTTACAGAGTGACAAACTTACTTTATGGAATTTAAACACAGCATTCACCCCAAGGAAGCTGCATATAAGCTTAGAACCAGAGTAGGTAAGCTTCAGAGTTGAAATGATTTTTCTCTGAAAATGAAAGAATGGTAGCTTTCTTAAAGATCAGAGTTACTGAATCACTCTGTTGTATTTTTTGTCTTGTTTTAAGGGGCCAAAGTTCAGTTAACTCACTCAGATTAGAATCTATAATTCTGTTGACTGTTCGGGACTACAGTAGTCATCTTGAGATTTTCTATGGAAGTATGTACAGATTTTCCTCATGGAGCTGGGAGTAATAGTGACCTAGAAAAAGAAAGTTTAGATTTCAGAGATTTTCTAAGATAAAGTTCAGCTGCTACTTCAGCAAGTTATCAGTAAAGGGTATTTTAAGTTGGGATGCCTAGAAATTTGATTATTTAGTCAGCCAGCTTTCAATTTCCAAATACTTTGAGGGCAATGTCTCTTTTGGCTGATTTGTACTGAATTTAATAAAAATTTAATAGATGTATGTAAGAATGGAAGGCATAGATTTTTCATGTGAACTGAAAATATTTACTAGTTAAACCTCCTGATAAGACCCAAAGGCTATAATAACCCTCCTCTTTGAAAGAAATTTGTAAATCACCTCCCCCTCCCAATTTACAAATGGGACAGGGATTCAAATGGCAGCTGCTACCCTTTTCTGAGGAAGTCTTATCATTATGCACATAAAGAAGAAAAACCTTCTAAAGAAACTTTAGCTTCAAAGATTGAAATTATAAAACCAGAAATACATGGGACTGGCACACTATTTTTAAAAGCCTTTATAATGTACACATTAGTGAAAACAATTTTTCACTGAAATTATTTTTCTGATAACACACAGCTGAGATCAGTTCTGGAAAAAAAAGGATTTTGGTCAGGGGCAAAAAACAGATACAAAGATAATTTTAGGAGAAGAAAGAAAAGATTCCTGATAGCTGTTTTTTTCCCCCATGTTCTGTAGCAAGATCTTGGTTGGATTCTGTGTTTTAAGTAATCTTTAAAATATTTCTAGTTTATTTTCCCTAAAATTATGGGACAGGCTTCAGGACAGTAGGATGGGGGATATGAACACTTATTAAACTAGAGCTGGCTTGAGGCTCTCCAGCTTTTAGATTGAATTTTAATCATTGTACCACCTTCTTAACACAGAGCAAGAACCACTATGAATCAGAGCAGAAACTTTGTGAACCTACCCCTCCCCCCCACTTGCAAACTGATTACCTGAAGCTTTCTAGTCCCTCTGACCTGTGCCCATACTCACTCGATGCTCATAGCTACTTCTCCCTCCACCATTTCAATAGGTCATTTGCTTTTTAAGGTTCACAAACCTATTTCTGCCAGCAATATGTGTTTTTGAAATTATTTAACTTCAATATTGTGTCAGTCAATTAAAACAGTAGTGCTAAAAAGATAAGTGAAACTAACCTGAATGTTTAAAAAGTATAGATATAGATGAATTGCCAAAAATACTGGTGTGAGCAAGGTGACGGTAAAAAAATGGGAAAATCATAAAAATCTGGAAGGATTCTGCATTTAAATTGCTTTAAGTATCTAAGTTTCACTGTATTTGAAATAATCATAAACCATAATGACCAAACTGGAAATCTATTCATGGATGTTGGTAACTTGCCCATGAATGTCAGTTTTATCTATAAAAAGGGGAGGGAACCTATAAAAAGTGGTTGCCAGGGGCTGGCGAATGGGGAAAAGAAAAAAAAAACAAAAAACGCAGTGGTTGGGTTGGTGGGGGAATAATGCCAAACAAAGAAGAGGGAAGATATTTTTGAATTGATATATTAGAGCATGATGAAGGCTTTGAGGAAAGACACCAGGGCTGAGTGGTATGGACCTTCACGGAAGGGATTTTAATGGGAGTAAATCGGGTTGCTAGATAATGAGATACAGCAACACCTAGTTACATTTGAATTTCAAACAAATAACCGTTTAGTATAAAGAATTTTTAGTATAAATATGTCCCACGCAATATTTGTCCTGAATTTTTATGTGCTAAATCTGGCAACCCTAGGTATAAATAGATTTACTGAAAAAAAAAAAAAAAATCCTGACTTCTGAGAAGGGATTTGTGCTTGACCTCCTCAAGTTAGAGAATCTATGTTCTCACTGGCTCCTTTCAAGTTAGGAAATGCATCTTCCCATCACTGCCGACTTACCGGGCCTGGAGAAGTCTTTCCACTCTGTCTCCTAGAATTGGGGGTCTGGGAGGATGGACTTCGGGGAGATGAATTCTCAGCCTTCCGTTTGGCCGCCATGGCCAATAACCAGTTTTTATTCTCCGGGGAGCTATTCTCTTTGCCTACCACCTCAGACCCTTCTCCACAAGATCCCAAAGGAAGAGGTAGTGTTCCGCAGCTTTCTGAAGCATAAGGACTGGCGGGAGAAGGAGGCTCTGAGATACTCATACTAGCTCCTTCAATCTTGCTTGGTTTGGGAGGACCTAGAGAGTCCTTACCAAGGTCTTCCTGGCTACCAGCAAGGCAGCACAGATCCAAATGAAGCTTTTCGACTGGGTCATCAAGCTCAGTCACACAGTTGCAACTCTTCACACACTTCTGTTTCACACTCTCCAGACAACTTGAGTCCAGCCTCCTCTTGACTCGATTTCTGGACTCAGAGCAAGCCACTGCTTGGGATGACTTTAGGCTCACAGGAATGAGGGCTTTTCTTGGAGAAGTGATCTTGGTTTCAGAAGCAGGTGGCGTGATGGGTGGTGAGGAGGACGGTGTTCGGGTCATCCAGTTTCTAATGGACATCTTGAAAGACGAGGGTGGCTTGGGAGAGACCGAGGACACAGAGCCTCTTCTGCTGATGGGAGACCGGGCTTTGGCAGGAGGGGTTTTAATAGAGAATGTGGGAGTATTTGAAGGAAGAGGGAGGTCTCCTGCACAGCTTGGAGCACAAGCTGCTGATGATGGGGAAGAAATAGATGGACTGCTCTTTACTCTGGGGGCTTTGGCAGGAGTGCTCTGGCTACTTGTCACTGTTACTGAAAAAGAACAGAGGGTCACAAAAATCAGAAGAGAAAGCCATAGAAAATCCCTGAATTCTCACCAAGGAAAATTATAACTAACTTACTCATATAGGAATGGATTTCCCAGTGAGTCGATTACATAAATCACTTGATTCTTACCACACCCTTTCAGCATTTTCCTTCCCCTTTCCTAACTGCCAGCCTCCCAACCACTCTGTTGTAAAACATTTACTTGTAATAATCTAGAAAATATAGAAATATTAAAGGGAAAATTTTAAAGCATCCAGGTACACCACTTACAGCATTTTTTCTATACTTGTGCATGTGATATATACGTTATACACCTCAAATTTTTTCTATACAAAAGAGACCATAATGTATATACTATTCAGTAACCTGCTTCTTAGCATATAATGGACCTTCCCCACATTAATATAGATGTACATTATAATTTTTACTAGCTACCAAGTATTCTAAGGTAACAGCAAGACATTTAAGTTGTTAATGATATTTTGTTTTCACAAGTAAAGTTGCCATTACAATTCCTGTATATGCTTTGGAGCAATGTGAGGGCAGGGGGACACTGCACAGTGGTTCCCAAACATAAGTGCACTGGTCTAAAATTTGGCACGACCATTTACTACTGACTTGAACACAACCCTTTACCTCCTCTGCTTCTGCTTCAGTTTCCATATCTGTGAAATGGAGAGCTTTTAATGTCCACAGGAAATAATCCCATCAATTGCTTGTTAAATAAAGTTATCAGGCCTCACTTGGCTTTCCACCTTAATTTATAAATGGCTACTTTCCGCAAGTCAAAGAATGCCAAAGAACATTTCCAAAACCAAATGCTTGCTCTCAGTAAAGCAAGTCAGTGGACAGAACTCTTCTCTATGTGTCGTGTCCCTTGTTTACAAGCAATGGCAAGCCCTTGAGGAAAATTCTTATAAACTTCATGCTTCTTCCCACTTTGGCCCAGCCATAGACAACTCTGTATTTTCTTACTTTCCTTCTGAGCTTTCTAGATTTCTGAAATAGTGTTCCTGTCTCTAGTAACAAGGAAAGGCCATCAATTATTTCTAAGTCACAAACTCTTTGAATTATAACTCTGATATTTAATTCAGTTTAATTACTGAATTGCATTTATATGCAACTGAATTTAGGATGAGCTGACATAAGACAATCACTAGAATACAGATTCATAAGCACTAATTTCAGTCATTTAGTTACCCTGTATGTTCTACCCTGTGCTTTTTACTCATCAAGCAGTTTTGCCTTGAGACAGAGAAATTCTACAAACTGACTTTTGCCTAAACTTTCCCCATCAACTATACGTTCAGAAATGGCCAAAGTGATACTGTTCTTTCAATTAAGATCATTTTACTGGAAAATCCCATTCTGGAGTAACGTGCTCCAGAAGGAGAGTTAGTGACAGGGACTGTCCCTGAAGCATCTGGTGATAGTTCTCATATTCTAGAGCTTGATTAGTCATTATTTCAGGAGGACAGAAACTTTTCATTTGTGTCACTCTTCAGCACAGATCAACAGTCACTGCACAGTCCCTATAGTTATTAGTTCCACAAGAGTGGGCTGAAGGGTAGGGTTAAGGGAGAAAGTCCTAAAATAGCATGGGTCTTAGAACAGGCACATTCTAACACAGGATTAGGGGAGAAGGAAAAGCTGGGCCCTGGGCTAAGCAGGTATCTAAGTTTCTGATACCTGAGTAGCAGACATCTGAAGTGTTTATTAAGGGTCAGAGGGAGATCTGATGTGGTGGAAAGCTGGGGCATTTCTCTTCCTTTAGGATGTTAAATGGAGGAAGGAGTGGACCATGGGGTTCCAAAGAGAAGATTTTATTAACTTTGAAGGTTAACAAAACTGCACCAAATTTCAATCTTTTTAAAAAAAACAGTAATAAGATTATTAAGATAATAAAATTTCATGGTAAAAAAAATTCAGTTTCAAAGGGAAATTAAGCGAAAAGTAAAAAGCCCTCTTTTCAAGCTCATTTTACTCGTGTGCATCCCACAATTTTCTAGATGCCTATTACCACACAAAGGTATATCAGATCTTAAAAACCCAACAATGGATTATTACACAAACACACACCACATACACACATTCTGCAATTTCTTCTTTTCTCTAAACAGTGTTTTTTCTCTATATCTCTATAAACTTAGACACACTGCATTCTTTTTAACAGCTACACAGTATGTCACTATATGGTCCCTCGATTTAAATATAACATGGCCGGTAGTACATCATCTACTGAACCCCCACTGACCCGAAGCACTGTGTGAGATCTGAGGACACGGTATCACGGACTGCATTACTGCCCTAAGGGCCTCCTGCAAGTCAGTTCTTTTGAGGAATTATAGAAAGTTTACTAATAATCAGTCACTTTGCAGCTTCTTTCTGTATAAGAGTTTGCCATTTGGCCTCAGCCTACCTTTCCAGTCATATCATGTACTGCTACTTTAGGATCCTGTTACAGGAGACTACTCACTGCTTCCTGAACAAGCTGTGCACTGTCACATCTCTGTCTTTGTTCATGTGGCTTTCTTGCCAAGTCTGCCCCTTCTTGGCCAGGTAAAAATTCTCCTCATGTTTCAGGCTCTGATGACAGCCGTTAACTTCATTGTGAAGATTTCACAAACTTCTTTCCTCCTCTCCCACAGGAAGCAGGCTCCTTTTGTTTATACAGCTAAGAGAAATGTTTACAATGTACTACAGGGCTTTTGTATCTGCCTCCTGGACTAGACTGTGAGCACCTAGAAGGCAGGTGATGATAATTTACTCATTTTTAGGTCTAGGGCCCCTGTAGTACCCAGCAAAGAATTATTAAACAATGTTTGTGAAATTTCATTACTGCTGAGAGGGATGACAGTGAGGTTCCATGCATCAAAAAACAGACTCTGTAAGCATTCTGCAGACTTGCAAGACTATGGCAAGCACATGAGATAGTACAGGTAAGGTTTCCTTCTCTTCAAGATAAGGACAATCATCTTTGTCACTCAATAATGCCTAGACCAGAGGTTCTCAATCCTGGCTGCATACCAGAATTACTTGGAGCTTTGTAAGAATACAGGTACTTGGCCACCACCCCAGACCTACTGAATAATCTCTGGGGACACACAAACTTTTAAAAAGCTCCACGACTGGTTAAGATGCACAGCCAGGGTTGAGAACCATTTGCCTTGACAGTACTGAGATCGCCGGCTGAAACAGTGACACAATAGTAAGCGATAGAGCAGGTGCTGGCTGGGAAAAGTAGGGCAGAGGGAAAAGGCGCTGTGCCTCGGGTTTAAAGCCTTCTAGTTGGTGTGTTAAGAGGGCCAGAAGAGAAGATACGAAGCCCAGGACAACAGTGAAGGATTGGGGTGGCAATTAGAAGCTTGGGAAAGCAGAGGACCATCATTTTCAAACTGGTAGTGTGATTAACAGCAGCCACTCTGTTGCTGGAAGCTGGATTACAGGGCTGAATAGCCAATGTGCAACCTTTGGCATTCAAGTGGGGTTGATTTTCTTTAGTGCTCTTCAGAGTAACTCTAGCAGCACCCTGAATGGAGAAATCCTGGTTGGGTCTTAACTTGAACTATGCTTTCCTGTGTTGGGTTTTAAAGGAGGCAGTACTGGAGAGTGCTTCCAAGCACGCACTCTAAATGTTTATTTTTTAAGAAAGGGAGAGACAGAGTGTGGGTGAGGAAAGGGCAGAGAGAGAGGGGGAGATAAAGAATCTGAAGCAGGCTCCAGGCTCTGAGCTGTCAGCACAGACCAAGCACCCACTCTAAAACCAGACTGCAAGTGTTTGAAGTCTGGTTCTACTACAAACTTCACAGCTGTGCGGGATCTTAGGCGAACCTAACTTCCTTGAGCTTTAGTTTCGGCTGTTTGGGAAACTAAGTAAGATAATCCAAGTGGGTCTTTAGACTGTCTATGCTCATACTCAATAATGGCTGAATGTGGTCGCTATTATTATGGTCTAAACTTGGTCAACATGTATAACTCTTTTTGTGACTTGGCTTCCAAAACCAAGAATAATTAATGATACACTAAAAATAATTAAAAGCAACTTCACTTTTCATTAATACTCTTAAAATGGTTACAGCAATTGACATAGAAATGCCACCTCTGGGAATCTATTTTAATGGGATGAGGGAACCCTAAATTCAGAAAAAAGTTTCACAAAATTTTGGAAACAAAATGTCCAACTACGAGAGAATAGCTAGATAAACTGTGGAACATTTACTCAGTGGACTACTTTAAATATTTTGCTAAAAAGATAACACAGAAAGTGCTTAGAACATCATGTTCAGGGAAGACATCCCCAAGAAATCCAAATGTATTTACAGTATAAACATGATCCTATTAATAAGAATCTCTGTGGAAAAGGAGGAAAATCTCCAAAATAAGTTAAAATGTTAATTAAAATTATTTGTGAGTGGTAGAAACACTGATGGCTTTTTACTCACATGATTCTTCTCTTTTTTGTTTTCCCAAATTAGGGATAGATAAGTAAATATAAAGACAAGGCAGCTGATAGACATCTATGTTCATGGATCACAAAAGTTAACACATCTTTAAGATGGCGGTATTCCCCAAACTCAACTATAGATTTGATATAATGCCTATCAAAATCTCAGGGAACTATTTTGTAGAAATTGACAAGCTGGTTCTAGTATCTGTATAGAAATACAAGTGACCAAGAATAACCAAAATAATCTTGAAAAAGAAGAAAATTGGGGGACCCAGAGTTTCCAATTTCAAAAACTTGCTACAAAGCTATAGTAATCAAGACAATGTAGTATCAGCCTAAGGATAAACATATACATCAATGGAACAGAATGAGAATCTAGAAATAAATCCTTACATTTATGGTCAATTGATTTTTGGCAAGGGTATGAAAATAATTTAATGGAGTAAAGAATAGTCTCTGTTAAAAATGATACTGAGAGGGGCGCCTGGGTGGCTCAGTCGGTTAAGCGTCCGACTTCAGCTCAGGTCACGATCTCGCGGTCTGTGAGTTCGAGCCCCGCGTCGGGCTCTGGGCTGATGGCTCAGAGCCTGGAGCCTGTTTCCAATTCTGTGTCTCCCTCTCTCTCTGCCCCTCCCCCGTTCATGATCTGTCTCTCTCTGTCCCAAAAATAAATAAACGTTGAAAAAAAAATTAAAAAAAAAAAATTAGACAACAAGTGCTGATAAAGATATAGGGAAATTGGAACCCTCATTTTGGATAATGAAAATACTCCAGAATGAGATTGTGTTGATGACTGCCTAACTCAATATACTAAAGGCCACTGCACTGTATACTTTAAATGGGTGGACTTATGGTAGGTAAATACATCTTGACAAGTCTCTTAAAAAAAAAAAAAAAAAAAGAGCCTCAAGGGGGAAAAAAAGTTCAGGAAATAAAAAGTAACAGCAGTTTACTATCTAACTCCCTTCTGAATAGAAAAAAACCAAAAGCAAAAAGCTAACTCCTGTTCAAACCAAAATTATGATCCTGTATTGGGAAGATAGGGGAATGCGGAGCATGCAGAGGCTTGGTAATGGTGGGGACACAGAGAGCGAAATCCTCATCTCACAAAGTGAGACGTCAGTAGATAAAGTTGAAAACAAAAGAAAACAGAAATCAAAAGAAACAGAAATGCACAAATACTATTCAGAGATATAGACACACATATCAAAGAATCAGCTAGAAGATTTGAGAGTGGCTGTCCCTGAGAAAAGGGAACTATGGGGCAGGGCATCTAGGGACTGTTTATCTCGTTCACTGTTGAAGGACTCGCTGGCTTTTTAAACTTATATAATACTAATAAAAGAAAAATTTTTTTAAAGAGAGGAAACACCAAACACTAAAAAATAAAGGCATCAAAGGCTTTACTAAAGCAGACCTACAAGTAAAAGACCCTCCCCTGGAATCCAGTTCTGCTTATAGCATCTTTTAAGAGATAAAGAACTAAGTCATTAGAAAAATGGGCATATATTCGGTCTCATCTTCAATTCCTCATTAGCTTAGGCCTTGATGGTTAACGTAAAATGAATCTTTAAGCTTAAATTTCCAGCTTATTACTATATATCTGTTGATAACATGAGAATCCCCTCTGGCTGGTCCAGTGCTTGGAAGAGTTTTGCTCTTGGTGCACTATCACTCTCTTCAATACTGTCTCTGTCAATTCATGGTTATTACAAAATCCACATACATGGTCTTTCCAATGCCTTGGTTTCTATAGCCTTGTCCTTTAATTCACTCAAGCCACTTACTCCTTGACCTTATTACTACCAATCTGCAAATCCTGTTATCTCAGTTTCAACCACCACCTATATTACAGTTCACTTTAGTGATCAATCTCCAAAATCCCTCATCTCTAGGGGATCCTCAATTCATTTATCTTCCCACTTTGACACTATCCCCTAGTGCCACTATATGCTCACTTCCTTCCTTACCCAGTTTAAATCCTGCAGTCAACCATTACAACTATCCTCTCATATCTACCCTCAACTTCCTTGGCCCTCCTCTCACTTTACACTTGTGGATTTATTATTATTTATTTTTTTTTAAACTTTTTTTTTTTTTCAACGTTTATTTATTTTTGGGACAGAGAGAGACAGAGCATGAACGGGGGAGGGGCAGAGAGAGAGGGAGACACAGAATCAGAAACAGGCTCCAGGCTCTGAGCCATCAGCCCAGAGCCCGACGCGGGGCTCGAACTCACAGACCGCAAGATCGTGACCTGGCTGAAGTCGGACACTTAACCGACTGCGCCACCCAGGCGCCCCACACTTGTGGATTTAAACCACACCTCTGGTTAAATGCAACTCCGCACCTATAGTGTATCTGTACCTGGGCAGCAGACAACCATTAGACACTGCTCACTTGCAATTCATGACCACTAGCCTCAAGTTGACCCACTGCCCAACAACCGTATTTCCCTGGTCCACTTTCTCTTCTTTTCTCTGCGTGACTATTTCAGACTCACTTATCTCTCCTCAAATCTCAACCACTTCCTCCCTTACCCTTATTTTCAGTTGATGATCCTGATTCCTATCTTACTAAGAAAATAGAAGCTATCAACTTCCATAGGTTCTGACCTACCTTCACTGTGCCTGTATGTTCCACCTTCTCTCTAATTATTATGGATGAACTATCCACACTCTTAGCAAAGTCCTACCCTTCTACTTGTGAATTCGATACCATCCCTTCACACTTACTTGAGAACACTGCTCTAGTAAATTTCCCTGCATCAAGTTTCTCTCTCTATAGGATCCTTCCAATCACATACAAAATGCTATACTGCTTAAATAAATTTTTTTTTAAACATTTACTTTTGAGAGACAGAGTGCAAGCAAGAGTGGGGGAGAGGAGGAGAGGGGGAGGGACAGAGAGAGAGAGAGAGAGAGAGAGACAGAGAGAGAGAAATTGAATCTTAACCAGACTCTTTCTTTACTGTCAGCACAGAGCCCAACATGGGGCTTGAACTCACGGAGTGTGAGATCATGACCTGGGCCAAAGTCCAACGCTTAACTGACCGAGCCATCCAGGTACTCCAAAATGCTATATTCCTATTAAAACAAAACAGAAACAAATGCTGCTTCTTCCTTCAGCCACCACTTTATTTCTCTCCTTTCCTTTCTAGCAAAACTCCTTGATAGAGCCTTCTATACTTGTAGTCTCCAAGTTCTCTTCTCTGATCCTCCTGAACATCCATCAGACCATGACACTCCACCAAAATTGCTCTCATGGAAGTCACCAAATAATCCCCACACTGCCAAATCCAAAGGTCATTTCAGTCCTTGTCTTATGTGGAATGCTAAAAACATTTGACCAAATGGATCCCCCTCTCCATTACTTACTTGGGTCCCAAAATACAGTACTCTCCTGGTTTCTTCTCTAACTTCTCTGGTTGTGTCTGTTTCTTCACCTCTCTAACCTCTAAACATTGGGGTGTTCCAAGGGTCAGACCCCAGACCTATTCTCTACCTTAGCTATAGCTTCCTTGCTCTATGATGATGGACCCCAAATTTATAGCTTTAGCCCCAAACTGAAAAATTAACATCTAACTGCCTCTCTGACATCTCCATTTGAATGTCTAATAATCATATCAAACAAATATCCAAAGGGAACTTCCGCTATTCCCTCCCAAACCTGTTCCTTCTGCAGTGATTCCTGTTTAGGTCAATGGCAATTCCATTCTTCTAGTTTTACAAGCCCTAAGCTCTGAAGTCATCCTTAGTAATTCTCCCTTACATCCCACATCTGATTCCACACCATGTTCTGTTGGCTCCACCTTGTACATATATCCAGAATTTGAAGACTTATTACCATATCTTTTGCTACCCCTCTGTCCAAGTCACCATCATGGCTTCCTGGATTATTTCAAAACGACATTAAAACTAGCTTCCAGCTTTTATACTGCTCCCTTTACAATTTGTTTTCAACACAGGAGTAAGAATGATCAAGCAAAGTCAGATCATGATACTCGTCTATTTAAAACCCTGCAATAGCTTTTTGTCTGTCAGAATAAAAGCCAAACTGTAGAAGAACCTCATTTCCCATTACTATTCCCCTCCCTCTCCTTAGCTTGCACCAGCCACAGGGGCTATAGCCATATTAGCCCCTTCAAGGAACAAAAAAATATGTCAGGCCTGCTCCTACTTTAGGGCTTTTGCACTTGTCTGCCTGGAATGTTCTTCAAAATGTCCACGTGGCTCACTATTTCACTTCTTTTACTCAAATGTCATCTAAACATTTAGACCTCCCTGGGCACCTAATTTCCCAGTGTTCTTTTTTTTTTTTTTTCTCAAGTACTCATGATTTGACATAGTACATATTTTACTTTAACTTGTTTCTATGCCGCTCATACTAATCTGTAAGCTTCGTTTATGTCTTTGGGTTTTTTGATTCTTTTGTTCATTGCTAAATCTCCAGCAACTCAGAACAGTGCCTAGCACATAGTAAATGTTCAATAAAAATTTTGAAAATAAATCCACCACTGGATTCCAGTGCTTCATATAGATGATAAACATAGTAGTGCTCAGAAAATATGTATTGAAAAGAATGAATGTCAAAAAGATGGTGCTTTCCTTTAAAAATATACCAAGACAAGATGAAATTTAGCTTATCACTCTGTACTGTAGAATGAAACCAATTAAACCATGAACAACTTAGAAAAATGCATGGGATCCTTACCTAGGTCAGCTCTCGCCTCTTTTTTCTTCTGAGATGCCCAACCCACTATGGAGAGCTTATCTCCTCCTGATTTCTCCTCTAAGCCTCTATTCAAACGCCAGATTTTCAGTGTATTGTCATCAGAGCAGGTAGCAATCTATGAGAACCAGGAAGGGAGTCAAGAAGATTCAATCAAAGACTTACAACAAAGGAAAAATTCTGTAGATCTTAAGGACTCATAAGGAGAATTATTCTGACACACCAGGATATAGAAAATGATATCTGAAAAATCATATACTTCCATTCTTTGCTTTCAGGAATCACTCCAGATTTCCAAAGGACTCTCTATAGTTTCTTAATAATTCTGCTGGTATGTCTTTCATTACCAGTCATTTATTACCTGACCTAATGCCCTACTATAAAACCAAGTTCATTTCATTTTTGCCTTAAAAACTTGGGCTAGTCATTATCTTTATAACTTTCTATAGAACTATGACATATATAATTATAATACCTTTTTTACTCTCCCTCTTAAATGATAAACCAGTACATGTCACCATTCAATTTCTACCACTTTCTTCTGAATTATACATGATCTGGCTTACTGCTAAAGTAATGGGATCATTTCCAAGATTAGGCTTAGTTCATGACTCTAGGAAGCTGTGACAAGTAGAATGAAACCATTCCTTTGAGATTCTTTTTAAATAGGTAAAGGAGCGATCTGGGAAAACAACAAGTTCACTAGGCTGAAAGAAGTTAAAAATAACCTTTGCCCCTTTAAAAATATCTGACCATTCCCGATCTTGGTCCCAGCCTTTTATGGCAGAGAAAGTCCAGTCTGAAGAGCTTGTGGCAAATGGCCACTGGTACCAGAGCTGTTCCCCAGCATTTGTTTATATAATTTCTCTATTTCAGTCACTAAAGAGAGAGAAAAAAAGAACACACGTTCTCTTAAGTCTTGGCCCCCAAGAGACTGGCAGCTTTTTCCTTTCCTTACTGGGAGGCCAAAAGAAGACACACATATTTAACTGCTCAACAAGAAATGCCTGGAATCCCCAGTTACTCTATAGTCTATTAATAAGAGTTATTAGTTCCAGAGCACCTACTGTGCATCTGACAATTTACATTTTTTAACTTGTTTAATACTCACAATGTAAAAAACCTTGAACTCAAATAACCTCATCTGCAGGCTAGAATAAAGTTGTTTGCCCAATGTCACCACAATTAAGTGGCAAAGCTAGAACTGAAATATTATGTTTTTCCAATTTCAGAGGCTTTTGTTTTTATACCATACTTACCTTCCTAACTCTAGGCTGGGAGCAAAATTATTTTATTTTATTTTAATGTTTATTTACTTTTGAGAGACAGAGAGAGACAGAGCATGAGCAGGGGAGGGGAAGAGAGGGAGAGGGAGGCACAGAATCCAAAGCAGGCCCCAGGCTCTGAGCTGTCAGCACAGAGGCCGACATGGGGCTTGAACCCAAGAGCCGTGAGATCATGACCTGAGCCAAAGTCGGACACTCGGACACTTAACCGACTGAGCCACCCAGGTGTCCCTAGGAGCAAAATAATTTAAAAAAAACTTTTAAAAGGGTAGTCACTAGATGAGTATAGGTAAACAGCCCTGTCATTTCCTAAGAGTCTTTCCTGTGCATATACATGAGGACAATATATGGTGGTTGAAAAAAGAGGACATAAATAACTGAAAAATTAAAAAACTATCCCAATTCTACAAAATAGAAAATATATTAAAAGCAGATATTTCACTGGAAGTTACATGGAATCTCAGAAGGAAAATGTCATTGGGATATAATTATTGGTGATTAAAACGATTAAGTTAAAAAAAAAAAAAAGGCCTATCACGAGGCTGGCCACAGAAATGGTTATATAGGGATACAGAAATAAAAAGAAATCCACAGCAGCAGTACTGGAAAGCTAGCAGAGATGCCTTGAGTAGAGCAGACCATAAAAAGTTTCTGGAAGATAAAAAACAGATGGAAACAAAACCTGAAAACTTCATACATGAAAGGGGAGATCTCCACAGAAGCGATATTTCTTGTAAATCCCAATAACCCAAAGACCAGGGGAAGTAGAGGCCAGGAGAGTGACTGGAACTTGGGCCGCTATGTATGAAAGCCCTACATGTACATAAAGATTATGATTATGTTTCTGGTCTTTCTACATTTCAGGATTTTGTTTTTAAGTATTACTGTTAATTTTTTTTTTAAGTGAGAAATGTCTAAAACATTTTAGAGCTACTTATGTAGTTTTGCCATAGATAACCTAGCACATTAAGACTTCACAGCAAGCATTGTTTAGGCATGTGAACACTAAATTGGATTGTGAAGAACAGTCGAGATGTTACCTTTAATATGTCACATTGATAATATGTAGATAGTTAATAAAACTAGTTTTTTCACCTTAAAATTTTCTTTTTACTTTAGAGTTTTGGATAAAATTTAATTATGTTAAAAACTTAATTCTATGTTTAGGAAAACAATGACTTCCAAGGAATAAAGAAATCCATTCTTATTCTTTAGTGTAAGTTTCTCTACTGGTAGAGAAAAGTAGAATGTGTATGATTAATGCTGACATAGATCCTGGATGGCCTCTAGTTCTTTCGATCTCTATTTAAACATTGAAGTCTGTATAACACTCAAAATAACCTTGGGAAAATCTACAAATCTGTGATCCACTTTTTAAATCAACTACAGAGATTTATTTACAAACCTTTGTGAAGTCTGATGGACACCAGCACACAGATGTGACCTCTTGAGAGTGACCCTGGAGTACCGTAGGAGGATGCCAGGGTGTGGAGACCTATTACACCATCAAAAAAAGAAAAAAACAAGTCAGCAGAGCAGTGCTAGTCTCCCAGATAGAGCCTTTGAATCTCTCCATATTTGTGCCTTAGATAGCTTTGTTACCAAACGTCTCTTAAGTATGCCTAGTTATAGCTCAGAAAAGAGTTCCAATGGGCAAAATATTTCTGCCACCGATCTGAGAAAACAGATATGAACTCAGATACCAGGACAGGACTACCTAACTATCTATATATATTTTGACTAAAATTCAAGAATGACATTTTTCCTCACTTCTTAGCTGGTAACTTTCTGCAAGGATGGGGTTCAGCTGCTAGGTAGTGTGCACTTCAAGGGAGCCCTGTTTTTACATAGCCTAGGCATTTTCAGATCTTCTCTAATCAGTGACTTCTGGGAATACTGCATTAGCTAAACCCTGAAGGCATTTCAGACATACTACCAGTTCTCCTGCAACAAGAGGACAGTCTTTCATCCAAAAGACTCACTGATTTTTACCAAAGTCATCCCTTCATTTGGAAGGACTATAAACCATATACTTTTACATGGCACTTTGGTATCCTTTTTGGAAAAAAAGAATCTTTTACAATTTCATTTTGGTTAATTTGATTAAAGAACTCTTGAATTTTCAGTTAAGTTCTGCTATGTTTTAATGAATCAAGGGTCATATTATGCAGTACAACACACATGACTAAGGATCAAATTCCCCCCCTCACTGGATGCCATTAGTGATCTGCATTTGACAGTTGATTCATTTGAGAGCTGTCAATCCCTTTCAGAGGCCATGAGAATTAACCAGCACAATATGGCACAAACTCATTTAACTATTATTAGCACATATGTTTGAAAAAGAGAAATTATTCCCTTTTCATTTTCCCAAGGCTCTGAATCATTGCTCATCTGTATGAAGAAAGTGGAGGCGACTCTGGAAAGAATATTTGCAAGAATGACTAAGTAAACTTAATAGATTTCCTTCAATTGTAGTGAAGATATTCAACACACTGATTCATAAGGTTCTCCAACTCAATCATTACTACTCCTCTCTTGGGTTAAATGGCACAGGTAATGATTCAAAAAGCAAAAGAAGAGAAAGAACAGAGTCTAATTTGCCTTGCTGGGTTAATTAGAGTTTCACAGAAAAAGCTTTTTCCTGAGTATTAACAAAAAGGATCTCACTTTCTGCCTCCTACAATAGCACAGAGAGCAATAACTCATTCTCTCACAAGGTAGCATATTTTAGAAAAGACTTTCATTTCAGGAGTCACAGAAATTCTCCATCCTTCTCTCTTTGGGATGGCCCCAGCCCATTAAGTTTCTCTTCACCCAAGGCCCAAGCAGGATGGGTAGCAGGAAATTAAAAGGGAGAGAAAACCCTAATGTTCTTTTGACCCTCCCTGGTAGGAACACATTACTCTACTGCATTGGTTTACTCTGCTTATGGCCTCTAGCTTGTCATTTCATGATACTGGCTCTTCTTCAATTTCCTAGGCATTTTAATACCTAAGGAAACCTAAACGTGTATACAAAGGATTAAAATAAATTAAAAAACAAATATCTGCCAATAGAATCCATGTACATTTTTGCATTTACCTATAGGATCTATGAGGAAAAACAAAAGATCCCTTGGAAAAACGTGACAAACTGATAAGATAGGAATAATAATGACAATAAAAGTCAGCATTTGTTGAGCCAGGCACTTTACATAGCTTCAAACGTGGGGGGAGAAGGTTCCTCCAAAAGTTAAACATAGAATTAATTACTAGACGACCCAGCACTTATATTCTTAGATATACACACAGAAGAGCTGAAAATGTATGTTCAAACACTTGTACATGAACGCTCATAGGTGCTTTATTCATAAAGCCAAAAAAGTGAAATAATTTAAATATCTACCAACTAATAAAGGCATAAGTAAAATGTGGTCAATGCATACAGTGAATACTCAGCCATAAAAAGGAATGGAGTACTGATATCTGCAACAACATGATGAATCTTGAAAACATTGTGTGACTCTATGTGTAGGATATGTCCAGAAGAGGCAAAACCATAGACAGAACAGAGGTTAGTGCTTGCCAGAGGCTGAAGGCAGGGAAGAACAGAGAGCGACTCTTATTAAAAGGTACAGTGTTTCGTTTTGGAGTAATGAAAACATCTGGGAATGAAATAGTGATGGTGGTTGCACAATATTGTGATTATACTCAAAATCCCTGAACTGTACATTGACAAATGACTAAAATGATGAACCTTATATTCTATGAATTCTATCTCAACAAAAAAAAAGTGGAGAGAAGGACATGAGGTAGGCTGAAATGAGAGGTACTGTCCAGCAAGTTTATCTGAATGGTAGTTACAAGCGCTTTCGCAGTTTAGGACTATACTAGCGTGGTATAGTACCCTTGCTGACTACTTGAAGGAGATAAAATGTCCTCTGGTGAAGCTCCAGTTGTTTTTAAATCCTTCCTTTTTATTCAAGTAAGTTTTTATTTATGGTCACTTCATTTTTATAAAACATTACTGTCTTTACATGATTGCATTTTTTTAAAAGCCTCTATTTTTAAGTAGGAAGAGGAAACTAAGTCCAAGAGACATTTACACCTGTGCATCCTGGAGAGGGTCAAACCATGGAAAACTGCCCTCTCTTACATATTCTAGCTGTTATACAGACTTTGCTTCAAGGCATGAAGAGTCCCCGTGGTAAAACTCCTCGAACTATAAACGCAACAGGTAGAAAGAACTGGCTCTAAGCTATGCATGTAATAAACATTTTGTATCCTTAAACGTGCAAAAAAGATGAGCACCTTTCCCCCCAAAATCTCCTTACTATGCCCAGTGAGAAACCAAATCTCATCTTTATTTCTGCCATGAGATCATTTACACTTCCTAAAGTGTCAGGTTCAATGTTTCGCCAGTCAGCGGTAGAATTGACTGTGCCAAATGAGTTTATTTATAACCACTTCAATACTATTCAGCGGCTATAACAGAAATGAACCAGGAAAAGGAGGTGAGGGATAAGAAATTAAAAAGAAAACATATATTAACTGTATTTTGAAGTCTTGGGCCTCAGTATCAGAGAGCCTAACTATATTATATCTCCCCTTTGCTGAGCAGTGGTAAAGATTAGAAGGCTATTCTCTTCTGTCTTAAGATCTGAAACTCCTTTATTTCACTGTTTTCTTGTGCCCATGGGCTTTTTAACATAGGAAAAATCCCAACACTTGAAGGAATTCTGACTGCTGGAAACACAGCAGAGCTATAAGATAACCTAACAGCCTGGATACTCAGCTTGCATGGAATGGTTTTAAACTACACCCCCACCTTATTTTTTAATCATGGAAAAGAGAAACTGAGCCACGTCACTAGGCAAATTCAATTTTAGGAGCAGTGAGCTTGCCAGGATCTCAAATATCAGAGCCTGCACATTGAGTTATGTGTGGACAGGCAGGAGAACATCATGTCTGAACCACATCATTCAGCACTGACATGTGACCCTGCCTAGGAATTTAGAAAGGGTCACCCATGTATGTGATAGCCACTGAGTAGACATCTGAAAATGGGTTACTAACAACAGCCAAGTATCTTTACTGCATGTCTCTAAAGAAACTATACCTCCACCCTTATTCCCTGAAATGAAACAAAACGGTTTGTGTACTAAAGCAAATAGAATTGACAATAAAATATATCTGTAAACACATACACCCATGTATAATATACAATTATATGCATAATTACATATATGTAATAAAAAACTTATTTTAAAAGATTTTTAATAATAATCAGTGCATTAAGTATTTTTTGCATAATCTTTTATTATGCTTTTTTGTATGTGTAATTTTCTTTTTTTTTTTTTTTTCTTTTTTTTTTCAACGTTTTTTATTTTTATTTTTGGGACAGAGAGAGACAGAGCATGAACGGGGGAGGGGCAGAGAGAGAGGGAGACACAGAATCAGAAACAGGCTCCAGGCTCCGAGCCATCAGCCCAGAGCCTGACGCGGGGCTCGAACTCACGGACCGCGAGATCGTGACCTGGCTGAAGTCGGACGCTTTACCAACTGCGCCACCCAGGCGCCCCTGTAATTTTCTTTTAAAGAATTAAAAAACTTAAAAAGATACAGACTTTGGTAGGAATAAAATCTTCCTGCTAAGTTGGAAGTCAAATAGAAAAAGGAATGGAGACAAGATAGTGAGAGAAGGAGAAAGGGAAAACAAAAAGAAAAATAAGCATTAAGACCAAATTTGAAACTCAAAATATTAGAAGAAAGCATTAGTGTTGCTAACCTATATCATCAAAGTTTAAAACTCGTATCAGAAAATCTTATAGACAAGAAACTAAGTAAAAACTCTTATGAATCAGGGTCTCAAGCATATATTTTACAAGCAAATTTTCATTTAAAAATACAATAAGTAGGGGTGCCTGGGGGGCTTGGTTGGTTAAGCGTCCAACTTTGGCTCAGGTCATGATCTCACAGCTTGTGAGTTCAACCCTGCTTTGGGCTCTGTGCTGACAGCTCAGAGCCTGGAGCCTGCTTCAGATTCTGTGTTTCCCTCTCTCTCTCCCCGCCTCCCCTGCTCATGCTCTGTCTCTCAAAAATCAATAAACATTAAAAAAAATAAAAATACAATAAATAAAAAAAAGAAACGTGCTTGTAGGAAAAGAGGCAAGTACAACACAAAAGCAACTTGGATAGAACAACGTCTCCACCATGTGACCATCTAGGATATTGTGACTAAAAACTCTTAAGGTAGTGTTGCATTTTTGTACTTCTAGGTATTCAGAGAAATCATTTTTTAGTGTGTCCCCCAGGACCAGATGAAATTAAGCTGAAGAATTATCCTTCATACCTGACAGATTCTACCCTGTCCTAAGCCAACATTAAAGATATGACTTCCGGGGCGCCTGGGTGGCTCAGTCGGTTAAGCGGCCGACTTCGGCTCAGGTCATGATCTCGCAGTCTGTGAGTTCGAGCCCTGCGTCGGGCTCTGTGCTGACAGCTCAGAGCCTGGAGCCTGTTTCGGATTCTGTGTCTCCCTCTCTCTGACCCTCCCCTGTTCATGCTCTGTCTCTCACTGTCTCAAAAATAAATAAAACGTTAAAAAAATTAAAAAAAAAAAAAAAGATACGACTTCCTACAGGTTGGCAGGACTTACGAATGATGTAATTGCCTCCTAAGAAGGGATTTGATAACATTGAATCTGGGTCTATGAAGTTTGAGACATTATGACTCTAAGATCCAAAATGTGTGAATTCTGATCATTTAATTCACCAATGGCAGGGACATTTATGATATTACAGGGCAACTTAGAAGATAATTAATTTCTAGCCCTAGAAAAACAATGCCATATTACTCTTATTTCTCTGAACTCCCAGACACTTCTATAATTAATTAGTCCCACAAGAGCTACTTTTCAGTGGTCAGCAAGTGCTACTTGTGTAGTATTTCAGTTTTCTCCACTAATGTCAAATGGAAAGCTTTAAATTTCTTTTTAATATATTTTTTAATGTTTATTTTTGAGAGACACAGAGAGAGAGAGAGAGAGAGAGAGAGAGAGAGGATCCGAAGCAGGCTCTACGCTGTCAGCACAGAGCCAACTTGGGGCTTGAACTCACGAACCACAAGATCATGACTGGAGCTGAAGTCAGGCGCTTAATGGACTGAGCCACCCAGATGACCCCAGCAGCTTTAAATTTCTTAGCTTATAGTAGTCACTTAGGTATCATTGTTATTTAAAAAGTAAAAAAATATTGGGGCACCTGGGTGGCTCAGTCAGTTAAGTGTCCGACCTCAGCCCAGATCATGATCTCACAGTTCATGAGGTAGAGCCCTGTGTCAGGCTGTGTGCTGACAGCTCAGAGCCTGGAGCCTGCCTCGGATTCTGTGTCTCCCTCTCTCTCTGCCCCTCCCCTGCTCATGCTCTCCCAGTCTCTCAAAAACAAATAAACGTTAAAAAAAAAAAAAAAGTAAAAAAATGTTATAAACTTGTGAAATGGGAAATCAGTAAAATAAAAAAGTTAAATAATGCTATTAAATATATACAAAAGTGAGAAGCACCTGGACAGCTCAGGTGGTTAAGCGTCTGACTCTTGATTTTAGCTCAGGGCGTGAATCTCACGGTTCGTTGAGTTTGAGCCCCGCTTTGGGCTCTGTGCTGACTGTAGTGCAGCGCCTGCTTGGGATTGGGATTTGGATTCTCTCTTTCCCTCTCTCTCTGTCCCTCCCCCGCACTCTCTCTCTCTCTCAAAATAATAAACTTAAAATATATACATATATAAACTTGATAAAGCATCTATTCTATTCTAGTAACCTTAAGATTGAACACTTATGAAAGAGTAAAGGATACAATTGCCATACAAATATTTTTGAGTGTTTTGTGTAAGGCTCTATGGTTAATTTGGGTATAGGATCCTGGGGATTAAAATACTGTATTTTAAAGATATTTCTAAAAAATTTTTATTTACTTATTTCGAGAGAGAGTGTGTGTGCAAGCAGGGGAGAGGCAGAGAGAGAGAGGGAGAAAGAGAATCCCAAGGAAGCTCCACGCTCAGCACAGAGCCTGACATGGGGCTTGATCTCATGATCAAGGCAGAAAGGCAGTCCAATGTGTTTTTCTAGGAAGTAGGACAAAGTAGTTAAGACTCTCTCCGGTCTTCTGAATTCTCAATTTCCTGATAATCTGTGAAACTCCTTGAGGACACGGATTGTCATTTCTGAGAAGCTCTGGCCATGAAAGTGTGTTATATTCTGACAGAGAGAGGTTTGGCTATGTTACGAAGCAAGAAGCAACTTGTATTGAACATCTGATGTAAAGAAAGTTAACGGTACATGTTTGCATTCAACTTGCTCATCTTAGAAAAAATATTTGTAAGAACACTTTAGTCTCACATTTGTGAGGGAAGTTTGGCAACTTACCTTCCAGATGTAGGCAGCTTCATCACTTGAGCCACTGACTAAAAACTGGTCATCTGGACTAAGACTGGATTTAACATAGAAGGTAGAGTTTTGATGTCCATTGAAGATAGCCACTGCCAGAGGGGGAAAAAATAAAATTACTTGGTTCTTATTATTTCCAGTGTTCAAATAAATGCAGACAGTATACATGTTCTAACAAGTTTTATTAGTGTATTGACTACTGAATATTGAAACAGATAGCCAAGCTATTTTCACTAAATTAAAAGGAATTGGACATTGTCACAAAAGTAAAGGAAGTCTCAGAGAGAGGCTTTATATTAGACGCACTCTCATGACCTAAGCCCAAATACTTGGTATAGAGCTGGCTATAGAAGAGAAAGTGATGAAAAACATTCCTAAGAAGAATGGAACCAGTCTCCACTCTTTTAGTAAAATGCCTTTATTAGACCCCTCTTCCCCACCCTGAGGAAGGGCTTTTCCATTGTATAATACATTGGTCCTTCTTCCTCTAAGACTTCAAATCTCAAGGACAAATTTCCTATTTTATTCTTTCCTCACTAGACCTCACAGTGCTTTGAACAGAGTAGATTTTCAAACATTTGTTGCATGAATAAGCAGTAATCAGTGGAAAGAGTTAAGATTTAGGGACAGGTCATTTGGGATGTAGGAATCTATCTTAATTTTTTTGTAGGAGTCTTTTTAATTCCACACTTTAAAAAGGCTGGAAAGAAGTAGCTAGTGGGGTAAACTATATGTTCACACGTAAGATACTCCAACTAGGTTAGTTTTAGCCTTCAGGTTTAGACTTCTTACTACCTGTGGTAAAAGGGCAAGTAATCCAGTCTAGCACAATGTGCTTGACAGGTTCTTCTACCCTCAGACCAAAACCTGAGGCCTCTGGTATGAGAACACTAGTAGGAAATATAAGAAAAATAATCTCACTTATTGGAGAATTTAAGGATACATATAAACAGGAAAAAAAATTCACTCCAATCTTCTAACAGAAAGGAAATAGGAATTATTAAGGGACTTAATAGCTTTCCTTAAGTGGTCATAGAAACCTCTTCCTTTTACCAGAATAAAACTGGAAAAAGATCTTGTAGTTTTTGCTTTTCAAGAAATAGCCTACATATTAAATAGTTTCCACCGCAACACTCTCAATGTGGAAGTAGAATGTGAATCAATTCAGATATAATTTTCTTTTCACCTATTATGATAGATAAATCCTCACAAAATAAATAGCCTCCTTTGTTCTGAATACAATTCCAAAACTATATTTATTTTTTTCAACTAACTATGAATGGAAAGCTACAGACCAAATTTCCCACTAAACCAGTAAGTGTTTACTGCCCTCTGCTGGTCTAATAATGTACACTGTAAATGCTTCAAACCTTTTGAAAAATCCTTAAACCTGTATTGACTTTGATTAGCTTAACTTAAATTAAAAATTTGGGCTCTGAAAATGCTTTACTGAAGTAGTTCAGAGTCATCCTTATGAACATCACTTAGTATAATAAAATATTGTGAATTAAAAGCATGGGAAATGAAATATTAAGCCCAGGACCCTCTGAAGTATTTTTAATTAAAAAAATTTTTTATTAACATTTATTTATTTTTTGAGAGTCAGAGAGAGACAGAGCATGAGCAGGGGAGGTACAGAGAGAGGGAGACACAGAATTGGAAGCAGGCTCCAGGCTCTGAGCTGTCAGCACAGAGCCAGATGCGGGGCTTGAACCCACAAACCGTGAGATCACGACCTGAGCCGAAGTCAGTCGCCCAACCGACTGAGCCACCCAGGGGCCCCAGGACCCTCTGAAGTTTTGAAAAAGATAAGCAATTACCAGATGTCACACACACATCTGTCACTCAATTTCTAAGGAACGTTATCTATCTACCTATCTATCTATCTAATACTATTTTAGGAGCACAGAAAAAAGGTCACTAAATTATTAGTAAAGTAGCATTGGGCATATTTGTTCGATGACAGAGGGACAAAACTAAACTCAAGCCCCCCTTTAGGGCCACACCATAAAAAAAAAAATGACACAAAAAGAGCTCTTGTGGGGCGTTGGGTGGCTTAGTCGGTTGAGCATCCAACTTCAGCTCAGGTCATGATCTCACGGCTTGTGAGTTTGAGCCCCACGTCAGGCTCTGTGCTAACAGCTTGGAGCCTAGAGCCTGCTTCAGAGCCTGCTTCAGATTCTGTGTCTCCAACTCTTGCTCCCCTTCCCCCTCCCCCACTCACACTCTCTCTCTCTCTCTCTCAAAACTTAACAACATTAAAAAAAATTTTTAAAGAAAGGAGTTCTTGTATATTTGATAACACAATTGGGATATTTTTATTTTTTGGAGAAAGATTTTAAAAAGTCTATTTTATATGGCTATTTAAATTAAAAGCTATCCAAGTTCTGGCTTTACTCAGGAAAATAGGAAAAGAAGTTATATACCACTTCCCCTTTCCAAATAATCTTGTTCTTGTTTAGACAAACACCAGAACCAATCCAGGGTGTTAGAAATACGAACTGTGGGGGCGCCTGGGTGGCGCAGTCGGTTAAGCGTCCGACTTCAGCCAGGTCACGATCTCGCAGTCCGGGAGTTCGAGCCCCGCGTCGGGCTCTGGGCTGATGGCTCGGAGCCTGGAGCCTGTTTCCGATTCTGGGTCTCCCTCTCTCTCTGCCCCTCCCCCGTTCATGCTCTGCCTCTCTCTGTCCCAAAAATAAATAAATGTTGGAAAAAAAAAAAAAAAAAAAAACCAACTGTGAAGCTGTCATAGAATTCAAACTCCTAATAATGGCTTGGGGCAGTCTTTGGAAACTTCTGTTAGAGCCCAGCTAAATTCTATACTATTTTAAGGTTCCTTATTTATCAACACATCTTACTTTAATGGGAACTAGGTAACTTTGGGGATTGGTTATAGAATTCAAAGTCTGTTTCTGACCTGAGCAAGAACCAGGTTACGAATATGTAGCTTGCCTAAGTAATTGATAATATTCTTAAAATTATGTAACCCAAATAACCCTTTTCAATGATGTCTAAGAAATTTTCACTTCTTTTTAAAAAATGTCATGTATCAACTTTGAACACCAAATTCCAATTTTAATTTTCTTGAAGAAAAAAAAAAGGCGAGGTTGGGGAAAACTAGAGATATTTAAGGAGGCTGAGTAGATAAAAACTATTTAGGGGCTTAAAAACTTCAGCCCCCTAATTTTAACAACCCCCAAACAAGACAAAAGCTAAGCAGAACAGCTTTCTGTATCACAAAAATTGAGATAAATCTAAATATAGTCAAAGGGACATAATTTCAGGAAAGACTCACCGTTAACATAAAATTAAATCACCATAGAGAGCAGGATTCTGTTTACTTGTGCAATTACCACAGGGAAATGTATCTATCAAAACATCACTAGAACTAATCAAAGACCTCAAAGTCCTCGTACGTCTTCATAAATTTGGTTTAGAAAAAAGGCCAAGATTAAATTATCATTAACAAACACTTCCATATTAGTTTTTGGGTAGGAGATTTGAAGTTGCTAAGATCTTACCTGGAGAAGTCTTTAATCCAGTCATATTGAACATGTAGATGTTGTCATCTGTGCAGTTAGCAAATAAAGTAGAGCCCGTGGAATCCAAAATCAGACTTGAGTATCCTAGAAAAAGGAAACTTTAGTTAGCATGTCCTGATGACAGTGAGTAGAACAGAAGTGAAAATGTGGAGGCAAAAAGAACATTCCACAAGATTATCAGAATTTGTCTTCCCCCAAATATATATAAACCAAAAATATTCTTCAGAATGTTTATCTTTCTAATTTCAAAAAGATACAATGACATGTTAGCTTTAAGTCTGTGTTGCTGAAAACCAGCTTGATATTTATTTTTAAAATTTTAACAAAAACTCGCACATCTAAAAAAAGTCCTACAGGCTATAAAAAGGCTTACCTAGTTTTCGAGTGCTGCTACCTGGGTACAGAAAAGACTTGGATGCTATGGGTTCCTGTCGATAAGCAGTATAATTCTTCCGTAAATCCCATATTTTGATTACCCTAAAAACCAAGGTAAAGAAAGTTATTTTGTAGCCACCCCACTCCAACCAGTTTCAACTACATTGAATGTGAAATGACTTTTAATCTGACTCCTCTGGCTCATCAATCAGGTATAATGAGGATATCTCACTGGGAAACAGATTGAACTATCTCATACCGTTATTTCCAATGTCAGGCTAACAACTTAAGCAGAACGGAAACAGATGTGATCTGACCCAGTGATGGGTTACCTTGAGTTTACTTTAAGGGAGCGGAAAAGGAAGATGAAGGTTGGGTTCCGATGGTCATTGTTTCATTGTTTTCAGAAACAAAACAAAATAAATGCTTCCTAAGCCATTAACACTCTGCATGTAACCTCTAACATCATAAGGAATAAGCCCTGTCCCTATGGTTATCTCTCTATATAAATCCTTAAGTAATCTAAATAAATTTTCCCGTGAAATGAAGTATTTCTTCATTTCACTTATTGGTATAATTGTCTTAATCCTCAACATCTAGTTTATAGGCAACCTGAAAAAAACCCAAGTTTGGTATAAAAGGGCAGTATCCTTGCAAACAAACAGAGCAAGCTTTCACAGCCATTCAGAAGCATTACTAATAACCTTCAGATAATCCTTCATTTGTGCCTGAGAATTTGGTCCACAGACAAGTTTTGGTGTCCGGAAGAGACAACAGAAATCCTAGTTCATTAAGCCATCATCCTAAATTAGTTTCGAAGGTAGGGATGTCTTCAGAGATACAATGAGCAAATAAGAGGGCAAAGAAGGGTGCTTAAAAAAACATTCAAAGAATTTTTATTCTAACAAAGCAACCAATCAAGAAGTACCACAAACTTATTTGAAAACCAAACATTCAGACCAATCACGGATGGTAGGTATGTGAAAGTCATTAGGCCTTATTACTCCTTGAAATGCCCATTATATACCCAGAATCAGATGTCTTCTTTTAGGGTTATTACTAAACCTGAGAAGATAAAACCCAAAATAACAGAAATCTTACTCCTCAAAACAAGACCCACTGCTTAAATTCTACCGCATGGACAAGTGAGCTACCCATCCAGCTTCTCTACAACAGCAATAGCAGCCAACAATGCTCCCGTGTGCTAGGTAATGTGCTCAGTGTGATACATTACCTCATTTAATTTTTTGAGCACAAGTCCTAACTAGGTATTTTTCAGTGTCATCTGTAGTTCTCAGCTGGATATTCACTACGTCGAAAGTTAAAAGCACGCACATTCAATTTTAACGGGACTAGGTGACTTCCCTATGTTTATGAAAGAGATCTCATCAAAAGAAGCAAGGCTCTTACCCATCCACAGCTCCCGCCGAGACTAACGTATTCTCATCTTGAAAGAGGACCACAGTAACACTCTGCTGGAAATCCTAACAGCACCAGAGGCAGAAAAAGAATGGCAGAAAGTCCTATTTTGGGTATCATAATCTTCACCACAAAGAAACCAAGATGCTAAAATGATGGCTTCCCCCTCACCCAAACTCTGAGTTAGACTAAATTTTCCCTTTCCAATAATCCTAAATCAGATATTTATCCTGACCAAGAAGTAATTTTGTGTGAAAATGACCTAAACATCATTAAGTTATAGTACGTAGTGTTGACTTTGCCTTGTACTCAAGAAACAAACTGGTTCTACTTAAAATCAGCCCTACTAATAAGCTGTGTATTCTTAGAAAACTCATTTAACTTCCCTGTGCCTGTTTCATCTGTAAAATGTCACCGTCTACCTAAACTATCACATAGGAGTGTCTAAAGAATTATGGATAAAAAATGACTACATGCTCTGAAAAATTAAAAGGAGCTCAGTAGAGTTTTACCTCCTAATTGTCATTAACAAATTTCCTTGGCTCAGAATCTGATTGTCTAAAATGATATTAATTTTAACTTCATCTGACCTCCAAAAATCACGTTAACCCTGTCAGTTTCTTCTCATGCCTGTGTCCTATTCATGGTTTACAATTTTAATTAGTAAGCACATTTCTCTAACATATTAATTTGAATCCCACAGACCGGGAATATTAGCAAAATAAACACAATAAGACCCACCAAAAAAATGGCGATTTTTTTTTTTTTTTGAAAGAGAAAAGGTATATTACGGACATTGTTTAAGCTTTTACTACAAATTTCCAGAGAGATACTATATTCTACCTAAATGTCTCAATATATTTAATATTTTGCCAAATGTTTACAAAAATATTAAAAACCTACATATTTCCTGTAGTTATGAGAACAATAGGGGTTCCCTCCTCCTAAAGAAAACTCTATCAAGGTACTTAATATGCTTCTTCAAACCATCCCCCCTTTTCTAATGAATTACATTATACTCTAGATACGTGTATGTATGGAGGTCTCTAGGGATGAGGCTCAGGAAGATGACTTTTTACTATACTTCCAGGTGACTGTGTTGCACCCTACAGTTTGAGAACTACTACTGTAGTACTGTAGGTATTGAGTATTAAGCAATAAACCACTGATACCAAGAGGAAATGAAGATTCTCATTCATTTAATCTATAGCTCCTATTTTATGCCCAAGAAGTTCTGTAAAATGAGATTCTGTCCTGTTAAGATGCACACATGTACACAGCTATAAAACCTTACCACAGAAGGAGCAAGTCCTTTTGAATTCTGTTTCTTCTTAGGTTTTGAAGGGGTTTGCTTGTCTAAGGTATTGTGAGCTCCACTGATTTGATTCACTTGCCTATAAAATCCATCTGAAAGATATTCCGAACAAACTGATTAGGTTTCAGAACTTTATTCCCATGCTGAATATAACATTTATGTATAAGATCCCAAAATTGTATTCCTAAAAGTGAAAGAAGAAACCGGGAGCTACTGCATTACATTTCTTTCAGTGAGATTATAATATATCAAAAAGAAATAAACGTATGGATATTTAGAGCAGCTTATGCCAAAACTTAGAAGCAATCAAGATGTCTTTCAGGAGATGAATGTATAAGTAAACCGTGGTATATCCAGACAATGGCATATTATTCAGTGGTAAAAAGAAATGAGCTACCAAGCCACGAATAGACATGGAGGAACCTTAAATACATATTAAGTGAGAGAAGCAAATCTCAAAAGGCTACATATGTAAGATTCCAATTATATGACATACTGAAAGAAGCAAAACTATGGAGCCAGTAAAAGATCAGTGGTTGCCAAGGGTCAGGATGAATAGGCAGAGCACAGGGGAATTTCAGCGTTGTGAAACTAGTCTGCACGATACCATAATTATAGATACATGTCATCATGTTTGTCAAAGCCAACAGAATGTACAATACCGAGAGTGAACCCTAATGTAAAGTACAGAGGGACACTGGGTACTAATGATGTATCAGTGCAGGTGTATCCATTTTGACAAATGTCCACAGCTCAGCTGTGGGATGCTGATAGTGGGAAAGGCTGTAAGGATAGGGAGTAGACCAGTACAGAGAAAATTCTGGATTTTCTGCTCCATTTTACTGTGTATCTAAAAGCCCTCTGAAAAATAGTCTATTAAAAATAAATAAGTTATTTTTAAAAAAGCAAGCAGAGATACGATCATTGCATTCTGCTTAATGGTATCATGGGGGCAGTGTGAGCATAATTATGTTTAATCCAATTCTTTAAAGCCAAATAATTTTTAAACTAAAAGATCATCTCCCAGTGAGCCCATGTATTAATAATCCCATCAATAGTTTAGGTAAATTATTGCAGTTCAGAAGACAACAGAAGTAAATATGGAGGGTAATACTTGCAACACAATGAGAATTTGTACAGTGAGCAGAAATGGGGGATTGTGAACATGTGCCCCCTGGTGGTAACTATATGAAATCACTAACTCAATCAACGTAAGTATGGCGTGATCCTACATTTATCAAAACTAAAATGGAACTAGGCTACCTTTTTTGTTGCACCTGGTGTCCCAGACCATAATGTTGCCATCTCTTCCACCTGTACAGAAGACGGCTATGGGGAAATAGTTTATAAGAAGTTAACAAAACCAGTCAATAATGCATGCATTTCAATTTAAGTTTCCTAGAGCATGTATTATATGCTACGCACTGTAATTGGCAGAGGAGATTAAAATCGAAAAAAATACATGGCTTAACAATAAGAGAAAACAAAGCCGTGAAGGGAAAAGACTACAAAGAACTCAAAAGGTTTATGCTGAAAAAAACACTTTACAGAACAATCCCTCTGTGTAAATATTCTTAAAACCACACAAAACACTATATATGGTATGCTTATGGAAAGAATAATGATAAACAAACAGTAACCAAAATATACTGAGAGCTTACTAAGTGCTACACACTAACCCATGTGCTTTATATAAATTATCTCAATCCTTGTTATCAACCCTCTTAGGGGGTTATTACTCTCCCCATTTTATTGATAAGAAAACTAAGGCATAGAAGTTAAGTAACTTATAAAGATATTCTTAGCAGAATAAATCGAGAGCCCCCTCTCCAAATCTCCAAGCTATACTGTCTCAGTATTAAAATATGGACCAGATCTACACAAAATGGTACAAGAGGTTGCCTCTAGGTTAGAAAAAAGGGCAATGGGATTAGAGAAGGGAACATAGGGGAACTTCAATTTATCTGTAATGTTTTACTCTTTAAAAACTAAACCAAAAAGACTGTTTCCTGTGTGAAAGAGTGAGCCCTTACCGAACCAATCTTTACCTGCATTAGCTATAAATTTTGGACAAAATATAAAAACCAACTACCTGAGGGCTGTTTAGAAACTGAACAAAAACATGCAAGTTTTGGAGGGGAGTTTACACCTGAAGCAAATGATTGGCCTGGGCTAAATTACTGTTTTTTTGTAGTTTTGCCTTGAAGGTAACCACAGTTGCACGAGCAGTACCAGGCAGCTAAGATGCCAACAAAATATCTGCCATCTTTCAAGCCATAGGAACTAGGAAAAGGAGACTGAGGCAACAAGAGCTGCCAGAGTGAGAGGGGAACTCCAGAGAGAGCCAGAGAAAGGGTAACTCTAATTCTGTGTTTAAATTTAAAGCACAGGGCACCTGGGTGGCTCAGTCGGTTAAGCCTCCGACTTCGGTTCAGGTCATGATCTCACAGCTTGTGAGTTCGAGCCCCATGTCGGGCTCTGTGCTGACAGCTCAGAGCCTGGAGCCTGCTTCAGATTCTGTGTCTCCCTCTCTCTGTGCCTCTCCTCTGCTCATACTGTCTCTAAAAATAAATAAACATTAAAAAAATTAAATTTAGCACAAGTCTCTGGTTGACCCCTGAACCATATATGCAAGGGAAAAAAACCAAAGGCAGCTGGTAATTAAGGCTTACGTTGAAGAACTGAAAATGGGGTCTGACCCTTCTGTATGTCTAACAGCCTGCCATCTAACTACTTACTGAGTTAATTGCCTGTTAAAACAAAAATATCAACAAATGAAAGTCCAGGGAAATAACAATGACTTTGCCCAAGAGTTTAGAGGCAGAAACCACATTAAAACAGGGATTCTACGTATGGTTGTAAAAGTGTGCCCTGTACAAAGGCATTTGGCTGAAGGATCTAAAATCTAATCTGTGTTTACCAACCAAACTATGTGGCCTTGGGGGCAGTGTCCAACCAGATAATTCATGCTAGAGCACCTACAGACTACTGGGAGCGATGATAAAAGCCACCAGCCCCAATTTCTAACACAGTGCTTTTTTCTACTAGACTACATTGGCATAGACTTACTGTATAGAGTTTTAAAGAAATTAAGCGAAGGGACCAAAAGATACAGTGTTTCCCTTTCCTATTACTCTTTAAATAAATTTACTTTGTAAGGTAAATTTTCATCTTATTTTTATAAACTCACAGCAAACTCTGACACAGTAGCAAATCAGAACACAAACACCTAACTTTATATAATAGATGTATGAATGAAAACTTAGAGGTAAAAACGATGCCATTTATTTTTCTTCAAGGTTACGCTCTCAAAAGCAACCACAGTCAATTAAAATTGACATTTTTTTGAGTACATATCAGCTCAACAACTCAGTTTGATTTTCCTGAGTGCTCATGTGAATAAATGAAAATGTTCCTTTTAAAAACAGAATATTTCTTAATGATAAAGGAGACTGCAATGCTTGTCTTTACCACTGAGGTAAAAATCAGATTAGTTCAGCCACTTCTTTGAGATCAATGTTTGTTGGTCTTTTTGTTAAAAAAAAAAAAAAAAAAATTCAGTGAGAAACTAATAGAGGAAGGAGAAAAGAAGTGAACAGAAATGAAGAGCTCATTCAGACAATCCTGTTTTTCCCTAGCTACTACAGCACTGTTCTGTATTATATCACTCTTTATATCTTCTTTCTCTATTATAATAGCAAAATAAATATACAAAGATCAACTGCAAGTAAATAATGGTTGAAAACCTATTAGAGAATTGGGCCATCTAAAGTAATTAAATAGTAAATTTTTAGGTAGAGAATCATGCCCATTTTATCAAGTTTGCCACTCTATCCTCACACCCCATTTAATTAAAATTTTACAAGTAAAGTATCTAATTTATAAATAGAGTTAACGAGTGTCCAGTACAGGTTTTGATTTTAAAGGACACTTGAAGTTGTACAGAGGTATTGTGGCTGTTTATAAGTATTTACCTTATCTGCAAGATTATAGAAAAAAATTATCTGAAGATTCTTAACAGGGACAAGCTGGAGATAATGTCCATAAGAACGGGACTAAAAGCCAACTTTATTTCGTGGGTTTCAGTCATGAGACTCTCAATCATCTATGTAGGTAAAGTAGCAACTCTGACAGGGGAAAGGGAGGAAACAATCACAGCTTCTTATTAACTCACTACAAAGGTTAAGGACATGAAAGAGGAAAGGTACAAACCTACCTTTCTCAAACTTAGAAAAGGCAACTGATTTGAGGCTGCACTGATGACCTTTGCATGTTCCAATCAGCTCACCAGCTTTTACATCCCAAAATTTGGCTGTTTGATCACCTGCTGCTGTAACCTTTCAAAAATAAGGTATCTAATTTAATAAAGAAACGCTTTACCAGTGTTTACCCAAATTCCAATAAAATGAAAGTCACTTACAAGCTTAAGTTCACCAGGAACCCAGGCCAGATCAAAGACAGCATTCCAGTGAGCCATCCATTCTAAACAAAGAAAATGGTGAATGTGAAATGTCTAGACTATGTTCGGGGTAGCCATATCAATAGCCGTCTGAATTTCTTGAAAGCTGTTGTGAAAAGATCAGTCATCAGCACCCCACAGTCCATGGGCCAAAGAGAACTTGTGTACACACAGACATTATACATTCCCTTTACTACTATAGAGAACTACCATTTGATATCAAATTCCTTTCCATGAGGTGACTAGTAATATACTCTCTAAAATGGAATGTTTCTGAAACATTTCCAGTTCAAAAATCTTCCATCATGTTCTCTGAATGCAATCTAAACTAGTTTGACATTCAAGGTTCTGCATACTTTGGTCTTTATCTCTCTTGCAAGGTTTATCTCTTACTGTTCTCCATATACCTTATTCCAACCAAACTGGATCACTCCCTATTCCCTAATTGTAGCCTATGCTTTCTTATCTCTAGGGCTCTGCTGATGCTTTTGCCTCCACCTGGCGTGTCCTATTCCACCTCCATTGGTTTAAATACCATAGTCCAACTCAAATATCCTACACTTCATGAAAAATTTTCCTTGCCATCTTTACTACACGAAAGCTTTCCTTTTGATACCTGCGGCATTTTTCTTGTACATCTACATCATTTATAGCCTGTTTTATTTATCTCCACACTTGACTTAACTAGTTCCAAACTATTAGCTTCTTAAGGTCAGCAGAACTTTTCCTTGGGAAATGCTTGGGCAACATAAATACTTGAAAGTGATGTTTCCTCCAACCACGTTAAGTGTAAAAGATTTAACTTCTTAAAAGAAGAACTGTTTTTAATCCTAAAATGTGTGTGTGTGTTTTTTTTTTAAACTTTCAGTAAAGGTATTGCCATAGTTAATAATATTGACAGAAAGGCAGTCCACCATTTACTTTCGGCCTGGTCCCTGAACAGACTTAATCAGAAGTGAATAGGGCACCTGGGTGGCTCGGTCGGTTGAGTGACCGACTTCAGCTCAGGTCATGATCTCACAATTTGTGGGTTTGAGCCCCGTGTCGGGCTCTGTGCTGACAGCTTAGAGCCTGGAGCCTGCTTCGGATTCTGTGTCTCCCTCTCTCTGCCCCTCCCCCACTCATGCTCTATCTCGGTCTCAGAAATAAACATTAAAAAAAATAATAATAAAAAAAAAGAAGTGAATATAATTGGTAATATATCCAAATAACAATTTACATGAGGCTTTATGAATTCAGAATAATGTTAAAACAACAAGTTTAGACCTAGACTTACCTTTGACACACTTCTTTCGATTGGCTTGTGATTCTGTGTTATATAACCTAACGAAGCCTTCTTCATTGGCAACTGCTAGTATATGCTCCATATTGGGAGCTAAATAAGAAATAAAAAATAAAATATATAAAAAGTAACACAAAAATTTTAAAGCTGCGTATAAAGCTCTAAAAACAATACACTATAGATTAACTGAATGCTACTAGTTAAACACAAAGAATCTGTTTGAAAAGAGGGAAGAGGATTCTACCCAAATAGCATTTGATATGGTAGAGACGTTATTTGAATTAAAGACTGCTTAAAATTTGCCATAATATCTAATTCAGTGAATGACTCAAAACCACCAAAATTATCTTCTGATAATCTCTTATTTAGAGAAGGGTAGTACTTAAACAAAGTAAGAGTGGTACTGACCAATGGCGAAGAAAAGCATATGAGACAAGCCACCAGCAAGTTGAGTCTACTAGTTAAATTTCCTTTTCATACCCTTTTACTTTTCCTCTCTTAAATCATTAACCGTGGGGACAAGTACTTCTATTTCTGTTCATATGTTCCCCAATGCATTATAGAAAGAAAGAGATTCCATCAGACCAAAAGGTGTACCTACTGGGCAAAACAGTTTTTCATGATGGCTGAACCTTTGCAATCCTTTCCCAGTATCAATTAAAAAACAACAAAACCAACAATGCTATAATAGTCTATGCTTTAGAGGAAATCTATAATTATGCATAGAGATTAAGAAAAGCCTATTTCATAAATCATAGAACAGTTATTAGAAAAATTCTAGGGGCACCTGGGTGGCTCAGTCGTTAAGTGACCGACTTCAGCTTAGGTCATGATCTCACGGTTGGTGAGTTCGAGCCCCATGTCAAGCTCTGTGCTGACAGCTCAGAGCCTGGAGCCTGCTTCGGATTCTGTGTCTCCCTCTTTCTCTGCCCCTCCCCTGCTCATGCTCTGTTTCTGTCTCAAAAATAAAAAATAAACATTAAAAAAAAACACATAGAAAAACTCTACCATCTATCTAACTTACTTTTTCTTGAAAGGGGGACAGCCAGTATTATTTCTTCTCTAAGTGTGAAACAGATTATTTCTGAGCAAGCCTAGATTAGATAGTAATTCTCTTACCAGAAGAGAAGGTACATCCAAAAGGAGGAACTGGGACTCCTGTTTCTCCATAAGAAGTGTGCTCATCATTACAGTTGCACTGATAACCAGTTAGAAGGGACTGTAGAGGGTACTGTGAAGACCATCCTAAAGTAAGACACAATTCCTTATAGAATTCCAATATATCATCACATATCAGTACTTTAAACAAGCACAGAGGTACATATCTGTTTTTAAAAGCTTTACATGCTTTATATAGATCCACTCACTATCCAGGATCCTCTAGAATACAGTTTCTGATATTTCCCTAAGGGAATCTGAGGTAGAAAGGTAGAAATGAAAGAGTGCACTCAACTTCTGGTGAGGTACAGCTTTAGGCTTAAATGGAGTCTTAATCCATTTTAAATGGAGACTCCTTTGTCCAGTGGAGATTTTAAAAAGCAAGTGGCCTCTGCACATTAAAAAAGATCTTACCTCTCCTCCACCCTTTGGTGACAACCACAAAACACAACCACAAAGATTATCGCAACCATTAAAACTGCCCTTCTCTTCAATTAAAAATTGTTTCCAGTTTCTAAATCAACATCACCGCAAACTCTTAAATTACTAGAAATATCGTACATAATCCAATGGTCAAAGAGTTAAAGGAAATAATGTAGGTAAATGTGCCCACCTAGCCACTAACATATTCACAAGTAAATTCTAATTCCATTTCCTCTTTCCATACCAGTGCTGAAATTCTAGGATTCTAAAATGTTAACAGCAACAAGTCACAGTATCTTAAAGTACATTAGAGCAGTTTTCATGTGAGGCATTACGTACCTACCCCTAGAGTACAATCGGTTAAGCCCTGGGTAGTGGTAGGGTCAGGGAAGTCTTTAGAGTCTTTAGAAATCGAAGTTGAGAGATGAGAAAGTTTTCACTGAATATACAAGAGAGAGGAAGAAATTCAGGGTACAGGGAGAATTTATTCGACTTGGGTCAGAGATCTAATGTGCACTATGGTCCTAAATAAATAGTAAGCAATCTTCAAAGATTTGTTTTATCATTTAGATATAGGGGTCAATACATTTAAAATATTTAAAATATTTAAATATTTTAAACTGAGAACTGAGAACTAAATGTTTATTAAGCACCAGAGAGGACAATGAAGTTACATTCTATTGAGAGCTGTCTAAATAATTAATAAACCCTCTTACATTTTAGGGTACTTTTAATTTCCACTTTCATCAAAAATACTGTTTGGAGAAGACCTCTTAGTCTGACATACCTCAGACACATCTAGCTTTGGTGTTCCTAGAGATAACCGGAAAGAATCGGTACAAAAGAAGCAACGAATACAATCCAGATTTAGTCATTATTCCTGGGGATATTACCTCAAGGTCAGGTATCAGGGTAAATAAGCCATTAAAAGACCATTAAAGGAAGAATACAACAGTTATGTTGTAAAATATACATCTACAGGATGAATTTTAAAACAAAAACCTGTATTCTAAAGTCATGTAAATGTACACTTGTGGTTTGGGATTAAAAAATACAATAATCTAATGATTGCAACACAAAGAGTCTAAAGGACCAAGTCGTGAACAATTTAGGCAGAACTGAACAGGATAAGCTCTGGAGATGCAATTCTCTGCAATTACACAGGGACTCCTTCAAACTCTACCTCACTGCTTATGGACTAATATGCACAAAAGGCCTAACAGGGCTTCGTAACTTGTCCCTATCCACCCTTACAGTTCTGCACTCCCTATAACAAACAGCTGTAGACGGCTCTCTTAACCAACTGTTGGATCCTTATTGTGCTTTGCAGTTTCCAATACGAATGTATAATTCTTTCCCCCATAACACTCACTTGGAAAAGCCTGTTCTTTCCTCGATGTACAATTTAAGCCCCTAGAATTACACGCCAATTTTTCAAGGAGTATCTAAGATATGAGAGTTTTCAGTGAATCATTTGATATATGTGCATTTCTATAATGTCTGAGAAGGCTGTAGCTCTTTTCCCTCCTCTCCCTTCATCAGTGTCTTTCTTCTACTTTTCAAAAGAAAGGCATTTCCATGTCCCAATCTTAAAACTTGTGTTGATCCAAAGTATAAAAACTTATGGGACTCCAACTAAGACAACAGGATAATTCCTTTAATAAAGGCATCATAAATAGCCCAATTCATCTCTTTAAGATATACTTCCAATGAAATTTTACTTTTTGCTTCATAATTACTTATCAAAATTAATAGTCCATATTGTTTTGATAACTTGCATACTAATAACTGTAACAATTCAGAAGAAACTCTTGACACTTAGAGCCTTATGATTACAGAAAATTTTAACAGTGTGGTCAGTAAAATAACTTTTCAAGCCTAGAATCAAATTACATTAGGATAAATCCTGTGAAAGACAGTGGAAATAAAATCAAGAGAAAAAGCAACTATAGCTGACCTTGAACACAGGTTTGAACTGTGCGAGTCCCTTGACATGTGGATTTTTTTTGACAAATACAGTACTGTAAACGAATTTTCTCTTCCTAATGATTAACTTTTCTCTAGTTTTATCGTAAAAATACAGTATATAATATGCATAACATAGAAAGCGTGCGTTAGCTATGTTTTTGGTAAGGCTTCCTTCCAGTTAACAGGAGGCTATTAGTAAAGCTGTGGAGAAGTCAAAAGTTATGGTGGAATTTTGACTGCGTGGCATTGATGACTCTAACCCCCATGTTGCTCAAGGTTCAACTGTACATGCAAAATATGGCAGTTAAAGAGTTTGTTCATATTTTTAAAAAATGATTGATGTGATCATCAAATCACTAGTTTTTATATTCTATTAGATACATTTTAATTTTTTATTTTAAAATTTCAGTAAGTATAAACCTATGGTAAAAACTTTTAGATAACAATTTAAAAATAGATACAGGAGTAATCAGATTTCCACTTTAGAAAGACTGTCAGCAGCAATGTGGAGCATAAACTGGAGAGAGAGAAACTAAGAGACCATTTAGGAAACTTGTTATTTAGTACAGACAAGAAGTTATCAGGACCCAGTGGAAATGGAATGGTAAGCATAGAACAGATCCAAGATACACTGATAAGGCAAAATCAGTGGGAATAGAGAGGACAGATTCAAGAGGTTTTAAGAGAACTTTCTGTATCTTGTGGACAACAGAGGAATTTGGATTGACTCAAGTTTCTGGCTAAGAAGACTAGTTTCAAATAATGGGACCACTCCCTAAAGTAGGTAATAGAGCAGGTTTGAGAAAAAAGTTCCGTTTTGAGTACTTGAGTCTGAGATGTTTGTGAGACTGACCTGCCGGGTGAAGATACTCACACAGCTTTTATAGGAATGGATGTAAAGTATAGGGAATGGAAGGTTGCAGGTAGTAGGGAAAGAAGGCCTGGTTGTGGCTATGATCGTCCATAGGAGTAGGCAGAAGGAGAAAAGGGGCCTAGAATGGAACGCCAACATGGAAGGGGAAAGAAGAAGGTCCTACAAAATTCAGTGCATAGTATATAACAATGAATGAATTTCAGAGTCTGACACATAACAATAAATGAGTATTTGTGAATGAGAGAGAGAGAGGGGAAGTAGACAGATATACTGAGAGAATGAGGAAAAAATCTGTTACAAAATAGGGGCTAAATATAGCCCCAATAGCTTGCCTCAGGTCTCACAGATAGTAAGGACTCGTGCTGGAATGAAAACTCAGGCAGTTTAACTCCAAAGATAGAGCTCTCATCCACTGGGCAGTACTGCCACTCAGGACACGGGGCACAGAGAAGGTACTTAAGCAAGGTCCCAGGCGAGTCAGAGAGGGGCATTTCGAGTACCATCAGAAAAATATACAAGGGGGAAGTAGGTAAGGATGGTACAAAGTTCAGAATGGGGGCAAGAAACTGAGGGACTATTCCTCAGTCTACTACTTCTCAATATCCTTTTCCTAGACCTTTGCCTTAATAATATAAAAAGTTCCCTTCTCAGATTCTTTTTGTTTTCCACATGATGTCAAGGGGGAAAGAAGACCTAGTCCCTTTTTAAATGAATGGGATTTCATTTCTATCCAACCTCAGTCTGGGTAGTAACTCCCTGGTCAGAAACTTACCAGAAAGTTTCATTCAGGTTGATGATACTCAAACCTGAGCTCAAAACTCCTATTGCCAATGTTTTAACCTAAGGAACCCCAACAACTGTAGCGAGTAAGTTGGATTTCTACATACCACTAACACAGAAACATCCCTAAGTTATACCGCTACAGTGAAAAACAAAACAAACAAAGCATTTTAATCCCATTTCTGTAAATAACAATACATACTACCTTGGCATCGAAAAACATTTGTAATAATATACTTTAATCTACTATCAGTGATTATCTCTGGGGGATGTGGTTAAGGGCATTTTTCACTGTGTAATTTCGAATTTTTATGCACATGCAGTAATCAGGGGGAACATTTTTTTTGACCATGCTGGAAGCAGATGTTCTGTCTTCTCTGCTTGACTGAGTTCTTTAACAGCGAATCATATTCACCAGCGTATACAGCAAACAGTACGGCTTACTAAAGTTCTACAACAAATGAATCAATGAATTAACAAATGGATCCGTAAATGAGTCTTGAAGATCTCACAAAGCTGTTAAACCGCACACACACACACTCAAATGCACGCATTGTCCAGTTAATGTGCAATATAGACAGAAGCCGTAAAGAAGGCCAGCCGATTCAACTTTCCTCCCTCCGTCGGCCCGTATTACAATTTAAAAACTCCCGATTACGATTAAAAGTGTCCCAAGGACAGGAAAGTGCAGCTCTCTTCAGTAGTTCTCACTAACACGAACTCACTTTGGCCGTGGGAGAACTCGGGGGCTGGGAAACAGAGTTGGAGTCGGCCTTGGTCCGCGGTGTTGTTCGGGGGAGGTGAAGCCCGCCAGCAACAAGTAGCGGTTAGGGCCGTTACTCACCATTTCTCGGGACGCCGAACTGGGGCTGGCGGAGCACCGAATTGAAAAGCATCTGGGCCAGAGGAAAAGGTTCAACTGCAGGAAAAGCCGTGGAAATGCCCCTAGGTTCTGCAGAAATCGTAGCTTGCGCCCCTCTGAACACGACTAGTTATTGCCTCCAACTCCCGCCACTGTAAGCCCCGGCCACCAAACTCCCCGCCAAACTGACGTCACGCCCTCTGATTGGCTCTCGCCGCGGCGTCCGGGCGCCTCCGAGTCACTTCCCCCTTCCAATCCCCGCCTCCTTTTCTCCGAGCCGCGGGAACCCAGAGTTCTGGAGCTCCCTGAGCGCCTGCGCGGGGGGCCGCAGAGGCGCTGGCGAACGGCGGGGAGACCAGGGCGCATGCGTAACAGGGCTTGACATAGCGCGGAGGAAAAATCCGCGAGGTGGTGGAAGAAGATGGCGGTGCTGGGGCAGAGTTTGCAATCTTTTTAAATAGGCTTGTCGAGTAACTATTCGGGTCATGGCGTCAAACTCAACTAAGTCTTTCCTGGCAGATGCCGGCTATGGCGAACAGGAGCTGGATGCTAACTCTGCCCTTATGGAATTAGACAAAGGTATTCGAAAGAGCGGGCTGAGCGGGTGAAACGGGTGTGGGGGGCACTGGCGCCACCAGGCGGTGGTGGCCGCCGGACAGGCGCATGCGCCTAGTTTTCCTGGGAGAGGGAGAGGGAGAGAGGGCGGGGGCGGGCACCCGGGCGGGCACCCATGCTTTTGGTGAATCCAGAGCTTTTGCAGCTCTGGTAGATTGCAGGGAAATTGCAACGTTGCTGGCTTGGCTTTGCACCAGTTGAACAAGTAGCGAGCTCCATTGATGGGCCCGATTTGATCACTTGAGGGCACGGTTCCCCGATTTTCCAAGCAGTTTGTAAAAATGTCAATTTAAATTGTGAAATTGTTTTTCAATACGTTCAGTTGAGACAAGGTCTTCACCAGGAGTGCTAAATAATAATCTTACACCCACTTTATAGCGTTGTATTTTATTTCTGTAACTCTTACCTACGGGTTACTAGGCAGGTTAAATATGGCTAAAAAAAATCCAAAAAGCATCGCCCCTTTTTTTGTAAATTCCACGAGTTCTCTTTTCCTGTCGGAGAAGGGGTGAGAGGTGCGAGGGCTGCTTGGTGTAGTCGAAGGAGTTTTGGAGTTAGACTGAGTGAAATTCTAATGCCACAAATTTTACTATCATGGACAGGTGACCTAAGTTCACCTAACCTAGGTATTTTGTCTCCAAAGTGGGTTCAGTACCATTGAGCTGGCAAGACTGTTGTAAATATTGATGTAATTGTATGCAAAGGAAGCCTTTATTAAATGCTAAAGAGATATGCCTTCTTAGAGATGGATGTGGGAGGCAAAGGCAAATATTTGACGGTAAAGAACTAAAGTATTAAACCTTTCTTTCAGTGTACTTCAGTGATTTTTATTGAATGGAGGAAACGTTTTGTCACCTGGTATACGGTTAATTCTTCATTGACCAGAGCCAATGTATACTTTATGGAGGATTGGGACTACAGCTTAGAAGGATCTGTCTTTAAGTCCACTTTGAGTCATTTCCCAGCTCTCTGACGTGGACACTCTGTCAACTTTTTGGGATTTCGTTTTTTTGTTTTTTAACCTGTAAACATTTCTAGTAGGTAGGTCTAGATAAGAGTTTATCAGAAAAAGCTTTTAACTTCTTTTGATCAACATAAAGATGTCACAGCACTCCAATGAGATATTCCTTTGGTTGAGTCACATTATCTTTAGTACATCCTCATCAGCCAAGAAAATGATGCTGGGCTTTGCTTTCTCTTACCAAAGCTGTGAGCTGTTTCCCCTATGAAATATGAAATTATAATAGTAAATGTGATTTTTAAACACCACATAATCTTTTCATTCTGGAAATTCCTTCCTATTTCCCAGTGAAAGTTGCAGGTCTGGATATCTAATAACTCTACCAATTCTAAAGACATTTTCTACCACTCTGGTCCAGGTCATGACAGTAGGACAGTGGTTGTAGAACAAAGATCAGGATCAGGCTCTGAAGAAGTTGAGAAATCTAGAATTCCTAAAAATTTGACATTGTGTTAAAAAATATATAACACAATTTTTGCTTTTTAGAAGTTGATATAGCATACGGTATTTCATATCTGTAAGAAATAAATGCATGATTATTGAGTGTTTAACTATAAACCGGCAGTCAGTCCTGGGTATTAAGCAAGTGATCGTGTTCAAGCCTCCCAGCAGTACCCCAGGTGAGTATTCCCCAGATGTCTCAGGCTCAGAAAGATAATTTGAACAATATAAGAACAAAACTTGTGGGGGCGCCTGGGTGGCTCAGTCGGTTGAGGGTCCGACTTTGGCTCAGGTCATGATCTCACAGTTGTTGAGTTTGAGCCCTGCGTCGGGCTCTGTGCTGCCGGCTCAGAGCCTGGAGCCTGCTTCGGACTCTGTGTCTCCCTTGCTCTCTGCCCTTCCCCCACTCGTGCTCTATCTCTCTTTCTCTTAAAAATAAATAAACATTAAAAAAAAAAAAGAACAAAACTTTTGTTCTTTTTCGCTTCACCATGCTCCCCTTTTAAAGCTGTTATGAAATTAGATTACAGGAATGGCCAGTTTCATTAGAATATAGTTTACTATTTTAACTATTGAGTCATTTCATCCTGTATCTGTTAAAGTATTTCTGTTTTATGAGCCAAAGGTCATAGGGTCAGAAGGCTACAAGTTTTGACTTTGTTTTAATTCCCAAACGTCTAGACCAGAGTTCCCCAAATTGTATTCCAAGGAATAGTTTCTCAAGTATTTTAATAGGAGGTTCTTAGTCCATAGCCCCTCTTCATGTCCCTCCCTTGCACCCCCCAAAATGTACACTCACATTCACACACACAACTTATTTCATCAGGCTTTGTACTAGGGAAACAGTGACAAAACAAAATGAAGCCCCTGCATCTGGAGAGCTTATATTTGGGACAGAGAAAACAGGCAATAAGCAAATATAGTAAGTGTATATTGTGACAGGTAGTGATACATACTGTAAAGAAAAGTGAAACTAATGAAGGGGGCTGGAGAAAACTGGGTGTGGGATTGGGGTTGGTTATTTTATTTATTTATTTTTTACTTTTATTTACTTTTGAGAGAGACAGCATGTGAGTGGGGGAGGGGCAGGGAGAAAGAGGGAGACACAGAATCCAACGCAGGCTCCAGGCTCTGAGCTGTCAGCACAGAGCCCAACATGGAGTTTGAACCCACAAACTGAGATCATGAACTAAGTCTAAGTCTGACGCTTAACTGAGCTGCCCAGGTGCCCCTGGTTTGTAATTTTATGTCGGTTAGTGAGGGACAGGCCTTACTGGTCAAATAGAGGAACAGCAAGTGCAAAGGCCCTGAGGTTGGAACCTGTTTTGCATGCTGTTTCTGGAGCAGAGTGATAGACATTGAAGATAAAAAGATAGCCAGGAGCCAGTTCGTGTAGGGCAGTACAAGCCATTGAAATGATTGGCTTTAATTCTGAGATGGGAAACCATAGGGAATTTTCAGCACAGGTGTGGCATATCTGACTTAATTTTGAGAAGGATCAGTCTGACTGCTGTGTTGAGAGTACATTGAAGTGGGAGAGCCAGGGATGGAAGTGAGGAAACTAGTGAAGCAATTGTCACAATCCAGGAAGAAGAAAACAGTGGTTTGGTCCAGGGTGATTTCAGTGAAGATATGTGAAGTGCTGAGATTCTGGATATATTCTGAAGGTAGAGCCAATAAGATTAGCTAATGAATGTGATGAGAATGTGAGAATTAGTGGTCAGGAAGAAACTTAGAGGTGTTTGGTCTGATCTACTAGAAGTGTGTATTGCCATTTACTGAGTGGATGAAAGTGAAATCAGTTTGGGACTGCTAAATTTGAAACATCTCTTAGTCATCCAAATGGAGATGTTGTGTAGGCAGTTAGATGTACAGATGTGACACTTGAACTCCATTATAAGGAAATATCTGTGGCACTTGTGTCCTAAGATACACACTTGGGAGATGTCATTTATGATTTCTTGTACTTTGTTCTAAGCCTTTTGAGCAAGCATGGCAGTTAAGCTATTTGTTTCTGATCTCTCTAGGAATAAATGGATGCCATTTTTTAAAAATTTTTTCTAACGTTTATTTATTTTTGAGACAGAGAGAGACAGAGCGTGAACGGGGGAGGGTCAGAGAGAGGGAGACACAGAATCTGAAACAGGCTCCAGGCTCTGAGCTGTCAGCCCAGAGCCCGACGCGGGGCTCGAACTCACGGACCGGACCGCGAGATCATGACCTGAGCCGAAGTTGGCCGCTTAACCGACTGAGCCACCCAGGCGCTCCAGTGGATGCCATTTTGAAGCTGACACAAGTCCATTCCTTCTAGATGTAGTTAGTAACACAGAAAAATAATCAGGTGATAGCCATTCATTCATTCAGCAAATATTTACAGATCGCCTACATTGTGTTAGTCACTGTACTTAGACTTGGGGCTATATTAGTGAACAGCACAGCTTTAAGAAGGAAACAGGGCTAAATAATATATGGCCTTGTTAGTCAGGACAAGAAGTTTGGATTTTATGCCAAGTGCATTGAGAAGACACTGAAAATTTTTAAGCAGAGGACTGACATGAGATTGGTTTACATTTTTAGTGATCACTCTAGGTGCTTTGTAGAGGTCTTTCGGTGGTATGTCCCTTTTTTAGAGTTTTTAGCTGATAACCATGCTGACTGAGCTGTGAAGACTAAGCACATACGGAGTTAAATGTTATAATCAAGTATAACTTAAATTTATCTGCCACATTTCAGAATATGGATAATCATTAATCCAGGCATTATAAAGGACATATCTCATTTACATTGATCAGTATAACTTTCTCATTAATATAACTTCTGCATAGTCTGAACTGACAGAAAGTGTCCTAATGATTTAGGAAAACCTATGCAAGATCTCCTTCACCCTGAGTGAAAAGGAGTGTCCTTTAAATGACATCACTCAGCCTGATTCCTGTAAGGTTGGCCTTGGAAAGGATGAGGTGAAAGAGCAACCAGGAAGGGAGTGGTTCCCTTTCTTGCAGCTGGGCTATGGGAACAGAGGAAATATAAGAGATGGAGTTGCTACTTGAGGTGTTGGTGAACTTACTGCTGCATGAAATTTTGAGGCGTGCTCTTTGAAAAATTTATGAAATAGAAAACTGATACAAATCAGGACAACTATTTATTCTCCCTTATTTTCCCCTTAGATGCTATCACCTCACCTGTATTCCAAAACCTGTGAATTCTCAGACTGAAAACCACAGATTGCTATTACACTGTCCATTTTGGCACAGACGTAGTTGGTGTTACGATAAACAAATACGAGGCTGTGGAAGTATCTCCATATCCCCTACTAAAGAGAGAGGCCTCTGCAACAAAGTCTGTACCAGGTGACCCATTCCATGCCAGAACTGACTGATTCAGTAGGGGACATATGGCCCACACTGAGTCAACCAGATTCTGTCTTGAGAATCTGTACCACCAGACCATATTTAGTCTGAGAGTATCAAGAGGTGGACCTGTAAGAAGGTCACGTGGAATTGAAAGTCTTAACATCTCAAATCCTGATTGGTGATTACTTGATGGGTCATGAACTATTCCAAAAACCCAAGGCCCTTCTTCAGTTCTTACTGAAATCCATAGACTCATTTTTATATGTGGGTAAGAGCTACTATTTTGACGATTTCGTAACTTACAAACTGCATCATTAAATATTACTGAAAGTTGGTATTCATAAAATAAAACTAATTTGTTTATGATTCTGAATCACTATTCTGGCTGTACAGTATTGCATACATCCCACCATACACAATTATAGACAATTTATGAAATTTGGGGGAAGGATGTTTATTGTTCATTATCAGTTGAGTTGACTATCATTTCTGTTGTTTCTGTTCCCGCTTTTTAAATATAATTTACTGAGACTTGCCATGATCAATTTATTAAGCTGTGGGATGTTAGGTTATCTTACAATGTGTGGTGCATACTTATGTTGGTATTTCTTCTTCCCTACCCCCATTTTTAATGAATACACTTCAAGATACATATGTGTTATGGTTCCATTTTAAATCATCCTCACCCCTCAGCTAAAGCGAACGTACATACCAAACTCTCTTAAAACGTGCTTGGATGGTAATGTGTATTAGCAGTGTTCTTTGTGGTGGGTATTAGTCATGTTGGTGGTCACTTAACATCTTGTGATCGCTCCTCCTGTGCTTGAGGAATGACTCACACCAAGAGCCCTGTCTCACCAGAGTGGAAGCCAAAACTCACCTTTCTAGTTAACTTTGCAAAGCGTGAGATGTGAACTCAGTTCTGCCAGTCAGAGAGACCTCCTCCGGGCTCTGTGATACAGGAGGTTAGCAATGCATGAAGATGTACTTGAGGGCACACTCACAGTTCCGTGCCCTGGCAGTGACCGTGGCTGCGGTGTGAGTGGACAGTAACGGCAGCAATGGCTACAGCGTTCCTGGATGACAGCAGAGCTAATAGTTGCATCCCGAGTTTCCCAGCAACAAGACTTCTCATCTCATCAGTCTGGCAGTGCAGTATTAGGTGTTCTTAGATGTTTAGCCTCGAAACTGTTTATTAGGTTTTTTTTTTTTTTTTTTAAATTTTTTTTTTTCAACGTTTATTTATTTTTGGGACAGAGAGAGACAGAGCATGAACGGGGGAGGGGCAGAGAGAGAGGGAGACACAGAATCGGAAACAGGCTCCAGGCTCCGAGCCATCGGCCCAGAGCCCGACGCGGGGCTCGAACTCACGGACCGCGAGATCGTGACCTGGCTGAAGTCGGACGCTTAACCGACTGCGCCACCCAGGCGCCCCTGTTTATTAGGTTTTTAATAAACTCATGTTCTGCCTAATCAGCCAGTTTGCTTGTATGGCTTGAAGCTAAGAATTCTGACTGATACATGCTGCCTGGAAATGTGTGTTGTTTTGAAAACTTGATTCATGTACATAACAACCCCCAAGTTTACCATAATTTATGTTATTCTTCCTCAGTTCCCTAGAATTTGTTATCCCTCAGAATTAGAGCACTCTAAAATCATAATCAAATAATCCCTTTTTAAATCTTAACTTCCACTCTCTAGTTGCATGCTAGAGATGTATTTTAGCTTAATAGTTTAGGACCATAGGCTCTGGAGCCAGATTGCCAGGACTTGAATCCCGCATCTGCCATTTATTAGCTTTTGTTCCTTGGGCAAGTTGCTTAACTAGTCTTTGCCTGTGTCATCTTTAAAATGGAGATAAAAGGTGGCTCATTTAGTTGAGCGTCCAACTCTTGATTTCAGCTCAGGTCATGATCTCATGATTCATGAGATCGAGCCCCTTGTCAGGCTCTGCGCTGACAGTGTGGAGCCTCCTTGAGATTCTCTCTCTCCCTTTCTGTCTGCCCCTTCCCCACTCATGCGTGCACACTCTCTCTCTCTCTCTCTCTCTCTCTCTCTCTCTCAAAAATGAACATTTAAAAAAGGAGAGCTCCGTTTCTTTGGTGGGAGAATACAAAGAAAGATGTAGAAACAGCAATCACATCCCTACACCTTAATGTCTGTTTTTATAGTGGCATTCTCACGATCATTGGTCTTATGATCAGGGCATTCTTCCTCAGGTTGGTTGTAGCTAGCAACAGAAATAAAGTGAACATCCCTTCTTACATGATCTGATTGTGCTGAGTGCCTATTTTCAGGTGCTTGGTCTATTATGAAATTGAAACTGGCCCAGAGCAAGCAAGATGGGTACCATAGCCCCAGCTTAGGATTGTTGCCAAATCCTAGGTCTTCGTGCATTTTCCCCTTCCCATGAACCTTAGCTTCTGTCCCTCAGAGTCAACCTAGCTTCTTGTTTCCTTTTTCCAAAATCTCTTACATCAGAAAATAAGCAAGAAATTTACTCTTCTTTTACTTATTTATTTTGGTTGGCTCTGTTACAGGAATGAGGGTCTATTTTATCTTAAAGAAATAAAATTAGACAGTATTAGAGAAATCAAAACATTTCTCTGGCCAAATTCAAAATTATCTTTGGTACATTTTAAATCACCATGTTTAAACAAATCAGTGTAATCTGTGGTTTTGCTTAAGGGAATGTAAAACAGATCATATTCTGTCAGGAAACTCTCTCTACATGGGCTGCCTCCTACTTTACGTTTTTCATCCCAACCAAGGTTTAATTCATTACAAACAGAATTTTACTCTCTTTTGCGTCACTGAACTACTGGCAGAGAGAAGAGGAGGAAAAAAGTTCAATGGCTGTGCATCATCCCAATAGGTTCCCCTAGCACACATGCACAAACATATCTGTTACTTCTCTGTTCTCTCACCTGCATCCTCAGACTTGCCCTTCCTTATCTCCCCTTCCCTTTTGTCTTTACTGCCCTGTGTGTGTGTCTCTGGAACCCTCTGTCAAGTCAGGCCTTTAGAAAATCTTTTAAGCCTACATGAGCCACTGCCAGGTACCTAGAAAATTTCCATTGGCAAGGTGTGTTTGGTTGGGAGAAGAGTTAGTGGCAGTTCTTCTATGTATGGAAGTGGGGGGCAGAGGAAAGGGGGAGCAGGCAAAGAAGGGATATGTTCTAAATATCTCAATTAGAAATTTGAATTAATTTTCCCATGGGAACTTTTATTATAAGTTATTGGATTCTGGAATATGATGAGTGCTGACAGTGCTTTTTTTTTTCCCTACAAGGAAATATATTCCAAGTACCAAATAACCAACAAGAGTGCGTTTACAAAACTCAAACCATTAATACGTTGTAGGAATGGCCTGTGCAGATTTACTCTGATTGTCTTTTGTATTGAAGCGTAGTCACACCCAGTAAAGAGTCCTCAGATGAGTATTTTCTTTGTCATTTCTAACAGCGAGCAGACTTTACTGAACAGAGAGATTGTAGCGCCCCTATTCTTGCCCAGATTTAGATATATATAGTTAGCATTTTGTAAATGCTAAAATACTAAAAGAAAGAAATATTTGAAGCTGATTATATTAATACCATATTAAGATACTCATTCTAAATGAATATTTTTTCAGGAGTTGAACATTAACTTTATAATTTGTTGGTTGCTTTTTTTTTTACGTTAAAAAAATCAGATTAATTGAGGTATAATTTATGTATAATTAAAGTCACCAAATGCATGCAGTCATGAAACCACTACCACAGTCAAGACATAGAATGTTTCTGGGGTGCCTGGGTGGCTCAGTTGGTTGAGCATTTGACTCTTGATTTTGGCTCAGGTTGTGGTCTCACGGTTAGTGAGTTCGAGCCCCACATCCAGCCTGCATGGACAGCACGGAGCATGCCTGGGATTCTCTCTCTCCCCTCTCCCCCGCTCAAGCTCTCCCTGTTCTTTTTCTCGTTCTCTCTCTCAAAATAAACCTAAAAAAAAAAAAAAAAAAGATATAAAACATTTCCTTCACCCCAAAAACTTTCCCTGTACCCCTTTGCAGTCAATTTTCTCTCTCAAGCCCCTGACAATTACTGATCAGTTCTCTGTCCCAAAGTTTTGCCTTTCCTTGAATGTCATATAAAACAGTCTTAAAGTTTTGTAGTCTTTTTTGGGTCTGACTTCTTTTACTTAGCCTAGTGATTTTGAGATCTACCCATGTTGTTGCATGAAGCAGTATTTGTTTCCTTTTTATTGCTGAGTGGTAGTCCCTTGTGTGGATAGACCACAGTTTGTTTATTTATTCACCAGTTGATGGACATTTGGGTTTTTTCCAATTGGGGGCCATTATGAATAAAGCTACTGTGAGCAGTTGAATACAGGTATTTGTACAGACGAATATTCTCAATGCACCTGGGTAAATATTTAGAAGTAGGATTGCTGAGTGGACAGTAGGTAAATGATCACTTTTATAAAAAACAACCAAACTGTTTTCCAAGGAGTTGTATAGTTTTGTATTCCCACCAGCAATATATGAGAGTTATAGTTGCTCCATAGCCTCATTAGCACTTGCTATTGTCTGTCATAACATTTTTTGCCATTCTAGTGGGTATGTAGTGCCATCTTGATGTGGTTTTTAATTTACATTTCCCTGATGACCAGCCGTGTTGAACATCTGTTAACTTGCATGTGTGTGCCATTTATACTTGTTCTTTAATGAAATTTCTCTTCATATCTTGCCCATTTAAAACAATCAGGTTGTGGGGCGCCTGGGTGGCTCAGTCGGTTGAGCATTTGACTTCAGTTCAGGTCATGATCTCACGGTTCGTGGGTTCAAGCCCCGCATGGGGCTCTGTGCTGAACACTTGCTCAGAGCCTAGAGCCTGCTTCAGATTCTGTGTCTTGTTCTTTCTCTCTCTCTCCCCCCACTGGTCCCCGCCCCCGGCTCATGCTCTGTCTCACTTTGTCTCTCAAAAATCAATAAATGTAAAATAAAAAAAAAAAAATTAAAATAAATAAATAAGTAAATAAATCAGGTTGCCTTCCAGGGTTACCTGGGTGGCTGAGTCAGTTAAGCATGTGACTTCAGTTCAGATCACAATCACACAGTTCGTGGGTTCGAGGCCCACGTCGGGCTCTGTGCTGACAGCTTGGAGACTGGAGCGTGCCTCAGATTCTGTGTCCCCCTCTCTCTGCCCCTCCCCCACTCGCACTCTGTCTCTCTGTCTCTCAAAAATAAATAAACGTTAAAATTATTAAATAAATAAAAATTAAAAATCAGGTTGTCATCTTATTGAGGCAGAAGAAGTATGGATGATGTCTGTGGAGTGACCCTATAGGGTAGAGGCTGGAGATGTGGGTGGTGTAAGAATTCACCCAAGGCAGAACAAAGGAGATAGAAGTTTATTGAATACACTGCAAGAGAACTTCGGGGCAGGATAGCAAAGGAGAGACAAGCGAGTAGGCAAAGTTGGGGGACTGGATTTAAGCGGGTGGGAAGTGAAGAGGCATGGGAACATACGGAATTTTCCTTTTTGGTACTTGTGCCTCGTCATAAGTAGCCCATTGGTCAGCTAGGGCTTATGGATATTTTGAGGTGGGTCTTCCCATTTGCATTCAGCTCCATAGTCACCATGGACCCTTTTACCTTACTCAGGTTTCCTTTGGTCGAGCCTGTTGCCTAAAAGTGACCTCCGCATTGTCTTTTATCAGATATGTGTTCTCTAAATATTTTCTTCTGGTATGTGGCTTGTCTTTTCATTCTCTTAACAGGATCTTTTGAAGAGAAGTTTTTTTTTTTTTTTAATGTGTATTTATTTTTGAGGGAGAGCGAGTACACACAAGTGGGGGAGAGACAGAGAGAGAGAGAAGGAGACACAGAATCTGAAGCAGACTCCAGGTTCCCAGCTGTCGGCTTAGAACCTGGCGTGGGACTTGAACCCATGAGCCGAATGATCATAACCTGAGCCAAAGTTGGACGCTTAACCGACTGAGCTACTCAGGCACCCCAAAGAGCAGAAGTTTTTAATTTTGATGGAGTTTAATACTTTTGTATTTTATGGTTTATGCTTTTTGTGTTTTATCTAAGAAGTCTTTGCTTAACCCAAGCTCATAAAGATTGTCTCTGTATTTTCTTCATATGGTTTATAATTTTAGCTCTTACATTTAGGCCTATGGTTCATTTTTGAGTTAATTTTTGTGTATGGTGCAAATTAAGGATCAAGGTTTTATTTATTTATTTATTTTTGCATATGGATATTCCGTTGTCCCAGGATAGTTTGTTAAAAAGAGTATGCTTTCAACATTGAATTATCTTGGCCCCTTTGTTACATCATTGCTTTGAAACCTTTCTTCTTCCCTAATATAAAACATTTAGTGTTAGGTTTCTTGAAGAATTGCATTAGCTGCCTCCCTTAGGTTGTGCTTTCTTTTTCATTCAGTTGAAGACATTTCTTTGTGAAGTTTGTTTATTTTTTGCTTATTTATTTTGAGAGAGAGGAAGAGTGCCTGTGGGCACTCACATGAGCGGGAGATGGGCAGAGAGAGAGGGAGAGGGAATCCCAAGCAGGCTCCGTGCTGTCAGTGCAGAGCCCAGTGTGGGGCTCGATCCCATGAACCATGAGCCAAGATCAAGAGTTGGATGCTTAACCGACTCAGTCAGCCAGGCACCCCAAGATATTTTTCTAATTTCCCTTTCACCCATGGCTTATTTATAAGTTTTTTAATTTCCAAATATTTGGGAAGTTTCTAGATATTTTTCTCTTAGAGATTTCTAACTTAATTCCATTATGGTCAGAGAACATAACAAGGTATGATTTCAGTCCTTTTAAATTTGTTGAGACTTATTTCATGGCCCCAAATATTCTTAAACTACTCAACCTTTTTAAAAAAATTGTTTCTTCTTCATTAGTTTATATCTAAAAGTGACAGTTTACCAAATTACTATCTGGCCTATTATTTATAAAAGATCATGAGTTACAATTGTACCTTACCTAATTGTTGTGAATGTTATTTTATGGTATAAGTAATTTTACTGTGTAATGCTGTGTTGGTATTTGCTATTTTTGCCTTGTTGTAACCACAGATTTGTAAGCTATTCTTCTGTTTTCGTGCTTTTCGTAGGTCTAAGATCTGGCAAGCTTGGCGAGCAATGTGAGGCAGTTGTTCGCTTTCCCAGGCTCTTTCAGAAGTATCCATTCCCTATTCTCATCAATTCCGCATTCCTAAAGTTAGCTGACGTTTTCAGAGTTGGGTAAGTCTTTTTAAAGCCTCGGCATCCTAAAGTATTTGTTCACGTTTCTTTGTTTAATATTGTGGTCTTTATTCTTTTTGCGCTTTAGGACTTCCACGTGGTCAGTGACCATTTTAGTGGATGCACATGGCAGTTTGCAACACTTTTTGGTGTGAAATATAATGGTGTTTTAAGCACAAATGAAGTCACAAGTCAGAGGGTACTTCTTTGGGGAACAGGATAAATCAAATTAAGATGATCTTAATGTATTGTTGTATATTTTGGAAGTGTCTGATTTGCACAGGTTGTTTTGAGAAGTTTCTGACTTAATATTTTGTAACACAAGATTGCATGTTACTGTGAGGTTCCTAAAACATGGGAGCAGTGGATAAATCCCTGCTGGTTGGTTGGTTTGTTTTCTCCCCACCAGTCCCTTCTACTTCTTTCCACCATTTTTCATGCACTCAGGTACTTATATACACACCGAGTCAGACTTGAAGGAGAAGAGATTTGTAGAATTAGCTTGCTAGAAGAGGAAGACCATCTGAGCTCCCGGCCATGGTTATAATACAATTGAAGAGATGAGGTTCATCTCTACAGCTTCTCTTTCTGACTCTACCCTCTTGGTGTCTGGCCTCAGAACTGTAGGCATTGCTAACTGCTTATGCTTCGTATTCAAAGCATAGGCTTCAACTCTTTTAGCGATGAGACAAAAAAATGATAAGATTGAAAAACATTGCCCCGTTGCTAACATTTAAAATCATGTGTTGCTTTGACTCCTAATTACATATTACTTTTCCTAAGGTGGTCTCATTTACCTTTTCTCTGCTTCTTCGTAGAAACAATTTCCTGAGGTTGTGTGTCCTTAAAGTTACTCAACAGAGTGAGAAGCATTTGGAGAAGATTCTAAATGTGGATGAATTTGTGAAGAGAATTTTCTCTGTGATTCATAGTAACGATCCTGTGGCAAGAGCCATCACACTCCGGTATACTCTGTTGCTATAATGAATCCACAAGATTGTTTGGGCTGTAATTATGTACTCAAGAAAGGCAGTATTTTTTCATTTTGGATGGTACTAATTTATTTTTTCAATTAAGACTCCAGGCAGAAATATGGTAACCATCCCAATCTATACATGCTTTTCAGTTACCATCTATGATACTGTTTGGTTGTGAATTATTGCCTAACTTGTGTGTTTGAAACATTCCTTTTCCTAAGTTGGTGTTCTGATCAGATAACTTGGATCTGAATCTAGCTTAGCCTCAGCTGATTTTGAGCTCTTCCTGACTTTGTTCTGTTTCAAGTCAGTTTTTGTATTCATCCGTGGTTATGTGCTCATTTTTTAAAAAAAATTTTTTTAAATGTTTTATTTTTGAGAGAGAGAGAGAGAGAGAGAGAGAGAGAGAGAGAGAGTAAGCTGAGGAGGAGCACAGAGAGGGAGACACAGAATCCAAAGCAGGCTCCAGGCTCCGAGCTGTCAGCACAGAGCCTGACATGGGGTTCAACCTCATGAACTGTGAGATCATGACCTGAGCTGACATTGGATGCTTAACCGACTAAACCACCCAGGCGCCCCTGTTACGTGTTCATTTTTATATGCAGTCATTTGTATTTGAACCCCTTGGAGAATGCCAGATACAACTACTGTTGTTTGTTCAGCCTTTTCTTTCTTGGCATCTAAAAAAAATTTTTTTTTTAATTCTGTCAGAATTTTATACTATAAGCCTTCTATCCAGTTTCAACCATATTTTCTTTTTAGGTCTGCTGTCTATGGAATGTATGTGTAATGTTTAGACTTTTGAAATTGACTTTCCTAAATTATAGGGCTCATTTCTGACTTGCCTTGTTCAGACAATCCTCTTTTTAGCCAGGAAGTCTAGGATGTCACTTTTTCCCTAAGTTTTTCCATCAGGAGCCAGCGCTTCCCTCTTGTTCAGGATTAAGTGCTTTTGTCATTCCTCATCCTTTTGAGTGATTAAATTTTGAGCACAGTGTGATATTTTAAAGACAGTAAATTGGCTTTATCTTTTAAAAACCATACATAAAAGATTTAAAGATATCTTACCTTTTTGTTTGTTTGTTTTTGAGAGAGAGAGTCAACACTCACACACAAGTGAGGGAGGGGTAGAGAGAGAATCCCAAGCAGGCTCCACGCTGCCAGCACAGAGCCCCATGTGGGGCTCAGTCTCACAAACCGTGAGATCATGACCTGAGCCGAATCAAGAGTTAGATGGATGCTTAACTGACTACCCAGACCCAAGATATTCTTACCTTTTGATTCAGCAAATTCACTTACAGAAATTGTTTGCTATAAATCATTTTTAAAAGTTGGTGGTTATATGTATACAGATGATCATAGTATCATTTTTGTAAAAGGTGAAAAATGATGTGTCGATACGGGAATAGTTAATTTATGGGCCACTGTATACCTTTTAAAGAATGAAGTAAGTATGTGTTTAACATAGAGATACTAAGTTAAAAAAAACAGTCAAGTGATGTTCATTTTATTAACTCATTTTTGTCTATAATATTAATATATGTGTTTATACAGGCTCAGAAAAAAATCTGAAGGAATATATACTGTTAACAGTGATGAGTTTTGTCAGGGGTCATTGGGCTATGGATTACAAGAGACTTCCGAGTGGTTTTGTAATGTTTGAGTTATTTTCCACATGTATACATTATTTATTTATTTATTTTGATCAGAAGACAAAAAAAAAGAGAGAAAAAATAGAATGTAAATAGGGGAAAGATTTCATAAATAATTTAGACCTAGTTTGAATATTTTGAGAAGAATATAGATTAATATTTGAATATTCCATTCATTTTGCATGCTTGCCCTTTCTAAGTCATGGCAACTGGGCTTTGCCACAGTTCTTCATTGAGATTTCTAGAAAGCTTCCAGAGAGGATTTACTTATTTAGATCACTTTAAAGGGAAAAAATTCAGATTGAAGTAATAGGTTTCAACATTAACACTTGATGCAAAAAGTACTAAAAGAAATTTGAGCTAAGAATGTTATGGAATCCAGTTGCCATTTAAAATGTAGTACAATAAGAAGGTCTTCAGATAGATAAGGCCTCAGATGTTTTTGCCAAATATAGGGACCTGTTTTGAAAACATTCTTGGCATAGGCACTTTAGGAAGAGGATAAAGAGCTTGATGATTGGGAATAAGGGGTGATCAGATCGTTTTCTAAAGTTTGCAGAATTGTAAATACCAAACCAAAAAAAAAAAGTGTTTTTATAATAACTCAAAACTGAAAGTGTAGTATCAATACAGTATGAGGATATCAAACACTTTTTACAAAAATAGAACATTTTTGAATAGCCTTAGAAATTTTTTTCATGATTTCATTGTTTTTTCATCATATAAGAAATGACTTAAAGTAAAAAAGTATTTTTTAATTTAGTGTATTATTTAATATTACATTATAAAGTTTTAAAAATACAATCTTTTATATTTGCAAATGACATATCAGATAAAGGGTTAGTGTCCAAAATCTATAAGAACTTATCAAACTCAACATCCAAAAAACAAATAATCCAGTGAAGAAACGGGCAAAAGACACGAATAGACACTTTTCCAAAGAAGACGTCCAGATGGCCAACCGACACATGAAAAAATGCTTAACATCACTCATCATCAGGGAAATACAAATCAAAACCACAATGAGATACCACCTTACACCTGTCAGAATGGCTAAATTAACAACTCAGGCAACAACAGATGTTGGTGAGGATGCGGAGAAAGAGGATCTCTTTTGCGTTGTTGGTGGGAATGCAAGCTGGTGCGGCCACTCGGGAAAACAGTATGGAGGTTCCTCAAAAAATTGAAAATAGAACTACCCTATGACCCAGCAATTGTACTACTAGGCATTTATCCACGGGATACAGGTGTATTGTTTCGAAGGGACATATGCACCCCACTGTTTATAGCAGCACTATCAACAGTAGCCAAAGTATGGAAAGAGCCAAAAAGTCCATCGATGGATGAATGGATAAAGAGGTGGTACACACGCACACACACACGTGCGCACACACACACACACACACACACACACACTGGAGTATTACTCGGCAATCAAAAAGAATGAAATCTTGCCATTTGCAACTATGTGGATGGAACTAGAGGGTATTATGCTAAGCAAAATTAGAGAAAGATATCATATGACTTCACTCATATGAGGACTTTAAGAGACAAAGCAGATGAACATAAGGGAAAGGAAGCAAAAATCATATAAAAACAGGGAGGGGGACAAAGCATAAGAGACTCTTAAATATGGAGAACAAACAGAAGGTTACTGGAGGGCTTGTGGGAGGGGGGATGGGCTAAATGGGTAAGGAGCATTAAGGAATCTACTCCTGAAATCATTGTTGCACTATGTGCTAACTAATTTGGATGTAAATTTAAAAAAAATTAAATTAAAAAAATATAAAAATACAATCTTTTAGAAATTATAAAGAAAACTAATTTTGCGCTTCAGCAAGTAACAAACACATATCATTTACTGCTTATGTAAGAAAAAGCATGATTTGTCAATAAAAAAATTTAAATCACATGTTTGACTTGGGACTAAATATATTAAAATGTAGATTCCTTTCTTTTCCAGTAACACTTTACTATAAATTTTAACAAAAGAGCAAAAAACTTTTTCTAATGCATTTCCTAGTAAATTACAGACCGTACACTTTCCTTTGGATACTTTAGCATGCGTATCATTAGCTAGAGTTCAGTTCGTTTACAGGGTTATCTGGTTCTTTAATGTCAGTTAATTTACTGAGTACTGACAGATGCTTCAAGTAACTCCAACCACTATCAAGGTATAGAACTTACTCCAGAATATTCCTTCATGCCCCATCCTACTCACTTCTCTCGTCCACCTCCCCAGAGGCCACTGCTGGTCTGAGTTTTTCCTGTTACCTAGATAAGTTTTCATCTGTTTTCAAATGTCATATAAGTGGCCTCATACAGTGGGTATCCTTTTGTGTAAGGCTTCTTTTCGTTTTTTGATATTAATCCATTTTGTAGGTCATTAATTTGTTTGTTTTTATTGCTGAGTACTTTTCCATTGTGTGACAGTAACAGTTTATTTGTTCTCTTACTGATGAACTCTTAGGCTCTTTCCAATTTACAGCTATCATAAGTAAAGTTGCTATGAACCTTCTTGTCCAAGACTTGTGAACATGCTTCCCTTTCTGACAAATATATACTTAGGAGTGAAATTGCTGAACCATAGGGTAGGTGTATATTTAATTTTATAAGAAACTGCCAAGCCTTTTTCCAAAGCGATTTTAACCATTTTATATTCTGACCAACAGTATGTGAGTTCTGGTTACTTCACCTTCTTGCCAGCCTTTGGTGTGTCTTATCTTCTACATTAGCCATTCTGATGGGTGTGTAGCAGTTTTGATTTGCGTTTCCCTGATGGTAATGATGTTGAGCTTTTTCTCACGGTTTTTCTCTCTCTTTTTGGGGAGTAGTTGTTCAAATCACTTGCCCATTCTTTTGTTAGATTGTTTAGATTTTAAGATTTTACTTGTCTTTTTATTACAGAATTGTAGGATTTCTTGATATATTCTCAATACCAGTCCTTTGTCAGATGCATGTTTTATGTATCATATTTAAGAATAGACAGAAACTTCTTTTAGGGCCTGAATGCCATGAACAGAATTACTACCATTTTTTATACTCTTCATTAAGTTATGTCTCAACATAATTGTTTCTTATGTTTTCTGTCTGTAACTAAAATAATGTATGCCTCAGAATAAAGAAAGTTCCAAACTGGGTAACTGTCAAAACCACCCCAGATGCTGGCAGTGTAAAGCCAAGTGAGTAGGCTGTGAGTGTGCTCATGTTATAGCCACTAACCACTGTACATATGCTTTTAGTTTATACCACGAGGTCTTCAAAATATTCTGCTTTTAAAATGGAAAAGTAATTTAAGTACTTTTGTAATTAAAAAAAAAAAACAAAGATGTCAGCATTTTGAAACCCCATTTGGGAAACAGCGGCCTGCTCAACTGAAGAGAAGTTTGGCTGTATGCATAGGGAGAACTGTTTTGGTCCCAACTCACATTCTGATGTGCTGACATTTCATAAATCACTTTCCCTGCTGTAAAATGAGAAAAATGATACCTGCCCTAATGGATTCACTTATTTCCTATGTGGCAAAATGCAACACATGCCAAAAAAAAAAAAAGTTTTCAGTCACCATAGAAATGTAAAGAAACTGGCTGTTAAAAATCTATCTTTGAAATGTATGAAGCATATTAGTGATTATATATTCATTCCTTCTATCATGAAATGCTTGATTATAATACGAAGCATATTAGTGATCATATATTCATTCCTTCTATCATGAAATGCTTGATTATAATACTTTTTTTTATAAATAAAAAGATATAATACAGAAATGATCTTAACATTTTATAGGAACATGATTTTTCATTGAAGAGCCTGGTAATAGCACAATGAAAAACTGAAAAACGAGTCTGTTGAGAAAAACAAAGTCTACAAAGAAAAGATGGGGCTGGTAAATGATAGATCAACATTAAGTACCCGTTGAGTAGAAAGTTTGTTGTGTGTTTTAAGGAACATAGATTTAAGTGAGAACTCTGATCGCAAGGAGACTGCTTTCTAGAAGAATGTATTAATAAGATTAAACTCATGAAGAAAAGCAAAAAGTGATGTCTCTCAAACGCTAAGGAGTTTTTAGAGTCAGAATGATTTAAACTTAAAAAGGAGAAAGGACAAGGAAGAGATGATATTTCAAAGATGTTTTCTTTTTTTACCCATTACTTTAGACTTACCTATTAAAACAGGGGTGCCTGGGTGGCTCAGTTGGTTAATAAACATCCGACTCTTGATTTTGGCTCAGGGCATGATCTCACGGTTCGTGAGTTTGAGCCCCGGGTCAGGTTCTGCTCTGACAGCGCAGGGCTTGTTGGGATTCTCTCTCTCTCTCACTTTTGCTCTCACTCTCTCTCAAAAATATTTTTTAAAAATCTAGACTTATCAAAGCAAATGGAAGGAGAAGAAGCTGGAAGGTATTTATAACGTTTGAAATGTAGTGCTACAAGTTATTTATAATATTACCAGAAATATCTTCAGAAAGTAGTGACCAGTGGGATTATGCTTGTTTTGCCCTTTTATATTTAAATAGCAACAAACTGTTAATCCAAATGTGTCAATATTAGCCTAATCTCATTTTCTCTTGTATAAAATATATCACAAGCCATTTATTTCTTTTGAAAAATATCTATGTAATTTCAAAACTTTATTTTCAAATTGAATACAAATCACATATTTAGTCTGTTTTAGTATTTTGTTTTGTATAAACTCTAACACTTCTGTCCAGTCAAACCTCCATAAGATAGTGATGGCGTGTCAAGTTGGAAGGTACTTAGGACATTGACTTAGACAAAGGTTGTCCCTGTAAGAATTCTGTTTTGTTCATTGCAGTGTTTTGCAGCCCTCTAAAATCCATGCCTTTCTGCTGAAAACATCTTTCAAGCTCTACCTTCTGTAGTTTATGTTACAAACAATAGATTTTTTTTTCTCTTACCCAAATTGGCAGTTTATTATAAAGTAGCCTGTGTTTTTCCAGACTCTACCTTCCTCACCCTCTCAGACTCCGATATGAGCCCCAGGGAATATCCTCTACCTCTTTTCTCTTGGTGTTGAAGACAGATTTGAAGATCATGCTATCAGTATTTGCTGATGTGGAAAAAAAAAATTGGAAATCTTACTTTTTTTACATTGTGGATCTGCTTAATAGCAAAAATGTTGCTCTGCTAAAATGGACTTACTTATATAGAACATTGGAAAATTGGTATTTTGATGCTTTAATAATTCAGAAGTTTCTGGGCTCCACTTGGTACCTGGAATGTACTTCAGGATGATAATTTTAAATTTTGCTTATGTTAGATAAGCCATGTTAATTTTTCTGACATATTGGAGTATGGAAAAGTGTTTAGAATTTGAGTCACTGCTTGGTTCCTAAAACTGATGCTTTATTAACCTGAGGTTTAAGGAATTACCTACAAATTTTAATTTTGGTATCTGGCTTTGCCTTGCTTCTTCCTCTCTTGATTTTTAGCTTAAGGTATTTCTGTTATTCTTGGGTTTCTTTTTCTCTGTAGGATGTTGGGAAGTCTGGCATCAATAATTCCTGAGAGGAAGAATGCTCATCATAGTATCCGGCAGAGTCTGGATTCACATGATAACGTAGAAGTTGAAGCTGCCGTTTTTGCTGCTGCAAACTTTTCTGCACAGTCAAAGTAAGCATCAGCCTTTTAATAATTTGGCTTCCCTAGAAGAGGTTTTGAAGGAATAACTCATCACTGTACATAAACACTAAGAGGAAAATATAAATGGCGAGGCATATTTTCCAAGAGAGTTTACATCATGTTGGGGAAACAGAACCTCAGTACATGTAATAGAAAAGTACATATGTTGGCATTAGCTGTAATAAATGAGAATTTCCAGAAGGACAGATCAGCACAGATTGGAGTAGTTAGGGAGGGCTTCATTGAGGAACAGAAGTTCTGTCCACCGAGGCACCCTCCCCAAACATACACGGGTCGGATGCTCAATTGCTACTTTCCTGTTGTCTCTTCAAGGTTGGCTGTTTGGCATTAGAGCTGTGGATAGTTTGACAGAGATAGTAAACTCGAGCTGAAACCAGGTTTAACCTATTTGGGATGTCATATCCTACACTATTATCTTGTAGGACAGTTTTTTTTTTTTTTTTTTTTTTTTTTGGATGCAGTGTTGACCATGATTATGTTACTGTTTGACTTGTTAAATTACTCTCTCTAAAAAAATATATTATCCCCTTTACTGACTGATAATCAAAAGTAGCTTTGCTCTGGAGGACATTTTGGTATGCATTTTGCCTTAAACATGTCCATCCTTTTTCCCCTTAAGTGGACCTATAAAATCCACTTCTGAGAACTTATCCCAAGGAATCAGCAAAGTGTACTGATAATTATTTGCAAGGATGCTAGTTGCAATGTTATAAAAACAAAAAAGATTAGTAGCAACCTAACTTCTAACCAATGTATGTAGATAAATATGATCATACAATGAAGTGTTGTATCAGTTCTTAACAAATATATTTTAGAAATGTATTTGAAAACAGGGTACATCATAGCTTATGGGATAGTATAGAATATATTTTTTAAGAAACGTGTGTTTGTATTGATGGAATGGAAAAAGACAAAGGATATATAGATCAAATATTGTCTCTGGGTGATAAATTGGTATCTTATTTTAATTTTACCTTTTATAAATTTCTGTGTATACTGTCAGGAGCAGGTTTGGACTTTATAATCAGATGAATGATGTTATTTTTGAAATTAAAAAATAGCATTTCCTATTAAGAATCTCTGCTAAATTTGGATAAAACTTGAAATAATCACCAATTTTCTTTATTCAGATTTTAGCTATATGAGTATTCATTTCTTCAGCTGCTCCTATCAAACCTTCAGAATCATAGGATTATTCATTGGAAAAGGAGAATGGAGAATAGAAAGCATGTAATTTTTAATGTACTGCTCAAAATTAGTAGGTGTGGCAGTAATTGAGGAAGAGAAATATCTGAGTAAATACAATTCTTATTTGTGCTTTTGAAAACTAATGTTTTTTTTTCTTATTGAGAGTAATTACTATTGAGAGAACTTTTTAAAAATTATTTTTATTGGATAAGAATTATATCTAGTGAATGGTTATCTGATTACCACTGACAAAGTGTCAGTACTTTATAATCTGAGTAAATTTGCTACTTTCTGTAACTCCAAAATAGTTTTTTCTTTTTTTTTTTTTTTTTTTTAATTTCTAATGTTTGTTTATTTTTGAGACAGAGAGAGACAGAGCATGAGCAGGGGAGGGACAGAGAGAGAGGGAGACACAGAATCTGAAACAGGCTCTAGGCTCTGAGCTGTCAGCACAAAGCCCGACGTGGGGCTCAAACTCACAAGCCGAGAGATCATGATCTGAACCGAAGTCAGACGCTTAACCCACTGAGCCACCCAGGTGCCCCTCCAAAATAGTTTTCTTTTTTTTTTTTTTTTTTTAAATTTTTTTTTTCAACATTTATTTATTTTTGGGACAGAGAGAGACAGAGCATGAACGGGGGAGGGGCAGAGAGAGAGGGAGACACAGGATCAGAAACAGGCTCCAGGCTCTGAGCCATCAGCCCTGAGCCCGACGCGGGGCTCGAACTCACAGACCGCGAGATCGTGACCTGGCTGAAGTCGGACGCTTAACCGACTGCGCCACCCAGGCGCCCCTCCAAAATAGTTTTCTAAATTTAGTTTCTAAATTTAGATGATAGATTTGTAATTTAGCGATTATATTTGATTTAATGAGAATCATCTTTACTTCAGATTTTCTCTTATGTTATAATCAGAAGCCAATTTTACCAGCCACGGAATTTCTAATCTGTTTTAGAAAAGATTAAGACCAAATAACATAGAAACATGATTCTTTGTTTATAGAATTGGTGACCAGTAAACATTTAAATTGACTGTTTATGTAGAAGCAGTTATTAATGTAAAAGGTTTCAATATGATATAATTTGTGATGTTTAAAAATACCAAAATAGCACAGTAGGGAAGGCTGAAGGGCTTATCAAAATGTATCAGAGTGTAAAATTGTATGATGAACTGTATCTTTTTGAGATTAGCGTTTACCTCTTCTTCTGAAATTATGACAGACCTGGCCTGAGATCAGATAGCTCAACCAGTATTGATGGGTTTTTGTCTTAGTATCTCTATCAATTTTGGATCTTAAATGGATTAGAGCAACTGGCCAAATAAGACCTTAAGAATTTATTTAACACTGTTCTCCCCCTGTCTAGTATCATAATCACATCTCACTTGTTCTAAAAAAGGTTAGGATTTTATATATTTAAAGAGCTAGTCACGGGGTCACAAAGCAGGAGTTGGAAACCCAAATGCCTTCAGAGAATGGGGATGCATTGTCAATGAGAAAGGTGCCCTCTTGTGGCCACTGTGCTGAACTGAATAGTGCACTTGCCATCTGAAAGTGGTAGTTGCATGCCCCTTGGCCCCAGCTGATTGTGACAGGGCAGGAATGTAGGTGCAATGTTGTGAGATCTGACTTTTTTTTTGGGGGGGTGGGGACTGGAAAATCTGATTATTCTGTTTATAACCTTATTACCATACGAGACTATATATTTTTAACGTACATTCTTAGTGTTGACATTAAGAATTTTAAAAAGTGTTACTGGATAAGTGAAAGGAAAGAAAGAAAAGAAAAGAAAGGAAAAGATAAGAAAACTGCAGGCTTCTAATTTGCAGTTCATTGGCCCTAAAGCCCTGTAACAGATTTTTAAATTTTGAGTTGCATAAAAGTTATATAGTTAGTGAAAAAAATTCTTCTTGAATATCCACCATATCCAGATAACTATTCTAAGCACCCAGGAATACAGGGGTAGAGAAGATCATGGCCCTATTGTTATGTAAACACAGAATAGTTTTAGATGCGTGTTAATATATGAAAAACTAAAACCATTTTGTGATAAAAATAATTTCATCATTGTGATAATGACCTGAATGAACTGCTTTAAGTAGGGTGATCAGGGAAGACCTCTCTGACGAGTGACATTTGAGCTGAAACTGGGTGATAAAGAGGCAGCAAGTGAGAGGAAGAATATTCTAAGAAGAAGGGATAACAAGTATGAGAGCATTCTGAAATGTGGATGAGTTGTATATACAGACCTGATACACCTTTTACCTTATACCTAAAAGACATTTATAACTTAACTTTTTCTTATCAAATGTGAAATTGTTATCTTAGAACAGTAGTTTTCAAACTATTTGGTATTAGAATCTCTTTACACTTTTCAAGCATTATTGAGGTCCTCAAAGAGCTTGTTTATGTGGACTACAGTGATTGATATTTACACTATTAGAAATTTAAATGTCTAAATTTTTAAAGTACTTATTAATTCATTTTTAAAATAACAGTTCTCTAAAGATGTTAATGTAAAAATACTGCTATGAAAATAATTATTTTCCAACATAAAAAAGCAGTTTTGTGAGATGAGTAGCATTGTTATACCTTTTTTGGAAATCTCTTTAATGGCTGGCTGGATTCTAATATCTGTTTCTGTACTCAACATTTCTGCTGGCAATATGTTATTTTGGTTAAAGTGTATGAAAAAAATCCAACCTCACACAGATATATAGTTGGAAAAGAAAGGAATATTTTTATTTATTTATTTTATTATAGGGGTTTTATTTTATTTTTAAACATGAAATTTATTGTCAAATTGGTTTCCATACAAGACCCAGTGCTCATCCCAACAGGTGCCCTCCTCAATACCCATCACCCACCCACCTCCCCCTCCCACCCCCCATCAACTCTCAGTTTGTTCTCAGTTTTTAAGAGTCTCTTACGTTTTGGCTCCCTCCCTCTCTAACCTCTTTTTTTTTTTTTTTCTTCTCCTCCCCCATGGTCTTCTGTTAAGTTTCTCAGGATCCACATAAGAGTGAAAACATATGGTATCTAAGAAAGGAATATTTTTAAAGGCTTGATAGGTAATTACGGATATTTTTCTTTGATGCTATACCAAAACCAGACAAGTGTGGTTTCTTAAAATTAAACTACAGCGTGGGCTCTAAAACCGTATCCATGAACTTGTACTTTATTACGCTGAAATCCATTGGAATCTCTTACCCATGTCTGGTTTTATAACTTATGCATTTGTCTTTTGGAAAGTATTGGTTCACTGTGTTATGCACATTATCCAAATGTTGACGCACCTCACTGTATCATATCTGAGGTTCACATTTGTTACTCTCACCACCGATCTCATCAGGAAAGTCTTTAAATATCAAGCTGTCAAACTCATGGCCATGGTTGCAAGTTTTCTGAAATCCTGATTTTTGCTTAGAAGTTCAGATTGGCAAAAAATTTTCCCCTGTTATTTTCTGTGAATTTACAAGCTGGCTTTATTTGTCTTTTGAGAAAATGTCTACCAAATAGCCATGTCTGAATAACCATGAAGTTTTATGAAAAAAATGGCTAACTCATATCATAATTGAAACAGTTGCTGGGGACTTATCCTGGAGACATCCAGTGTGTACTTTATGTGTGCCTTCCATTTTGTCCGATAATATTAAAAAGACACTTGCTCAAGGGTTGAAATTCAATAAAATTAGTAATTTCCACTGTTTTATCAGGGACATTTGTAAGCACATCTGACTTCCTTTCTTCCTTTTCATGTGAGTGTGCAGCAGTCAGCAGTGCAATGACCGTAGTTCAGTTTGGGGACACTGCCTTGGCTCTTGGTGAGGTGCTAGCAATTTCAATCGTTACTTTGGTACCAGTGGTGAAGATGGCAGCATTGGTGTTCCAGAGAAGCCAGAAGATTTAAAAACAACCAAAAAAAAGTTACTCACTTTGAAAATTTCAGCACAAATCATGTTGATTGCCCAGAGTTCACATAAAAGACGAGGTTTTATGATTAGGTGATGCTGATACAACCAGAAGAGCATGTCTCGCCATGTCTGTTGATTTGTCCATCTGTATGCAGAAATAAAACTCTGCAGTTGAGCTGTTACTTAGTCTTCCTGTTTGCAGCTAAATCTTTTATTTCATAAATTACTCTAATGTTGAAAAGTGGCAGTGCCTTGACTTCTTTTACTGACTTTTCATCCAGGTTTTCAGCATTGTCAATGCTCAGCTGCACATGACTCTTATGTTAGGTGCACTTCTCCAGCCAGTGCATTATAACTCACCCTGTTCTTATTTTTGGTTTGAAAATCAATATTTTGCTTTTAAAGAGCCCATTTAAAATAGTCTTTTTTAAAAAATGCTAAATAGTCTCAAAATGAAACCAAGAGTTAACTGGTACCGTAATACATTTTGAAATGTTTTATATCATGAGGCACGATAAGTTAAATTATAAACATCTAAAAAATCAAGGATAGCTTTAGTCTTATTTTTTTTATTTACAATTTTGCTTTCCTTTAGAATAGGTTCTTTCTTTCCACACATTAGAAAACTCTCTGATCTGTCAGTTTTAGCTTTTTTCAGCATCTTTAGACCTAGACAGTACAGGTTGTGTTGAGAAAACGAGCCTTCTAATCTCTGGCTAGTGATTTTTTTTTTTAATTATAAAAAAAGACTTTGCAAATAAACTTTATTTTATTTTGTAATAAAATATTATTGAATTCTGAAAAAAAAGCAACTTTAGATAAAATTTTAGGAAAATCTTTCAAAATTTAATGTAAAACATGACAGTGTGTACTTCCTGATATGTTTCTCTATAAACATAAGGAAAACCTCAGGATTTCAAAATAATGATGAATGATAATGAGATTCTAAAGATAATAATAGATATAGTCAAGGGACGCCTGGGTGGCTCAGTCAGTTAAGTGTCCCACTTTGGCTCAGGTCATGATCTTGCAGTTCATGAGTTCCAGCCCTGCGTGGGGCTCTGTGCTGACAGCTCAGAGCCTGGAGCCTGCTTCAGATTCTGTGTCTCTCTCTCTGCCTCTCCCTGCCTCATGCTCTCTCTCTCTCTCTCTCTCTCTCTCTCTCTCTCTCAAAAATAAACATTAAAAAAAAAAATAGATACAGTCAAATATAGTAACAACACAGGAGAATTGAGAACAAACTGAGTTAATCTCAGAGAATGTGTTCATATACTAAACCTACTACCTTGGAAAATTCTAGAAAACACAAGAATGCACAATTACACATTCCATTAGCTGTCAAGAGATGGTGTCATTATGCATCATGTAGCCTCTGGAAAACACTGAGCTTATGAGAGAATGAAACTGAAAATGGCAAATATCTTAATGGCAGGAAATATTTTATGTGGACATCCACTGAACTGCAGAGGGGAAGTATTTTATGTCTTAACATGTCATTTATCATGGCTAAATGAGCCAAGCTTGATCATATTATCTGTATCATATTTCCTTACATATGATGTAATGTCCTATCCCAAATATTCATGTTATTAATAACTTTTGCAACAGTCATATTTTTGTTAAGACAGAATCAAAAGCAGCCCCTTGGAAAATACTTTACATGTATATAATATTAAAAAAAACCCCAAACATGGCTAACTTTAAATAGTTCAGCTCTTGGTAAGATTCTGCCCATATTTCCTACCACTTTTCTATTTCATAATTAGTCTACTTTTCTAAAACTTAGAATATTTAAAATCTATTTTATTGCTTGTATAGTCAGCTTATGGTATTAAAAGCTTCTCATAATTAAAAGCCTTTCCTAAAACATCGCAAACTGAGATAGTGACCTCGAATCTTTTAGACAGTGGGGCTCGGTGATGCAGGATGCGTGCAGCAGCACTCGTAAGTCAGAGCATCGTTCCTTGAACGCCACTTGAGAATAGTGTTGACAGAGCCGTTCGCTGGTGGAAGTTTAGGTGTCAGTTGCAGTTCTCACCCCACCCCCTGTACCAGACCCTTGTTACGATTTGTAATATTGTGTTGATTTTGTTCTCTTTAAGTCCTTAGAAAACGTCAGCAAAGCGTAAGAGACTCTTAAAAACTGAGAACAAACTGAGGGCTGATGGGGGGTGGGAGGGAGGGGAGGGTGGGGGATGGATATTGAGGAGGGCACCTGTTGGGATGAGCGCTGGGTGTTGTATGGAAACCAATTTGACAACAAATTTCATATATTTTAAAAAAATCAATAATGAATACAATAAAATAAAGTAAATAATGTATTAAATTGGAAAAAAAAGAAAACGTCAGCAAATGTAATTTTTCTTGGTTTTAACGTTTTTGCTGTTCTCTCTTTTTTCAAAGGGATTTTGCTGTAGGAATCTGTAACAAAATCAGTGAAATGATTCAAGGTATGTGTGCTTCATTTAGTATTATGAAGTGACTTACTGGGATTTGTATTAATAATAGCTGCTACCATTTATTAAGTACTTACTGTGTGCTTGTCACCATTCATTTACTTATTCATTTAAATAATATTTATTAAGCGTCTTCTAAATGCCAGAGCTGTCCTGGGTGCTTAGGATACAGTAATGAACAAAACAAAGTCCTTGCCCTCCTGTAACCTACATTCTAGTGGCAGAAGTGGGGGGGGGGGTGGCAATAGACAAATAAAAATAAAATATAACAGTTGCTATGGAAAAAAAAAGCAGGGTAGGGACAGGGAGCTCCCAGAGTAGAGTCCCCACCCCAGGGTGGAAGGGGGAGCTTTATATTTTGTATATGCTGGTCAAGGAAGGCCACTAGTGGAGTGATATTTGTGTGAGAGATGCAGATATTTAAGGGAAGAACGGTCTGATCTGGGGAGCGGAGGAGTTCGTTTCTTACTCTGTTCATGTTCCTCCAGTGTCTTCTTCCAGTTGCAGCTAAACTCAAATCCAGATTCCTTACCATGGCCTACAAGGCCCTAGTTTTCTAATCTCATCTTCCATATTACGCTTCATGTGTATTAACCCCATTTACCCTCCTGCTCATTAAAGGGGGCTCTGGGGCTCCAGCACTGCACAGCTCTAGAGAGCACCACATCCTTTGTATTTTTCTAAGTGACATTCCTTTGAGTTGTACAACTTGGCAGACGTCGACAGGTAATGCTGTTAGGTCTCTTTTACAGAAAAGGAAATGGAGCCACGTTAAAATTACCTGAAGACCAGGATACAATGGTTGAGCTTTGTCCTGTTCTCTTTTTTTTTTTTTTTTTTTTTTTTTAATTTTTTTTTCAACGTTTATTTATTTTTGGGACAGAGAGAGACAGAGCATGAACGGGCGAGGGGCAGAGAGAGAGGGAGACACAGAATGGGAAACAGGCTCCAGGCTCTGAGCCATCAGCCCAGAGCCCGATGCGGGGCTCGAACTCACGGACCATGAGATCGTGACCTGGCTGAAGTCGGACGCTTAACCGACTGCGCCACCCAGGCGCCCCTGTCCTGTTCTCTTTTATTCCTTTGTGCTTTTTTCTCACTGCCAGAAAAGGGCTCTACTGCAGAAAGCTATCATTAAAAGGATGCGTCACTCATTTGTTGAGTAGTTTTTATCAAACGCTTGCTCTGTCAGACAAGAGCTCAGCAGGGAACAGATATCACACTTGAATTAAAATAATCTAAGGTGGGTTTAAGGAAGCAACGATTTACAAAGTTGTGGGCAGGATGAACTGTAGGGGATAATGTAGTCCTGCACCCAAGGGTGCAAAGAGGGAGTGATTACCAGAAGCGTGAAGTCATGTCAAGAGGGCCACTTTGAAAAACTGACCTTCAGTGTGCTTGACCTGATGTGGCCCTGTGGAGAGGGACTCAGGGAATAAATACTCTGACGTCTTTCTTCTTCCTCCTATACCCTGCTGGGGCTCTACACTGGCTAAACTCAGACAGCGGGCAAATAGCAAGGGAGTTGGTGGAAGCTATGCCCATGACCTTCCTATGCCAGTGCGGGAGTATTGTGTGTATTTGGGTGATCGTTATTTGGGTATATTCACATGTAGAAACCCGCTAGTTTGCACACTTAAGATTCATTATTGTTTCTCAAGTTTTATCTATAGAAAATTTTAAGCAAAAGAACAGGAACTCTAGGGGGTTGAAAGAGAAAGAGGGAAAAAAAGCACAGGAGTAGGGTGGAGGAAGGCTGGAGCCCAAGATAGGGAAATGGCAGGGGAGCCTTAGTAATAAAAGCATCCTTACATTTAAGTTTAAGTTGCTTGTGTTTCTGCCAAGGAAAACCTCTTGAGTGTCCCTAAACCAGTAAAAATGTCTATCAATGCGAAAAATTCCACTGACTGCTAGGTTGAGCATAGATTTGCAGAGGAAGGAGGGAGGGATATGAGATAGGAGTCTGCCATGGGGAAAGGTGTAAGTAGGGAAAATACTTAGGAGAACTTTGCAGTAATTCAGTCTGGAGATGGTGGTGGAAGTCGGCCAGAGGGACAGCAATGGGAACAGAATGGCATCGTCAGCTGTGGCTTGTATTTTAAAGCTACGATCAATAGGATTTGCTAATAAATTTGGATGTGGGGTGTGAGAGAAGTAAGAGAATCAAGAAAGGCTCTATAATGATGCACCTGTCATATACTAAAATGGGAAAAATTTTCCCATTTTTTTGTGGGGAAGACCAGAAGTTCTCTGCGCCCCAGTAAGTACAAAATGCTTCTGACCAGACATCCCAGTGGAGGTGACCAGGAGGTAATGGGATTCGTGTATCTGAAGTTCAGGGGCAGGGTGGAGGGGTAGGAGGAGGTAGTCTTTAGCATATGGCTGATAATGGAAGCCATGGGATTATATCACCTCACTCAAGGAAAGTACTGAGGGTGAGAAGAAAAGTGTATTACCAAGCCCAAGGAATACCAGAAATTAAAGTGTGGCTAAAAGAGATGAATACAGAGAGATTGAGAAGGAATAGCCAGAAGAAGGACAAAAGCCAGGAAGAGTATGCCTTCAAGAGAGAAGAGTTTCAAAGACAGAATGGCCAGCAGTGTCAAACGCATTTGGTGCTGTAAGGATCAAAACATTAATAACATAAGCAGGATATGGCTACAGAAAGGAAACCAGGGAGTCCATACTCTGACCTCATTTTTCTCCCCTCCATCTCCTGGGGCTCTCTGCTTTGGCCAGACCTAAACAGGCCACACAGCAAGGGAGTTGTCGATGGAAGGCACCCCTGGATGTTGGAATGTTCTTATATATTCCCACTAACGGTGACTTCACAATGGGAAAACAGTGTTCCGCAGAGTATGAATTAGCTTTTGGCATATATGTGGTGAATTATGATCTACAGGTTTTTGTTCTTTATCATCACAAAGCCATGCTGCAGAAGAAAACATGTTTTTGTGTAGCTACAGTGTTGACAGCAAAAGATACGCTGGACTTAATCCTCATGGAATGCCTGCCGTGGAGGAGGTAAAAAAAGGCATTGCCACACTAAGTTCAGAGAACTTCAGAACCCCTCCACACACAGTCTGCTCACATCCAGGTCTTGACTTAGTGTTGAAGGAAATAATTAAAACTGTAAACATAATTAAATTGTAGCCATTGAGTATGTGTGTACATATGTATATGTACCGGCATGCATATATCTTTTTAGTATGCTGTGGGAAGAAATAGATAGCAAATAATAAACTTTGCTTTCTGCTGTGCCTTTTAAAGGCATTTTCTACTGTCAGCATGTAGTTTCATACTGACCAAAAAATTAATGTTAAGATAAATGCTTTGGAAGAAAACTATCAAACTTAATTGGGGGTTAGCTTTACTATAATTATCTTTGATGTCGTAAACGTAACATTAGTATACTATTTGTTTTTAAATGGTCATTTTGCTAAGTGAATCAGATCTTTTTTTCTTTTAATTTTTTTTAATGTTTATTTTTGAGAGAGAGAGAGAGAGAGAGAGAGACAGATCACAAGTAGGGGAGGGGCAGAGAGAGAGAGGGAGACAGAATCTGAAGCAGGTTCCAGGCTCCGAGCTGTCAGCACAGAGACAGATGTGGGGCTTGAACTCCTGAACCCCGAGATCATGACCTGATCTGAAGTTGGATGCTCAACCGACTGAGCCACCCAGGCGCCCCGAATCAGACCTTTTAAATGTGAAATATTATCAAGGATGATAATCAGAAACCTGTCCCTAACGATTCCTTTTGCATCCAGGGTTAGCCACACCAGTTGACTTGAAGCTGAAGTTAATCCCCATCCTTCAGCACATGCACCATGATGCGATCCTGGCGTCCAGCGCACGTCAGCTTTTACAGCAGCTGGTCACGTCCTATCCCTCCACCAAGATGGTGATTGTTTCTTTGCACACTTTTACTCTGCTTGCCGCTTCATCTTTGGTTGATACGCCTAAGCAGGTAATTTCAGTTCTCTTTAAACTGCCTTTTCTTCAGTAAACTTTCCTATTAAGTATAAACCAGGAAATTTAAGTAACCCCTAAGTTTTAACTAACTCCTAAGTTTTGATAATATTAAGGTCCCTTTCTCTGATAAAGATGACTTTAATTTCCTTTTGCTTGCTTTTTTCTTTCTGCATCCACAGTAGTAGTTCTTGGGAGCCCTTTAAGAACATGAAGTAGAAGTGAGGGCACTTGGCAGAGCATGGAGTTGGCAGTAAAGATTAAAAGGCCAGGTTCTGTGCTAGAATCTTACGAGTTAAAGGATTATAAGTATAGTTTTATGCATGAGGAGAAACTGGCCCAAACATGGACCCATAGCTAATAAGTGATAGGGCTGCAATCTGAAATGAGTCCTGTCTCAGATCTAAAAGCTTCACTAAACGGTAGTACATCCCTAATGGCAATTTCAGTGGCAGTGTTGTTCATGAATGACCTTTCTTTCATAGATTCAGCTACTATTGCAGTATTTGAAGAATGACCCTAGGAAGGCAGTAAAGAGACTTGCTATTCAAGATCTGAAATTACTTGCCAATAAAACACCACACACTTGGAGTAGGGAAAATATTCAGGTATGTAGAACTTTCAACATTAATATTTTATATAGAAAAATAATGCAACATTGTCATAAATTGTTCTACTTTCCATTTTTGTACCATCTTTGTCATCTTTTAAATGTTCGAATTTGAAAAAAAAAAATTAAGAGCAGTGTCGATACGTACGGCAGAAGTTATTTTTTAAGTGGCAAAATAAATACCTGAAACTTTTATCCTTTTGTGCATTGTTTGTTTTAGTGAGTTAGACTTTGCCTCTCAGTTTCCTGTTACTTTTCCCATAGCAGCACTAAGGCTACATGAGAAGCCCAGGAAAATCATTTATTTAATTCCTGTCTCCTTTACTCACTTTAGGGAGAACAGTTGGTGCCAGCTGTGATTTATTAGGGAGAAGGCACTGGAAGCGTAACTCAGCAAAGTATATTTTTCCTTTTTATAGAGAGGAAGGACATTCTTAAGTTTTATTTTGTAAATGCAGGAGCAGGTCTCAATCTCTAGACTTTTATTAAGGTTATTTACTTATTTTGAGAGCAAGAGAGAGAGCAGGGAAGGGACAGAGAGAGAGAGGGAAAGAGAGAATCCCAAGCAGGCTCCACACCATCAGTGCAGAGCCTGGATCCCCTGAACCGTGAGATCATGACCTGAGCTGAGATCAAGGGTCAGACTTAATGGACTGAGCCACCCAGGTGCCCCAGTCAATCTCTAGACTTTTAATGTGGCATCTTTTATAACATTTTTTAGGTCAAGTTAATGTTTTATATTTCTTCTCAAAAGAAGAAATTTGTTTATTCATTACTGTTAACAGATGCACCATTTTCTAAAAAATGTTTGAAGTGAAATGGAAGATTATTAGAATGTAACCTTTATTTTCATGGATTTTATTATCTTTTGGTGTCATCATAGCTACAGTGCAACAAAAACCTTTGAATTTCAGATCATGAAGCTAAGGTGCCGCGTTAATTTGGGTTTTTTGTTTGCAGTTTTCTAAACACGTTTCCGTATGTTGTGATTGGTAGGCCCGACTATCCCAAGAGATAAGGGCAGGTGTTAGTATTTGCATTTCTTAAGGGGACTTAATTGAGATTTTAATTAAGAGAGCTCTGTCCTCTAATGCTTTTTCCACTAAATAATACTGTCTTTCCAAGAAGAGAATGTACTCGGCTACAGTAGGGAAGCAAACCCAGTGAAAGTGTTGTATTATTCCTTCACATTTGCCTCTTTATTGTATGACACATCACACGTACAAAAAAGTATGTAAAATATGGTTTAATGGTTTAAATAATTGTAAATGAAAACAATGTAGCCACCATCCAGCTAGAAATAGAGGACTGCAGGCTCACAGACCCCTGCCACCTTCCCTCAGAACCAGAACACCTACCCAGAGGAAACTGCTATTTTGACTTTTGTGATAATCGTTTCTTCACTCTTTATTGTTTTACCACCTATATATGCTTCCCTGAAAAATAACGTTTAGTTTTTGTTTTTATTTCTTTTTTTTTTTTTCAACGTTTATTTATTTTTGGGACAGAGAGAGACAGAGCATGAACGGGGGAGGGGCAGATAGAGAGGGAGACACAGAATCGGAAGCAGGCTCCAGGCTCTGAGCCATCAGCCCAGAACCCGACGCGGGGCTCGAACTCATGGACCGCGAGATCGTGACCTGAGCTAAAGTCGGACGCTTAACCGACTGAGCCACCCAGGCGCCCCTAAAAGTTGTAGTTTTAATTTCTAATTCCTTGATTACTAAAGAAGTTGAACATCCTTTTAATATGTTTATTGATCATTTGGATTTCCTCTTTTGTGACACAGCTATTCAAGTCTTGATTACTTTTCTGTTGATTTGTAGTCATTCTTTGTATATTCTGGATACTTGTACTTTATTGGTCCTTGGCATTCTATATAAATTTCAGAAGCAGCTGATCAAGTTCCAGGTTAAAAAAAAAAAAATGCTGAGAGGGGCACCTGGGTGCCTTGGTCAGTTAAGCATCTGACTTGATTTCATCTCAGGTCATGATCTCATGATTTGTGAGTTTAGCTCCCTGTGTGGGGCTCTGCACTGACAGTGCGGAACCTGCATGGGATTCTCTCCCTCTCTTCCTCTTTCTGCCCCTCCCCCTTTTCCCTCTCTCTCTCTCTCTCTCAAAATAAATAAAACTTTGGGGCGCCTGGGTGGTGCAGTCGGTTAAGCGTCCGACTTCAGCCAGGTCACGATCTCGCGGTCCGTGAGTTCGAGCCCCGCGTCGGGCTCTGGGCTGATGGCTCAGAGCCTGGAGCCTGTTTCCAATTCTGTGTCTCCCTCTCTCTCTGCCCCTCCCCTGTTCATGCTCTGTCTCTCTCTGTCCCAAAAATAAATAAAAACGTTGAAAAAAAAATTAAAAAAAAAAATAAAAATAAATAAAACTTGAAAAAAAAGCTGATCATTTCATTGGGATTACATTGAATGGAAAGATCAATTTGTAAGAAATTGATGTTTTTACAGTGTTACGTCTTCTAATACATGAATAAATACATTGCATTTATTTAGTTTTCTGCAGTTTATCTTTTACCTTAGTCTGTTTTGTCTGATACTAATATAGTTACTTCAGTTTTCTTCGGGATATACCTACATGGTAGAGTATCATCTTTTTACTTCTAGTCTTTATCTGTATGTTTCAGATATGTCTTATGTTAATTCTGCTACAAAGACCTTACAACACACTACTCATTTATATTCCTCTAATCTCTTACGTATTGTTGTCATGTGTCTTAATTCTGTCTTATCAGTTTGGTTGTTTTATAAATTCATTGATCATTTGGACCTTCCACTGTCTTTACTCTTCAGGCTTTCTCTCTGGGATACTTTTTTTTCCTGCCTTCGGAAAGTCCTTGATTGATTGATTGATTGATTGATTTTTTTTGGTTGGTCGATTGATTGATTGATTGATTGGGAAGTCCTTTAGTGAGGGTCTGTGGTGGTAAGCTCTCCCAGTATTTGCTTGTCTGAAAATGTCTTTATTTTGCCCTCAATCTTGAAAGATACTTTCTCTGGGGGTTGAATAATGCCCAGGGCCTTGAGGATACCATTCTGCCATCTACTGATTTTCATTATTACTGCTGAGAATGGCAGTATTCTTTGGAAGGAACTTTTTTCCTGCTTTAAATTTTCTCTGTTTAATTTGACGGTCTGCACAGTGAACCATCTGTGGATTTCTTCTGTTTAAACTGTCTTGGCTATTGATTTTCTTGAAACATAAGAATGGTGTTTTTCAACACTTTTGGGAAATTGTCAGCCATCATTTTTGCAGATGTTGCCAGTCTATCTTGCCTTTCCTCCCGGATCTCCAGTTAAATGTATGTTAGCCCTTCTCGTAATCCCCCCCGTAATCTTTATCTTTTTTCCGCCTCTTTAACTCTCTGTGCCGTGCTCTGAATAATTTCTCCCGTCCATGTTTTAGTCCAGTAATTATCTCTCCAGCTTATCTAAGGTCTTTTCAGACCTGTCTCTGCTCTCTATTTCTCTTGGCCCTCTTTTGTATACCCTTTTTCCATATATACTTGGCTGTTTTTTACTTTAAGCTCCTCATTTTCCTTGGAGAAGTGTGTGTGAGAATCTTCTAAAGAATAATTTCTCTAGAGAAGGTTTGCGTTTGCTTCTGCTGGGTGGAGAGACCAGGTAGTGATTCATGTTGTGGGGAAAAATAAAGTCAGGGAAGAAGATCAGTGAGTGAGGAAGACGGAGGTTCTAGTTTTATGTAGGGTGGTCAGGGGAGCTCTCACTGAGAAGCTGACACTTTAGCAAGGACATAAAGGAGGGATCCCAACTTTGTGAGCCTCTGAAAGAAGAACATTACCAGTAGGGAAAACAGCAAGAAAAAGGTCCTGATGTGAGAGCATTCATAAGTGTGAGATCAGTGTGGCTGTACATACAGTGTAAGATGGGTGGAGGGGGGGTAGCAGATCATTTAGGGCCTTTGAGTCCTTTGTAAGGAAGGACTGTAGCACAGGCCATTATTATTTTTTCACTGAAATATATTTGACATATCACATTGTGTTAATTTAAGCATGTTATTATGGGACACTTCCATATTGTAATACGATTGCCATTGTTGTGATAATTAGCACCATCACATTACATAATTATCATTTCTTAATTTTAGTGTTTGGAATAGTTAAGTTCTAGAGTCTTAGCAAGCTTGATGATGATCATACAACATTGTTTTCCATATTCACTGTATGATACATTCGATCTCTAGGACTTACTTACTCATAAATTTGTACCCTTACACAACATCTGTCCTATCCTCCCACCCCCAGGTTAGACAGAGAGAGACAAATACTCTATGATGTCACTTATTTGTGGAATCTGAAAAGGCCAAACTTAGGAAAACTAAAACAGTGGTTACCAGGGTGATGGGGGTGGGGTGCAGAGGACATTAGTATACTTGTTCTAAGAGACTCTCTCTGACTTAGATATATTGAGACTAGATTGTAGGGACACAAGGGCAGAAGCAGGGAGAACATTTAGGAGGTAGTTGCAAATATTCCAATTAGAAAATACTGTGGTTATCTGAACCCGGGGGAGCAGTGGAGATAGCAGCGAGAAGTGGTAATATTCTGGATATATTTTAAAGGCAAAGCTGACGGATTTACTGGCAAATTATACGTAGAGTGTAAGAGAAAGAAAGAATGACTCAAGGTTTTTGGCTTCAACAAATTTACTTGGATTGAGTAAGATTCTGGGAGGCTTTTTTCTTGAGGATCAGGAGTTCAGTTCTGAACAAATGACGTTTACAGTGTCAGACATCCAAGTAGAGATGTCAAGGAGTTGGGAGTTTAGTGAACAGATCTACCTGAAGTTGTAAATATGGGAGTCATCAATTTATAGATGGTATTTAAAGTCATGAGACCAGATGAGTCACCTAGGGAGAGAGTATAGATGAGATTCAAGGAACGATGAAATAAGAAAGAACCAGCAAAGCAACCTGATATGCAGCCTGTGAGGCAGGAGATAAGTCAAGATAGTATTATTTTATAGGAAGAAAGTTACAATCAACCATGAGGGATACTGCACTATATTTGTATTCTTCAGGATATGAGGACTGATAATTCACCTTTGCAATTGGTAAAACGAAGTCATTAATGACCTGCATGAGAGCAGTTTTATTGGAATATTGTGGGCACAAGACTGGTTGGTGGAAAACAGGAAAAATACAGACTGTGAATATAGAAAGTGGGTTTTAAAAAATTTTTTATTTAAAAATTTTTTAAGTTTATTTATTTTGAGAGAGAGTGCTTGCATGTGCACGAGTGGGGGAGGGGCAGAGAGCGAGAGGGAAAGAGAATTCCAAGCAGGATCCGAGCTGACACAGCAGAGAGCCCATTGTGGGGCTTGAACCCACGAACCATGAGATCATGACCTGAGCCCGCATCAAGGGTTGGACACTTAACCTACTGAGCCACCCAGCTGCCCCTATTTTTTATTTATTTTTTAAGTTTGAGGTTTTTGTTTTGTTTTTAATTTCAGAGGGAGAGAGAGAAAACAAGAGAACGAGCATGCGGGAGGGGAAAGGGGGAGAGAGAGAATCTTAAGCAGGCTCCACATTCAGTGTGGAGTGGAGCTTGAACTCAGGACCGGGAGATCATGACCTCAGCTGAAATCAAGAGTTGGATGTTTAACCAACTGAGCCACCCAGGTGCCCCTAGAAGGTTCTTTTAAAGGAGTTCTGCTTTACAAAATAGGTCAGTCGGAGTAAGACAAATCCCATATGATTTCACTCAGGTGGAATTTAAGAAACAAACAATCATGGGGGAAAATGGGGAGAGGCAAACCAAGAGACAGACTCTGAACTATAAAGAACAAACTGATGGTTATCAGGGGGTCGGTGGAGAGGATGGCGGGGGGGCACATGAGTTAAATAGGTGATGGAGATTTAGGAACGTACTTGTGATGAGCACCAAGTGTTGAGTCACTAAATTGTACTCCTGAAACTAGTATTACACTGTATGTTAACTAACTGGAATTTACATAAAAACTAAAAACTAAATAAAAAATACAGGAGTTCTGCTTTAAAGAGCAAAGAATTGAGACTGTACTGCTAAAGTGTATGTTGTCTGCTTTTTGTTTTTATCATGGGAGGAATTTAAAGAAACAGAAGTGCCATTAAGCTAGGGTAATAGAGGATTGCCAGATAAGATATTTGAGCAAAGCAGTGTATGTATATACATATGGTTTCTGGCATATATATATAAGTGCTTATTTAAGAGGCGCCTGGGTGGCTCAGTCGGTTGGGCATCTGACTTGGTTTCAGCTCAGGTTGCGACCTTGGGGTTGTGGCGTCCAGCTCTGTGTCAGGCTCCTTGCTGGGCATTGAGCCTGCTTAGGATTCTCTTTCCCTCTACCATTTGTACTCTGTCTAAAAAAAAAAGAAAAAAAAATGCTATTGTAAGAGTAGCTCTAAAAAACTATATTAAAGGTAAGATTTTTCTATCATTTTCCTTCCTGTATACTTTGACAGATTGTAGGGTTCAGGTGGTGCTGTCTTAATAAAATGAATTGGGATCTTTATCTTTCTATATTCTGGAATGGTGAATAGCTATGACAGAAATTTTCTGTCTCCTAAGGATACTGCTTAAAAGGTATCAGAAACCCATCTGAACCTGGAACTTTCTCCAAGGATAGTATTTTGAGAATATTTCCAATTATTTATATAGGTATTGCCCTATCTTTTCTACCTTTTCTTCAGCCAGTTTTGATGTTTTCCATTTAATTCACTTCTCAGATTCATTAGTATCAATATAAAGAACCTTTATAATTTTTAGTGTTTTTGTATTTGAAATTTTATCTTTATTTTTTCTTACTCTTTGTGTTTATATCCCCCTTTTCTTGATTTGACTTTGCAGAGGCATGGCTTTCTTATCGTTTTCAAGGGCTTAGAACACTTATTTTTATTCTTGTTTAATAATGAAAGCGGTTAAGGCTATTAATTTTCCCCGTAGTGCAGATTGCCTAAATTCTATAAATTATGGCTTCTAGTGCTCTCATTGCCATTAATTTGAAAAGCATTTTTTAGAAGTCAGGTTTATTGTGGTATAATTTATTTACAGAAACCTTTCTAGGTATACTGATCAATGAGTTCTAATAAGTGTGTGTAGTTATGTAACCACCACCACAATTGATTGACATATAGAACATTTTCATCACCCCAAAAGTTCCTTCAGGCTCCTCTGTAGTCAGTCCTTCCCCCAACTCCTAACAACCACCAATCTGATTTCTGTCCCTATAATTTTGCCTTTCTAGAATATAAATGCAGTCACACAGTATGTAGCCTTCTGGATATGACTTTTTTTTACTTAGCATAATGCTTTTGATATTCATTCATGTTGCTGCATTAAGCAGTAATTTGTTCCTTTTTATTGCTAAGTAGTATCCCAGTGTATGGACGTACCACAATTTGCTTATTCATTCACAGGGTGAGGGACACTTGGATTGTTTCCAGTTTTTGTTATTATAAATCAAGCTACTATTGTACAGGTCTTTGGGAGACATTTCTGAGGTAAATACCTAGGACTTGAACTGGTGGGTTGTGTGGTAAATATATTACTAACTTTGTAAGATACTGCCAAGCTGTTTTCCATGCTGACTGTACCATTTTACATTCCCACCAGCAGTATGTAAGAGTTCTAGTTCTCTATCTTTGCTAGCACTTTCTATCACAGGGCTTTGTAATTTTAGCCATTTTATTAGGTATGCAGTGGTATCGCGTCATGGTTTTAATTTGCATTTCCCTAATGACTAATGATGAGTATCTCTCAGGTTTGTCATCTATATCTCTTTGGTGAAGTGCCTATTTTAATCTTTTATGCATTTTTTTAAAGATGGTGTTCTTGTTACTGAGGTTTTTATATATTCTGAGTACAGATACTTTATCAGATATGTATTTTACAAGTATTTCCTGCCAGTACGTGTCTTTACAGTATCTTCTAGAGAGTAGAAGTTATTTACTTTGATGAAATTTAGTTTATCAATTTTTTTTTCACTTTTTTAGGTTGTGTTTTTTGTTTTATCTAGGAAATCTTTACCTGATCCAAGGTCACAGAGATTTTGCCCTGTGTTTTTTTCTAGAAGTTTTATAACTGTGGTTTTATATTTAGCTCTGTGTGATCCATTTTGAGTTGACTGTTGTCTACTCAAGTACAAGGTAGGGATTGATACGCATTTAGATAGGCAATCATCCCACACCTTTTGTTGAGAAGACTGTCCTTTCTTCATTGACTTACCTTAGCATCTTTGTTAAAAATTCTTTGACCATATTGACATAAGTCTGTTTCTGGGTTCTGTTTCTTTGATCTATGTGTCTATCCTTAAATGAATAGCACACTTCTTGGGGTTTTTTTAGTTTTATTTATTTAAGTAATCTCTACACCCAGTGTGGGGCTCCAACTCACGACCCTGAGAGCAAGAGTCCCATGCTCTTCCGACTGAGCCAGCCAGGCATCCCAATAGCACACTATCTTGATTACTGTACCTTTATAGTAAGTCTTGGAATCAGGTTGTGAGTCCTCTACCTTTGTATTTATCAAAATTATTTTGGGTGTTCTAGGTCCTTTGCCTTTTCATATAAAATTTAGAATCAATTTGTCAGTCTCTGCAAAAAACCTTGCTAGGATTTTGATTGGTATTTGCATCTATAAATCAGTTTGAAAAGAGCTGACATCTTAAAGTATTGAGTTTTCTGATCCATGAACAAAATATCTCTCTCTGTTTATTTAGGTTTTAGTTTATCATCAGCAGTTCTTAGTTTAAAGCATCCAAATCTTGTAACATTCTGTTAGATTTATTCCTAAGTAGTTCGTGGGTTTTGGTGGTATTATAAATGATTGTTTTCTTAGATTTCCAAGAGAGCAGTTTTGATTTCTTCTGTGACCCTGAAATTAATTTTTTCTTTATTCATATTGTTTTTTTCTGGTTTTATTGAGATACACTTGACACACATCACTGTATAAGTTGAAGGCGTGCAGCATGCTTTCACTTACATTTATTGTGAAATAATGACCGAAGTAAGTTTACTTAGTGTCCGTCATCTCATGCAGGAACAATAGAAAAAAGTTTTCTTACGATGAGAGCTCTTATGCTTTACTCTCTTAACAACTTTCATATACATCACACAGCACTGTTGACTGTAGTCATGTTGTATGTACCACGCCTGATACCAACTGATCTTATAACTGGAAGTTTCTGTTTTTGAAGTTAGCAGTTTTTTGTATTCATGGAATTTTTGTTGTTGCCAACCTTCTGTTATTAATTTCTAATTTTCAAGTTTCTTTGAGACCCAGTGTAGGATCACTTTTTATAAATATGGTTGACCATTGAACAACATGCGTTTGAACTGCATGGGTCCACTTATACATGGATTTTATATATAGATCTGTCAGACTACCATGTTCTACTGTGTAGGGAGTCAGCACCCTCACCCCTGTGTCAACTGTAGTTCAAAGGATTTAAAAAGAAGGTATATTTTCTATATTAATTATATCAGATATGTTCTATGTAGTATAATATGTAGACAAATATATAGTATATAATGTTACATGTTATATATATGTATTGTGTTAATATTACATATTACATGTAATGTTACATATTGTATATGTATACTACGTACTATATATATTACTAATATAGCATTTTAGTATAAAGCTATATTGAATCTACTTTATTGATAGTACTCAAGTATACCATCTTAAATTAGTTTTTTTTTTCCTTTTGATCTATGGAGTTTTGATATTTATTCTCTTCTCACACCCATTTGCATTTTAATTTAAAAATCTTAGGGGCGCCTGGGTGGCTCAGACTGTTGAGTGTCCGACTTCAGCTCAGGTCATGATCTCGTGGTCTGTGAGTTCAAGCCCCGCGTCGGGCTCTGTGCTGACAGCTCAGAGCCTGGAGCCTGCTTTGGATTTTGGGTCTCCCCCTCTCTCTGCCCCTTCCCTGCTCACGTGTGCACTCTCTCTTTAAAAGTAAATAAACAGTAACAAAAAAAATTTTTTTTAATCTTAATGCTCTTATTGCACAAATAGAACTTATTAATATAAAGGAATCCTCTATCCTATTTAAAGCTTTTTGCCTCTAGGGGCTCCTGGGTGGCTCAGTTGGTTAGGCGGCCGACTTCGGCCCAGGTCATGATCTCGCGGTCCGTGAGTTTGAGCCCTGCATCGGGCTCTGGGCTGACAGCTCGGAGCCTGGAGCCTGTTTCGGATTCTGTGTCTCCCTCTCTCTGACCCTCCCCCGTTCATGCTTTGTCTCTCTCTGTCTCAAAAATAAATAAAACATGAAAGCTTTTTGTCTCTGATTCTTTATATATCCTTAACATTGCTACTTATTTTTCTTTGCATGTATTCATTAGTCTGTCAATTTTATTATTGACTTTTCTCTGTCATTTGGGTTTAATCCTTATAAATAGCACATAGTTAAATTTACCTCTTTAGACTTAATCTGAGTCTTTTTAAATAGTGTAACATAAATTATTTGCATTTATTGATACACCTGATGTTTTGCTTACTTTCCCCATCTTCCTATTGTTCTTATACATTCTTTTTTGTTTCCTTTCTCCATTACTTTCTTTTGTTACTTTGATTGTTTTCTTTATTCCTTTATGTTCTAGTGAATTAAAAAGATTTTTACATGCTAATTAAACATTTGTTTTTACTTTACTTATATCTGTACTCAATATATAGTAATGTAAGAACATGTGTGTCTGTTAAGAATGAAAAGTGTGGTCATTGAAATGTTGCAAATTTTAGCAGACTTGAATTCTCTTTTTTCTCCCCTTCACTCTTTCCTATATCTTATTAAAATAATCTGGAATTTAATGATCAATCTTTTTTTTTTTAATGCTATGCAGTGGGATTTTTTTTTTTGTAACAAGTTTTTTCATAATATATGCACTGAACTTCACAGCCACATTAACAGTCACTTAAATGTTAACTAGTTTGTTGATTTCACAGCTTGCTAGTATTTCTTCATTTTACCACATCTTCCCTTGAGTTTTTAATTCTGATTTATCTTTCTTTTTTCTTTGATTAACTTTTTTATTTGATTAATTTTAATTGAAAATATGTATTTTTTAATATTTGTTTCTCTCACAAAGAATTTTTTCCTGTGCCTGAAACCTGAGCATATTGATCTTAATTAAATAGATATGGTCAAATAATCACTACCTCACAACCTAGATATATTTTTGAAAATATTGAAATAGAACAGAGGAAAACAGTGATAATGATATTTGTTGGTTTCAAATTTGAGTTTTACTCCCAATTACCAAGAGTAATTATATTTTTTCTAGGGCTTCCTTCTTCCCCCCTTCCCTCCCTCCTTTTTTCCTGCCTCTCATCCAGTCGCATCCACCGCTGATTAATTTTCGGGTTTTGGTACTTCAAGAGTGATTGTGTCTATTTCATTGCTACTTTTGCTGGTGTGATGGTAGGTATTATAATTAACATATGGAATCATATATTCCAGATTTAAAGGAAATTCTTTCATTCTAAATGTTCTAAAAACACAAAATGAAGGCCTAATATAGTGTATTTTTATTAAAATAGCCAAAAACAGAATTAATTTCATAAGAACAAAAATATTTTTTCGTGTGTTTATATTTTTGGATTTTGTATGCTTGCTAATATAAATATCCATTTTAGTTGGTGTTAATTTGTGTTTACAGCTTACACTTATTTTGATGTTATAATCTTATCTGAAGAAGTTGATTTATACAACCTGTCTGTTACGAAGCAAAAGATTATTCTGGGTATTTTCTAAGACATAATTTTATTTTTGGTTTTATATCTCCTGAGAGCTCTGATTTGTACCTTATCTGATACTAGGAGGAATGACAAGTTAAGCCTGAGAATTCGTTCTTTTACATCTTTTTCTTTGTGGTTAGTAGAATGGAGACATTTTGAGAGATTATGTCTCTGGCAGAGTACTTTGAAACGTAATGTTTTTCTGTACCTTAAAGATTATAAAATTTTTGCCATGCTTTTCTGGAACACATCCCTGGTGGCCAGTCCCATTCTAGGGTAGAGGAGAAGCCCCTATTTAGGAACTGACCCAGAAAACGGTAATTCAGGACAGAGCTTCAGTTGAGAAGTGAGGTAAGCCAGCCTAGAGAGAGAAATTCAGACCAAATAGTGAAGAAGATTGTCGTGTTGAGTGAGAAAGGGCGCTCTGTTTGAAGAGTTAGTTTTCCTTTTTGTCAATGTGAAAATGGCCCTGGTAAGAACAGTTTGTAATAGGCTATGTCCTTGGAACAGAAACTTGAGCCAGACTTCATCACTGACATAGGATTGATGTGCCATCCCTGGGGAACTTTGTGATGTGCTCTGTTAAGCTTACTGATCTGAATTAATGAACCTTGAAATCAGTATGTATTTACTGGGAGCATTTTAGTACCCAGTACTGTGCTGAATGACAGAAATTAGAAGATAACATTAATTTTCTAATATTTTCCCTCAATTTTTTAAATGGTAAAATTCTTCTTGCTTTTTAAAAATCATTAATATCGTTTTCATAAATGTCTCACATATGCCTTCTTGATCGTCCCGAAAGATTAAATGTCTCCTAATACACAGAGCACTCTACAAGGCATAATTTTTTTTTTTTAATTTTTTTTTTTTCAACATTTATTTATCTTGGGGACAGAGAGACAGAGCATGAACGGGGGAGGGGCAGAGAGAGAGGGAGACACAGAATCGGAAACAGTCTCCAGGCTCTGAGCCATCAGCCCAGAGCCCGACGCGAGGCTCGAACTCACGGACCGCGAGATCGTGACCTGGCTGAAGTCGGAAAGGCATAATTTTTAATACATAGAAATATAAGACATAGTCCTTAACTTCTGGGGCTATTTGGCTGAGGGTTTTATTCTTAAGCACAAGTAAGTTAATAGCACAAGGCAGGACAGTTTAGGGAATAAGACATAGATACGTGGAAATGGCTTAAGTATTCGAATAAATAAAGACTGTGGTATTACCTAACCACAATCACTTTTTTAAAAATTGCTTTCTTCTGTACTTCAAAAACAGCATCTGTGTCTTCTCTTATTTCTTGATCCTTCACTCTTTCTTTCATACACTTGCATTTAGATCTGTTTCCCTATTGCTTCTGCTTAGGCACTTAAAATGTCGCCAGTGTTCTTAATGCTAAATCCGGAGGCTTTTCTGCCTTCGTCATGGCCCCTTCAGCCTGCCCCTTCTCTTGGCTTCTTTGCACTGAACTGCCCTCACTCAGTTTTTCCACTCTTGAAACTGTATCGTCTTTGGATTCTTCACCCCTCCTTTTCTTTGGAGTTGAGTCTTTGGGTTGAGTTGAAGCTGGGTGCTTCCTCCCATTTATTTTGTGCCAGTCTGACTGCTCCCCTTCACATCAGCCTGGGCATTCTAGTCCTTCTCCTTGAGCTGAACTACTCTCCAGCATCGTAGCTTGTAGAGCTTACAGAATTCTTGGACTTTCTATTATTATAGACAATAAACGTCGCCCCCCCCCTTTTATTTTAACATTTATTTCTTTTTATGCCAATACATTCATGTGTGAAAATTCAAAAGCTGCAAAAGGATCCATAGATATAGATATATAGATATAGATATATACACACACTGTATATATATATATGTATTATCTATATATATGTAAAATATTTCCCACTTACTCTTCTGCCATCCCCTCAGCTCCTTTGCCCAATGGCAACCAATGCCTAATTTCTTGTATGTTTTTCCAGAGATGTTTTGCATGAAAGCAATTTGGTATACATCTTTACCCCCATTTTGCAGACAAAGAAGTTGAGACTCAAAGATTTCAGTAATTGGCTCAGATCACAGAGATACTAAGTGGCAGGGCCAGAATTCCAGTGTGAGTCTTCCAGTTAAAAATCTGCTTCTTGTCAGATTCCAAATGCTTGGTAGATATTTCTCCTTGGACTTCATATCTCTTCCTATTTCCGTCTTTCCTCTGAAATTAGCTTATTCCCGTAAATTCTCAATCTTCAAAAATGGAATCAACATGCTCTTGTCATCAGGTTTGAAATTTTGTAGTAGTCCTTGAGTCCTTGTTGATTCCCTCATACATAATCTGTTTCAAAACGTCTTTCATATTCACACTCCACTCTCCATTCCTACCACCAAGCTGTGGTTCAGGCTATTGTCCATCACCACCTGCCTGGATTACTGCCATAGTCTGTAGGTTGGCTCCTTCGCTCTCAACTGTGTTTGTCATTGCCAGAATAATCTTCCCTAATGCTTTTGATAACGTTATTCCTCTCCAGTGGCTTCCTTTTACCTTTCTCATTAAGTCTAAATTACTCTGCCTAACTTTCAACGTCATCCTTAATCTGACCTAATCTTCTTTATGCAGTGTTTCTCTCTCTTAGCCTTCATCTCTTTTGGACATACCTCCTCTTAGGTCACAAATAAATACTCCATATTCAGATCTAATTGCTACAGTTCTTGTTTGCTTCATCTTGATCACAGTCTTCCCTTCCATGACCAGAAACTACTTTTGCATTTCTCCCGGGATTATTTGCTTCTGCTGCTGCTGCTTTTCTTATTAACTAGGTTTTTGTTTCAGTTGAAAAAGTACATGTGCACATGATAAAAAATTCAGAGTTCAAAGTGCACAATGAATGAGATACAAATCATCTCTTCCCCCAGCCCTCACCCACAGAGGTGGTCAGCGTTACTATTTTCTTACATATCCTTCTGAATTTTGTCATTTGTCATCCATATGCAAGCATGTGTATGTCCCATCTTCTTTCTGTACGAAAATGGAAATACAGTATATACATGTTCTGAACCTTTTATCAATAGTACATCTTGGGAAACATCTCATGTTAGCACTTAGATCTACTGCGTTCTTTTACCAGCTGTGTAGTACTCCCTTTATATTTCCAGTCCCACGGACGGACGGACATTAGAGTTGTTTTTAGTACTTTTACTGTTACTGATTACATTGCTACATTGACTAGTTGGTTTAAAAAAAAAAATCACCTTTATGAATGTACCATTTCTAAAAAAAGGAGTCCTTGGGTCCAATGATATGTACATTTAAAATTTTTATATTTAATGCCACTTACCCACCAGTGAAGTTTACGCCATTTTACCATTCTATCAGCAATGCATGAGAACACCTGTATCCCACACTGTTTTCAGTATTGTATTTTATTAAACTTGTCTAATCTGGTGAAAAAAAGTCTCTTAATTTAAATTTTTCAAATTATGAGTGAGGTTTAACTTCTTATATTTAAAAGCCATTTTATATACAAAAACCATTTTGTATAAATACTATCTGTGAACTACTCATTTTTCTATTGGGTTGTCTATTTATTAGTAAGAACTTTTTGTATATTAAGGTTATTGGGCCTTCATTGACCTTACATGATGGGAATATTTTTTTTTCCAGGTTTGTCAATTATATTTTTAGTTTTTCTTTTCCCATGTTGATCCCTTAGTAGTTTTTATAGAGTTGGTTTTTATTTGTGACAAAAAAGAACCAAGAGTCTAGTTTTATCTTACCCAAATGACTTGCCAGTTGTCCTTGAACTGTTGATTTAAAAGCCCCTCTGATTTGAAATGCCATTATCGTATATTAAACTCTATGTGTAGTTGAATCCATTTCTGGGACCAGTTCTCTCTGATTGATTTCTCTGTCCATGATATGAAAAACTTTGACTTCTACAGGTTTATTATACATTTTATATTTGGTAGGGCTTATTTTGTCCGTCATTATACTTTATCAGAATTTTTCTGCATATTTTCTGATTTTTATTTTTCCATATGATCTTTAGAAACAGATGATCTAAATCTCCCCATTCCCAAGATTTTGATATTTTTATCTGGGACATACTAAGTTTATTTTATATTTTATAAAGTTTACTAACCCTTTCTGGAATTTTATTTTCTATTTTTCCCCTGGTCTTTAAGTTTTGCCATTTTCTGAACCTTTGCCCTTGTTGGAGAATGGGAATTAGTTGAATTTAGCAGGGAAGTTATTTGACTACTTACAAGACATGTCCCAAGAGTAAATATACAGGATGAGGCAGGAGTCCCTGTAGTATAAGCTTATATTTATAGCTGACTGTGCTGAAAGAAAAGCATCTTCTTTTTCGTAATTCTTCAGATCATCTTAGGCATAGAGTAGATGACCCGAAATGGAGAAGAGACAGCTCATTCACTTGTATAGTAGATAGAATTGCCACATTCAATTTTTTTTTTTAATATACATACATGAACTAACATACGTATCTCTCAAGTAATCAGAGTGTGGTAGAGATTCTGCTTGTGAGGACTAAGTAGTACGTAATTTATACACTGGGCTTAATAAAAAATCAGTCATGATGACCTTTTTTTTTTTAAGTAGACTTTATTCTTCATAATAGGTGTAGATTTACAGAAAAATGGGAAAGACAATACAGAGGATCGCCACACACCCCACATCCAGTTAACCCCTATTATTGGTAATTAACATTAATATGGCACATTTTTAAAATTAATAAGCTGTTGATACATTATTATTATTATTAATCAAAGTTCATTCCTTATTCTGGTTCCATTAGTTGTTATTTGGTGTCCTTTTTCTGTTCCAGGAGCCCATCTAGGAAACTACATTATATTTAGCTAACATGTTTCCTTAGGGTCCTCTTGGCTGTGGCAGTTTGACCTAAGTTTTTATCATGGGGTGGGGGGGGGAAAGATACAATTTTTCTAAAAGCTAGAACATTTAAAACAACTAGACAATTTTAAAGTATATTGGCATTTCAACTTCTGCGTTCTTTACTCCTCTGTGTTTCAGGCACTCTGTGAATGTGCCCTCCAGACTCCTTATGACAGCCTGAAACTTGGGATGTTGTCTGTCCTTTCCACACTGTCAGGGACCATTGCCATCAAACATTACTTCAGCATAGCTTCAGGTAAGGCGAAGACAGGGGAGAGCATATGGACAATGTGGTAATCCCTTTTTTCATGCTGATGGGTCATGTTGCTTCTTCTGTAAAGCCTTAGAATCCAGGACGGTTCCAGTCTCATACTCTGTTATATGCTAGTGATTGATTTGAAAAGGATTTCTTAACTAATGTCTGTTGTCATAAAATCTTGCACCTTTGATTATAATTCAAGGATATTGGTTTTCTAGATTTGCCCTGTTTTGAATTATATGTAGGTGAAACAATATTTTTGCAGATACTTAACATAGCTTGTTTGCTTTTGTATGCCTCTGACTCAAAGTGCCCTTTGGATTTAAGTACATTTCAAAGGCCAAATGGTGGTGATGTTTAAAAGCAAATGTCACATGCCCTCTTTTAGGTATATGTCATCCCTCTGGAAAATGATTAAAATAAAACTTTACCCCAGTTCAATAATGACTTCCTAGTTGCCTATTCCAGATGATTTAACTTCAGAATGCCTTTATTGGGGTGCTTGGGTGGCTCAGTCAGTTAAACATCTGACTTTAATTCAGGTCATGATCTCATAGTTCGTGGGTTCGAGCCCCCCATCGGGCTTTGTGCAGACAGCTCAGAGCCTGGAGCCTGCTTCGGGTTCTGTCTCCTCTCTCTCTGTCTCCCCCCGCCCCCTCCCCTACTTGTGCTCTGTCTCTGCCTCTGTCTCTCAAAATTAAATAAACATTTTTAAAAATTTAAAAAAAAAGTTGGGAAGTGGGAGAATACATACTAGTTATACCGCGGTGACCACAGCCACATCCAGTTTGTAGGATCTGCCGTAGGCAGTGGGCGTTTGCTGTGTCATGCGTGGTCCCTTTGGCAGCAGTGTAAGTTGTGACGTTGAGGAATCAGTGCCAGTGGTGGCAATATCTTCACTGAACTCATTCTGTGCATGGTTTGGGCAGTGATCTTGGTTGGTCTCTAGCCTTGCCTGTTTCCTATTTTCTAAGCTTAGTTTTCTAGCCTTTCCAGTAATTCTGTGAGGTATTTCTTTTTAAAAAAGTTTTCTTTTTAATGTTTGTTTATTTTTGAGAGAGTCAGAGATAGAGCGTGACTGGGGGAGGGGTAGAGAGCGAGGGAGACACAGAATTAGAAGCAGGTTCCAAGCTATGAGCTGTCAGCACAGAGCCCGACATTGGGCTCAAACTCACAGACTGTGAGATCATGACCTTGAGCCTCAGTCAGACGCCCAACCGACTGAGCCACCCAAGCGCCCCATTCTGTGAGGTATTTCTACAGTTATCCATTGCTACAAAATAAATCACCTCAAAACTTAGTGGCTTAAAACCATCGTGTTTGCTCTGATTCTGTATATCAGCAATTTTGATTGGCTTTTACTCAGAAAACTGCAGTCCTCTGGAACCTGGACCAGACTGGATGGTCTAAAGTAGTCTCATTCACCAGCTGGAGCGTGAAAGGCTTTCAGCAGAGGCACCATGGTTCTGCATGGGACTCTCAGCAGGCCAGCTTAGCTTTGTTAACATCGTGTCCTCAGGGTCCTCACAGCAGCCAAAAGAAGGCAGGCCACCAACACAGAAGCACTTCTTCGCGTTTTGCTTGCACATGTTTCTTCATGTCTCAGTAGCCAGGGCAAGTCACACAGCCAAGTCTAAATAAGTGGAGAAATAAACACCTCTTGAGGCAAGGAATTAGAAAATTGCATTGCAAAGGGGCTTGCCTGCAAGGGATGTATTATTACAGCCTTTTTTATCAACAATCACATGCCCATTATGCTTTCCCTAAGTTCTTTTTCTACATGAATCAGCTAGTCTCAGTTTCTCAGCTGATACTTACTATCCTTGACCGACATCCTACCTGAAGAAAGCTTTGGTAAGCAGAGTATTAATTGTGTCTTATAACTTATAAGTGCCTTCCCATGCAAGGTCTCATTGCTTCTGTACAAGTAGCCTTTCAAGTAAGGCACATGCAGAGGAGTTTATAAGTATTAAAATCGAGGCTTACAGATTTGCAGTGATATGTCCAAAGGCACACATTATAAAGTGCCTTAGCCTGGGCCTGAACCCAAAAGTTCTGACTTAGGGTGCAGTTTTATACTAAATGACCTAGATGTAAAATGACTTTCTTTTTCTTTATTTTTTGAAAGTCGTGTATAAGCTTTGTCAGGTTATAGTATTCAAGCACTTCTTGAGCTTTGTCCTTCTATTGAATGTTGAATTTTATTAAATTGCAGTTTCTATATGGAATTAAGCAAAAGGTTTAAATAACCACATTAGGTAATTCTTATAGGAAATTAAAAGTCAAGGATTTTACAAAATTGGACTATTCCAGTAAGCAGTGGTAAATGTTTAAGTATGTTTTCATTGCTTAGATTTTTTCAATGTAAGCAAGATAGTTTGTAAAAAAAAAATTACATTTTGCATCTAAATCACTAACGAATGGCTCGTAAGCATGTAAGATGTTCAGTGTCGCACATACCTAAGAAGAATGCCAAACAAAGCCACACTGAAATACTTTACCAGTCCATCAGATTGGCATAGATTCAGAAGTTTGATAGCAGGGGTGTGGGTGAACCACGACTCTCATTCATTGCTCATGGGTTGTGAATTATTAGTCTGCATAGGTGATTTGGAAATACTCCTCAAAATTATAAATGAGCCAGAAATTTCACTTCTGGGAATTTATCCTACTAATATAGTCACATATTTGACAGATGACAGATGTACAAGGGTATTCATAGCATCATTATATGTAATAGCAAAATACTATCCATCAGCAGGGGTGTAAGAGCATAAAAAAATCCATCAGTAAGGACCACATTAAAGAAATAATGTTACACAACGGCAATAGAAGTCAGTGTAATTTATTAAAAAGAATGTATGGCATGGAATAATCTCCATGATACAATGTTTAAAGAAAAAGCAAGATTCAAAACTGTGTAAAAGGAGAAAGCAATAGCAAAATATGTGCACTTGCAAATTTATAGAGCCTGGAATGATACACAAGGAACTGATAACATTGGGTGCATGAAGAAGACTTCTCATTCACTGACTTTATACCTTTTTCTAATATTTGTTGAACCTTTTGAACCAGTTGGATTTATCTTAGCAAATAATTTCTAAGTAAATAAAAAAATTAAATTTAAAAGTAATATTTTCCCTGAAACAGTTAACATAGAAAAATGCCACAAAATACTATATTTTAAAGGCAGAGTATTGGCCACTATCTACTTAACCGACTGCGCCACCCAGGCGCCCCTATGTGTGAATTTTTAAATTGTGTTGATGTGCGTAAAGGGAAAAAAAATTATTTAAAGGAAACACTCTAGAAAGCTAATGAAATAATGCCACACTCATTTGTGGGATTTGGGATGATTTTTGTTTTTTTCTTTGGATTTTTATGTTTTTTTGCCAAGTGTCCTATGATGACACTTCATAGAAAAAAAGGAAAAATGTAAGTTGCAGAACACATTTGTAAATTTATAAATGAGTCTGTTTTGTCCAAATCACATAGGATAGAAAAAGAATGGAGGAAATACAAGTGCCATAGTTTTGAAAAGCTTTTCAAATATTTTAAAAACACTGAGGCTTTACCTGAGCTAGTATTTTTATGTTAAACTGGGGATCAGTAAGGCGACATATGTCCCACACTGCCTGAGGTAGTCTTGGTTTATGCCTGTTGTAAGTAGTAATGATGTCCCCCTTCAGCCTCAAAAGATATGATCAACCTTGGTAGGAGAGGCAAGGTTGAAGTTGGTAGGAATCATGGAAAATAAGCAAGAATGGAAAAAGGAAGGCAGGAACAAGAGACTGCTAAAAAGTTGAAAAGCTTTAATCTTCTTGAAGCTCACTCACTTATACCTGAGAGCTTCTCTACTGTATGTAAAAATATTTGCAACATAAGCCTTACGTTACAGAATTTCAAGTGTGAATTTTAAAGGTCACTGCAATCTACAGCAGAGAGCGTCAGGTATAAAGCACAGGGGTAGGACATAAGTAACTGATTTTACGTTACAGAATTTCAAGTGTGAATTTTAAAAGTCACTGCAATCTACAGCAGAGAGCATAAGGTGTAAAGCACAGGGGTAGGACATAAGTAACAGATTTTATGATCTCAGGGGCAAGATGCTTAAAATCTTTGGGCTTCACTTTCTTCTGTAAAAAGCATTGAATCATGTGATGTCAGAATCCTTTCCAGTTCTAAAATCATGAATTCTGTGTAAACCTTAACTCTGTGCCAGCCATTGAGGTAAGAAAAGCAAACTTTAAAAGTTTTGTTTCTCTTTTTCTTTCCTCTCTTAAAGGTCAGGTTTACCTGATTAGAAGCCTGTATTGACATCCTAATTTTAATGAGAACCAATTGGTTCCCCAGAACCAATCTTTAGTTGTTTTGGCTTTTGCTGTCCTCCTTAGTCAGTTTTTATTAATATTTTTGTGGGAAAGTCCTATATTATTTTAGATCCTAATCATTACAGACTATCACATATACCTGTTCTAAGTACCTTGACAGGAGAAGCAGGAATGATTGTTTTTATTGATGATGGAGTAGAAGTAGATGGAGTAGAAATTTTCCTTTGAAAATGAGAAAAATGAACCTAGACATTGAATTGCTTTTGGACTATATGAGTGAATTAAATCGGTGCTACTTTTCTCTTCTTGTTTAGGAAACGTGGGTTCTTCCCCCAGATCTTCTGACTTGGTCCGATTAGCCCAAGAATGCTGTTACCATAACAACAGGGGCATTGCAGCTCATGGAGTGCGAGTCCTAACTAATATAACTGTCTCCTGTCAAGAAAAAGGTCAGTTTGATCAGGACTGATACTATATATAAACTTTCAAATTCAGGTTTTGGTGGAATTGTGTATGTGTCTTTGGTTTTTTGTTTTTTGTTTTTTGTTTTTTTTTTTTAATTTTTTTTTTTTTCAACGTTTATTTATTTTTGGGACAGAGAGAGACAGAGCATGAACGGGGGAGGGGCAGAGAGAGAGGGAGACACAGAAACGGAAACAGGCTCCAGGCTCTGAGCCATCAGCCCAGAGCCCGACGCGGGGCTCGAACTCACGGACCGCGAGATCGTAACCTGGCTGAAGTCGGACGCTTAACCGACTGCGCCACCCAGGCGCCCCTGTCTTTGGTTTTTTAATCCCTTATTATTTTTAGCACTTGTGCTTTTACCTACTGGTTGCCTCCTGAAGTGTTCTTAGAGCAGGTTTTCTCAAGACTACTTAATCCCATGAAAAATAAAAATATGAAAATGAGGACCTTGGGATTGAGATTGTGGAACTGAAAGGTTTCATGGAGCATTGCCCATTTCCTCTCAGTGCTGAACTTTGCGTGGATGGTGCTGTGGGTAGGAATCGCTTATGACGGCCCTGTGGTATGACAGTTTGTTCACCTGTATAAAAGCCTGAAAAATTTAGGAAAAAATACTTTAAGTTAACAAGGGGCTTAAGTAACAAATAGTTTCACCTAGGGGCAAATGAGTTAACAGAGTAATATGAATTAAATTGGCATAGAACTTGTCTCTGGGTATTTAAAGTTAAACTGATTTGCATAATTTAAGATATGAATAGAAAATGCTTAGGGGTGCCTGGGTGGCTCAATTGGTTAAGTGGTTGGCAGACTCATGATTTGGACCCAGGTCGTAATCCCAAGGTTCTGAGATTGAGCCCCACTTGGGGTTCTGTGGACCATAGAGCCTGGTTAAGGTTCACTCTAGATCTCTCCCCCTGCCCCTCTTCCCTGCTGGAGCTCTTTCTCTCTCTCAGAAAAAAAAAGGAAAAGAAAAGAAAAGAAAAGAAAAGAAAAGAAAAGAAAAGAAAAGGGGAGGGGAGGGGAGGGGAGGGAAGAAGGAAGGAAGGGAAGGAAGGAAGGAAGGAAGGAAGGAAGGAAGAAAGAAAGAGAAAATGCTTACATTTTATTATATTCCTAACATCTTTGATCTAAATAAAGGCTTGAATAAGTTCATGCTGGTGTTCAAAACCAGAAATGCATTTTGGATATTTCTTCTGTTACAGTGTTTATTTTGATCTTTATTAAGGATCATAAATAGAAATCTTAGCCCCACAAAACGTCAGCACTGCTCATTCTTAGTACCTATTTTTTTTCTCTAGCATCCTGACCTTCAGTAGTCCTTAACACTGTTTGTCAAGCCTTATACTAATTCAGATAACATTTCTTTAAATTGTTCTTTAAATGTTGATTCTTATTTGAATAATTAAACCTGTTTTATTTTTTAAATAGTTATGAGTGTTTTCTACCATGTAACGTAGAAAACTGTGTGTTCTCAAAGCTCATACATATTAACCTAAATATGGTTAACTAATATATTCAGAACTTTCTAGAGCTTCTAGAGAAATTTTAGCCCCCTGGCAGTGGAAAGATGCTGTAGTACTCTATTACATGAGACATCTTAAGGAATTTGTTCTTTGTGGTCTGACTTAAAACATTAATAAGATTATGTGGCATCTTCATTACTTCCTAAAAGGGGTGCAGTTTTCATTAGAAAGTTACCTTGTAGGTGAAAATAGACAAGCATAATCTGTCCAGTTAGGAAAGAAGATTAAAGATTTATGTCTAGTTTGGAAGACATGGTTTGCCATTCCTAGTATTTTCCTCAGTGAAGCTGGTGACCCTGTTTCAGTTATGCTTTATTTATACCTTTACGGCTTTAGCTCTTGATTTAATGTGGGTATATATATCTTTTTTTAAATATTAGTTTCAGGTGTATGACACAATGATTTGATATTTGCATATATTGTGAAATGATCACCACAGTTAGTCTGTTTAACGTCAGTCACTGTATACAGTTATAAAATTTTCTTCTTGTGATGAGAACTTTTAAGATCTACCCTTTTAACAACTTCCAAATATGCAATATAGTGTTATTAACTATACTCACCATGCTATACAATACATCCCATGACTTACTCATCTCATAGCTAGAGGTTTGCACCTTTCAACTCTCTTCTCCCATTTTTACCTACCACCTGCCTCTGGCAACCACCAGTCTGTTCTTTGTACTTACGAGCTCGGTTTTTGTTTGCTTTTGCTTTTGCTTTTTGCTTGTTCATTTGTTTGTTTTAGATTCCACATATAAGTGAAATCATATGATCATATGTCTTTTTCTGTCTGACTTATTTCACTTAACATTATGCCTTCAGTATCGATCCATGTTGTCTCAAATGTCAGGTTTTCCTTCTTTTTGTGGCTGAATAATGACCCTTTGTGTATCAATACCACATTTTCTTTATCCATCATCTTATTGGTTGTTTCCATATCTTGGCTGTTATAAATAATGCTGTAATGAACATGAAGGTGCATATGTCTTTTTGAGTTATCATTTTTATTTTCTGTGAGTAAATATCCAGAAATGGAATTGCTGGATCATATACTAGTTCTGTTTTCAGTTTTCTGAAGAACCTCCATGCTGCCTTCCAGAGCAGTTGCATCAATATGCATTCTCACCAGCAGTGCACAAGGGTTCCTTTTTCTCCACATCCTCACCAGCTTGTTCTTTCTTGTCTTTTCGACAGCAGCCATTCTAACAAGTGTGAGGTGATCTCTCATGGTCGTTTTGATTTACATTTCCCTGATGATTGGTGATGTTGAGCCTCTTTTCATGTACTTATTGGCCCTCTGGATGTGTCCTTCAGAAAAATGATTTTTCAGGTCCTCTACCCAGTTTTTAATCGGATAGTTTGTTTTTTGCTGCTGCATATGAGTTCTTTATATATTTTGGATATTAACCCCTTATCACATACATGATTTGCACATATTTTATCCCATTCAGCAGGATGCCTTTTCATTTTGTTAATGGTTTCCTTTGCTGCGCAGAAAGTTTTTAGTTTGATGTAATGTATACATTTTTATAATCATTAGTAAAGTAGTGGAAAGTGGAAGTCTAAAGATAGCCTTTACATTTCATAAGTAATGGCGCATGTACTTTTTCAGGAAGGTTAGCTTTACACATGACAGTGTTTCCTATATATTCCAGTCCTTAATGTTTTTTCTTCTAAGAGTGTGTGTGTGTGTGTGTGTGTGTGTGTGTGTGTGTGTGTGTATTTAATCTTCTCCATTTGACCACTGTAAAACTTAGTGTTTTTCCTCTAGACCTTTTGGCACTGGAACAAGATGCTGTCTTTGGCCTGGAATCCCTTTTGGTACTTTGTAGTCAAGATGATAGTCCAGGTGCTCAAGCCACGTTAAAGGTGAAAATATCATTTATTTTAATATAATGCCTGTTTTTATTGCCTCAGCTAGGGATTGGCAGTCTCTCTATAAAGGGCCAAATAGTAAATATTTTAAGTTTTGCAGGCTATACACTCTTGTCACAACTACTCAGTTCTACAGTTATAGGACAAAGTAGCCATGGATGGTATGCATAGGGGAAGAAAGAAAGTGTGGTGGTGCAGCAGTAAAACTTTATTTACAAAACCAGGCAGGTGTTGGCCAAAGGGCAGTAGTTTGTCAACTCTGGCTTAAACACACAATTTGCTCTTGATCTTCACTTTCAAAATTATTGCTTTGACCATTGTTATTCCAAAGAATAGACAAAGTAAAAATCCAAACTTTGGCCTATTTTGCCTTCAGTTGACAGTGTTTATTTAGTTGAAGTAAATACATATGAAGGTCCTAGGCAACATAAGGCAAAATTAAATAGGCAGAGCCCCTGTACTTACAGAAGTTTATAATCTGAGGTAACACTGATAAGAGATTTTAAAAGAGATATTTAAAATTTATTATGACACTGGAGATTTTTAAGGCTTTTAAGATGTGAAATGAGCTTACTCTTATTGGAGTGAAATATGAAATACAATTTGTGATGGTACAAAATTAAGAAAGGTGGGGCTAATAGAAGTAAAAGGCTATTAGGTAGATATTAGAGATTATAAGAATGATAGCTTGTCTAAGTTATGATTCAGTTCGAAGTAAGTCATAACTTAGTTTAGAATGTTAAGAAAAGGTATGTCACAGTGATGAACAGTAAAGATATTAGTTAAATAAAAATGTGTTTGGCAAATGATTCATCCCCAGAATCCCTTTGGAGCCATAATACATTTACATAAAAGTTTTATAAAAGAGAGAAAGAAAACAAACCAAATCCTTTTCTTACCAGTTGTAGGTGTCAATAAAACACTGGCCTCAGCACCATGGGACATACATAGATGGTCAAGAAAGGTCTCTGTATTAGAGGAGTTCCCCATCTAGAACACACTGACATTTACCTAAGGGACAATAATACCAAACAGAATGCACCAAGTTCCCTGGTAGTACGAATCACAGTGCAATTCTAATGAGAGTTAAGAGTTAAGAGTGATTCAGTTGAACTAAGGATGTTAGGGAAGATTTGAATGAGTAGCTGTCTTGTGAGTTAAACCTTGAAAGATGGGGTAGAATTTCAGTATTGAGGAAAGATCATTTGAATCCAAGGGATGACTGTTATAGAAGTTATGAAAACAGCAGTCTACCTCTCATGTTGGAAGATGGTGAATAGCCCCCTGTGGCTACATGACACAATTAGGAGATCTGGAAGATCTGCTCTGTCAAGCAGGTTACCAGACCTGATGCCAAGGAACTTTGTCTTGATTCTCAAGGTAGTTGAGGGGATATTAAAATTTCTAAAGTAATGGACATGCTGTAACATTTGTTGTAGTTATTATTGTTATTTAAATATGTCTGTTATGTGCCATACTTTGTTGACAACTTGTATATATATTTTTTTCTTTACAAAAAACCAATATAGTGAAATTTGTCCCTCTTTAATGCTCACGAGGAAATTAAGATTCAGAAAGATAAAATAACTTGTTGAAAGATACCTAGCTGATCAAGGGCAGGCTGATCTTCAACTCTGGACCTGTCTGGTTCTGAAGACCTCATTGTGTCTTCCTAACACATACTGAAAGCTACATGGGTGTAGTGCGAAGGTGGGTTAACGGGCCTGTGCTTTCAAGAGATGGAAATTAGGAAGAGATTTATGTCGTGGTAGAGAGAATGGAAAGGAGGTGGATATTGAAGATTTGGCGAAAATGGAAATGACTAAATGTAGCAGTCAGTTGGCTACATAAAAATGAGAGGACTTCTGGTTTCTGGTTTTGGTGGCTGGGATATTAGTCGATGCCATTAACTGGACCGAATGGAAGTTCTAAAGCCAATTGATTTTTGGATTTCAGGTGAGAAGTAAGAAAGAAAGAAAATTAGAAGTCTCTTCCCACTTCAGTGTGCCTCAGTGTCATTTAGGACACCTTTTTTGAACTTTAAACTCCTAGTAACCCAAATACTAAAATAAGTTAATCTATTAAGTTTGGGACAGGTGGGGTTCGGAAATCTGTATTTTCGTTAGCATCCTGGGTGATGCTGGTATAGCGAAGTTTACAAACCATACTTCAGAAGCAGTTTTTGAAAAGTAACGAAAGTGCAGCATGGTGATATCCCATTTGGCATGTATATGGCCTCTTCCTTGTTGTGATTTTCATCTCAAGTCTTTTTTTTAAATAGGCCTACCTTGAAATGAGTGGTTAATATACAGTCCTGACTTACTCTCATTTAAACATGGCTCACTTTCAGATCCTGATAATAAGATTCAGTATGCCGTGTGTTTCTTAGGCAGGAAAATGTTATGCCCACAGAAAACCTTTTCCTTGATATTTCCTAATCACTTGTACAAAATTCTTTTCTTTAAAGCTTCATTTAATACCTTCAGCATGTAACTGGTCCATCTTTTATTCAATGTGCAGATTGCTCTGAATTGTATGGTGAAGCTAGCCAAGGGCAGGCCTCATCTTAGCCAGTCAGTGGTTGAGACCTTGTTGACCCAGCTGCACAGTGCTCAGGATGCCGCGCGGATCCTGATGTGCCATTGCCTGGCGGCCATTGCCATGCAGCTGCCAGTGCTGGGCGACGGAATGCTCGGGGACCTCATGGAGCTCTACAAGGTGATCGGACGGTCAGCCACAGACAAGCAGCAGGAACTTCTGGTAAAGAGCCACCTTTTGAACCTGCTGGGGATGAATAGATCTGGTGTAGCGGGAATTACTTTAGGAAGTCAACGTTACTGTTTGACTCTACTTAGATTAATTATGTAAGACCAAGAGTCTGCTGAAGTCAGAACAGAATTAGAACTGTGAGCTTTTGACTGTTTCCACTTTTGATTTACAAAGCTCTGTTTAGTTCAAATCTAAAACTGCATTCTTCCCAAGCCCTGTCAAGTTGCTTAGTGTAGCCAAACCTCCAGTCTGATATTTTTGTTTTATTACCAAGTGAAAATAATTTTTTTTTCCTTTCTAATGCAAAGCAGTAATGAACTAAACCCTATTTTGTACTTTCAAAAATGTAAGTTAAAGATGTAATGATAACAGTGACCATAAATTAGCTCAAATTCCTCTTTTCCAATTCAGGACCTCTGTAGCTGTTTAGAATCCTGTTTAGGTTTCAGTATAGTCCTGGGGTTAGGAAAGGTGCATGCTTAGAAACAGAAGACAGGGAAGCTATATAATAACGTGTAGTTGGAAGTTCTCCAGGGCTGAGAGTAGGCTTCGCTCTAAATAAGCATAAATGAGATGTAAGCCTTAAGTTGGCCGCTTCATATTGTGGTCATCTGAATTTAGGGCTTGGAGAAAAGTGTAATGAGATTTCTTACTCAAGCTCATTTTATATTTAATCCTCCAGGGAGAATTGTGTAAAAGATTACCCCCATTTCATTCCTACCAGGAAAAGTTACCCTTGATGACCAAGTGGCAGTAGCCATGGGAATGACATCATACAGTTATCCCAGCTTATGTGGACCTTTGTATATATCAGCTTCAGAATACTAAGACACAGTTAGCCAAGTTTATTTTTTATTGAAGCAGCATTTTCAACTAATGTTCTTTGTCCCTTTTTTGTTAGTACTACTGTGAGACAGTTTTAAATTATGAAACATAATATTAAAGCATAAGGAATAATATGAAAACATTTGCATCCGTCACCTAGCTTAAGAAAAAAAATCTCACCAGTACAGTTGAATTGTACTTCCCTATGTACCTCCCTAATAGTATCTTCTTCCTTCTCCCAGAGCTAACCACTGTCCTGCATTTGGTGTTAATCGTTCCCATGCATGTTATACATTTACTACCTTGGTATATATCCTAAGTAATAAACAATATTCTTTTCATATTTTTAACTTTATATAAAGGTTATCTTGCTACATGAAATCTTTTGCATGTTGTCTCTTTGCCTGTTTGGTGGGAGCCATCTAATAGATAAGGGTATCTCTGGTTTACCCCTTTCACTACTATATGGTATTTCACTGTGTGATATCATAGTCTCCTTATCCGTATTTATGGGCATTGTTTCTGATTATTTGCTATTACAAACAATACTCTGAGCAATGGGATAAATTGCTTAATGACTTCGAAGTGGAAAATTAATAAATGTCAAAGGAAAACAAATTTTGTTCTTTTTTGATGGGTTCTAATTTTTCTCCCTTTTGGTTAAAGTTATCTATGACATTGGATAGAATTACATGTTTTCTTCCTTATTTTTCTTCCTTCTTTCTCAACGTTAGGTGAGTTTGGCCACTGTGATATTTGTAGCAAGTCAGAAAGCACTATCCGCTGAAGTAAAGGCAGTAATTAAGCAGCAGCTCGAAAGTGTCTCCAATGGATGGACTGTTTACCGAATTGCCAGACAGGCATCCAGAATGGTACGTGTTATCCTTCTGTGTGAACTGGGTTGGTGAAAGTGACAGGTTACAAACCTTTGATTGTGTGATTGTCACCCCTAGTCAAGATGGAAAGTAAATATGGAAGTATGTTTTAGTTACAGGATTGAAAGATGATAATGGAAAGGACCTAGTTTATAACTTTTCTCGTGTGTTGTTATGGGGAAAGTTCCACGGGAATTCCAAAAATATGAACTCTTTTTGGCTGAAGAGTTTCAGCCACTTCATTTTGCCCTGTATTCTCATAACCACAGCTGCCTCCCACCCACCACTTCCATCCTCCATCATCAGTACACCAGATCTTTCTTCCTTCTCTTTCTCCAACCTTGTCATTCTTATTTGGAGATAGGGGCACGTTTTAGTAGGCTGTTCCCTTCTCAGCCATATGAAAAGCCTAACAATTTTTATTTTGTTTGAGAGAAATATAGAGCTTGGACAGTATAGAAATCCTTTGGGGATAAGACCAGAGAGCAAGTTTGAGAAGTGTTATTCTAGATATTGTAACACATGTTCTCATTTTACGGTGTTTCTCAAATGTGGGGAGGAGCTCTATCGAGAGAACAATTCTTTGTTGTAGTCAATACCCCCAAGCATCCAGGCACTGCAGGATACCGAGCTCACGTTCCCCCCAACAGCTCCCCTCCCTCGGTCATTTCGAGAGGCATTCGCGGTGCTGCTAATAATCACTTCAGGGAACTTACTGGAGTTCACATCCCACCTCCCCACTGCACTAACTAGCTCATACAGAATGACATACGGTAGATGTTCATACTTTCTATAGTTTGAACTAAAATTCTAGATGTGAGTTATAGTTCATTCCATTTATTTTCTCTTTGGAACTGTTTTAGAAAAGAACTTCAGGCATTCTGTTATATAAAAGCAGCTCAGCATATTTTCTCTGAAGAAATACTTAGACTGAGTCTCAAAGAATTATGTAATGTGAAGAATGATTGTTAAAACTTATCCAAGGTTTGAGTTTGTCTTTTAGCTGCCTCACTACCTAATTCAAATGTAAGAATCTCATCATGTGCACACCCCCCCCCCCCTTTTTTAGGGTAACCATGACATGGCCAGAGAGCTTTATCAGAGTTTGCTGACTCAGGTTGCCTCAGAACATTTCTACTTCTGGCTGAATAGTCTGAAGGAGTTCTCACATGCAGAACAGTGCCTCACCGGGTTGCAAGAGGAGAACTATAGTTCAGCACTTTCTTGCATTGCTGAGTCTTTAAAATTCTACCACAAAGGGATTGCTTCCTTAACAGTAAGTACTCTTAATTCTCCTTTGGTGGTGATAACTTGATTCGTGTGAGAATGGTCTCCCTTTTCTTTTTGGGTTATTCTGTTCTAACTACCTTGAAAAATCTGCTGATAAATAGATTTAGCAATATTAAAACAATAAATAGGACATGGTAGTAAATCCTTAACCCCTCCCCCACTTTTTAATATTCATAAGTTGATGGAAGTTTATCATTTTGTTTTTGTCAAGTACTAGGTACCACAGAGAAGAAGGATTACTGAATCCATGCAGAAAGGACACATGGAGATAGGTATTTCCTCTCTAGACTCCTAGTAATAAGACGTACTGGCTCAGTACCAACCATCACATGTAACTCCCTGCCCCCTATTTCATGCCTGGAAGCTGCTCACTAAGAAACTAGAGTTTCTTACTTTGTAGACAAAGAAGGAATTATCAAGGATGCTAGCGTCCCATTTTTTACCCCTTTGTGATATCCTCCTATTCAAATTAATAGTCAGCCAGCTACTGTTTTTTGTTTTCTCTGCCAGGAGAGTAAAGGGGTTGCAGGAAGGGCAGACCATTAACATTTCTTATGTTTCCTTGAAATGAGTCGTATTCCAAAGTAGGAACCTATATCCAAGAGGAGCGTGTTCTGTATTAATGCAAAGATTTTTTTCCCCTCAAGAGTCAAGAGTTTATATAATCAAAATTAGACAATTTGTAAGTATTGTCACCCAACTTTTAAGATTGTATATATTTACATGGAACCATAAAACTTTTGGTACCTGTTTACATATGTTTATCACATAATCTAAACTATTCTTTTTTTTTTTTTTAATTTTTTTTTCAACGTTTTTTATTTATTTTTGGGACAGAGAGAGACAGAGCATGAACGGGGGAGGGGCAGAGAGAGAGGGAGACACAGAATCGGAAGCAGGCTCCAGGCTCCGAGCCATCAGCCCAGAGCCTGACGCGGGGCTCGAACTCACGGACCGCGAGATCGTGACCTGGCTGAAGTCGGACGCTTAACCGACTGCGCCACCCAGGCGCCCCTAATCTAAACTATTCTTAATGGTGGGCCATCCCAAAAGAGATGCTCCGAAGTAGAATAAAGAGTAAACAGATGTCACAAAAGAGACAGAATATTCAGACTCCTGTGGTACATATCTTTTGAAGTATAATTTCTTTTTTAGCTAGGATTAATCAGCAGCTGTTTTAAAAACGGGAATACACAAATGGCTTCTCTCTAGCTCATGGTGCTCCCAGTAGCAGGGACTACTGTGATTCTTTCCTCTTGATTATTCCAGGAAAAGAGTGTTGTTACCTATATCAGGCTAATAAATGCCTCAGAAAATCAAAAGGTATGGTTATTGGTTGCGATCAGTAAAATTATTTCATTTTCTAGTTCACGTGCAGCTTGTTTATTCAGCACAGAAAATGGTTCCATCCGTGAAAGAAGCTCAGAGAACAGTGAAGCAGACAGAATTAATATTATGAAAATCCTGTTGAATATTTAATAGTCTTCTAATGATTTGTGTGGTATGTGTATTTAATGAGGCTTGGCAGTAATTAAGGATTGAATTCTGACATAGAAAGAAAGTACTCAGTTGACAGACAGAAAGCCCCTGTCTTCATCTCCGCTCTGCCGTTAACATATTATGACCTAAGGCAGGTTATTGGGCCTCACATCATCTCCTTTTGAAATGGAGTTCTTTTATTCAACAGACCATAAGCACTTACTATGTGCCAGACGCTGCTTTGAGGTTAAAAAAAAAAAAAAAATCAGGAAATGATTCTCTTCTTGATAACAGGTTAGAGAAGAAGGCAGTATGATCCTTACAGTCATTTGGAACTTTCCACATTTCTGATTGTACTATACCATCAGGGTTTTTGTAAAGATTTTATTTTTATCATTCATTGGGCAAGTGTGGATTTGATACTAGCTTTGCATCTTTGTAACTGAGAAGATATGAGCACAGACGCCCTTCTGCTCCTGCCACGTGAATGAGCTGATGTGAGATTGTACAGCTCTGTGAATTACCTCCTTCAGCCAAACTAAACAAGAGAAGCTCAGCATTCTGTGCTTACGGGGACCCTACAGCGACGCTGGGTAGCTAATTTCCCAACACAGTGATTAATGATACAGTTATCTTGCTACTTAAGAATAAAAATTGTAAAAAGTATTATAGTTTTCTGTGCTGTTTAACAAATCACCACAAATTTAGTGACTTAAGACAACACTCATTTATTATTTCACTGTGTCCATGAGCCAGAAGTCCAGACATGGCTTAGCTGGGTCCTCGGCTCATATTGACCTGGTTGCAGTCATGGTGTCTGCCAGGGCCAGTCTTGTCTGAGGCTCGAGGAAGCGCAGGGTCCTCTTCAGAACTCATGTTTGCAGAATTCATTTCCTCACAGCTGTAGAATCTGTGGAAGCTTCAAGTCCAGCAGGAAGATCTCTCACCTTCAAGACTGTCTTTTAATGGGCTCACCTGATTAGGGAAGATCCATCCAGAATATACGAATCTCTCTTTTGATTGATACAGAGTCACTTCATTAAGGATCTAAAATTACATCCCCCCAATTCATCACCTTTGTCATATTGCACTAGTTAGAAACAAGTAACAGGTTTCATTCACACTCAGAGATTACTGAAGATGTGGATACCAAGGGATATGAACCAGAGGAACCATCTTAGCATTCTGCCTACGATGGTGGATTGTTAACTTTATCTATTTTAAAAGAGTGACTATGTATAACATCTCCATATGCATTGTAGAGGGTATATAAAAATGTAACAAATATCCAAGTATACCTGTCATCTTCAGGAAATGGGACATTACCATAGCTTCTAAAATTCATGCATATTCCTCCATGTTTGCAGACCATTTCCTACCCTACAAAGGTAACCACCATCCTGCATCTTGTGTGTACCGTTCCCTCGCCCTTCTTTATAATTTTAATGCGCTTTTTTGTAATTCTAGACAAGGTACCATTTTATGTTGTTTTTGAATTTTATATAAAAAGGAATCCTACATATTTGTATTCAACTTGCTTTATCTAAATTATGTTTTTTTTTTTTTTAAGTTTATTGATTTTGAGAGAGAGAGAGTGTGCGAGGGACAGCGTGCATGAGGGGAGGGGCAGAGTGAGAGGTTGAGAGAAGCCCAAGCAGGCTTCGCGCTGTCAGCACAGAGCCTGGCTTGGGCCTTGATCCCATGTACCATGAGATCGTGACCTGAGCTGAAATCAAGAGCTGGACGCTCAACCGACTGAGCCACCCAGGCTCCCCCATCTAAATGATGTTCTTAAGATTTATTCATCTTGTTGTGTGAAGCTCTAGGTCAGTTTTACTGCTGTATATTCTTATATCATATGAATATTTGCCCCTCCTAGTGTTGATAGAAATTTTCATTTTTCCAGTTTTTTGCTAGTATAACAGTACTGCTGTGAACATGCTTGTACATGTCTTTCGATACACCTATGTAAAGCTTTCTCTAGGACAGTCATTCTCAGTTGGGGATGATTTCATCCTTCCAGAGGACATTTGGCAATGTCTAGAGACATTTTTGGTCATCGTGATTTGTCATGGTATTACTGGCATTTATAGCGAGCACAGGCCAGAGATGCTGCTAAACATCCAACAATCCACAGGACAAGTCCCCTCAACAAAGAATTACTTGGTTCAAAATGTGGCTGGTACACTGAGGTTGAAAACCCTCTTCTGGGGCAGTAGACCTCAATCGAAGCAGTGTATCTGTCCCCTGCTCCAAAGTGTGTGGGGATGTTTCTCTTTGTCATAGGGTAAGGGGGACTGCTACTGGCTTTAATCCTGAAATGCCCAGGACACTCCTGCCTCTGCTAAGAAATACTGCTCTGATATATTTCCTAGGAGGATAATGGCAAGGTTATGTGTACCTTCAACTGACTAACTAATACCAGGAGCCTCTCTACAGTGGTTTACAAACTTCTAGTCCTCCCAGCAGGGTATAAGAGTTCTGTTGCTCTGCATTGTTCTCCTGACTTGGTATATTCTAGAAGTTCTGATTGACATTTCTCAAGTCATTAATTCAATTAAACATTTTACTTACTTATTTTCTTATTTATTAGGTATAAATGACATGTAACATACTGGTTTCAGGTATATAACACAATGATTCAATATTTGTATATATTGTAAGATGATCACTACAATAAGTGTAGTTAGTTAATATCCATCATCAGCATACATAGTTATAAAAATTTTTCTCTTGCTGACAAATTAAGATCTACTCTCTTAGCACCTTTCAAACATGCAATACAGTATTATTAACTATACTCACCATACTATACACAATATCCCCATGATTTATTTATTTTATACCTGGGAGTTTATACTTTTGACCCCCTTCACCCATTTCACCCACCTACCTACCACCCCCCCCCCCAACTCCCCACCTCTGGCAACCACAAATCTATTCCCTGTATTTATGAGCTTGGGGTTTTTTTGTTTGTTTTTTGTTTTGTATTCCACATATAAATGAGATCATACAACATTGGTCTTTGTCTGACTTATTTCACTTAGCATAATGCCCTCATGGTCCATCGGTGTTATTGCAGATGGCAAAATTTCACTTTTTTATGACTTAATAATATTCCATTATATATATGCACCACATTTCCTGTATCCATTCATCTGTTGATGGACGTTTGGGTTGTTGCCATATCTATTGTAAATAATGCTGTAATGAACATGGGGGCGCATATATGAGATAATGTTTTTGTTTTCTTCAGATGAATACCCAGATGTGGAATTGCTGGATTATATGGTAGTTCTGTTTTTAGTTTTTTGAGAAACCTTCCTTACTGTTTTCCATACTGGCTAACACCAGTTTACATTCCCACTAACAGTATATCAGAGTTTCCTTCTCTCCACATCCTTGATAATATTTATTTCTTATCTTTTTGATGATGGTTATTCTAACAGATATGAAGTGATATCTTGTGGTTTTGATTTGCATTTCCCTGATGATTAGTGATGATAAGCATCTTTTCATGTACCTCTTGGCCATCTTTATGTCTTCTTTGGAAAAATGTCTAGTCAGATCTACTAATTTTGTAATCAGATTGTTGTTTGTTTTGTTTTGTTTTGTTATTGGGTTAATAATGAGTTCTTTATATATTTTGGATATTAGCCCCTTGTCAGATATAGGATTTGCAAATCTTTTCTCCCATTCAGTAGTTACCTTTTTATTTTCTTGAAACAATTGAACATTTGTTTCATATTTGGCCACTTGTATTTTGTGTGTGTGTGTGTATGTGGGCACGCACTCGTGCGCGCGCGCGCGCGCGCGTGTGTGTGTGTGTGTGTGTGAGAGAGAGAGAGAGACAGAGACAGAGAGAAAAGATGTTTCACAGAAGTGAAAGTTGAAGTTTTTTGTTCATTTTCCTAGCAGGCTGGTTATCTTATTGATTTGTCAGAGTTCCTTATATGTTCTGGATACTAGTTTTTTTATAGGTGATACGAGTTGCAAATATCTTATTTTGTAGCTTTTATTCCCCACTTTCTATCTTTTGATGAACAGTAGTTCTTAGTAGTCTAAGACTTAATGGTCTAAGTTATTGGTCTTTCTTCCTTTATGGTTTTTGTTTTAAAATTTTTTTCCCCAGTTCATGCTTCCTTTACCTTTGTAGCTTATTTTGCTCAGCTTTATGTTTATTCATTCATTTTATTGTTTTTACATATTGTGGTAATTCATTCATTTTCATTGCTCTGTGATATTCTTTTGGTGACTGTTAAAGCAATTTGTTTATCTTTGATATCACTGGGGAACATTTGGATTATTTCCAGTTTGGGACTATTAAGAGTAATTTGATATGAATATTCTAATGTACATCTTTTGGTAGACGTGTGCATTTCTTCTGAATGGTAGTGCTGTGTCATAAGATATACTGAGATTCAGCTTTAATAAATACCACCAAAAGTTTCCCATGGTGGTTTCCAGCTCAGACTCTTACCAATATAAATGCTTTTTGGGGTTCATAGTGTTTCTTGAATTTATGGCTTGATGACTTTGATTATTTTCAAACATTTGGCCATTGTCTCTTCAGCTATAGCTTCTGTCCCTTTCTCTTTCATTTAGGACTCCAGATACCTACAATAACTCTTTTCACCATGTTTCATTTTTCTCTTACATTCTCTTCTGCATTTTCCATCTTTTTATCTCTCTGTTCTTAGCTCTATGTATGTTCTTCTGACCTGTCTTCCAATTCAGTGATTCTTAACATTGTGTCTAATCTGCTGTCAGACCTATTCATTAGGTTTGTTGTGTTTTTTTTTTTTTTTTTTTTTCAGTTCCAGAATTTCCATTTGGCTATTTTATATTTTCCAGTTCTCTGCCAGGACTCTGTCTTGCCATTTACTTTCTTTTAACTAATTCATGTCTGATGTTCTGTTTTCTGGATCCATTGTGGCTTGTGTCTTAGACTGATTTTTCTGCCTCTTGGTTTGGAGAATTTTGTCTTTTTTGTATGCTAGGTAATTTTTTATTTGGTTTTGGACACTGTGGATGAAAAAGTATCCTATTACATCATCCAGAGCCTTACATCTCTTTCTTTGCCCTTGGCAGGCAGTTAGGGTAAGATCACCTTAATCCAACCAAGGACTGAACTGATTCAAAGCTAGGCTTCAGTCCTGGAGAGAGCCAGTACATTTTTGGGTTCTCCTGACTCCTGGGGCGTAGCCCTTTGAGGTTATAGCCAAAAGCCTGAAATGTTCTTCCCAGCACCCCCTTGGTCCTAGGAGATTGCCAGCAATTCTGCTCAGCTTCTCAGACTCTCAGGAGCAGCTTGCAAGTTAGCAAATATCTCAAGGGAGAAAATGTTACCAAATGTTAGTCTCACCTCCTTGCATTTTCCATCTCTCCATGATTTTTTACTTCAAAATCCTTTTTTGCCTTAAGCTCTTCAGTGCTTTCAAATAGATGTTCTTAGTATTGTATTCAGTCTTCACTGCTGTTGTTAGCAGGAGGCCTGGTCTAAAACAGTCTAGGCCATGATTGCTTTATGCTTGGCTTATTCTTTCAAAATCTGAGCTTATAGTAAGCAAAATAAGCCAGACACAAAAAGACACATGATACGTGATTCCACTTGTACGAGATATGTAAAGAAGTCGGATTTATAAGAACAAAAGTACAATGGTGGTTGCCAGGTCGAAAGTTTGCATTATGGCTTACACATACACACACACACCCTGTTTTTTAACTGGGCTCATCAGATAGCTTTCTTTTAAGCCATGTTGGTTTCTTTAGGTAGCTCCATTTAGAGAATTGGGTGGGGGGGCACCTGGGTGGCTCAGTCAGTTAAGCGTCTAACTTTGGCTCAGGTCATGATCTCACGGTTCATGGGTTCAAGCCCTGCGTAGGGCTCTGTGCTGGAGCCTGGAACCTGCTTTGAATTCTGTGTCTCCCTCTCTGCCTCTCCCCGACTCATGCTCTGTCTCTCTCTGTCTCTCAAAGGAAATAAACTTTAAAAATAAAAAAAGAAAATTGGGTAAGTACTACAAGTCAACAGTTAAGTAGTGTTATTTGCATACCTCACAAAGATTTAACTGTAAATGTTTAGGGGAAAAGAAAGAAGGAAGGGAAAAAAAAGCAAGGAAGGAGAAAAATAGTTATTTAACGGGGAAGTAAAATAGCAATCCAAATACAAAAGTACCTTCATTGTTCCTTCATTGGCATGTGTTGAATTCACTGAATATCATTCCTCCTTGAGGAAGTTGCAAGGGTAATATTAGTTACATATAATTTTTGCTTTACCTGTTAACCTTAGATTCCCAACTTCTGTTTAAGCTTTAGTTTCAATACAAAGAAAAGTAAATAATGTCCTTTATATTCCTTATTAGCATTATGCATACTGCTATAAATCTAAGTTTTATTTCTTACACATTTTCTGTCTTTCATGGGTGATCTTACCGTAAAGCCTCTGACCTCTATGACAAATCTATCTTTTCTGTGTTCTTTTGAACATGTGTTATATCAAGCATTGCTTTCCTTCAGTTTAACACAATCCAAGATGCACAGTCACTTTCAAGGTGACCATCTTACATCATCAATAAAATATTCAAAAATAAATCCAGAATTGGCGGTAAATCTCCCTCATTGTAACTACATCTTGCTTCTCTTTCAGTTTTGTAATGCATGTTGGGACAAGATTGCCAGTGTTTTTTGTCTGGTCAGATGGTCTGTATTTATATAAAAGTATCATATACACCTACTTGTATTCCTGACCATTGTAAAGTTACTGACAAGCAGTAAGTTAAAAATAGCAGGTAGTAGTTTAAGGAGCAGAGGAGGTCTTATAAGAGCAAATTAAATCTCTAAGGAATTAAAAACAATTGAACTGATCTGTTTAATCTCCTAATCTATGCTGTGTCATGATTAGAACAGACATCCCAAAAGCATGAAAACCACAGAATTCACTATATTGAGTACAATTATTACCTCTAACTACTATAGCTCTATTTATATGTAGCTTTTAAATATCATCAAGGACCTTGGAATTTAAGAAGGATATTAGAGCAGGTGTGTGTTCTAGGGAGTGGCTAAGTCCTAGAGTAAAATATGAATACTACCAAATAACAAAACTTACTATTTGACATTAAAAGTAGAGAGAAGTATACTAAGGTCAATATGTGATACTTGGCTAGATGGTAATATTGTACCTGACTTCCCTAAGTCAAATGCGTTGCTCTCCTGCTGAAAGGATAGTGTTAAGTGAGGTAGTATCTAAGGAGCAAACAGCATCAGCATGTTTTAAGCTAGTCATATCAGAGGAAAATTATTTTTACTATGCCTCCATTTATTGTTAATTTAGCATATTTTTGGTATGCCTTGTGTTGAAAGCACCACGTTCGGTTCTCTGCTAGAGTAGTTGCTGAGTAGTTAAAAGTTGTCCTGGTTCGTTGCCAATGAGTCTCTGGCTTGACTTAACATTTTTTGCCCCCTCTATGTAGCAAATGTTGCTTTTACTATCCAGGACCCTGGATAAGTACCCTGATACTTCTCCATCTTCGTTGAAACTTATTTGTGTGTTTTGAACTGTTCTTCCTTCCATTAGCCTCTCTGTGCATTCTAAACATGTCTACTCAGAAATTCTTTTTAGTATTAATCTGGGCTCACAGTGGGAAGATGCAGCTATGAGACAACATGTTTTTTTAACAGTGACTGTCTAGCACCATGTTTCTTCTGCCCTTATCTTTCTTTCCTCCTTCACCTCCCAAGTTTTAAAAATCCTATTAATGATTCCAGTGATGAGAATTTCAGGTTAGAAAGGTAGGAAGGTGGTGGGGTGCCTGGGGTGGCTCAGTTGGTTAAGCCTCTGACTTTGGCTCAGGTCATGATCTCACGGTTCGTGGGTTCGAGCCCCACGTCGGGCTCTGTGCTGACAACATGGAACCTGCTTGGAATTCTGTGTCTCCTTCTCTCTTTACCCCTCCCCTGCTTCCGCTCCATTTGTCAAAAATAAATAAACGTTTAAAAAAATTTTTTTTAACATTTGTTTATTTTTGAGTCAGAGAGAGACAGAGCATGAATGGGGGAGGGTCAGAGAGAGAGGGAGACACAGAATCTGAAACAGGCTCCAGGCTCTGAGCTGTCAGCACAGAGCCCGACGTGGGGCTCGAACCCACGGACCGCGATATCATGACCTGAGCCGAAGTCGGGCGCCCAACCGACTGAGCCACCCAGGCGCCCAAAAAAAAAATTTTTTTTTTGAAGAAAGTAAGGTGGTGATAAGGGGGTTTTGGAAGAATGATAATGTCCTTGAAGTGTCCCTCAAATGATAACCTACTGGTGATGATCGAACCAACCCACATGCTGTAGAGACTGTGAATGTAGGAAGTAAAGAACCTGAATGCTGATGAAACATACAGTTTTTCAGAGCTGATGCTAAGTATGCTAAGTTTTTCTTTCTAATATTACATCATTCCTCTTATAATGTAGGTGTTTGTTTATCCATCAGTGTTAGAGCTACTGCTCTTATGCACAAACGGTGCCGAATACTTTTTGTCTGGCCCCATCTTGCTCTTATGTTTATTTTGTCTTATATATATCTTTTTCCCCCCAGGCTGCCAGTACACCACTGAATCCTTTAAGTTTTCAGTGTGAATTTGTAAAACTCAGGATTGACCTTCTACAAGCCTTCTCTCAACTTATCTGTACTTGCAATAGCCTAAAGACAAGCCCTCCACCTGCAATTGCCACAACCATTGCCATGACCTTAGGGAATGACCTTCAGAGGTGTGGTCGCATCTCCAATCAGGTGTGTCTTAACTTTATTTTCAGTGCAGTGTTTATTTATACTTTAGAGGTTTTTGAGGTTAGTTGTGAGATGAAAAATTCTGAAATCAGCGGTTTGACTAAAAGACATTAACTATCAAATGCTTATTAACTCATCTGTCTTGCCAAAAATAGGCTGACATTTTTTTAGTGGCAAAATGATTGAAGATGTCTCACTAGGTGCTGCATGTTTATAACTGTATTAATTGTTTTAGTGGAACTGGAAGCTAAAAAAGCAATGTTTTTTGTTTCTGTGTATTATATGTATTATTATACTTCCTTGAACGTTTACCATCTTTGTTAATTTTATTTAACAACGTTTGTAAGAATGAATGGAATGGAAATGAAGAGTTGAACTACTTTTGGATTTGTTTGTTTGAGGAGGGTTGTTTTTTTCTTTTGTGGTCTGTTATTATACAATAATAATAGCATGTTTGTTTCTGGTAATGGATACTTTTCCTTCTTTTCAGATGAAACAGTCCATGGAAGAATTCCGAAGCCTTGCTTCCCGATATGGGGATCTTTACCAGGCATCTTTTGATGCTGATTCAGCAACTTTGAGGAATGTGGAACTATATCCTAAGCCGCCTCGTTATTTCTTGTTCTCTGGAAGTATTCTTTTAAATGTAGAGTTAATGCTTCAGATGTGCTTGACTAAAAAATATATAGTAGATAAGCCTACAAATTTATTATAATTAATAACTTCTCTTTTGAAATCTAGTATGAGCAGTACAGTTGTACTTTTTAACTTCAGCCAGGCTTTAAAAATTAATAGTGACTCAGTGGTGGCCTTTCTCCACCGCTAAGAAGAGCATCCAAAACCCGGGTCCCCCAGTGTCGCATACTTGGTGCTCACTTGAGCTGCAGCGGAAAACGTAACACATTTTCCCACCAGAAAACCATTTTCTCTTTTGCATCACTTCTGTTTTCTTCATGGTGAACAACCCTGGTTCCCATCACCTTTATTAATGATCTCTTATTCCATAATCTTCATTGTCCCTTTTGTTCCCTAAGCCTTCCTTGGGTTTTCCGTATTTTCTTATTAGCAGCCTCAAACCCTTTTTGAAAGGAGGGCAGAGATAAATTGTTTTTAAGTTGTAGGGCCTATAAACCAGTAGTTCTGGGCCTTTTGGGTTTCTAAGTAAAAACCTTATGAATGCTGTGGACCCTCTCCTCTCCAGAACGCATTTATGCACACCCCCCAGCAGATTTGTAAAGTTGCAGTAGGGTTAACAGATCCCTTGAGCCCCAGCTTAGGAACCCCTAGGGTATCTAGAGACCATTTTGGTTGTTGCTGTTTTTAACTTTTATCAGTGAAACTTCTACATCTAAGCAGAAGAAAACCATTTCTGTGATTGAATCCCAGGGCCTGTTGCTTGGTTCCCACCCCCTACCCCACCCCCACATTAGGCAGCCTCTGAAGTACTCTTCCTGGAACAGAATGTGAGAGTCACTATTATAAACAATAAAAGGGGGAAAAATAGAGTCCCAAACTATTTGATTTGATAACATTATTGTTGCCTTCACTTAAAATGTGGTCCTCATCTCAACTTGAACTTCAGAGAATATAAAGTCTATGTGGATTTCTCTCTTTTCATGTATAACCTTAACGTCCATCCAGACAGCAGCAGAGCTGTTTATTGATATCTCATGCAATAGAAGCCCTCATTTTGGATCCAGAATCAGCAAGGTATTTCTAATAATAGTTTACATTGAAGTACATTTTCAAATATGTTATCTTACCTAGTCATCACAACAGTGTTTTGGAAGAGGTTTTACAGAAGAACAAAGAACAGGGACTTCTCCAGTATTTACCTGAGGTTACAGCTATTGACAAAACGTGGATTTTCCGACTCCATTGTTTATTTACCTCCTGCCTCCTATTTTTAAAACACTGACCTGGAAAAATAACGAAGAAGAAATTCTTTGAAATTTGAATCTTTTCTTCTTGTATACTGTAACTAAATTTTGGTATGGAAAACTGGGTTAATAATATAATTAAGCTTGACATTTTTATTCTTTGGTTTCCTAAACAAAAAGATATTCCTATTTTTGCTTCATTAATATTCTTCTCTCCTCTTCCATTAACTAATTATTCAGGAATGTTCCACTGGTTTTTTTGTTTGTTTTTTTGTTTTTTTCCCATTATACTATTCGGTTTTGGAATGTGCATTTTCAGGTGTCTGTAATTTCCAATCTAATTTCCAGGGTCAGCTTTCTCAAAGAATACAATCAACAAAGCAGGGTAAAATTTCTCTACCCTGAAGCATTCACTCACCATTTCCTTTCCGGACAATAGCAAAGTCCTTGCTTCTGTCTTAAAATTCTGCCTACTCCTAGACTAGGCCGCTTGGCTATCTTTTTCCCCATTCATCTGATCCATTTTAATATTTTCATAACATACTAATATTTGCTTATTTTTCCTTTTATCCTGTTCTCACCAGTGTTCATTTTCCCTTCAGACCTGCAGTGCTTGTTTTTAAAAAAACAAACCCCTTCCTTTTAAGTTTCAAAGTGTGCTTACACTTTCATGTACTTTACAGAGTCTTTGCCAATTAATTGCTGATTCAAGACTCACATCACACCATTTTTTATTGTGCCATACTCATTTTACTTCTTAGCACCCAGATATCATTGTACTGTTGACTGGTATGATAGGCATGTTTTTCTCTTGATTGACTTTTTAACAGAGAGATTGAGTGCACTGTCAGCAGGGATGGGGTGAAGGGAGTTATTCACCCAGCTTACTCATGCTGCTACTCTCTTTCTTACTCTTCTCCGCCCCCTCTCACTCTCCAAACCAGTTCTCCTAGCCTCTGCCCTTCATAGCAGGGAAAAGTTGGAAAAGAAAGCTTGTACCTTGAAGGAGGGTTCTTTGGGTTTCATTCTCAATAGTATACAACTGCTAAGAGTGGCTTCCTCCTAAAACTTCTGTTCTCGATATTATATATTCTGTGCCTTCCAAGTAAAGAAGGACTTGCAGTGAAAAAAGAACCTCAAAAGGACCTCTTTTGCACTGCTGGTGGGAATGCAAACTGGCACAGCCACTCTGGAAATCAGTATGGAGGTTCCTCAAAAAATTAAAAATAGAACTACCCTGTGACCAGCAATTGCTCTACTAGGTATTTATCCAAGGGATACAGGTGTGCTGTTTTGAAGGGACACATGCACCCTAATGTTCATAGCAGCACTATCGACAATAGCCAAAGTATGGAAAAAGCCCAAATGCCCATCGACTGATGAATAGGTAAAGAAGGTATGGTATATATATACAATGGAGTATTATTCAACAATCAAAAAGAATGAATCTTACCATTTGCAACTACGTGGATGGAACTAGAAGGTATTATCCTAAGCAAAATGAGAGAAAGACAGATATCATATGACTTCATATGTGGAATTTAAGATACAAAACAGATGAAAATAAGGAAGCAAAAATAATATAAAAAGGGGGGGGACAAAACAGAAGAGACTCTTAAATATGGAGAGCAAACTGAGGGTTGCCAGAGGGGTTGTGGGTGGGGGGATGGGCTAAATGGGGCAAGGGACATTAAGGAAGACCCTTGTTGGGATGAGCACTGGGTGTTATACATAGGGGATGAATCACTGGAATCTACTCTTGAAATCATTATTGCCCTACATGCTAACTCACTTGGATATAAACTTAAAAGTTAATTAAAAAAAAAAAAAACTCAAGAAAAGGAGGCATAAGATTGGTATTTCACTGTAGTTTTTACAAAAATGTGTCTTTTTCATAGCCTAGAAGCTTTTTTGGAAGAAGGCATCTTGTCTTACTATTCAGCTTTGTATCTCTAGCACCTAATATAGTGCCTGAACCAATAACAGTAAATATGGATTATGACAGGGTAGATGTTTATAATTATGAATTGTCTACCTCATTCCAACTTTTTAGAATTATCAAGAATAAATATTTTGAGATGGTGGTTCATTGCATTTTTCTATTCTGACTTTTTATTTGTAATGAGTCCTTTGCACTTAATCTTTATGTTACTGCCTAAAAGATAAGCGAACAGTTCCTGGCTATAACAGAATAAATAGACTGGACTTTTCCTTTTACTGCGAACAAATAAAACCTGGATAAAACATAAAAGTTTTATGTAAAACTGTAAACAGTTAACTGTTTACAGACATTGGACAATAGGAAATTCAGGAATGTCATCCCTTGGTGAAGGGACACAAATAAGGTAAACCCTACCATAGTCTTTCATTTCTTTTCCCTGGAGGCACTCAGCAGAACACAGTGGTCTTGCTTAGTTGAAGAGATAGGAATCAGGGTTCAGGGAACCAGAAGAAGCTAGAACTTGCAGGACAGAATACAGGGGAGAGAAAGCAGCTTTCCAGGGAAAGAGCTCCAGAAATGTCATAGGCTGTGATTCTTTGGCTGAAGATTAGCATATGTGTACTAAGATACACATATGTAAGGGAAACTGCACAAGGCCAGGCAAAAAACAACTACTGGGGGAAGAATGATGACCAGAAGTTATAAGCTGAACAATTCCTAGAGTTCACACATGTCTGAGAAATGTTTTGAGTTCCACCTAGCCAAATGGAGAGACCTTATTGAACACTGAAAGCGTTCAGAAGAAACACCAGAAGGGTCACACCACCTTAGCAGTAGGGCTAAACTAAGTCTAGAGCAGTCTTTCAGATAAGCTTTAAATGAATCAGGATTATATACAAGTAACTTGACTGTCTACCAAAACAAAATTTAACATTCTCTAAAGACAATAAAATAAAAAGTTCAACAGTATAAAATCCACACTTGTAGCATCAGATCAAGAATTAGTAGACATGAGAGGAAGCAGGAAAATGTGACATAACCAGGAGAAAATTAAGTCATTTAGGAAAAAGACTCAACAAATGACAGATGATGGAATTTACAGAGTTGGACTCTAGAATAGCTATTACTAATATTTTCAGAGGTTTAAAGGTAAAAGATAACATAATTAGGAGAAAAATTAAAGATGTAAAAAGGACCAAATGGAATTTCTAGAGCTAAAAAATACAGTATCTTGATTTTGCCTTTATTTTTGAAAGATAATTTTGATGGATATAGAATTCAACTTTGGGTTAGGTTTAATGGTACATTCGATATTGCAAGAGAAAAGTTCAGTGAACTTGGAAGACATAACAATAAAAACTACCCAGACCGGACAGTGAAATAAGAAACAGCCTGAAACACAACAGAGTCAAAACTAGCCTGTGGAACAGTATCATTTGTACTAATATATACATGCAACCACAAATCCTAGAAAGAGGGGAATGAAGGAAAGGGAAATATTTAAATGGCTGAAGTTTTTTAATGTTTAATTAAAAATGTAAACCCACAGATTCAAGAAGCTTAACAAACCACAAGTAAGGTAAACAAAACCATAACAAGCCATACATTGTAATCAAATTGCTGAAAACCAATGATGAAGAGAAAAAATTTAAATGGAGAAAGGGAGTGCATAGAAGGGAAGAAAGATCAGAAATCCACTGATTTCTCATCAGAAATAATGCAAGCCAGAAGACAATTAGAACATCGTTAAAGTTATGAAAGTGAAAAAGGTAACCCAGTATTCTATATTCAGTAAGAATTACCCTTCAGTAATTAAGACTAAATAAAGGCCTTTCCAGACAAAATCTGAGAAAACTTGTTACCACCAGATGTGCACTACTAGAAATGTTAAGTTCTTCAGGCTGAAGAGAAACCATTTCCACTGTAAACTTAGAGCTACAAAACAGAGTGAAGGGCACTGAAAATGGTAAATATGTCACTAAATATAAAAGACTTCTTTCATTTTTTTAAAGTGTTGATCATTCAAAACAATAATAACTATGGGAGTTTATAACATGTGGAAGTAAAATGTAGGAAATAAGACATGACAGGGAGGGGATTGCTGTATGATTTTTATGTTTTACATGAAGTAGCATATAGAAAATTATTTGAAGATAACTTGTGATCAACTAAGGACGAATAAACTCTTGAGCAACCACTAAAAAATAAAACAAGCCGGGAGATGAGATAAAATGAAATACTAAAAACCACAACAGAAACAAACCCAGTTAATCCAAAAGAAGATGGGGAAGACAGGATAAAAAGAAACCATGAACAGATGGAAAAGTAGAAAACAAATTACAAGATGGTAGCCATAAACCCAATCATACCAGTTATTACAGTAAATGTAGTCTCACTCTAAATAAAATCAGAGATTACCCTACTGAATACAAAAGCAAACCCAACTGTCTGCTCACCACAAGTAACCCATTATAAAGACACAGATAAAAGTAAACATAAGGACAGAAAAGTATATATCCTGAAACTCTAAAAGCTGAAGTGACCATATTAATATCATACAAAATAGACCTCAGTACAAGGTACATTTCATCATAATAAAGGAATCCATCCATCAAGAAGACATAATTCTAAATATGTACAAAGAAACATATGAAGCAAAAACTGGCAGAACTGAAAGGAGAAATAAATCCACAATTATCAAGTTTTCAACACTTCCTCTGTGAGTAATTAAAGAACAGCTTGTCAGAAAATTTCTTAGGATGTAGAAGACTTGAACAACACTATCAATCATCTTGACCTAATTGACATGTACCAACAGCAGCGTATATGTTCTTTTCAAGTGCATTTGGAACATTTAATGAGATAAGCCATACACTGGGCTAGAAAACAAATCTCAATGAACTTTTAAAAGCGTTGAAATCATACAGAATATGATATCTGACAATTAAGTTAGAATTGACTAACAAAAACGGTCTCCAGAAAATCCCCACACATTTAAATATTAAATAAGACTTCTGAATAACCTAACTGGTCAAGAAATCAGAAGAAAAATTAGAAAATATGTTAAAACAGGATGAAAATGAGAACACATATCAAAACTTGTGGGATGCAGCGAATGCAGAGCCTAGAGGGAAATTGACAGCTTTAAATGTTTTTATATAACATAAAAAGTTTAAAATCAGTGATCTAAGTTTCTACCTTATCTGATGCTACAAGAAGAAAGCAAATTAAACTCAAAATAATTTGAAGGAAAGAAGTAACAAAAATATGAGCACTGATAAATGAATTAGAAATAAATAGTGGAGAAAATCAATGAAACCAAAAGCTGGCTCTTAGAAAAGACAATGAAACTGATAAAACCAGTTAGTCTGAGTGGTAAAGGAACACAAATTACCGATACCAGAAATCAAGAACACCAGACCAAGTCCTACAGCTATTAAAAGCCATAAGGGAATAACAGTTTTCATGAACACAGACACAAAAACTTTTAACAAGACATGTACAGATTGAATCCAGCAATATACAAAAGATAATGCATCAGAACTAAGTAGGTTTTATCCCAGGAATACCAGGTTAACAACAGAAGACCAAACGGTGTAATTTACCATATTCCATAATAAAGGAGAAAAGCTGAAGCGGAGGGCTTAATAAACATTTCAAGTCTTACTATGAAGCTATAGTAATTAAGACTATATGATATTTGTTTGATGGTAGAATGGAGAGACCACTCACATATGTGATCATTTGATTTTTGACAAAGGTACCAAGGTCCTTCAACTTAATGAAATTTATTTCTTAAGTAAATGAATGCTTTAGTAGGAGGTAGAGTAGTATATTCTGAATTTAGACCCTTTTGGTAGCAGGTAACTCCATAAAAGACTTTAGTTTCTTTATGCTTTGTGTGTATAGTTTTCCTTAAAGTCCTATAAATGAGGTTCAGTTCTTGTCTTATTGGAACTTAAGAAATAGTACAGAGCAGGAAACAAAGCTTTGGAGCCAGGCCAGTACGAACATGAATCCCTTGTCATTCACTCCTAGCTGTATAAATATATGCATGTGATTTCATCACATTGAGCTGCATATGCATGAATTATAGGTAACTTGTGATGCCTGTCTCCTAGAGTGGTTGTGGTGGTTAACTGAAATAACCTGTATAAAGTACCTAAGGGAAGTGCTTTAGTTATGCCTTTAACACACCACTTGATGTTAAGAGGATAATAAGAGAGGGGCGCCTGGGTGGCTCCGTGAGTTGAGTGTCTGACTCTTAGTTTTGGCTCAGGTCATGATCTTACGGTTTGTGACATTGAGTCCCATGTTGGGCTCTGTGCTGACAGCATGGAGCCTGCTTGGGATTCTCTACCTCTCTCTGTCTCTGCCCCTCCCCTGCTCACTCGCATGCTCACACTTTCTCTCTAAACAAACGTTTTTTAAAAAGGATAATAAGGGAATAATAAGAACAGTGTTATGCCCAGTGTGGCTGAATTACCTATGTTGCATTTTCAAATAACCCCCTTGAAGTTTAGTTGGAATACAAAAGGTTTGCTTTCTTTTTTCACTTAGGAAGACTTTCAAAAACACTTTTAGGTCTGAGGCAGTAGAGGAAGAAAGAAGGAATCTCGGTAAAACTTTCCAGCATGCTCTATATACTAGCTCTCCCCTGAACATGCCTGTGCCTTTCACATCCATGCTGTGGATCCATGCCGTTTCCACAGCCACAAATGCCCTCCACACTTCCACCTCTCCACATCTCCATCCTGCTCACCTGCTAATTTGCTCAGGACCTGTCTCTTCTGTGGCATTCCTCCCCTCTCTCCATGTGCTGATCTGTTATTTATAGATCTTCACTGGTTATTTGGCACTTATGGATAATTACCTTTTCAAATGTCTTAGGTCTCCTTCCCCTCATGGCACAGACAGGGTTTAAACATTTTTCTACTACCTAACACCAAAGTGATTAGACTTACAGAATTTGAAGTCAGGTCTGGGTTTGAATTCCAGGCTTATTACTTAACCTCTCCAAGCCTCAGTTTCCCCCCACCTGTAAAATGGAAACAACCGTGCCTACGTCGTTATTTTACAAATTAAATGAGAACATGTGCAAAGTGCCTGACACATGTAGACATTGAAGTAGTGACTATTTTGGTTGATTAATTGATACGAATTTGACCTCAGTTTCCAGGAATACGGATCTACTGGAGCGGCCCATGCTGACAGTGAATATGAGAGGAGAATGATGTCTGTGTATAATCATGTCTTGGAGGAAGTGGAATCACTCAATCGGAAATATACCCCTGTTTCTTACATGGCAAGTGACATTTGTTTTATTGAGTTTTCATTACATAGATAGAAGTGGGTTTTTATCCAACACTTACTAACCATGTGAATTCATCGAATTCCCCTCTCTGCCTGTTTTCTGCTGTGCCTATTTTGTAAGGGTTAATAATTGCTGTGAGGATGAAATGAGCTAATCCATGGAGCACTTAGCACATCTCTCACTGCTATAGAGTTACGTTAATGTGTCAAATCTGCTCTACCAGAATGCACTTTTTTTTTTCCTTTTAACAATTGAACTGAAGTTGCAATAGTTCTCAACCCTGGCTACACGTTAGAATCACTTTGGGAGTTTTTTTAAAAAAATAAATCACTACCCAGGCCCCACTCCAAACCAAGTAACTTTGAATCTCTGCAGTTGAGGCCCAGGCATTAGTATTTATAAAAAGCTCCCAGGTGATTGATTTTGTCCTGCCACCAGGGTTGAGAACCACTGGCCAATTGAAACAGAAAGAACTGTGCTTGTCATCTACAAGGCAGTGAATCACTTCCTGCCAGATGATGCCACTGATGTCCTTTTAGCCTGCTGAATCTATTGCCTTTGGCCCTGTTCAGCTCTTCCTCTTCCTTCAGTTTCCTCCATCACAGGACAGACTGACACACCCTCACCCAGATTTTCTCCTCCCTGTCTGGCCATTCCCCAAGTGTCTTAGTCGGCTCAGGCTCCTGTATCAAAATACCTGTAGACAGGCTGGCTTAAACAACAGGCACTTCTCTCTCATGGTTGTCGGGGCTGGAAAGTCCAGAACAAAGGTGGCAGCCAGTTTGGTTCCTGGTGACAACCCTCTTGCTGGCTTGTGGACAGCCACCTTCTCACTGTGCCCTCACACGTGGAAGAGAAAGGGAGCTCTGGTCTCTTTTTTTCTTGTAAGGACACTAATTGCATCATGGGGCCCCATCCTCATGACCTCATCCAACCCTCATACCCTCCCAAAAGCCGTGCCTCCAATTACCAACATATTGGGAGATAGGGCTTCAATGCAGGAGTTTGGGGAAGCCACACATTCAGCCCATAACACCCCATCTGTGACCTTATACCTTGGAGAGTTTCCCTTGCCCTGGCCACCCATTAGATGCTGACATTCCCTGTAGCTCTTTTCTGGCTCCCGCTCTTCTCGCTCTGTACTCTCACCCGTTGTCAGGTGTTTAAGAAGAAATTGGTAAGATATGTTGTTGAAGAGTTAGATTTTCAGACAGATACATTCCCTGACATAAGATCGTCAGTACGTATTTGCTGAGTTGAATTGACCTGGGTGGTTGTTTGACAGAGACTTGGTTGCTAAGGGACAGAGTAAAGATTCTCTTTGAAGGAAATACACACATCCATGCAAGACATTGATTAGATGTCAAAAAATATAAAGGCTGGAGGCACCTGGGTGGTTCATTCGGTTGAGCATCCGACTCTTGGTTTCAGCTTGGGTCATGCTCTCACGGTTCGTGTGTTCAAGCCCCACAGCTTGGGAGTCTCTCTCTGCCCCTTCCCCTACTCTTGCACATGCCCTCTCTCTCTCTCTCTCTCTCTCTCTCTCTCTCTCTCTCTCTCTCAAATAAACTTTAAAAAAAAATACAAAGGATGTAAAGTATCAGACTCAACAAAGAAGAGCGTGTTGGTGCTATGCTAGTCCTCCTTCTGGCTTACTAACTACACTGTGTGCCTCCATATTTCCAGACTGTTAACTATAATGGTAATCTGCTCCTAACACACCTATGCACATGTAACCAAGGGGCCATCGGCCTCAGAGGCACTCCACACTCTCCATATGGGGAATTGCAAAATCTGCCTCCATTCTTTTAAAAGAGAGAATGGTGCCTTTTTGCCCCAGAACAGCCTGAGGGCACTTGGGTCCCCTAAGTCCAGCCTTTAAAGAGGTTTCTCTCCTAAAATACTGTTGGCATCAGACTTCCACCACCAGTAGGATGTCCCTGCAAGTGCTTCCCAGATTCCTTGTTGCAGGAAGGTGAATAATGTTGCCTTAGCAGTTAAACCTGAAGAAATAGACCCAATGTGTTTGAATCTGTGTTGTGGTTTTCTCAAGTAATAGACCTGGCATTTGTATTAGGAGTCTCTTGGGCACGAAATGTTCAACAGCCTGAAACCAATAAGGAGTGGATTCTTCTGGCCTAGAGCCTTAATGCCCAGCTGTTTAAAATTGTTCACAAACATAGGCAACTAGGTGGCACTGTGCTTGGAATCAGCAGCTCAGAAGGGCAGACAGCACAGTAGAGTGGCTTGCAACTTCAGGCCACTGGTGGGGAAGTAGACTGAGGAGGGGAGGGGAGGGTACACCAACAGGAGCAGTTCTAGGTCACCTCAAGTTACAAGTGTTCTGATGGTGCTGTAATTTTTTTTCTCTTAAGTTTGCAAACCATTGGTGAAATAGAAAACAAATCACTGAACTAAGAGTCAAGGAACCCAGGTTCTAGTCCCAGCTTGTCCCATTACCTGTCTGGGTGACCTGTGTTATCAGCAGAATTGAGGATTAGACTGGGTGATCTTTGCAGTATCTTTGACGGTGTCACAGTTGTATGCTCATCTCCAAACTCACCAAGTTGGATACATTAAATACGTAAAGTTTTTTGTATGTCGGTCATACCTCAATAAAGTGGTTTTAAATACATACATACATACATACATACATACGTACATATATACATACATATAATATCTCAGAACTCTTTTAAGTTCTAGTTGTGTGGCTCCTCTTACTAAGACTCAAAGGATTCACTGTAGTGATTCTCTTCAGCTATGCTGGGATTTTCAAAACTCAGTTAAATTTGTGAAATAGATATTTGAAATAAAGTATTCTATTAAAATTTCGGAATTCCATAGAGTTGGACTGTATTGTCATTCTTCATCTGAATTCCAGTATAAGTTTCCCCCATTGCTCACTCTGGGGCTATAGGGACAGGGAAGCCACCATGTGGAGATGGAGATGGAGATGGGATGGAAGAATGAGGACGTCAGGGTTCGTGGGATTTGCGGTCTGGCCTCGGACATCAATATACTGCTCTGGCTTCTTTACCATATTTTCTTTATCCTACTTTAACATACAATAGTTACTCTATGTTGTAGTAACTAAAATCATTATATAATAATATATCTAATAGCTCTAAATGCTATGGAAATGCAAAGTTTGTGCATTATTTTGCCTTGAGGATTTTCTTCTACATTTACTTTTTATTTTATCGAATATACTTCAAAGTAAAGTAAAAATCTGCAATTGTATTCCTTGACATGAGAGATTTGGCAAACATTTGGGTGTTATGCCTATTTCCTGATAGGTATGTACCTTTGCAATAATCATAGGACCATTTGTACTTAAAAAAAATTTTTTTTTAATGTTTATTCATTTTTGAGAGATGGAAAGAGACAGAGCATGAGTGGGGGAGGGGCAGAGAGAGAGAGAGAGAGAGAGGGAAACACAGAATCCGAAGCAGACTCCAGGCTCTGAGCTGTCAGCACAGAGCCCGACGCGGGGCTTGAACTCACAGATCGCGAGATCATGACCTGAGCCAAAGTCGGACGCTTAACCAACTGAGCCACCCAGGTGCCCCAACCATTTCTACTTTTTAAACTTCTTCCGTAAAGTACCATTTGTTGATGAAATTTGGAAATTTATTTTTATTTGACTTAGTTTCTTTTCTTCCCCCCAGCATACAGCATGCCTCTGCAATGCCATCATTTCCTTGCTGAAAGTTCCTCTTTCATTTCAGAGATATTTTTTCCAGAAACTGCAGTCTACCAGCATCAAGGTAATAATAGCAAGAATAGAGGTTAATACTGGTTAAAAACCCAGTTATCTTTTGAAGAATATGTGGGATAGAGCTCTGCTTCAGGATCTTACCTTTGGTTTTGATGAAACTTACAGTCTTTAGTTGTGAATTTCTTCTCCCTTTACTGAGTGGTTTGGTGAAAGGAACGGGATTTGGGGATTAAACCCTCTCCCGTGTGACCTGTCAGTGCCAGATGCAGCGAGACGGGTGTTTGGGTACCTGGAGCTCTGTCCCTTGTCTCCAAGAATAATTTGAGAGGTTTCATGATAGTCACCTACAAGGATCTTGAGCTGAGTCCATGTGTGATTGGACTTTCCAGACCCAGAATAAATCAGGTCCAATAAAACATCACCAGTCCTACCTCCAGGGCACTTTTGTCTGTGAATATCCAGTTTTGAGGAGCTGGCCAATGAGAAGAGCTAGTATTTGAAAATATGTAAGCCAGTCAACATTCAAAAATGTATTTTTGATTCAGAGAATGGAATTTTTGGGAAAGGAGGAAAACTGTCACCCGCAAGAGGTTTTCTAGGTTATCCCTGGCAGTAAATGTCTTCCGTGCACTTTGCATATCCATTCGAATGTTTTGGGTTGCATTTCAGAATGACGTGAATAGTAAGGAAAATTGATTACCTTAGGTAAGATGTGTGCAGGGTTGATTGAGGCAATGCTCAACATTATCAGAAAGACCCAATTTCTTCCATCTCTTCGTTTAGCAGAATTTGGGCTTTCGGTAGTTTAAGTGTCTTGGGGATTTTAAATATGTTTTTAAATAAAAAACTACTCTAATGAGAGGTTTAAAATTGACTTTTATACCATTGTGACTTGATTGTATGTGTAATCCTAGAATATTAAGTACGTTTGCCTTTGAATTTAGTGTATTTAAAATTATGAAAGACCGGAGGACAGCCTCTAGATATGAAAATTTACATGATGCATTTCTGTACTGGAATTGGTTCCTTGTCAAAGAAAGGCCCCACCCCAGAAATGGGCAAGAATAGTGCCTTCACTTTTTTCTAATCCTCTTTTACCCTCACACAGAACTGGGGTTTGACGTAGAAAACACAGTGGTATTTAAAAGGAAGCATTAGGAGAAGGAACCCTTGACCTTAAAGGTACATCTGCCTGGTTGTCCTGGCATAGCCAGGTCGTTAGTTGTATGTGTAACGTTGTAACCTATAAATAATAATTAGCACAAACTTGTCTGTCAGAAGAGAGCTTGCTCTTGCTTGTTAGCATTTATTTTAATGTTGGTATTCTAGCTTGCTCTGTCGCCGTCCCCCCGGAACCCTGCAGAGCCCATCGCCGTCCAGAATAACCAGCAGCTGGCACTAAAGGTAGAGGGAGTGGTTCAACATGGATCAAAACCAGGACTCTTCCGCAAAATTCAGTCCGTCTGTCTGAATGTTTCCTCTACACTACAGAGTAAATCTGGACAAGACTACAAGGTAATTTAGAAAAGAGGCAGAGTTATGATGTGGATTTTATCAACTTACATTAATGGAAGTTTTCTAGTGTTAAGCAGACTGCAGTTACACCTCCTAACAGATGAGATACGGACACAAGTTAAAAGTACATTCTGAGGCTTGAGGGGGCTCGTGAACAGCACTTCTCTTTTCCCTGCCTGAGCCAGCTGATGGAGAAACATCCAGGCAGACAGTAATCAAATACGAGTTTTATTATTATAGCTGTCGGGAAACCCCGCTCAGGTATCTGGCAACAGGGACTTCTAGCTTTGTACCACTGAATTTTCCCACCAGCCTCAGCCCGCACACACAAGAGCCTGCCCCTGTAAAACTGACGGTAGGAAGGAGCGCGCTGAGTCCCAGAGAAGGCAAAGAGAAGATCTTAGCTCCCCATGCTCAGTTCCTACCCAGAAACTCCCCATCAGTAGGATTTACCTCCTTCCCTGGAGACCAATACTGCCCATCTAATGAAAAGTCCCTCCACATGGAGGGAAACCTCAGGACTGAGGGAATAAGTGCTCCCTTTCCCCCAAAAAGCACACATCGAATTATTTTTCTCTATTTTAAGGGAATTTTAGCATTTTCCCCCCAAAAGGCTATACAACATTGACAGGCATGGTCAGATAAAGTAAAATCTTTCCTTAAGGGTGTAACCCTAGGAATTGGCTGCTTTGAGAAATCACGAGGTAGGTAACCAAAAATCGTGCTTGCTTTGTTAGCCGAGACCGGGATGCTGAGTACCATGGAATACCAGTATTCCAAATGCAGAGTGTTCCTTTCTGTGGACATCTCTTTCTGGTTCCTTGATGGTTTATTCACAGTAAATGGAACAAGGGAACAAGTACACAGTTGTAGGGACGGAGTTGTTCAGATGCCCACATTGGTTGTATCCGGGTTTATTGTGGGCACGCTTGAACTGAGCTCCATAGCAAGGAAAGGAGTATTAGTAGAAATATAAAAAGAGAGCATTTTATTCTCTTTGGTGGTTTTAGGCTAAAAACCCAAGAGAAGGTGTGGCTTAGACCGTTTTTACTTTCTTTGGTAACTTTCTCCTCCTTCTTTGCCCACTCTGATATGGCTCAGCCTTCATTCTCTTCTCTTCCTCTCTGACTCCCACAACACGGAGAATGGTGCCTTATGTAGCAAATATTTGATGAATGATGAAAAAAAAAATCATTTACTGTATTTGGAGTACAACTGCTATGTTCGTGGGTGATCCCTATTGTCACAGAAGATCCTAGTGAAAATTTACATAGTTAACTTACCCCTTTCAACAGCTGTCTCCTCACTTTGAGTTTGAGAGAACAGTAATGATGATTCTTATTGTTCCTTGCATATGATTTCCACTCCTAAGAAAAAAACCTTCAAACCAGTCTTCTGCTTATTGACTTACCTCTGGAGGCATTGCTTAATGCCTGGAAGCTGATATAAGTTATATAGGACAGGATTGCTCTGTTGTGTTACATGCATTGAGTTCTCAACTTGAAATGCATCATCCATTCAGAGCGATCAGGTTGCCTTGGCTTATTTCTGGTCCTTTTAAGGAAGTTCTTGTTTGGTAGGCATGTTGTTTAGGGACATAAAACCCCTATAGAAGTTGTGCAAACAAACAAAACCGGGCTTATAAATCTAAGATCTTGAATTGGTCAGTGACTTCATTCCATTGCTGTTACGGAAAGATTAACCTGTTCCCTGAGTCACAAAGCTTCAGGGCACATTTATATCATTAATTATACAACAGAAACACACACATAAATGTAGAACAATCTGGCCAAATATTCATTAAGGTTACCTGTGTATGCATTCTCAGAATAAGTGTCTCTCTTAATATACTTCAATCTTAGGTACAGGTCAGGGTATACCAGCAAGTGTTACTCTGTTCTTTGAAGGACAAAGGCATGAGTGTCAAGCTACATAAGTGAACAAGCCCATAAATCTGTGTTTTAGAATATATTGTGGTGCCCATCTGAACAAGACACTGATTATTAAATGAGCACTGTACAAGTTATAAAGTTAATTTGTTTTAAAGAGGGAGGGTTGATTGTATTAAGTAATACAAAATCAGACTGGCTAGGAGGAGGAACCCTAACTTGTATTTACTTAGAGTTATGTTCTTTTTCAGTCTCTTAGATTTTAAATTCCCTGAAACAGGTGATTTTACCCTGTTTCTTCATAATTTCTCTTTACAGACTAAAGAAAGATGGGAATCAGAGTTGGGGTTGGGTAAGCAAGTGTAAGAGGGGGATATTCTCTTCCACCCTCTTAAGGTCTCCGGCTGGGCCTACGATTAAACTAACATTAAGGCACATTAACAGGAGAAAAGCATACAAGTTTGTTAGAATTGTACACATACATGGGAGTCTTCACAGACAATGGAAACCCAGAGAAGTGACCAGAGCAGAAAGCTTATGTAACTTTTAGACAAACAGTAAATTTGTGGAGACTTAAGACAAATGGGCAGTAAAGAGGTGGGGAGTGACTGGGAGAGAGATGGGGCGGCAGTCCGTGCATTTCAACCTTGATTCCCAGTCTCTGGTGATAAGGATGTTCTCCTTCTCTTGGTACAGAGAAGGCACCTTTCTCATGGGAGGTTTTATGGCCTGTTTTAGGTAAAAATGGCAAGGTCAGAGACCCTTCCTACATCCTCTGTTTCACAAGTGCCTTTAGTTGAAAAGAATCAATGTGCCAAAGCAGCATTGTTTTGAAGAGGCGTGTCCTGAGCTCCTTCACAAGGAGGAAAGGCAGCATATCAAGGGGTCGAGACAGGCTCCGGGAGCTTGTTCTGGTAGTGAGGAGGTAGTATCACTTAGTGATAAAGAGTGTAGACTCTGGAGTTCACCTGCCTTGGTTCAGATGCCAGTTCCACTACTCATTAGCTGTGTGACCTTGGAGAAATGACTTAACCTCTCTGCCTCAGTGTTTTTATCTGTAAAACAAGGATAATAATAGTACCTACACCTCTTGGTTGTTTGCAGGGATTAAGTAAGCGCTTAGTACAGGGCCTACCTCACAGTAAGCATTCAGTACGTATTAGCTATTACTATTATTTAACAATTTTTTCGTTCCAGATACCCATTGACAATATGACCAATGAGATGGAGCAGAGGGTTGAACCTCATAATGATTACTTCAGTACTCAATTTCTGTTGAACTTTGCTATCCTGGGAACACACAACATTACAGTGGAATCTTCTGTGAAAGATGCCAATGGTATTGTATGGAAGACGGGTCCCAGAACTACCATATTTGTAAAATCCCTGGAAGACCCTTATTCCCAGCAAATTCGCCTACAACAACAGCAGGCCCAACAACCATTACAACAGCAGCAACAACGAAATGCCTACTCACGGTTTTAGCCACATGATGAATGCACTACAGACTTTACAGGAATTGATCAAATGGGCAAAAATAATTTGATTTTTCATATGGATTAAGATATAAAAGAATGTGGAGTCCATCTATTCATTGGTTTCTATAATGAAAAAAAAGAGTTGGTTTTTCTTTAAAAATTTAATTTGAGAAATAATTGGATTCCTAGCCAGAAAGACGCTTTCCCCTTGTTCCTTCTCAAACCATGTCCTTTATCTTCTGTTTGACATTTTCATTGTTTTTCTGTTGCTGAGCCTTTCTTTCTTTCAAGAAAAGTCATGTGTTGGGATCACTGAATTCATATATTTGACTGATTTCTCCACCAAAACACATCACTCACTACCTGGCACAGACCTCTCATTCTGAGCTAGGCATTGGGAAGTGCTGACTAGTTGGTACGGAGGAGTCTATGGGAGTAGAAACTGAGTTCTCCCCTAGACTGACTTCAATGTGTCCCCTGAAACATCCAGTTTTCTGGATTTTGAGAGGAAGCAGTCTAGCAGAATTGAAACATCCTGCTACATTATTTCAACTATTCACCTATATTTCTCTATGCTAAAGCAATCTTAATTTATTGTTTTAGTATTTAATTGACCCCCCCCAAAACCAGCTAACAGTTACAAAGATTGGCAAGTAATCATTTGTGTTTTCTAATATTTGTTTATATTATAGACTTTTTACATTATTTCCAAGAGTGAAAAAAATCACTCACATGTAATATCTTAATCTTTTAAATTAGGAGGGCAGATCTTTTGATTGGTTTGGTTTCTTCTTAAGTTATGTAATGCTAGACTTGATTGTCTAGAAAAAACAATCTATAGCACAACCTCAATTAGTTGGGATGCTCAGGGAATAGAAATTTTCTGGTTAGCCAGAAAATCCCTTTTTTTCTATCTCAATACTGGTTGAAAACCATTATATAAAATATAATAATAATAAACTTTCTTGTCTTAACACAGTATACTAGATGTATTTTACCTGTTCGTTCTCGGTTTGGGATCATTCAGTGCTTGGGATCATGGTTTCCAAACATCAGGGATCGTAGGGTTGTGCATGTTCATGACGTGTGTGGGGCAGTTGGGCTGGAAGCAGTTCCCGAGATAGAGCTGGGCACCTTCCCTAGAGGTTCCCTTTTTATTTATTTATTTATTTTTCTTTTTCTTTTTTTTTCAATATATGAAGTTTATTGTCAAATTGGTTTCCATATAACACCCATTGCTCATCCCAAAAGGTGCCCTCTTCAATACCTATCACCCACCCTCCCCTCCCTCCCATCCCCCATCAACCCTCATAGAGGTTCCCTTTTTAAATAAATCTCCCATTTTCTTTGTTTGTGTTTTGCACTTTTTTTCCCTTTAAAGTCAACATTGGCTCAAAGAAAAAAAAAATGAGTTGGTATTTCTTTTTCCCTTGTCATGTTGCCTCCAGGGATGAGAAGTGATTGGCGATTCGGGTCACTCTGAGATTGCCGGGCTCGGGTGAGCTATTGTCCCTCTTCGCCATTGGCCAGCCAGAACATCATGGCAAAATGTACGAATCTCCAGTGTTGACTGTGGATGGCATCCCTTTATGTTCAGCCCCATTGTACACAGTGCACAGTGTGCACAGTTGTGATAGCATCTGAGGGCACAGGCCTTAGGAAGAACCGCCAGAGGGATGTGGAGGAGGCTACGAACCCCTTGACCTGCCAGGCGTGGAAAGAGCTGACCCAGCAAGCACAGGTTGTCCTTTTAGCTCTGATGAATTAGCTGAGTTACCTTGGGCAAGTTACTCAATCTCTCTAGGCTAGTTTCCTTGTCTCTAAAATGACTGAATTAGACTGGATCTCTTCAAGTCAATCTAGAGTTTTTATCAGGTGACTGAAAGACTAAAAGACCAAAAAAAAAAAAAGACTCTTAAATTAGGGGAGAATTTTTTTTTTAATTGTCTATTTTCAGAATGAAATTTTATAATGTCACTGTCAGGTTTCTGGTACTGTTTTGAAGCAGAATTCTCAAGAGGCAAATCTTGTAAGCCGCCAGCCCTCCCCAGTTCCCTTGAGACCTGCCCAATTTTTATGTTCTTTTTTTTTTTTAAACCGTTTATTGTTTTTTTTGAGAGAGAGAGAGACAGGACACGAACAGGGGAGGGGCAGAGAGAGAGGGAGACACAGAATTCGAGGCAGCTCCAGGCTCCAAGCTATCAGCACAAGGCCCGATGTGGGGCTCGAACTCAAAAACCGTGAGATCATGACCTGAGGTGGAGTCAGACGCTCAACCGACTGAGCCACCCAGGTGCCCCCCAAATTTTATGTTCTTAAAAGACCAGCTTTTGATAGCTGTAGTTATAAACTCTTTGATTTGGTGCACTGTAGGAATTATTAATAAAAACAAATCCAAATAGTTCAAAGTATGAAAATAACTCTGTGACGCAAAAAAGGCTATTTTAATTGAGTGTGTCCGTTAGACCCAGGGTTAGAATTCTGATTTTATGTTGGGTATCATGTCTACTGCATTTCTGGCATCAACTGTTAAGCAATTATTTGAAGTAAGGGGAAATTGTGTTTATAATTTCTACACTATAATTATAAATGAAAAAGAAAGATGAAGGAACGAAAGATACATGTATACTGATTGTGAAGTGAGCGTGTTCTGTGAATTTACAAAGATGGATAAAAAGGGGTATTGGCTGATCGATTCTAGGGAAGACAGGGCTGATTTTTCTGTGTTTAGTCATTTTGCATTATAACCTGGGGGGTCGGAGCACAGCCTTTGGAGCTACACTGTCTGGGTCCAAATCCTACGTACCTAACTTTGTGACCTTGCAGAGGCTACTTGATACTTGATATCTCTCTGCCTCAGTTTCCTTACTCCTAAAATTGAGAAGTTTAATAGTGCTTCATGGGATAGGTGTGAGGATTAAGTGAGTTAACACAGACGTAGTATAGGAAAGCAATTAGAATAACCCTAGCATATAGTAAGCAGATATACAGGTTCACTAGCATTGTTACTTCTATTATTATACCCTCCCAAATACTGTTTTTCACAGTGTTAGATCAATTCTTATTCTTAGCATGTTATTTATTCATAATAAAAGTTACCTTCCTCTGCTACTAAACACACATTTAAGCTTATCTTCCCACATTCTCAATTTGGGTATGTGGGGTAATAACAAAATAATGTTGACCCAAACAAAACGGAATTCCTGTCTACAACCAATACTATAAATCCTATTAATTAAAATATTTAAAGACATGTATGAAGAAGATCATGAAAATACTTTCCAAAGCTGCTGATTGTCTTCAATGGTGACAGCAATAGTATATTGACGATTTAGAGATTAAAGTACTGTTATATTCCAGCTTGACCTAAGAGGTCTTGTGATAATGACCTTTCTAGCACAGACTAACCAAGGTGGCAGGTAATTTGCAGCTAGAGGCACTAAGTGACTTTTCACCTTGTGGTATAGTTCCTAGAAGAAGAAACCAAGATGCCCAGACGAGAGTCCCAGAGATGCCAGTTTGAGTTGTATTTGTAAGACTCCCTTGCCATGGATCCTTAGATTCGTCCCTTGGTCTTTCTGTGCCAACACTGGCCAGCATTGGGAGTGAGAGGATCCTGCCGCTTGGTATGTAGCATATATGCAGCGCTTGTCCGATAGAAGGTTCCGTGATGAGGGAAATGTTCTAAGTCTGGCCTTCCAATATAGCCACTAGCCATATGTAGTTATTGAACATCTAAAATATGGCTACTGTGACTGAATCTTTTATTTGCTTTTAGTTCAGTTAAATTTAAAGAGCCTCACATGGCTACTGCCTGCAGAATTGGGACCGTGCAAGAGTGCGAAGAAATAAAATTCTCTATTCCCTTAGGGCCTAGATAACTCTTAAATAGATTTCTAGATAAGAGGTCTGTCTACATTGGAATTTTTTGATGTCCTGAAGGTTTCACATGGAAGACTGTAAACGACAAGGAAGGTACTCGGGGTTCGTGGGTGTGCTTTGCTCCTAGGAATACTGTGCTGCTCAGATACCCAGCCCTGTTCTTTCTGTAGTTAACCCTTGGATTTAGCCTTTGTCAATCATCAACATTCAAAGTACGAGGTCCAAAAGTATGGTGAGCGGGCTTAGATCTCCCAACAGCCAGAGGTCATGGTCTCCCTTTTCACTTCTTGCTCAACAACACAAAGACCTTTAACTCCATGGGCTGTGTATTTTATTTGCTTGAGTGCACCTCGGCCATTATTACCCCGTAGTATCTCCTGGTCTAACGTATTCATTCTGTGAGCAGTTTAATTTTTAATTGCAGTTGGGATTTAAACAGAATGAGACATGTTTTTCTCCTTAACTAATATATGAAGGCCTGGAGCCATTGATTTCCACATTCTAATGTAGAATGCTAAATGTTGTAAATTTACTTTTTTCAAATCTACTGCAGGTACAAAACATTTTTCAGTCTATATCTTTTCCCTTCCTGCTTCCTTGCTAATCTCCCCCAAAGCAATTCTGTCATGTCCAGTCAAGTTTGTTGTGCAATAACTGTCCTCTGTTAAAGATTGAAACTTGATGAAATGAGTTGAGGGACTGTTTTCCTCTCAGATCCTGTCTACAAGGGCTAGCTTTCGTCTTGTGGTACTTAGCTGGCAAACGGAGACTAAAAATATTTTTATTGTTGTTTGCAGTTATTTTTAGCAAATTATAAAGGTAAAATAATACTAACTCATTTGGTATTAGGAAATGAATCAGTCAGCAAAATGAACATCTCTACCCTCAGAAGTCAGGATGAGTTAAAGAAAATCAGATTGTTTTACAGAGAGAAAATATTCTCTACCTCACCTTTTGGTTTTCTTGGGAGATTCATGGGTGGGTTTTGATGAAGGTTCTTTGTGGCAAGAAGCAAAAATATTTCAAATGGAAAACCAAGACATCATAGAGCTAAATTAGGCTGAGGAATCGCGAGAAGATAGCAATGTCTAGTTGTGTGCCATGGAAGGTGAGGACAGGCAGTACTGCCACAAGTCGACCCCCATCCCTGGAAGCAGTGACGCTAATGATGCTTTTTGCCTTATTCGTCCACTCTGGGGAGATGAGCAAAGTGATGACGCATTGCTAAGAGTTGTGTCCCCCACCTGGCTTTCCCTTCCCACCCCCAGCCAGTAACAAAGGCAGATGTCATGTGTTAGGAAGGTCAGTTCTGAACCCTCCCAACACCCACACATAGGACAAGAGTAGATGAAAAGCCTACTGTACAAATGCAAGCGGGGGACCTGGGGAGAAGGGCCTCCCTGATGTGAGCTCCACGCTATACCAGGCTCTGAGCTGGGCGTGGGAAATGCAAAAAACTGACAGGGAGAGCCCTCAAGCAACTTGTAGTCTCTTGACAGAAGGAGACTTGTATTTCTACAGAACGTGGAGAGGGTTTTATAAAAGCTAGTGAGAGGGGCGCCTGGGTGGCTCAGTCGGGTAAGCGTCCGACTTCGGCCCAGGTCATGATCTCACAGTTTGTGAGTTTGAGCCCCGCGTAGGGCTCTGTGCTTACAACTCAGAGCCTGGAGCCTGCTTCGGATTCTGTGTCTTCCTCTCTCTGTCCTTCCCCCATTTGCACTGTCTCTGTCTCTTAAAAAATGAATAAATGTTAAAAAAAATTTTTTTTAATTAAAAAAAAGCTATCGAGAGAGCCCAAAAGATGCCATTCCTGAAATTCTAATAGTGTCTCCCCTTGTATGCAACAGGACTGGCTCTTAGGCGATTAGAAAGCGGCCATCATTTGGCATTTTCTCCTGTTGCAGCACTTGGAAATGCAAGTGTCCCTTCCTCCTCAGACAGCTTCTTGACGTAATCAGAGACCTATTGGGTACCTATTGGGTACCTATTCCTTGGAAGCCAGAGAGGAACACAAGAGCATTGGGAAAAAAGATACACTCCTAAAGTGTAAAGTCAGTATTTGGCCTCAAGGAGATAGGAGCTTACACTCAAAAAGAATTAAATATTGTCTCATGTTGCAGAAACCACTGCTGCTTCTAGCCAGGCTGTTCAATGACACAAACCCCCAATGTCACATTCCAAGGTATCAGGGCCTTAGGGAGAAATCTGTCATCACAGAATCACTTAAGCAACATCAGATCTATCCTACTTAGTGGTTACAGTGTCCCCTGGGATGCTCAAAAGCATATTGGCCCTGGCTAGAATCGTCTCTCAGGGAGTGAGCTCATCAGGAATCTCTCCTTGAGGGCCCTTGACACAGGAGAGGGCCCATGAGTCTGTCCTAAGCAGTACCTCTCCTTCCTCCCTCAAGCGGCTGGGGCCAGGAGTAGCTGATGGAAAGCACTTTTCCTTCCTCCTGAGCACTAAAGCTACCTCAGCTGACATCACAGGGCTCTGTAGCTCAGTCAGCAACATTCGTCTGAGCTGGAGTTTGTGAATTTGGACAGATTCCCCAGATCTGTGCCAAAGGCACAGCCAACAAGGACACAAACAATTTTGAGAACAGGTGACCTTTTTTATTCATTCACCAAATAAATGTTTATCAAATGCGTCCAGGGTACCCGGAACTGGGCTTACGATGGACAAGCTCCTTGGGTTTATGGCCCTGACACTTGTGTTTGCACAGACCGCGGGAGGGAAGGCTGTGAGAAACCCACCGTGCTCTTGATTTATGCTGGTGGATCTGAGCTTCTGATCATTTGCTCCAGTGAAAGGGGAAAAGAACGTTTGGACAGGACTGTCGAGGCTAGAGTCCTCGCGGTTTCCAGTGCGGCCCTTCGGTAAAGCGCTTAGCCCGATGCCGGCTCCTTTTGTAACTACCATCTTCACGCCTCGCTAAGTTCTTCCCTCTCTCCAACTTAAACCCCTCATGGCCGTCAGCCTCCTGCTTCTCTGTGTTTGAGGGAAATGGAAAACTCCCCCAAACCACGGTCATAGGGAAATAGCTCTAATCAAAACAGTCTCCCCTGACCCCAGCTATACCAGACCCTCCAGACCTGGCAGAGGCCCCCTTGCCCTGATCCTTCAGCCAGACACGAGAGCTGGTCCCCTTGTGTGACCGGTATCCAACCCAGTCTTGGGTACGGTCTGCTGCCCAGCCTTCAGGGTTGGCACAAATGTGGACAAATGGTGGCTAAAGTTGCCACGTCCCGTTCATAGGAACAGACAGCTCCCTATGCTGTCCCATGCCCGACATCAGCCGTTTGGCTATTTTCAGGGTCTCTGTTTCCTTTCATACTGCCTCTGGGAGCCCCGGGTGCTTCATCTGTGAAATGGGGCTGATGACTGCCCTTTGAAGAGTTGTCAGTATTAAATGTAATGATACATGTACCAAGCCTGCTCCTTGGCAAGGACCCACCAAATGTTGCCTTCGGCCTCTCTGGTCAAGTGGCCAGCGTGGCCTGGTGGCCCAGAGAACAGCAAGAAAAGAAACCAGCCTTCTGAAACAGCGATGTTTGTCTCAGATCATCTCATCTCCACCTTAAAGGAAGATGACGTCCCAGGGCATTTGAGGACCTAAAAGTACTAAAATGTCTTAGACTCACTAGAAATTTATTATTCTCTCTTGGGAGGAGGGCATTTACATTTATCGGCATCCTTGTCAGCATCATCTTTGGGCCCGGTGGGGAGGGAAAAATAGAGAAATGTCACCAGAGCAATGAGCCAACCCAGGCTTCTCTGTCATTCGGAGTTATTTAGCAGCTGCAAAATAAGTGGGCTTATATCCAAACTTAGTTCTTTGCCATCAAATCTACTGGACAGAAGCCCCAGGATTCAGTGGACGCTTTCTGACAGAACGTAACTATTTTCCTACTGATCAGAGTTTGCCATTACCCCCAAACTCGGACCATGAGGCACAGAGGCTGAAGATTGAGATGTTTAGGTTGGCTAGAAGGAAGAACTTCGTGAACTGTGAAAATAATTAAATACTAAAGGAAGGAGGCGTTTGGACTGTGTGAGCTATTCTGTCCAAACAGAAGGATGTGTTTGCCAGTTACCTCTCTGGAGGCAGAAGGACGGACTGTCGGACCTCCTGGCCCATTCCATCAGCAGGAGCTCTTGGCGGCTGCAGCGTCCCCAGCCGAGGGCTCTGCCTGGAGACGGGGTGTGGCCCTCCTCCCCACCAGGCATGTGCCCTCCAGACAGTACTCAGGCACTGCGGCTGCAGATATTAATAACCTCTGCTTGACTCTTTCTGGCTTTAGGGTAAATGCCTCTGGACACTGCCCAGAAGGACAAGGGAACCGAGGTGGGAGGAGGGCTGGGGGGCGGGGGTCAGGCTTGACGGCTGAGAAGAGAGGGGTGGCGAAGAGGTTATGTTTCCTCTCACCTCCTCCGTGAGTGTCTGTGTGTGTGTATATTAGATATGTGTCTAGCCAAAGGGAGGAGCTGCCCTACTTTTGAGGCAGGGAGACTGGCCTTCACAACGTTCTCTCCTTCTGTCCCCACAACCATCATGCTTGCTCGAAACCTCATTATGTCTTCCTGGATATCACCTTCACTTCCTATTTTCCTTGCTGCCAGTCTCTGTCTCCTCAGGAATCCGTACTTCCCATTGCTTCCCAATTCACTCGTCTGGACCAAAACTTTCATTCCCACTGGGTTCTCGAAACAGCCCCAATTTGTCAGTGTGTCATTGAAGACCCCCCACCTCCCCGCCCCCCGCCGGCCAATGAGACGTCAGCCTAGCGGCCGGGAGGGCCTCACCTCTGGCCACACTTGCGTGGATAGCCCAGTCTGTGGGAAAACTGGCTTCTTGGACATCCCCAGAGCTCAGTCTGCACTTTTTCACCGCCATGGTTTTGTTCATATCTTCCCTCCACTTGAATGCTCCTCTCGGCATCACTGAAAAGTCTGTTCATCCCTCCGTGGGCAGATTCTCCAGCCAGGTGCAGGATTCCTGCATGGCCCGTATCCTATTCAATATTGTGTGAAGCAGTCAGGCTGCTTGGCCCTTGGGCAGGCATAAAGGAGGACACGTAGTAGCTAATGTTACCATGTCCTGCTGATGAGAACAAATGGCTCCCTCCACTGTCCGCCCCCACCCCGCTGGCCTGTGGCTATTCTCTGGCCTCCAGCCTTCACTCATCCCTGCAAGGAGCAGCCCTGTCTGATCTGCCCGCCGGCCCACTGTTCACCTTAGAGATCAGAGGTGTGGAACCAGCTTTCTGCTGTTTCTGAGCTCTGAGCAGTGTAATGGTGGGAGCACAGCCTATAGGTATCACAGGGCCCAGCAGAGGTCCAGAGTACAGCTCAGGTTCTGATCTAAGGCCTGAGGCAGGAGGGAGAGGACCAGTGCCTAGAGCTCATGAGAAAAAAAAAAAATTGTTTTTAATGTTTATTTATTTTTGAGAGAGAGATTGAGAAATAGATAATCCTAAGTAGGCTCCATGCTATCAGTGCAGAGCCCAATGCAGGGCTTGAACTCACAAATATGAGATCATGACCCGAGCCGAAATCAAAAGTCGGACCCTTAACTGACTGAGCCACCCAGGTACCCCAAGTAAAAAAAAATTTTTTAAAGATCATTTATTCGGCTCTTTCCTTGGAGTCCTCTTCACTCTCCCCCAGCAGCAGCTGGAATTGGTCAGAACTTAGAATGCGAGCTTTGGTTTCTGGCCGGGTTCTTCCCGGTCCATCCTCTCTTCATCCCTTGCTCTCTCCCTGCCTTTCATCTCCGTGGACTGATTGAGTGCTTGTTCTATGCAGGGCACTGCCTGGGTAGAGTCCGCGCTCTCAGGAAGCTTTGGAGGGTAGTCGTCACATACGTCAGGGTGACAGTGTTTGTCCGTGGTGCTGAGGGCTGGCTGAGGTGCCAAGCGCGCACAGAGGGGACACTGAGAAGCACTCTGCGTCATTATTCTCATTGACTCAGGAGGTATATAAAGTGCCGTCCAGAAGAGCCCGTGGGAGGTGAAATGGGCAATGGAGGGCACCAAGGAAGAAAGGGGAAGGAGAGGAAGTGGAGGTGGCTTTTGGTTTCTCGCCACCCCAATCCAGCCTGACTCCAGAGCCAGCTACAAATCAGACTCCAACAGTTCAAATCTGATGCTTTCACTCCCGTACGGGTCTTCTATTAAGTTGCTGGCCATCTCGCGTTTCCCCCTCGCATCCCCATGTGCTTTTGCCAGCTTCTACTCCACAAATGGAACCTCCCTCTGGGTGACAGAGCCTGGAGCAGGTAACCTCAGGAGCCATCCAGGGCCATGTTTTTGGCTATATAAAAGAAGACAGCCCAGCTGACTTCCTGTCCAAGGTTCCGTAAGCCGCCCTTGTGTCCTTATAATGCAGGAAAACATTTATCTTTGTGCTTTTCATCTGGGCAGTCCCCAATACTTGATCTTTCCCTAGTCAGAGGCATCCACAATGCCCTGAAGAGTGACGGGTGAAAGCAATAATGCAAAGACAAACCCAAAAACAAAAAACCCATGTTTAGTCTTTTTAACATCCATAGGGAAGATATCAAGAATAAAAAAAGATAGAGTTTGGCCTATAAAAATAGAAGAGAAAGGGGCGCCTGGGTGGCTCAGGCGATCAAGTGACTTCAGCTCAGGGCATGCTCTCATAGTTCCTGGGTTCAAGCCCCACATCAGGCTCTGTGCTGCCACCTCGGAGCCTGGAGCCTGTTTTTCCCTCTCTCTCTGCCCTTCCCCTGTTCATGTTCTGTCTCTCTCTCAAACAGTAAAAAAAAATTTTTTTTTTTTTTAATAGAAGAGAAAGGGGAGCCTGCGTGGCTCAGTCAGTTAAGCATGGCCTCTTGATTTCAGCTCAGGTCATGATCTCACCGTCATGAGTTCAAGCCCCACATCAGGCTCAGGCTCCATGCTTAGCCAATCTCTCTCTCTCTCTCTCAAAAAAAAAAAAAAAAAAAAAAAAAAAAGCATTAACATAGAAGAGAGGAAGAACAATAGGATTACCTTGCCCCACTTTAGACATGTTGGCATTCTAACCGTTCCCTGAACCTCCATGCATTTCACATATTAGGCCTGTGCGCACACTTGGCTTTCAGCATGCACTGCTCTCTTCCCTATGGCTCTGCCTAGCAAGTTCAGATCACCTCTAAAGATTTACCCAGGTGGAGAGTTTGCCTCTCCATAAAGCTTTCCCTGAAAGCCCCACAGAGCTGGGCACCACCCTAGCTTCTGGTCTACTCTCCACTAAAGCCCTCAGCTTCTTGTAACTCCCCACTTACATATCTGTCTCCTCTTCTGTCTAGGTTGTGAACATCCAAGGGGGGGATTGGAAGTTCATCTTTGCATTCCTGGTGCCTGACACATGGTAGGCCATCGGTCAAGTTTACTTTCTTGAGAATTCAAATGACCTAGCCATGGTACAGTTTGTGGTCCTGGGAGCCAAGCCACTGAGAACAGATTGCAAACTCAAGAGCTCTTGCCCAGCCCAATGGGCATTTCTAGTTCTCAGTCCTCAACTCAATAGTTCAACTGCCCCGGGGGAGCCTAAGCAGTACTAAAAGGGTCCAACGGTCCCGGCCATGCACTTGGGCAACCTGATAATTACTGCAGTCACTGCTGCAGAGGTGCATTTCCTCCATGAGTAGTGTGGCCTGGGCCCTGCAGGAGCCAGACCTGGGCTTGGCCCCTTTGTGACCAAGGTGAAGCTCTGTCATCCCTGTCCCTGGGCTTCAGTTTCTCCATCTGTCATGTGGTTGTGGGTCTTAATTAGAAAGCTCTTAGGGATTCCTGAAAGGACTGTTATTGTTCAGCTGCACAAAGGATATTATGTCACAGTGGTATAAGAGCACGGCAAATAATGGAAACTAGGAATAATAAGGGCACTTATTCCCAGAAGCACATTGATTTAAACCACAAAAGCTCCTTGGAACAGGGCTTGAGAATTGTAAAAGCCTGAGCAGTCAACAACCCCTGTGGGAGGGGAGCCCATGCCAGGCTATTGCTGGAAAGTTGATTCCGTCGTTGTAGGCGGCCCAGTTTTGTCCCTCAGGTGTTCTCACTTGGGTGACATTTCCCTGCTCTAATGAGCCTAGCCTGTTTGCTGGGTTCTGGAGAGAAACAACCATTACTTCCACATCCCTTGCATAAGATGCAAAGAATTGGCCTTAGCACAGTTCAGGTTACTTTTCATTCTTTGTATGACAAAGATGGGTCTCCAGATACTAGAAAATTCATCACCACTTTTGCTTCTAAACTCTGCATAGCAGAAGTCCCATCTGGGTCACATCTTGACCCAGCCATTGCTACCGCTGGGCAGCAACTTTAGAAAAACACCCAGATGCACTGTATCTGTGAAAAATAAAGCTCCCTTAACAAACAGATCATCCAACATGGAAAAATATGTTGAAGCATTGCTCTGACAGAAGAAAGGACAGGATCTGCAAAGAATGGTGGCTCTGATTGCACAAAAATTTCAAACTCCTGAATGAAAAAAAAAAAAAAAAAAAAAACCACCATAACCCAAACTATAAGATAAAAGGAACAAATGGTAGGGGATATATTTGCAATATTCATAATAGACTAATGAGTACTATCCTTAATATATAAAAGTCTTTGAAAATCATTAAGAAAAATAATAGCACCTAACAGAAAAATGGGTTGAGGATCCAGAGAATCCACAAAATAAAAATTACAAATGGCTAATGAACAGCTTTTAAAAACGTTATAATGAAATAAATATAATGAAAGAAATGCAAATTTAAACAAAAAGATTTCATTGTTTTCAGCTATTAGATTGGCATAGATTTTTATTTTTAGCGATATGTTGAACTCACATTTAATGTTACCTAGTAAGGGTAACTATAATTATATTCTATGACCCTACAATTCCATTCCTTATTCCTCCTCAAGGAAACTTTGCATCTGGGCATAAGTAGACACATGGGAGAATGTTTGTAACATCTTTATTTGTAATAGCAAACACTGGAATGAACCCAAATATCCATCAATAGGTAGATATATAAATTATGATATATTCACAATAGAACACTATACAATGCTAACAACAAATGATTACAGATACAGGTAGCAACATGCATGAAGTTGAGTGTATGAAGTTAGTCACTCTGATTCCATTTATATAAATGTTATGGTGTTCCAAGTCAGAATATTGGTTCCCTTTGGAAGGATGTAGTAACCGGGTCAGGGCTGAGGTGCATTTCTATGGCACTAACAATGTTGTGTCTTGAGGATGTGTTCATTCTGAGAAAATTCATCAAGCTAAACCTTCATGATAAGTGCACTTTTTTGTATGCATGATATACTTCACTTGTAAATGTTTTTTAAAAGCAAGTCCTCAAAGAATACACACACGAAGCATTATTTCATTTACATGAGGAAAAAGCATGCAAAACTAAGTCATATATTGTTAAAGAATATGAGCATATGTGGTGAAACTAAAGAAAAGCAAGGGGCTGGTAGAGACTCAATTCAGGAAGGTAGATTCTTCTGAGGAGCAGGATGGGGGCTTTGGGTGGTTATGATCTTTTAGCTCTTAAGCTAGATGGTAAATTCACAGATGTTTTATCAGTCTTTATGTCCTTCACATGTTAGAAATATCATTTTCATGTATTTAATAGAAACAAAATTAAAATTGCTTTTTAAATTTTTTTTTTTTTTTTTTTTTTTAGAGAGAGCACAAGCTTGAAAGGGGCAGAAAGAGAGGGAGACAGAGAATCTGAAGCAGGCTCCAGGCTCTTGGGCTGTCAGCACAGAGCCTGATGCAGGACTCAAAGCCACAAACTATGAGATCATGATCTGAGCAGAAGTCAGACGCTTAACTGGCTGAGCCACCCAGGCATCCTTAAAATTATTTTTAAAAGACTTTGACACAATTGCTGTTGGGAGTCCCCTGCCAATGCATTGGCCCCTGCCAATTAATGTATTGATATACATCAATACAACTTTTCTAGAAAGGAGAATGTCTCTCCTATCCATGTAAAAAATCTACTTCTTCTAAGAAGTTTCCCTAAGATAGAGACAAGAGAGCAAAGATATTATAAAAGAACATCAAACGTGGTTTAGTAAGACAAAAATTGGAAACAATATAAAGTTTTGTCAGTAGGAATTGATCAAATTACACTAACTCCATAAAATAGAATACTATGTAACTATTAAGATTGATGATGATGATGTACATCTTTTGATGTCCATGGACATAGGTTCACTATAGATTCTTGCATAAAAAAAAGTCAGGTTATGAAACAGTATAGTATGATCTCATATTCTTAAAGCTGTATCTTTTCATGTATAGGTGTGTAAGTAAGAATCTGGGAAGTCTATTAAAATATTAATAAGGTAGCTTTTTCTAAATGGTATGCATAATTACTTTAAAAAATCAAAAGGTTTGTTTTAATTTTTTTTTTTTAAATAGGACGCAGTAGGAAAAAAAAATCTCCCCAGCTGCTAACTTTCCAAGATACATCACAGGCATGGAAAAAGAACTTAAAAATATATTTTCTTATCACTGAAATCCTAACACATGAATGGAAACCCCCCGGAGTGCAAGGCCCACCTACATTGCATACATATTTAGTGTGGCCGGATACAGGTTTACAAAAACATTTCTTAAGCTCCCTGGGTCCATTCCCCTCTCCTTTGTCCAACTTCTTTCAGAGATTATCCAGCAGGGAAGGCATTTGAATGTTCAAGAGCTTCAGCTGCAAGCACATTCACATGTGTGTCGACATTCCATAGCTGTTTATCAGGGCAGGGCCTCCCAGAGGGCAGGAACGAGGGCACCGACTGAAGGACACCTGATGTGGAGTGCAGGGGGATAGGTTTCCACACCCTGAATGCTTTGATCCCTGGGACTGCCGGCCTTGACTCTGCACCCTTCCCCACCTCACCAAGACCATCCCCCAGTCCTTCATGAGTGACTTTAGGCGGCCAGTGCAGTGAACTAACAAACTCTTCAGACAGGAGGCTACTCACCTGTAGGCAACCACTGAAGGTCTCTGCCAACTGTGTCCTCAGGGGCGAGCTGTCACCCTCCACACCCACCACCTTCTGTCCAGGCTCCATGCCCCCAGCTCATTCTCAACTCTCTCCAGAGCCTCTGGACTCTCTGTGCCCAAAGAGCTGGTTCAAAAGTTCAGAAGGTCAGCCTGGGCCTGGAGAGAGTCTGCTCAGGGTGTATCCACGGACTGCAGGCCCCGATTGCTCTCTGTACCCTTTCCCAACGGTGTGTCCCCTGTGGGGTCCCTGGGGACACAGGCAGTGGGGAAGCCTGAGGGCAGAGAAAGCCACTAAAACATCCCACAGGAATTTCCCTTTCATCCTTGTGGTGTCGTTGTTAAAGCAGATAGATGATTAAACGTGAGTAGAGTCTTAATATTGTTTACCCCAGAAACGTGCAAATTCACTGTTTTTGTCAATACGTTCAATCAAATTACTTCAGCTACATCAATGTTCACTGAGTGCCTGAGGAGGGTCAGGGATTCGTTAAGCCTATGGGAAGTAGAAAGGGCATTCTTGCCCTCCATGGGCTTCTAGAATCATTCGAAATATGAAATAAAATAGAAGCTTTTATTGTTATTTTTACCATGGCGGTGTAGAAAGCAACAGGGAGAAAAGATAATTCACTTTCAGATTCTATATATTGAATCCTGAGAACTACCAAGTTTTCTGATTCCATTTCAATTCTGTGAGTGTGTGTGTGTGTATGTGTGTGTGTGTGTGTGTGAACCTCCCCTCCAGGGGGGCTGCCACTAATGGGTCTGCCTCTCCAGACAGCCTCCTTTCTTTGTGTCTCTATATTTCAAATTCCAAATTCTTAGAAGAGAGAACCCGAGCAGGTCACTGCATAAACATGGCTGCCTGGACCACACCGAGGGGTGTGGTGAGCGGATGTGTTTGGAGGGGGTTGGGGCAGGTTGAACTGTACCCCGAGAAGATAACAACTGAGCAGATAACCCAGTATATGTCTACAGCCGTCCTGAAATGTGTGCCATCCTTTCTTATAAGAGTCACCTCACTACAATGTGAAAAGCAGAAGGCACAGAGGTGACCAATGATCGCCTTCATATTTTACACCATGTTGTAAATTCCATTTGTTTATCTCTCTCTGATGGTAAAAAAGCATTATGTAATCACTCACTGTTATGTGATAGTACAGTCGGACGTCTTTTCAAGTAAGGTATGCTGCCCTTAGGTATGCTATATGGTACTATAAGGATCACGTATCCAGATTCTGAGTCATTCACTTAGCAAACACGGAGTAGCAACTACGTGCTGACACATGGTGGCTTTGCTTGAGGAATCCACAGCATAGGGTAGGCATCCATGATATATAGCATCGAAGTGATATGAGCCATGAAAAATTGAAATTCATCTTATTATTTAACTCCTGGCTTGTCCTAGAGAGACTATGCAAGGAATCCTGGTTTTCAAATACACAAGCTTCCTTAATTGGGACTGAGCATAGTTGGCCACTCCAGCACCAGGCCCGGGAGCAAATATTCATTGTAAGTCTACACTATGCAGAGCTCACATTATACTTCTGGGGACATCAGAGAAAGCGGCGGGGGGAGGGGTTCTATTTCCTGTCCTTGGGAAGAAGCTGACAGTCTCCTAGAAGAGGCAGTTATGTACTGGTGGCTCCAGAGTTTCGATACAGGAAGGACTTAGGCCCCTCATTGGTTGGGAAAGGGTGGGCTTGGGGACCCAGCTTGTCATCTTTGCACAGAATTTACCTGAACTAGGGGAACATCAGCTGTTCATGGCCAAGTAAAAGGTGAGTGTGTGGAGGGACGGGGTGCTGATAGAGTTGAAGAGAGGGTGGCTAACATCTCCCAACCCTGCTCCGCATTAGGCCTGGGTAAAAATGCATCCTACATGTATGAAAGGAACATCAAAACATGCACACAAGAGTCAAGGAACTTGGCCTTTGGTACTCACTTTGACACTTACTGACTGGGCAAGTCATTTTCCTCTCTGGGCTGCAGTCAGGGCTCTGCTGGCCTGCCCATAGCACTCCAGGAGGTCCTGAGGACAGATACGAATGGATGTGAACCAAGAAAATATTGTCAAACCAACCTCAGTTAAAGGTCCCTGCTCACCTGGTTGGGATATACAATCTTGATTTCAATGACCTGGCAGAATCCACCTAGTTGCCCAAAAAGCCAGAGGAGTTTTACAGTGGGGAGTGTATATAGACAAAAAGAAGGAAGAGGGAAGAATAACCAAATCTGAATGACTGAAAGAGCATTTCATTGTTTAATTATAAACTTACCCAACCAACCACTGATATGATATAATATGATATGATATATGTGTGTGTGTATATAAATATATATATATATATATATTTATATACACACACACAATTAATGATACAAAGTGTTGGCTTCTAATTCCTTTCTTACCAAAAAACTAGAAAGGACCCTGAATCAACTATGACTGAGAGACAGGTATAGAGGTACGGGGTTATTATATACGGGAAGAAAACAGAGGTTGGGGTCACTCCAAAGTGTCTGGTATCCCAAATCTGCCACTTACCAGCTGTGCCACCTGAGGCACGTTACTCGAAATTGCTGGATCTCATTTGTAAATTTGTAAGTTTGAGGCAGCACAGCCTCACTCATGGGGTCGTTGTGAAGATTAAATGTTAACACACCCCGTTGTAGATGCTCAATACTGGTAGCTACTTGCTTTATTCTTGCTTGTAATAAATTATTCTTCCTCTCGCATGGTCCAAGTTCCCTCAGTACTCACTTGCTGTTCATGTCCCATGTCAACTGGGTAACAGTATCCTTTTTAAAATTTAGGTTGCCTAATTCTATATGAAGAAAATTCTGCTGTTAGACTTGTTCTTCTCTTGGACAGAGTCCCAACAGAGGCACAAACCACCATCCCTGGCTTCTTCCTACAATGGTGGCACAGCGCCCCATGGCCACATGGCTCCAGCTGGAAGAGTTAATACTGCCAGAGGGATTGGATGGAAATAAGCAAGAAGCAGCTTCCAAATTACGGGTAACCCCTAAGGTTGCTTCCAAGCCTGACACACCACAGTTTTAAGATTTTTCTCTGTTGACTTCATGGATCCAGATAGACTTGCCAAAGCCTAGAAAGGCCAGCTGACTCAACAGAGGTTGCACATTGAGCAATGGCTGGGCAGGGATTAGTAGTTCTGGACTTTGAGCTATTATCACAAAGCTGGAAGAGACCTTGAGCCCATCACAGTGGACATTTCAAACCCATGCCTGCAGCGTTCAATGGGCCAATAGTATACCATGTTGATTTTTTAAATATTGCTTGGTAATTTTCAACTCAAATAGTTTTTACTATATTAATTCATTTTTAAAATATTTATTGACAACACACAGTACCCATTAAGTTCTCTTTTTTGTTCTTTAATGACATTTCCTAGATGGAAATCAGGGGTGGGAGCCTCTGGGTAGGACGTCCTGGCCTTTGCCTTAACTGGATTGCAGTGTGTGTTAAACCTCTAGACTGCCTGCAGTCTTGTGATTGGGAGGGAGAGCAGGAAATAGTGTGAAAGTGAGTCAGACTGAGGTCGGGGGGAAATTGGCATGAGACAGCAAATAGCACAATGGTAAGGTGATCAGGAACAGAGTCAGGTCTTCCCACGAACACATGGGCGAGCCGGGAGAAGATGAAGGAGTTGTAGTGAACAGAGAGGAGGAGAATTACAAAGACAGATGGACTGAGTGTAGGTACCAAGCAAAGAAAGGAATCGGGAAGCTTCTGTGTCTGGGTCCACCCGATGCCACTTGTATGAGTCAGAATTGAACTCTGGAAGCAGAACTACTATGACTAGTACAGAATACGGAATTTATCATAATAAATAAGCTCTTTCACAATGGGGGTGTGGAGCTGGCAGAGTAAAAATCTAAAAGATCACGGAAGTCACTAACCAGCCTTGGTGTGGCTGAACCAAGTGGAGCTTACAGAAAGCAAGGCAGGTCGAGCTGTGGAATGGGGCCTTCCAGGGCTCATGCAGAATCTTTGGAAGGATTGACTCTTTGGAGTTGATTGGCTCTTTGCAGCTCTTGCCTCTGTGAGTTTGCAGCAAAATGTCTGAGAGTGGGCATGGGGTCACTGTTGGTCAGCAGGGCTGGCAGTCCCAGAGGGGCAGGGAAGAACGGGGACACACAGGAGCCTGGCTGAATCTCCGTGCCTCTCACCAGCTCCAGCCAACAGTGGCCTTCAGCACAAGATGGTGGCTGCTTCACTGCTGCCCTCACCGTCTCATGCCACTTCACTTCTAGCCACCCTAACCAGAGTCATTCAGGGAAGAGGGTGCTGGGAAACACAGTTCCCAGAATAATCAAGGTGACCATCCAGAAATCCCACACTGTGATCTGGGAAAGACAGGAACACACTCAGTTCTGAGATTCACAGACACATTTTTGAAGTTTCAGAAAAGTCGATGGTAGAGAGGAATGCTGTCAAAGTGTTTCTGTCCATCAAGACTCTGGGTTGCAAGTGACAGAAATTCTAATACAAACTGGCTTAAGTAAAAAAAAAAAAAAGAGGCTTTGGGCAAAAATCTTGGGGCAACTCAAAGAATCAAAAGAATAGTTGCCAGATGATGCCAAGTCAGACAAAACTTGACCCCATAAAAACATACTCTTTCATTTCCTTCTCTCTCTTACAACCTCATCTCTGGATGGCAGCCTCATCCTTTCCGCCTTCTCATGTGGCAGCTCTGGTGTCACAGTTATACAGCCACTCGCCCAGAAAGAAAAGACAGTTTCCCCACCAGCTTTATTTTTTTTAATCCCTGATTATTATTATTATTATTATTTTTTGATCAGTCCTTGGATAATCCCCAGACCAATTGCTGTGGCCAGGTGAGTAGGATGTTATTATGGTTAAATAAGTCAGGGGACAGGTCCACCCCTGTGGCCTCAGAGGAACAAGCCAGGGTACATTGGTCAGCCACCCAGAACCATGCAGAGGAAGAAAGGCTTTCTCCCAAGGAATGAAGCTCCATTCCCAGAAGAGGGGAGAGATGTGCTGGGCAGACAAAAGTACCAACTGTCTCCATTGGTGTCTCAGGGACTGAATGAAGTGTTCCCCCAAATTCATTCTTCTCCTTCTGGTTCATTTTCTTTAATGTTATAGCTGCTGCAGCCAGTTTCTGACCACACTTAACTGGTATTCCAAAGAGAACTGCTCCAGGGAAGGAAATGCTTGGTGAGGGTGACGATCAGGTGACAACAATTATCTGAGAGACCTAGCGATTGGACAGTTTGCTCAGAGCCATTCAATTACTTTCAAAGAGGAACTAGGACTCTGACAGAATATTCCCCAGGGAATACATTAGCAGGCTGGTTTATAGATCGCCCTGTGGAGATTTGGGTTACTCTCTCCATGGCCCAATCAGATGGTTTTCCTGGACCTGAAAGGACAGAACAGGGGCAGTGTTGTTACTCAGAGGTCAAAGAATATAAGACATTACTTGGAATCTGACTTCAGCATGGAGATGGGTTGAGATGATTTATGATGTGTGTGTGTGTGTGTGTGTGTGTGTGTGTGTACTTTGAGGTAAAAGGAGTGTCACTGAAGTAACAGACATCTTTTCTAGGAGGAGGAAAGGAATCTGAGATTAGGGTTACGGGGGCTCTGAAAAAGGCAGGCAATTTCATTGTTCTGTAGGTTATCTGTTAACCACCTTAATCAGATAATCTGAGACTTCTTTTTGGCTAATAATATCATTTATTTCTCCTCTCCTATTTGTCTTTTATACTTTGTCAGTGGTTTCCATGTTTGGCTGTGCATCAAAATTACTTACGGAGCTTTTTAAAGAGTTCCCAGACACCGGTTCCCAGCCCCAGTATCCCCCACTCCCTATTTCAAGTTCTATGAAGGATTCCAGGGCACAGGCAGAATGGAAAACAGCTCTTCGTGCTGTGAAGTGCTCTCCATCCTTCAGAGAGATTTTGTGTGCTTCGTCTTGCCTGATACCCAGGGCAAGACCAGGCTGGGAAACTAAGGATATGGTGGTTAAATGTTGTTTTTAAGGTCAGACAGCTTGTACAGGCTGGAACCAGGTGGGCTGGAACCTGGGTTCTTTTGCTCCTGACCCAATCAAAAACGACATCTAGGGTTTGGTCTTGACCTACCATGGAGAAGCAGCAGAGAAAAGAGGCCTGACTAATAAGAATAGGTCTCCTTCCGTATGTAATCAAAATACTCTTAGGCAGTATCCATAAATGAGTACCTCCTACAGGCAAAGCCCTTCCCCAAATGTACCATCCATTAACTTTTCCTGCTTTGATGATTACTGCTGTGGGATGTTTGAAAATCTGCTTGACCTCACTGTTCATTGGTTTCTTCATCTATACAATGAGAATCGTGGATTTGGGTTCCTTCTACTTTCTTTCTAGATTATTATATCTGTTCGCTGAATAGCCCTTGGACATGATGTGATTGCAAGGGCTGAAAAGAGCCCTCTATTTTCTTAATGTCTATTGATTCTTTGTCCCTATGTTGCAATGTGGTATAAGAACATGCTTCAAATGTGATAAACCCTAGACAAGATGCATTACGACTCAGTCTCATGCAAGTGAAAAATGAAAATGACTGACAGCATAGGGAGGGGGGAGTGTGCAGAACAGAAAGCAGGGAGGCTGTAAATCCATGAAGAGGAGTGGGGAGAAATTGCTGGAGGTGATAAAAGAGAAGGGTGGCAGCAGCAAATGTGGCTGATTTATTTTGCCTGAGGTAGGGAGGTCCTAGATGGGTTATCGGATGCCAGTTTAAACTCTGCTCCCTTACTTTTACCCTAGCCCTTCTGGAAGACCTCAAGATCCTTCCCCCTCAGATCCTTCACTATCCCAATCCCAGTAACCATGAAATAGACACTAGTATCTTAAATGAACGAAATATTTCTGTTGGCCCTTGCCAAGAGCTGGAACGAGGAACCCAAAAGCAAAGAAGGTAATACAAAGAGAGACACAAACCCAGAAGAATGGTGTCAGGAAGGTTAAAGCCCCTACAAAGGTGGGCCTTGCCAATCAGGACCAGGGCAATAAAAAGGCCCACTGGGTCATGTTCAGAGCAAGAAGATGGGCTAGACCCACAGTTTGGGAAACAGCACAGTGTTAACAAGTGACAAAGAGACAGAAGAGACACTAAGGTCCTAAGTACTTGCTCTCTTTCCTCTATTGGAGACACAACCAGGTCTCTGAATGCTCAGGCTGAGCTCAGGATCTGGCACACAGTAAGAGTACAATAAAAATTTCTTCAGGGAATGGAGAATGAATGGGAGGAGGATAAAGAGGAGAATGCCCCTGAAGTTCAACAGAGAGCCCAGGATGTTTGCAAAAGTGTGAGAAAAGAGTCTGTGCTATCAATTCAATCCAAATCAGGAGCAAAAGTTCACTGTGGTAATCAGCTCCGTAGGAAACAGACTGAGATGGCGATTGGGCGAGTGAAGGGGATAGAAACAGGATTGAACTGTAATGCAGATGCAAAAAATCTCAGGTCCGCCCCCATAGACTGGCTCTTTAGAGTTGGCTCACCCTGAGGCTAGGGGGCTGGGTCTGTCTACCTCATCAACCAGTCAGGGATATAGGCTATGCTCCCGGACGAGGTGTGACCTTGGACCACCTGTGAACTGTCAGCAGCCAACACTCCCAAGAGCTGAGGGAATGAGTGACTCAGTCTTGAAGAAAGAATGTGTGGGCACACCATGACACCCACAAATGATTAATCCCGCCTCCTTATTTTACAGGTGAAAAAAGTCCAGAGATGAAATCACATAGCCGGTTAACAGCCAAGCTGGGACATCTCTCGAAATGGTTATTAGAGTGTTCCCACAGGCTTCGTGTACATGGAATTTGGCATGGGATTTGATGGAGCTACCAATATGGACGAAAAGGAGAAAGGGAGGTTAGATCAATGGTTCCCAAATCTAGCTGCTACCAGCATCGTGTGTGAAGGGTTACTAGAAGGCAGATTCCTGGGCTCCATTTTCAGAGAGTCTCTTATGAGGGAGTCTGGCACAAAGCCTGAGAATCTGTATTTTTAACAAGCGCCCACATGATTTTATGTGGCACATCTCCCAGCCTGCGCCTGGGAACCAGTGTATGAGAAAATAAGACATTGCTGAATAATCTGTACAAAGTATTGTCAAATGATGTTATCCTGGAAGGAGATCTCATCTGGGTTCAAGAGGCCTCACTCCTGAACTCTGATTTAGTCAACAAATTTTATCAGCTTGAAGACTTCAGTAGCATATATATCCAACAAAGAGGACCTCAGAATTGCAAGAGATTGCTAATACTTTAGATGATCAAATTGAGATTTCAACAGATTTCAACATGTGGCCCTTAAGTATGATTTTACAGATTGATATTTATTGACACTGAAAGTTGTTCACAGTATCTAAAATGAGAGAAAGCAGCAGAGAGGCAGCAGGTATGGTGGATTAGAGCACAGACATTGGAACCTAATGGACTGCATGGGTTCGAATCCCAGCCTTACCGTTTACTCACTATGTGGCCCTGAGCAAGCTTCTTCTTTCCCTGTGCCTCAGTTTCCTCATCTGTAAAATGGGAACAGTGCTATGTAATTATAGTACTTGTCTCATAGGGTTACTGTGAGGATTATGTGAGTGAATATGTATAAAGGATTTATAACTGTGCCTGGCACATAGAAAATACTGTAGAAACATTTGCTGTCATTATATGTAATTGTTTCAGTATCTATTGCTGTTAAAAAAAAACCCAAAAAACTATCCCTTGGGGTGCCTGGGTGGCTCAGCCGGTTAAGCATCCAGCTCTTGGCTGGGGCGCCTGGGTGGCTCGGTCGGTTAAGCGTCCGACTTCGGCTCAGGTCATGATCTCACGGTCCGTGAGTTCGAGCCCCGCGTCAGGCTCTGGGCTGACAGCTCAGAGCCTGGAGCCCGTTTCGGATTCTGTGTCTCCCTCTCTCTCTGCCCCTCCCCTGTTCATGCTCTGTCTCTCTCTGTCTCAAAAATAAATAAACGTTAAAAAAAAAAAAGCATCCAGCTCTTGGTTTTGGCTCAGGTCATGATCTCACTGTTCGTGGGTTTGGGCCCCATGTCAAACAGAGCCTGCTTGGGATACTCTCTCTCTTTCTCTGCCCCTCCCCTTCTTGCTTTCTCTCTCTCAAAATAAATAAACTTACAAAAAAAAAACCAAAACCAAAAACAAAAAACAGACTTAGGCCCAGCCCAGACACAGAGGAGAGGAAATAAACCTCACCTATCAATGAGAGGAGCAGCAAAGAATTTGCAGCCATCTCGAATTGACCACAGAGGTTTACCTCCATGTCTGTCAGTGTGTGTGTGTGTGTGTGCACTCTCATACATGCACATGTATGCATATGCATGTTTATGCATAGAGAATGATGTGTGGAAGAGTACATACCAAGATGTAAATGATGGTTATCTTTAAGAGGATGGTTACGATATGGTTGTTATTCTCTTACTTATCCTTTCATGTTTTGCTTTTTTCTCCCTGAATTTTCCAGAATAGCGTATGTTACATTTATAAAAAAGAGTAATTTCCATATTTTTTAAAAAGATTTCATCTTTAAGTAACCTCTGCATCCCACATGGGGCTCGAAGTCACAACCCCGAGATCAAGAGTTACATGCTCCACTGACTGAGCCAGCCAGACGCCCCAGTAGTTTCCATATTTTGAAAAAATATATGAAGATTTAAAATGAATATGAGCCAAAATTGTGATAGTTCTACCAAAAGAAGAAGAAGAAGAAGAAGAAGAAGAAGGTGAAGAAAGAAAAACACTAGCTCAAATCTACACAGCATTAATCAAATCAGAGCAGCTACGTGTAGAACAAAGGTCCTAATCCTACTCCCCTCAGCAATCAGACCACACTGAAGTGTTACATGCGTGCTGGATTCTGAACTCTAAGAAAGATTCACAAAGGGAAACACAACATATGAAGGCGTGAAAGGGGAGACAAAGGGTCTCTAAACTGTTTCTCGTGGAGAAGGATTTAAGTATACTTGGGTTGAAGAGGCTTAGAGGAGTCATGATACAGTGACCTGAGCCCTCATTCCAAATGCAAGGAGAGGTGCCATGGGGAAGAGGCATTAGTATTAGTCCTAAAGAAGTAGGAACATTTTATGGAAGTGACACAAAGGCAGATGTGAGATTCTTCAAACAAAGAAGAACTTTCTAGGTTGTAAAAGAATAAAGTTGGAATGAGCTTCCCAGCAAGGTAATAAACTCCCTGTGCAAGTAGAGACCAGATGCCCATGTCTCAGGGTTCCTAGAGAGAGAAATTCTGCCTTGGGGAGGTGCCTGACCTAAGACCCTTCCCAAATCCCTTCCAAATCCCAGGCTGTATGACCGTAGGCTTACATGGGAGTGAAAATAAAACATATGACCATTTATTTAGGAAGCTTCAGCCTTGTCTTGGCTAAAGGCAGTGGCCCAAAATAAATGAGTTCTTGAGATTCCTCTAATGAGTCTATAAGTGGATATTGCCCTTGCTGCGAAAACATGATAAGTCAACAGATATCATCAAGTGAACAATAGATACACGACAATGTCTGGAGTATTAAGATGTGGTCTCTCGGACCACAGGTTTAAAGTTGTTTTTTTTTTTAATGTTTATTTATTTCTGAGACAGAGACAGAGCGTGAGCGGGGGAGGGGCAGAGAGAGAGGGAGACACAGAATCCGAAGCAGGCTCCAGGCTCCGAGCTGTCAGCACAGAGCCCGACTGGGGCTCAAACCCACCAACCGTGAGATCAGGACCTGATCCGAAGTCGGTTGCTCAACCGACTGAGCCACCCAGGTGCCCCTCAGACCACAGGTTTAAAGTTTAATAAAAGAGGAAAGACACATAATCACTGTATAAACTTAACATTCTTAAATACTGTCATTACAGATGAGTACCTGTGGGCCTGGCAGGGGCCCAAAATGTAAATGATTGATTTGTAATAGCAAAGAGAGCTTGAGGTGGGGAGAGCTTCCAGCTGCAACTAAGAGATGAGAAATAAGAGGCTGGGGGGCACAGTTGGGGGGGGGAGGCAAACGAAGAGAGGCCTTGCTCCATAGCTTCGTGTTAACGTGAACAGCTCTGGTGAAGGAAAGAAGGCTGCGTGCCAGTCTCCTGGGTTGGGCTTTCCTAAAAATAGATCACATTCTATATTTACTATAATTGTAACCACTTTCATTTACTAAGGATCTACTATATGGTAGTTGCTTCACATATATTGGCTCATCAAATCTAGTCAGTAACCAGGTAGAGCAATGCCTATTATTTTCAGGGATCAGGGTCCAGAGGAAGGAGGAGCAACGGCCGACCTCCTTTGGCGTGCCTGCCTCACTCACACGAACCTTGGAACTGCCCCTTGCCTCAGCAGCCATCTGTTTAGCATGAACCCTGCTCTCCTGCCCTCAGCTGAGTCCGAGCTCTCCCCCCAGGCATCCGGAACTGTGTCCAAAGAGAGATCTAAGCTTTCCGTGAACTGTAAAATAGACACAAGGACACTGTGGGTGGCCATATTCTGTTATGCTGAGACAGAGAACAGAAGAGACAGAAAGACAGACAGAGAAATCAGATACGCAGAGAAAAAGAGACAGGGAGAGTGCACCACGTGCTGCCTGGTAAGCAGTCACCACTTCCACGGCTCTTCCACTTCCGTTCTTTCCTGGGACCTGGATGCCTTCCTGCCCTCCAGTATTAAGAGACAGCCCTCTATCTTTAAGTTAAGTTGACCCTTTTTGCATACACTAGCTTGAGCATCTATTCCTGGCAACCAGTAAGTTTTGAACTAATACGGTGTTTTGTCCATCTGTTAACCAAGGGGCCAGCCTTCCAACTTAGGTTCGTCCATGGGGATCTCCCAGCCCCTTTCTGTCTGCTCCAGAGTGGCAGTTTTAGGGTAACACTTCCTAAAAGGAGGTTTGGCGGGACGGCTTGCTCTCTGCTTCATCAAGGTGGTTTCTGTGCCCGTCAGGGGTCATCTGTCTCATAACCAGCTGCGCTGATGAGGGGAGAGGGCTGTTCAGCAGCTGCTCAACTCGCTCAGACCGTTTAATAGTTCCCCACATCACATCGCCCCCAGAACGTGCACCTTTCCCATGATGTTGTCGCTCTCCAGGTTTCAACGGCACGCCACAGAAACAGATGCTTTGGGAACTTGGGTTCCTAAGCCCCTAGCAGCTACGGCAGCATCTCACCCTGGACTTGCTCCCTATACACTGCTGCTGTCACCCTTGCTAGACCTTCTCGAAAGCCTCTTCCTGGCTCTGCCCACAGGCTCCCCACCTCATTGGAATCGCCTGAACCTTGTACCAATGTCGGTGAGAGCTCTGATGACATGTTCCTGCTTCGTCTTCCAAGCTACCTGGCTTGGAAGGGCCTTGGGGCAGGGTCTGCGTCCTATTTGTTTTTGTGTCTCTAGCCCCTGTCGCAGTGGATGGCACATGGTTGGTGCTTAATAAGCGTTTGTGGACGAATCATTAAACCAACGCATTTCTCTCCTGGACTCATTTCATTCACGGTCTCTTCACACGGCTGTGCTGACACACCAGCAATACTGTTTTACTTCACTAATATCATTTCTTTTGGGACAAATTTTTCTTCCCTGTTTTGTCCTTGTCTGCCTGACAGGCTGTAAAGCGAAGGCCTTCCTCTCGCTCTCTTTCTCATCCCTAGCACAAGGCTTTACGAACAACTGGTGTCGATTCGTGGGGGTTTGGGGGTGTATGTTTTGTGTTTGTTTTACAGAGCTCAAAATAATGATACCGTGCTTATTCTTTCACAGGTAGTTTCTCTGATGGCAGTTTCTTCACTGTCTTGTCCTTTTCCCTCCTCTCCTTGTGGCCGGCCCCCTCCTGACAGTGGACATACAGGGCTTTGGATTCAACGTGAATGAATCCATTACACAACCAGACAGGAATTTACTCAAACGTCCAGGAATAGAGATATCTATTTAATTGGCCTCATTGAACTTGGAAAAATCTATCGCATCACGTTCCTGAACTTTTTGACAGAGCAAACAAGAACCTCCCAAGTGGCCACTGGGAGATCGCTGCCGTCCCCACCAGTCAGGCCGCGGCTGCGCACAGCGCACTAGGCGAGCTCCCCCGCCTCTGGCCCCAGCTGCTGAAGGTCTTTCACAACAAGGCAGAGACAGTGGCTTGAGAAGATGGAATTGGAGCAGAAGGGGGAGAACAGGAGAGGGGAGAGGCTTGCCAGCCAGCAGAGGCCTCCATGAGTGAGAAGCAGCTCCGTGGGGGTTATACTGGCCACCCCCACCTCATGGTGGCCAGGGTACTGCTCCCCGGTGGGCAACCCTGAATGCAACTTCGGTGCTGCTGCCTTGCCCTCTGAGTCTTTGGGTTCTCTGGGAGGCAACAGCCCCCTCTGCATCACATCACCTTTTTTTAGGTGAACCGAGGCAGCCGCCGGAGAGGAATAAATATGACAGGAGAGAGGGAAACTGACATTTAAGGACCTACTTTATACCAGGCACTGTTGTAGGCTCTTCCTTTCTCTCTCCTTTCCCTTCTTCCCTCCCTCCCTCCTTCTTTTTCCTTTTCTTTCTCTCTTTTTCTTTCTTTCTTTCTCTTTCTTTCTTTCTTTCTCTTCCTTCCTTCCTCTTTCTTTCCTTCTTTGTCTCTTTATCCCTTTCTTTTTCTTCTTTCTTTCTTTCTTTCTTGGAATACAACTTTCTAAGAGCCTATCTATGAAATTTTAGGTATCTTCAATTACTAATAATGAACTAATTAATTTCTTTTACTATGTCTGGCTTGCTAGATATTATTCAAAATCTCAATGGCCCAGCATTTCAGCAAAATGCTTGTGACATTGTTCAGCTTCTCAGCTAATAATATACACGAGGGAATGTCCTTTTGTTTTTCTGATCTTCTATGTAGCTCTGAGTGTATGATCAATATCTGTAATCTCATTCTATTCTCAGAGCTGAAAAGTAACTTGAAAGCTTCAGATGGAAATTTTGGGGATAATATAACTTCAATTGCCTGCTGATATCTGTTCTCTCCTTTATCCTTGCCACATCTCCCAGCCTTCCTTGATATAATGGCCACGTGGCTAAATTTCTTCCAAAAAAAAGAAAACTGTGAGCGGAAGGGCCGTATGCCATAGGCCTCTACCTGTGAACAGGCTGTGCCTCGTTCTTATTCTTCCCACCCACGGGGATCCAAATAAGGTCATGACTTAACTTTGACCATGCAGACAACATCAAGGCCTAGGCGATGGAGAAGCCACAAAATGGAAGAAACTTCGATCCTTAAATGTCAGGTAGATCAGAGCCCCCCACTGCCTGGAGCACTCACCTTGGACTGTCACCTGACAAAGAACTAAACTTCTGTCTTCTCTAAGGCATGGGATTTTTGATGGGTCTCTTTGTTAGAGCAAACTAACCTCACCCTAATGAATACAGAAATTGGTACCAAAAGTACGGTATTGTTATTATAAAAACCAAAAATATGTGGCATTGGCTTAGCAGTTGGGAGATAAGATAATTGATGTGGTTTACTAGAGAGACAGTGTCCTTGTTATGCTGGGGCAAAAACTTGTCAAGATTGTCACCTGCCATTATTTGAAGGACAGACCAATTGCCTAAGCCCCTAAATCTACATGAAGTCGTTGCATAAAACCACATTGTTAGTATATACTGGCTGCTCCTTCCTGTTTTTTAGTAATACACTGCAACAGAGTGCTGGCAAACACTGGCCAGACCGCCATGAACCCAGAAATAGGGATCTTTAAAGTCAATTGCCTCTCTACCCAAAACAAGAAGAGATAAAACTATAGTTGTCTAGAGCATTTTTCAAAGGTCAGTTAATACTTCTTAGCCGAACCAAGAGCCAGGCCTGTGGCAAAGGTGAGACTAAGGGTCTAGGAATTTACCCTGAAGCCTATCATTTCAGATGGACTCAAGGTAGCCACTATTAAAATGAGAGAGAGAGAGAGAGAGAGAGAGAGAGAGAGTTATTGATCAATCAAGGAAGCAAAGAAATAAAGCAGCTTTACGAACGATGTTCAGAAAAGAACTTTGGGAATGGTGACTGGTTCATGGAACTGACTGAAGCTTTTACGGTTTTTAGACTTTTACATTGCCAAAGAAACAAGCCTCATCCAGAAAAAAAAAAAAGTCCCTAAGTCTTCAAGGCATAAAGAAACCCTTGGCCTTGAGCCTCTGACATATGCCCCAGTAGGAAGCCAGCTGTGAAATTTGCATGGCACCAAAGAGGGCTTAATCCAGAGCTCACTTCAAATGCTGCCAGGAAGAAAAATAGATGGCAGAATAACCTCAAGAAGGCAAAGCCATCAGCCACGAAGGTCAATGGACATACCTCTTCCATACTCTTTACCACTTCTTGCCAGCTGGGACTAATCACGTTGTTTGCATGTAGCTATTGGTCATTTTCATTGGCTGATGGTATTCCTTTGTAAGAATACACCATAATTTAGCCATTCTATCTTTTATAGATATTTAGGTTGTTTCTGGGTTTTTTTGTTATCATGTTATGAACATTCTTTTACATATTTCTTGGTGCACAAGCGGACAGAGTTCTCTAGGGTAGATTCTTAGGGGTACAATTAATGGGTCATTAGTTACTCAGTAATGTCAAACTCTCATAGTGATTGTGCCAATTACAGCCCCTCCTACAGTGTATTTGTGTTCCCTTTGTCCCATACCCTTGTCTGATGTGTTATTTCTGGATCTTCTAATATTGTCTAACTGGTAGAGGCATAACGTTGTGTTGTTGGGGTTTAATTCACATTTCCCAACTTCTAATGAGGTTAACTATCTTTTTATATTATTTATTGGCCATCTGGACTTGCCCTTTTGTGCCTATTCAAAACTTTTGAGTAGAACTATTGGGTTGTCTATCTCTTTCATATTAACTTTTAGGAATTCTTTTATGTAACAATTGATTATTACATAATGTTGCAAATATTTTCTCCCACTTTGGGGCTCATCTTTTCACTCACTATCTGGTCTTCTGATGATGATGAGAAGTACTTAATTTTAATGTGATTAAGCTTAATTTTTTTAATTCTTCAGTGTGCATTTCCCTATCTATGGTTCATACTCAGAATGTCTGAGAGATGGTCTAATTATCTGCCCAAGCATAGTATAGGGCAATGTGATTGGATGATACTCTCACGCAAAACCATTTCTAGGAGGCCTACAGGTATCTGTGTTAGGATCAGTGTTAATCTCCGGGCCTATTTACTATCCCTAAGGTAGGGGAGTACCATTTAAAAAAAAAAATGAGGGGTGCCTGGCTGGCTCAATTGGAAGAGCATGTAACTCTTGTTCTCAGAGTTGTGAGTTTAAGCCTCATGTTGGGTGTAGAGATTACTTAAATAAACTTAAATTAAAAAATTAAATAAAACAATAACTGATGGGACAGGTATAAATTAGACAAAGGACAATATATTTAAGTTAAGAAATGTTACTTAATAACAACTAAGCTCTTAATAATCCATATCCAGAGATGAAGAAAATAAACAGAAAACTTTCTAAAAATTATGTCATTCCATAGTGTGGGATTTTGCAACTCAAGTATTTGGTGATTGAATACTTAACAACAACAACCTACCCTAAAATGCAATTTGCAGGCAGCTGATTGATTAGATTCTGGTGATTGCAAAGTTAGTGCTGGGAAGTAATACAGTTAACATTTCATGAAAGTATTTTGAAGTGACTACAACTGCAATCTAAAAAGTGGCAGACCATGGGGCGCCTGGGTGGCTCAGCCGGTTAAGCGGCCGACTTCGGCTCAGGTCATGATCTCGTGGTCCGTGAGTTCGAGCCCCGCGTCGGGCTCTGTGCTGACCGCTCAGAGCCTGGAGCCTGTTTCAGATTCTGTGTTTCATTCTCTCTCTGACCCTCCCCCGTTCATTCTCTGTCTCTCTCTGTCTCAAAAATAAATAAACGTTTTAAAAAAAAAAAAGTGGCAGACCAGAGTCTAAAAAAGGAGAGTCCATGAGTTCAGATTTGCCAGTGTTCATCAAGGAACTTCCAAGAGAGAGCAGGACTGGATACACAAGAACGTTCCTGTCACTTCAGGCAGCTCTGTTTCAGTTTTAGAAAAATACACTATTCAAATCAGAAGCTCAGGTGAGGAGGGGAACTTTCAGAGACCTGTGTGAGGAGAATTGCTCTACAGACAAGATGCAGAGAGCCAGAAGGGAACTGTACTAGGATCAGGAGTTTATCCAACCCAACAAGCATTTCTTGCCTGCCATATCACAGACGCTACGGTGGATACAAAGTTGAAGATAAAGTTCAGTTCAGTATCCTTGCGTGGCAAGTTCCAGAGAATGAGGCTCCAATTAATAAGTAATGTTTTTTTTTGGCTCATGTCTACAGAAGTTCAGGCTTCAGTGTTGGATTAATTCAGTGGCTCCTGGGTCATCTTCCCTCTGCGTACTGACCTCATCTTCAGGTTGGCTTCCCACGTTGTGACACAGCTCTTCTAAAGGCCAGGATTTCCCAAAGAGAGGAAAGCTTTCATGGAGGTTCACTTTTTCTTTTTTAATTTTTTTTTAAGTTTATTTATTTATTTTGAGAGAGAGAGAGAGAGAGAGAGAGAGAGCAGAAGTGGGGGAGGAACAGAGAGAAGGAAAGAGAGAATCCCAAGGAGGCTCCACACTGTCAGTGCAGAGCCGGATGCGGGGCTCAAGCTCACAAACAGAACTGTGAGATGATGACCAGAGCCAAAATCAAGAGTCGAATGCTTAACCGACTGAGCCACTGTCCTCCAGGGGCCCCTGGAGGTTCACTTTTGAAAGCAAAGACACTTTTTTCCCAGAAGCACCTAGCAAAGTTAACTCCATTTTTCATTGGTCCAACTGGACCATGTGCTCCTTTCAAAACCAATCCCCACATCCAAAGAAATGTCATGCATTGACTGGTCCAGAAACCCAAGCCTAAACCAGTTGCCTCGGCACAACAGGAAATACCTCTAGGCAATAAAATCCCATCTTTTTGGTTGGGGTGGGGGAGTGGAGTCATCCTTCCCCAAAGCTAATAGGCCAGAAAGTAAATACCTGAGTGAAAATCAGGGTGGTGTCAGGGAATCGCACAAAGGATGCAGTGCCATTTTCCTATTACAATCTCCCTCTGCAAGGAGTTTATAGTTGAAAGGGGGAGACAGGGTTGTAATCTGCTCATAATGAAAAGTGACAGGAGGGGTGGGGGCTGGGTGGCTCAGTCAGCTATGCGTCCCACTCTTGATTTCAGCTCAGGTCATGATTTCACGGTTCCCGAGTTCGAGCCCCACGTTGGGCTCTACTAAGATCGCAGAGCTTATTTAGGATTATCTCTCTCTCTCTCTCTCTCTCTCTCTCTGCCCTCCCCCGCTTGTGCTTATGTGCAGGCACTCTCTCTTTCTAAACAAATAAGTAATTAAACAAACAAGCAAAGAGTGACAGGAGAGATGCAAAATGCTACAGGAGACTAGAGGAGAAGGCCACTTGTGGTACCTGAGGGTCAAGGAGCTAAATCATGACAGATGCATTTTTGAAAGATACGGAGGCTAAGAGTGTTGGATCCAGAGCACAGGAGGAGAAATGCAGTTCAGAGGAAGGAGGCAGGAAATTAGTTAGGTCTATAGTAACATTCAAACATCCAAATGAAAATGTCTGAAATCTCCTGCGTAGTACTCCGGGCAGCATTTTAAGGAAGTAGGTAAACAGGAAGCGACTGAGAGACATCTGACGGTAGCAGTGGTGATTATTATAACACAGTGATACTTGGTGATCTCTCAGTGTCTCTTATCTGTCTCTGGTCCAGGCGAATAAATAGAACAGCAGCCGACATGCATTAAATGCTTTACTGACGTCATTCACTCTGCTGAGTATCCGACAGGCGTTAACTTGTTAAAACTTCACAGCAACACAGCAAAGTGATTACTCTTACTGTTCCCATTTGGCAGATGAGGCACAGGAAAGTTAGTTTGCATTAAAAAGTGGGTAATAGGGATGAGAAAAAACTATTCAATATTGAAAAATGTCTAAATGAAAACGCACTCACCACAGTGCGCAGGACTGTTAAAACGGCCCTGAGAGCTGAAACCGTGCAAACGGATGTGTGTAAACAATGAGAAAAATTACAATTGTTTGGTGACCTTCAAATATTTTTTTAAATGTTCATTTATTTATTTTTGAGAGAGAGCACCAGTGGGGGAGGGGCGGAGAGAGAGAGAGAGAGAGAGAGAGAGATGGAGACACAGAATCTGAAGCAGGCTCCAGGCTCTAAGCCGTCAGAACAGAGCCTGATGCAGGGCTCGAACTCATGGACTGTGGGATCATGACCTGAGCCGAAGTTGGGACGCTTAACCGACTGAGCCACCCAGGTGCCCCGACCTTCAAATATTTTTGTCAAAACATTTAAAATTTTCTGCCAGTTGTAAATGTATCGGGACATGAAAAAAAAAAAAAAGCAATGCTAATGTTTATTTAGTACCCTGCAACTTAAAACATTAGACACATCACAAAGTATTTTATTTCTTTCTAAAAAAAAAAAACATATCAGGAGTAGTTTGAACAGTGCCTTCTCCTCATGTAACATACAACACAGACTGAGCATTTTTTTAATGTCTTGGCAAACTGTCAACTTCCTTTCTAAGATTGGATCAGTTTCCAACATTTTATCATTTGGACTTTCCATTTTGTGAAACACCTCCCAGAGTGCCTTCCATGTGAACATTTTCCTGGTGTCACTTCCTCTCAGACACCATCATCCTTTTCGTCACAAGCACGTATGTCCCTGAGCTTGCCTTTGCCGACATCCTCCAGCTGTATCTGTGGTCTCGGATGGCGGGAACACCAACATACCCACAGTCGTGATCTCCCATTTCACCTTCAGTATTACCACTTTCCATGTCTCTGGTGCATGTCCATCTCTGTCGGCCAATTATCCATTTTTGTACAATGTCGTGTGGGTTTATTCCTGGGGGACAGGCAGGCAACTCGGCACATGCTTCCCTGTCTGCCAGTGAGCCCAACAACAGATGGGCGGTGACCAACAACCAAGCGACAGCCTTTAAAAGAAGTGATGGGACAGCTCACTGATCGTGACATGCGTCGGTTTTTTATGCAGTGATTTGAGCACTGAAGAGCTGTCAGCAGAACGTGTGCTCTACGCAATTACTCACGGTTAATATACCGCGGTAACTGAAATTCGAACTGTGTTGTGGACGGACTGTTGTTATCTAACTAAACCATGGCAACCGCAATCCATGCATATTAGAACCATGCAAAGTGAAGACCGCCTGTATATACAAGGTAGGGCCATTCTCTGATAAACCCCCATGTATCCATCACCCGGCCTCAATAATTATCAACCTCTGGCCAGTCTGGTTTCTGTGAGACCCCGCTGGCTCTCCACTTCCTGCATTATTTTGAAGCAAATCCCAGGTATTTGATCATTCCAGACGTAAATATCTCTATTTGTGATTCAAAATGGGCATTTAAACACAGCTCTGTCAAATTCCACAGTCGAAGCCCTTAACAACTACATTCTCCAGCTTCCTGAGGAAGTTAGTAGACCCAGAGAAATGGAATAATACATTAGCAGTATTTACTCTTTTCGTCCCGACAACAACCCTTTGAAATATTATTGTCTCTATTCTTTCCAATGAGGAAACTGAGGCACAGAGGAGCCAAGTAACTTGTCCAAGATCACCCAGTGAGTAAGAAGTTGAGTCGGACTTTAAATTCAGATCTCCTGATTCCACATCCCTTCTCTTTTCTGGACATCACAGCTGCCTGGGAGGGGGGCCTTAAACTTCCATCGTTTACTTTCTCCTGTCCCCAACCTCCTGCATCACTCAGCCCCCAGCTATGGCCGAGAACTGGGGAAACCATATAATATCTCTTTCTCTCTGCACTTCCAGTCTTATTGGAGTGTGCTTCCGACGGAAAAACAAAAACAAAACCAGAAACAGAAAATCATCACGGACTCAGTACAAACCCTTGTGTAGGTGTTGACTCTTCCCAGTGCTGGGGAAATGGTTCCCATTGGCTCTGAGTCCGTCACCAGGGCCAACTTGCTCAAACCCAAGCCTGGGTCTGTCAGCAACCCCTCCTCCACAGGTGTCTTCTCTGTCACGGACTCAGAGCAAAGCCCCACCGTGCAGGTTACTGGATTGAAACCTGGCATGCCCTCCACCCCCAGGCCTTATCTGGGCCTGAGTTAAATCACTCTCTGCTTCCTGATTAAACACCTCAGCCCTTGAGTGGGGCACTCTTTGTGCCGAGCCTCTGGCAAGGGGAGAAACACTGCCTTGAGTTGCCTGATACAGTGGAAAAACCGCAAAGAGAAGAAGCAGGAGGAGAGGGAGGAGGGGAAGGAGAAAGGGAACCCCACCTATCAGTCTATTGGCCCTTCCCTGAACCTTGCCACTAATTCTTTTTCTCCTGTAATTAAAAAAAAAAAAAAGTTTATTTATTGATTTTTTTTAATGTTCATTTTTGAGAGAGAGAAAGAAAGACAGAGCACAAGCAGGGGAGGGGCAGAGAGAGAGGGAGACACAGAAGCGAAGCAGGCTCCAGGCTCTGAGCTGTCAGCACAGAACCCGACGCGGGGCTCGAACTCACAAGCCGTGAGGTCTTGACCTGAGCCGAAGTTAAATACTCAACCGACTGAGCCACCAAGGTGCCCATATTTATTGATTTTTTAGAGAGAGCGTGAGAGCGAGCAGGGGAGGGGTGGACAGAGAGAGACAGAGAATCTCAAGCAGGCTCTGTGCTGCCAGCACAGAGCCCAGCACAGGGCTCAATCCCCAGAACCGTGAGACCATGACCTGAGCCTGAATCAAGAGTCAGCCGCTCAACTAACTGTGCCACCCAGGCACCCCATCCTGCCACTAATTTGGATGGGACTTGCTGTGCCCTGGCTCACGATTCCTCAAGCACTAAGAGAATAGGCCTGGTAATGGCCTCTCTGCTCACTTTCCTTTACCACTGCAGCTTTCGGATTTCCCTGTGAGCCTTCCTTCTATTCCAGAATGAAAGCATATTTTCTCTCCTGCTCCTGGATGGAGTCAAGCGGGGCAGGGACCTTTGTGTCCCCTTTGGCTGCAGTTTCCCTACAGTCCCAGAAGTAACTTTGAGTGTGCCTGGGACAAAAATACTTAAGAAAGGAGGTAGGAGACACCAAGAACAGAGGGACTGGAAGCTGCCAAAAATGGAAGACATGGGTGGCTCAGTTGAATGTCTATTTTGGTACCAGGCCCTGTTGCCTTACATATAGCATCCTGTTGATTGAAATAGATGGCTGCTATTTTGTCTGACCAAATTCAGCACCTTCACCCCTCCCCCCCACCCCTCCCCCCCCCCCACACCTCAATTCTTATTTTTGTTAACAGCATTTACGAAGACCCTTTCCTCTAGGGAATTTCCTCTCCCCATTGCACCAGTAGATTCTGGCGGGACTGCCAATACAAAGCCCTTCTCCCCTCCCAAGGGTGGTCATACAACCCAGATATGGCTAATCAGAGACTTCTTTGGGCTCATATATACTAATATGGAGAAAGAGAAGTCCTCTTTCCCTCTGAGTTGCTGAGCAGAAATTAAAGAAATCCAAGTATTTGAAACCACTGCCACCACTTGTATGGAGGAAGCTCATTGATAGTAGGAGAAAATGAGGGCAATTACAGAAAGAAGCAGAGCTGATTTTGTGTGTGTGTGTGTGTGTGTGTGTGTGAGAAGAAAGAATGATTGAGATAGATATCTTTATCTAGCCAGCCAGCCAGCCAGCCATCTAGCCATCTAGCCAGCCAGCCATCTATCTATCTATCTATTTATGAGAGCGGGTAGGGAAGTAATCTGAAACTATTTTGGTCTCTGGGTTAAGTCATAAATGTAAACTGGCAACACCTTTGGGTATCACTCCTTGTATAAGTCATTTATTTAGCCAGTCACTGGTGAGCCAAGATTCGCTCCAGGTTTCTCTGATCCCCTGGCCTCTGCTGCTGGCCCTCTGCCAAGCTGCCTCCTAAAGGTGGGTAAAACTTGGTCCTGCTCCAAAGAAACAGAGTCTGCAAGGAAGTTAGACCTTTATAAGCCACTACAAAGCAAAGCAGAACACAGCGCTATGACGTAGATACAAGTAATATTCAGTGGGATGTACAGGGGAGTGATTACGCCTCAAGTCAGCCCGGGGCCAGCTTTGGGGGATTCCGAATACTTGGATGCCCAGATTAACCCCAGAGTGGTCTCCTCAAGTCACTTTGGACTTGTATGGGCACTGGCCATTCATTGATGTGCAACCAGCAATTATCACAAACTTGAACAGAAACTTATTGCTTCGAGCAGTGGCCACTGTTTGTAGAGCTCAGCGTTGTTTGTGACTCTGCCAATCATATTTACAGTTGCCCCGAAACCTTTGCTCTGAAGTCGGCCCCACCCCACTGCCGATCACCACTCTGCCGCCTGATCAGTTGGGCGGCATTACTTCCTGCTCCAGCCACAGTGAGCCTGCAGCCGAGTAGCGGTTGGAGAAAGGTAAGTGTGGATATTTATTTCCCAGGCATTTACCAAGGGAAATGAGTTTGCACGCGCCATTTACAAGCTACTTGCAAAACATGCAGTAAATTTAGTTGATTATTCCCAGAGTCTAAAACAGTGGTTTTCAATCTTGTCTTTTTCCTCCTTGAGCCCACTCTAAGCCGGGAAAGTCGTCCATAGCCAATCAATCTCTTCCTTTCCCATGTACTAATGGAAAAATAATTCAAGAATACTATTGAGGGGCCATTACAAAGTGTGTTTTGGGAGATTAAGTGTACACATGCTTTAGCAATTAGGGCATAAATGATTCATATTCAAACAGCAATGCATGATGGTCTTTGAGTCTAATTACTGGAAAATTAAAAGCCAAAAAATACAGTTGAAACAACTATGCAACGCTAGTCGCTTTAACCAAACACATCACAACTAACTTGATAATGATGAAGCAAAGTTAACAGTAATTATAATTAGAAGCAAGAATGGCAGCACTTGAAGACCTCAACTCACACAGGGCAGTATAGAGTAATGACAAAGGGCCATCCAGAGAAAGTGGGCAAGGGTCCACCAGAACTTTCTCTGAGAGCCAGACTTCTTGGTGGAATATTAAATTAGAATCCTCAATAGAATTTAGTAGCTCGTTGATTCTGGTTTATGAATTCCAAATTAGATTAACCTTTCATAATTCACTTAGCATGCTATTACTAAGTAGGACTTAGATGTACATAAAAGCAATCATATGCATTTGTAAATAGTTTGTCCCAAAGGACTAACGAGAAGGTGAACTTTCTCAGGTCAGTTTGAGGTCCATCAGGTGTGCCTTGGGTTGCTTTTGAGAATCACTGGGAGGAAGGCTCTGCAACACAGCTAATTGCTATTTGCAGGGGTCGTAGACAAGGCAGGAGTGAGATATGAGAGCCAGGGACATTAATTCCAACTCTCTTGACTTCTACAGTAAGGGTTAAGCCAGGACCTCAGGAGAAAGCAGTGTTCCAACCTGACACTCCCAGTTAAGTTAGCATGGAGGTCAGCGTGACTTGGAAATTTTCACACTTGTTAATTAAAAAGAGCAACCTCCTCAAAGCAATGACGATGGATGCTGGCAACTCCCAGATTTATGATATTCTATTTGTGATGACGAAATTAAATGAAGGCAAGACTAGGAAGCAGTCTGCCAGAAAAATCTGGCTGTACCAGTCTCCAGAGGGGACAATGCCCTGTTTTTCTACCTCAGAAGAGAACGCCTTACAATTGTAACACTTTCAACCTTTCAAAATACATTTGCGTATGTTACTTAATCTCCAGCGAAGAGGTATAATTTCTGACATGACCAGACGGTTTGCAGCTCCCTGCCCTCTTTACTTCCCCTCTGTTCAATATTCTCCTTCCTTCTTGGGTTCATATCCCTTTTAATCAGTCCTTTCTCTCTTGTTCTTTCTGCTGGCTTTCTTAGCTTTAGCAGCTCACTCAAGGCCCTGCTTAGTCTGGATTTTTCAGGGTTACTCAGAGTTAAAAGAGGTGGCTGATCCCGGAATCAAAATCTAATTCAACCTAGATCTGTTGGGTCCTTTAAAAAAATTTTTTTTTGGCTTTCCAAAGGAGTCAAGTAGAACCCTTCATGTAAAGTGACTTCACTCCTGGATAAATGGTCTTAGGTAAGTAGGCTTATGAATTGAGAGTGATCATGCATAGCATAGGCTGTCTTGTACCTCTAGCCTCGAGCTAACCAGCTCGATAAGAGCTTCCATGTATCTTGTGAAATGCAAAGGTCAGTAATTTGAGGAGTGATATGGGTTGACCTGTGTCCCTCACCTCCTACCTCCATCACAATTCACGTGTTGGATCTTAACCCCACAGTCCTTCAGAATGTAGCCTGATTTGGAGATAGGGCCTTTAAAGAGGTAATCAAGTTGAAATCAGGGTATTAGGGTGGGACCTGATCCTATATGACTGGAGTCATCCTAGCAACAAGAAATCTGGACACAGAGACACAAATAGAGGGACAACTAGGTTAAGAGATACAAGAGGAAGGCAGCCATGTACAAGCCAAAGGGAGAGGCCCAGAGCAGTGCTTCCCTCATAGCTCCCGGAAGGAGCCAACCCAGCCCACACAATGACCTCGGACTTCCAGCCTCCAAAGCTATAACAAAGTACATTTCTATTGTTTAAGCCACTAAGTGGTGCTTTTTACAGCAGCCCTAGCAAACAAATACAGGGAGCAACAGAGACAAGGAGACCAATTTTTCCTACCCCTTTGTGGGATTATTTTCAGAACTGAATAAGCTAATAGATGTAAGAGCACTTTGCAAATAGTTTAAACCACCACGAAGACAAAAGGGATTGGTAAAAATAGAGTAGCATTCCCTAGCTACCATATTTTAAACTACCATTTTGTTTGAAGTTTATTTATGTATTTTGGGGGAGGGGGACAGAGAGAGAGAGGGAGACAGAATCCCAAGTAGGCTCCACGCTGTCAGTGCGAACTTCAAATCATGACCTGAGTCAAAATCAAGAGTTAGGATGCTTAACTAACTGAGCCACCCAAGTGCCCCAAAACTACCATTTTTAAGAGTCACCCCCTTACACACATGCATACTTAAATCCCCTTCCCTGATTTATTTTCCTCTATATAACTCTTATCACCTTATGACATAGTATATATTTTACTTATTTATGTTGCTTATAGTCTGTTTCTTCCCAGGAGTGTGAACTTTCTATTTTGTTCATTGCTACCTCTCCAGCACCTAGAACTTTGCCTGGTATGTGGCAGGTCCCAAAACACACTTAGTGATCGAATCATAAATGGATATTCACATCTTCTCCTCTCCATGAGGCCATCACCTACTAATCTTTTATGACAAATGGGTATCTCCTCCCTTAGGAAACCTCCCAAGGTCACTATCCTCTTCCATCCTCTTAAATGGGTTGTTCCCTCATTGCCCTGACCACATCACACTTCCATGCCTCCCTCACTGTGGGTTCTTGAAGGTAGGGTCCACCAAGACATATGTATCCTGTATCCCAAGCAGATGGCTCTGAACCTGAACCTTGGTGGGTGCTCCATACTTGATTATTGAATGAGCCAGTAACTGGGGAAAAAGGGAAGGGCAGAGAAGGATCAGAATTGGCTCACTAGGATAGCAAGTGCTGGTGAGGATCTGGAGGAAAGGGAGCACTGTTGGTGAGAATGTTACTTGGTGCCACCACTATGGAAAGCAATATGAAGCCTCCTCAAGAAATTAAAAATAGAAGTACCATATCACATCGTCCAGCCATCCTACTTCTGGGTATATATCCAAAGGAGATGAAATCACTATGTTGAAGAGATATCTTCTCTCTCATGTTCATTGTAGCTTTATTTATAATAGCCAGGATATGAGGGGCACCTGAATGGCTCAGTTGGTAAAGTGTCCGGCTTTGGCTCAGGTGGTGATCTCTCGGTTTGTGAGTTCAAGCCCTGCGTTGGGCTCTGTGATGACAGCGTGGAGCCTGGAGCCTGCTCTCTGCCCCTCCCTTACTCATGCACACATGCATGCTCTCTCTCACTTTCAAAAATACATAAACAGAAAAAAATGTTTTAAAGAGCTTAAAAAAACAACAGCTAGGATATGAAAACAGCTTTAAGTGTCTATGGATGAATGGATAAATAAAATACTGTATACACACACACACATACACACACACACACACATACTGAAATATCACTCAGTTATAAAAAGGAGGAAATCTTGCCATTTATGACCCGGATGAACCTAGAGGGTGTTATGCTAAGTGCAATAATCTAGACAGAGAAAGACAAATACCGCATATTTTCATTTATATGTAGAATCTAAAAAAGCCAAACTCATGGAAACAGAGTACGATGGTGGGGGTGCTGGGGAATGGGGAAAATGCAGGTCAGGGCACAAACTTTTAGCCATGAGATGAAGAAGTTCTGGAAACCTACCGTATGGCATTGTGACTCTAGTTAACAAAACTGTATTCTATATTTGAAAGTTGCTAGGAGACCAAATCTTAAATGTTCTTACTACAAACATAACAACAAAATGGCGATAGTGTCCGGTGATAGATGAGTTAACTAATCTCGTGGTAATCACCTCACAGTATTTACATGTATCAAATCATCTCACTGTGCACCCTAAACTTCCAAAGTTATATTTCAACCATATCGCAATAAAGCTGAAACCAACAAAAAAAGCGCAGTGGCTCGCTAGCTACCTGGTAGGTAGCCTAGGCTGTGCCCCGTAAGCGGTCAACAGTACTGAGCATTTAAAAGGAAAGCCATCCTTACATACTGTTTTGGGGGCCCCAGAGGAAACGAGAAGTTAACAGTGAGATGAGCCATGAGGAGGGCATCATGGATCTAAAATAAAATAAAGAAATGAAATTAAAATCAGTTAAGCAGAGAAGAGATAGGCAGTCACTTTAAATCAATCAAAAAAATGAATATCTCCTGGATTTACAGAACAGGAGTCTCATCTGATGAGTATACGAACATAACTGAATACGGAATGAATTCCCCTGGGGCTGGGGTGGAGAGTGGGGGTTGTCACCCTAGACACTTTGGTTAGGAAAGGGAAAACTGAGGGGCCTTTGTCAGCCGAGCCTGGCTTAGAGAGTGCCCGCACTGGGGTGAAGATGGGACTTTCCTGGGAGGTTTTGATGGGAACTAAACCCCAGGGGTGGGGGCAGGGCCCACCTGGGAGAATGGGAGAGCTCTGTGTGACCTGCTCAGTAGTGCCGATGTGGGGCTCAAACATAATAGAGTCATTCAGGGTAGGAATCCTCTGCTCCTGGAAGCATGGTGTTGGTGTTTGCATTTGAAAGGGAAAACGTACAGAAGAGAAAAATCTGTAAAGGTCGCTGTGCTCTGGGTGAAGAATTAAGGATCTCAGGCTGATGCTTCTTGTCTGCAGAGAATGACCAAAGGCACCATGCTTGACAGATTAACCTACCTGTGGGCTTTCACCATCCCAGGGCGTGAGAGTCATCATTTCGTCCGTTCATTCTTTCATGCAAACATTTTCGAGCCAGACTTGGTGCTAGATTCTGGGGATACAAAAATAAATGTTAACAAGGAGCCCAGCTAAGACCTTTGACCTCCTGGATTTGTGTAATCTAGAACCCAACGCCGCAGATGGCCTCTGGTATTCCCCAGGGGGTTAGGAAGGCGGCTATAACATGGCGGGGGGAGGGGAGGGGTGGCTACAAGGCTGATCAAGCAGAGCAGAAGGTTGTTGGAAGAGTAAAATGCCAACCCACTGGAGGACCTGCCTCACAACCTCTTGCTGGGAAAGTTGACTGGGACCCATTAGAGCAGAAATACAGCTCCAATAAGGCTATAGGCACTGCCACTAAAAATCACTTAGAAGAGGGAGCTGAAGTGGAATGTGATTCCATAGGGAGCTCTGAAGTGAGATGGCCCTTCAGAGAGGTCCAGAATTGAGGCGAGGGAGATGTGCCTTTGTAGAATGTCATTGGGTGTGGGCCTCCCCCTCCTGGGAGGGAGAATACTTGGGCAAGACGGTTCCCTTCGGGGGAGGGAAATTCCTGGGGAGGGACTCAGCGATGAGCTTTCAGCAGGCAACCTCCCCAGAAGTTAGGGGGATTTGTTCCTCAGCCCCGGAGGTGGGGATCTGGGTGGCACACCACAGTATCCGCTATGAGGGAATATAACACAGTAACACAAAATACGACGGGCGCCTGGCTGGCTCAGGTGGAGGAGCATGTGGCTCTTGATCTCAGGGTTATGAGTTGGAGCCCCACGTTGGGTGTAGAGATTACTTAAATAAATAAATGAACAACTTAAAAAAAATACAAAGTGTGATGTGACACCATGGTGCTGGAAGGCAGGTACAGGTGCAGTAGAGTGAGCTCTCAGAAGGTGGAGGGATCACATCTGAAACAGGGAAAAGGGAAAGCTGCCTGAGGAAGTTGAGGTCTCTGGGTCTGTGCCAGCCTCCTACCCTTGCCTTAGAAGAGCAGAAGTGATGGACTTGCACGCTCCCAGCTGCTGGGGAAGGAGAAGAGAGCAGGTGAGAGAAGAGATGTCCGCAATTGCCTCCTTCCCCAGCACTTTCGGAGCTGCTGTCCTAATTCTCAATCGCTTCTAGCTCCAACGTTCAATGGGCTCAGGTTAGGAAGCCCCTGACAGCACTGGTGAGGGCTGCCCTCAGGGACCTCTCAGATATGTCCACGGACTGCCCTGATGGACTTGATTATCCTGCCCTAGCTATCCCTGTTTGGTCCAGGTCATCCGAGAATTCTGAGCTAGACGGCACTTTCCTCAGACTGTGCCTTCCGTTTTCGCTCGTTTTTGTTCATGTCAAGCCAGGCTGTTCTTCCCTTCTTCAGGCGGGGTGGGGGGTCAGGTCAGTGGACCTAGAGCCACCTTCCTGGGATCAGAATAGATGGAGAAAGGGTACACTGCTCCACCCTGGCGAGTCGGTGGGGATTGTGACCAGTTTTGAGATTTATCCTCTTGTTGAGACACCTCCAGGCTAACGGAAACAGCTTTTCCATGGATTTACTCCCCAGTCAGCATGTCTCATGGCACACTTTATAATTCTGGTGTTATGCCCCTTTAAATTCTCCATCATAGGCAAGGCCAAAAGCTGGTGTTTATAAGCCGAATAATGAATTCTGTCTCAGGGCTGTGCATAAATCTGTATACTCCAAGATACAACTTTCCATGTCACAGTTCAAAAGTATTACTTCAAGTAGGCAAAATTAAACAAAGCGAAGCACTCTAGCCCCTATTCCAGATAGGGTCTCGTTTTCCTTAACTGTGTAAAATACAGAGACTGGTCTTACTCAATAATCTTTATTTGCTAGGCCTTTCCATGCTAAGGGCCACTGAATCATATTTGCTGAAGCAGCTGATTGAGGCTGTATACTGGGAGGTATAACAGTTATCTCTTGCTGAATAACAAGTTACTACAACATTTAGTGGCTTAAAATAACAAATACATATTATCTCAGTTTCTGGTCAGGAATTTGAGAGCAGCTTAGCAGGAGGGTTCTACTCAGGGTTAGTCATGTGTCAGCAGGGGCTGCAGTCATTTTAAGGCTTGCCTGGGGTTGGAGGATACACTCGTCTGGTGGCTGAACTCACAGAGCTGTTGGCAGGAGGTCCCTGCTCCATGACACGTGGACCTCTCCTCGTGACAAGGCAGCTGGCTTCCCCCAGAGCAACGGATCCAAGAGAGAGCAACCAAGAGCAAAGCCATATGACTTAGTCCTGGAAGTAACACAGTTATTTCTGCCATACTCTGTCCATTAGTAGTCACTAAGTTTGGCCCATAACCAAGGGGAAGAGCATCAAACCCCCTTCGCCGACTGAACGGTGGTTGATCAAAGAATTAGTGGACCTAATTCAAAGCCACCACAGAAGGGAACATGGAGGAGAGTTGTACGAAGATACAGGGTGAGGCTGGAGCGAAGCTGTGAACTGGGGGCTCCTTCTGTTGCCAATGCCACCCACCTCAGTGCTCTCACGACACCCATCCTCACTTCCTTGGCCCAATGTCTCAGATGTAGTCTCTCCTCCCCTCATCAGTCCGTCCCAAGCACTACGTTCTCTCTTCCCAGACATATCCGTGCCCCTGTCAAGATGGTCAGGTACGCTGACGTACTAATCCTCTCCCAGGGAATGCCGGCATCTCATTAGAGCCATCTGCCTCTGCTGTGAAAGTAAAAGCTGTCTTCTTGGAGGAAGAATGAATTTAGAGGGGCAACTCCCAGGAGGACATTGTGGGTGACTGCCCGGTGTACTCACAAATATAGGGCCTCTCACACACCTGGGGAGCCGGTGTGAGGCAAAGGACCAAGAATAAATGTCCAACATGCCATGTTTCCCCAAGCCTTCTCCGTTCCCTTCTAACCTCTGTGGTGGGATAAGCTCCCGGTCCGGCAATGGCTCCTTCCAGGAAGGTCCTTCCTGTCAGCTTCTGCTTCTGATCCTGCATTGCGACCACAAATCCAAAAGAGATGCCTCAAGCCCCTACTGAGTGAGCACAGTTCTGCTCCCTGAACCCCCTTGGCCCTCTCCCACGTTTCCTCTGTTAAGCTGAACCACCTCCCATCCCAGAGTAGACATCAGACTCAAACCAGATGCTTGGAGTCCTTCTGGGTTGGGCCTCCTGTGCCCCGCTAATAGCTGTGTACTGTCTGGGGCCAACCAGCCAGGCCTGGATCCAGCGGGAACACAGGGAGCTGAACCTGCAGATGACCAGTAGTTTTCAGATTTGCCTTCAGCACTTGGTTCCATTCACCAGTTGATAGAATAAGTCCTGCTGGTGTTCTTCAGGTGTCCAAAGAGGAGGTGGAGATAATCTAACATCTGGGCTGGATCTCCTCCTCTGTCCCTTGCTTCCTCTCCTCCCCCTGACCACGTGCAGGCTTAGGCTCTAGTGACCTCTAGCCAGACGATTGCAAGGGCCTCCCTACTGCTCTCCAGGTTCTGTTTGGTACACTTCAAGTGACACACTGCTTCTGGCTCGCTCATCCCCTTATGTCCAACAATGACTTTCAGCGGCTTTTGACTTCATCTCCCAAATTAAGTGTGCATTCTCTTCCCTAGTTTTCCAGCTGCATTCCCCACCACTTGGCTTCCTGTATGTGGCTATCCAGCCAGATGAATTGCTGGATTGTTTTCAAAACCTATTCTGACATTTTCCCACCTCTGCTCATTGTTCTCCCATCTGTCATGTCTTCCTTTCTCAGCTTACTTCCATTTCTTCCTCTTTCAAATTTCTTCTCACTTTCACTTCAAGCCATGTCTCTCATAAACAGATATAAACAATTCTGACCAAAATTTTAGCAAATCAAATCTAACAGTATATAAAAGGACAACACATCATGACCAAATAGGGCTCATCCCAGGAATGTAAAGTTGGTTTGGCGTTGAAAAATCAACCATCACAATGCATTGTATTTGTTTCCTATTATTGTGTATAAAATTATCACAAACTTAGCAGTTCACAACGATGCAGATTTATTATCTCACAGTTTCTATAAATCACAAGTCCAAACATGGCACAATTAGATCCTCTGTTCAGGGTCTCATTGGGCTGAAATCAAGGAGTTGGCCATCGCTGTAGTTCCCATGTGGGGCTTTGGGTTCTCTTCCAAGCATGGGCTAGCCCTCTTTCCATAGCCCGTTTTATTTTAGAAATACTTGCATTTTTGCCTTATCCCCACCACAGCCCCTGTCCTGAAGGCAGCAGCTGTCTTCATCATCCCGGTGTTATGGAATTCAACAACGATGTCCAAGTGTGCTGGTACTTTCCTTTTCTGCTTGAGCATTTTGTAACAGTGAATAAAGAGAGAGTCATTTCACGTTATATATTTCTACCATTTTGCCACAGAACTTGTCTGCAGTCCTCTCATTTGGCAGCCCTTTTCCCAGTCTGGTAGTCAGCATTTCTGGCAGCTGCTGGGCACGGCTTTCAATTAAATATGGCCATCTGTGAAAGGTACACTGCCACACAGCTCATTACTGTACAAGAGATGGTGATGGGAGCAACAATTACTATTACTTATTTACCGTCTAATGGACCAAGGCGCCTTTTTTTTTCATACCCGAGCAGGGGTCTACCATATCTAGGTTAAACTTTCATTTTAAGAAATTTCGTCAAATTGAACAAGGCACAGGCATATGTGAGAAACTGGAACAAATACCCATACCCCCAACTGCTCTCCGTTGACATAAACTTCAGAGTGGATCTAGACCGCCCCCACCCCCTGCCTCCTCAGCTGTATCTACTTTGAGACCTTTTCTCCTTTTCATTTCTGAGTGTTGGGGGTAGGCAGGATTATGGCTATGGGAGCCACCAGGCACTCTCCCTCCCTTTCCCCTAGAGATCTCTAGCTGGATGAAATAAGTCAGTCAAGGAGGCTCATGTGTACAATACTAGTCAACTGCTCAGACTTTGGAACCCAACTGTCTGGAATTGAATCTTAGGACGTGTTTTTAATATTTGTACCTCAGTTTTCACAGCTGTAAAATGGGAATAGTAATAGTACTTATTTCATAGGCTTACTCCAGAGACTAAATAAGTTAATTCATTTAGAACAGTGGCTGGCACACAGTACTCAGTAATAAAGGTTAGCTATTGTTAGCTCTAGAACTGTTGTTCTCAACCCCATTTGCATATTCAAATTAATTGGGAAGATTTTGAAGAACGATGATGCTCAGAGCAACACCATTGACATTTTTGGTCAGATAATTCTCTGTTGTGGAGCGGTCCTGTCCTTGTAGGATCTTTAGCAGCATCTCTGGCATTTATCTGTTAATGCCAATAGCAAACCTCCCCCATTCTCAGTTGTGATAACCAAAAATGTCTCTGGACATTGCTAGATATCCACATGGAGGGATAATTTTACCTCAGCTGAGATCTACTGCCCCAGATCAATGAAATCACAGTCTCTGGAGATGAGGCTTGGGTATGAGTCTTCCCAAAGGCAGATCCAGGTTTTGTGGGCTTGAAGCTTATAAAATTTGGGGGCCCTTCTTTTAGAAAAATAATAAAAATTTAAAAATTAGATCTGGAAGTGAATATTCATTTAGAATGAGTAAATAATTTACAACAAAATACTTGTGTCTTGGAGATTCATATCCCTTTCTTTTTTTTTTTATTTGAGTCTATTCATTTATTTATTTTGAGAGAGAAAGAGTACATGCACATGCGCGTGCACGAGCAGGGAAGGGGAAGAGAGAGAGGGAGAGAGAGAATCTCAAGAAGGCCCTGCACTTAGTTCAGGGCTCAAATCCACGAACCATGAGATCATGAGCCAAAATCAAGAGTTGGACGCTTAACCGACTGAGCCACCCAGCCCCCCGCCCCATACACCTTTCTTTTGACATCACAGTAGACAAGTTACCAGCAAAAAATTCTCTATGACAACCTGCTTTCTCTCCCCACCTAGAATACTCTTCACCTCCCACTGCTAACAGACACCCTCAAGTTTAAGCATCTTGAGCAAGTGCTATGGAAAATCTGTCTCCAGGTCTTTCCTTGCTGCAGCATACTGCTTTGGATAGGGGCCCGGCTGGGCAGAGAAGGCACAAAGCCCATGAGGCCTAGCTACCTTAATCACAATTTCAGAAAACTTGGCACTGGAAGGTAGGTTGGAGGCGGGCAGGGAGTACAGCTAAATGAAATTGAGATTGCAGCAAAAACAACTCAAAGTCTGGAGAACAGTGACCCTGGCCACGAAATGCATAGTTCCAACCCGCTGACCTTTGATTTGCAGCCTCAGCACCGAGGTCCTGGTCAGGATACGTGTCAAAATTCAGGACTAGGTGTGCTGAGGGCCAAGCAGTGAGACATGTGCCTCACAGATCAACACGATCACCCTCTGTGCATTCCTCAGGAACACTGAATCCCAGGTCTTCCCAGAAACTAAAGAAACAGGGCAATGGTTACCCAGCAGCCATAACTAGGGGGTCCAACTCCAGGTGTTAGAGACTAGACTTACTTCTGAACTCCATGAGATGAGGTTATGGGGACAGGCTAAGCCTGTAAATACCGAAACCTGCTATATACTGAATGTTTGTGTCCTTCCCCACCCCCCACCCCTCAAATTCATGTTGAAATCCTAAATTCCTAGTGTGACGGTATTAGGAGGTGGAACCTTTGGGAGGTTCTAGGCTCCACTCTCACAAATGGGATTAGTGCTCTTATAAAAGAGATCCCAGAGAGCAACCTTGCCCATCACTGTGAGGACACCGGGAAAAGACGGCTTTTCAACGAACCAGGAAGCAGGCTCTCACCAGACACTGAGTCTGCTGGCACCTTGATCTTGGACTTCCCAGCCTATAGAATTGTGAGAAATAAATTTCTGCTGTTTATGAGCTGTCTCATTTATGGTACTCTGTTATAGCAGCTGGAATAAACTAAGACAGACTCCTGGCCTCAGTTAGGATGGGCTCCAGCCTGGGTGTGAGGAGCAGCAGCTAGAACTGGGTACAGGAGTAAGCTAAGATGTGCTAGGAACTGGGGAGGAAGAGGAGGAGGAGGAGGACACAGATGCTAAAGGTGGTTTGCTTTTGAGGGAATTCAATATCAGCTTTTCATACTTTTGAATGTAAATCTCCATCAAAATATTATTAATAATTGATAAGATAATATCCTATAAATATCTGTCCAGTTACCTCACAGGACTGGTTTAAGGCTACTATTAATATTTAATAAGGCATGATACCTTATTAAAACTTCATGATTATTTAAATCTACTTCAGAGCTGAAGTGAGGAATAAAGATAAGTATATAATGTGCCTGACACATAAGTGATATTTATGAAATAGTAATTATTACTGATGCTATGAATTAGAAACACATGCTCCAACTTTGAGCCAGGCAGACTTGAGTTCATGAGACCTTGCAAGTATTTAAAGTTACAAAACCTCAGTTTCCTCATCTATCAATCAGGCAATAGTTCTTACTTCATAGTGCTGCTGTGAAGATTAAATGTGATAATGCTATGATATTTAGCATTGTGCTTCTTATGTAGTAAATGCTGAATATACGTTGGTTATTATATTAATGCTTTATGAGGCCCTCTTCACTATGTTTTTGTTTGGTTTGTCCCTGATGTCATCACATATACTGTTTCCTTGTTAATTAGGCCACATGTCTTCCCCTCTCCCCTTCTTTTGGAATATCAATATTTTTGACATTCTGAAATCGACCTGGAAAGATTCCTTCCTTCTGATCCTCACTGAGTCTTTTTTCTTTACTTTTTTTCCCTTTAAATTCTCTAGGTCGCCTCTCTTGACCATTATTGTGTTAATTTAGAACACTCTTGATACACAACCCATTATTCAAAGCCAGTACATCTTATAACTTGGAAACTCTTGGTTTCATAACAGTCATGCCCTTGACACTAGGTTCATGTCTGCAGCAGTTGTTTGCTCCAACCTCCCACCTCCCTGCCCTTAATCTCTCCATTACCATCTCCATTACAATGAGTGAGAACTCAGCATTGTTTTTACATTATCTTAGTGGTACCTTTCCGCAGGTACTGGTACCCAGATGGCATTCTCTCACCTGTGACTGTCATCCTACCTTGTTGTCCAATCCTTCTCAAAGCCTGTTTTCTCTCTGTGTGTCCTCTTCTTTACAGTTTCCACTTCTTTGTGAGTCTATAAGAATGTGATTTAAATGTTGGCGCCATTTACTAAACTCCAGCTTCCAAATTAAAGAATATGCTTAGTGACATGGCTAGCAGAAAGATAGAAGTACACTATATTATATATAATGATTATATTCTCATTAGCTATAAATTGAGATTTTGCACATAAAATTTTACTCTAGATATCCTAGGGGAGCTAACTATGTCCCATAGGAAATCCTTTTGCAAAGCACATAATCATCCACTAATTTGTGCTTGTACATAAAAATGTGAAAATGTGGATATTGTGTCAGACCTATTATTCATTTGGGATTCTGTCTCTAGGAAGAGTTTATGAAGATTGTAGCTATCAGACCTACCTAAAAGTTGAAAGAAGCCCTACAGCTTGCAGCTTTTTTGGTCCCTTAGCCGTAATTTTTAAAGTGATGATATATGAAAAATAAATACACTTCTGGGTAACCTAATGAATTAATCATATTTATTTATTTCTGTTTCTTCTGAAATATCACTAAAATGTTAAGGGGGTGATTTAAAAAAGATACAAATCCGCAAAGAAAAAGAAAAGAATGGGGACCACAGCAAATGAGGGATGTCAACAACATTTTATTGTTGATGGAAAGTGGATAGGTGATGATAAGTGGCTTAGTAGAGAGGAAGTCCTAGCCAAAGCAATTAGACAAGAAGAAAAATCCCAATCAAAATCTCAGCAAGTTATCTTATGAATATCAACAATCTGAATCTAAAGTTTATGTTGAGAGGCAAAAGACCCAGAATAATCAACCCAATATTGAAGGAGAAGAAGAAAGTCAGAAGACTGGCACTACTCAACTTCAAGGCTTGTGATAAAGCTATAGTAATCAAGACAATGTGGTATTGGTAAAAGAATAGTGAGATAGATCAATGAAGCAAAATAGACACCCTATACAAGTAGACATACATTGATCTTTGACAAAGAAATAAAGACAATGCAATGGAACAAAGATAGTCTCTTCCATAAATGTGGAACAACAGAACATCTAGGTACAGAAAAGTGAATCTAGACACAGACCTTACACCCTTCACAAAAATTTATTCAAAATAGATCAAAGACCTATATGTATAACACAAAGTTATAAAATTTCTAGAAGATAACATAGGAAAAAAAATCCAGATGACCTTGGGTTTGGTGATGACTTTTTAGGTACAACACAAAGGCACCATCCCTGAAAAAATAATTGATAAGCTGGAACTCATTAAAACTAAAAACTCAGGGTGCCTGGGTGGCTCAGTCAGTTAAGCATCCACCTTCAGCTCAGGTCATGATCTCACAATCTGTGAGTTAGAGGCCCACCTCAGGCTCTGTGCTGACAGCTCAGAGTCTGGAGCCTGCTTTGAATTCTGTGTCTCCCTCTCTCTCTGCCCCTCCCCTGCTCATGCTCTGTCTCTCTGTCTCAAAAATAAAAATAAAAACATTAAAAAAATTTTTTTAAATGTTTAAAACTAAAAACTCATGCTCTGTGAATGACAATGTAAAGAGAAAGAGAAGACAAGCCAGACTGGAGAAAATATTTATAAACAACACATCTGATAAAAGATTGCTATCCAAAATATACAAAGAACTTTAAAACTCAGCAAAAAGAAAACAAACAACCAAATTAAAAATTGGGCAAAAGACTTGAGCAGATATCTCACCAAAGTAGATATGCAGATATTAGTAAGCATATGAAAATATACTAAATATCATGTGCATTATGGATTTGTAAACTAAAACAATGACAGCCACTAATACCTATCAGAGGTACCACAATCCAAAACACTGACAGCACCAAATGCTGGTGAGGATGGGGATAAACAGAAACTCTCATCCACTGATGGTAAGAATGTAAAATGGCACAGCCACTTTGGAAGACAGTTTGCCAGTTTCTTAAAACTAAATACATTCTCACCATACAATCCAGAGATCATGCTTCTTGGTATTTACTGAAAGGAGTTGCAAACGTATGTACACAGGAAACCCTACACACAGGTATTTATAGAGACTTTATTCATAATTGCCCTAACTTAGAAGACACACGATGTCCTTCAGTAGGTGAATCAATAAACTGTAGTACATCTAGGGGCGCCTGGGTGGCACAGTCGGTTAAGCGTCTGACTTCAGCCAGGTCACGATCTCGCGGTCCGGGAGTTCGAGCCCCACGTCAGGCTCTGGGCTGATGGCTCAGAGCCTGGAGCCTGCTTCCGATTCTGTGTCTCCCTCTCTCTCTGCCCCTCCCCCGTTCATGCTCTGTCTCTCTCTGTCCCAAAAATAAATAAAAAGGTCGAGAAAAAAAATTTTTTTAAATAAACTGTAGTACATCTAGACAATTATGGAATATTATTCAGCACTTAAAAAGAAATGAGCTATCAAGTCATGTAAACATGGAGAAAACTTAAATGGGTATTACTAAATGAAAGAAGCCGATCTGAAAAGGCTACATACATATTGTATGATTCCAATTATGTGGCGTTCTGGAAAAGGCAAAACAATGGACATAGTAAAAAGATTAGTGGATGCCAGGATTTGGGAAGAGGGAGGAATGTACGGGCAGAGAACAGGGGATTTTTATGGCAGTGAAACCATTCTGTCTGATACCATAGTGGCAGATATGTATCATCATATATTTATCAAAACCTATGGAATATACAACACTAAAAGTGAACCCCAATATAAACTATGGACTTTGGATGATTAATGATGTATCAGCATACATTCATTGATTATAACAAATGTACCACTCTGGTGCATGATATTAATAGTGTAGGAGGCTGTGCATGTGTGAGGGGGTGGGGGGGTTATAGGTTATAGGTTCAATTTTGCTGTGAACCTAAACCTGTTCTAAAAAATAAAGCTTATTAAACAAACAAACAAACAAGGACAATGTGCACATATGAGAATACATATAACATTAATTAGTCTTTAATATAGCATCTACTTTACATTTGTCTCTTATTTGCTAATACATAGTAGTTATTGAAATAAGGTGTGTCTTTTTGAAACCTTAAGGCTCAAGCCAAACGGTCTTCCTAATGCTAAATGCAACTCCAGACACCTTTTATCCTCTGGCTTTTAGGGCTTTATTCACAATGCTAATCTCAAACATTAAAGGCATTTTGCAATCAATCTTAGTTTCCCTGAGAACCCATTATAAGCCAAATATTTTTCATTAGGTGAACACATAAATAAATGTGAGAATTCATTCCACATGGTATACACATACTATATGGTCATTGAAATAAATTCATTGGGGCGCCTGGGTGGCTAAGTTGGTTAAGCATCTGACTCTTGATTTTAGGTCAGGTCATGATCTCATGGATTGTGAGATTGAGCCCCACGTCGGGCTCTGTGCTGACAGCATGGAGCCTACTTGGGATTCTCCCTCTCCCTCTCTCTCTGCCCCACCCCTGCACGCATGCGTGCTCTCTCTCTCACTCTCTCTCAAAATAAATAAACATAAAAAAATAAGTGCATTTAAAATGTATATTTAGACATTGTGTGTTAGATGATTACTAGATTACACGATTACTAGATTACATGATTACTAGAAGTGCTAGGTCTTGAAAACATGGTTAGTGGCAACACCAAGTGTACATTATTGTATATGGCATGCTATTTTTGCATCCATTTGTATTTATTTATATTTTTAATGACATCATTTATGCAAAGTATAAAAACACAATAGTAACCTATGGGGAAGGAAGAAGGAGGGTGGGTGGGATCGGGGCAAGAACACTGGGACTTCAACTTTATTTTCAAATTTTTCAAAAGAATCTTTTATGATACTTCTGGTTTTCTCCTGAAGGGTCCTGCGGGGTAATAGTTCTTAAGTTTCCTGGACATTTTGGAAGGTAATGCTCTCATTTGACATGAAGTTGCCCTTTCAATGTTGACAGGCATACCTAATTCTGACATTCTGAAATTTGTGAACTTAATTTGCTCATTCTATCTTTACCATTGCAATTTTATCATTTAAAAAAATTTTTTTATTAAAAATTTTTATTAAATAAAAATAATAATTTTTTTAAATTTTATTAAATAAAAAAATAATAAAATTTTTATTAAAAATTAGATTTTTTATTAAAAAATTTTTTTTAATGTTTATTTATTTTAGAGACAGAGAGACAGAGCACAAGCTGGGGAGGGGCAGAGAGAGCCAGAGACAGAATCTGAAGCAGGCTGCAGGCTCTGAGCTGTCAGCACAGAGTCCGATGCAGGGCTCGAACTCACGAGCTGTGAGATCATGACCTGAGCTGAAGTTGGAAACATCCGACTGAGCCACCCAGGCGCCCCTACCATTGCAATTCTATTGGTGGTACCCATATACAGTATGTTTAGAGCTTATTAGACCTAGGATTAAACCCTAGTTCTATCACTTTTTAGTGGCTTGGTGTCAAGTAAGTTATTTAATTCTGTTTCTTTGTCCGTAAAGTGGTAGCAACAAAGATATTCCTCTCTGGCTGTGAGGCACTTCGTGGTGACTGATGTGGAGCTGGTCTCAAGAAATGCCAGCTTTTTAAAGACTTAAAGCATAGTCTTTCTTAGTCTTCAAACTACTTGTAGAATGAACAAATGAATTAATGAATGAATGCATGCATGCATGCCAAGAGAATTATATTGTCTACAATGAAGTAGGTATACTGAGAGAGCAGCCCAGGGATTTTTACATGAAAACATAAGTAATAGAGTAAACCAGCAGTTAGAGTTCATGCCTAAGTGTGTTTTAGAGGTAGTGGAAGGATAAGTGAGCACTTTCAAGCACACCATCGAAGGGGAAGCTGATATGTCATTGTAAAATGTGTGATGCAAGAAACTAAGTTATCTCTACTGGCCTCAAACTACCATCACCAGCACGGGTGTGTCCCATTATGTTAAATGATACATCACATAGATTACCTGCATTAACACAGAAGTCATGATCCAGAGTTAAATGGGTGCAGTGGTGCCTGGCTGGCTCAGTTGATAGAGCATGTGGCTCTTGATCTCAGGATCGTGAGTTCAAGCCCCAAGTTGGGCATAGAGCTTACTTAAACAAACAACAACAACAACAACAAAAATCAAAGAAATGGAAAGGAGAGGTAGGGAACTGTATAAGTTTAAACATAAAGATAGGATTTGGTTTTGAATGTAACAGCAGTGTGTTTAATATATGATCTTCTGGGGCGCCTGGGTGGCTCAGTCGGTTAAGCGTCCGACTTCGGCTCAGGTCATGATCTCACCGCTCGTGAGTTCAAGCCCCGCGTCGGGCTCTGTTGCTGACAGCTCAGAGCCTGGAGCCTGTTTCAGATTCTGTGTCTCCCTCTCTCTCTCTGACCCTCCCCCGTTCATGCTCTGTCTCTCTCTCTCTCAAAAAGTAAATAAACGTTAAAAAAATTAAAAAAAAAAAAAAAAAATATATGATCTTCTGAAGTTCCTAGGCAATGGACAGATAAGCCCTTTAACAAACCCACAATCAGAAAATTCAAAACAGTAAAAGTCCTGATCCCTTCTCTGACCACTTTAGCTTCTGAAGCCTCTTTGGAACAGAAGGTGGCTACTATAAGTGTGGTCTATCTCACCAATAAGAAGCAAATGGGTATCATGTATCTCCTCTAGAGGAGATATTCTGAAAAGGACACATCAGCTATGTAGGATTCTAGCCAAAAATACATAACCCAAATCTAATCACTAGAAAACATCAGTCAAACCCACAATGAGGGATATTCTGTAAGATAATTGGCTTAAAAATGTCAATGTCATAGAAAAACAAAGATAGGCTCAGGCACTGTTCCAGATGGAAGGAGACAAAAGAGATGTCACACTAAATACAATATGTATGTGGCCCCTGGAGTGGATCCTGTATGGGGAGAAAAAGTTGTGATAAAAGGCATATTGAGGCAATTGATAAAATTGGAATATGGATTGTATATTAGATAAAAGTATCTTATTAATGTTAAATTTCCTGAATTTGTTAACTGACCAGGGCTTACGTAGAGAGAACATCAAAAAAAATTTTTTTTATGTTTATTTATTTTTGAGAGAGCTGTTGGGGAGGGGCAGTGAGAGAGGGAGACAGAGGATACAAGCCAGCTCTGTACCAATAGCAGGGAGCCCGATGTGGGGCTCAAACTCATGAACCATGAGATCATGGCCTGAGCTTTAGTCGGTTGCTTACCCACCTGAGCCACTCAGGTGCCCCAAGAATATTCTTATTTTTAGGAAATACACACTGAAGTTTTAAAGAGTCAAAGAGGTATGATATATAACCTACTATCAAATGATTTAGAGAAAAATTTTCTAGATAGCGACAAATAGAGGAAAAAAGAGAGTAATAGTGTAAAGGTAGCAAAATAAAAATTGATGAATCTTTGTAAAGCCTATATGAGTTCTTTGTGCTGTTTTTGCAACTTTTCTGTAAACTTAAAGTTACATCAAAATTAAAGGGAAAGTTGGTTGAGCGTCTGACTTCGGCTCAAGTCATGATCTCATGGTTTGTGAGTTCGGGCCCCGCATTGGGCTGTGTGCTGACAGTTCACAGCCTGGAGCCTGCTTGGGATTCTGTGTCTCCCTCTCTCTCTGCCCCTGCTCTGCTCACACTCTGTCTCTGTCTCTCAAAAAAGTGAATAAACATTTAAAAAAATATTTTAAAAGTTAAAGGTAATTTTATTTATTTATTTAAAAATTTTTTTTTCAACGTTTATTTATTTTTGGGACAGAGAGAGGCAGAGCATGAACGGGGGAGGGGCAGAGAGAGAGGGAGACACAGAATCAGAAACAGGCTCCAGGCTCTGAGCCATTAGCCCAGAGCCCGATGCGGGGCCCGAACCCACGGACCGCGAGATCGTGACCTGGCTGAAGTCAGACGCTTAACCGACTGCGCCACCCAGGCGCCCCAGTTAAAGGTAATTTTAAAAAGTGCCCACGGATCACCTGAATCAGAATACTGGATGGAATACAGGTGTCACTACAGATGCAGACACATGGGCCCTGCCACTGACTTCTGAAGTGGAAAGTCTGGGGGTAGCGCCTGGGAATTTTCATTTAAAAAAGTGATTCCTGGTGACTGTTAGTTTGAACACCACTGGGATGGACTTGAAACAGTTTTCTTAGCTTCATCAACAAAATGCCTTGAAGAAGAATATTCCTCTTCCTGCACCTAATAGCTAAAATGTATTATGTGCTTATCATATGGTAAGGACTGTATATATTTTCTCCAATTCTCACAATCATTTCTGTGAACTACTATTTGCTCTCTTTACAGATGAGGAAGTAGGGGCATAGAAAGGCTAAGTAAATTGCCAAGGTCACATGCTGTTAAGAGAGGGAGCCAGGATTTAAAATCTAAGGACAAACTGTCTGTGGGGCCACGTTCTTGCCACTACACTATTGAGCCCAGCTGGGAAAACACATGTTCAGATTATAGGCTTTGGCTATCATAAAACTGACACGTTGTTTGTCTCCTATAAATTCAGTCCTTAATTGCATATTAAGGAAGGACGCAGTGATGCAGCCAAAGCAATGAGCCTTATGATAAGGCATGGAAGTTCCCCTGCCAGTTCTCCATCCTGGTGACAAGCCTTGGCTCTGTGATTAAGATAAGGCCACAGCCTGTTTGTTCTTCCAGATCACTATTGTGACTTTCCCATCCATTATGTAGATCTTCTTCAGTCCACAGGTACCAGGCCAGGGAAGGTCTGGAAATACCTTCACCAAAAACAGATCCACTCTCAGCTTGAGAGGGTTTCCTCAATGAGGTGAAATGCCATAATAGTTTAAAACTTTTAAAAATTTTTTTGGGGGGAAGAGAGAGAGAGGGTGGGGGAGGGGCAGAGAAATAGAGGGAGACACAGAATCCAAAGCAGGCTCTGAGCTGCCAGCACAGGGCCCAACGCGGGGCCGAACTCGTGGACTGTGAGATCATGACCTGAGCCGAAGTTGGACACTCAGCTGACTGAGCCACCCAGGTGCCCCAATAATAGTTTTAGACTAAGAAAAATTATCATCAGGAATTATCCCTGATGAAACCAGGGAAATGCCGTGACTAAAAAGAGGTAGGTATTTCCCAAGGAAACTGCACAGCCGGCCCTGCCTCCTCTGGTCCAGGGCACTGCCACCTCGCTAAGGCTCAATCCCTACAGAAGAAAGCCCCAGGAAGCAGCTGGCCGCTCCCTGGACTCTCAACAATAACCCTGTAACAGCACTGCTTATATGGACAGAGCTGGACTAAAAACCAGCCTTCCAATTCTAAATCCAAGGAGGTCTTTCTATGAAATCAGGCTGCGTTCTGAATGAAAAAGATAAACACTGACAGTTGTTTGCAGTCATGATCTCATGTATTTTCATAGATGGGTAAGTGCAACCCTTGTGGTCAAAAAACAAAACTGTGTTTCTCAGCTGCATTAATTGAAATGTAATGTGTAAAGAATTAGTGGTGAATTTTGTAATTGAGGACTCATCCTTTCTAACTGGAATAATGAAGAACTTCCAGCAAAAAACACATCTCTATTTTGAAGGGATTGAAGATCCACCTCCAGCTTAGTCCTAACGTTGTGCAGTTGTTGTCATCCCTAAGAACCTTCAGGTGGCAGGTGACCATGATCTTATCTACTGAAAACCCTAAGGAATCCACACAAAGAAACTATTACAGCTAATACATGATTTCATCAAGGTCCCAGGATACAAGATTAATACACACACAAAAACGTGTTCTATATACCACAATAAAAAAAAATCTGAAAATGAAATTAGGAAACCATTTCTATTTACAATAGCATCAAAAATAAAATACTTAGGAATAAATTTAATAAAGACATATAAAACCTATACTCTGAAAACTACAAAATACTGTTGAAAGAAATTCAAGAAGATCTAAACAAATAGAGACTTAATATGGACACTCCCCCCACCTCCCAAGTCCCAGGGTGCCTGGGTGGCTCAGTTGGTTAAGTGTCCGACTTCGGCTCAGGTCATAATTTTGCAGTTTGTGAGTTCGAGCCCCATGTTGGGCTCTGTGCTGACAGCTCAGAGCCTGGAGCCTGCTTCAGATTCTGTGTCTCCCTCTTTCTCTGCTCCTCCCCTGCTCATGCTCTGTCTCTCTCTCAAAAATAAATAAAACATTAAAAAATATATATTGTATACTCCCCAGGACACCTTGGATGCAACACAATCCTTATCAAAATCCCAGTTGTTGTTTTTTCAGAAATCAACAAGCTTATCCTAAAATTCTTCTGGAAATTCAAGGGACCCAAAATAATCAAAACAATATTGAAACAGACAAGTGAAGATGAAAGATTCACACTTCCCAATTTCAAAAGCTACTACAAAGCTATAGTCATCAAGACAATATGGTACTAGCATAAGTAGAGACATATAGATCAATAGATAGAATTGAAGGTCCAGAAGTACACCCTCACATTTATAATCAATTGATTCTGACAAGGGTGCCAAGGCCATCCACTGGAGAAAGAATAGTCTGGGACAACTGGAGAGCCACATGCAAAAGAATGAGGTTGGACCCCCCACCTCACATCTCATACAAAAATTAGCCCAAACTGGAGAAGCTAGAGCTCAAACTCTTAGAAGAAAACACAGGTGTAAATCTTTGAGATCTTGGATTAAGCCATGGTTTCATAGATATGACACCAAAAGAACAAGCAACAACAGCAAAAAATAGATAAATGTCACATCATCAAAATTAGACATTTTTGTTCTTTGCCATCAAGCAAGCGAGAAGAAAATCCACAGGACGGTAGAGAATACTTGCAAATCATATATCAGGTAGGGGACTTGTATTTAGAATATGTGAAGTACTCTTACAACCTGAATATAACAAGACAACCCAATGTAAAAAGGGTAAAGTGTCTGAATAGATACTAGTGGCCAATAAGTGTATGAAAAAATACCCAATATCATTAAACATCAGGAAAATGCAAATCAAACCCACAATGAGATATTACCTCACGCCCATTAGGATGCCTAGGAGCAGAAAGAGGGAAAATAGCAAGTTTTGATGAGAACGTGGAAAAACTGGAACCTTTACACATTCATTGCTGATGGGAATGTGAAACGGTGTAGCCATTTTGAAAAACAGACTGATAGTTCCTCAAAAGGGTAAACACAGAGTTACCATATGACCTAGCAATTCCACCCCCAGGAACATAACCAAGAGAACAGAAAACACATGTCCATGCAAAAACTTGTGCATGAATGGTGATAGCAGCAATGATTCATAATAGCCCCAAAGCAGAAACAACCCAAACATCCATGGGCTAATGAACTGGTAAATACAATGTGGTATTACTTAGACAATAGAATATTACTTGGCGATAAAAAGAAACACAGTTCCAATCCATTCTACAACATGGATGAACCTTAAAACATCCTGCTAAGTGGTAGAAGCCAAACACAAAAGGCCATGCACTATGTGATTCCATTTATATAAAATGCCTAGAAGAGGCAACTCCATAGAGACATAAATAGAAGAGCCATTTCCTAGGGCTGGTAGTTTGGAGGGAAATGAGGGAATGACCGCTAATAGATACAGGGTTTATTGTTGGGGTGATGCAATGTTCTAAAATTGATTTTGATGATAGTCGCACAACTCTGTGAATATACTAAAAACTGTTCAACACTTTAAATGGGCGAATTATATGGTATGTGACTTGTAGTCAATGAAGCTGTTTGACATCTATATGTGCCCGTATATACCCATATATTTGTATATATGACCATATATTTATATCCATACATTCATAAAGGACCTCAGGTCTGTGTTTTTTCTTCCTTTCCTCTCAGTAAGAGCAGTTGCTCGGTAGGTACTCTTCACTGCTTATAAGTTTAATGTTTTAAAAATAGTAACACAAAATGAGGAAATTCCTAGTAACTCTTTCACTTATTGAGCCTGAGAAACATGAATTAAAAGCTCTGTAGATCAAAAGCGCTTGAAGGTGGCTGCAGATAGGTTTCCAGTTGGGGTGTAAAGAGACGGCAAGGCCTTCTGCTGAGACTCAGGGGAGAGAATGCAAATTAGAAGTTTAAGGTAAAGAGGGTATTGTGTTTGAAATGAAACAGATGGAGGCGCCCAGGGGGCTCAGTCAGTTAAGCATTGGACTCCTGATTTTGGCTCAGCTCCTGATCTCACAGTGCTTGGGATCAAGCCCTGCATTGGGCTCTGAGCTGACAGCAAATAGCCTGTTTGGGATTCTCTCCCTGTCTCTCTACCCCTCCTCCACAGCCTCTCTCTCCCTCAAAATAAAAAAACATTAAAAAAAAAAAAAAAGAAATGAAACAGATGGTACGGAAGCTGATCATGGATATACGAAAGGATTTCCAAGTGGCTCAGAGAGCCTGATTGAGTCCGGATGCCATATTGTACTGGGCTGTGTGCTTTTTTTCCCACTGAGCCCAATATCGTCAATATGGGTTGGACAAAAAATGGATTTAGGGCCCATCCCTGGTTTTGCAGGGCAGGTGTAATAAGAATATGACCAGGAGGGCAAGTTGAGGGTACTAGTTGGAGTGATAAATGAGGTGAGAGATGCTCAGTGAGAGAGGGAGTGGGGGACAAGGGAAGAGTGGGGGGTTCCAAGTTGGGAGGGATGGACAGAGCTGGAAGGACAGGAGGTCATGATCAGAGGCTGGAACAATGGAGCTTAAGATATCATAACTGAAGCAGTTTTGGGTGTTGACAAGGCCCAAGGAGAGTCTGAGAGTGCGTTGGTGGTGGGTAGGTGCTACAGATCCCTAAGTATGCATCCTTGGAGCTGCTAAATGCTAAGGCTGCCTTTTAGCTTTTCTGACTGAATCAATCAACATTGGGGATAGAGGCAGAATTCATTGTTACCTTTAAAAGAGAGAGAGAATAACATGCCTGCCTCTTCCACACACACAATTGACCCCCAGACCATCTCAACTCATCTTGGCCACCTTTGTAAGATTTCAGAATTTTTTCATTAACCTTATTTTTAGTGCTTTTGTAATGAAATTAACTTAAAACTGCTAAATATAGCCAAGTAAAATAATTGGGCTCCTAGAGGGTATACTTTAATAATATTAAGGCATGCTAATTATTACTTTGCAAAGAAAACACTTATGTACTGTACATGTATAAAAAGAAATTTCTGCAGGTTTATTAGAGACTTGAGGTTAAATATAAATGAGAGAAAGACATAGCAGAGCTGTGTTTAAGTGTAAATTTTGATTCTATGACATCAAGCTTGTTTCATCATCGTTTGCTCCGTTCACAGTCCTCACCTCTTATTTCTAAAGCCATCAATTCTTTTTCTGGTGCCAAAAGGAGAGCAGCAACAAATACGTTTTATATACTGTTTCCTCTTGCTCCTAAAAAGACGCGACAACTTGCAAAGGATGTTAAAATTATCATAAAGCCACAATGACAATCCTGATAATAATTTGCTTAGATATCTTCAGTTTAGAAATAGGAGTTAAGAAGGCAGGGAGGGGCATGGGGAATTAAAAAAAAAAAAAGAAATATGAATTAAGAAAGGAGACAGAAGCACATGATTATTTGGAAATACCACGAGAGGCACGGTTCCATACCAACAAAACCTAGGTAAGTAGTTCATGGTAACTATTAGACCACTTTTTAGTAGGAGGAAAACATTTTAGAGCAACTCCAGGTACGAGAGCTCCTGGCTTCACTGACAGCAAGTCTATTTGGGATGAGGTGTGGTTCATAGGCTATAAAGAAGACTGTTTTCCTTGTGGAACACCTTGATCGAAGGCTCTAGCTTAAGGCAGCAAGTTAAGGAGCTATAATTTTTTTCTTTATAGTCTTTGATTTCTTGTAACAAAGGCCCAGGCCAGATAGTTTACACTTTGGCTGGGATGATATCCTCTGGGTCTACCTTAGTGTTTCAGTGCTTAGAACAGTGTCATTAGACTAGTCCTATGCGGAATTTAAAGTTCAGATTTGACTTTTACACTTGAGTTAATCCATGTAGTCTTGCAAATAGCATTTCCAACCTCTCACTATGCCCTGCCAACTTTACCTCCTAAGCTTCTCTGAAATGTCTCTTCTTCTCAACTCCGTAGCCACCACCTGAACCCAAGCTACCATCCTCTCTCACCTGGATACCCCAATAATCTTACTGGTTTCTATCTTCCTACACTTAGTTTTCCATACAGCAGCCAGTATGTGAGCCTTAGAGAAAAATGAGATCATGTAACTACTAGAGTGACAACCCCAGGCTACTTTCTTCTGATCTCTTTAACATGAGAAAGAAGTAATTTTATGTCTTCCTTAAGTTACCATTACTGTACTTTGGGCTTTTCGGTCATGCACAGACAAACCTGATTCTAATGAATAAAACATGTACTTGAAAGTCAAGAATGCAAGAGTTTAGACATCAGGTTGCCATCCTGGTTTCACTTCTTATAAGCCCTATGACCTCAGTAGATTAGTTACCTAATCTTTCTAAGCCTTTCCCTTCTCACATGTGAAATCAAGATAACATTCCTCAAGGGTGGTTGTGAGGAGCAAATTAGATGGACTATATAAAGCATCTAGCACTGTGCACAGTACATTCTTCATAAATGCACTCTAATTATATCTGGGGATTTTGACAGGCCAATATGGGACACGGGGACAGCTGTGGACATTCAGAGGTTATCCACATCTAGAAGGTTAGCATGGCAGTAGTGGACCTCATGGCTTGGAAGAAGAATAGACTAGAAACAGAGAAATGCTCCAAAAATCTCAAATCTAGCCAATGGCATGAACAATGGAACTGAAGCGGCTACTTACTGAGCCCATTTTTCTGTCCCAGGCACATTCTGGGGGTTAAAGCCACAATGATAAACAAAACACACATGATTCTTGCCCTCACAGAATTTACAGCCTGGTGTGAGAATCAGACATTAAGCTACTAGTGATCAATTATATGACAAACTGTGGTTAACTACTATGAGGGAGAGGAACAGAATGTCTAGAGACTTGTGTCAGGGTGGGGGTCCTAATGTAATGACGTAGGATTAAGCTGAGATATGAAAGATGAACCTGATTTGACTAAGGGAAAAGAAGCAGAAAGTACTTTCCCCACAGGGAAATGAAAAGCAAAGACTCTGAGGTGGAAATGTGCATAATGGGTTCCAGTAAATAAGATGAAGCCAGCGTACCTGGATTGGTGAGTCCCGGGGGGGCCTTGCATGGGACAGGCTGGAGAGGCTGGTCTTACAGAGCCTCATATGCCATTATAAAGGGTTTTAGTCTAAGGATGAGATTCTTCCAAAATGGTACCTACTCTCTTTCGGTGTTTCTTAAACGTGCCCAACCATAAGAATCACCTGGGGCTCTTTTTAATTCCAGACTTTACTGTATACAAAATCCCCTGAGGAGAATAAGCTGGTGGTTGAATGTCATTTAATTCAGTGTAACAGAGAGTTACCGAAACTTTACCAAAGCCTCATGTAAGAATTTAAGCCATATAATTAATATGAATTGAACAGCACTAAATTTTTAAAACCTCATACTTGAAGAGGCAGCATTTTAGCATCACTTTTGCCCAGAGCTTTGTTTGATTCATGGTACTTAAAACAGGAACTTGTGTCTACAAGATTACACAATAGGAAACCAAATGATGAGATGTTCTTTATTGACAGTTCCTAATTTACAGTCAGGTAGTATTTCAGGGGAAGGTTATCAGTTTGCGTTTCCCCACAGAAGCAATATTCCGGGAGGGAAGGGGTACAGAAGCAGGGCCTGCCAGGCTTTGGTGACAGAAGGTGCGACCCTAACTCCAGGGCCTGTTGGTGGCTGTGTTGGGAGGGAGAAGCTGGTCCAGGATCCCAACCCCCCACCCCAGCCCTACTCTGGGCTTTCTCAAAGCTGTGTGGTGGCCAACAACTGATTCCAGACAATGTTTTAACATTATTTTTTAATTTTTTCTAGGGGAACTAGTCAAACAATTCATGAGCAGAGAAAAGTGTTTCTACTCATTTGTAAAATTTTGTTGGTTTGTTATCATGATAAGCGTACTCTTAAATCACCATCATTTATCTCCCCCATTCTGCATCCACTTCCCTTCTGGTAACCATCAGTTTGTTCTCTACAATTAAGAGTGTGTTTCTTGGGTTGCCTCTCTCTTTTTCTCTTTTGCTCATTTGTTTTGTTTCTTATATTTCACATATGAGTGAAATCATAGGGTATTTGTCTTTCTCTGACCGATTTATTTCATTTAGCATTATGTCCTGTACCCTCCAGATCCATCCATGGTTTTGCAAATGGCGTGATTTCATTCTTTTTTATCCATTCATCTTCTTTATCTATTCATCTGTCATTGGACACTTGGGCTGCTTCCATCGTTTGGCTATTGTAAGTAATGATTGCAAACAATTTAGATCTCCATTTTGGTTTATGCTTGGAAGATGAAGTTTGAAAGAAACAAAGGATCTGAAAGTGTGTTTTATAAAATGTTTCTTAAAGACATTTCAAGAGGAAACTACTTGTAAGGAAATTCTTTCCTTACCCTTCTTACTTCTTTCAACCAATAAGTACCTGCCTATCCTCAAGGGGTTATTGTTAGCATTCAATAAGATGTGTGTGCATGTGTGTGCCTGTGTGTGTGTGTGTGTGTGTGTGTGTGTGTGTGAGAGAGAGAGAGAGAGAGAGAGAGAATGAGAGGTGTGGGGGGGGGCGGAGAGAGAGAAAGAACTTTGTTGACTATAAAGCACTGGAGAAATTCAAGGTGGCATAATTTTCATTACAACAGGGTCTCAGCCAACAGGCTTAGTCCTCAAGATAACAAATTAACTTTAAACACACAGCTGGATTATCAGCAGAGTGAAATTTTTTGTTCAAACCCTTTAGGATTTAAGCTGATGAGAACCACAGAAAGAGCCAAGCTACATCGCGGAAGACTTGGCTAAGAGAGGGAAATTTAACCCTGGTAAGGACAAGTAATATGCTTTCAAGGAAACATTAAACATGCTATCAGCCCTGAATGGCTTGTTAACTAACCTCTGGTGTATCAGCTCATCAGGGAGCAGGTATAATAGAGAAAAGGTAGGGTGGGTAGGGAAGCTGGGCCTCTGTAACCTGCTAAAGGGACTGCTTGGGGACCCAGGGGTCAGGAGACCACATATGGTCATCAGCCATTTTCCGGGACTGAGTAGTTTCCTGGGATGTGGACTTTGAATGCTAAAATCATGAAAGTCCTGGGTCAACCAGGAGAAACTAGTCCCCATAAGGACACCCTAGCTCTATTTCTGATACACTCTATGATGAACAAGTCACATCATTTCTCCACACCTTATTTCCCCTGTTCATAAGTGAAATTATCCTGTGTTCCTTTTCTACAGGGAAATTCCTCTTCCTTATCAGACATCACTAAATTCTACCCCCCACACACACCAGAATGTAGATGCTCCAGTAGGTTTTTTTTGTTTTGTTTTTGTTTTTTTTTTTTGATTTGTGGGAAAGCCTAGAAACATTGGATATTTATGGGATCAAAGATTCCAGAACAAGTTAGGAGCTTCTTGTCCATGGTAGGTCTTGGAGTTGTGAAAGGAAGCTAGAGATGAGATTCAAGGGGGTCTCCTGAGGATGGAGGTGAGGGCAGAGGAAGGGAGAAGAAGGTAGTTCAGAGCAGCTAGTCAGGATTCTGTTTCCAGAAATAAGTCAGTGCTGGGAAATTCTGTGCACAGAGTCCCGGGAAATTGCCGAGCTGGGACTCAGGTAACCGTGGAGAAAGAAGTCTTCTGCGGAAACTAAGGGGAACCCAGGACATTGAGAAGACTCAGCTTTTGGAAGGGTCTAGAGAGGCTGAAGAAAGTGGATCCGGCTTTACAGGGGAAGGCAGAGCTTGGAAGGACAGAGCAATTGAAAGGATACAGCTACGAAGACCAACAGAGATGAGCTGGAGCAGCTGGTACTTGTTGGCACTCTGAGGCGGAGCACCACAAGACCGTGCACCTGGAACTTCTTGACTCTGTGCGGTTTGAACGCTGAGACCTCTTTCAAGTGCAGGCTCCCAAGTGGGCGGTTAACTGTGGCTATCCACTGTGACATGCATGCAGAAGGAATGTGTGAAAGCAAAGAATTGAGTCAAAACCATGAAGTGTTCTGGGTGAATGCAGTAGGAAATCAGAGAAGGGACTCTGGAGTCCTGGACAAGAAGACAAACTCCCCGTGGTTGTTCAAAGATGGTCCGAAAGAAAGAAGGACGGTATTCTAGGTATGAAGAGCAGCCACGAAGTGAAGCTACGGGATGTGCTCGTTTAAAAGCAGAGCAGGCTGGGTGGAAGTAAACGAGAATTGAAGTGGAATCTGACAGTGTTTCCCAACCTTTAACTGTATGGCACTCATTAAAAACGGTCATAATAATGTAGGGTAAACGAAGGCCGCCCTCGCAGCACCAGGCTCTGCCACGTGAACCTAAGTGAAACCCACTGGTGTGCGTGACCCGTTGGCTGATAAAGTCTAGAAGGAGTGAGGGACTGGGTATTGAAGGCCCTGAAGTAAATCAGATAGAGACATTCAGACTAGATTTGTTATGACGCTGAGAGACATTGTCAAAACTTGAAAGGGAAAATGCAATGTTAAATATGGTACTTTAAGGAAAACGCTACGACCACATAATGTAGGATGCATTGCGAATAGGTGATAGTTTGAGAATAGAGAAAGGATGCTATTTTAGAATAAAAGAAATAATATTCTTTTGCATAGTCCGTGATTCAGTTGAAGTACTTGTAGTTACTAAATATTACTGAAACAATCATGTTTAAAAGATTGAAATACATTTTGGAATGAAGTATTAGCAATCTTATTTCTTCTGGCTTGGTTTGGATGATAATGATGATGTCACCATCCTATTTGTCGATTAAAAAAAAAGAAATTATTTAAACTTTTTTTTTAGAGAGAGCACGCATGAGTAGGGGAGATGAGGAGTGGGGCAGAGGGAGAGAGAGAATCTCAAGCAGGCTCCATGCTAAGCATGGAGCCTGATGAGAGGCTCGATCCAAAGACCCTGGGATTGTGACCTGAGCTGAAATCAAGAGTCAGATCCTTGACCAACTGAGCCACCCAGGCACCCCCCTAAAAGAAAGTATTTAATATGAATAAATCAAACAAACATTGAGTTAAAAAATTTGTTTCCAGGATGCCTAGGCGGCTCAGTTGGTTGAGCAAACAACCCTTGATTTCAGTTCAGCTCAGGTCACAATCCCAGGGTCATGGGATCAAGCCCTGTATTGTGCTCTGTGCTGAGCATGGAGCCTTCTTGAGATTCTCTCTCTCTCTCTCTCTCTCTCTCTCTCTCTCTTTCTCTCTCTCTCTCTCTCTTTCTCTCTCTCTCTCTCTCCCTCTGTCCCTCTCCTCCCCAATTAAAAAAAAATTTTTTAAATTCATTTCCTACCATATATAAGGCACTAAGCTAGACACCAGGAAAATAATAAGAAAGATGATGTAGAACTCTTAACCTGAGCAGAGATCCTGAAATATAAAATATCCAGGCTTGTTAGAAGGTAGTAAGCACTGAGGCAGAAGCATACATATGGAGGAAGAGGCAATGAATTCTGAAGTGGTGGGAGACTGTTTGATATCTTAGCTGGACCACAAGGGATGAATATAATCAAGTGGATGCAGAGAAGGGAAGAGCGTGAACAAAAAAATGCATGAACTTGTATGTGCAAAGTTGCACTGCGCATCCTTTCAAGAGGGTGAGAACCTTAGCATGGCTAGAATAGAGTACAGTGGGCGGGGGGGGGGGGGACACAAAACAGGGGAGGGCTCAGAAGGGAGTGATAAGAGGTGAGACTGGAAAAGAGTAGCATCTGTGAAACTTCCTCTCTCTCTCTCAGTGGAGAAGAGATTTTCCACCAATCTCTCTTGGAGAGGCAGTATAGTGTGTGGTCAGAAGCATGGGCTCTGGAGCCTGAGAACCCATCAAGAGAACTGGAAATCAAGTCTCAGCCCTGCCACCTTCCAGGCAGACCGTCTGATCTCTCCATCCATAAAATATGTCTAACAATACGGTTCTTATAAGGTCTTTGTGAAGACTGAATGAATTAATTCAGGTATGCCATTGAGAACGGGGCCTGGAATGTAGAAAGTGATCGATACATCAGCTATTATTACCATTCTAACATAATCAGCAATAACATCATTATTTTGGCTCTTATGTTAGGAAAATACAATTTTATAAATTATTTATTTAAGAGAGAGAGAGAGAGAAAGCATGTGAGCAGAGGAGGGGCAGAGGGAGAGAGAGAATCTTAAGCAGACTCCACACCCAGTGCTGAGCAGGAGGCGGGGCTGAGCTGAAATCAAGAGTCAGACACTTAACGGACTGAGCCACACGGGCGCCCCAGGAAAATACGATTTTAAATCTGAATCTGTCTTATTCATAGATGTACTACATGACTTCCTAGGTTTTGTCAGGAGAAGAACTTGCTGAAATAGCCTTCTCCAAAATATCTTACAAGAATACTCATCTACTACAGTACCTGAGAATCTACCACTGCACATGAATTAAAGCTCAGGGGATTTTAGGAGGAACTTTATAAAGTGTTCAGACTTTAGGAAGAGGGAACATGTAGCCACGAGCAGCTCAGCAGGGATTAGTTTACCACACTAGGTAGGAAAGACAGGGCTGAAACAAGGAAATGAAATGTTGGACAGGTAAGAAAGAAAGTTCCAGCGTGGAGGGTTGTCTGGTGTGGGTGTATGGGGGTTCTTGGGCAGGGTCTTCAGTGCCTTCTGGATACTAGGGACCATTTTAGTATTAAGAGGGGAAAAGGGAAGGAAGTTGAAAAGGAGAGGGGTGCAGACAAGAAGAGAGAATTGTTTACTTCACAATATTGTTTAGGGCCAACCTTGTTAATAAAAAGTTGCTGAAATGACTTACATCAAGCTGCAGTCAAGTCTTGATGATTTGACCCAACTTGTCTAAAAAATATTAAGGCTATAATCCCTAATACATTTTATATAAAATGATTACTGACACTAATATAAAAGAAAAAAATATATTTTATATGTATATTAATATATATATTGATATATATATTTCCCTTTTGATTTGAAGTTAAAGCCGACAGCTGTCAGAATTTGATTCTCTTGGGGTGCCAATGCCTGGTTTACAACTCTGGTGATGGGGAGGAACCATGCGAAGTCATCCTACACTTATAACACTGCCGACGGGGCTTCCCCTTAGACAGGAAATAGTCACAGGGGCTCCAGTGCAGAGAGCGGCCCGGGGAAGGTGAAATGTTTTTGTAATTGCTACTAGGAAAAGAGAGAGCCCGGGGGGATTCTTCTGCCCAAGGGAGTCCCTTCCTGGTTATAACCTAGTTTGTTAGGTGTATGTGGACCAGACAGGTGGAATCAAACCTTCTGAGATGTTGTGGTTAGATTGTTTTAAAGTGTCTGGAGACTCCTGGAAATGTAAGAAGTCATATTTCTCCTCCAACGGACCATCTTCTTGTGGTCCAAATGTGGGCTTTTGAAACCGAAACTATAAGGCCTGTGGCTATAGCCACATATAGGGTGGCGTCTGTTCTCCCCTTTCCCCTATTGGAGGATATATGAAGGCTCTCAAATTCTTGACTTAATGTTTGTGTTTTGATAAACATAGCTCTAAGGTAGCAGGGAGCTATTGAGGAAGGTTCTTGCTTTCTACAGATCTCTCTAGAATAACTGGCTTTCTCAAACTTCTTGTTACAGTCATTCAAAGCATTTATACATCTGGCTGCCTGTGCTATGTTGGAAATAAGCTACCAAAAAAAAAAAAAAAAACCAAAAAACATCTCAGGAGGGTACCTAAGTGGGTTGAAAGGCGACAGGGGAAAGAAAAGGTTTACGTAGGTAGGTATTTTATATCTAGAATGAACTCTGAAATACAATAAATAAAGCATCATCTGATATTGTTCCCTGAAGTCAGCTCAAATGCAGATTCCTAACCATTGTAGGTACTGAATTGGCTTGAAACTGAATGTGCTGCGATTAGAAAAATAAGCCCTTTTATTCACCCTGGACAACAAAAGACCAGGGTATATCTACACTTGGAATATGGTGTATTGCTTTGTTTGCTTAACTTCAAGAAAAGTCTAATGAGGCAGGAGCCAGTCAAGAGGAGAACAGTTAAAATAATCAGAATTAGGGCTTCTACATCCCTTCCATAAGGAGCTACTTAAACAGCAAAATTCTGCAGTATAAACAGCAGAAGGATGATGTTATGACTGAACTGACACAGTTATGACTGAACTGTGTCCCCTAAAGCTCATATATCGAAGCCCTAGCCCTCAGGACCTCAGAATGTGACTGCATTTGGAGAGAGGGCCTTTAAAGAGGTAATTAAGTTAACATGGGAGTCATTAGGGTGGGCCCTAATCCAATGTGACTGGTGTCCTTATAAGAAGAGATTGAGATACACAGAAATAGACCGACATCAGACACATGTGCACACACAGCAACAACCGTGTTAAGACATAGGAAGTAGGCAGCTATCTACAAACCAGAGAGAAGGGCCTCAGGAGAAAGCAACCCTGTTGGGAAGGAACTTCCTTCCCAGAGAGAGTGCGGCCCTGCCAATACCTTGATCTTAACCTCCTAGCCTCCGGAATTGTGAGAAAATAGATTTCTGTTGTCTAAGCTCCGCAGTCTGTGGTACGTTGTTATAGCAGCCAAAGCTGACTAATACAGATCAGAAGAGATACGATCAAATAATGTAGAATTATGAAGGGTCTAGAAAAGAATGTAATTATCTCAGGATACCACTAGGTCAGGTTTTCTTAAAGTAAGGTCTGCATATTACCCACATCAGAATTACCTATGATACTTTTCAAAATGCAGGCTCCAGACCCCTCTGGAAGTACTAACATGTTCTGGGGTGAGGTCCAAGAATCTATCCTTTCAATAGACATCCCAAGGTGTTTTGCATACTAAAGTTTGAGACCCACTATTCAAGGTCCTGCTCAACCTCTGGACCTTTTCTGGGCCTGGCTGGCTAGTACTAATTACATAGTAGCAAGTGCTGGTGTATCTGTGCTCTGGCAGATTCTCAGTGATCCAGGAACCAAGTATAAATCCCATTGTACATATTAAGTGTCAGCCAGTGTTTACCAGCATATGAGGAATCCTGAATGGGATAAATCAAATAGAATCCATGCCTTACCTATCTTATTCACTTAAGAATATAATGATATATAAAAAAGAACTTATACAACCCAACACCAAGAAAACCAACAGTCCAATTAAAAAATGGGCAGAGCACATGAGTAGACATTTTTCCAAAGAAGCCATACGGATGACCAACAGACACATGATAGGATGCTCAACATCACTAATCAACAGAGAAATGCAAATCAAAACAGTAAGGTATCACCTCATACCTTTCAGAATAGCTAAACTAAAAAACATAGGAAATAATGAGCGCGGGCAAGGCTGTGGAGAAAAAGGAGCCCTCACGCATTGTTGGTAGGAATGCAAGCTGGTGCAGCCACTGTGGAAAACAATATGGAAGTTTCTAGAAAAACTAAAAACAGAATTACCATATATGATCCAGCAATTCCACTACTGGGTATTTATTTACCCAAAGAAAACAAAGACACTAATTCAAAAAGATCTATGCACCCCCATGTTTATTGCAGCGTTGTTTACAATAGCCATGATATGGAAGCAAGCAACCATATGTCCATCCATAGATGAATGGATGAAGAAGATACATATTATAGTGGAATATTACTCAGCCATAAAAAAGTGAACTCCTGCCATTTGCGAAAACATGAATGATCTAGAGGATATAATGCTAAGTAAAATAAATCAGTCAGAGAAAGACAAACACCATATGATTTCACTCATATGTGGAATTTAAGGAACAAAACAGAGGAACAAACAAACAAACAAACAAAACCCAGATTCTTAACTACAGAGAAGAAACGGGCGGTTGCTGAGGGGAGGTGGGTGGGGAGATGGGTGAAATAGGTGAAGGGGATTAAGAATACACTTACTGGGATGAGTAATGTATAGAATGGTTGAATCATTATATTGTGCACCTGTAACTAATATAACACTGTATGTTAACTATACTTGAATAAAAAAGAATATAATGGTATCTTTTGAACAACAATAATTTACAGTATGAATATTTTTTCTCTCACGAGATTTATTTAAAGATGTTACTATGTTATACGGAAAGTTCTCTCATAGGGTCTACCCCTTTTTATGCCCCACACAACTGTATATATTAGTGAAAGAGATAAATAACATCTATAAATAAAACAAATTAATAATAGGTGGAAAGGAATTCTAATCAATTCTTTCAGCCAGGCTCTGTGCTTTCATGCATGGGAATAGAGGGAATAGAATGGAGGGAATGGGAATAGAAGGTATTCGTTCATACGGCATAAAAGTGAATGTTCTTTCTTTCATTTGTGGACCAAGGAGGGAATTAGAAATAGTTGAGAGTCCCAAGCAAACACAGTAACAAATATCATCAAAATAGAATAGGTGGCATTCTGATTTAAACGTGGCAGTTCGCTTAGGGACATGTAAAAACTGCTCCCCACCCATTAACAAATTTGATTAAGGGATATCATCCCCCTTTTTTTTTTAAGCTGAAATTTAGGTAGGCCATTTGAGAATGTTCAAGTGGGCAGGTCATTGGGTCATTTTGTCTATTCTCCTTATGGCCATCCAGAATTTGAAACAGAATGCAGCTCCAGTGTCCCAGGAGTGACCTGGTCTGCCCAGGGGTACCTATGGCCACTATTTTTTGAGCACTTATTCAGTGGCAGGCTCTGCCTAAGTGCTTTTCCCTCCTTGACTAACTAAATTTCAGTGTCTCTGGGTAGACCACTCACTCATTCCCACTGGATTCCTATTTTTTTTTTTTTTTTTCTTTAGGGGGATGGGGGTGGGGACGTGGATGGGCGATTGGAACTGTCATTACTGTTCTGGGTGTTCTCCAGAAACAGGAATTCTGACCCTTAAGATGAATTGATTTTAAACTCTAGACCTTTATACTCTGGGGAGGTTCAGAAGAGAAGCCGTGAGAGCAACTGGGTTTTATTAGGAAAGGAAAGAGGGCATCCAGCCTCCCAGGAGACAGCTTCCCAGTTTGGGCAGTAATGGGTTGGTCCGACGCGGGAGAGCGCTAACAATGAGAACCGGCCGTGTGGTCTGAAAGGCGGCTCTCGATCGGACCGCGGCACTCCTTGTGTGGTGTAAGGACAGCTGCTCCTTACCAGACCGTTCTCAGCCGCCCTCCTCCTGGGAACGGGGCTCGGCGAGGTCCCGCCGGCCTAGGGACCAGGCAGCCCCAAGGGCCGGGACCCGAGGACCAGCGGGATCGGGGACGCGGGCGGCGGCTGCCGAGCCTTCATTAGAGGGCGCTCTGGGGGCGGCTCCGCCGAAGTCTCGGCTCCCGCCGCTTCCTCCCCGCCGCCCCTCCCCGCCACCCCGGCGAACGCGGCCGGGCCCCGGGGAGCGAGTCTCAGCGCCGCGGGGACCGGGCGCGGGCCGCGCCGCAGCCGGAGCGGGGCCGGGCCCCGCCGCCGCCTCCTTCCGCCGGCCCCGCCACCGGCCATGCATTCTTCCGGCTCCTCTGGCTCCCGCAGCCCGGGCCGGGGCCCGGCCCGCCCGAGGTAACCTCCGGCTCGGCGGGCGCAGGCCCGGGGCTGCGGCGGCGCCGGGCCCGGAACGGCGCCCGAGGGGGGGGGGCGGGGAAGGGGTGTCGTCGTCGTGCGGTCCGGGGAGGAGGCGGCGGCGGCGGCATGAGGGACGAGGGCGCGGTAGGCCCCGAGGAGGAGGCGGGGGCGCGGGGCATCCGCCCGCCTCCCCGGACCCGCCCCGGTGACAGGTCCGGCCCCTGAGTCCCCGCCGTCCCTCTGTCCGCAGGCAGCCGCGAGGGTTATAGGGTGCCCGCGTGCCCGCTCGCGCCGCGCCTCAGCCGCCGCCGCGTCCATGACCGCGACCCCTCGGCCGGGGACACCCGCCGCCGCCGCCGCCGCGCAGCACCGCGCCCCGGGCCGCCGGCCCCCGGCCCCGCTCGCCCCCGCGCTCCACCGCCCGCCGTCCGCGCCAGCCGAGGTGAGCCCGGCGCGCGAGCCGCCCTCGCCGCCGCGACCCCAACCCCAGCCGCGGAAACCGCTGCGGGCGGGCGCCCCCCGCACCCCCCCACCCCCTCCCGAGCGCTGCCGTCGCCTCTTCCTCCGCGCTTCTAACATCATCCCTGGCTTGCCTGCCCTCCGGTGCGGGACTTCATTCTCATCTGTGCCCCCCGTGCCTTCACCTCCTTCTGGCTTTTGCTCCCCTCCCCCTACTCCCGTCCTTCCTCCTTTCACTGTCTTAGCCCCCACTTTCTTCCTCTCACCTTCCTGCCCTCTTTTCTAGGCCCTTCTCCTTTTTTTCACCCTGAGTCAAAGGTTAAACAAAAACCCCTTTGCCGCAAATGAACATTGTTAGCGTAACTCGTTTTGCTAAGGCGAGAGACCGTTCTAAGGCACGATCGATGTGCAGGAATGGTAGTGGTTCGGGTACCCAGGTTCTCCTAGCTGGGAAAGGGGATCGGGTCCCTGCAACAGCCTCCTTTCACTCGTGTCGTCAGTTTGGAAATACTGAGGGGGTCTGAAGCAAGTGGGTCTGTTTTTCTTCCCCAAAGTCCAGACAGCAGACTGCAGTGAGGCGCGGTGCGGGGACGGCCACTGATTAGTTAGTGGGGATAGTATTATCATTTGCTAAATATATTATGACATACCCTGTGCCTCCGTGAACAGCTCCCTTGACCTTGTGCGGCTCCTCCTCCCTCGCTCTCTGTCCCCCTCTGGAATTTCCCGGAGAGATCACCGAGGTACTACACCGCGAAAGCTTAGACCCTCGATTTTTCTCGTGTTTTTGTGCTGGAGGCGATTTCTATGTTAGTGACTATTTGGATGTGGATGATCCATTTTCCTTTTTAAATGAATTTTTCTTTCACCTCAGAAAGACAGGACGGACGCCCATGTGAGAATGGCTGTGACTTTGGAAGAAGCCCCGTGGCTGGGCTGGATCTTGGTGAAAGCCCTGTTGAGGTTTGCCTTCATGGTCGCCAACAACCTGGTTGCTCTTTTATCCTACCTCTGCTATGTAATTGTACTTCAGCCCCTTCGACTGCTGGACAGTAAGCGGTTCTGGTATATTGAAGGATTCATGTATAAATGGCTTTTAGGAATGGTGGCTTCTTGGGGATGGTATGCTGGATATACAGGTAAGAGTGTGAGCACTTTTGTTTAACGCCTATGAAACAATTTATAATGTTATGCCTAAGTCAGGAGCCATGATTAAATATATATTACATTTGGGGTTGAAGACGCCTTGATGCTTTGGCTATTAAAAAAATAAATAGAAAACAATTCTATTGAGTTTTTTTTTTTTTTCAGAATCCCAATTTAGGAACGATGATATTTTCAGATGTATAATTTCATAGTTACATCCTGATAAATTCCTTAAATAGTATGTTTTTAATGTGATTGACATTGATTCAAACCGGTCTGCCAAGGCTCACCTAGAGGAATAGGAGTGGGTTATATAGGACTTGAGGGCTTATAAAATGAGATAACATATTTAGCCCATAAACACATTAGGAATTTAGAAAAAGGACTGGGCCATATTTGTGCTAAGATAGTTTAATAAGTTTTTTCATTTAATGTAGTATTGTGTTAACATTTTGAGTCAAGCAAAACATGGCTTTCTTTCTGTGATGTATGTTTCTTTTGTTTACTAGAATCTATATTTTAATCTCATACATGTGTATTAGAATATTAAATATAAGAATTAAGTTTTATCTATGCCAAACTCATTTATGTTCTGAGTGTCTTTAAGTAGATTTATATTTCTGCCTTTAAATTGCATTTTGGGGAACCAGATTAATGCTGTTCTGAAGCGGACTTTTAAAGAACTAAATGAGAAGTAGCGTTTATTTTTATTTTCTCTTTATAAGCCTTATGTGCTTTGAGAACTTGGGCCTCTGATGTGAAAATTCTTTGTTTATTATATTCATTTGACTTTTTTCCCCTAAGAATTACGAAGATGAAAAAAAAAAAAAAAGCATTGAGGTTTCTAGCACTTGTCTTAGACATTGAGGCTGTTATCATAGGATTTTATAATGGATAGTTTCCTTAGAGATCATGCTGCAGATGCTGCGGTCAGTGGAGTCTGTAGTTCACAGCTTGGAAAAGTGAGGAGGGTATGAGGGTGCTCTCGGGGTCACACAGCATGGCAGTTCCCCGTTTTAAATTCTCTGTCTCCTTCTTTCCTGCCCAGGCTGCATCTGTAGATTTTATCCATATACATAAAAAAAGGACTGACAACACATAGCTTTTATGGAGTCCAACGGACTCTTGCTAGGTCAGAGTGCTCTCAGTTGCCCCAGATGAAGTCTTTTTTCCTTTTGGCAATGCTATTTATTATTCTGCAAGACCCAAAGCTCCTGGGATAGTGTGTGCATTGCTTCCCTGTCACGGGTCTTGTTGAGATCCCATGCCCTTTGGGTACAGTAGGTGAGCTTCTAGTCCTCTTTTAGGACCTTGTGGTAGCAGTAGTAGTGGTAGAGGGGGAAAAAATGAAGTTCTCAACTATGGTGCTGAATTCTTACCTGAAGTACTGCTGTCTTAGAATCGCTTTGTTCTGTGTAGTTTTAAGCTTCCACAAATATGATATGTGGTACTGGTGACTTTGCTCTTTGTATTGTATACTTGTTGGCCAGTTTTAAGTCAACTCATAGATTAGAGTTCTAGAAGTTCATTCTACTTAAACACAATGAAATTAGTGAAATGTTTGTGCCCGTGTGTGTGGTTTGTTTGTGTATAAGGGTTAGCATGATGAGAAGCTGAAAAAAAAATCGGCATTGACCTTGAGATTGTAGTGAGTGCAGTGATGCTGCTTGAAGTTAAAGTGAATTAACCTTTGGCCACAGCATGGCTGCAAGGCATTTCTGAGGATATTTTCTTGTGGTGTCTTTCCCTTGCTGACTGTGGAACTGCGCAGTTTCTTTTGCCACCTGCTTGGAAAGTGGTCCTGGCATGATCTGCATATTTTAGTCTCTCTGAAGCATCTGTTCTCTTCAGGCTACTGCATTCTAACCATTTAAATATAGAATATTTTAGTGTTTATATTTTAAATGGTTTTCCAATAGGTAGAATGCTTTGAGAGGGTTTGATCGTAAGGAAACACAATCAAGAGGTCAAACAAATGTAGAAATGACTTTTGTGGAAAGCCACAGCTGGGTCTAAAGCAACATAAGCAGGGGATTGGTGAGCAGATGTACCCATGAAAGAGGTTACATTAGCCTTTGTCTGGATTATGTATTCCATTTCTTCCCTTTGTGTCAAGAGGAAGGTGGGATTCAGTTTTTTCCTTTCCCTGTGCTTAAGTTTCACAGACAGAAAATTGAACACTGCCAAAGGGATTCTGCTCGGCAGATCTAAAATGTTCATATTTCAGAATAGAAATCGCCAAACTTTGTTGAAAAACACTTCTGAGAACAACTTAAATATTAAGTAATGAAATGTTAATTGGGAAGTTGGAGATTGAATATTTGTGTATAATATCATTTTTTCAAATTGTGACATTGAGTCTAAGACAAGTGAGTTAGCCAGCTCTGCTGCTTTTGTTGATTATCTAACCTAGCTACCCCAAAGGTAGGTACTTGGGCGAATGCAGCTATTTAAATTTAAATTAATTAAAATGAAAAAAAACCTTAAAATACACTTTCCCAGTCACATCAATCACCTTTCAAGTGCTCTATATTAGGTGGGTGGTGGCTACTGTATTGGAGAGCACAGACACAGAACACTTCCATTCCCAGAGAAAGTTCCATTGGATAGATCTGATAAATAGTAAGTATGGCTTTTTCCTTTTTCTTAGGAAAAATGCATTTTGTCTTTATAAAAAGAATATTTTTCTGAACATAGTTCTAAACAGATTTCTTTGGGGATGATAGGAGGATTTGTTAAAGTCTTATAAAATTGTGTTTTAATTTTTTTTAAATTTATTTTATTTTTTTGAGAGCGAACCTCAAGCAGGCTCAACACCCAGAGTGGAGCCTGATGTGGGGGTTGGGGCTTGATCTCACGATGCTGAGACCATGACCTGAGCCGAAACCAAGATTCAGAGGCTCAATTGACTGAGCCACCCAAGTGCCCTAAAATTGTCTTTTAATTTGAGGCAAATGTCACAAAAATTACTGCTTTAAACTCAGACTTGCTTCTTGGATGGTGAATGGCAAGGCCAGCCAAAGAACTTGAATGAACATTCTTATACTTAGTTTGTATTTTTAGAGCTGGAGTACTGCCTATGGACCCAGAACATGGAGAAAGAGATTTTCTGGTCTTTCTGCCTGTTTGTGACTTTCCAGGGGAACACATTTCTTTTCTTTTCTTTTCTTTTTTAAGTTTATTTATTTATTTTTGAGAGAGATAGAGGATGGAGGAGGGACAGAGAGAGATGGAGAGAGAGAATCCCAAGCAGGCTCCGCGCTGTCAGTGGGAAGCCTGATGTAGGGCTCGAACTCATGAACCTTGAGATCATGACCTGAGCAGAAATCAAGAGTCAGGTGCTCAACCGACAGCCATCTAGGCACCCCCAGGAGAACACATTTGTTGAAAGAACTCTGAGGACATTGGAGTTTGTTCATCCCTAGCTTGCTACTAGGTAGTGATGTAGTTGTTACCACATTTCCTTTCATGGGAAATGCTGTACAAACATCTCATGTTGAGGAAAAGTTGTATACTGTCTTTGACCTAATATTTTGAGAGCAAACAAGAAGAGGTACTAGCTTAACTAATGATCTTCTGTATATTTTATTCAGATCTGGGATAAATCACTTCCCTCCTCCCAATTTAAGTGAAGCATGGCAAATTTCAGAGGTTTTTTTTTTTTTTTACATAAAATGTGTTTAAAATAGTGCAATTTTTGTTCACTTTATTTATTTTAAATGTTTATTTATTTATTTTTGAGAGAGAGAGAGTGGGGGAGGGACAGAGAAAGAGAGAGAGAAAGAATCCCAAGCAGGCTCCACACTGTCAGTGCAGAGCCCAAAGGGCTCGATCTCATGAACTATGAGATCATGAACTGAGCCAAGGTCAAGAGCCCACCTGAGCCACACAGGCACTCCCCATTCACTTATTTTAATAAATTTATTGTTCCCCATCCAAACACCTTTAGTTAAAGTCTCTTATACAAAATCATTTTAAAAATATTCATTATAAGTGGAAGCTCCAGAATTTCTAAATTTTTTTTTTTAACGTTTATTTATTTTTGAGACAGGGAGAGACAGAGCATGAATGGGGGAGGGTCAGAGAGAGGGAGACACAGAATCTGAAACAGGCTCCAGGCTCTGAGCTGTCAGCACAGAGCCTGACACGAGACTCGAACTCACAGACCATGAGATCATGACCTGAGCCAAAGTCGGCCGCTTAACCAACTGAGCCACCCAGGTGCCCCCAGAATTTCTATATAGAATAATTGTCTTTGGGCCATAGTCTGGCGGAAGGGAGCTGGGGTGTCAGGAGGCTTGCCACCAGTTTGTTTCTGCCCAGAAAACACTCTTTCCCTCAGATTGGGTATTTGTGGCTTTAGGGAAAGCGGATGGAGATTAGGTTTAGCTTCCCCCCATTCCCCAAGTGACAGCTGGCATGACTCCATTAGTCCTTGTGGGTTATTTGATTATTTGATAGTGTTTTACCTTTTTTGCTGGGATACACATTTATTGTGTGAGAAAAACTATTAGGAATTCTATCTGACATCAAAACTCTAGAGATTAAAAATATATCTCCTAGAGCAGTATTTTTCCACCTTTGAGTCATAAGCCAATTTAGTGTGTCAGGCTGAACATTGAAAAACAGTGAAATAGAATAGAATGAAGATAAAAAGATCAGAAATGTGTATCTGTACTGGGGAGTGCTACAGGATGTATTTTTTACTATAAGCCCACTCAACATTTGAAAGGCACTGTTCTAGTGGAAAGAGCCCTGCAGTTGAGAGTTGGGAGTCACATGGCTTAATCTGGCTTTAACTTTAACATCTCTGCTCACTGGTGGGGGTGAGGTCCTTACCTGCTCAGTGCCCACAGCGCTGTGAACTCTTTACAGGTAGAGCTGTGGTCTTTATAACCCTAGAGTAAAGTTTCTTGCCAGAAGCTCACAGAGTTCCCCTTAAGTATTTCTTGAATGATTCCTTTTTTCTTGCACCTCCTTCCCCTAACTTCCTGAAACCTCTGATAGCAAACACATTGCAGTCCACAAAATGTAAACCCTGAGCTGGATCATGTTTTTCACACATGTACATAAATGCATATATATATATATATATATATATATATATATCCATCTCTTACACTGTCACATTTGTTAATTTAACACACCTTTACTGAGCTTCTATTATATGTGGGAACAGGTGCCCTGGAGATGCTGAGATGCAAAAGACATAGTTGCTGACTTTAAGGAGTTCACAGAAGCCTTGGTGGGGAAGACAGTGCACCAACAAAGAAAACATCCTGGTATAATGCTCTAGTGGAGATTTACCATGGGATTAAAGAGGAAGGGCTCCTGATCTCATGCAGGTGGTAGGTGGTAGCAGAGAGGGAATAGGGAACTTAGGGACGGAGCTGCTTTAAATGCCTTTTTTTTTTCCACTAGGGAAGTACTTGTCTGTGGGGTTAACTGGATAATCAGTAATTATATCAGATTTAAAAGACTTGCATAATGTGTCAGTTTGAAATTTGTATCTTTGTGATGATAATATTAGCTAGCTAGCATTTATTGACACATTAAACCAAGCGGTGTCCTGAGCGTCTCGGCCATTTAATGCCTACAACAGTCTTACCAGGTCGGTACTTAGCAGGGTGGTATAATGATAATACCTTCCTTTTGTTATTGTTGTGGAAATTCAAACACAGAGGGTCACAGTTATTTCCCTTTAAGCACTAACTGAGTTGATGTCACTACGGGTAGAGTCATTATTGATCTTTATATAATATTCCTAGAGTCTTTTAATCTTTACTACCTGTATGTCCTTTTGTTTCTGAGGCTTGAAATCTCTTTACTAAACTACAGCTTTTAACACCCGAAAGCAATGTCATTGCTATGGATTTCTGCAGGAGGTTAAAAAAAAACCTGTGGCTTCAATAGAAATATTTGTAGTATACTATAAATTTAATGAAATGGCACTTTCTTAAATCTCTACCCTTACAGAGAATGACAGTTCAATTAGGATTTTTGTTTTTGAGTGCTTGACAATAGATTGTCAACAGAGTGAAGGGTTACTGCATGATATTAGGTCCATAACATCATGGGCAGAAATCCAGGCAAGGAATTTTCAGTACAATGTTTTGATTTTTATATGAAAAAGTAGTATTAAATGCCTTGAACTCAGCAGTCTGGCAGTACTTTAAGTTTGGAATCTAGTCTTATTTCAAAGATCATATACAATTGAGTAATTTATTTAGATAGTTCTCTTTAAAAGTATACTCATTCATGCACACATACCCAGGAACACACGAAGCAGTATTTGCAGTTTGTAGTGGTTAAGACCACAGATTCTTGAGTCAAAAAGAGCTGGATAAAACAATTCCTGCTTTCTTTTTGTTTGTTTGGCTGGTATTTCTTTGCCCATTCTTTGTTTTCAAACTTTTAAAATTACTTTGATTTAGAAGTAGTCTAGTAATCAACATGGAGTTAGGTTTTCACTTTATGAGTAAATTTGTAAATCTCTTTGTTTTAATATGAGTTGAATCTATTTATATTTGTATGTCAGATATGCTTTGTTTGGACTCTGGCATTTTATTTTATGTTTTCTGTTGTTTTTTTTTTTTTTATTTGAGAGAGAGAGAGAGAGAGAGAGTGTGTGTGTGTGTGTGTGTGTGTGTGTGTGTGTGTGTGAGAGAGAGAGAGAGAGAGAGGGAGAGAGAGAGAGAGAGAGAGAGAGAGGAGCAGAGGAAGAGAGAGTCTTAAGCAGGCTCAATCCCATGGCCCTGGGGTCATGACCTGAGCTGAAATCAAGAGTTGGATCCTCAACTGACTGAGCCACCCACGCGCCCCATTTCCTGTTTTATATAAATTTTAGGTCTTTCACTGTTTGTTGCTCTTTTGTTATTGTGGTATTTAGGAAGGTTTGTATTTTTCTCTTGTTAGTTGCTTTATATGATGTTCTTAGTTCTCTGTTGATAGTAACTCTTAGTTCTCTTCTAGGAACAAAGGTAAAATTCTGTTTAAATCTTCTCTCTTCCCCTTTCTCTTCTCCATCACCCAATCTTAGTCAATACTCAGTAGCATTTATTCACAATAGTATTTGCATTTATAATATTATGTATACCTCTAGTACTTGATTTTTGAGCTTTAAGACTGTTGACTCCCAGCTATTATGTTAAGGTAATCAGTAAGCTTATTATACTTCCTGCTCCCAATTTTTGTTATTTGCATTTATACATTGTCAAGGCCTATAATATTTATGTTAAATTTATCACCCTTATCTCCCTCTGTTTTAGTCTTAATTCTTCAGTTAAATACATATATAATGCTAACCCAAGGACTTTTGCAGAAATTTTTCCCAGTCATTCTTTGGTTGGCTGAAGTTCATTCACTACTGGTTTCCCAATAAGGATCATGGGAACAATATGGGAATTATTCTTGCAACATGTTTAGAACTTCATTTTTTTGTTGCTTTATACTTGAAGGACAGCTTGGCAGGTAACAAAATCCTTGGCTCACCCTTTCCTAGAGTAATATAGTGTTATACAAATGTCTTCTGGCATTCACTGTTGCTGTGGAGGTGTGTGAAGCCAGCTTGTTTTTTTCCATTATTAATGATTTTATCTTTGTTGCCTATCTGCTGAAAGGATTCTTTCTGTCTAATATTTAGTAATTGTACTAAGATATGCTGGTATAGTATATGCTGGCTCATCTGTGCCCTTTTAATATGTGCCTTTAAGTCTCTTTTATTTAGGGAAGTTTTCTTTAATTATATCTTTAAATATTTATTTAGTTTGCTTGTTTTGATTTCCTTTTTTGGCGACCTAATTTTATATTTGTTGGCGCTCCCTTTTTAATCTGTCACTTTCTCATTAATTGTTTTAAACACTTTCTAATATGTGTGAGTTTTTAAAATTTTTTTTTAATGTCTATTTTTTGAGAGAGAGAGAGACAGAGTGTGAGCAGGGGAGGTGCAGAGAGAGAGGGAGACACAGAGTCCGAAGCAGGCTCCAGGCTCTGAGCTGTCAGCACAGAGCCCGATGCAGGGCTCGAACTCACAGACCTTGAGATCATGACCTGAGCCAAAGTTGGATGCTTAAGCGACTGAGCCACCCAGGCGCCCCTCATATGTATGTTTCTATCTTTAATGTCTCTTACCATGTCTTCTGCACTGTCTCTCTTTGTTCTCATTTCAGTTTCTTCTTCATTTCTGTGACGGTTTTATGTATTCTTCTGTTTCTTTCTTGAGTTCTATCAGTTCATGCTTTCACTATTCCTGTTGCCTAGACATTTCTTCCTTGAGTTCTTATATTTATGCTTTGTGATTTTCTTCATAGTGGTAGTGACTTCACTGATTTTCTCAAATTCATGCGAGAATATTTAGTTATAATTTTTATCTTATATAGTGTAATATTTTTCTAGTGAGCATTCTTTGACATTTGGTACATTGTGCTGCTCATTTCTACCATTTTTCTTACGGTATCTCTAAGTGAATGCTGTGACAGTTACCTTTTTATTCCTTGTACCTTAATGCGTTGGATTCTTCACAGTCAGCTATTTGCAGGAGGTACGGGTAGGAGGGCCAAGGTAGATTCCAGATTTCTGCCCCAGAGAAAGTCTTTTTTACATATGGCACCTGGGTGTGCTTCTCTATGTTGCCGCAGGTCCTCTGCTTTTCTCCAAACCAGACTGAATTTAGGTGGCTTTTTGCCACCAATTCGGGACTTCCCACTCCTTCCTTTGCGGCTGTGAATGGAGGGACACAGCCTGAGCGTGCCAATGTAAACCCTTCTCTTTAGGGAAGTGCGTTTTTGCTGTTGTTTTTGGAGATCTGCCACAATCCTCATCACATGCCATATTCTGTCTCTGTCTCTGTCTCTGCTTTTCACTCCCATCACAGATTCTGTCTGATATCAGTCTTGTTTGATCTCAGTCCTGATCTCATGATTTTTGGAGTTTTTATATATTTGTTTTTCTCCTAGGTTTGCTAAAAGAGAAGTTTTGTAAAGTTTTTTTTTCTCTTTTTCCTTGTTGCTATGTGTATTTTTCAGACTCTTGTCTATAACTCCCCATGTTCGTATCAGAAAATACAACACAAGATTTTTATTCAACTATGTGTAATTCAGATAGCTCTGTCACCATTCTGTTGTACTACTAGTTGATTATTAGAAACTGGAGACAAGTTTTACCACTTAATTTTCTTTTTTTTTTTTTAATTTTTATTTCTTTTAGTTATCTCTACACCCAAAGTGGGGCTCGAACTTATGACCCTGAGATCAAGAGTTGCATGCCCCTCTGACCGAGCTAGCTAGGTGCTCCCCTAATTAATTTTCTTTAAGGTCTGTCTAAAATCAAGAAATAGCTTCCCTAATTTTTCCCCTCCTAGTGGTTCCCAAACTGTTTTGATTCTTGGACTACTTGTCAGTGTAGGTAAGACATCCACTCTATTTCTACTTGGCTGCAGTAAAAAAAAGTCACCAAAATGAATGGAAGGAGTGAGTTACCTTTGGTAAGAATTCAGTAAGGAATATGAATGAAATGTAATATTAATACTAGTCTTTAGGGTCTGGTCTGTGGATCACCTGGAAAACTTTAAGGATGGACAAACTTTTGTATTCATGCTCCTCAAACCTCAGTTAGTATATTTAGAATATATTACATGCATTATATATATTGAGCATATGTGTAATATATATTAGTTGTATAAAGTATATTATATATTAAATCTGTTATAGTGTATTTGTAGTTTGTTATAAACTAGTTTCAAGAGTTTCTTTTCGGAGTTTACAAACTCGTGGCCATATTCTATAGCTGATGTTCTTTATTGGCCCTTTGCACTATTTCAACTTTTTTTAAATTAGTTCTCAACATTTTGAAATTAGGGAGATTTCACAGAACATAAAAAATAAAACCAAGACTTCCTTGGGAAATCGGAATTCCAGCTGTGCTGGGTCCTCATTCCTGTCTGGCAGCAGTTTGCTGGAGCTAAGTGATGGCCACCTCCTTTAGATGGGGCCTGGGATCTCTAGTTCACCTGAGATATCCCACTCCTTCCTTGTCTTCCTCTGGGCCTGCTTTGCTCATTTACATTACCTGCCTGCATCCCAGAGGCATAGATGATGTTCATTTAAAACAAAAAAAAAAAAATGGAACCTCAAATAACAATTACTAGTCTCTTTCTGGTAGACATTTGGTAGTTTTGCATGTATATGCCTTACAAGTGCCTATAAACTCATGAGTTCTATCATTGAAAACTGAAAGTTTGTTAGAGACCTCGGCTGTGGATTTCATGTAGCAGAGACATGTGATGGGAACTAAAAAATGAAGTGCCATTAGTAAGAACTGTGGCCACAAGGTTTTTCAATTCATGTACTATATTTCTAAGCTAGTGAAGTGTTTCCTACTATTTGTACACTCATTAATTAATAGAACCTTCGTTTCATCTTCTGAATATAATCGTATAAAATCTAGATTATTAAAATTCCTTCCCTTTGCTTTTCATATTTTGAAATATGAAGAACAAGGCAAGCCCAGTTGATTTCTGTATCTCTAAATTATAGTAAGATAGTTAAAAACTAGTATTGTAAAAAGCATGCATAAATTTTAGTTATGAAGTTATACTTTTTCTTAGGGTTTAATAGATCTGATAAAGTTTGCTAGCATAGCACCTTCTGTAAACTTTTTTTCTACTCATTAAACTTTAAGAAACCATTGTGAATCATGTACATAAGACATGTTTTGCATATGCTGTTAGTTCGAAGCTTGCATTATTTGGCACTTTAAGGGAAAAAACATCTGTAAAGTTAAATACATCAGGATGTTTCTGAATCATCAGAGGACTAAACTATGATCAGTATCGATTTAGTGTTAAGAATATATAATATATATATTTAAATTGAAGTATAATTCACATAGCATAAAATTCACTGTATTAAAATGTACAATTCAGTGCTTTTTAGTATAGTCACAAGATTGTACAACCATCAGCACTGACTAATTCCAGAACATTTCATCACCCCCAAAAGAAACCCCAGCCAATTAGCAGTCACTCCCCATTTCCTGTTCCCTTCAAGCCCTGGCAACCATTAATCTGTGTTCTGTCTTTATGGATTTGCCTATTCTGGATGTTTCATATAAATGGAATTGTATAATATGTGGTCTTTTGTGCCTGGCTTCTTTCACTTAGCATAATGTTTTCAAGGTTCATCCATATTGTAACATGTCAGTACTTCATTCCTTTGTATGGCTGAATAATACTCCATTGTATGGATAGACTACATTTTGTTTATACATTCATCAGTTGGTGCATATTTGGGTTTCCACATTTTAGCTATTGTGGATAATGCAATAAACATTCATGTACAAGTTTTTGTGTGAACATATGTTTTCAATTCTTTTGGACCTAGAAGTCAAATTGCTGTGTCATATGATAATTCTATGTTTAACTTTTTGAGGAACTGCCAAATTGTTTTCCATAGCAGCTGTCCCCTTGTACATTTCCACCAGCAATGTAGAAGAGTTCCAATTTCTTCACATTTTCACTAATATTTATTATTTTCTGGGCTTTTGTTGTCCTTTTAATTTGGCCATCCTAGTGTATGTAATTATAATTTAGATTTCCATTTCTCCAATGACTAATGATGTTGAGCATTTTTTCATTTGTTCATTAGCCATTTGTGTATATTTGGAGAAATGTCTATTCAAATCCCTTGCCCATTTTTATGTTGGGTTATTTATCTCTTACTGTCTTTTTATCGAAACTTATTGTTAAGTTTCTTTCTATTCTGTATACTACACCATCTGTTTTTTCATTGGTTGATTATACTTTTGGTGTCGTATCTAAGAAACCATTGCCCAATTCAAGATCATGAAGATTTACACTTAGGCTACCTTTTGAGTTTAGCTTTTATATTTAGGTCTTTGATCTATTTTGAGTTAATTTTTCTATATGATGTAAGATAAGGGTCCAAACTTCATTTTTTGTTTGTGGATATCCAGTTGTCCTAGTGTTTGTTGAGAACACTGTTCCTTTCACATTGAACGATCTTGGCACCCTTGTTGAAAATCAACTGGAATTGATTGGAATCAGTATGAATTAGTATTCAGATTTGGGTTATTAAGTGACCCCTTCCTACCTCTTTATTGAGGAGATGCTTCCTAGTTATGTGTTTTACTAGTAGTTGTCTTAGAAATATGGTTATAGGGAATAACTATTTCCAGTTTGCTCTCTCAAGAAAACAGAACTTCAGTTGTATCTTGTGTGATCGATCAATCAAATATTTATTGACTGCCTGCTGCCAGTTAGTAAAGTTATTGATTTGTAAGATACTGTGCTAGAGAGTATGATCTAGATTAATTCCAACCAAAAGGATTTTGGACATAGTTTTTATTTTTTATAGATGCCTTTGGGAATACTTGTGTTTGCTATGAACTGTGTGTCCAAAATGTACCAGGTGCAAAGTTTTCTGAAAAAGAGATCAGTATGCGCATTTTCCCTTAAGGTGATGGTTCCATTTTTTAAAGTTAAGTTAGTTCCTTGCAGAGAAGAAAATTAACTGGAAGCTAAATTTATTTTGTAGAATAAAGTATGGATTACATAGATGAAGAACAAGGGTGTCATTTTCAATAAGAATTGCAGGCTGTTTTTTATGGGTGGAATAAAATTGCTTTTTGTATATGAGAGACTGAATTGGGCAGTCATTTTATTTTTATTTTACTTTTTTTAATTGAAGTATGCTTAATATACAGTGTTGTATTAGTTTCAGGTGTACAATACAATGATTCAACAAATTCTATACATTACTCAATACTCATCATGATAAGTATTCTCTTGGTCCACTTTATCTATTTTACCCATCCCCCCAGGGCAGTAATTTCAAAACTGCATCATTTAAAGAAATTTTAAGCCTCAGATACTTACATACAGATGTATTTTTAACAAATAATAGATATTGCTAAGTAAGTGTGATGTTAGAGATAGCATGATATATTAGAAAAAGTCCTTGACTTTTGAGTTAGTAGGAATTTAGTTCCTGCCACCACCACTTGCTAGTTGTGTAATTTCAAGCTACTTACTTATCTGAGCCTTAGTTTTACCACCTGTAAAAATGGAGGTTATATTTATCTCATATGAAGCTTAAGTGTAACGTGAATAGCATGGTATTTGTTATTCTATAAATAATAACAGTAATAATATTATTATTATATTAATGCCTAGGAAAACAGCTGTGTTAATCTCTGGGAAAAAGCATGTCTAAATGAATAAAAGCTAACATGGGATAGTTTGAGAAATACATTTGACAACACTCAAGTGTAGTTAATAGTATAGCTCAATAAAGTTCTCTAATCAAGAAATAAAAATAATTTGTCATTAGTAATTTAAGCCATAGTCCAGCTGAAATATTAACTAGTGTTGATGTTTATAAGTTATGAAATCTTCAAAGCAGTTTATGTTTAACAGTGTTCTGACTGCCTCCTCTGCAGGCACTGTGCTGGTGGTGGGGGAACGGTGGCAAATAAAACAGCACTGCCCCTGTTCCTCTGCAGTTGACTTTTTCTGTGGGAGACAACAGGAGTCACATGGTAACCATGTGATCACAACTGTGAAAAGGGCTGCAGAGAACAAGTGTAGGGGCTGTGGGAGTAAGGAGGGCCAGGTTGCCGCAGCATGGAGTGAATGAGGCAGAGAGGAGCAGGGTTGGGGGGTGAAGGGAAGCTGAGGAAGCCAAGTCCATTGAGGTTGTGTAGCGCGTGTTGTGGATTTTGAAATTTATCCTAAGAGGAAACTATTCAAGGATTTTAAGTAAGGGAATGACGGAATCAGATTCGCATTTGTAATTCTGTACTCTGCCTGCTTTGTGGAAATGGATTAGAGAAAGTGAGGGTGTGCAGGGGATGCCCTTGGGAAGATTCTCACTTTATCCGGGTGAGGTGACAGTAGCCTGGTCTAGGTGATGGCAGTAGAGATGGAAAGAAGTGAACCAACTGGAGAGTTTTATAGGAGGAAGATGGCCAGGAGTTTCTGAGCGATAGGACATAGAGGATGTAGTAGAAGGGCAGGTGACAGGGATGACAGGGTTTCCAGTGTGAGCTGCTGGGTAGATGCGGAATCTCAGAAGAGGCAAGGTTGAGAGGAAAGATAAAAATTTGGCATGGGAAGCACCTTAGTGGAGCTCTGCACTGTAAATGGGTATACAGTCCAAAACACACAGGAGAAACCTGAGCTAGAAGGAAGAATTGGGAAATTAGCAATAGTATTTAAAGCCAGAGGCTGAAGGAGGTCACCTAGAGAGATTGTAAGTACCTGTAAGTACTGAGTGATGAGAGGCCCAGGACCAGACTGAGGAAATGCTGACATTTTGGAGGTTGGGGAGAGCGGGATGCTTGAGCCTCAGAAGGAAAGGCTAGAGAAGCCAAAGGTGTGCCTGCCCTAGGAATGTGGTGGCAGAAGTCAGCAGCGTTTCAAGGGAAGGGCTGGGTGAATGCTGCTGACAGTCTGTTTTGTAAGATCAGAGCTGATTTATTCTTTTACTGCATTTGGCAGGAGCAGCTTCTTCGAGATGGTAGGAGTGGAAACTAGATTGTAGTGCATTGGAGGTGATGACAAATGGGAGGAGGTCTAATGGAAACATGAACGTGTGACTTACCAAAAGTCTGGCTGTCAAAGAATAGAGGGCAATAGTTGCATAGTTGCAGGAGAGAAATTGGGTCAAGAGAAGGCTTTTCAATTTTTTTTTTTTTTTAAGATGGAAAAGTCTAGATTTTGAACCACTTAGAGTAGTTCATGATGAAACCATGGTCATTTACTTACACAACTCAGATGTTTAGGAAACTATCTTAGAGGAGATTGAATGAGGGCATACTTATCAGGGTTCAATACAATTCATGGAAAGCACTTAACCGTTGGCTCTGGTGGCAGAGACAGATGGTGATGCGGCATCTCCATAATTTGGTCCGTTCTGAGCTCTTATTACTCAGGCTGCTCTCCCTCAACCCTTCTTCATTCTCTCATTGATGTTCTTCCTCTCCCCTGTTAAATAACAAAGTTCAAGTAAATTTGAAGATCTAATTGGCCTTATTAAATAATTTGTGAGTCAGCAGCAGCCCATCTGGCAGGTAGGGAGGTGTTCCCAGGATTTGTACAAAAATGGGACGATTTTGTAGTTGGGGGGGAGGGGCGGGGCAAGAAAGTTCCTAGCAAGCTGTCTTTTTTTTTTTTTTTTTTTTTTTTTAAGGCAAGGTGTCTTATGCACATTACCTCATCTTTCCTTAGGGGATAGAGAGAACCCAGAGTGCGTGACAGGCTCATTGGTGCAGATTGAAAAATTCCTGGCTGACCAGGTTAAGACTACATTTCTGGGGGAGGTTGGAACTGCAGTTAGATTACATATTAGGCACCAGTTTGAGAACTAGGTCTAAGTGACAATCATTTTGGGTCTGTGGTTGTATGTGTGTGTGTTTGAACACCCTCAAATCTGTTCTTCAGTTTTCTTGAAAATTTCTACCTACTTACGTAAACCCCTGACATCCCGAAAGAGGACTTTGGCTTCCTCCCTTTTGACCTCAAACTTTTTAGTTGGGTTTTTCTTTCTAGCTTATCTCTTGGCTCAGGCAGAAGACCCTGAGGGCAAAGCATCCCCCGAGGGGAACTGAAATTACGCCCTCAAGCAACAAGGACTGCCCTGAGCCAGCAAGGCCCCCATCCACGATTGACCCCAAGAGGATGATCAATTTAACCTTCACTGCCTACCTGCACGTACCTACCCTTCTTTGCCCCACATTTGCCTTACGTAATCCTGGAAGTATTTTCGACATTTTGGAGACAGTCTTTGAGACTGTCCGCTGTTTTCCTGGTGTTGGCCTCCCTGATATAAATTCCTTTCTTGCTTCACCACCACTCGTCTCTCTGCCTTTGTGTTTTGTCACTGCCAGTTAACGGACCTGGTCTGTTTGGGATCCCCACACCAGGCGTTCTTGCACCCCTTGTGCCCTTGGCGCGCTGGCTACAGTCCCCCTCCTCCACCCACTGTAGCCTCCACTGTTAACTTTCTTTCTGAACCACTTTGCCATCTACTCTGTAATTGTATTCCTACCTGTTGGGCTGCACTGCTTCAGAGTTCTCTCAGGGTCAAGAATCCATACGCGTGTTAAGCGCTGTCTGTGGACGAATAAATGATGTGTCTTGTACATATGTGTTAATATTTTCCAAACATATGTAGCTGCTGTTTTAATTAATAAATCCCTTAAAAGCACCATGTACATTTTGTTGTTGCTTTTTGTTATGGAGATTTTCACTCAGTGGTAGAAGAACTGTATAGGTGCCTGCCATATTTTCTGACATTAATAAAGACTGTTTGTGTTTGAAACAGTTAGGATATACTGCCCCACAAATAAAACATGCAGAATTCCGCTTCAGGTTTTTCACTGTGCTCTACTTTTGCTGTTCCTGTCTCTTTAATTTGTCGGTTTCTTAAGGGCAGGGGTTGTAGTTCTTCTTCCTTTTACCTTTCTTGGGCCAGGCTGCGGCTCTTGGGCCAAATCCAGCCCATGACTTGTTCCTTTTGTAAATCTCCAGATCCTGGTTTTTACACACCACCATTTGCAGTCGGTCTGATAGGAAACACTTTGAACCCCAATTACATGAAATGTTACCTCCTCCCAAGAGAGAATTCCATGGTTCTTATTTGTTGTAGACTTGTATTGCAAAAGTTGTATTCAATTTTATATTTTTAATTTTGTCCACCAAAAATTTGTAGAAATATGTTGGCAAACAAATTTGTTATGGAAATACCTATGTAATATACTCAATATTGCCTCTTGGCCTTAATAGCCTAAAATCTTTACTATCTGACCCTTTACCGAAAAGGTTTACTGGCCCCTGCCCTATAGCAGTAGTTCCCAAATTTGTCTGCACATCTGAATTATCAGAGGAGCTTTAGGTATGTGTGTTTCCTCCATCCTGGGGATTCTGATTCAGTACATTGAGATGGAACCTGGGAACCTGTATTTTTAATAAGCTGTTTAGTTGTTTGGGAGTCACTGTTCTTTCATGCATTTTGTAGGGTTAAACTCCAAGAGCTAATGAAACGGATATTGGATTAGATGCCAGAGGACAGCTTCTTATTTTCTTACTTCAACATGTACCAACTATGGGACCATATCCAAGTAGTGACTTGTTTTGTAGGTTTTTAAAAAATTTCCAATTCATCTGTTTATAGACAGTTTTGCTCTGTCCTCTACAGTAGTAGTTGTTTTACCTATTGGGATTCATAAGAATTGCTTTTAGAGTCTGATAAAAGTTATGGGCCCACCCCCTAGAACAGTGCACCTGTATTAATTTCCTATGACTGCCATGGCAGGTTACTCCAGAAGCGTGTAAAACAACAGAAATTTATTCATGCATATTTCTGGAGACCAGAAGTTCACGTCAAGGTGCCAACAGGGCAGAGACTCCAGGTGACATTCCTTGCCTCTTCCAGCTTCTGGTAGCTGTAGGCATTTCTGGACTTATGGTTGCATCACTCCAGCCTCTGCCTCTGGGGTCACATTGCTGCCTCTTCTGTGTTCTGTGTGTGTCTGTAATAAGGACACTTATCATTGATTTAGGGCCATCTGGATAACCCAGAATAAGTTCCTCTCAAGATCCTTTATTCACAGGTTCCAGGGATTTGATGTGGATGTCTTGTGGGGTGGAGGGTGGGCATTTTTGGATTTACCATAGCACCTTTGCACATGCTCACAGTTTTACAGTTTCAAAGGGTTCACAACTCTGAGGTCCATGTATGGACTCTATGGACTCCAGGTTTAAACTCTTTGCTCAGTGAGAAGCACCTTACACCTACAGTGTATTCTAGTTATTAGTCCCTATTCTCTCCTCTTATGTCATATTCTTTTTTTTTTAATTTAAGTTTATTTATTTATTTTGAGATACAGAGACAGCACGAGTAGAGGAGGGGCAGAGACAGAGGAGAAGAGAGAGAGGAGCCCAAGCAGGCTCCACGCTGCCAGCGTGGAGCCCAACGTGGGGCTTGAACTCACAAACCGTGAGATCATGACCTGAGCCAAAATCAAGAGTCAGACACTTAACCAACTGAGCCACCCAGGCGCCCCTCTCCTCTTATGTCATGTTCTTATATTCATCATGCTATTACCACTGAATCTTGAAATGGTGTTGTTTTCTTGTCATGGCCTTAGATTCTTTAGGGTTTGCTTTTTGAACTGGTTTCTCTGCTTCCTTTAGGAACTCTTTATCTTCTGATAAGACTTACTATTTTAAAAGAAAAGCCAAGTTTTTCCCAAGCCTTTCTACTGAATTCTGTATCAAGGAGGCTAACCTCTGTGCAAACCATATATAACTGATTATGCCTCCAGTGAGAAGAGAAACTTACCTGGAGTACGATGTGCCCGGCCTTCTAGCAAGTGCTCTCACGTGGCTTAATTAAATACTGAAACGCATCCTCAGAGGGAGGTCATATCAGTCCTACTAAATAAGTGAGGAAATAAAGACTGGTGAAGTTAAGTAACTCGTTCAGTGTGGGTGACGGAGCTAGCAAGGGACAGAGCTGGTCTGTGAATGAAGGTCTTCTGCCCACGCTGCTTTCATTATACCATGAAAACATAGCATACCTCCCTTTTAGTTGCATGCTTAGTAATCTGCGTAGACAGGGCCTATCTATGCTTTGGTGTCAGGAACCAGCAGACCTGGATTTCAGTCAGGTTTACAGTGCTTACTTATCGTATTACCTTGTACAATATCTTCTCTGATCCCTAGCTTTAAGTAAGACCGATACCTGGCTTGTGTGCCTTATGGGGCTGCTCTAACAACTGACAGACTATGAATGAAAGTTCCTCAAAATCAAAAAATCTTACTAATATGCAGTATAATTAATTAGTTTCTCATTTGATTATACTTTTAGTAGTTTCTTCTTTTACTATCCTAGATTTCAAAGTTTGGGAATATGGTCAAGCCTCCAACCAGAGGCTACATTAGTTCCAAGGCTGAATTTGTTTGCTTAAGACCTCTTGGGTGCTTGGCTGGTACAAGTGCTTACATTTGCTTTCTTCTCTTTCATTTTTAGGGGAATCCCCACTTTTGTCTAGTTCAGCTGCACTTAGGATATCTACATGTGTGATAAGTTTCTGAGCAGTTCTCTCTCCTAGGTTAGTTTTTAACTCCTCTCATTGCCTCTTTGCAGTGGGTTTGGGTGGTGGCCTGGGACTATGCTCTGGAGACTCTTCCCTTTTCTCTACCACCCCCCCCCAATTTCTTGACACCTTCATTCATCCGGAGATAGTTTCTTATCCAAAGCTAAAATCCCGTCTCTCTTACTTCTCACTAATTATAGGCTCCTTCTATCTTTGCCCTTGTCTTCCAAGAAATAAAGATACTACAGACATTCCATCCTAAAAAAAATACCCCCATTTAACAAAGAACTTCATTCCTTTCCTCCATCCCACATATGGCCAGTTTCTTTTCCCTGCTGGCTTTCTGTGGTTTATAAGATAATATTCAAAAACTTGGTGCTTTAATAACCTGGCTCAGGCCTGCTGCTCAGCCTTATCTTTTGGTGAGCCTTTCTTTTATTCTTCCAGTTACAATGCAGAATGTCCTTTTTCTATCAAGAGCCTGTCCCTTTGCTTGGATTCCATTCCTTCTCGCTTGCTCAGGAAACTTCCTTTAGTGTTAAGGTCCTCTTTCTTCACCTTTCACAAAAACTCAAATTTCCAATTATACTTAAAAAGTTGTAGAATATGGTAATCTGGGTTCACATTCCCAGAGATGGGAGTGGGGCATGTGCTATTTTAACACAGTCCCATTGCTTAGGGGCAGCAGGGTGGCTCAGTCAGTTAAACGTCTGACTTCCTCTGTCTTCGGCTCAAGTCATGATTGTGAGGTTCCTAGGCTCAAGCCCCATGTCGGGCTTTGTGCTGACAGCTCAGAGCCTGGAGCCTGCTTTGAATTCTGTGTCTCCCTCTCTCTCTGTTCCTCCCCACCTCGTGCTCTGTCTCTGTCTCTGTCTGTCTCTCAAAAATAATAAAAATTAACATTAAAAAAAATTTTTTTTAAAGTGTATCTGTTATCTGACCTCAGATTTACAGATATAACCTTATTTTTCATTCTTTAAAGTACCAGCTATCTGTCCCAGAAGGCATCTACCTAGGTTGTGTTCCCATGTGTCTTTGGTATCTCTTCCCTTTGTGTGTTAGCTCACAGTGATTTCTCCTCCTCCTGCCACCTGTGGTACATATTTTCATAGATAATGCATTATTCCCCAGTGTGTCTTTTATTCTCAATAAGTGAGCAAACTTCTTGAGGGCGGGGATCATGTTACATCAATTGGAAAGTTTGCTTACGTTTTATATTGAAGAAATGTATCTTTTAAAAAACTAAAATACAGCTTATTGAGATGCTGGTGAGTGGGATGATGGTATGACACGAGGGCACATGAGAGGTGAAATGACCAGGAATAGCAGATTCATGGCTCTGGTCGCAAGCTTACACAAGGGCTTACTTCTGTGGACTGGAAAGGCAGGCAGAATTGCCTATACCATTTAGTATGTTCTCTGTTTCGGTCTTTCTCACTTCTCTTTTCCCTCACCTTGTACTTCTCTCTCTCTCTCTCTCTCTCTTTTATTTTTGCTAAGCTCAGATAGTTGGGTAGTATGATTCCTCCCACTGTATTCATGAATTAATTTCTTCATGATGGAACCCCAGTTTACCTTTATGTCTCCCACAGTGGTAGAACCCTGTTTCTCTATGAAGAGAATAAGACTAGTTGAATGAATGAATACAGGAAACAGTGCTTTGGGGGATAGTGAGCAGGAGGTGATGTAAATTAATTATACTTACCATCTGTATGTTTTTCTTTGCAACTAATTTGGTCAGGCAAGAAGCAGCCTAAGAGTTCTGTTTCTTGTACTTGATTTAAAATACCTGTGAGGGGAGAGATTTGGGTCCAGCTATCTCTAAATTCCTTCCTAGTTCTAAGCTTTCTAAAATCAACCCCCTACCATTTTTGAAAAAAAAAATTAATGTTTATTTATTTTTGAGAGAGAGAGAGGGAAAGAACATGAGCGGGGGAGGGGCAGAGAGAGAGAGAGGGAGACACAGATCTGAAGCTGAAGTTGAACACTTAACCAACTGAGCCACCCAGTGCCCCTAAGACCCCCACCATTTTTAATGGTCTGATTCTAAAACTATTTAAAGCTCTAGTAGCAAAGCAAAAAAGTACCTACACTGCACACTTATTTCCTGGCAATTTGGTATAATCTTTAGAAGTTAGAATTTCCCTTCTTCTAATTACTCATTTCAGGAATCTGAAGCAGATATTACTGAATTCTGTTGCTTAAACTGTCCCAGTGGAATCAAATTAAAGTAACTTTGATTTAAGTTCTGATCTCTGATTTAGTATAGTGTTAATTGTATTTAGTATAGGTAAATGAAAGAAGCTATTTAAAAGGTTGAGAAAATAGGGGCGCCTGGGTGGCTCATTCAGTTAAGCGTCCAACTCTTGATTTCATCTCAGGTTGTGGTCTCACAGTTCATGAGTTAGAGACCCACATGGGGCTCTGTGCTGACAACATGGAGCCATCTCGGGATTCTCTCTCTCCCTCTCTCTTCCCCTCCCTTTCTCTTTCTCTCTCTCTCTCTCTCTCTCTCTCTCTCAAAAATAAATAAAATCTTAAAAATGTCAAAAATTATAAAAGGTTGAGAAAACAAAACTGAGCAAACTGAGGATTCTGCATAGAGTGAAGTACTTTTATTAGAACATACTAGAAAAAAAAAAAACTTAAGATGTAAGTCTTGCTACTTTGACTTTCAGTGATTTAACAAAATAAATTTGGACCAGGCTGCTTTGGGGGAGAGGTTGTTAGTGTATGTGACATAATGAACATTAAAGAAACAAATAAGAGTGCAGTGTATTAGTAAAAGCTGTCATTATTACTTTGTTCTTGCGGAGCAGGGGAACTCTCTTAATTACAAAAGTAATAAGTCAAATGCTGAAAATTTGGAGAAACAGAACAATATAAAAAATAAAGGAAATAAAAACAGAACAAAACTCATTCGTAAGTCTGCCATGCTGCAGTAATCACTATCCTTGGTAATCACAGTCTCCCCCTACCTCTAGACCCCCGACAAACTCAGATATGTTCTCCTTCACTCTAATTTTGTCTTTTTGAGAGTGTCATATAAATGGAACATTTTGAGATGGGCCTCTTCTCTCAGCATGCTTGTGAAAGCCATCCAAATTGTTGCATGTATCATTAGAATGTTCTTGTTTGTTGCTGAGTAATATTCCATTGAATGGATGTACCACAGCTTATATCCATTCAGCTATCAAGGACATTTGGGCTGTTTCCAGTTTTTAACAATTATGAAAAATGGCAGTATTAATGTTCATGTTCAAGTTTCTGTATTACATAAGTTGCCTTTCTCTAGGGTAGGAGTAAACAAACTATGCCCCATGTGGCAAAATTTCCTGTTGCTTGTTTTTACATGGCCCTATGAGCTAAGAATGGCTTTTACATTTGTGAAGGTTTGTAAAAACCAACAACAAAAGAATAATATAAAACAGAGACCCTATGTGGCCTACGAAGCTTAAAACACTTAATGGTTGGCCCTTTACAGAAGAAGTTTGCTGGCCCCTGCTCTGGGGTGAATACCCATATTCCTGGGTCATGTGGTAAGTGTCTTTTTAACTTTATGAGAATCTGCCAAACTGTTTCCAGAATGGCTATACCATTCTGTATTCCCAACAGCAATATCTATAAGTTCCAGGGTTTGTTTGTTTTTTTTATCCTTGCCAAAACTCAGTATTAACAGTATTTTTAATTGTGGTCATTCTAATCAATGTTTAAGGTTGCTCATCATGGTTTTAATTTGTATTTCCCTAATGATTAATGGTGTTAAACATGTTTTCATATGGTTGTTTGCCAATCTTATATCCTCTTTGGTGAAGCGTCTGACTTTTTTGGCTGGTTTTTAATTGGGTGGTTTGTTATCTTACTGTTGAGTTTTCAAAGTTCTTTATATATTCTGTATACAAAGATGCCAGTCCTTTGTTGGCTATGTGATTGTCTATATTTTCTCCCCGTCTTTTCATCCCCTTAGCAGTATCTTTTGCCTAGCAAAAGGTTTAAGTTTTGATGAAGTCCAATTTACTGGTTTTTTTCTTTTATGAATTGTGCTTTTCATGTTATGTCCAAGAACACTTTGCCTAGACCTGGATGATGGATATTCTCCTAAGTGTTCTTCTAGAGGTTTTGTAGTTCTGAGTTTTACATTTAGCTCTCTGATCTGTTTGGAATTATTTGTTGTATAAGGTATGGGTTGAGGTTTCATACTTTTGTAATTTTGTTTGTTGATAAGACTATTTGTTTCTCCATGGGATCAACATTACACCATTGTCAAAAATCACTTAGCCATATTTGTGTGTTCTGTTTCTAGATTCTCTTTTCTGTTCTGTTGATCTATGTGTCTGTCCCTTCACCAGTACCACACCATCTCGATTACTGCAGCTTAATAGTTTTAAAATCGGGTAGTATGATTCCTCCAAGTTTATTCTTCTTTTTCAAATTTATTTTGGCTATTCTAGTTTGTTGGCCTTTATTTATAATAAACTTTATAAATTAGTAAATCTAATTGTATCTGAAAAAATTCTTACTGGGACTTTGATTAGAATTACATTATATTTGTAGATTAATTTGTGGGAGAATTGGCTTTTTACTGTGTTGAATCTTTCAGTCCACAAACGTGATATTCATTTCATTTTGGTCTTCTTTGATTTCTTTCATCAATGTTTTATAGTTTTTAGCATATATATCCATTTATATGTTTTAATTTATATCTAAGTATGTTTTTGAACTATTATAAATGGGATTTAAATATTTTTTTATTTCCTCTTGTTCATTTCAAGTATAAAAAAGATTGATATTTTGTGTGTTGACTTTGTATCCTGGAACTTTATTTTTTTTTAAGTTTATTTATTTTGAGAGAGATTGAGAGAGAGCACAAATGGGGTGGGGGCAGAGAAGGAGTCTCACAAACTATGACCTGAGCCAAGATCACTTAATCAACTGAGCCACTCAGGAGCCCCATCGTGCAACTTTATTAAACTCTAATTAATAACGAAAGCTTTTTTTAGATTAGTTGGGATATTCTACATAGAGTCATGCCATTGTGAATATGAACAGTTTTATCTCCCTTTCCAACCTGTAGGACTTTTTTTTCTTGCATTATTGAATTGGCTAGGCCTTCTGGAATACTGTGAAGTAAGAAAAAGGAGTTTGATATCCTTGCCCTGCTCTGAATCTTATGGATAAAACATTAGTATATAATTACTACTAAATATTATGTTAGCCTTGGGTTTTGGGTAGAAACACTTTATTACATTGAGGAAATTCCTTTCTATTCTTAATTTACTAAGCATTTTTATTATGAATGGATAGTGAAATTTGTTAAATGCTTTTTGTGCATCAATTCATATGTGTCTTAGTCCATTCAGGCTGCTATACAAAACATCATAGTCTGGGTGGTTTATAAACAACAGACATTTATTGCTCACAGTTCTAGAGAGTGGCAAGTCCAGGATCAAGGTGCCATCATTTTCTGGTGAGAGCTCTCTCTGTGTCCTTCTCACTGTGCCCTCACATGGTGGAATGGGCTGGAGAACTCTGTGGGATCTCTTTTATAAGGACACTAATCCCATTCATGAAGGCCACACCCTTGTGACCTAATTACCTCCCAAAGACCCCACTATTAGCATCACCTTTGGGGGTTAGGATTTCAACAAAAGAATTTTAGGGAGACACAACCATTCAGACCATTCAGACCATTCAGACCAGAGCAATATGATCAGAAGGTTTTTCTTATTTAGACTGTTAACATGGTGGATTGCATTCATTGATTTCTGATACTGAACCAACCTTGCATTCCTGTGATAAATCTTACTTGGTTGTGGTGTATACTGTTGGATTCCACTTACTAATATTTGTTGAGGATTTTAATGTATATTAGTCTATAGTCTTGTGTTTTTCTGGTTTTGGTATCAGGGTAATGGTGGTCTCATAAAATAAACTTGAATGTGTTCTGTTTTCTGGAAGAGATTTTTTAGAATTGGTGTTCTTAAATGTTTAGTAGAATATGCCAGTGATAACCATTTGAGCCAGAGGAATTATTTTTTGGAAGGTTCTTGCCTGTGTAAATCAATTTCTTTCATAGAGATAGACTTTCAGATTATTTACTTAATCTTCAATGAATTTGTCAGTTTGTGGTTTTCAAGGAATTGGTTCACTTCACTCAAAAATGTCAAATTTGTGTTTGCAAAGTTGCTCATAAAATACCCTTAATTTTTTAAAGTCTTTGTGGTATGTGTAATGATGCCCTGTCTATCATTCCTGACGTTGATAATTTGGGGAGTTTTTGGTTAGTTTTGCTAGAGGTTTATAAAACTGCGTTGACTTTCTTAAAGAGCTCCATTTGATTTTATTGATTTTCTCTATTTTTTTTGTTTTCTATTTTATTGATTTCATTGGTTTCTGTTCTTTTGATTCTTTGGTACTCTGTTATCCACTTAGGGCTTATTTATATCCAAAAAAGATTTTCGATTTCTGTATGAGTTTATTCACTGACTGACTCAAAGAACATATTAAAAAGTCATGTCTTCTAAATTTGTGCATGTGTTTTTTAGTCTGGCTTATCGCAGTATAATTTGCAGTAAATAAATTACAGTAAAATTTACCTTTTGTAGTTTATAGTCTGTGAGGTTTTTTTTAAATGTTAAGTAACCTTCCTTCCTCAGATTAATTCTGTTTTATGAGTCAGTATAATGGCTTTAGCATCACTGTTTTTAAGGAATTTGTGGTGGATTCTTATTGTTTTCATTTTCTTTTTGAGATGTGAACTATCCTGATCAATACTAGTCTATAACTTTTAGGGGAGGTTTATTGTTAAGTTAGAAAGAGAAAGAGAGAGAGAGAGCAAGTGTGTGTATGTGGTGGGCGGTAGGTGATGATCTTTGACTTTCATTTTTAACAAGAATTTTAAAAATTCAGTTACAACTAGAGAGGTTTCTTCCAGATTTTATTCAGTTGTCCTTCATTCCCTTTGGAAATAGTGGACCTGACCCAGTTCTTTTTTGAGAATACATTTCATAGAACAGTGTGTTAAAATATTTCTGTTCTTTCAGTCAAGTACAGTGTAAGAACTGGCAGGCATCCATAGCTTCTATTCTTTAACATGCACATAATTCTATTCCTTGGTTAAGATATTGACTCCATTATTATACTTACTTTTTCTGGTATAGCAAGGTTTGAACTGAGGAACATAGCTACTTCATACATAATAAATTATTTGTCTCTACAAACATTTTTACCTTGATTTTGTTAGTCACATGACTTTCTAACAGTGATCTTTGAAGTATATAGTGGTATGGTAAAAGTATGGTAAAAGAATACCATAAATATTGGAAATTAAATATGTTTGGGTTTTTTGGAGTTTTTTATTTTAGAGAAAGAGAGAGCGTGAGTGGGCGGGGGGGAGAGAGAATCTTAAGCAGGCCCCACACTTATCACAGAACCCAATGCAAGACTCAGTCCCACGACCCTGGGATCATGACCCAAACTAAAATCAAGAGTAGGATGGTAGGGGCACCTGGGTGTCTCAGTCAGTTGGGCATCCGACTTCAGCTCAGGTCATGATCTCACAGTTAGTGCCCATATCGGGCTCTGTGCTGACAGCTCAGAGCCTGGAGCTTGTTGTGGATTCTGTGTCTCCCTCTCTCTCTGTCCCTCCCCTGCTCACGCTCTCTCTCTCTCTCTCTCTCTCTCTCTCTCTCTCTCTCAAAATAAGTAAACATTAAAAGAAAAAGAGTGGGACCCTCAACCAACTGAGTCACCCAGGTGCCCCAGAAATTAAATTTATTGAATGAAATTTAGATTTTATAAAATTCAGGATGACTTTGTTACTATATCAGGATCATTTTTTAATAAAAAAGTTGTTTGAGCTACCTTTACTTATTTGATTTAATATCCCATGTGGGTCTTAATAAGTTGACATTTAGTTTGAAAAGAAATTTTGGCCAAGTTGTGGCTGTAAGATAAAACATGTATTAGATTAACTCTTAATGATTATACCCTGAAAGGATTGTAGAAACTAACATTGAGAGCCATTTATAATGCATAACATAAGATGCATAACATTAGATGTCTGTTGAAATGTTCTAGATGTTTAAAGTACAGCGCCATTTTTTCCCTATATATGATAAGAAAAAAAAAAGCTATAACTTGGGGGGAATAGAATGGAAAAGAGAGAAGAGGGATGGGGAGAGCTGAGGCGGCTGAGGTATATTAGTTTCAAGGGGCTGCTATCATATAACAAAGTAGTACAAGCTGGATGGCTTCAAACAAAAGAAATTGATTCTCTCATGGTTCTTGTTGGTTTGAAGTTCTAAAATCAAAATGTCGGCATGGTTGTGCTCTCTCTCAAGGCTCTAGGTGAGGATCCTTCCTTGCTTCTTGCTGCTTCTAGTAGTTGTCCTCAGTCCTTATGTTGTAGATCTGTCACTCCAGTCTCAACCTCTGTTGTCACGTGGCATTCTCCCTGTGTATATCTCTGTCCACATTTCCTTCTTCTTAAAGGACACCCGTCATATTGGATTTAGGTTGAGGGCCCATTTACAGATATAGGATGGATATAAACTGGGGGGGGAGGGGACGCTATTCAACCCAGTTCAAAGGGTTCTAAATTCAATTTAAATTTTGAGATAAGCCAACACACTAGATTTATCTGCCTTATACAAAGCAAACAGGTAAGATACATTTTACGTAAAAATTTTTTATTTGCAATTATATTCACTTACCTGCTTTCCCATTGTGTAGGCCCATGCCTAGGTATCTAGCATTTTCCTTTCATGTGATAGAAATTACATTAAAGGAATATTTTGTTATGAAACCTCTGTTTATATAGATGTGGAGCCAGAAGACTTTCCACATTACCTCTTAATAGCTCAATATTTATAGAACCAAGCTAGACTTTTTTTTTTGAACGCTTTAACTGCTATTAGAATAATAATTTTGGGGTGCCTGGGCGGCTCAGTCAGTGAGGCATCTGACTTCAGCTCAGGAGGTCATGATCTCACAGTACATGAATTTGTCAGCTCAGAGGGTCATGAACTCCAGGAGTTCGAGCCCTGCATCAGGCTCTGTGCTGACAGCTCAGAGCCTAAAGCCTGCTTCAGATTCTGTGTCTCCCTCTCTCTCTGCCCCTCCCCTGCTCATGCTCTCTGTCTCTGTCTCTGTCTCTGTCTCTATCTCAAAAATAAATTTAAAAACATTTTAAAAAATTTAAAAAAAGAATAATACTTTTATTCTTTTTATTTTATACCCACGACATCTAACAGCTCCTGGTGCTGATTTATTGAATGAATAATGCATTAATGAAAGAATGGGGGTGTGTTTGTGTGTGTGTGCCTGTCTGTCTCTCTGTCTGTCTCTGTCTGTGTTGAAGGGTTGTCAGCAAAGGCATGATAGAATGAATTTTTATTTAGCAAACATATTTCCCTCTATCCTTTTTAAAACCCAACTGGTGCCATCCTTGACACACTGGTCTGAATTTCATTGTTATTACTTTTAGTATATCATTTCATATTGGTATACAGATGCTATGATTCATAATATTCCTTTGCATAGACATATAATAATTTACGCTCCCTTTTTAATTTTAATTGTGAAAGATACAGAACATGAAATTTACCATCTTAACCATTTTTAAGTATATGCTTTGGCATTGTTAAGTATATTCACATTATTGTGTAGTCAATCTCCAGAACTTTTTTATCTTGCAAAACTGAAACTCTACTATTGAACAACACCATTCCATTTCCCCCTCCTGGAAACCATCATTTTTTTCAATTTCTATGAATTTGAGTTAGTCTCTCTTTTGAATCGTTATCCTCTTTGCTCTTACAAACAAGGCTGCCGTAACTAGCTTTGCATATGTGTTATTCTGCACATAAATAAGTATATCTGCAAGATGAATTCCTAGAAGTAGAATTTCTGGGTAAAAAGATTTTTGCATTTCTCAGTTTTGATATATATTGCCAAATTGACTTCCCAAACTGTTGTACCAATTCAGACTCCCCACAGCAATGTACGATAGAGCAGCTGTTTAACTGTGTTTCAGTAGTTAGCATGTCAGCTGAGCCGAATTGGGAACTTGGGAAAGGAAAGGCCGCTCGGTAAGAAAGTTGGTGCTACTGCATTTTTCAAGGGGCTGGGCTCTCTCCCAGTATTCTGTCTCTATTCTTTAAGGATTATTTGATGTACTTTAGTGTAGTTTTATCCTGCATTCACTTAAAAAATTTTAAATAAAAAATTTTCCCACATAGTATATAGGCTATTTGAGTGTTGGTAATAAAATAGATTTGAATCTGATAGAATGATTAGAATACCTCACTTTGCAAGGAGGTCCTACAACTTAATACTATATGTTTAGCTCGGCTGAAAATTTCCTTAATACAAAATTCGAAGGTCTTTAAAATCAATGAATAGATGGGTTTTAACAGAAAGGGAAATCAACAGACTGCTTTTCTGAAATGCATTCTTTTTAAAAAATTTTTTTATTTTGTGTGAGAGAGAGAATGAGCGGCAGAGGGGCAGAGAGACAAGAGTCAGAGAGAGACAGAGAATCCCAAGCAGGCTGTGTGCTGTGCTGTCGATGCAGGCCTCGATCCCACGATCCTAGGATCTGAGCCAAAATCAAGAGTTGGCCACTTAGCCAACCAAGCCACCCATGTGCCCCTCAGACGAACTCTTACGAGGAGCTCCACTATGTTGGGGTGACAATGAAGGGTGACTGGAGAAGGAAGAAGGCTAGGGGAGGCAGAGCCGGTGGGCTCCACATGTCCTCAAGCCTAGTTCATCCAGAATTATTACACACGGGTGGCTTGAGTTCTTTACTTTTAGCAGTGTGTGAGGTTAGTGAGTACTAATGTGTAACCAGCCTCTCATAATTCATGTCAGACGTTTGAGGAGCCCTAGAAGCTTTGTCTCGTAGAATCCTGATGTGTGAAACTGATGCTCAATTATATTATTTCTCTGAAGTAAATTTACTGTAAAATGAGGCATATTAAAGCAGTTTCCTGCATGGAGATACCACTGTTTTCCTCAGAGTGTATGTATAGGTTTTAGTACAATGACTTTTCATCTGGAGATTTTAAACATTAGTTTTCTTATATTCAAATGAAACTATTTGCATATATTTGTGATGTTTTCACATTTTATTATAAAGTAGAAATACACTTTATTATGCAGTATATTTGAAGGGTTCTGGAGACCTTCTCCCAATCATGATCAACATCAGTGGTTTGGAATTCATTCCCTCAGACTTTTTTCAACGTATAAAATAATATTTAAATTTTATTCTTTAAAAAGGTGGAATCATGCTATATATACTGTTTTGTGATTTGCTTTACTTGATAACAGGTCCTTTCTGGGTTAGTGCATAGAGATACATTCTGGTCTTTAAGTGGACTTATACTCTTCTATTATATCATAATTTTGTTATCTGTTCCCCTGTTGGTAAACATTGGAGTTCCAATAAGTATCCCTTATGCATGTATCTTTACCTGTTTGGACAAATGTTTCTGCAGGATAAATTCTAAGAAGTAGAACTTACATATCAAAGGATGACCATTTTACATCTTAATGGGTATTTTGGTGCTCTATAAAATGTTACATCAGTATATCAACATCCTGATATTTATAGGAAATAAACTTAGTTCAGACTTTAAGAAGTTCTAGCGAGGTGATGTGTCATCATTGATGTATACCAGTTGTTCTAATATAAGGTTTCTAGTGATGTAAAACCTTTAAAGTGACAGCTTTTTTATTCTTACAGTGATGGAATGGGGGGATGATATTAAAGCGGTTTCCAAAGATGAAGCAGTAATGTTGGTGAATCATCAGGCAACAGGAGATGTATGCACTCTGATGATGTGCCTCCAAGACAAAGGACTGGTAAGCCATCCTGAACGCAGAGGTGGACGGGAGAAGGGGGAGGTTAACAAAGAATCAATTCAAGTATCTTACTGTGGTTTGGAACATAAACTTTAATATGTATACTTTTTCTGAAAATTGAGAAAATTTTAAAAAGAAAAATATGTACAATTCTAAGTAATTCTGACTATAATTAGAATTCTAATCTATAATTCAAAATATTATTCGAACTCCAGGACAGGAATTTGGAGACTTTCAAAAAAGTAGCTGGAAAATAATGTGAATGAGCTGTTTTTTTAAAAAATAATTGAGGTAAAAGCAGAGTTAATATGGTTCAAATCGGGGACTGTCTTGAGGTGAAGTGGTGGATCACTGGTTTGAGAAATACACAAAAAGCCGTAGTGTTTAAGAGAGAGGTCCGTGAATTAGATGATCTCGGGGATCTTTAGCCAGAAGGAAAAAAGGTAAATATTTTGGATTTCCTTTACAAAGGAAATTGAACAGAAAGATACTACACCCATTTTATTAAGTGTTACTAGGCTGTGTGAACTGTTTTACAGTTTACCTGACTTATATTAATAAGTCAAGATAAAATATATCCATCAACTGGGTGGGTTTAAAATGAATTCAGTCTTTAGCATTAAAAGAATTATCACCTTAGAAGTTGAAGAGGTTGTGTTACTAGAAAACCAAATAAATGGAAAGTGTATAAATTAATGGAGTTAATATTTATCCTAATAGTAAAGAAGCAAATCAAAGAAGTTTATTAAGTGCTTCATATTCATAATCAGTGACTGCAAGGATAGAACGCCATCCTGTAAGACACTATCCTCGTAAAGGAGTGAACAGTCCAACAGAGGAAAGTGTAGCAAAGTGAAGAGTATTCAGTGGAGAGGGTGCTCCCCATGATAGGCATAGAAGACTTTGTAGAGGGGCAAGGACATAAGCGTGGCCTAGTTAGAGTGGTGAAGCAGGGGCCTTCTTCCTTAGTGAAATACTCTTGGCCAGAACACCAAGGCAAGACTAAGCCTGGGGTGTTTGGGTCCTAGAGATTTTGACTCAGTAGGTCAGGGAGGGGTCATAAAATGAGGTGAGAGTAAAGGAAAATATGTTTGATTACTGCAGAATCTTTTCTTGTTTATCTGAAAAGCAGAAGCATAATCTCACTGGAATGTGGAATAAATTCAATCCTTTCTTGAACTGTTAATTTTGCTGTATAAATATATTTGCATTTATAATAATATTTATTACTTGTGATATTACAATTTTGTAAAAACTAGATTATTTGGTCTTGTATGAAAGAGAATCCCCAATTAACAGACATTTTTAATCTTATTGATAGGATCATTACACTCACAGTGATTATTCTGAAGGCTTACAGTGTCCTCGATTGGTTTTTGAATTTCAAAGAATGATTACAGTGGTCAGTATAAATACGCCTAACTTTAGTGCTCTAACCCCAGTTTGGCATGGATGATAACTGTATTAATTAGAATATTAGATAACCTGAAATGCACCAATTGTGTGAACAAAAGAAAATTTAGTTTGTTTGTTTCCTTTTATAAAAAGATTTCTGTTAGTTTGTCTTAGATTCATTTTTCTGTCCAGATTATGATCTGATATTAGTGAGTAGATATTAGTACAATCTTGAGGAATTTTTTTTTATCTTCTTTCATAAAGGGTAATAGAGAAATATAAAGCTGGAAGCATTGTAATCTCTCCCTCCTGCGCCTATCAAGTATAAGGCAATATTAATTTTCATTTACCAGTGAGAATGTTTGCTTGACTTATTGAATATTCCATGGGTATATTCAAAGAAAGAAGGCTAATGCTAAATTGTGGCCCAATTTTAAAAAATATTAGTTTAATTGTGATGTGAGTGTAAACAGCTTTTAGAATTCAGATATCTTCTTGTAACACCCATTAGTGTTACTCAGTGGGAGTCCTGTTGGCATTTTGGTAGGACTATTGTGTTGTGTTCTGAACTGTCCTGGCTATTGCTGGATGTTTTCCATACCTGGCTACCACCCACTAAGTGCTGGTAGCATGTGCTAGTCAATGTGACAGCCAAAATTGGCCTTAGAAATTTCTAGAAGGGAGAACCATTGACTTTACTATAATTTCAGAAGGATATAAAGGACGGAGTCCTTCATGTAAGCCTCTCTAGATCTTTTGATATGTAGAAAATCTGTGCTTCCAGATAAAGAATAATTGATATGGGCCAATTTTGTTTCTTGAAGATACCTAAGAAATTTCTCAGTGACAGGCCTATGAAACGTTGACAAGAGTTGCTTCAGGCAGCTGGTATTTACTGAGCTTCTTTTGAGGAATATGAAACAAAGGATTAATTGTATTTTCTAAATGTGCTGGTACCTTTTAAATAAGTATCTGTGGGGGCGCCTGGGTGGCGCAGTCGGTTAAGCGCCCGACTTCAGCCAGGTCACGATCTTGCGGTCCGTGAGTTCGAGCCCCGCGTCGGGCTCTGGGCTGACGGCTCAGAGCCTGGAGCCTGTTTCCGATTCTGTCTCTCCCTCTCTCTCTGCCCCTCCCCCGTTCATGCTCTGTCTCTCTCTGTCCCAAAAATAAATAAACGTTGAAAAAAAAAATAAATAAATAAATAAATAAGTATCTGTGACTTGAGGCATGTTCTTTTATGGCAATTGATGATAAAACTAAAAACTTTTTTTATTTGTCAAAAGAACTTTATTAGACATGTAATAAACATTTACTGACTTGTAACATTTCCCCTAAAATAAGTTAGGACTTGGGGCACCCGGGTGGCTCAGTTGGTTGGGAGTCTGATTCTTGATTTCGGCTCAGGTCATGATCTCACGGTTAGTGAGTTCAAGCCCTGCGTCAGGCTCTGCGCTGATGCTGCGGAACCTGCTTGGGATTCTCTCTCTGCCCCTCCCCCACTTGTGTGTGCATGTACTCTCTCTCTCTCAAATAAATAAACTTTAAAAAATAAATAAAATAAGTTAGGACAGAATTATCCATACAAATCTTAGAAGATAGCTTGGCTATCTTATTAAACTGATTTGTTTTAGGTGACCTTCTAACTGAAGAGGCAAATCCACTGTAAGTACAAGGTTAAGTCATATACATTAAATACATTAAAGCTAGAACAAGTAAAGCTCGTTCCTTTAGTGTTGGTATTTTAAACCCAGAAATTAATAAATTGCCACTAAACTTCATACTGTGTATAAAGCTCAAGTATTTTATAGGTTGAAGTCACTTGCTTTCTGTTTTGTTCCTTGGGGCACTTTTCAACAGATTCCATTTAGTTCAGATTTCAGTTTATTTAAACAAGTAGTCATCATTACAAAACAAGACTGAAAAGTGAGATGTTGGTGATCATTTTATTCTGTATTAGTTGACTTGGGGAATCAGTACTTCACTGGGCATGTATCTTTATTTTGTAAAGTGATTTAACATAGTAATGTGAATGAAGTATGAGTTGTGTAATTGACCTATTTAGTGATGCTGAAAAATTATGCTGGAAGCTTTAATGTTACATTCTTTGTCAGCTTTTTTAGTGTTTTTGTAAAAGCAGCAATGGTATTGATGCTTATTTTTTTCCTAATATTTAAGTTCATATAATTTGGTGTTTAGAGGTGAAGTTTACATATGTTATTCCCATAGAAACCAAAGTAGAGCTCTGTTGCACTCTTGATTGAGGTTGTAGCTTTTAATTAATTCCTTTAAGGATTATAACCAGGAATGCTATTTCCTCAGCAGGGAAGAACAATTAACCAGTTTATTAATTAGACCCCTGTTTATAGTTACTTATAATTTTGAAATTTGTTTGAAATAAAGTCTTACGCTCTTAATATGAATATTAATTCTTATCGGCAAGGGATACTATTTCTGTGTTTAAGAACTGAGGTGCTGTAAATTTTTTTAGTTTATTCATTTATTTTAAGAGAGAGAGAGAGAGAAAGCGAGTGAGCATGGGGAAGGGGCAGAGAGAGAGAGAATCCCAAGCAGGCCACACAGGGCTTGAGCCCACGAACTACAAGGTCTTGACCTGTGCCGAAAACAAGATTAGGATGTTCAAATGACTGAGCCACCCAGAGGCCCCAGTTCTGTAAATATGTTTTTGCTGGGGAAGAGGATAGCCTTGCATAAAGTAACAAATATTCTTCTTAATGTAATAGAATGTTAAATCATTCTATTAAATGAAATATTAAATGTTCGTGTATTTTGGACATTTTTGTACTTTTATAAAATTTTATAATTTTACATTTATATGTAAAATACATTTATATATTTATACTTTATAACTTTTAATATTTTAGCTATTAAAGCCCCATTTTATTTTATTTATTATTTTTTTAATATGAAATTTATTGTCAAATTAGTTTCCATACTAAAGTCCCATTTTATAAAGCTTTAGTGCTTATTAAACTTACTGCCCTCATTTGGTAACATTAGCCATTTTATTGTTTCCAAATAATTTTACAAGTTCTGTAAGAATTACCAGAGACTTTGCTTAGGGAGAGCAAATTTGGAATGGTTAAGTCCAAATTTAAGAAGTTAATTCAGGAATTCCTGGGTGGCTCAGTTGAGTGTCCGACTCTTGATTTCAGCTCAGGTCATGATCCCAGGGTCATGGGAGCCCTGTGTGTCCTGCTCCACACTGAGTGTGGAGTCTGCTTAAGATTCTCTCTCTCCCTCTGCCCCCTTCCCCGCTCACTCTCTCTCTCTAAAAGAAAAGAAAAGAAAAGAAAAGAAAAGAAAAGAAAAGAAAAGAAAAGAAAAGAAAAGAAAAGAAAAGAAAAGAAAAGGGGCGCCTGGGTGGCTCAGTCAGTTGGACGACTGTCTTCAGCTTTGGTCATGATCTCATGGTCTGTGGGTTTGAGCTCCGTGTTGGGCTCTGTGCTGACAGCTCAGAGCCTAAAGCCTGCTTCAGATTCTGTGTCTCCCTCTCTCTCTTCTCCTCCCCTGCTTGTGTTCTATCAAAAATAAATAAACATTAATAATAATAATAATAATAGAAAAGAAAAAAAATTTTATTTGTTGCACAATAACATACTTGGGATTTCAGGACTTGGAATCAATACCAGTAATTGTTCATAGAGACTTTGTGCTTTAATTGTAGAAATAAACACTAGATTTAAGATATTTAGGTTAGTTAAGAGTGTGGTTGGATAATTATATGTAAAAATTAGAGACCTGGCTAGACTATAGCAGGTTGCTTCTGTTTAACGTATAATTATTTCTTGCTTTTATATATTTTAGGTTGTTGCTCAAATGATGTGGTTGATGGACCATATTTTTAAGTATACAAACTTTGGAATTGTTTCTCTGATTCATGGAGACTTCTTTATAAGACAGGTAAGTAATGAGTATTCTTTTTTAACAGTGATAGCCTGATTAAACTGACAATTCATTATAAACATGGGCATAACAAGACCAATTATAATAGATAGAGCCAGTTACACTATCTTAGGGAGCTCTTCCTCCGAATCTTTGTTCTCTGAAACATTTATTTCAATCTGAATTTGAGTATGCTCAAGCAGTGAAATGGTGACATTGCAAATACTTTAATCTCTATCCTCCTCCTCCTATCTAAACAGTGCAATGCTTAGTAACGATTTATCAAGCACCCGCCACATTCCCAGCTCTTCTGCTTCTTAGCCATGTGAATCAGGCAAGTTATTTAAATTTCCAGTTTCCTCATTTTTCAGATGAGAATAATAGGTACTCCCCTCATTGGGTGGGTGTGGGGGTTAAATTAAGTATACACTCAGAACAGTGCCTGCCCCCTTCGTTGTCATTTTCATCACAATTACTCCTATCGTCATCTGTATTTTCACTATTACTTTTATGTACAAGTCATTGTTCTATGATATAGAAGGTATCTAAATTACCAGTAGGTAGGTAGGGTAGGTAGCTAGGTAGGAAGGTAGGTAGGTAGACAGATAGATAGATAGATAGATAGATAGATAGATAGATAGATAAATAGATATATTTTGAGGACTCGTAGTAGGAAAAGTGAATCCATCAGCTTTTTATGAATACGGAAAATATTTATTTATTTATGTTTTTGAATCCAGAAAAACTGTAGAGTAGAAGATGATATTTGGCACAAATGTAAAGAATGAATATGGGTTTGTTAGAGAAAGGTAGATTGAGAGTGGGTCTGAAGCATTAGGGATAGTTCCCTGTATGAGAAAGAATCCTACCTTCTTATCCAGTCAGCACTACATGATAGTATCTCCCTTTATGCTAAGGATCACACGCTTTATTTTCTCAAAAACTGAAATACGATATGCAGGAGTTTTTATGTATGGTAATGCTTCACTGTTCTGGTATTTATATATTTAGCAGCTTCAGCCTTGCACATAATAATTACTTAATGAATAACTGATGAATCTGATTAAGCCTCATATGAGAACCACAAATTCTGGAAACCTTCTGGAAACCACAAAGCTGGAAGTATGTAGAAAAACTTCTAAGCTCTGTGAATGTAGGTGTGAGAAAACACATATACTTTACTCCAGACAATTTTATGTACAGAACATTTTTGTTTTTCATATGCTGTGCAATTATCTGGTTTCTTTTGGAAACACTCTTGGTGCTTCTGAGCAGAGAGATGAATAAAAGCACACGCTGGAGCCTTTCTGCAATTTCCCCTCCTACCTCTGTCTTCCTCACTCTTCACCCATCAGCCACACTGGCCTTGGAACTGTTCTTTGAACATGCAGAGCTCCTTCCCATCTCAGGGCCTTTGTCCTGTTTGCTCTTGTCACCTAGAAGACTCTGCCTCTCCTCTCCACTTGACTGGGACCCTCACATCTCTAGCTCCTTGCTCCAGTTTCGCCTCCTTGGGGCTGCTGACCCTGACCTTGTCGACCTTCTCTATCCTCTTACTCTTTTTATTCCTAACACATCACCAACTGAGTTTACACTTTGTAGTTCTCTGTCGTTTCCATTTGAGTCAGTTCCGTGAGGGTCTCTCATTACCTCTCTATCTCCAGTGTATGGGACAGTACAGTGCCTGCTGAGCAGTAGGGGCTCTGTAAATAGTCACTGATCTGATGAATGAGTGAACTCTCAGGAGCAAGTAGAGCAGTGTTTTTCTTTTGGAGTGCTAACGTAATATAAGCGCTAATCACTTGATTTTACCACTGTGGTCAGAAGGGGAGGGAAGGAGGGGGGACATCACTATACTTTAGAAACTGTTGTTTCTATTTAATTTTATGGCATCTTAATTTCCAATGTGTATCTACTTATTCTATATGTATCTGCCTTCATAGGGAAAATCACATCGTGACCAGCAGCTTCTTCTTCTCAAAAAGCACCTAGAAAATAACTATAGGAGCAGAGATCGAAAATGGATTGTTTTGTTTCCAGAAGGGGGCTTCCTCAGGAAGAGGCGAGAAACAAGTCAAGCATTTGCCAAGAAAAATAACTTGCCATTTCTTACACATGTCACTCTGCCAAGGATCGGGGCAACAAACATTATTTTGAGTGCACTTGTAGCACGACAGGAAAATGGAAGTCCATCAGAAGGAGATGCTAAAGAATTAGGTATGATGGTTTTTAGCATTTTTTTTCTTTTGTTGGAACTCAGGGATTATCTGGAGTTCCAGAAGATAACATTATTGTTCTTTTTTATAATTTTTATCAAATAGAAATAATACTCAAGGAGAAGATGAAAATTTAATGTTTTAATGTTTCTATTTACAGAGTTCATGCTTATAATCATTTATTCACATAACCCAGAAATGCATAAAGTCAAAGGTGTCTTTCCTTACACTGCTTACCCATGCTCCTAGTCATTCCCGCTTCTGCAGTAAACATTCATATAAATATCTTCCACATATTTGTGGAAGTCTGTAGTATAGATTCCTAGAATGGAATTGCTAGGGCAAAGGTACAGGAATAGAAATGACTGATTTGAAAACCTAATGATAGATACGCAAATGGAAATAGTAATAATGTATATTTCGTTCATTTATCAAATGTAGAAAGTTTTGAGGGTTTGTTTTTAAGAGTATGAACTTAATGCAGTTTCACAATGTTTATGAAGAACTTTCAAATGACTCCCATCATTCCACTACAAATAATACTTATCAAAAGGAAATAATCTGAAATACCGGCAAAAGGGTTTATCCCAGCATTATTTTTATATATTTATTTTTAATTTTTAATTTTTTCTCAGCATTATTTTTAATAGCAAAAAATTGGACATAGAGGGGAGAACAGAGAAGTAACATCAAATATCCATCCAACACAATATAACCACACGGCCATTACAAATGATGTATACAGAGGGGTTTTATGGCTTTGGAAAAGGCTCATGCTGTATCATGTTAATGGAGTGCGAGGGACATACAACTCTAGTGAAACTGTTATGAGCTCAAATGTGTCAAATGTAGGAGATGAGCTCAAGGAGAGATTCCAGATGTTATCAGTGATTGCTTCTCAGAGCTATAACTTTATGGATGATTTCCCCCCATTTCTTAATACTTCTCTGAAATTAAAAAAAAAAATTAAGGTTTATTTATTTTTGAGAGAGAGACAGAGAGAGCAGGGGAGGGGCAGAGAGAGAGTGGGACAGAGGATCTGAAGCTGGTTCCGTGCTGATGGTGGAGAGTCCAACTCAGGAACCCTGAGATCATGATCTGAGCCGAAGTCTGACGCTCACCCGACTGAGCCACCCAGGCACCCCCTGAATTTTTTTTATAATGAGTATGTATTACTTTTATGGCCAGGAAAATGCAAACCACACTCAAAGATGCAACTGTCTTGGAGATAGCCTGGTGCATTGTGAAGGTTTGCAGAAGGTATTTGTGCCAGTAACACGAAGACTGTTTTGAACAAGTTTATCTGAGATACTGTGAGATTTGGTGACAAATGATAAATTAAAAAACTGAAAGAAACTCACCAGGCCTGTTTCCTCAGTAGTGTTTTACTATTTAAAAAATATATTCTTCAGATAAAATAAAAATAGAAATGATTGACCCTCAGAAATATGTGTTTTTAAATGAGGGTTAGGACCAGACATAGAGATAATGCCTGTAAGATTGCACTGAGTTTTCCATTCATGTGTTTTTTTAAGCAGCTGCTTGGCAGTCAGCTCTCTTAATCTTTCATCATCTATTAAAAAGACAAATTGAAATAATCTTTTAATAGAAAAGGAAAGTTCAGAATAGCTTCAGACAGCCACTGTGGCAATGTCAGCCAAGCCAAGGCTTGAAGGCAAAGGTCTTCCAAATAGAATTAGTTGCACTAATAAAGACTGCTGTTTTGCAATAGTTTTCTCCAGTCAATAATACCCTGTGGTGTCTAGATCTCAAAGGTAGGGGCAATTGTCATATTGATCACACAATAGTGAAGACATTTTTTTTTTCTTTTGGAGAGAAACAATTTCTTTTTATAACCAAAGCAAAGTAGTTTATAATTTATCTTACCTTAGTTAAAATTTTTATTCTAGATGTTTAGGAAAAATAAGAAATTCTAGAAAGTTATATACCCTAAAACTAGTTTTACTTGTATTTTACCATTTTCTTCTCTATGTTTTGGTATTTTGTGTCTTATTTTCTTTAGTATTCATATTCACTGTTTAGTGTTCCATATAAACACAAAACAGGCCTTTGTATCTGTTTTAATATGTGATCCATACACATATCAAAATTAAGTTGTGTCTGATTAAGGGTTAGTATTTTTTTGTTTATTGTGTGATTTAGTATATATTAAACTGAACTCTGATGATTTTCCCAACCATTTTGTTATAAAACTTTTTAAGCATCCATAAAAGCTGAATGTTGTAGTTAATATCCACTAGCTGAGTGCTTGCTTCGGCAGCACATATACCACTAGCTGGCCAAATAGATTCTATAATTAACATTTTGCTATATTTACTTTATCCTGTCTTTTTCTACCTTTCTATCCATCCATTAGTCCATCTTTTTTTTTTTAATGCACTCAAAGTAAGTTACAGACATCAGTATATACTTTACTCCTAATCATTTCAGCATGTACATCATTGGTAACTTGTTAAAATGTGTTTCCTTACATAAATACTCTGTTCCTTTACCAAAAGGTTACTTAAACATTATTATTATTTTACCTAATTTTTGTTTAAACCCTTTTTTTGATAGTTTATTTTTTGAAAAAGAGGGAGGGAGAGCATGAGCACAGAAGGGGCAGAAAAGAGAGGGAGAGAGAGAATCCCAATCAGGCCCCATGCTCAGAGTGGAGCCCAACGTGGGCCTTGATCTCATGACCCTGAGATTATAACCTGACCTGAAATCAAGAATTGGATTCTCAACCAACGGAGCCACCCAGGCACCCTTTCTTTTCTTTCTTTTCTTTTTTTTAAACCTATTTTTATGGGAATTTTTCCCCTTCAGAATATTATCAAAAATTTTTTTTTAACTCAAAGGTCAGCTTTTAGCTATTTGATATACACAAGTAAAATATCGTTAATTCTTACTGCACATTTAGTCTTATGTTTAAGTTTTATTTTTTTAGAGATCTCTTAAATACTTCAAACAAAGGACAGACTATCACACAAGTCTGGCTATCTGTACTCTCTGGGAAGATTCATCTCTCAATTCTTGCTCTAACTCCATGCTGGGAATAAAAGCAGCATGCAGAGGACCAAAGTGAACAGAACTTTCTTACTGCCTCTCACAATAGCAGTTACCTGTTGTACCTACCAAAGGGTGGACAGCTTTATTGCTTTATTTGTATAGAACTCCTGCTAAAATGGGAGGAGTTTGTGTTAAATAAAAACAGCAACTGACAATCGTGTGACACTAAAATGCTTAATTTGGGACTTTATTCCAGTATTTATTAATTTTTTTTTTACCTTTTTTTTTTTTTTTACTTTTGTGTGTGATACCTTAGCTTCTGACTTTTTGATAGGCCAGTTCTTATGACTGATAAAATATAAATTAGACTTTGATAGTAAGTAATTGCATTGAATGCTTGAATGGTGCATGTCCAATAAATAATAGTGCTCTGTTATTTGTTAATTTGTTTGAGATTCAGCCATTTTATAATATATTAGGAAATGCTTGGTTTCATCCTAAATGAAGATCATACACTAAATGATACATCCTTATATCATATAAAACAGTAACAACCAAAGTTCATCTGTTTTCTTAAAGCAAAAGATACATCAATATGCTTTATTTATACTATATTATTTGCTGTAAATAATGTAAAAATTGATCCAATTTTAAGTGGTTTTTTTTTTTTTTTTTTTTTTTTTTGCTTTGTCCTCAGAGAGCAAGTCAAAAGGCCTCCAGTGGATAATAGATACAACTATAGCTTATCCCAAAGCTGAACCCATAGATATTCAAACCTGGATCCTTGGATACAGGAAACCAACAATCACACATGTACATTACAGGTAAGAGTTTTGTGTTAGTACTCAGCATATATCCAACTTAAAGTATTATCTCAAGCAGTGTTTTAAAATTAAATTTTTAATCAATAGTGAAAATAGTTGGCTCAAAATCATTCTTATGCTGAATTTTTAATATGAAAATATCATTTGAAGTAGTTATTTTCACTGAGTGATAAAAGTCTCTCAAAATGGTATTCTAGAGGCACTATGATTACTTGATGGCCTGACAGTCTGAGCAAGGCTGATTAAGGGCAAACATCAAACATAAATATATACTCATTTGGGCAAAGTAGATTTGTATGAATAGAAATGAAATTTGTTTTTAAGTCATTAAATCACATAAGATTTTCCAAATGATTAAATTGAGAATTTAGCTGAAACTTATACTTTAAAATTTTTAGTATTTTAATATTTAACATTTTAACATGTTCATTTGCATAAACAACAGCAAACACATTTATTGAATATTGCAGCTTCTTGAGATTTTTAAAAGTAGATTGCTTTTTAAAAAAGAGTATCATGTAAATGTGTGTAGGTATTTATATCAAAGCATGATGCTGATGAGGCTTGGATAGATTTGACCGCTTTATAAGCCATTTATCTTTACTGTATTTCCTGGCCAAAGATCTCACTCAACCCATGGCAGCTAAGTTACAAACTGAGCAGTTGGTCCACTGAAAGATCACAATTGCCACAAAAGCCCTCAATTCAAGCGGAAAACTACTCAAATTACATACTCACTGCAAGTAGATAGGTACATGTTTTCATATATATAAACCATCATAGTTTTACACATAGAAGTACAAATTTGGAATAATTTGAAACTAAAATTTTAAAACTTAAAATTAAATGTTACAATTTGCGTTTTTGGTGTGTAAGAGAGGACTATGAAATTACAGTTGAGTCCACTGTGTGACTTACGTTGCCAAATTATGAAGTTCATGTGTAAGATAAGAAGTAATTCTTGAGAACTGTACTGACTACATTTCACATGTGTTGTCCATTTTACTTACGGAGCACTTACTATATATAAGGCAGTGTGCCAGGCCCTGAAAGAATTTCTCCAGGAACGGTTTTATTTTCATATAGGAGAGGCTTATCTAGCCTTCAGTAAACTTTTAAATTGTAATCTATAAATGAAGCTCAATTCTGATGCCCAAGCAAAAATACATGACTGTTGGGTGTATGTTCTGGACATGTGTAGATTGTATTTGAGTCAGATATATGTAGATCTTCCTAGCACATCATACCCAAAAGGAACTGAGACAAGGAAGAAAACATTAATTACAGAGGCATTCTATTATAGTTCACCCTGCTTTCTTTTTTAACCAATAAGTAGAAAACAATTTTATTTTATGGATTAAAAAATGAATGGAATAATAAGGGATCTTAGAAATTCAAGAAATGTCAATTTTTAGCAAAATTATTTTACCAGGAGTAAGTGCAAGGTCCTTAAATTCACTTGAAGCAGGAGTTCTTAACTGTGGGTCTCATGGATGAACCTGAGAATTTTTCTTTTTTGCCTTCAAAATCAAATGTTGTTTTAATTTTTTGTATTTATTTATTTTGAGAGAGAGAGACAGTTAGATCAAGTGAGGGGGAGGGGCAGAGAGAGGGGGAGAGAGAGAATTCCAAGCAGGCTCCACACTGTCAGCACAGAGCCTGACGCAGGGCTCAAACTCGAACTGTGAGTTCATGACCTAAGCTGAAACCAAAATTCGGACACCCAACCGATTGAGTCACCCAGGCGCCCTAGATGTTGTTTTAATTAAAAAAAATTTTTTTGAGTATACTTGACAGACATACAGTGTTACATTAGCTTCTGGTATATACCATGGTGATCCAGTTTCTCTCTACATTATCCTCACCACAAGTGCAGCTACCATCTGACCTCAGAGAATTTTGAATTTTTCAACTCCTTCTCTATACAAAATGTTCTAGATGTATGCAGTTTTCTGCAGAGAAGCTTCACAGATTTCAATCTAGTCTCAATATAGATTAAGGGTTTAAAAAAAGATTAATGACCCCTGATTTAGAGATCAAAACCAAATAGTAAATAGAAGAGGTGGGATGGTTAGTTTGATACAGAAAAATACTTCTGTTGATAAAAGTGAAGCTTCTCAGAAGTATATTTGACTATAGAAATTTTATTACCGACATAGAAATAATAAAGAAAATTCTAAAATATTAGATTAGCAGAGATGAAATCATGATACAGAACCATATCCTGAAATAGTAATTACAATACACATCATGCCCAGTTATTTATTTATACACACACACACACACACACACACACACACACACACATACACACACACACCCTAGGAGTCTCGTGACAGGTAAAGAGATACACTGTTGGGTTTTTTTTTTTTTTAATGTTTATTTATATTTGAGAGAGAGAGAGAGACAGTATGCGAGCTGGGGAGGGGCAGAGAGAAATGGAGACAAAATCTGGAGCAGGCTTTGAGCTATCCGCACGTGACCACACTGTCAGCACAGAGCCAGACATGGGGCTAAAACTCACGAACTGTGAGATCATGACCTGAGCCAAAGTCAGACGCTTAACCAACCGAGCCACCCAGACACCCTGAGAGATACACTGTTCTTTACAGAAATTTAATAAAAAAAATTTATTGTCTAACCAGTGTTAGGAAAAGGGAAGGACTTAAGTTCAGATGGGAAAGAGAGGGGAAGTGAAAGGGGCAAGAAAGAGTGAGGTGTCTTGGCATCAGGATAGTTTTGAGATTTGCAAGAAGCTTGTGAGAATGGATGTGGGCCATGTCTGTGGCAACTGCCAGGGACAAATCTCTATCACCCACGGGTTGACTAGGTCTCCGCCTGTATTGTTCGAGGCCATCTGGACACCCTGGGAGATAGGGAAAGAAAGATTGGTTTTTTGTTTTGGTTGGGGTTTTGGGGGGGAGTTGTCCCCCCCGCCTCCAGTTTTCTCAATTCTAAAATAAACTGTTTATTGTTTATCATGGAGTTTTCCTGGCGGGAATAACACCATAGAAATTAAAATAAATTTAAACAAACATGGTACTCCTTACTCATTTTTTTTTCCTGTTCTCAGAAAGATTGGTTTTTGTTCCAACACTCCAGTTGTTTGGTTATATTTTAAAAGTTTTAAACAAGGATGAGATGTTTCCAGTTAGAATAAGAGACTTAAAATGCGACATTGGAAATCACGTATATACAAATGTGAATAATGTAAATAACTGAGGTTAAATCTTTCTCTTTTACTGTGGGGTGGTTGGCAAGAAAAACTAAACAGCGCTGACTACTTAAAGCAGGGAACAGGTGCCTTGAGAGATGGAAAAGGTGCTCAGGAAACTGTATAGGCAGATTTTAAAATTATTAGTGAATGTACTTTTTCCCTGAAATTTAGCATAATTTTTCCAGAACTTTTCTATTAAGCCATATGTACAAGCCAATTTTGTTTCGTATCATTTAGAAAGTATTTATTTTCTTCCCAGCTCCAGCTGACTTTTTCTTTTAATAAAGCACCACATCAGTCTTAGAGAATTTAATTGAAATGATTACTTGAGATTATGGTGTAGCTGGGCAAGTTGGTACCGTTGCTAGTTTTTTTCAGTGTGATCTAGGGTATACATGTGAGAGTCAAAAATAATTATTCCATTCTGCTCAGCATTTATCAGATGCCACTTAGAGTATTGAGTGTATTTTAATTGCTCTATTTTAAAAGAAATAATACGGCTGGTAGAAAGTTATGAAAATACCTAATACTGTATATATAAATCCTACAACACGACTACCACTTAAAAGACCATTTTAGATCAAATCAAAGCAAATTTGGAGTTGGTAATAATTAAATGAAACATAATTCCAAGAGAAACTACCAGTGGAAAATATAAATAGGTTAAGGAAAACTTTAACCATCAGTAACCACTAAGTCTGTAATAAGTTTCTGTATTTATGAAGTACTTTTACCACATTTTAGGTATATTTCATGGAGGACAGCAACTGTCCTTTCCCGTGTGATACATCTGTGCCTCTGGGTGACTGGGGTAGTCTTAGAACACTGTAACATTCCTGACCATCAGAATTTACTTGTCATCATTGATTGTCATCACTTATTTAACATTAATCAGTAGTTGGGCCACTTTTTATTTCTTTGATACATTTCTTTTCTTGGAAATTATTTTCAAGGCTGCCAGGTAAATTCTGCTGCCTCTTCTATACCTCATTGGAATATACAGGTGTAGGGAGATTTCTGAGCAAAAAAAGGCATTTTGGGGGTCGCATGGCTGGTTCAGTCAGAGGGGCACTTGACTCCATCTCAGGGTCATGAGTTTGAGCCCCACCTTGATTTAGAGATTACTTAAGTAAATAAAACTTTTTTTTTAACATTTATTTATTTTTGACACAGAGAGAGACAGAGCATGAGCAGGGGAGGGGCAGAGAGAGAGGGAGACACAGAATCTGAAACAGGATCCAGGCTCTGGGCGGTCAGCACAGAGCCCGACGCGGGGCTTGAACTCACTGACTGCGAGATCATGACCTGAGCCGAAGTCGGCCGCTTAACCGACTGAGCCACCCAGGCACCCCAAAACTTTTTTTAAAAAAAGGCATTTTCTCCTTCAGAGTAATTCCAGTCATAATGTATTAGTAAAACCAAATACTTAGAAAACATTTAGTCTTTATTTAAATAAGAAAAGACTATCTAGATTACCAGAATGTACGGCAGAACATTCTTCTAGGTTTTAAGTTTCTGTATTGATGCTTAGGAAAAAGCATAAGAGTGCAATAGCTTATTTTAAATGTTCTGAAATAAACTATTTTTTTCCCAAGAGCAGTTTTCTACATTGTGCATTCACTTCTTCTTGGGTTTATATGTAAACTTTTAGGATTTCTGGAAGAGACAAACCCTAAACATGTATGTTACTATATGTTATAAAATACTTTCCTAAAATACCACATAAATGAGAAAGTAAAAATTTGTGACATGGTTATATGTTAGATCCCATCTTACAAATAGTGTTGTTATCTGTCAAAAGCCAAACTTTTAAGGCAAATGTTTGGAGCTAATTCCTTAGAAAATTTGCAGTAAGTGGTAACTAATTACCCAGACCATTTTGCTAATTAAACCCAATGCACACGTAGCTCCTCAGGCAAACCATCGTAGGACCTTACTGGCTAGAGGTTGCCCCAGCTTCAGTGACTGCATTGTTTAAGCACCAAATGATATACTGATTAAAAAGTTTTTTAAAAACCATAAAGCACCTTACAAATGCAAAGTGCCATTATTAAGGTATATAATGTGTATGGATTATTGTCAAATCCAGTGTTAGTAAATTAGTGTTCCTTTCCCATCTAAGCCACTTATTATTTTAAGAGAAAAGAGGTCCTTTCTTATTCCTTACTTTCCAATATTATGTATTATTTAACCAGGGGAATATTTTTTATTAGTATGCATACAACCACATTATTGATCATTTTCAAAAGTAATGCTTGTTTTGGGGCGCCTGGGTGGCGCAGTCGGTTAAGCGTCCGACTTCAGCCAGGTCACGATCTCGCGGTCCGTGAGTTCGAGCCCCGCGTCGGGCTCTGGGCTGATGGCTCAGAGCCTGGAGCCTGTTTCCGATTCTGTGTCTCCCTCTCTCTCTGCCCCTCCCCCGTTCATGCTCTGTCTCTCTCTGTCCCAAAAATAAATAAACGTTGAAAAAAAAAATAAATAAAAAATAAAAAATTAAAAAAAAGTAATGCTTGTTTTAAAAAAGGAACTAAGGCTTAATTATGAGAAACATTTGAGGGAACATTTTTTCCTCCCACTTTCCCTTTTATGTTATTACTGTCACACTGGAAGACAGCTTATTCCTATTAAAGAAGTAATTGGCACAGTGTGCTGCCGTTAAGAACTTAATAGGAAAATTAAACATGATTAGATTTTAACTACAGGGATAGAATGTTTATAAGGATAAAAGCAAAAGTAATCTATATCCTTAACATAAATGTCTTCACTCCAAAAATAAGACATTGAGTTAGAGAAAATGATCCTCTTGTGCAGAAGTAGTTTATATTTTTATTTTAAAAATTTTTAAAGGTGTTGCTTTCACGTCTTATTTGATTGGAATTTTGGTTACTTTGGAGAAGACATCCATTTAAGGACTTTGAGCAGGAACTTACTTTCGGTTTTGGAGGGAGGGAATTCATTCAGAAAATGATTATTTGACTAATTAATATTTTTTAAGAAAATATGTTCACTAGGGGTGCCTGGCTGGGTCAGTCAGTAGAGCCTGCAACTCTTGATCTCAGGGTTGTGAGTTCGAGCTCCACACTGTGTGTAAAGATTACTTAAAAACAAAACCTTGCCATTATTTCCCTTTCCAGTTCCATACCCCTTCTTTCCCACTATCGAAGCCACTACCGTAATTTGTGTGTAACCTTCCTGTCCTAATGTTATTACACAGAGACATTTATAACATATAATGTTCTGTATGTTATTAAAAATGTATACGGTCATATGTAGTTTATCATTTTACAACATGTATTTTTTCCACTCTGTATTATTTCCTAGATCTTTTTGTTTTTACACTTATGGTTCCCTTTCATTTATTTGAACTGTTAACATGCTATTCTGTTCCCATGATATGATTGTCACACGTCATCTATTCATTCTCCTACTGTTGGATACTTGCTTCTTCAGTATTTTTGCTACTATAATAAACAATGTTGAATGAACATTTTTATACCTCTTTCACTAAGCATGTACTTGTGAGAGTTAAAGTAGGGCGTGTCTCCGCCCAGCGGTAGAAGTGCCAGATCATAGGGTATGCACATTTTTACCTTTATTGGGTAGAGCCAAATAGCTCTCAAAGTGGTGACATCAGATTACAATCTCATTAGCAGTATAGAGATCACCTCTTCCGGTATATATGTCAAAGTCATCACCTTTAACTTTTTCAAATGTGATACACTTGAAATGTTATATATTATTTAGCCCTCAGGTTTCATACGTATGAGGTAGGTGTTATAATCCTGCAATCTGATAGTACGATCCACTGCCATGAAACAAAGATTAGGGTGAAGCTAGCATCTTTATCTAAGCATTCAATCGCTGTTAGAAATCTTACTGGTTTGCTCATGGCTGTCTGTCTTTCACATCTAGAACTGAACCCCCGTGAGAGCAGATACTTCATCTGTCTTGTTTCACAATTCCCAGAGCAATGCTGGCATACAGTGGAAATGCAATACTTATGAATGTACGAAGGCTAAAGTTTATGCTGTCTAGACATGCACTGTCCAGTTATAGCAGCCACTAGCCACATGTGACTGTTGAGCCCCTAAAATGTGGCTAGTCTGATTTGAGGTGTTTTTTAAGTGTAAAATACACACTGAATTTCAACAACTAGGAGGAAAAAGGAATCTGAAATATCTCATTAATGATTTTTGTTGATGACATGTTGAAATGATAATATTTTAGATTGGGAGGGTTAAAGGAGTACATTTCTCTAATGCTGTTAGATGCCTTCTGTTATGTACTTTGTAAAACATTACAATTATTTTCAGAAATAAAAGTTTGCAACTATGGGAAATATTTCACAGAGGGAAGATGCTGTTCCAGCATGCTCCCATAAAATTCCCTTTTTATATTTCCCTTTAATATTTGTTTTTATGTATGTTTTTAATGTAGCTGTGGCTGTAATAGGCATAAAAGTTATTTGTATGCTACTTTTTCCCATAGAGCATTTTAATGAACATTGTACCCATACTTCCTATGTACTAGGTGTTAAGATTATAAATTTTGTAAGTATTTTAAAATATTGTTATAAAGTCTTTACATTTTTAGTGCCTTTCCAAAATCCTACATAGTATATACATTTAATGACCCATTTCCCTATTAGTCATAGACTTGTCAGATTTTATTCTTGACTTTTAATAATGCCATGTTGAATATATTAGTACTTACATATAGCTCCCTCCACCCCATGTTTTAGATTCCTTTTATAGTAGATATTTTTAACCTGTTATTTCTGATGTTAGCTTGGAGAGTATTATTAAAGTTACATCTGAATGGGGAAAGTGATTGTCAGAGAGATGAGGGAAAAGTGTATGAGAAAAATTACCGACATATAAAAACAGTATATTATTTTGGTAGTTTTATGCATAAACCTAATATATTTGTGATTTTGGTTTTCCTTTCTGTTTTTTCCCTTACTTCCTAAAACAACAAAATTTAAAAATCACAAGTTTTTATAAGTTTTAGAGGCTATAATTTCAGAAGTAGTTTTTCTCTCTAAAACTTTTCTTATGGAAAATATCAAACCTATAAATTCAGCCCAGGTACCTATCCTACTCTTATGGGGAATGTTGTTTTCCCTATGCTATTTCCCAGAACCCGCTGGAATATTTTGAAGCAAGTCTCAAATATCCTATCATTTCATTTGTAAATATTTCATTATATATTCTCTAAAATATAAGAGTTCTTTTGTAAAAAAACATTACATAGTATCATACCTAAAAGTGTTAATAACAGTTCCTTAATACCATCAGATATCTAGACAATTGTCAATTTTTCTGAATTATCTCATAAGTGATTTTATTTATTTATTTATTTATTTATTTTAACGTTTATTTATTTTTGAGACAGAGAGAGACAGAGCATGAACAGGGGAGGGTCAGAGAGAGAGGGAGACACAGAATCTGAAACAGGCTCTGGGCTCTGAGCTGTCAGCACAGAGCCCGACACGGGGCTCGAACTCACAGACTGTGAGATCATGACCCGAGCTGAAGTCGGATGCTCAACCGACTGAGCCACCCAGGCGCCCCTTATAAGTGATTTTTTAAAAACAGTTTGGATTCAATTAGATTATAATTGGTCAATATATCTCTTATGTTTCTTTTTATTTGCTGATTCCCCCTCTCTTTCTTTTTTCTTGTCCTTGTAGTTTATTTTTGAGGGTACCAGATTATTTGCCCTGCAGGCTGGCTACAATTTTTATTTTGCTGATCGTATCCTGTGTATTTCTCTGTCCCTTCTGTTTCCTGTTAATTGGGGGGTAGGGACTAAAACTTCATCAGATTGAAGTTTGAATTTGCTTGATAAGAAATACTTCATAAATAGTGATACTTACTTCCATCAGGATGCATAAAATGTCTGGTTGTCAGAAATGACTTTTGAATGCTTTTATTAGCTAAAAAACTTCAAAACAAATATATCCAATGCTTTCAGGAAAAAATGATACTTCCTCATTCCATCCCTTTAACCCCGTGATGTTAGGAACTTCATTTTAGAATTGGGGCCTCTTCTGGCATGTAACACATAACAAGTATCAATTTTGCCTAAAATACCCTCCTAGTGATCTTATAGGAAGGTTCATAGCCTTATATTATTTCGTGAACCATTAAAAAGGGTTTTTCCCTGTGTCCCAAACTATAAAGGTGTTGGAAATGTTCTAAACTTAATTGAGCAATGAACTATATATCATCCACTGGGATGACTGGTAGTTGTTTTAGTCAGGGTTTCTTCAGGGAAATAGAACCAAGAGGATATACAGAGTGATCTGTAAGATGAGGTTCAATTTCGGAATTGGCTTTCATGATTGTGGAGGCAGAGCAGTCCCATAATCTGTTGTCTGCAAGCTGAAGAACCACCAACGCAAGTGGAAAATTCTGTCTGAGTCCCGAGGTCTGCGAAAGGGAGGGCAGGAGAGGCTGATGGTGTAAGTACCTATCTGAGTCTGAAAGCCCAAGAAGCAGGACCACTAATGTCTCTAGGTCGGGAAAAGACAGCTAAGCTCAAGCAGAGAGAGCAGACTCACCCTTCTTCCACTTTGTTCTATTCAGACCTTCAACGGATTGTGTGATGCCCATCTGCATTGATGGGGGCATCAATCAAATCTTCTTTACTAAATCTACTGATTCAAATGTTAATCTCCTCTAGACACACCCAGAAATCATGTTTACCAGCTATCTGGGCATTCCTTATCCTGGTCAAGTTGACATGTAAAGTTAACCATCACAAAAGTCTACATAGAAAACCCAAGAGACTGAGTTGACCGTCTATTTATAGAGTTCAGTAATCTTCATATAAAATCACTACAGAAAAATCATTGGTATCCCTTATCTTGGCAATAAATAGGAAATACAATTTTTTAAAAACATACTCTTCCCAGAGGCAAAACTATAAAGTACCTAGCAATAAAACTTAACAAAAAAATATATAATGTTTATTTTTCATGAAGAAAAAATATAAAACTTCATTGAAGAACATAAAAGACCTGAATAAATGGAAAGAGAGACTGTGCTCATAGAGGGGAAGACTCAAAATTACAAAGATGTCAGTTCTCCCAAATCAATCAATAAATTTAACATAATTACAGTTACAAGAGGGTTTTTCTGGAAACTTGACAAGATTGTTCTAAAGTTCATTTGAGAGAGCAGAGATAACGGAGCATAGCTAAGGTAGTTCGAAGACGAAAGAAACAGAGGAATACTTCCTACCAGATGTCAGGGTTTAATGTAATTATGAGGGCAGGGCCAGATCAATGGAAAGATTTAAAAATCCAGACTTATTTTGGAACTTCTATATGATTTAGTAAGTATCACTTATCAGAGGAACATGAACAGACTATTCAACAAATGAAGTGGTTTGAGACCATTGGTTTTATATCACATATAATGACCTACCATAGAGTTGCTATTCAACTGTGGACAGACAACGCCTCTGGTGGGGAGGGATCGTTCTTCTCATTATAGTATTTGAAGTGTTTTTTTACAATGTGAATGTATTAATTCTTCAATTTAAAACCTAATCAAAAAAAGAAATTGCCTGTAGAATTTAGGATTTTGGTCTAACAGTCCTTTGCATAATTTCAACAAACGCATTTTCATCAGGTAGTTATAAGTATTTAATAAGTTCACATGTAAAATAAATATCATTTGGGGCACTTGGGTGGCTCAGTCAGTTAAGCATCTGACTTCGGCTCAGGTCATGATCTCACAGTTTGTGAGTTTGAGCCCTGCTTTGGCTTTTGTGTCTCTTTTTCTGTGTTTCCCCCACTCACACTCTGTCTCTCCCTCTCTCTCTCAAAAATAAATAAACATTTAAATAAGTTAAAACATATATATATATAAGTTAATAGATGCTAAATAGATTTTACCCCTTTAAATCCGGCATATTGAAATACTCAAATTGTATAGTCTAGATTTTCATATTCTAGTGCTTTATCCGTAATTTAAAAGTGAACTTTAAGAGGCTTAAATTTCTATAATATATTTTTGGTGTAAAAGTTGGAAGAAAGTAGGATAAAATTAATATGGTGAAAATCAGTCATTTAACATAATGGGGACTAAATTCCAGGTCACCTTTTCCCAGTAACTGTAAGTCTAAAGTAGTTCACGCCTAAGTGGTGCACACTTAGGTACTAATGATGCACCCTTAGAGGTTTACCACCCTCTGCCCCAGCCCCCAAATTACCCATCTGGGAGTGAGGTGATAAGAGTGCCTCTTGAGCTAAAATTAGGCTTTCTTTTTTCCTAGCATTAGGAAATAGTGTCTTGTCTTTAGTTTTTCTTTTCTTTTTTTTTTTTTTTTTAACATTTTTTCTTAATGTTTATTTATATTTGACAGAGAGACAGAGTGCGATCTGGGGAGGGGCAGAAAGAGGGGGAGACAGAATCTGAAGCAGGCTCTAGGCTTCAGGCTCCACAGAGCCTGACGCGGGGCTCCAACTCACAAACTGTGAGATCATAACCTGAGATGAAGTCAGACGCTTAACCAACTGAGCCACCCAGGCACCCCTGTCTCTACTTTTTTTTTATGCTAGGGTTTTCTCTATCCTTGCTTAGAATTATTGTTCATTTCACCCCTACTTCTGCTGTGTCTAATAATTCTCTTCTTCTTCCTGTCTGCTTTTTTTCTCACCTCTTGTTTTCTGTTGCTTTGTCTCTGTATCCTAGCCTCTCCCTGGAAAAGCACGGACATTTTTGTCTTCAGTCACTGTTCAGAACTTATAGTTGGAAAATGGAAAGTTACACATTAAATTCAATCTTCAAGTTTTTAGTTCTGCTTGGCTGTTTTTATTAATGTTCACCACCCACAAGTTCATTCTTTTCTGTACCCACAGGTTTCCCCTCCCCCCTTTCCTTTAAGAAAAGAAAACAGTTTGGCAGCGTTTAGGATGCCGGAGGCATTGGTCTTAATTGAATTTTGACTGAATTGTGGGTTGAATTCTGTATTTCTGTAATGAAGTTGAAATTTGAAAGAGGTGAACCATCATTTCAAGTGAGATAAAATCTTCATCCTCTACTTAGAAGATAGACTTAATTTCTTCGCAAATACTTATAAAAAGTTATACACGGAAGAAATTTTGTACTGTTGACATAGTCGAGATAAAAAACCAAAACCTATAAATCTAATTTACTAAGTTATTTTCAGTACGTGAATCTGGACATAATGTGATTTGGAGAACTAGGATGAGCTTTGGAAATGAAGAGCCCTCTCCCCACCTCCCTAGCCCGGTGGAGTTCGCCCTCTCCTTGTCACTTTTTGGTCTCTTCAGGATCAAGCACAGTGACTGCCACTGGTATTCAGAAACTATTTTTGTTTTCTAACAGTTAATTTAGTGTTGTTAGAAATATTATATTCCCCAAATAAAAAAAATTCTTAGCATTTAATTTTTGATTGAATAATGGTTAAGCATAACTCTCACTGAAGATCACTATCTTTTAGTTACTTGAAGTCAGTTGAATCTGAGAAGTGGCAGGGCTAGCTAGGTCTTTTTGTCTAACCACTCATTTAATGCAGGATCACACACACACACACACACACACACACACACACACACACACACAGTGACAAGTTGCTTAAATATAGACTTCTCCAGGATCCTGTTTTTAGCCCTCTTTTGTCTGTGGAGGTTGAGTTCATAGTAGAGTAAATAGAAACAGCCCCTCTAGAGTCTTACTGCTAGTTCTCAGCCCTTCTACCAAGTTCCAGACCCTCATTTCACTCTCCCTACTGGGATAACAAGTTGTTGTTTCTGCAAGCCTGGTATTTCTAACACTGAACTCACTTTCCTTCACACAAACTTGTTTCTCCTGGATGTCTAAGTGGGATTTATGCTGATATCATTCTGCCCTCACCCAGAATGAAAATTTCGAATTTCTTTGACCCTTCTAGTTTTTAATTCTGCATCTCAAATTCAGCTACCAATTCCTATGAAGGAAACCTCTGCGATGTTTCTATTTTTTTTTTTTTAATCTAAATACCACAGACTAGTTCAAGCCTCATTACCTTTTACTTGGAGTGTATTTTCTTATTAAATATTCCCTTTATTGATATTGGTTCCATCTTAAGTCTGTTTTACTTATTTTACTGCTATATTCCTCTTCCTACAGCATGATACCTTCTTTTTCCTTTTTCCTTTTTATTTGTGTTTTGTTATAAACATTAGTGGGACAATTGGCATGATTTGGATGAAGTTTGTAGATTTTAGATTAGATAATAATATTGTATCAGTGTTAATCTCCTGATTTTGATCATTCCATTATGGTTATGTAAGAGACTGCCCTTATATTTAGAAAATACACATGGAAGTATTTAGGGGACACTAATTTACTGTCTAAAGTTGAAAACTCATATGTATATGTGTCAGAAAGATATATATAGAGAGAAAGAATGTTAACATAAAGCAAATGTGGGAAATACTGATATTTGGGGAATCTGAATGAAGCATATTTGTGAATTCTTTGTACTATTTTTACAAATTTTTTTGTGAAATTATTTCAAGATTAAAAGTTTTAAAAAGTCGGGGCACCTGGTGGCTCAGTCGGTTAAGCATCCAACTCTTGGTTTCGGCTCAGGTCATGATCTCACGGTTTATGAGATTGAGCCCTGCATTGGGCTCTGTGCTGACAGCGTGGAGCCTGCGTGGGATTCCCTCTCTCTCTCTCTCTCTCTCTCTCTCTCTCTCTCTGCCCCTCCCTCCCCTCTTTATTTCAAAATAAATAAGCTTAAAAAAAAGTTTTAAAAAGTCATTAGAGAGACAGGGAGAATTCTCTGTGCCTTCCCCTCAATTTTTCTGTGAACTTTAAACTGCTCTTAAAAAAAATAGCCTTAACAGTAAATTTTTAAGTTATTAGACTCATGGAAAGTGTAATAGTGTGATTCTCTTAAGCAAATATACCAGTGTCATGTTTTGCTTACTTGATAGTTGAGTTCACTCAACAAGCATTTATTAAGCATCTTACTGTGTCTCAAAAGATACAACGTGAATAAAGATATAAATAAATTTGAGTTCTAAACAATGCCACTTCATTGTTTATACCCTCACGTGGCATGTTGGTTTGCTATAGTTTTGATTATTACAAGGAGCAGGGCTCAAGGAGAAGGGGTCTAACCCTTCTGAATTTTTCCTGACTATGAAAGGAAGCAGTGGCCCATGTGTTATTTGCCTTCTCTCCTTCTACGTAAACGTTAAAGTTACTTGAAATTCTCTCCTATATGACCCTACATTTGCTGACTTAGAGCCTTGGTTTATCCATGTATTAAAGTGGGTACAAGTTTATATCTGAGTTACTGAATTCTGTTTTCAGATAACTGAGGGGTTTTTTTTAACGTTGCTAGTAGATTCAGGGGGAAGCTATAAATATTACATTTTAGCATGTTGAGGGTGAAGGCTTGAGCAGCTTACCTCAGGACAGTGGCTCAAAGCAAAACTTCTGGAACTTGAATGCTGGGAGATACTCTGATATGTTCAATTTGGCAGTTGCCTGTTCTTGTCCATAAATCTGCTTTTGGTGACAAGCAGTTTCTGCATTTCTGAGTTATTCTTATCACACCCGTCCTGGTGGGTGTCACTTAACTACACCCGTGGTACTGATGGCTGTCTACACATGGCACCTCATAGGTTTTATAGTGGTGGATTACTTTCATTTTAAGTCAGTTCAGCAAGCTCGAGTTCCCACAAAGGATTGGGCACTGATTTACGCACCAGGTATGCAACGATGAGGACAGCACAGTCTAATAGAGGCCATAGACACATGAGAAAATACGTAGAACGTAAGCTAATAAGCATAGTTACAAGGGACGGAGTTGGCACTGAGAAGGAATTACTAACTGTGTAGGAGAAGAGGAGGAAGAAGCTGAAGGGGAAGAGGACAAAGGGGAAGAGAGCCAAATCCTTCTCCCATAGTAGGAAGTCAGTGAATAAATTTGAAGTTGGATAATCTAGAAATAGTGGTAGCAGCATGTTTATAAGCAAGATGGAGGTAAATGGCAAAAGAAAATTGAAAAGGGCTGTATCTGAGAAACAGGTATCTCAGTAGGGAAAAAATAGGCCTATTATTTTTCATGTGAACCTTGTAGTACTCTGACTCTTGAAAACTATATGCATATTGTTACTTTGTTAACAACTAAAAAAATTTTTTTTAAATCCTCATTACTTTTTTAGGCCAACTGAAGTGAGGCCATTTCCACGTATCCTGTGCTATAAGTAGACAACACACCCCCTTCCTTTAAAGTCACACAGAAGTTCTTTAAATTCCTTATACAACATTGACCATATTCTGGCAGTAGAGTATTTGTTTACTTTTCCCTCTGCTAGATTATTAGGTTTTTGAAAGCAGGAACTGTGCATCTCAAAATCTTCCTCAGTGTTTATTAGCTCCCTTACTTGGAGTTGGCATAACTGAATCGAGGATTTAGCCATGTTGTTTGTTAGCTAGCTCCCACTTTGGATTCTTGGTACCATGAAAATTCAAATGTTCTAACAAATATATAGAGGTGCCAGCTGCTAAGCATTATTTATATCTTTTTTTGCAAGTGTAATTTATCTAGTGCTCTTAAATCTGATTCAATGGATTTTGGTAGAATACTCTATTTAAGAGCACGTTCTGGGGGCGCTTGGGTGGCTTGGTTGGTTAAGCATTGCACTCTTGGTTTCAGCTCAGGTCATGATCTCACGGGTTTGTGAGTTCGAGCCCCACATTGGGCTCAGCACTGGGCATGGAGCCTGCTTGGGATTCTATTTCTCCCCCTCTGCCCTCTGCCCCAATCGTGTGCTCATTCTTTCCCTCAAAATAAATAAATAAACTTTTTTTTTTAAGAGCACATTCTGGATTACTGATGATTAGAATTTTTGTTTCTTGAAAATTAGGAGCTAGTTTCTAATTTGGATAGCTACTGGTATTGGAAAGATTTATTTCTGTTATTTATTTCTTTATTTATTTCCCACAAGAACTCCTCTTATTTGATTCCAAGAGGACTGGTATTGAGTGCATTTGATACTTTGCCATATTAGGGGATTAGTTGTTTTAATATTTTAATCCCACGGTGATCAAACAGAGTAATAAAAGTAGATTGCTCTTGAGGGAGCATTTGGTCTGCCCTTCTGGCTGTCTCCTCAGGCCTAGAGAATGTCCAAGCTGTTCTAGGCAGATGGTAGGGGAGGTTTTCTGTTAAAACACAGCCCCATTTCCACACTCACCCCCACTTAAAGCAATATATACTTCACCAGCGTCACCAAGTTCTTTCAAGAGTCCAGTTGGTAAATCCAAACTCCTCTGTTTAATTCAGCCATATTTTTAGTCACTTTTCTCCTTATAAGGTGGGGTTTTAAAAATTTTTTTAAATGTTTATTTTTTGAGAGAGAGACAGAAAGGGCACATGAGCGGGGGAAGAGCAGAGACAGGGAGACAGAGGATCCGAAGCAGGCTCCACACTGATAGCAGAGAGCCCGATGTGGAGCTTGAACTCACAAACTGTGAGATCATGACCTGAGCTGAAGTGGGATGCTTAACCAACTGAGCCACCCAGGTGCCCCTAAAGATGTTTTAAATACTATTTCAAGATGTTCTTTAGCCCTATGGCTCTTGGTAAGTTTTCCTTAGGTTGATTAGGCCTGATTTTATATTTACAGAAATAGTATATTTTTATAAGTCAAAAAGTAATGCAAATAATTCCCCAAACCATTTGGCTTCTATTCAGTGTGGTAGAAGTGAGTAGTTTAAAGAGTGTTCCTTATATTGCAAAACTGTGTTAAGATAGTATTAAATTATCTAAAAGTAAAAAGTCAGTAATTTGTAATGCCATTTAGTTAAAAAATAAAACCCAGTTTTTAAATTTAAGTTTTTAATTTTAAAACATTCCTGGAGTTTCTGGATGAAGTTAACCAACTTTCCTAAAATTCCAAATATTCAAGGGTATCTAATTTGGAGGAAACAAATGATTACATTTTCCTGAACGGTTAAATTCACCGTGTGGCCCTGGGCACACCTTCCTTGTACCTGGAACTGTGCTGGCTGGAGTTGTGAGGCTTTCTTCTGCCTGGACTCTGCCCCATACATACATAGCTCAGGGCTCATCCAGAGACTTGAAGTTGTGACTCCCCGCTCTAAATTTTAAGCCTCCCCATGTGGCACTAACTGGGAATTTCCCTCAGGTAAAAAGCTGGAAGAAATGGAAAACACGCCCAGTACCGTTCCTGCCTTGCCCGTGTTGACTCTCCTCCAATATCTGCCTGTCTTTAGTCACTCTCCAGTGCGCTCTACTAATTACTTTTGGTGTTCTGTCCAGAATGTGTAACTGGTACCTGTGAACTCCTCGGCCATTATAAGAGGCAGAACTCATCTCTTGTCTCATTTTAGTGGATATTACAAGTCACAGGGAGAGTTAGAGCTAACTCTCAGATTTTTAAGAGGTGAAAGTATAGATTTTGCTCTTGAGTATGCCCGCGTTCACTTTTTTGGCCTTTTAAGTAGTACCGTGTTGTGCCAAAGTTACTATAAACATTGGCACTGAAGTCAAATGGCAGTACTTAGTAAAAAGATGTTTATCTGTATAATTCAGAATATTTTCATTAAGATTAATATTGAAATGAAAACACAAGAGCTCTGTATACTTAAAGAGAACTCCTAGATGGATCCCCAAGAATATGTCCCCAAATTTGCATATCCCGGTTGTGAAACATTGCTGGCTATCCTCCAAAGCAGAGCCTCTGACTTTTGCTATTCTCCAGTTTAAAAATCTTTCCATGGGGCGCCTGGGTGGCGCAGTCGGTTAAGCGTCCGACTTCAGCCAGGTCACGATCTCGCGGTCCGTGGGTTCGAGCCCCGCGTCAGGCTCTGGGCTGATGGCTGATGGCTCAGAGCCTGGAGCCTGTTTCCGATTCTGTGTCTCCCTCTCTCTCTGCCCCTCCCCCGTTCATGCTCTGTCTCTCTCTGTCCCAAAAATAAATAAACGTTGAAAAAAAAAATTTAAAAAAAAAAAAAAATCTTTCCATGAGAGGCATTCTCATAAATTGCTGGTGGGAATATAAATTGATATAATCTTTATGAAGACAATTTGGCCACATTTTTCAAAATTACTAATACATTTAGCCATGACTTAGCAATTTCATTTTGGAATTTTACGCTGTAGATGCACTTGTACACATAAGAATGGACATTTGCATAATGTTCTTCATTGCCACATTGTTTAGAATAACAAAAGATGATGGGGTGCCTGGGTGGCTCAGTCGGTTAAGGGTGTGAATTTAGCTCAGGTCATGATCTCATGGTTCTGAGTTGAGCCCTGTATGGGGCTCTCTGCTGTTAGATTGGAGCCCTCTGTTTCCCGCTCTACCTGTCTCTCCCCAACTTGTGCTCAGGCACCGGTGTGTGTGTCTCTCTCTCAAAAATAAATAAATGTTAAAAAATAAGAATAACAAAAGATGAGACTCTGTCTATTATTAGGAAATAATTAATGTTTACTGTGTATTAAGAGACTACAGTTAAATTAGAAAATAATTTTAACAACAACAAAATATTTTTAACAGAAATGATAAGGAAAATATAAAAATTTATGGGATATAGCATAATCTGTGTCAAGAGGAAAATTTATAGCCTTAAAAACCTTCTGTTAGAAAAGAAAAAAACATGAAAATCAGCGATTTAAATGTCTATCTCAGAAAGGTAGAAAGAGAAAAGCAAATTAAATACAAAGATAGTGGAAAGCAGGGAATAATAATATAGGAGAATTTCTTGAAATCGAAAACACACAGTAGAAAGAATAACACTAAAAAAAATTTTTTTAAGCACTATAAAATTGACTCCTGGCAAGGCTGATCAAGAAAAAAAGAAGGCCCATATTGCCAATATCAGGAATGAAAAAGTGGACATTACTACAGATTCTATAGTCACTAAAAGGACAAAAAAGGACATTAAGTATAATTCTTCCAGAGCATAGAAAAGGGGATACTTCTGGGCTTGTTTTATGAAACCAATATAACTCTGATATCAAAACCTGAACCAAGGATATTATAAGAAAGGAAAATTTACAGGCAAATTTCTTCCATGATTATAAATCCAAGACTAACCCAGCAATATATAAAAAACATATCAGATTGCATACCAAGAACATATATTCCACAAATGAAAGTTTTGTTTAACATTCAAAATTGGTCAAAAAAAAAACCATTCAAAAAACAATTTAATTCATCACATTAACAGAATAAAGGAAGAAATTATAAAAACATGTCAATAGATGGAAACAATTGATGAAGTGTTAACTGTCATTCATGATAACAAAGAAAACACTTTTAGCAAACTGGAAATAGAAGGGGATTTCTTTAATCATACTAATGGTATCTACAAAAAAATCTTCAGTAAATGTCACACTTAATGGTAAACTATTGAATGTTTCCCCCATGAAAGATGAGAAATGAGAGGTGCCTGGGTGGCTCATTCGAGTAAGCGTCTGACTTCAGCTCAGGTCATGATCTTACCGTTTGTGAGTTTGAGACCCACATCAGGCTCTGTGCTGACAGCTCGGAATCTGTGACTCTTTCTCTGTTCCCTCCCCACTCATGCTCTGTCTCAGTCTCTCAAAGAATAAACGTTAAAAAAGTTTTTTTTTTTAAAGAAAGAGGAGAAATGAATGACAAGGGAACTCGTTATTACCAGCTCTAGTCAGTGTTGTCAGTATTGACTAGAGTATTACCAGCTCTAGTGACAAGAAAAAGGAATCAACAGTGTAAATATAGAAAAGGTTAAAAAAAAAAAAGTCATTATTTGTGTTAATTCCTCTTCATACCTGCAAATTAAGGTTGTAAGTTTGCTTGGTGGATGTAGACCTTCAGTCCTCATAATATAAATGGCTGTTTCATACAATACGTACCTAAAGAGACTTTTCAGACAAGGCAAGAGGCTAGGAAAAGCTACTTCACACACTGACTTAAAAAAAAAAAATCTCCCTTTCAAACCCACTTTAAGTAGAGGTAGTGGCTTGAGACAGGGGAGTTTGGCCTTTTGCAGCCAAGGACAAAGATGTAGCAGATGAGACAATGTGAGCTTAGCATTGTATGGTGAACAGTGCCAACATTTTTCCATAGAAATATGTTTGCCTAGTGGCTAAATTCTGTAGGATTCCATGTCCACTGCAGGTGGGTCAGTCTATCAGAACAGCCTGAGGAGCTTGTACAGCCTATGTAACTTTCCCCCATAGGGATCTGCATTCTTAGTTAAAATGGGGAGAAGAAGGGACACCTGGGTGGCTCAGTCGGTTAGGCTTCTGACTTCGGCTCAGGTCACGATCTCGCAGTTTGTGTGTTCAAGCCCTGCATCGAGCTCTGTGATGACAGCTCAGAGCGGGGAGCCTGCTTCAGACTCTGTGTGTATGTCTCTGTCTGCCTCTCCCCTGCTCGTTCTCTGTCTGTCTGTCTGTCTCTCTCAAAAATAAATAAATCTTAGAGAAAGTTTTTTTTTAATGGGGAGAGGAAAAGAGGAGACATTAAAATTCTTGGACTATTATTTCTACTTTGAGAATTTCTTATAATTCAAAGAGTAGAGAGTTACCCTTTGAAGAAATGGAAAGACAAACTTGTTTAAATAGCCAAGGAACTGACCCCTCATTTGAAATTTTATCTCCATGTCTCTGCTCCTCTGAGTATTTATTTCATTATTGATATTAAAAGAATCTTTAGAATCTCTGTCAGGAATTCACCTCTGTAATACTTGGTAACAACATTTATGTTTTTATATGACTGGCTTGAGGCTGACTTCATATTGCCTCACTGGTATAGAGACACACACGCATACACTGTATGTATAGAGTATTACGCTGTGTGAAAAATGTGTAGAGTATTACGCGTATGAAAATAGTCATGGAGGGGTGCCTGGGTAGCTTGGTTGGTTAAGTGTCCAACTCTTGGTTTCAGCTCAGGTCATGATTTTCCTGTTCGTGGGATTGGGCCCTGCATTGGGCTCTGCACTGGCAGCATGGAGCCTGCTTAGGATTCTCTCTCTCTCCCCCTCTCTCTGCCCCTGCCCTACTTGTGCTATTTCTATCTCCCTCGAAACAAATAAACTTTAAAAAAGAAAAGAAAAGGGGTGCCTGGGTGGCGCAGTCGGTTGGGCGTCCGACTTCAGCCAGGTCACGATCTTGCGGTCCGTGAGTTCGAGCCCCGCGTCAGGCTCTGGGCTGATGGCTCAGAGCCTGGAGCCTGCTTCCGATTCTGTGTCTCCCTCTCTCTCTGCCCCTCCCCCGTTCATGCTCTGTCTCTCTCTGTCCCAAAAATAAATAAACGTTGAAAAAAAAAAATTAAAAAAAAAAAAAAAGAAAAGAAAAGAAAAGAAAATAGTCACGAACTGTCAAACTCTTATAGCAACTTTGGGTCCAGTTTAATCACTACAACTATTGCTGAAGCCAGAGAGCTGGAAAACACAGCTACTTGCCATGAGTGGTCTGGCCTTTAATGACCCCACCACCATCAGTACCAATACCAAGTTATGCCACTCCCCTGTGCCCAGTAGTGCGCATGTGTAACAACTTTGTAAGGTAAATAATACTGTTAACCCCATTTTACAGATGGAGGGACCGGATCGTACAGAGGTTAGGCAATTTTCCCCAGGTCACATAGCTGGCAAGTGCTGTTGAGCCAGAATTCAGCCCCTGGCCGTCTATCCCAGAGTCTATACCCTTAGTCACTATGCCACACTACCTTCTGGGATTATTTTAATTGGGCCCAAAGAACAAAGATTCTCCATATATTAAAAACAAACAAAACAAAACAAAAAAGCTGTACCGTTTGTGGAAGGGGATCTTGGCCCCAAAGTCTCAGTCTCTTACTTTATTGAGGCATATGAGAACATGAGAGTGCAGAAGTAAAAATTTTAATTTGAAAGAGATCTTTCAATTACTCAGCAGTATAAGCACTGAAAGGGCTAAGAAATATAAGCCTATGGGATGATTTTATGTGGCATAAGTATTTCAAGTATTTTTTCCTCTTTAAAAGTTATGACGTTCTTTAATGCATCTTTTTGTTCAAAGCAAAATAAGTGCTTTGAAATGTTCTTTCAAAGCAAAAGAAAATCTAATTCTGGTAGGGGATTTTATAGTAGCAAGCTGAAACTTGAAGTTTCTGGACCTCAGAATCTCCTACCCCATTAAAATATTTAATAGACCAAAACCCTTCTATATGACTGCTTTAGAGCAACATAGTACTATCCTTGGAGGAACAGAAAGGTGACTAAGGTTGGGAAAGTTATTTTCTGTGTAAATAAAACTATATTTTGGCTTTGAAATTAAAATTTTTAATCAAGACTGTGATTTCCTGAAACTGGTTTTTTTTTTTAAGTTTATTTATTTTGAGAGAGACAGAGACAGCATGAGTCAGGGAGGGGCAGAGAGAAGGAGAGAGAGAGAATCCCAAGCACAGAGACAGCACAGAGCCTGACTCGGGGCTTGAACCCATGAGCTGAGAGATCATGAGCCAAAATCAAGAGTCAGATGCTTAACTGACTGAGCCACCCAGGTACCCTGCACTGCCTGTTTTTTAAATAAAATTTTATTTGATCATAACTATACCCCTATACCCATTTATTTCTATATTGCCTAAGGCAACGTTCACACTACAAAGCAGAGTTGAATAGTTGCAACAGGTACCATATAGCCTGCAAAGTCCAAATATTTTCTATCTGGCTGTTTAAGGAAAAGTTTGCAGGGGCACCTGGATGGTTCAGTCAGTTTAAGAGCCTGACTCTTGGTTTCAGCTCAGGTCATGATCTCATGGTTTGAGTTCAAGCCCTGCATTGGGCTCTGTGCTGACAGTGCAGAGCCTGCTTGGGATTCTCTCTTTCTCCTTCTCTCTCTGCCCCTCCTTCACTTGTGCACACATGCGCATGCTCTCTATCTCTGTCAAAATAAATAAACTTAAAAAAAAAAAGAAAAAGTTTGCAGACCTGACCTAGAGAATTGACAGACAAGAGCTGATGGCTGAATTAGTTACATATTCAGAGAAAACAATATGATTGCTCAATTCAGGGAAAACAAAAATTGAGCAGGAAAGGAATAGTAGCCTTGATTTACTACATGGTTTAGCTTTGAATATATGTACCTGATTATAACAATGTAAACTTCTAATACTGTGCTAATTAAAATTACGCACACTGCACTGGGAAGATGGGAAGGACATGAATGTGTGGTGGGAAAAGAAAGGAGCTTGATCTTCATCTTCCATAGAGGAGGTCAGTAGATAGGCCCTCAAACTGAAGAAACATGGTGATAAATATCAAGATAATTGGTTAAAAGAGGTAAAAATCGATTCCTCTGGGGAGAGAGAAACAAAGGGCAGAGGGACAGGGACTGCTATTTTTCATACAAACAAACTTTTTGCAGACTTTTAAGACTGGGTACCTTTATGCTTTTGATTTAAAAAAATAAAATAAAATAAAGAGGGGCCCCTGGTGGCTCGTTGGTTCACTGTCTGACTCTTGGTCTCAGCTCAGGTCATCATCCAGGGTCATGGGATCCAGCCCTGCGTGGGCTCTGTGCTGAGCCTGGAGCCTGCTTGAGATTCTCTCTCTCTCTCTCTCTCTCTCTCTCTCTCTCTCTCTCTCTCTCCCTCCCTCCCTCCCTCCCCCACCCCACTTGCATGTGTACACATGCACGCTCTCTCTCAATAAATAAAATTTGAAGAAATTTAAAAGAAGAACCCCCTACCAAGAAACAGCAAAACAAAACAAAACAAAAAAAAAACTTTTCAGAGTCAGCAAATGTATAGTATTTACCCAGCTACCCTTTTCGATCCCCCATCCAGCAGCTATAGGTCACTAGTCATCCCAGTCTGTTTCCTGTTGAGGTGGGACGCGTTCACAGAATCTTCACATTTGTGCTCCAGTAAGAGGTGGCCCTTCTCAGGACACCAGTATCTGTGCTCTAATTAGTGAAAAGGCACCAATTTAGGCAGATTCTGTCTGGTTCACAGACATCTCCTCCCAAAGAACATGGCCAAGATGCATTATTCAGCATTCGGCCTAGCATCCGACTGCTCTAAATGTGTCCTAAAGTAGCTACACTTGAAAACTTCATCTGTTCTGAATACCGTTTCTTCTTAAACCCACAGAGGAAGACAGGCATTTCTCAATAATTATTTATAGATACTGGATAACTTACTAATATTTTTTCATCTTCTGGTGCTGGACCTAACATATGATAGGCTAGTGAATGAATGAATGAATGAATGAGTGAACATCTGTTGTGTAATCAACAAAATTTTAAAAACCAAGATGATCTGAGAAGCGGCAAAAACAAAGGCCATTTCATAACTTTCTTCAGCTTTTCAGTGACCAAAGCTAAGTTGTGTTTCTGAATGATTTCGATTCCTGAATTAAAGTAGTTTTTGCTTTTTTTCTAACTCTTCATAGGATCTTTCCAATTAAAGATGTACCCCTGGAGACTGATGGCCTCTCTGATTGGCTCTATCAACGTTTTATTGAAAAAGAGGAACTCTTATCACATTTTTATGAAACAGGTACAGAGTATCCTATTACATAGGTTTCTGAAGTTAGTGGTAGTTCCAAAGATGTACTTTGGGGGAGATAACCATTTTTTCCATTCTTCAGATACCCTAAAGGAATCAAAGGATTTCTACAGTTAAGAATTTCAGCTTAGAATATTCATAAGAGCAATGTTAGTGTTAAATGTATTCAGGCTTTTACTTCATCAGGCAATATGCAAGATCAAATGATGAGTAAACTATATAAATGGAACTAATGCAGGAGGGTACCAGTATGCAAAAGACTATATACATATACAGTTACATGGCTGTTTTATGAAATAGTAAATAACATTTATGATTTGGCATTGTGCTTACTTGATTGTTTAAATAATGCCATCATCTTGCAGTCGTTTGAGATCGTTTTGAACTGCATTTTTATGCGTGGTTATTCTTTTCTTTACATATTAGATATGTATTAGATAATACATATTAGATATGTATTAGATATGTATTACATATTAGATATGTATTAGATAATACATATTAGATAAATCTTACTTTTTAAGTTTTATACTTATACTTTTCTTATACTCAACCTTACACTTTTCTCCTTGGGAGAAAAACGTCAATTTATCGTAAGGTCCCTTATCTGTACTTAATATTCTCTACCTTCTGTGAAAACTACAATGCGGTGAAAGGAAGGGAGGGGAAGGGAGGAGGAGTGAGGGAGGAAGAAAGGAAGTTAGGAAAGAAGAAAATTGGTAGAATGCTAGGCATTACCAAAGTGCTCTCACAAATAACTAAGTATATTGTACACTTAATTTCTAGAACTTACAATAAGAAGGGGAATAAAAAGGAAGAGAAGGTTGTTTTAAGTTTGATGATGGCTATGAGATTTTAGATGAACAGAAAGTGCTATATTCTTCCCACTTAGATTTTTTTGGTTCAGAATTAATGTTCCTCTTAAATCAGACTGTCAAAGGCCTGATGGTGGGCAAAAGCTGATACTGTTAATTACCGTTAATGCCTTTGTTTTTGTGTTTAGGGTTTTTTTTTTCACTTTACCCACAACAGGATTCCTTCCTGATCCTAACATTCCGACTCTGGGGCTGTGGACTAGTACATATTCTATGACAGGGGTTGGACGCTGTGCATGTCTTTAGAATTCTTAGTAAGACCCATTGAACAAGACATCCTTCTGCACCACGTACAATCTTTGGTCTTACTCTCAAAATTTCTTTAAAGATAAAGCAGGATAGATGTGTAAGAAGGCACAAGGTGATTAAGAGAAGACAGTATCTCTTCTTTTTCAATCTTTATGTCTTGCTTTATGATATTTAGGCAAAATTACAGCAACAATAATGGAAGTCTTTTTTTTAAGAAAGCTATTTGTATAATAGACCTTGCAACTTGGAAGTGTTCTCTGTAAATTGCTTGTGAGAAGCAAATCCCCACATGAATCAGCTTACCCAAAGGGATTATCAGCAAGGACAAAGACTATTTGAAATGCTGAAGTGTTATCAAGATGACCTTAGGTACTATTGCTCCGAAGTAGTCTAGCCTTCCCTTCCAGAAAAGAATTTAAAGACATCTGTTTACTTTGTGTTTCTTTTAATATTATTAAGATATATTTCATAAATAATATTGCCTTTTGAAAATAATATGTGATTTACCACCGCTTTTTGCAAAAACATTTAACTTGTAAATAGAGGAATTAGTGTAAGTTATGTTATTTCAGAAAATATTTAATATCAACTTGATACATCCTGTGTCCTGGCTGCCATGGAGATCTGTAGGGTTCCAGTGGAAACAAGGCGGCCAGAGTGCCTGCTCTCATGCAGTTTATTTATTTTATTTTTTTATTTTTTTTTCAATGTTTATTTATTTATTTTTGGGACAGAGAGAGACAGAGCATGAACGGGGGAGGGGCAGAGAGGGAGGGAGACACAGAATCGGAAACAGGCTCCAGGCTCCGAGCCATCAGCCCGGAGCCCGACGCGGGGCTCGAACTCACGGACTGCGAGATCGTGACCTGGCTGAAGTCGGACGCTTAACTGACTGCGCCACCTAGGAGCCCCTCTCATGCAGTTTATATTCCAGAAGGAGACAGACAGTAAACAAGTCTGTAGCAAAAAGAAAAGATAGATCTGGATCATTACAGATCATGGAGAGTGCCGAGAAGGAAATAAACATAGTGATGAGCGTGATGTCCTTGGGTCAGGGGAGGGAGATGGATGGTGTTTTTTCTGATATTGGAAGAATGCAGTTAAACCTGCTATTCACTGAGATGAGGAGAAGCATCTCAGGTGGGGAAAATAAATGCAAATGTTCAGAGGCAGGAAAGGGGTCAGCAGTTTGAAAATTGTTATTTCAAATGAGATCTCTCTTCAGGAACAAAGGGAAGTCGCAGAATGCTTTAAAAAACCAACAACAGAAATTCTAGTTAAACTGATATTCAGCTTTTGTTCGGGAGACCTACCACCACAGTAAAACAAATTAATATTTCTATCTTGTCTTTCAGGGGCTTTTCCACCTCCCAAGGGCCATAAGGAAGCTGTTTCCAGGGAGATGACCCTCAGCAATATGTGGATATTTCTCATACAGTCCTTTGCATTTTTGTCAGGCTATATGTGGTATAAGATCATTCAGTATTTTTACCATTGCCTGTTTTAGGAATTGACTGGGACTTGTCAAGGTCACCAGAGGAGTTCAGACTTTCATAAGTGTGCATTATTTTACATGTGCAAATCAGAATATTAAAAAAAAAAAAAAGCAAAGGAAATTCAATGGATGGATTAATATTTATCCCCCTTCGGGATATTTTAAAACTCTACTAAAATGAGGATCAGTAATATAATGACCTGCTAATATGTTTTAAGGACTTTTCATGTTTTCAAAAGATACACTCTACCACACACTTAAGCGAACATCCCATTCGGAGAAGAGGAAATCATAAAACCATCCTAGAAGACTATCTGAGAGAAATGCTGTTGCCACTAGATGTACTTGGTAATCTAGTTCAAGCTCAGAAAGTTGTGTCCGTTCCTCTTAGCTCGTAGTGTCTGTTAGGGCAGTGCTGCAGAGCACCGTCATTTCCACCGACCCTAGCCGTGTCCCCAGGAGCCTCGAGGCAGGGGAGCCATTGGCACCCTCTGAAGAGCTGTTCCCCAGGGGTTTGCAGTGGCACTCCAGTGTCAGGCATTCGCATGGGGGGAAAGCAGGGTCCACTGGACACATTCTGGTACTGTAGAATGTGTTTCTACAAAAGGCTAGCTCAGTCCAATATCGTGTTTACAGGCGCTAGTGCTTTCCCTTGTATGAGGGGGTCACTTGATTTCTCTTTTTCTACAGAAGGCATATCATAGATTGATAATTGTCTTTTACAAAATGCACTTTTATCAGATGCATATATAGCAGAGGATTAGTAATATAGCCTGAAAACAAACGTAAGCCTAATCCGTGAGTGGAATTCTCGAGAGGCTGTGTTGTCTCTGCACATGTACCTGGACCCTGACGCTCTGCAGAGGCTTCCGTCCAGCTCCGAGGCTTTTGTCTCCCGTTTTGGGGTATTAGCACCAAGTTTGCTCGGGGGCAGCTGAAACCAACGTTGTAAAGCATTTAAATGATCCGTTTGAGGTGAAAAAGGGGTTCGATCAGAAAAATAGGAGCTAGAGCCAGACACGGGCTCAAAATGGTGACAAGCTGTCACACGGCACCCCTGAACCTATACTCCGTTGTCACGTCACGTTGCTGCCCGTGTCAGGGTGGTGTGACCAGGATTCAGACCAGCACAAAAGGCTTCCCCTGTCTCTTCCAGTTGCTTTTAAGGAGAATAAAGTCAAGTGTCTATTTCTAGAGAAGATTTTTTTCCTACTATGTTCATGTGATTTATACCTCATAGTAGAACCAGACTCTTCCCACAAAGTGCTGGGACTGCATCGACTCTTCCTGTGCATTCTTAGTGTTGAGACAGAGCGTGTGTTTTAGTTTGGGACTGTAGGACTATTAAGATCTGAGTAAGTCAGTGGTAGTTTTCTGTGATACAAGCATTGTAGATTCCTGTGTTGTCGCTAATCATTCAAATGGCAATTTTGAGAAGTAGGCCAGAAAATAAAAATAAAGGCTAATGTTTTCTATTTTTAAATAAACCAAAAAAGGACACTGAAAAGATGTGAATTTTCTCCCAGTTATGTGGGAAGGTAAAGCAACACCAAATAAAAGTCCACAGCAGCTTCGTCTTTAGGTTAATTCCGTGCATATATGAAAGAGAATAATGTGTTAATGAAATACCTCGTTGCATATTATGCCACTACTGGTAAAATGCAGAAGACGGTGTTAATGTGTTTGCTTTGGTAGTGCTTGTGATCAGATGCGATTTTTTTTTTTTTTTTTTTGAAATCCAGGCATTTTATTGTGTGCTTTACAGTGACAGTAAGTGAAATCAATCTCAATTAAGAGGCATGGATGACAATAGGAAGCCAAAGAGAAGCTTAATGATGCTTCTGTTTGAGGCCCAACAAACACTCCCTGATTACAGGATGAATTGAAATTGTTCATTTGAGAGATTAGTCAGCCATCTGGGGGATAAGTTGCTCACTGTCAGGGATGGCATGCACAGTCCTAGCTAAACAGACCTTTTCCTCATTGCTAAAGCAAGCCACAAGGAGGAGTGGCCAGTTCTCCTACCAAAAAAAAAAAAAAAAGAGAGAGAGAGAGAGAGAGAGAAATGCATACGTGCATACATAGATGCGATTTAGAGCCACTATCGCCATCACTGTGCTCCAAAGGAACGTGATACTGTTAATATACTGTACACATTAAACCAACTATTCTATAAGATGCTTTACTTTTCCAGCGCAGAGTCATTTCAACAGAGTCTAGAGTGACAAATACCAATAGATACGTGAGTTCATTTTGAAAATAGACCTGTGGGTTGTAAATAGATCCGTAGTTGATCTGTGTATCCCTCTTTGATTGCTTATCAATGTGTTCTCTTTCTTCTGTTTGCAAAATACGTTCATTTGAGAGCATCGATAGTGCTCTCCTTACCAGTAACTGGAGTTCTCCTGCTCGCACTAGGGAATGCGAAAAGAGAATCAGTGTTCTTATATGGCAAATCAGGGAAGCGGCAATACGCCACTGTACAGAACTGAATAAAAATTCCCAGTTTGTACTTTCTGCGCAAAGTGAGGTGAAAGGTTTAGAGACTATATGTTTTGTTAAGGGGGAAAAAATTAAACTGTGCCAGTTTTATACCAGTAGCTTGTAGAATCTCAGCACTTCTTGATCTCAGTTGATCTGCCTAGATTCCCATGGCAGAGAGGGTTGAGAACTCCCTACTGGATCCTGGTCTCAACAAGTCACAGCAGTGGAGCACCTGCTTGGCCATGGGCCAAGAGCAGGTGCAGTGAATACAGAAGTGACCACACTGGCAGTTCACTCTTAACTTCAGAAACCATTATTGGTGTTGAAATGTACAGATACGATGGAGAAAGCTATGCACCAGTGGAAGGTAAAGAAAAACTATAGAATGGAAAATGATGTTTTGGGGTGGGCAAATAAGTTGAGAATCTAAATAGATTTTTTAAAGATAGCTCTGAGTTCAGATGTGTCATAATATTAAGTAGTTTTTAATATTACAATCAATTGTTAATTTCCCACTATAAAGGAACTAGGGGTTACTGGATAATTAATCCAATAATATGTCATAGTTAGCCAAAAATCTAGTGTGTATTTACGAGTTTGAGTTTTTTTCTCATCAAACTTTTTTTTTTTTCTTCTGGGGATGCTTGTTAATGAAAAAAAAAAAAGATTTCAGTTGTTTATTAGTTTCTCTCATTTAAGTATTTTTGACTGTGTTAATGAGTAGGGAAAAGATTTGGGAAGACCGCTGCAAAAAGAGGGAACACAAAAGCCTAAGTAATCCATGGGCTAGAAAAGGAATCCCTGAATAATCAGGAGTTGGCAGTATTGCGATTATACTCAAGCCTTTTATGAAAATGAAATGCTAAATCACCCAATGTAAAACCTCACATCATCCTAGTGTTAATATCGTTCACATTGATGTTAAGAATGCCTCTTTATTCTTTGCTCATGTTATTCACTTCTTGTGGATTTGTCTTTAGTAATGTTTTTGACAATCACTTCCCTAAAGACTCTTCTGAACTAGCAGGACCTGGTTATAATCATAGAAAGTAGTCTTTAATCATGGACAGTCTTATTGGATTCTTTTTATATTTAAGAAAATTTTATTTGTGCTGCTGAATAGGAAGAGTTCGTCATTTTCTTCATTACACAGGACTTCACTCCAGAGTTACCATTACGAGCGGGTCCCCTTGGGTCCATAAAAATGAATAAAAATGGTTAGTCTCATTTTTTGCCATGGACTGCTGTGAACCTTACGTCTGTTAATGTGAAAGGCAAAGTCAAAAGCGGCACTGGGCAGCAGGTGTACTGGTTTATTTTATGAGGGGGTGGAGTCTAATACGTTTGGGACCAAAACCACCTAAATTGGACATTTCTAGATCACAAAGGGGCCGGGTGTCCTCTGGAGCGGTCACTGGTTGGTGCTTTATTGCAATCATTTTGCATTGATCCTCAACAATTAGGAACCGGACCCTGGGAATAAGCTGAGGGTGCTGAATGGTTGGGGAGGGTGACTGTAGCCATATGGAAGAAAAATATTGGTTTTTCTGCAGAATTTCCATTTGAGGATTTTTACATTTAATACTTTTTAGAACAGTTGAAAGAGTGAAAAGTTTTTAAGTGTATTCTGGTTGCAAAGTGTGCACACATATTTCAAATGGCTTTATTTTTATTGTGTAGAACTGTTGAACACATGACTGAGGCACAAGTTCTTTCCACGGGAGGAGTCTGCATTTTACAGTAACTTCTGTGGTGACTGGGTAATGACACAGTTGTACATTGACCTGCCATTGTTACATTAAGTGCTTTCATTTTCGTCACAGTTATTGCAAAGTCGTATTTATTTTATACAGGTGGATTTTAGTTTTCCTGATGCCATATGTTTACTTCTGCTTGTTGACCTGTTTTTCTTTCTTCATGTATCTGCATGTTGTAATGTATTATAAGAATGAATGTAAAGGCTGTGGCAACTGTAATTAATTTTTGTAAAGGGCTGGTCACACGTGGATCTGGGTTATGAATGCATACGGGATTATTTTAGTAACCAGATCACCTTTTGAGAAATTTAGATGTGAACACCAAAAGAAACATTTTCTCGACAACAACAACAACAAAAATGAATAGCTGGTTCTATTTTTTTTTAACCTAGAAAAATAAAGTTGATTTTTTTCAAGTAAAGTGCTTTTACTTCTTAGTGGTGGGGATGGGGTGTTTGTGTGTTTCTGGAGATTCTTTGGCATTAACATCTGTGGACATGTACTTAGAGCACGTCATGGCAGCTGGATGCTGAGGGCAAACCGAAAAACCAAATGAAAAACGGTGTACTTCCTTCCTTGGTTTTAACCTGTTTCCTCCATTCCTTCCCCATTTTTCCCCATGGTATGGTGGAGATACTGGTATATTGTTGGTATCTTGGTAACTGTTCACCAGTCTGCTCTCCTGGGAAAAAAAAAAATGATGCATGCAAAGTGTACATACATTTGCTATAAATTTTCCTGATAGCAAGGACATATAACACAATTAACAGAAAATAATAAAATATACTTTATTGTCAGCTCCATATGGCCAAGTGATTCTCCCAGGATGCTTTAACTGATTTTACCGAACTCTTGTAGCCTACCTATGATTTGAAAAATGGAATAACATCTTAATTCACCTACTTCTCAAATTGATTGTCACTCAATCTGATACGTGATCTGTGAAACTATTTCTTACCCTTGTACAAATTTCACTTGTTAGGTGAACCACTTTGAGCTCCAGCACCAATTATAGGCTTATATAATTTTAATAACAGCTGTTTAACAACTGCTGGCAAAACACTAAAATGTAACAATCGGCTGTAGCGTCAGGAGCTGGCAGGAGCTGTCTCCAGCATACCACTGGCCTGTCTTTCGGTTTAACTGTTAGTATTGAATAAACTCCTCACAGTTAAGCTACTCACTGCTCTAAGGAAATTCCTATCACTGACCCTTGCAGGGGCTTTAAAAGGTGGAGAAGCATTAACATCAGTCCTACAGAGCATGCTTTTGATTGGAAGAATTTGACAAATGCAAACTTTTTCCTGAAGTGCATGGGAAGCTTGCATTTTTCTAAAGCTGGTTCTATGCTTTCCGGTCTCAAAGCTAAGTAGACCGATAGAAGTCTCTCTTAGATTTTGTTTTGAGCCTTCAAAACCTTTATTGTTCAGGTATTTGTTTGTAGAATATGTTTGATCCCACTGAAAACAATTTAAATGTATTAAAAATATACAATCTACCAAATAAGTTAAAACGTTGCAGTTCAGTCTACCTCTTCTGTTTGGATTCAGGCTGCTGTTTTGAGTTGAGGTTGCATTTTTTCCCCCTAGAAGTTGCTTCTGTCCAAGACGAAGAACAAATTGGGGGCAGAAGACTGAAAGCAGATTTGAAGCACTCAGAGATTGCTGACCAGCCCTATTTCTCATGAGTTGGGGGGGGGGGGGGTCGGAGGGGAAGAAGCCATTGTTTTAAGTTTCCACTTAATATGAAAATGTTTGTTTTTAAAATGTTTCTTCCTGCTGGAAAAAAAAATGTATTTTTAAAAGGAAAAACATCCTCTTTTGGCTATAAGAAAAAGTCAGCTGTATGAGCAGGTGTGACCGTATCATAACATGCTGATATATAAATCAATAAATTTTTACCTCTCAGGACTTGTATAACCTTCTTATTAACTCCTAGAGGCATGAGAAACATGAAGTGTCAATAATCTAGATCACATGTAAGCAACACACACGAAGGGAGGAGGGTTGGCTAGCCACTAGAAGTGAGACAGATTCTTTTAATAATCAGAAAAATACTCTTAATTAGGTATGATCAAACCCATTTGGCAAAGGAAGAGATTGGAACAATGTTTTTTGCTAGGCAACATGAGCGTATCACAAAGCTCATTTCTGAGTTTTCCCCTGGAAGGTTTCTGGTGCCTCCCCTCGGAGTACTTTCTGACTTTTAGGGGTGAGATTCGCTCTAGAGATGGTGGTAAAGCTCTCACCATTTATTTACCGGGGCCAAGAGAGAACCCTGGGCCGTCCTCACAATTATAGCTGTTGTCTTCGTGGTGTCATTGAGAAATCATGGGGCTGAGAGGCCTCCCCAGATTATCAGTTGTGGCATCTTCAGGCCTGTGTTTCATTTTTCATGCAAAACTGCCTGACAAGGGTCTTGTCTTCCGTTTTTTACCAGTTAACACTGTATCCGGATCAGGGCACCTAGAAGTGGAGAAATCAGAAGAGTTAGAGTACTAGGAAGAGGAACTCAGGAGTGATAGAAGACAGGGAGTGCAAAGGCTGCTCTCTAAACAAGGTACACACACCACTGACCCATGAGGACCCCAGGGGGTACTCCAACACGGCAGTGTTCGGGAAATCCACTCCTGTAAGATCTCTGTCCTAAGACTGCGTCCTCAGGGTTCACCCGTGAAGGGTCCCACTTGCCATTTCAGACACTCTGTCCTGTTGGCAGAAGAAAAGCCTGCCTCTGAGCCATTAGGCATCTCCAGGATGCTAAACAAAGAGACAATTCAAAATATTGGTGACAAGGAGCCTCTTTTAATCAAGGCATCTAGAGCCCACAATAGGGCTTTTATCTTTCCTTCGAATGTACACATTTCAGTTAGGACAAAGGATGGCATTGGAAATGAGGCATCTGGGCCTGTCTGTGTTGGATGTATTGAACTCTGACATGTTTAGTGTGGGACAGTGGGAGCAATGGTACCTTGGGGCTCCAAAAAGCACAAAAAGTAGAAGCCAACCAAGACTTCCTTTGGCTTAGATCCAGTACTGGCAAAATGTCACTTTGGTTAAAGTGAGTCACAGGGCCAATGTTAATAAACATTAATTATTTTTTTAATGTTTATTTATATTTGAAAGAGAGAGAGAGACAAAGTGCAAGTGGGGGAGGGGCAGAGAGAGAGGGAGATACAGAATCTGAAGCAGGCTCCAGGCTCTGAGCTGTCAGCACAGAGCCCGACGCGGGGCTCAAACCCACAGATTGCGAGATCATGACCTGAGCCGAAGTCGGGTGCCTAACCAACTGAGCCACCCAGGCACCCCAAAGTGAGTCGCAGGGCCAACCCAGATTCAATGTGGGAGAGTGTACAAAAGGGTCTAAATACCAGGAGTCATGGTTCATTGGGAGCCATCTTTGAAGTCCAGCTATCACAGTAAACAGTTCCTCAGCTATTGGAATTAAAGACCACTAGCTGGGTCTAGAATTCTCACACTTTAACCAGTTTGCCCATAATTTCAATAGTTGGAAGTTTTTTGAATTTCTGAGTACTTTAAGAGGATTAGATACGTTGGTCCATCACTCATTCATGTAGATCACATTAATCAAAAGGACACATATCCAAAGAATGGAGGTTTTGTTGGGGAGTAACCTTTATATTATTTTCAGCGTTGATTGATGCATAACTCATTGGCCCTTAGCATTTCAGAGCTAGCAGGAACTTTAGACATCACCTTGTTTTTTTGAGCCAGTGGATTTCATTCTGGTGCAATTGGGCCCCTTGCATCAAATGGCTACTTAACAGAATCACGGGGACTAAAACCAGGTTTCCATTCAAATATTTCCCCCAAACAGCAGATTGCCTCTGTTTGGGTTTTTGTTTTGAGTAAATAAGAGTTAAATCTAAAGGATTAAGTACACTTCTTAAAGGGGTAATAGATTCAAAAGCTTCTGTAATTTCCTTTTCCTCGATTTTAAACATAATAGTTCCCAAGAGCTAGATTATTTTTTATAACTGCTCCCTCAGCAGTTGCAGAGCTACAATTAGCCACTAAAAAAGTCTGAAATCCATGCTTCTTATCTTTTTGGAGGTGGAAATGAAATGTATTTTGTTTTTATCTCTGCCCTGTACAGTAGAAGATAAAGAGAATGGCTGACTTTAGACTGAAGTAGGGACAGATTTCAATCTCATAACAGTTTCTTTCATTTCTGAAATCTGGGTATGACACCGGCAGCAGGTAATACACTCAGGGCCACCACTGCCTCTAGTGCCCAAATGTCCCTCCATCATGGCAGCTGCTGGGTTCCAGGTCCTGTCCAAGAAGAACCCACAGAAGGGCAGCAACACCCAGGACTCAGCCCATGAGCTTAAATCGTAACCCCTTTGATATGTTTCTTATCCTCTAAACCTCACTCTCCTCGCGTGTTAAATGGGAAACTTTCAAAGAGTTCTTTTCAGTATTACATGAGATCTTTTCCGTGAAGCACATTGTATCAAATGCTCAGTAATGGAAGCTGTTTTATCTCACCCCAGTTGGGTTTAACAGAGTATGGAAATTATGCCTGTGGGCCACATGACCTGTTTTGGCTCCTAAGAATTTTATCACTATCACATAGGCTGTAATGCCCACCATCCCGTTTTCTGAGCCCTAGGTCATTTGGGTTTCCACGATAAACTGAAACGCAGTCAACATGGCCAAGCTCCTAACCTCACCTAGTCAGACTATATACCTCATTATTTAAGGCTCCCGACAGCAACAAAGAGCTTTGAGGTCGGAGAGCAAATTAGGAAGGTAAGGAGAGTAGGGCATAAAGAGGAAATATGATCTGCTCGACAGAAGACATTACATAGTCTTCGTAGAGACCTATTTTTTGCTTCTGAGACATGATGTCACTTGTGGTGAAGACCTTGAACTAATTTTCAAAAGGGAAGAAAATATAATTTCTAGTAGTTGGAAGCTATCCACCAGCCCATAGTTGTCTATGTATATTTCATATGATCCTAAAATAGAAAGGCCTGTGCTGAAGGCATTCTGACGATTCAGGAAACCACAGTAATTTTGAAAATGTTTTCCTTTCTAGTTGCAGAAGACTCTGAAGTTTATATCTTGATAATTGACATTTTATCCTCCAGTCCTAAGTGCCATGTACTCAATCCTTAGGGATTTGGGTGCCAGCAGACAGTAGGCAGATTAGAATCAGTGCTGTTTTTGGTTATTGAGGTATTATGGTAGACGACAGAGGTTCCTCTACGTGGAACTGGGACAGGTACACAACAGAGGATCCTCTATGTGGAACTGGGATGGCAGGCATGGGTCTGAGGGCTAGCTCCGCTGGGGGTGGGAGTGGGAGGTGATAAGAAGGTGATGTTTCAAAGCCTGATCTTTCTCTAAGAGCCCCAGCCTGATGCCCATCAGGCTGTCCAGCCCACCATCCAAGAACTTCTTCAGGGTATCAACCCCAGGAAGCAGTAATTCCATGAGAGAGAGAGAGGATGATGGGCAAAGGTGCGATTACAGAACAGATCTCCTGGAGGAGATTTGGAAATACTTAGAAGCCATTGTCCGGTGAGAAGCTTGGCATGAACAATGACTCATAGAGATGCACCTGTGCCCGCCCAGGCATGACAGGGCTCAGAGCAGTCCTAGGCTGACCTATACTGAAGGTAAGCTGGCTTTGGTTTCCTAAAGGGTTACTTAAAAAGGCAACGGATTGAATGAGTTAACAAATGTGGAATTTATGAATCAGTTTCTCCTTGAGGGCAGAGAAATGGAAGAGTTGATTGCTCAGCCTTCAGACACTGTTCCATGTAAGATCAGGCATAGTAATTGGAATAAACTGGAGTTATGTCTGAATGATGGGAAAACCTGGTGTGTCAGGATGAGCACTGACTCAGACTGACTTACTCGTTATTGAAAGAGGAATGAAAGGAATGACAAGAGGACTACCTTACCAGCCCCACTGGTAGTGACCTAACCATGGGAGTAGATTCTAACACAGAGAAACCAGTCCAGGCAGAATGCCCTATGGGTTTCCCATTTGGAAGGCATTCATGGTTGGGTTGGGGTGGTGAGGAGTGGGAGTGTTGGGTGTAGAACATAGGTACAAAGAGTCTGAAAACTACAGACAAGAAGGAAATGAACAGACAAGACTTTCTTCTTTTTTTTTTTTCCAGAAGCTTGGGAAATAGGAAAGTAGTAAATCTACTGAGCAAGTGAGAAGCAACAAGTGTATCCTTCCAGGAGCCCCTGTAACACCCTGTCACCGACATCTGGTAGGACAGGTGTGTGCTAACTGCCAGGTCCTCATGGTGAGGCTTTCTCTACCTGAGCTGCTCCTCCTGTGGGGTCTGGTCAACACTTGTACCTTGTACACTTGTACACTTGGACCTCCACTCTTAGACAATTCCTTGCCCTACCCAAAGGGCAAACCTTCACAAAGAAGCTGCCCTCCAAATGGGAAGGCACTGGTGAAGTGCTCTGGATCTTTTCATTCAATATATTTCCACAATCAGCGGTGGGACAAAACCACATGGGTCTAGAAGCTTCCATCTCATTCCTTGCCTGGCACTTTTTAAAGTGTGTGTTCTACCTTGTGTGATTGACTCTTTGGCTGTTTGAGGTCCTTGTGTTTTTGTTTTGTGTTTAAATTTCTGCGTTATTTTTTTGGGGAATAAGGGAAGGAGATTCTGTGATCCTGTTTTATCCATCTTTAAACAAAAGTCGAATACATTTAAAACAAGATTCAGTTCCTCAAAAGGCTGCTTAACTCATGCCATTCTCATGACTGTTATTCAAAGCACAGCACATGTGAAAAAAAGATATTACAATATATTACCTATGGCTCAGGTGAAAAATAATTTTAGTACAAAAATAATTAAGGTGTCCTTCTTTCTCTTTCGATAGGCTGAAAGACTTCCTAGATGAAGTGAGATTTCAATCACTGATAGAAGGAAGGGGGGAGGCCGAATGGGGGCAGCCAGGGCTGCTAATCTGGAATTATCATTTCCCCAATTTCTCTTCCTTAGAAAATGCCTGTCACACAGAGGGTTGATGATAACCCAGTGAGATAGTCCTTGTGAAAGGGTTCAGAGAACTTTAAACACTCCACAGAATGAGGAGCAGTTACAATTAGATTCAACAATGAAACGGATCCTTTCTTGTTGCTGAAAGAATTCACAAAGAAGCTGGGTGAGCCTGTGCCAGGGGTGGGTGGAGGAACCCAACTCTGGGTGAGGGTTGGACCAGCTGGTCCCTGTGGCCTTCCCCACCATGAGCCATTGTCAGTCACAAGGACTCTGATAAAAGTTCCACTGTGCCTGCATCTTCCGCTGCCTTCAGAGGAGACAAGAAGCCATGAACTCAGTTTGGCCAGAGGACAGGGTTTATTTTGCTCTCATCACTCACAGAGACCTCTCTCCAAGATCTGAGCCATCAGGCGGGACCAGCTACATAGTTTGTAGGACTCCAGGACAAAATGAAAATGTAGAGCCCCTGGTTCAAAAAGTTTAAGAGTTTCAAGATGGCAACTGCAGAGCATTAAAACAGGTGCAGGTCACACGTTTATGAAGTCAGCCCCGCCAAGAGGACCACCAAGGAGGAAATGAGGAATGGGGAGGAGCCAGGCCCCTGGGGGTCCTCAGTGTCCCAGCTCTGTTCCTCCTCCCAAGCCACTGCACAAGGGACTTTTATGGAAGAGGAGATAAGAGCAGCAAACACAAATACCATTTCTAGTGTGCCAGGCAATACTCTAAGTACTTTATACACACCTCGTGTAGCTAACTTTCACAACAACCTTATGAGGTTTCTTTCACAGATATGTAAATGAAATGACACATAGAGTTTAGGTGACTTACCCAAGATCACATCGCTGAAGGTGGCAGAGCCAGGATTCAGATGCAGGGTGTCTGGCCTCAGAGTCTTGTCCTCTTAGCCACTGTGATTTTACTCTTTTTCTTTTTCTTTTCTTTTTTTTAAAAGTTTATTTATTTTGTGAGACAGAGAGAGAGAGAGAAAGAGAGCCAGCAGGGGAGAGGCAGAGAGGGGGAGAGAGAGAATCCCAAGCAGGCTCCACGCTGTCAACACAGAGCCTGATGTGGGGCTTGAACTCATGAACCGTGAGATCATGACCTGAGCCCAAGTCAAGAGTTGGATGCTTAACCAACTGAGCCATCCAGGAGCCCCTGATTTACTCTTTTTCCAGGGGCTTCTGTGTAATTGCTCAGAGAAGGGAACAGTGGCAGAGGGAACAGGTACCAGAATGTAAATGGATCACCAGGTGGTAGCCTCTTCTTTATTGCCCTTAGTAAGACCACACCAACCCACCTACGAGGGGGCAAGGCTGCTGGGAGATACAACAGGCTGGGTAGGCAGAGATGATCATGTACCTTGTCCAAGTGACAGGTGTCTTAGTTTGGTTCACTCTAAAGCAAAGCCTGAGGTAAGGACTTGGGTGCAGATGATTTATTTGGGAGATGATTCCCAGAATAAGTCGGGGATCAGACAGCATTTAGAGGAAAGAAAAAGGAACAAGGAAATGTGAATATGGGAGCATTGTTGCTGCTGCCATTGTAGGCAACCAGAGCTCAGTTCTGCAGGAAGCCGGGCATTCACCCACCACCTCCTGTCCCCCTTTGATTAGGGGCTGCCCCTGTGGCCATTAACTTCCCCAAATTTCTGGGCTGTCCCTGAAGTGGGTGGGAGAGGCTTTCTTGGCCCTGGAGAAGCCCCAAGGCCAAAAGCAAAAAGATTCAGGGAGTGTGCTTGAGCTGGGATGTGCCCAAGGTGAGTGTGAGTCCCATCACAAGGGCAGCTGAAGACAGTGGGCCAAGGGAATGTAGGGGGGAACACCCAATACGTCTGTCCAGGAACCATCAGATTTCACTAGCCGCCGTCTCTCAATGGAGAATGGGAGCAGGGGGTGGCAAGAGTATATGTGGGCAAAATGTCATTTCCATTGTTCTCCTGTGGATCTCTATGTCTGCTCACTGGCTGCTGTTGTTCATTCTTTGAGCAACCTGCTTCCTCAGCTCCAGAGCACAGGAGATAGGATAGCAGGCTCGGGCCAGTCAGCTGTTGTTTACTGAGTGTGCTTACTAAATGGGCTGCCAAAGGGCTGAGGGACAGGGAAGGACCCAGGCTCTGTCACCCTACAGCAGCATGTTGACACTCCCTGGAGGGCATCATAGAGATTGACTGTGGCTATGATGCAGGGCTCCAGGGGAGTGGCTAATCCCTACAGGTGGTGGGACAGGAGCCACAAAGCCCAGGGAAGGACTCCAATAAAGCTTCCCTGCTGGCCTGAGAACTCTGGAGATTTCACCACCCTGTTCTCAATCCACTCCTGCATATAGGCTCTCTGGGGCTCCACCTGGCTGCTGGTCTGAGGCTGGCCTGGGCTCAGCCAGCCTGCTCTGAGCCTCTTGCCACCCCCTCCCTTCCTACCCTAAGACCCTCTTCACTTGGGCACATTTGCTTTGACACCACTTTCTAAGCCCTAGCTGCTTTCTGCATTGTTCTGAGAAACTAGTTGACATTTTGACCAGCCCAGAACCTGGGAGCTGAGGGGCAGGTTTACGATGTTAGTCTGCAAGGGGACAGAATCCAGGCCTGGGAAATAGAAATCTCAGGGGAAGGTCACAGCTCAGCTTCTTTCTAGCCAGCGAGGTCACATTTCCTCAGTTTCCACATGTACAACACTAATCAGCCTTGCCACATCCACCTCACAGGGTCGCTGAGATACCAGATGGAATGTCTGTGAGCAAAATTTTCAAACCAACAGAGTCTTATGTAAATGTAACTTGTAATAACCATTGTTTGTTGCCCTGTGCCTGACATCCCATTAGACCGAATTCCTCTGCTCTCTTCCTGGCACACACAGGGGCCTTTGTTATTTGGAACTTGGGAGGTTGGCAAATTCCTGCTTGTCTGGAATCCAAACAGGCCAGTTGTGAGTTGTCTTGGGGTTGTTGTGCCCTGGAAGAGCCACTCGGTCAGGGGCCAGAGCCAGGAATTCCCCCTCCAGACCCAACTGCTAGGAGCTCCATGGCCTTAGGCAAGCGCCTTGATTTCCTAGAGCCCTGTGTGATTCATCTGACAAAGGGAGCCTCCTGGGCTCTCAAGAGGGTCAAGATGGATTACAGGGGTCTAGGCAAGGGTGTGCGAAATGCTCCTGTGCTGTGTAAATGCTGGGGATTGTTCCTGGAAAAAGGGCTTTCTGACTTGATTCCACAGCACGCATCCACCCATCAGGCCTAGTGTGAACTTAGAGGCACAGTCAAGATCCTGAAATGTTTTCCAGATCATCCAAGAAAGTTGGTGCAGGAAGAGAAAGACTCAGCTTTCTTAGTAGCTAGAAGTACAGGTAATTGTCACCATTATGGGGATGGGGTTGTATGAAAATATTGTGGGTCAGGAGGGAAGGGAGTGGACTTTGAGTCCCAGAAAATGAGGACAAAAATGGCAAAGACGTCTTTGGAGGGACAGCAGGAACTAGAAAGGATAAGGCAAGGTCTAATATGCAGAGCCTAGAATGAGGCAGTGAGAGATGGGGCAGAGGCTGCAGGAGGGGCTCCCCGACCTGCACGCTGGCTAAACCCCAATTTTTGTTGTGTGTCAGAGAGGCCCTTCTCCCGACCCCATGGACGAACCATGATTGGTTTAGAATCTTAATCTATACCACTGGTCTGCTTATTAGTGTGACCCGGTGCTGGCCGATAGAATCTGAAGGGGAGTCCACTGGGGGCTTCTGGGAAAGATTGTCCTCCTTGATAAAAACAGAGAGAGAGACAAGGGAGGCTGTTCCCTCTTCCCCATCTACGAGGCCCCTCCAGAGCCTGTCCTGTCCCACCTGGCAGTACCTGAGCTGGATAATAGCCAGTTCCCATTTCTCACCAGCTCCCCCCATGGCCCACACCTTCCTGCCCCAGCTGTTGGCGTGAGAGGCTGAGGTCTACAGCACCTGCAGCTCCCAGTGAGAAGAAACCCAAGAGCCATGGAGCTGCTGCATCTTGGGATTCCCTCCAGGCTGCTTGACATGGGAGACAAGGCATATCTTCACAGTTGAAGCCACTTTATAATCTACTGCTCCACTGGCAAGGGAACCAGGGTTAAAGTAACACTGGTAATATCTGCCATTGAAAGGAACATTACAGTTCATGCAGCACTTTATATGCACGGATGTTACTCGATCTTCACAAAAGACAAGAGGGTAAGTGAACAATAAATGAGGAAGCTTTGGCCAGGGGGCATAAATGACCCCCAAGGTCACAGAGCTAATCGCTGGTAGGCCTGATAGCATAAGTCAGAGCTGCTGACTCCTGCCCCAGGACCCTTTCCGTTCCGCCCGGAAGAGACCAAAACTGAAGCTAAACACAGGGACATACAGATGTCCCCGGAGCTAAGATGAAAGGTCAGACTGCAGCCTTACTGTCACCTTCCTGAAGAATCTTGGGGGAGAATAAGAGGGAGCCTGATCATCAACTGTCTGTGAGCCACTGGGGGACTGAGCCCAGGGTGGAACCAGACAGTACAGGAGAGGGGGAGGTGGGCACATGGGAGCACCCTGTTTCTCCACCCCCAGGAAGCTCCTGGATGGAAGGAAGGAAAGATGACAAAGTGTAAAGCAAGGATTGGCAGTCTTCCCGAAGCACGAGGCCAACTGGCTTCCCAAGCGGGCAGGCACGTGTGGATCCAGCCCGGAAGAGACGGGTCATGGGGATTGGACCAGAGAGAGGAGTGTCGGGAGCAGGGCAGGCTCCGTCTGAGAAGCTTTCCAGAGAAGGTGAGTTCTGCACAGAGAAAGGGGTCAAAGAGGGCACCTGGGTGTTTCTGACTTCGGCTCAGGTCATCACCTCACAGTTGGTGAGTTCGAGCCCCACATCCGGTGAGCTTGAGCCCTGCTTCAGGTGAGCACAAGCCGCTTCTCTCTCTTTCTCTTTCTCTGTCTCTCTGTCTCTCTGTCTCTCTCTCAAAATAAATAAATAAATAAATAAATAGGAGCCAAAGAGGCTCTGGGAGGGCTGGGAAGGGCTGCTCTGTATGCTTCCCTGACACTGGTGTGAACTGGCTGTGGGCCCTTAGCTGGGGGGTACACAGAGGACCCCTTCCTTGTCATTTAACCCTCAATAAAGAGATCCCAGGGGTAAACTCAGACTCTTCACATGATCAAATGTGAAATGTGTTGCAAGAAGTGATACTTATCACAAAGTACCCAAGTATGGACATTATTTACTTAAAAAAAATCAAAATAGGTAACAAAAAGCATTTTATGCACACACACACACACACACACACACACACACACACACACAGTGCAGATTTCAGTTCCATAATATAGATGACCAGACGAGGTAGAGACCTAGACATAGAGAGGGAAACTGAAAAGAGGGGTTACAAGGATAGAGGAAAAGCATGTGAACATTGAAAGTTGATGAGGAAAACACCCTTGTTTCAGAGGGCTTCACCAAGGCATTAGAACTTTTTCTTTTTTCAGTTGTCCATGTGTTTATAGTTGCCTATGTTGATGGCAGGGGGTGAGCTTCATTTATTTCTTTGTGTTTTCATTAATCAACAAACATTTACCCCGTGTCTAAGTGTATTGGACACTATCCATGCAGCCGGGGTTAGAAATGAAACACAGGACTCATGCTCTGAGGCATCCACAGAGCATATGTGCACGGCCGAGGGTCAGAGCAGGACGGCACACAGTTATAATGCAGTGGGATAATGGTGAGGAGAGGCGTGAGTGCCATGGAAGCAGAGAGAACTAGGTCTAGCCGAGCCTGGGCAGGGGCTTAGAAGCCTCCTTCCTTGGTCTATATTAGCAGGAACCCGCCCCACCCCCAGAGCATTCCTGGCAAGAACAGACCCAGGACTGAACTAAGGCAGTGTCACAGAAAGGAAAGGTTTGGCGAATGGGGAGAGGGTCCAGGAAGCACTTGGTTGAGGAAGATGACCCCAAGTTGCCCCCAGATTTCTGGCTCATGAAACTAGTGGAATGGGAGTGTCATTGACTGAAATAGAGAAGAAGGGAAAAGAACAGGTCTATGGGCAAAAGAGTTTTTTCTTCTCAAATAAAAAATCTGATCATACAAATATCTGACATAACATTTTCCAAAGAGTCTCCCTAGCTTTTAGGATAATATTTAAACTCTGTTGTTTAGCACATATGGCCCTCCCAATTCTTTCTTCTCTAGGCTTATTTCTTGTCACTCCCTTAAGTCCTTCCTTAGATACAGCTATATAAAACTCTTAGTTATTCCAAGACACATTCCATGGCTGTTGTATAGTTTTGTACATGTGATTCTCTCTGGCTAGAAAGTACTGTGTTATGAACATCTGTTGTTTGTGTTCTCGGTACCCTCTCCTTTGGGTTACCTCTCCTGACTCATTCCATGTGGCCCTGTTGGAGCTGCCAATCACTGCATCCCGCCCCCTGGTGGCAAGAGTGGGTAGGGAAGCCGGGTCTGGTCAAGCAGAATATCCCACACCTCTGTGATTGTGATTGGCCTAGGATTGGCACGTGACCCAAGCTGGGCCAATCAGAGCCCTGCCCTCCTCTGGGATTTTATATATATATTATATATATATATATATATATATATATATATATGTATATATATATGTATATATATATATATATATATATATATATGCTGGGGCTAACCAACTGAGTTGATAAAAGCCTGGAACTTCCTGTGGCCAACTGACCCCTGAAACATGAAACAAGCTGAACTGATTAGGAGAGAATGAGTTCAACCCAGAGGAAGAAACAACAGACCCGATGCAAGGACAGCAGCAAGTCTGAATGCTGTGTGAGTTCTGAGGCCAGCTTCACTCAGGTGTCCCTGGTTTGCTTAAATCTGTCCTGTCACCTAAAAGTGAAAGACTCCTATAGCCCAAATCCCAATTTCTGCTACCCACTTCCCACACATCCTTCAAAACTCAGTTCCAACCCAATTCCCCCAGAAAGTCTCCCCTAACCAGTTGCTCCTCCCCTCCTGGTTCGATGCACTTCCCTTGGGTTCCCATAACATTCTGGGCATATTTCAGTAGTATCCCTTAGCAATTAGATATGTTATCCTTGGTTCATATTTCTGCTTACTGTCAAATCGTAAGCTCCTTGGCCCTAATCGTATTCATATCATACCTCAGTTCCTGGCACAGAGAAGGTATTAAAAAAAAAAACTTTTGATTAGCAAATAACAAGTTCAGAACTTGTCTGTGGAACATTCAGGTGCCGGGGGGTGGGGGCTTTGGGTATGTTAGTCATGGGGAGAGGGGGTGCTTCTGTGGAACATGTGTAGGAGGCCAGTGGGTTGTGGGCAGTGAACAGTGAGGAACGCCCTTGGTCTGTCTCCAGTGGCTTATCCAAAGAGGGAAGGAGGGTAATAGGGTGACTGGAAAGGACAAGGGGGGATTTATTTGAAGATTCCAAAGTTCTAAGTGTGTTTATATGTTGAGGGAGTGAGGCCAGGGAAGACAGGGGTGAGGATGCAGGGGAACCAAGACATGGAACCAGGGTAGAGGATGGGCGTGAGCACAGGTAGAAAGACAAAGAACAAGAATGCCCAGCAGACGCTCAGTTTACATTCAGGAGCCCCACAGGCTAGTGAGGTTGGGCCGAACACTTTTTCCTAAGACTCCCAGAGCATTCGGCTGCCTTTCTCTCAATTACCCTCCACCTCCCAGCAAGTAGAAGGCCATTGCTGAGCTTGAGTGGCGCTATCAGGTCACTGGCCTCCAGCTGGGTCCAGACCTCCCAGGTGCTGGCCAGAGTTCAGAGTAATCCTCGCCATTGTTCCTTTTGTTGTTGTTATTGGACCCAGGAGATCAGATTCCCAGGATAGTGTTCACTGACTTTGTCCGAGGCCATGTGATCCTGTCAAGCGAGGAGCATGGATGTAAATTATTGAGGAAATCTTAGGTTCTCAACAACTCCCTAGTGAGTCAAATATGCCAAGAAACCGAAGAGGACTCTGCCCTTGGGGTGCTCACAGCTGGGATTGTGCAGGTGATCACTTCCCCGGCCTGTGGCCTCTGAGCCTGCCAGAGATTGAAACTTGAAGTCTGGAGGCTCATTAGAGCCCTCCAGCAGCCAGGATTTCCCAAATGATCTGGAGGGGAGAGACTGCAACAACCCACAGATAGAAACCCAACTGAGAAACTACATTCATTTGGGGCCTTTGGGGGGGATATGCAGGTGAGGAGAAAGCAGTCCCTGTTCCCCCTGGAGGAGCCCAGGGAGCCATGGTCTTTGCTCAAGAGAGAGAGGCTCAGCTTCACTGTGGAAGGCATGATCCCTGCCCTTGGGAGTTCCTGACCAGACAGAGGTCACTCAGGGGTGTGTGCTCACACACACACACACACACACACACACACACACTGTGATTGTAATGACAGCAACTGGAACAAGATACAGACAGGGTGTAAGCACTGTGCTGGAGGCTGGAACTAGCCAGATCACTGCAGACGGGTAGCCCAGAGGAGGGGATTATCTGGAGTTGCCCCCTTCCCGGAGGGCCTCCCCCTGCCATCTGGTGCAGAGCTGTGCCAGGCAGGGTCCAAGCTAGTTGGATGCTTGCTGGTTCTGGCTGCTGAGTATCAGACACCGTGGTTGTTCACAGGGGGGCAATGCTGGAAGGATCTTGCTGGCTTGTTGCCTTAAGTCCCAGACTACTCTCTGGAAAAGAAGAAGGGAAGGTGGGGAAGAGATCAATGTTCAGTCTTTCCAAGTTTTCCTTGGCTTTGGTTATCAGCAGACAGCCCATCTGTTTGCTCAGGGCTCTCACTTCCCTACCCTTGAATACCTGTTATCACACTTGCTGTGTTTCTGGGCTCTCAAAGATGGCTGAGCCTGTGTGTGTGTGTGTGTGTGTGTGTGTGTGCTTGTATACCTCATGCATCTCTATGCCCGGCCTTCCAAGTGCACACCTGCATATCTCCATGTAGATGTGACCACATGTGATAATTCCCGTATTTGCCTAAGTTGCCCCTGTGTACACATGAATGTGTCCAGTTGTATGTGCTGGGGCGGGGGATCCTCATTGCAGACACCAAGCATTTATCTGCTAGGTTTTAATGTCCAGCAACATGATAACATCAATACAGCAGGCTGGACATTGAGCTGAGTCTCACCATTTCCCTGGCTTTGTCCAGAACTGATACATGTAACTTAACGTCTCAAACTCCCCTTCTTCCTTCTCAGCTCGCCCTGAGTCCCTGAAGAACTCTTGTATGTTACACCCAAGACTTACCCAGAAGGGTAGAGGATGGCTGATCTTTGGAGCTTCCACTAACTCTCTGATCATTTATCCACTTGCCCCTCAAACGATCCATGAGCTTCTGCCAGACCAGACCCTGTGTTAAGAGCCAGGGATACAGAAATGAATAAGACAGAGTCGCTGTTTTCATGAAATGCACATTCTTGTCAGGGAGGAAGGCCTGGACACAACTAATTATGTGCAAAGGCAGACTCTGATAAGACCATGGGACTACAGAGAAAGAAGACACTAACATCCCTGAGGAACCTGGGATGGTTTCAATGAGGTGGCACTTAGCTAGGACTGGAGTAGAATTTTGACAAGAGAATGTACAGAAGAGCATTGCATGCAGAACAACGGTATGATCAGAGATCTGAAAGTGAGAAGGCCCACAGAATGTCTACTTTCAAACCTTTCTGCAGGGCTAGCATGATGCATGACTCTGAGGAGTGCCCGTCACATAGAATTCAGTGTGAAGGGTGCCCCCTAAAATCTGGTCCTGCCCTTCTTCTCTGTATTCTTATAAGTCTGTGTCCCCAGGCTTTGCTCATGTTACATCTAACCAATTCCAAATAGGAGCAAATGACTAAGGTGAGGTTAAAAGAACACGGGGTAGGAGGGGGGCCACTGACGATGTTGTGAGCGAGGCTCATGAGAGTCCCGTGGAAAACCAGCCCAATCTGTAAAGACAAAGTCAGAATGGGCTGTTGAGAGTGATTGCAAAGTCTTTCTCTGAATCATTTGTTCAACAAACATTCATCTGATGTGGTCTCTGGGAGGAGACAGGCACAGAAGAGAAGTCTCCTTATTTGTTCATGATGATTTAGGTTAGTGTTTCTTTAAGCGTTTTCCTAAGAACAATAAATAATCCAGAGAGATTCTGAGCTCAAATAAGAGTTACTGGAATCAAACACATTTAGAAAATATGTGTAAACAAAGCAAACAAGTCTCTCTACTATAATATTTATCAGGGCTTGTAAAATCTTATGCTCTGCAAATCTCCACGAGTGGGATAGGCCCAGCAAAACTTCCCAACGTTATTCAAACTATAAACCCCATATGTTCCCACAGAACTGGTAAGGTTGATTAAAACCTTCCTGGGGAAACCCAAGATTGGGAACAGTAGCTCTAGGAGTCCTTGGGATAATGGCAAACCAGGGGAAAGGGATTCATGAACTCTCAGGCAAATAGTGTGGCAAGGACATGCGTCATCCATCTCACTCCATCCAGGAAGACTTCCTAGAGGATGTGTGGTCTCAGGAACCATTGAGAGAAGAAAGGGCAATCTCAAGGGACCACAGTTTAACCCCTGTCATATGGAAGCAAACATACTCGGTGGCGGGGGGGGGGGGGGGGATATCCATGCAGTGAAATGCTATGGACTTAAGTATCTGTTAGAACATGCTTTGAGGAAGGGATAAGGAGGAAGGGAGAGGCCCAGGTCTCATCTCCTCACAAGTCACATCCAGCCTGATGGAGCAAGCATAGAACCTGCCTTCTGAGAACTCCTAGCCTGATGGAGGGATGCAGGAAATGATGGTTCCCAAGACACTGAACATCAGGCAGCAAGGGTCACTGACACCTGAGAGGTGGAAACAAACAAAGAAAGCCCTACAACTGCCTCTGTGTACTGCCTTGAGAGGATTTCTAAGCCATGACCCAGGGAAGGGAAGCCGAGGTGGACCCCAGCAGATTTTGTGAGTGAGGAGAAGGAGCTGCAAGTCTGGGGAGACCCAGGCAGCTACAGTACACACAAGAGAGTACCCAGGAGGAGAGAGCTGCATGGAGAGAGGACCCTAGGAATCTCCAAGTTTTAAGCAGAGCACTGACTCACATATGTGTGTGGGGAAACTAGCCCCAACTTTCCAACTGGGGGAAAGAATCACCCAACGGATGTAGGGAAGAGTACCCAAAGCTCACACAGAGCTAGGAACACTCCCTATTCCCACCAGTAAGACTAGAAAAATTAATAACTTATGGATAGAGTACTCAGAAGGATCTTACTTCAGTAGTGGAAAATAATTAGCCTTAGACTAAATACTGCTCTCATCCTGCCTAACAAATCTTAAAGCCGTGAAAGGATAAAACTGCTGCATCCTGGAACAAATTCAACAATATTTATCAGAATATGAAAGTATTTAGTACCCAGAAAAGTAAAATTTACAATGTCTAGCATTCAATAAAAAATTACTAGGCATGCAAAGAAACAGGAAAATACAGCCCATAACGAGGAGAAAAAATAATCACTGAAACTGGCCCAGAACCTACAGTTAGGGTGACAAGTGTCCTGGTTTGCCTGGGACTATCCTAGTTTTAGCACTGAAAGTGGTGCAGCCCAGGAAACTCCTCAGTCCCAGGAAAACTGGGACGATTGGTCACACTACACCCAATTAACATCATATATAATAGTAAACGACTGAATGTCTTCTCCCTAAGGTCAGGTGCACATCAGAATGTCCACTCTTAATATGTTTATTGTGCTGGAGATTCCAGCCACCACATAAGGCAAAGAAAAGAAATCCCTACTGGAAAGGAAAAGTAAAACTGTCTTTGTTTCCAGATAATATGAAGAAAATCTGATTGACTCTACAAAAAAGCCATGAAACTAATGTGTGAGTTAGTAACATCGCAAAATACAGGTAAATATCCTCAATTATTTTTCTATATTCTAGCAATGTACAATCAAAGTTGAAATTAAAATACCGATACCCATTTTAATAGAATCAAAAAATATGAAAAAAGGATAAACATGGCAATCGATATGAAAGATATGTGCATTGAAAACTACAAAACACTGATGAGAGAAATTAAACAAGGTCTAAATAAATGAAGAAACTTATTTAGAGGTTGGAAGACACAATATTTGTTAAGATGTTAATTCTCCTCAGATAGATTCAATACAATCTCAAAAAAATCCCAATAGTCATTTTGGTAGAATGCTGATTCTAAAATTCCTGTGGAAATACAAAGGAACTAGAATAGCCAAAACAACTTTGAAAAAGATCAAATTTGGAGGACTAACACTACTTGATTTCACGACTTAGTGTAAAGCTGTAGTGACCAATAGACCCACTCGTAGATGCATGTAGTAGGCTGACTTGTATCCCACTCCCTCAAAGTGTATGTCCACCTGGAACCTATGTTGTGATTTTATTTGGAAAAAGAGTCTGGGAAGATGTAATTAAGTTAAAGATCTTAAGATGAGAACATTCTGGACTTAGGATAGGTCCTAAATCCAATGACAGGTATCCTTATAAGAAGAGGGGAAGACCCTGGGTTGCCTGGGTGGCTCAGTCGGTTAAGCCTCTGACTCTTGATCTCAGCTTAGGTCTTGATCTCACAGTCGTGAGTTTGAGCCTTGCATTGAGCTATGAACTGAGTGTGAAACCTACTTCAAAAAAACAAAAGAAAAGAAGGGAAGATCCTGAGAGATCCCCAGGTGAAGCCCGGGTAAAGACAGAGGCAGAGATTAGAGTAATGTGGCCACAAACCAAGAAATGTGTGAGCCACCAGAAGTTGGAACAGATAAGAGAGAATTCTCGACTACAGCCTCTGGAGGGAGTGGTGCCTGCCAACCCTTTGATTTCAGACTTTGGGCCTCCAGAACTGCGAGAGAATAAATTTCTGTTGTTTTAAGCCACAAAGTTTGTGGTATTTTGTTAGGCAGTCCAAGGAAACAAATGTATAACTTTTTTTCTACAAAAGTGCAAAGGTAATTCAGTGGAAAAAAAATTAGTCTTTTCAACAAATGGTGCTGGAACAGTTGGATATACATATGCAAATAAATAAACTTGGATTCGTGCCTTTCAGCATATATGAAAATTAACTCAAAATGGATCATAAACCTAAATGTAAAACCAAATCTGTAAACTGGAAGAACTCATAAGACAAAACCTTTGTGACCTTCTGTTGAGCAAATATTTCTTTTTTTTTTTTTAATGTTTATTTATTTTTGAGAGAGAGAGAGGGCGCAAGCAGGGGAGGGGTAGAGAGAGAGGGAGACACAGAATCCGAAGCAGGCTCCAGGCTCCTAGCTGTCAGCACAGAGCCCGACACAGGGCTTGAACCCACCAACCGCGAGATCATGACCTGAGTCAGAGTCCGACGCTTAGGCGACCCTAAGCAAAGATTTCTTAGACATGATGCCAACACATGACCCACAAAAACTGATAAATTAGACTTTGTAGAAATCTCGTGCTCTTTGTAAGACCCTGTTCCGAGAATGAAAAGGCAAGTCACAGACCAGGGTGCATACACCTAATAAAGGACTCGTGCATCGTTATATATTTTTTAAAACTCTCAAAACTCGATAATTCAAAAACAACCCAATTTTAAAAATCAGCAAAGATTCAAATAGACATGCCACCAGAGAAGGTACACAGATGGCGAACAGGCACATGAAGAGACGCTCCACATCATTAGTTAGGGAAATGCAGATCAAAACCACAAGATACTACTAAACATGTGTAAGAATGGCTGAAATGAAAGGCCTTCCATATCAAACGCTGGCAAGAACGCAGAGCCACTGGAACCCCCCTGCACTGCCGGTGGGAACATCAAATGGAACCACCACTCTGGCAAACAGTGAGGCAATTTCTTAAATAAACATGCATTGATCATATGACTCAGATAGTCCACAGCTAGCTATTTACCCAGAAGCACTGAAGGCATATGTCCACACAAAGACTTGTACACAAACGCCCACCCACACTTGAATGGATAATCAAATTACAGAATTAAAAAGAAATGAACAGGTGATACATGGGACAACGGATGAATCTCAAAATAATTGTGCGGAGGGAAAGAATCTGGACCAAAGAAGACAAAGTGAACCCTTCCGTTTGTATAAAATTCTATAAAATGAAATGAATGCGTAGTGACAAAAAGCAGACCAGTGGTTGCCTGGGAGGGGTACAGGGGTGCGGAGGGGAGGGAGGATGGATATGTATCTCCCAGTAATGGTTTCATGGGTGTTTGCATATGGCAAAACGTCTCAAAGTGCACAATTGAGGGGCGCCTGGGTGGCGCAGTCGGTTAAGCGTCCGACTTCAGCCAGGTCACGATCTCGCGGTCCGTGAGTTTGAGCCCCGCGTCAGGCTCTGGGCTGATGGCTCAGAGCCTGGAGCCTGTTTCCGATTCTGTGTCTCCCTCTCTCTCTGCCCCTCCCCCGTTCATGCTCTGTCTCTCTCTGTCCCAAAAATAAATAAACGTTGAAAAAAAAAATTAAAAAAAAAAAAAAAAAGAAAAAAAAAGTGCACAATTGAAATATGCGTGGGGCGTTGTATGTCAGTTAAACCTCAGTAAAGCTAGAGAACAGAAACGAAGAAAAACCAGTATCTCCAGCATTCCCAGCATTAGTGCTGCAGCCACTGCCAGTGATGGAGGGCGGAGGGAAGGGGAGGCTGAGGCCTCACTCCCAGGGGCCATGCTAGCTCACCCCCATCCACACACACACACACACACACACACCCCAAGGACAGGATGCAATGACCTGGAGGCTGCCTGTCCTGACTTCTCAGCCCCTCCATGGGGCAACTGTCCGTGCAGGCCTGAGGTCTGGCCTGAGGGTAAAGTTAGGGGGAGAATGAGGTCATTTAGAGTTCTTGGAGCGAGATCCCTAGAGAGTGAGTACAAACATCAGAAAACATTTGGTCCAACAGATGCTGTAAAAGCCCTTGGAGTAATCTCCTTTTTTTGCTTCATTAGTCTGCTTCCCATCTGCAGCTGGATCTTTCCACAGGAACTGGGGTGGGGGTAGGGAGGGGCTCTGCTCAATTGCTGTCTGCAGTCGTGGAGGGAGTTCCATGAGGAAGAGAGAGTCCAGGACCCAGGCTTCACTGGGGTGACACCCCAATTACAAAGGACAATTCTTCCCAGATTTTCAAGGGTGTGATTTTTTCCTTTAAATACAGTTGCCTTTTACATGTAACTACATTTTTTTTTCCATGACTACGTTTTATAAAATTGCTCTGAGGGTCTACTCAACTGGAAGGTAAGAGAGTTTGCAACCATATTCCCAGAAATCCTGCTGAAGGACTGGGAGGTGGTTTCTTCTGTTAAGGCATTCAGAAATCTCCCCTGCCCTCAACCAATCTGGTTTATGCCAAAACTGAGTTCAGCTCACCCTTTTGCAAAGTCAAAGACTCAGAAATTCTGGCCTGCTGTATATAAATGACCACAAACTCAAAGTGGTCAGTCTGCATAACTGGCAGACTTCAGGAGCATGGTTGGGACCCAGGTGTTCGGGTCAGCAAGCCTCAAGGAATTCTTCCAGCTCGGAGGGCAGATTCCCAAGGTCCCGGAATAGACTCCCCTACCCCCACTCCCCCTCACCCTTGCCTGTCACCCCTGTCCCCTTTCTCTGAAAAATAGATCTACGATCTACACCTCCCCACCCTGCTCAACATGAAACACTAGTAATAGTCGACATGGGGCACTCAGGTGGCCAGTCACTGATGCAAACCCTTTGCACACATCATCCAGCTAATCCTTACAACAACCTCTGAGATGGGGAGTATGATTATTCCTGTTTTACAAGTAAGTAAACTGAGGCAAAGACAGGTGAGGGTACAGAGTTTCCAGGTCTTTTATTTTAAAAAATTTTAAATTGTGGTAAATCATATATAACACGAAATTTGCCTTCTTAGCCATTTTTAAGTGTACAGTTCATTAGTGTCCAATAAAGCCTCTGCGTCCAACCTCCAAAACTCTCTTCATCTTGCAAAACTGAAACTCTGTCTCCATTAGACAATAGCTCACTTCCCCCTCTGCCCAGCCCCAGGCAACTAGCATTCCACTTTCTGCCTCTACGAATTTGACAACTCCGGGTACTTCGTATAAGTGGAGTGAGGGAGCATTTGTCCTTCCGTGACAGACTTCTTTCACTTAGTATAATGTCTTCAAGTGTCATACCAGGTTATCAGAATTTTCATTTCCTTTCAGTTTTGCAAGATTAGTCCTGGGGCTGGGTGGTGGTGATTTGCACAATATGAATGTATTTGATGCCACTGAACTGTATGCTTTAAAATGGTTAAAATGAGGGGCGCCTGGGTGGCTCAGTTGGTTAAGGTCCAACTTCGGCTCCGCTCATGATCTCGCGGTTCAGGAGTTCGAGCCCCCTGGGTCGGGATCTGTGCCGACAGCTCAGACTTCGGATTCTGTCTCCCTCGCTCTCTGCCCCTCCCCCGCTCATGCTCTGTCTCTTACTTTCTCTCAAAAATAAAAATAAACATTAAAAATTTAATATTAAAAAAATTATATGGTTAAAATGATAAATGTGTGTTTTACCACAATGAAAACGACGACAAAGACAGGTGAGATTTGCCCAAGGCACACAGTAAGTGGCAGTCCAAACCCAGGTGGGCGAGTTCCTGCGTCCATGATCTTTTACAACCTGCTGTATACTTTCTCTCAGAAGAGAAATCACACAGACAAAGCCTGAGGCCCCGAGTCTTTCTAGGACAACACAAGATGCGTGCACCGCTGTAGATTCAGGTTCAGGGTTTATCACCAGCAGCAATGGGCAGTCCGCACAGGGCTCAGAGGGGGAGACAGAGTTAGATGCTGGAGCGATGGGGTCAGACAGAAGACATAATACAGAAGACCAGAGTCCCAGTGTTTGGGGGGGATTTATAGGCCCACAACTGAAGGCTTAGGGGCCACAGAATGACCTGAGACTGGGACAGGCTGGGGAGACAGGGTGTCAGAAGGGTCCGTGAAGGTGGATGTGCCAAGAAGCCACATTCAGTGACGGGACTGGGTGGGACTCACAGAAGGAAGGGCACCGGCTTCCCTTGCCTCTTCCTTTACCTCTGAGGAGCAAAGAAGAAGGGGAAGAGAAAGGTTCCCCCTCAAGTGGCCTCTGATCCTCTTTCTTGGGAAGGGAACAGGAATCGTGGGCAGGGACAGGGAAGGGAGAGGATCAAGAGACTGAGTGGGCACAATGGTCAACTCAGCACAGACCCCCCCATCCCTTTTCATGTGTCTTAGCTATGACTGTGTCCTGACTTGGGGGGTTAATTTTCTTCCCTACATTTCATCCCTCTTAGAGATAAGAAGAGAGAAAGACTCAGAAATTCTAGCCTGCTGTATATAAATGACCACAAATTCAAAATAATCAGAGTCTACATAATTGGCAGACTTCAGGAGCACGGGTGGGAGCACATTTTAAATGTCTTTTTCACAAAGAAGATGTGAAATGTCTTTTTCACAAATAATTTTAGATGGTTTTTAAGAATCTGTATAATAAGAGAGACATATAAACGATAAAAATAAGGATGATCAGAGGAAAATTCATATCTGAATGTAAGGTTGGCAGGAATATATAACCTTTTATTTTCTCTCTCTGATTTGTCCCTGGCCAGGCATAGCTCTTCCTGGAGTGTTAGTGCTCTCACCCCACCTTGGGAGCTCCAGAGGGGAAGCCAGGAGAGCCACCCAGGGGAAATTGCTGGTTATCTATGCAGGGGTTGGGGTGGATCACAGAAGCCATCGCAGAGGAAAATCTAAGTCAAGAGCAGCGCAGGAAGCTGTCACTTGTGCAGACACGACCAAGGCCCTCTGACCTCAGGGGAGACCACTACCTCCCAGCCTCTACAGGGTCTCATCCTAACAGCCATAGGCTTCAAGCTGGGCTACGTATGGTTCTTCTTCTGGGACAGGATGACCCTGACATGTTGGCCCCACAACTGAATTACCTCCTAGGGAATCTTTGGAAAGAGCTGAGGAAAAGCAGCAGTCCTCGGATGAAGTGTGTGGGCCCTACCTCGGTTCCTGGGCAAGAAGAGGCTGGCCTGTCTCCAGCCTGGTTGTACCATGTGATCAGGCCTGGGGGTCTTAATGCCATGTTCCCCCCTACCCCCCACCCCCACCAGCATCACTCAGTTAAAACTTCCTGGTGGAGGAGTGGGGCAGGACAGGAAATGCACTTTCTGGGTCTGAGCTCAGCACGTGTGCAACTTTCCCTTGGCCGTTCTGAACTGCTTAGGGCAGTGGTCCCCAGCCATGCGGAAGCTGTTTCAAGCACTGAGACTTGTTACAATTTTGAACAACCTCCTACTCTCTGTGTCCCAAACACAGGTGCTCAAAGGGATGACCTAATCCAGAAGTCAATGAGGCAACCGGAACACTGAGACCATTCTCCTGCCTTCCCTGGTCCCTGCGGCCCTGGAGTGCCCGGGCTCCTAGGATATCTTTCCAGCCCCATCCCCTCACACACAGACCTATTTATCACCCTGCTCCCCCTCTCAGCACCTTCTCCTACCCAAAATGCCACCAGCCTTCCTCCCTTAGATCTTGCAGGGGCACCCGATTTACATTGTCTAGTGGTGCAATGATGGTGTGCATGTGTAACCTTATCTTTAGCCATACTTCCTGAAACAAGTTGAGGCCCAGATTCCTGAAAACTCTTGGCCTATTAACCCCCAGAGCTATAAGGCCCTGATCGAGGCAGCCTCACCGGTTCTGCTGGGCAGCAGAGAGCACCCAGCCAGCCAGGCTGCCATTTTGCAAGGGAGCTTGGGTCACACTGAAGTTTTCGAACAATCTCCTAATGCTCTGAAGTGTTGGGTAGGAAGGCCTGTTCTCCATAAGCAGATAGGAGAATAATAACTATAACAAAAGAGTAACTAGCTAGCGTTTACTGTATTTGTAGTGAATCCCAGGCACTTACATGCATTATCTAACATACTATTGACAGCTTTAGAAGTTGGTGATAGAAGTTAGGTGCTTTTTTTAATGCCCTTATTAAACATAAGAGAACACAACCTCAGTAAGCAGAAGGCCGGTTCTCAAACTGGATCATATTTGTCCCCAGAGCCACGCTTGTACTCAATACCAGTGTTTCTCAACTTCCGGGAACGTCAGCACCTGCCGGGGAACCCCACCCCAGAGTTCCTGATTCTGTAGATCTGCAGTGGAGCCTGAATTTGCATCGCCCCTGGCGATCCCAGGAGGCACCTCTTCAGTTGCACTGCTCTGGGCTACCCTTGTGACCACCCCCCGCCCCAACTCCCTGCAGAGACCAGCTGAGTCTCTCACAATCCTCTGGTGTTGTCACCTGGTGGTATTTATCTAGAAAATATCCAGACCCTGCAGATGTCACATGTCCATGCCACCGGGGCCAGACAGTCCCTCGGTCCCCAGAAATGGGACTGCAGAGGGGGCAGGCACAAACTAAGGTCCCCCTCTGTGCTCAAGATGCACAACTTCTTGTGGCCAGCAAAACACTTACCAGCATGACAAGTCTACTCATACATATCTCAGCCATCTTTGTCCCCACATGGAAGCAGACGGGGTCAGGAGTCAGGACCCCCAGCTGACCACTCTCAGACACTTCATTTCTGTCACGTAGCACCTAGCACATCACATCATTGACACCGACTTCAGTGTTGTGTGATTGGTGCCCTGGCCTCATAGTGTAACAAAAGTGCCCTGTGGCCAGGCGACTTTTTCTTTTTTTTTTTTCAATTTTAAGATTTTGCATGTCTTGTTTTTTTCTTTTAATGTTTGTTTTTGACAGAGAGACAGAGAGACAGAGAGAGAGAGAGCACAAGCAGGGGAGGGACAGAGAGAGAGGAAAACAGAGGATCCAAAGTGGGCTCTGCATAGTCAGCACAGAGCTGGGCGCAGGGCTCGAACTCACCAACTGTGAGATCATGACATGAGCTGAAGTTGGTTCCTCAACCAACTGAGCCACGCAGGCATCCTGCACAGGCCTCTCGTCTGCCTCGTGTCCCACTGTGTGCCCAGTATCTAGAACCACTGGTGGCTGGCTCACAGAATGTGGACCAGAAAAATGAATCGAATGACCAAATAAACAAATGGATAGCGGGACGAGCAAATGAATAAGTGAACGAGCAGATGCAGAGAAGAGTCATGGACAGGCTGTGGAGTGGGAATGAGCAAAAGCCACGACTGGCACAGAAGCTGAAATGTCAACTGGCCAAATAGATAAGTCAGACGAAAAAGCTGTTGTAGGACTCTCGGCTTCCCCCTCTCCCTTCTTGAAAGGGGTCACCTTTTCCCAGGTACGGAAGGCATAGCCTGATGTGTTCCTGCCCCCACAGTAATCTGAACAGACGTGTATCAGTCTGCTGGGGCTGCCATTACAAATTTCACAAACCTGGTGGCTTCCTCAAGAAACTGTCCCACAGCTCTGGGGACCAGAAGTCCAAGATCCAGGCGTCAGGGGGGTAAGTTCCTCCTTTATGTCTATGAGGAAACAGGCTCGGAGTGAAAGGCCTGTTGGAAGATTTGCTGAGAAGGAGCTCAAAAGTGCCCGGCCCCGGTCAGTGGATGCAAGATCACACCTGGGGATTCTTTTGCAGCTGCACCTGTTTCCCGGGCTTGGTAGAGAAGGTCTGAGGGCTGAGCGCTCGAGGGGACCGGAGGCTGCCTCCTGAGCCCGGCTGCCCCGGCACCCTGGGCGAGAGCCAAGTTGGCCACAGGGTTCATGTAGAATTGCAGACTTCCCTTTCTGGTTCTTCCCGTCCTGGGTGCGAATTCCCCACCCCCACCACCTCTTGTGTGGCACGGGAAGAAAGGACTGGGTGGGGTCAGCTGAGCAGCAGCTTCTGGGCCTTTCTGCCTGCCTTAGGTGCCCTCGGTCCAGCCTCTTCTTTGTGTCTGCAGACACGCTCCCTGCACTGGGCATGGGGAGCCGGACACACCTCTAACTCCTTCTGTGTTCTAATTTCCTTTTTCACTTGAGCAGCCTCAGTAAACGTAGTTTTAATGCTTTTACCAACACTCCTAATGAAGGTGGCCACCAACAATCACATAAAACAAACCATTTAGTGGCGAACTCCTTTTGATCCCCGGCCCCATTCCTAATTTAGTCATGGTAGGCAGAATTGAGCCAATTTGGGATTCACGGAATCCAAAGTCATGAAAATAGACTCCCCTCTCCCCACACGCCCTGCCCTCCGCAGCTGGTGCCCTGTGACCCTCTGCTCACCTCACTCTGCCCGGGACGACGCCCTCTCCACGCCACACTCCCGAGCCTCCTGTCATTTCCCTGCTGCTGTGACTCCAGGTCTCTATGTCTCTCCTCCCCACATGGTCTGTCCACTGCACAAAGGAATCTCCAAATGGAGGGCCTGACCTCCTCCTCCTCCACAGGCCTCCCCCTTCCCTCCTGCTGACCTCCACCCCAGTGATCATTCGTCAGGCGGCGCGTCCAGGAACCTGGGCGTCTGCCTCAACTCCTCTCTCTCATTTATTTTTTTTTTAATTTAATGTTTATTCATTTTTGAGAGAGAGAGAGAAACAGAGCACGAGCAGGGGAGGGGCAGAGAGAGAGGGAGACACAGAATCTGAAGCAGGCTTCGTGCTGTCAGCACAGAGCCCCACACAGGGCTTGAACCCATCAACTGCGAGATCATGACCTGGGCCAAAGTCAGGCGCTTAACTGACTGGGCCACCCGGGCTCCCCTCTCCCCTCCCATTTATTGCCCACATTCCAGTCACGGTGTCCCAGTCGTTCTGCCTTCTAAACGTGACCGGATGGTGTCCTCTCCTCTGTGTTGCTATTGCCTTGGTTTAGAGACCTTCAAATGCCCCGGACCCCACAGTAACCTCTTATTTGGATGCTCTGCCTCCCGGCCTAAAACCTTCCTCCAACCCTGAGGTGATCTATGTCAGTGCACATCTGATGATGCTCCCCATCCTCCTGTTGAGAACCCTTCAGTGGCTCCCTGTCACTGTCAGGATGGAGCACGACCTTCCAAGATTCAAGAACTTTTAAGGCCTGGTTGAGCCTCTTGCTACATAGCATCTTTACACACACCCAGGGCTGCCCCTCTGTTCTCCACACCTAGAACACTACCATTTACCCAGGCCTCAGATCCCTGGCTAACTCCTACTTGACCTTCAAAACCCAACTCAAGGGTAAATCAGGCCCTGAGGCATGTTTAGGAACATGTCTGTCCCCAGAAAGCAAAAGTTTTGCCGTTACTCTTTCAGTCATGGGGTCAAGGTTTCCATATTCGGACACTCTGTACCTAAGCATCCAAGGGTTTGAGCTCTTCAGAGGCTAGTCTCTTACCGTCTTCTCTTGTCTCCCACCTCCACCCCCCAAAATAGAGCATGCTGGCGCATGCAGGTGAGGGGCCAGGCACCCCTGTCATCCTCAGTGCCTTCTGGAGGGAAGAAAAGGCACCCTCAGATGGTGACAGGCAGGATGGCAGAGAAAGGGCAGGGCTGAGTGGCTATTAATGGTTCTGGCCCCTGGGTGCCCCTCAGAAACCCCTGGGGGACTTCCCCAGATCATAGAAACCTGGCCTCTCACCAGAGACCCTGATGCAGGACACCCGAGGTGTGGCCTTGGCATCTTTGTTTTGAAAAATGAAGTCCCATAAGGGTTCTGATCAATGCTCAAGTTGAGAACCAGAGGATATTGTGATCAGATATGAGGCATCACAGATACCTCCCCGCTATTCATACATAGTTAAGGCGCCAACATTTTGACTCATTTGTCTTCTTCCATATTTACGTTAGAGCAGATGTGAGGCCGGTGCTCTTAACTGTTGATCTCCCCCATCCTGTCCGGGAGAAAAGGCTGGTGGCGCTTCCCTGCAGGCCTCCCGGCCCCACTGGAGCCCTCCCTGAGAGCTGTCCCGGACCGCCTTCTTGCCACTGGGAGTTTCAAATTGGTCGAGTGCCTTACGGGCCTCCCCAAAGCCTGGGCCCAGTTCTAATCGGGGCTCCCACGGAAGTGTGCCTCAAAAGCAGAAGAGGCTCAAGAATGCTTACAAAGTAACAAACGAAGATGTTATACATCGATTTCAGTGTAGAGAAAGCACTGAGGGAAGGTAGATTAAACTCATGGTCACCGTGAAGTAGGGTGGAGCAGGAAAGGCTGAGCTCTGGGTCAGAGAGGGAAGGGACAGGGACGAGAGGAGGGTCCGAGGCCGGAGTGAGGGGAAGGGCCCCCATCGCAACACCAGCTTCTGTTAGCATCGATTTCACGCGTTGTCAGTTCATCTCAGTCCATCTCAGACCATCAAAAATCACGGGTGTGTGCCGGTGTATTTGTACCAAATGCCTGCATCTAATTCTTACAGGCCACTTCCCCTCCCACCAATGGCAGGTGACGTGGGCCTGCATATAAGTTGCCCTGGCTTCCCTGCCCAGGGGGGCTTCTGGAGAATGTCATACCATCAGTGGTCTAATGGCTGCAGCCATTACTGGTTGATCTGGTCCTGTCTCCACTGTGCCATGTGCCCTGTGATTTGGGCAGGAAGGGGGTCAGTGTCTCCCTGTCCCTGCTCATCCCATTCCCCTTACAGGGACAGTTGAGGCATGAGGGTCCTGAGGGCTCCCTGGAGACCCAGGACTTTGCCAATATTTAACAGAGCCTGGGAAGGCTTTGGGGCTGTTCCACAAAGTCTCTTACTACGGAGACTGCAGACAGTATTTTTGGGGAGGCAGTCATACTCTGGCCTATGCGTTTTGATTCCTAGAACTCAGAGTATGTGGGTTTGGAAATGGTACTCTTTAGGGTGGGGTATGGAAAGACTTCTGTATTACCAAATATGTTAAATTAATGCAGCTTTATTTCTCTTCTTTAGTGTTTATTCGTTTATTTTGAGAGAGAGTAGGGGAGGGGCAGAGAGAGAGGGAGAGAGAACTACTGGTAATTGAAAGCATCAAGATGTTGCCAAATGAGATGAGCTAGAAATCCACGTTCAGTAAAAGAGAACAATTCTCAGTTCACAGACCTTAGAGATCAGATTGACTTATTTTTTTAAAAATAAAAGTTTTATTTTTGAAGAATATTCAATTTATAGAAATTGAATTCCCATATACCCTACACCTGGTTTCCCCTACTGTTAACATCTTACATTTGGTTTTTCTGTCATAACAAATGAATGAATATTGTTGCTTTATTAACTGAAGTCCATACTTAATACTGATTCCTGCAGGGTTGGGTTTTTTTGTTTTTTGTTTTTTGTTTTTCTCCACCTTAATGTCCTTTTCCTGTTCCAGGATCTTATCCGGGATGCCACATGACATTTAGTTGTCATTGTCATGGCTCCTTAGGGTCCTCTAGGCTGGCAGTTAGACATGCCTTGTTTTTGATGCCCTTGACTAGACACCTTTTTTCACAAAAGAAGAAACAGACCTAGGAGGTTGCGGAGCCACTGAAGGGAATTCTAGAACCCTCTTCTCCATAATCTTCTTGCAATCTTGCTGCAATCTGATGATGTGCAACAACCCCCTCCCTTGCCATTAGCACAGAGGTAAAATTCTGCCATGCACTGAAATGGTCTAGTTTTTCCTTAATGTGTCACTGTGGTGAGTCACTGGGTCTTACTGCACGCCTTGGATTCTGCAGGCATCCTAGGTTCCCTGACGTGCTTCCGTGCCACCCTTTCCTGCCTGGCTACCTGCTCCTGTCAGCCTCCAGCCCAGGCCAGGGCCCCCCAAGCACACTGCCAGACCTCACATATCACGGATGGCTGGGTGCTGAGAGCAGAGAGGAAATTGTAGAAGAGGGGGGCTGCCTTCAGCTGGGGTCTCTAAGCAATTGGGGGATGTTGAACTGTCTGGTCCCTGCCCGGGCCTCAGGTGCCCAGGGCGGCCCTTCTCATTTCTCACAGGGAGTCCCACGCTGGCTCCCCACCGGGACAGGGTTTGCTGCGGTCCAGTTGTTCAGGTTTTGTATGGCTTCCCTTCTGTGGTGAGGCTGTTGAGGAGGCTACAGCTTTTCGATTTGTAGAAACGACCTTCATCCCCAGCTGCACCCTGACCTCTCTGTGCACAAACGTACCTGCGCAAAAATGCCTACCCGTGGTGTGTGGCCATCCAGTGTGACAGCACCCCCACTGAGCCGGGCTCGTGCTGACCCCTGACCTGTTCCCCCTGGAGGCCCTTGTTCTGACCAGACTCCTTCCAGGAATCATACAGTTACTGAGTGGTCGGGGGAGGCATGCGGGGCTTTCTCGGAGATTAGTGAGTCAGACCTCCAAGAATCTGTAGGGTGAGTGGACACATTTCTGCCTTGTCTTCTGCAGATGAGAACTGCTATGGTGGTCTGGGGTCTTCGGCTTAACCATTCTGAGCCTCGGTTTTCTTTACTGAAAAATGGGAATAAACCAACATTTCAAATATGGGTGGGTGGTTGAAGAATGAAGAAGAGTGAGTAGCCCAGTGCGTGGCATGGATGAGTGGCCTTTATCTTCCCTGGCTCCAGGGGCCACATCAGTCATGCCAGGCGTAACTGTGGCCTCGGTTTACCAGATACTCCAGGACTGCCCTTCACTGCTGCCCAGGGTGGAGGGTAGTAGGGTGGCAACGTGATGATGCGGCAGCCTGGCACGGGCCTGAAGAGTGATACGTTGACAGTCATCAAAACCTCCTCAAATGAAGGCTTCTCTCTGTGCACCACAAAATTGCTCCAGAAAAGCAAAAGTCCAAGGAATACCATTCAAATTAAACCATGTCTTAAGAACACTCTAGAAGACTGGCATTTAAAATAAACAGTAGCAAGTACTTTTACATGGTGGTGAGTGGTTTGTGTCACAAATAATGCCCTTCCCTAAATTACCTGGGTGGTAAATGCTGATTTCATGTGTTGGGTTCTCTAAAAGCAGGGATCTAATGAAGAACATTGTGCCTTGGGTTCAAAGTATGTATTTGGGAGAAAGATGTGTATGTCATTTCTCCTAACGTCCAACAAACCAAGAACTCTGGAAGAATATACAGGAGTCTGAAGTTCACCAGAGGCCAGGCAGCAGATCTCCCCCGAGGGTTTCCAGATGTTTCCTGAAAACTAAGAAAGGAAGAGTGAGGTCTCTGCAACGTGTCTCAGGCCGAAGGGAGGCCAGTTCTGGAAACTTGAGGCCTGTGAGGGAGGGAATTAGCTCTGAAGTGCCACAGACCAGGGCCTCTCCTCTCCTCAGCTTCCCTCAGCTGCCTCTCTACACTGGACAGTGAGGGGGAAAGAGAGGAAACAAGAAAGAAAGAAGGTAAGCACAGCAGAAGAAGGGTGGCAGGCACCTGGGAGCTATTTACGTCTGCTCATCATTGGGGAAGTGGATTTAAAACCACCTTGAAAACAGCTGTGCCTCACCCTTGCTCCCCTTGTCTTGAATGTCCTTGAACGCAACGTTGAGAACCCTCCCAGGGCAGGATGCCGCCTGGGGCGGGCAAAGCAAGAGCCAGGGGAAGGAGCCAGGCCATCTGGGGCAGTGTTTGCCATCTGCAATGCTGTCCAGGGCAGGCAGGTTGGAGGTTGTATTAATGCCTGTCATGGAGCCTCGGCAGTCAGCAGAAAGTCTAATGTGGTGTTTCCCTCCAAGGCTCCACACGGCGAGAGAATTCTACTATAAACCATAACAGCCATCACATCTACGGCAGGTCAGACAACACGACTGTTATTTCATCCAACCTTCAGTGAAACCCTGTGAGGGAAGCATTAATGTCCCCCTTTCTACAGGGGAGATGCTTGGGGCTCAGGAACTGTCCACAGTCTCATCTGACTTGTGTGTGCAGGGCCACACACCAGCCTCAGGTCGATGTGATTCGGGAGCAGGAGCACAAGAGCCCTGCTTTTCCCTCACAGACTCTCGCCATGTCACGGTGTTGTGGTAGGCGAGCTCTCTGGGGTCCGGCACTCTCGCTGTGCCTGTCACTCAGTGACGCTGTGCCTGTCACTCAGCACTACTTGCTGGTGCAAGTAAAGAATGAAGAGAAGGGATGTCGAGGAAGCTAATGCAGACATAGCTACTTAATAAAAAGTGTCACCTGGGGTCAAACCAAGAGTTAAACAGACCAGTGTTCTGGCTCTTTTCGGGAGATAGAGATAGAGTCATAACACGTAAAGCTGGAAAGGTCACTTAAGGTCATTAAGGTCACTCTCGATTTGTAGGGCCCAGAGAGATGGAACAGATTCCCTAGGTCACACAGCTCAGCAAAACAGAATGGGGCTCCTAGACATCAAAACCCACTGCTTTTATACTTTCATTCTGCTGCCCCCTGAAGGAAAAAGTGGGAACGTTCTCTAGAAGCTACTCCAGTCCCTTAGAAACACATAGGCCTCAGCATCTGTGATTAGTTTTAATGTTCTTCTTTACCAATTGACATTCCCAATGTACTTAGAGATAACAGATATCCTGAATTGACAACTATCATGAAAAACCATGTAAAATTTGTGAATGTCTCTCTGTCTGAAAGTGTACCCTTATATCGAACACAAGTCAGCCTTGGGTACACTGTCCCTCTCTAAAATGTGGCAGAGATCAGAATTCAACACTATTTGATTTCAAAGATAAATTTCTTCTCATCCGATTCTTCCTTCAGTTGCTCCACATCAAATCCAAAGCTGTCTCTTAGGCTGCATCTTGCCCTTCTGTTTCCATCAAATGGTGTGTTGGTCGTAGGGCCAGCCTCCATAGCACCTCATTCTTTCTCCCAGAACATGATTATCTACTCAGCACATGCCATGTCATGCACATTTTTTAAGAAACATATTTTAGCTTCCAGTGGCTGGCTATAAACAAAGAATCTCTCTTTTTCTTTCTAGAAATCTTTATTGAGCACTTTAAAGAACTTCCATAATCCCTAACTTCAGATTGCTCCTAGGAATTGTGGAAATGAAACACACAAAGCTTTTTGTCTGCAGTTTGAAATGTTCAATATGCAAATCTCAGAGTTTCCCCGTAAGGGCAGGTTTCTGCAGGTGGACTGGTGTGGAGGTACTAACTGCTCAGTTTATTATGCAGTGATTTACAGCCCTCTAGTGGGTCTTTAATGTAGCAATTAAAGGGAAGCTGAGGGCATTGAGGTATGGCTTTGTTCTTTTGTTTGTTCCTTCCCTCGTTCATTCATTCATTCACTCATTCATTCATTCATTCAATGTACAAATGCCAATTGAGTGTCTACTTATGTTCTGGGCATGTTTTGTTGATACTGCAGTGAACCAAATAAACAACAACAAAATCATATGCCTTAGTCACTTAAGACAAAGAAGATGGCGAGTAGAACAAATCTGGGGCAAAGATCAGGAGCTTGATTTTGAACATGTTAAGTTGGAGATACCCATTAGTCTCCCAACTAGCTTCTTTTCAAAAGTTGTTGGTGCCTTTGGGAACAATGTAGGGCACTGGTGAGGAGAAAACACGGACATAGGGCAGATAATCTCTTTATTTGGGATTTCACCACGTTTGAATTAAAATGGACAACATGAAAAAGTCTGTGAAGACAGTGAATTAGACCTTGGGTGTGAGAGAGAAGTTCAAGCCTTGGCCCCATTCTCACGGAACTGCTCAGCTCTTAGTTTTCTGTTTAACTGTAATCTCAGTTTCTGTCTCGATTCTTTGTTTTCTTCATTCTGACCACAGTTTGTAATGGTTGAATTTCTCCGCACATGATGTACACAAGTGTATGTACCTCCTTCACCTCCAGAACTGCATGTGAGTCCTCCTCACTGGGGTATCTCTATCATCCGGCAGGGTCTCAATTTATATTTGCTGAAGGATGAGTTGTGTTGTAATAGGTCAGATAAGATAGATATACATGAGAAGCTAGTGATATAGGCTAGTATCTGGCATATTCTAAATGAGTAAAAAGCACAGTTAATTCCTCTTTTAGGAGACCACAGTGGGTTGGAGGCAGTCAGGGATCTCTTCAGGGAAGAAACTGGGAGTGAGCTGAGTCTTAAAAAAAACGAATGGTGGAAAATGAAGGAAGGAGAGAGGAAGTGATGGGGGAAGGGATGTTTCTTGTAAAGGGTTCCTGAACGACCTCCATATGCTCCTCTGCCTCCATGGTCTCTGCTCTAGTGGCTAGTGGTCTCTGCTGCATTGTCCTGCCCCTGACTCGATTACCTGGGCGATCTCCATGGGAAGGACAGTGTTGCAGAGACCCGCCCACACCCGCTTTCCACCTGTCCACCCTCCCCTGTCTCTTCTTTAATGACCACCTAGCATACAGATGCCTATCATTATGCCTGGCACGTAGTAAGTGCTCAACAAATATAAATATTTTTTCAATGAACATATGTGTCTAGAGGCCCCTCTCCATAATCTTGGGATGGATTTTCCCCAATATTCTCTGCCATCGGGCTGGGGCACTTGAAACATGAGCACTTCAGGGCTCACATCAAATCCTTGAATGATTATTAATAAGCTACTTTCTCATACTTTCATTTAACAAAGATTTGTTGCATGCCTCCGGGATTTATGTTGGCTGCAAGGAGCTTAGAGCTGAACTACCATGAGACCCATGTAAACAAATAATGATAAAGTAAGTGTTGACTTATGTACAAAGTGGTCTGTGAACACTGTAGGATGGAGAAATTGCTTGTTTTAGCACGTTAGAAGAGGCTTCCTGGAAAACAGGAAAGAAAGCTGGCATTGAATATCGAAAGACACGTTGTGTCCTCTAGACAGACATGGGGTGGTGGGATGGTTAAGGGAGTAGGTTGGACAGTATTCCAGGCAAATGGTATAACAGGTACAAAGGTGATCGTGGGTGGCGGTGGTAGTTGAGAAAGTATGCCAGGTTTGGGGAATTGGGGCAAAGCATGAGAGTAGAAGTGTGGCCAGAGAGAAGGTATAGGACTGGATTTGGGGCAGGCCAGCCAAAGAGCCCCATGGATGTCAATCTTTAAGAGGTACTAAAGTAAAAAATACAATGCCAATTAACTCAGCCACTTGTAGCTCCTTACATAACTTTTGAAACCTCAATTGGCCTTATTCCCTGAAGTAAGACAGTGTTCTTGAATGTTACTTTAAAAATTCTTCTGGCTGGCAATTCCAATTATGCTATATTCAGTGCATGTAATAAATTCCTTATTTTTAACATAAAGAGGTTTGTAATTCTTATTAATAGAAAAGCAAGTTCCTTTCAATTCCATGCTGAACAGATATTTAAAGAAAATTGACCTACTTATGCACTGCCAAATTATTAGCTTTCTGGTAATGGGCTCCATCCAGGGCTGACCCCCTCTCCCAGGTAGAAATGGGACTGTTGCATCTGACTGGGTGAGCTGGGTGCCCAGAAGAGGCTATGTCTAATGAAGTATTGTCAATTAATTATGTGTTTGGCACCCCCAGATAACCTATTTGGTAGCTTTTACTAATAAAAGAAATTTTCATAGGAGTCTTTTTTTTAATGTTTTTATTTTTGAGAGAGAGGGAGAGAGAGAGTGTGAACGGAGAAGGGGCAGAGAGAAAGAGAGAGAGAGACAGAGAGAGAAAGGGAGTTGTAGAATCCAAAGCAGGCTCCAGGCTGTCAGCACAGAACCTGACACTGGAGTTTAAACCCACAAACCCTGAGATCATGACCTGAGCCAAACTCAGATGCTTCACCCACTGAGCCGCCCATGGGCCCCTTTTGTAGGAGTCTTAAAGGTAAACTCAACTAGCTCTGCCTCAGAGCCACCATATTCTCCTGGGTATTTCAGGACTTCCGTATTCTATGTTGAGGTTTTGCACACATCCTGAGGTTTTACACACACCCTGTGCTTGTCAAACAGGACTCTAAGTTTGGTGTTCAAAAAGGTAGTCTCTCTAATGATGGTTACACCCTAAAGTCATGTGTAAGCTTTAAATCATCTCTATGGGTATCCACTGTTTTTAAATTGATTCTTCTCTTCCCGACCGTTAGGCCTAAAAGAGATAATCTAACTTTTCTGTGCTTTCCTTTCCTCATGGGAAACAACACGAATTCCTGCATTATAGGTTTGTGTTGAGGAATAAACGAGACAACACACGCATAGTGGCTGGCACAGTCCCCAACCATAGCCTGCCCCGGTTCGCGCACCCTTCGGAGTGGTTCTGTACTTTTCATCTCGGTTCTCAGCTCCCACGAAGTCTTCCGTGTGACCCCGCCTAGGCTCAGGGTTCAGGAACCTAAGAGAAGGGCATGCGCACAGAAGAGTGGGTAGTGTGAGGGATCAGAGTGCAAAGATCAGAAGGCAGCTGGTGGCAGCAACGTGCAAAGAAGTCCAAGAAGACGTCTCTGGACTTCGATTACTTGGGCGAGCTCCGCTGGAAGGACAGAGGTGCGGAGATCCGCCCACACCCGCTTTCCACCCCGGCCCGCCTTCGGTTTAGCTCCGCCCCTTTCTCCCTAGAAGGGGGATAGCGGCGGACGCGGACACCTAGGCGGACAACGGTTGCCTAGCGAATCGCTTTTCCCAAGATGCCTAGGTTGTTGTGTTCTTTTAGCCAATCAGAGAGGCGAAGCGACCTCACCGTGGGCCAATAGGCTGCCAGGCCGGGGCCCGCGTCGGTTAAACCGGGCTGGAGACTGAAGTGGCCAGATAGGTAGTGTGGCTAGGACAGGTCTCCGAGTCGGCGGAGACATCTGCGGGAGACCAGGGGGAAACGTCCGGGGGGCCCGGCCATGCCAAGTCGGGCGGAGGACTACGAGGTGCTGTACACCATTGGCGCGGGCTCCTACGGCCGCTGCCAGAAGATCCGGAGGAAGAGCGATGGCAAGGTGAGCGCGGGCAGCCTCGCTGTTTCCGCCCCTGCTGCGGTCGCACCCGCCCGCGGCGAGCGCCCTTGGCGCCCGGGTGGCGAGAGAGCGAGAGGCCTGGGGCTGTGGGGTCTCCAGGGCGGGGTGCCTGGAAGAGGCCATCTCTTCCAGGTCTGTGTCTGTCCTGGCTCGCTCAAGGGCTGGGACACTGCGTGTTTTGAGATGTATTTATGTATCTCTACTTTTTTCTTTCTCTTCCCTGTCCCTCTTTCCTGCTTTGACTTGCTAAGGGCCTCCCTTTAGTGACAGGTGGCTGAGTCTTGAGTTCTATTCAGAGAAGAGTATCCCTCTCGGACGTGGGAAAGAGGCAGGACCCCCAGAACCTGGAGCTTTTTGTCTTGCAGTCAGAACTCACTTAAAATATCCATTACTTGGATTATTGGATTGTTATTTTCCAGTGTGTGTAGGTAGACCTTATACAGGAGGAAACAATGGAGAGGAAACTGCCTGGCTGGTGACGGAAGGATCTTTACTAAGGGCTCTCACCCTGGAAAACTTTGACCGGTTGGACAGTGGGAATGGTCAGGGACTTTGCCTCTGCGCCAGCTTTGACCCAAGTACTTTTTGCTACCGTGCCACAAAGCAACTGAGGGTAGGGGGTTGGAGGAGGCCTAATGTGACTCCACCTCTCTCCCATGGCATCATTTACCCCTTGAAAACTAGGGGAAGTTTATGGAAATGAACTCGGGTTTCTTAAGTTCATTGAACTAAATTAGATGGTAATGACAGTTGTGATCTATTTAATAGAGAAGTAACTTAAAAAAAATTTTTTTAATGTTTATTTATTATTGAGGGACAGAGACAATGCGCTAGCTGGGGAGGGGCAGAGAATGAGGGAGACACAGAATCCGAAGCAGGCTCCAGGCTCTGAGCTGTCAGCACAGAGACCGATGCACAGCTCAAACTCATGAACCGTGAGATCATGACCTGAGCCAAAGTCAGACACTTAACCGACTGAACCATCCGGGCGCCCCTGAGAGAAGTAACTTTTAAAAGTTTAAAATTTTGGAACGTTCATTCTTTGTCTTTGAGTATGTAATGAGTTCATTCATACCTTGGAAATTCTTACTTCAGATACTAGTTTGGAAAGAACTTGACTATGGCTCCATGACAGAAGCTGAGAAACAGATGCTTGTTTCTGAAGTGAATTTACTCCGTGAACTGAAACATCCGAACATTGTCCGTTACTATGATCGAATTATTGACCGAACCAACACCACACTGTACATTGTAATGGAATATTGCGAAGGAGGGGACCTGGCTAGCGTAATTACAAAGGGAACCAAAGAAAGGTAAATTCATCTTTTAAATGTAAGCTGAAAATGGGCCAAGTTTCATTTCTGTTAAGCATCCTAGTTTAGGATTGGGGATGAAGTAGTTAGTTATGTGGAAGACTGTTCTTGTATTTGTTCTGTGAGTCCACAGCACTTTAGAATCAACACCCATACCTTATCTTGAAAATAATTTATTTCCCTAGTTGTACACTCTGAAAACTAGATACTTCACATTAGCCCATCTTTTTAGTGTTCTTATTCAGAAGTCATATGCTGTGTAACTGCTTTGGTTTCAGACAATACTTAGATGAAGAATTTGTTCTTCGAGTGATGACTCAGTTGACGCTGGCCCTAAAGGAATGTCACAGACGAAGCGACAGTGGTCATACCGTGCTGCATCGGGATCTGAAACCAGCCAACGTTTTCCTGGATGGCAAGCAAAACGTTAAGCTTGGAGACTTTGGGCTAGCTAGAATATTAAACCATGATACGAGTTTTGCAAAAACATTTGTTGGCACACCCTATTATATGTCTCCTGTAAGTATTTCAGAACGCTAAGCATTCAGTGGAGGGAAATTGAGGGTTTTGTTTATTTGTTTGCTTAGTAATATACGATAGTCAGGAATGAATACTGTTCATTTGGACTTTATATTTTTTCCAGATGGACCACCAGACTCTTAAACTCCTCCATATCAACAATTAAAGTGAAGCTTTTATTGAATGGCTACCATGTGCCAAGTTCTGGGATTATGAAGATGAAATAGGTTTTGTCTCTGTTCTCAAAAGCAACATGGGCCCTGTATAACATCTTGGACTCATTTAGAGTGTTTGTTCAAGATGCAGAGCCCTGGGCCCCAAACCCAGATCCAGTGGATCCGGATCCATCTGGATCTCTGCGTGTCTGGACCAGTTCTTGCACTCTGCGCTTTTTTTTCCCTTCCACTTTTCATTATGAACATTGCCTTTCAGTAGACTCTCTAGATGATTCTTGTGCATGGAGATTCAGGGCTTACTTCAGATAACGTGTTTTTACAGTGTTAGCTTCTTGTACTTGTGTTTTTGTTGTTGTTGTTGCCTTTTCCGACAGTGGAGCTGCAGCGGACCCACTTTACTTCTCTGTTCTCTCTGTTGCTAGATATTTTGTTTCCAGAATTTCTTACCATTCGAAGGAGCACTGCTCTGCACACCTTTGAATGCATTATTCATTCTTCCTTTTTGGTTATTTCCTTGGCATGTAGCTCTCAGAAGGGTATGAACTAGGTCAAAGGGTATGAACTGTTTGTGACTCTAGATATTACCTGATGGCTGTTAAAAGCTTGAAGCAGTAAGTGCTATCACTAATGTGTTGTTTTTGACTAAGATTAGACATTGCCAGAACAGTGTCATTTTCGCACTGGATCAGATTCTAAGTAGAAAGCCTTTAACATAAAGGAAAATTACCCAAAAGTGGTTCTTGGAAAATTTGAAACCTGTGTAATTCTTTTGTTCCTTTTCCCTCCTGCCCTTGTAATTAGATCGGTTCAGCCTTCCCTAAGGCATTGATTGTCAGGAAGTGGTATCAGACTCACCTGTTGGAGTTTAGAACACCAAGAAGCTTCCTGAAGGTTTTGGTACTACTTCTGTGCCCATTGTTGACAATAAGAACTATGGTAGACTAATACTGTAAGTGTGGAAGAAAGGAAAATACTTAAAATAGGAAATGAGAATACTAGTTAATACTGTGATTTATACTGTGGACTAAGAGAAAAATACATACATGGATAATTCAGTTAGCCATTTATGTCTATATCCATTTACATGTGCACCAGATGGAGGTTTTGGTTATTCTGAAATTTTCTCTGGGTTTTTATTTTATTTTATTTTATTTTTTGCTCTGATTCTTTCAAAATGGAGTTTCTACATTATGCATACCTTGAGGGTAGAGGTCTCATATTCACCTTTGAATTATCAGCACCTGATCTACTATAACACAATAACATTTGTGAGTGAAATGAATGTGAGTGAAATGAAGTGAATGAATTATATGCGATAAAGTATATTAGGATAAGATCATTGCCTTTTTTCCATTATAAATTTGAAGATAAAATATAAAGTACCATCTTCATTACTGTGATATAAGATCTGACATAAACTGGATCTGTCTTCTGAATCTGATATTTTTATACAGATATAAAATGTTTTCCTTTTTTTTCCTTTTTTCTTCTCCAGGGCAATATTACCAAATGTTAAGGTTCCATTTTTGTTTCAGGTTATTTTGTAAGTTTTAAAACAAAATAAACTTTTCACTCCTCCTACACTTTTACCCTGGTTTCCCCCTTTAGGAGCAGATGAATTGCATGTCCTACAATGAGAAATCGGACATCTGGTCGCTGGGTTGTTTGCTGTATGAATTGTGTGCATTAATGTAAGTGTGAGGAAAACAGCCTTCTGGTCTGAAGTTTATACTCACAGAGGTGTGTCCCCTTTCACTGGGTTCAGCTTTTTGAGCATCCATGCATATTTGAGCCTGAAAGAATCATATGTTGGGTTAAAATTAACATAGATGGACGGGTTAAAAAAATTATTTGCAAATTAATAATATAACCCCTGAGGCTGGTTCATGCTTTTAACCTGGAAAGATGCTTCCCTTGCTAGACTGATACTTAGCTCAAGGGAGAGCACATCGTCCAGGCTTGTGGAAGAAATGAAACAAAAATCCAGGGGAGAGGCCTGGGAATCTGGAGAACTAAAAAGAGCTCCCATTCTTTGCCATTTTTTTTCTTTGCCTCCTCTTTTTTTCCTTCTAAACTATTCTGTAGAGCAGTGGTTCTCAGCCAGGGAGCAGGAAACAATTTTGTCCTCCAGGGGACATTTGACAACATCTGGAGGCATTTTCGGGTGTCACAGCTAGGGAGAGCGCTGGCATCTCGTGAATAGAGGCCAGCAATGCTACGAAACATACCACATGCACAGGACAGCCTCCCTAACAAACATCATGTGACCCTGAACGTCCGTAACGCCAAGGGTGGGCAGCTTAGCTAGGGATGACAATCCAAGAAGAAACATGAACACAAACTGCAGCTTCAACTGTGCTTTTGATTTGGCTCCTATTATATATTTTCATTTCTACATTAAAAAAAATTTTCCCCAGGCCTCCGTTTACAGCTTTCAACCAGAAAGAACTAGCTGGGAAGATTAGAGAAGGCAAATTCAGGCGAATTCCATATCGTTACTCTGATGAATTGAATGACATTATTACAAGGATGTTAAATTTAAAGGTAAAGAGTGTAAGATTACATTGTCTACTTCTGTCTCTCAATTTCTCTCTCGAAGCAATGTGACTGAAGCAGCATTAGCTATAGTTCCTCAGCTAAATCTACTCTGTTAAGGGAAGTGAAAACATGTAAATTTGGCAAGTGGTGCGTCCTTGCCGGCCTACCTTCTGTGCTTTCTTCGTGCCTCCTCCCTCTCTCTGCCACACTAACAGATGGCGGCTAGCAAAACAGGATTGCAGAAAAGCTCCAAATCCTCAGTTCCCTTGCCTACCTCAGCGCGGCAGGTGGTAAGGGAAGGGGCCACAAATCAAACTTCATTACCCAGCCTCTCGCTCCAGCCGAGAGATTAGAGACCAGAGATGGAGTGGGGGAGGGGAAATAAATAAAGAGATCGTGTGGAAAAGACCTGGTCCTGGGATGGGGAGGAAGATGTCCTAGGGTCAGGTTGATGTGAGAGTAGGAGTTAAATGCTGTGGAATTACAAAGAAGGAAAATGGTGAAATAATAGGACTGAAGGTGGGCAAGGGAGGGTCTTGCTTAAAGTCGTTTTGAGATACAAGGGCAGCCCTTGCCCTAAAGCAGCCCTGGCATGCCACCAAGCACCAGCTCAGGGATTGAAAGGTTAAGGGGGAACAAAGGTTAGTTACCGTCTGCATTACCTTGTGGACCCAGAACCTCATGGGTTAAAGCCACTAGTGAACTTCACCTTTCTAGGTGTTTAAGACCCATCCATAAAGCCCTTTCTTTTGTCTTAGAAATGTATGCTGTTTTTAACGTACCTGCTCTTTTCGGATGAGTATTCTGTTATGAAATCTGACTGCAACACTGAACATTGTTCCCCCCAGGATTACCATCGACCTTCTGTTGAAGAAATTCTTGAGAATCCTTTGATAGCAGACTTAGTTGCAGAAGAGCAAAGAAGAAATCCTGAGAGAAGAGGGCGGCGGTTGGAACCGGAGAAGGTACAGGATTCCAGCCCTGTCTCGGGAGAGCTGAAACTAAAGGAAATACAGTTACAGGAGCGGGAGCGAGCCCTCAAAGCACGAGAAGAAAGGCTGGAGCGTAAGTCTGAATGGGGGCGAAGCAAGGGAGCGCCACAGAGGGCTGTTCTGATGTGTGTGAGATCTCTCTGAACAGAGTATTTGATACGTGGATGTTCTATCAGAGCATTCTGATAAATCCCGAGACACCGAAATACGTATTGGAAAATAGTAAATGAAGCTTGCCAGCATTTCCCTGTTGAGCCTCTTTCTTTCAGATCGAGTGCTCTTATAGTGTCGGTCAACGACTGTGATGACCCTGACGCAGTAGCCATTATATGTTACTGTGGAGCTACTTTTTCTTTCTCTTCTTTAATATATTTATACCCTACACTGTTTCCATCGGAAAAGAGGGTTTAAGCATTTGCTGCCTTCCATAATAAAAACCATCGCTTCTATCTTCTGATATGGCTGGCCCAGCACAGCCCAGATGTAAAACTCTATTGCATGTGGGACTAGATATGTTTGGGCAATTCATTAAAGCATGTGGGTAAAGATGTTCTAGGTCTGTAAGTCTTAGTCTTGAGTAGTACCTGATTAGGTACTAATTAGTTTTTGATGCCAAAAGTCTGTCTACTTCACCAAAGTAAGAGCTGCTACCCAGGATGTAGATTAAGCAAAGTAGCAACAGCAGCGAGGCTCTTCATGTTAATGTCAAGGGCCAGGAGATGGAGTCGTGACCGTCTCCCGTCACCCTCACGGCTCACTTGATTTTGTTTCTGCGGCTTTATGCACATGCAGCCGAGAGATAGCGTTCTATTTAAATGAACGTACAAGGCATCCCATACATGCATTCATGTTTTTACTTCCTGATGATAATTGTTTAGTGCTGTGAGCTCTGCTTTCTGGAGGAGTATAACCTGCGCTTACCCAGAAACCTTTTTTTGATGCTTTTGTCAAAAGAATTTGTAAAACAAAAACTTTCATTAAAACCTTTCCCAATGTTTTGCGGTTTCATAGAGCAACTGAAGTCTGAACTTTCTGAATTCTGGGCCATGAATTAAAAAAATAGCCTTCGTTACTGATCTAAAGAAGTACCTCCCGAGTTGTGGTTTATTTCCGCTTCTATTTGGGTGCTCTCATTGACCCAGAAGAAGGAGGGTTTGTTCTGTGAGGCTAGGCAATGCCCGGAAAGTGGACTATTGCCTGCTTTCAGTGCAGAGCAGAGATGGCTTTTGTTGTTTATTTTCCCAAATGAGTTCCTCTCAGACAACACGACCAAAAGTTGATGCTGACCTTGTATTTGTGCTTAAACCAGTCCTTATGAGAAAACCTAAGACAACACACAACATACTAAAGTGCTGAATCAAAACCTAGCAATAGGTTGACCAGGGTTTATGGTACGGAACCTTTTGCACTGCTGGTCAGGCGTGCTAGGCTGCGTGATGAGGAGAAGTGGTAGGCTTACCAAATGTGAACCGTCTTAAGCCCATAGCCACTTGTTAATATCTTTCTTGTTCCATTGCCTTTTTAAAGAGAAGGAACGTGAGCTTTGTGTCCGTGAGAAACTGGCAGAGGACAAGCTGGCTAGGGCAGAGAGTCTGTTGAAGAATTACAGCCTGCTGAAGGAGCAGAAGTTGCTGTGTCTGGCGGGGGGTCCAGGTATGAGAATTCGCTCCGCAAACAGAAGCTGCCACCACAGATGAAGAAATGGCACCCGTGTCACTGCCGTGGGGCTTTGATAGCCCTTTTAATTTACGAAGTCTCGTATTTTAAGATGGAGTTCATTGAATATATGCATCTTAATAGAAATAATTTTGTTATAGCAACGATTTACTTAATGGGTTCATAGACTTGAGGCAATGAGCCATAATGATTTCATCTTCAATTTTATTTACCTCATGAAACTACATGTTTAGTTTTTTTCCTACTTAGGTTTTAAAGCTAGGACACTTAAAAAAATGTTATGCATTTCAGATTTTTCTTTTGGTATATTACCAAAATTACTATACATTTCTCTTCATTTTCAAGCAAAAATCCTAGCATTTTACTCTTGCCACATGAGCAGATAATATGTGCCACATCTTTCATAGAAAGTATGGCTTAGGGGCACCTCGGTGGCTCAGTTGGTTAAGCATTGACTCTTGATTTTGGCTCAGGTCATGATCTCATAGTTTGGGAGTTTGAGCCCCACGTCAGGCTCTGAACTGACAGCGTGGAGCCTGCTTGGGATCCTCTCTCCCTCTCTCTCTCTCTCTCTCTCCCTCTCCCTGCACCCCCCCCCCCCCGCTTCTCCCCCATTTGTGCTCTCCTTCTTTCCCGCTCTCTCAAAATAAAAAAAAAAAAGAAAAAAAAGAAACTATAGCTTAAAAGGTGTGATAAACTAACTGTAGGCCATCACTTTTGGGTCTTTGCTAAGACCCCTGCAAATTAAAACATGTATTCGGGGCGCCTGGATGGCTCGGTTAAGCGAATAACTCTTGATTCTGGCTCAGGTCATGATCTCACAGTTTGTGAGATTGAGCCCCGTGTTGGGCTCTGTGCTGACAACGCAGAGCCTGCTTGGGATTCTCTCTCTCTGCCCCTCCTCCTCTTGCTCGTTGTCTAAAAATAAATAAATAAATAAATGAACATTAAAAAAATTGAAACCTGTATTTGTGAAAATTCAGTTGGTTGATATCTACCTATGCTCTTTGTGTTTCCCTTGTTATTCAGAGTAGACGGTTTGTAGACAGCCTTCCCAGGGCCCTGCCTTTGTGGGCCCTGGCCCGTCCCTGTGCTCCAGTGAGAAGTGGTTGGTGGGTGTATCGGCGAGCCAGTCTAATGGGCCTTCTCCATTTCACAGAAACCCTACGTCTTATTTACCCTACTTTTAAAAAAAAAAATTTTTTTTTAATGTTTTTATTTATTTTTGAGACAGAGACAGAACATGAGCAGGGGAGGGGCAGACACAGAATCCGAAGCAGGCTCCAGGGTCTGAGCTGTCAGCACAGAGCCCGATGCGGGGCTCGAACTCACAGACCGTGAGATCATGACCTGAGCCGAAGTCGGACACTTAACCGACTAGGCCACCCAGGCACCCCATACCCTACTCTTTAAGATTATGGAAAGTGCAAAGCGTTAAACCTCTTTTCTCTAAATTTCTATGTGACATAAATTATTTTTTTAAAGTGTTTTGTTGGTTTTAAAAATTGAGTATCTGAATTTTCCAGTGAAACTTAGGCAGAGTTCTTATGGCTCCCTCCTACCATGTAGGACAGAGTTTGTGAGGGCTGTCATTTCCACCAGGAATAAATTGAGAGAGAATCTTGTCACTTCAGTGAGCATGATAGCATTTTGTAAATGGAACAGACCAAACTAAGTTAGTTTGATGGTTATAATAATATTATAGTGGTAAGTGATGGAAGTAAATGAAACAAGAATTATATAAAATTTAGGCTTCATCTCTTTTGAAATAACTTCTTTTTTCTCACTATTGCTACCTATTATTTCCGTATTTTTATGATATTTATTCCAGCTTTTCTCTGTATGCTCCCCCCCCCGCAAGACAAAGTAGGCTGAAATTGTAATCAATGTGGTAGAGTGAGGAGAAATGTTCATCTGGGTGAGTTTCATGCGTCAAACCTGTTGTCCAGAGTTACGGAAGGCCCTGCTGGGTCGTCTCCTCCAGGGAAGGACTTGATTTACATCTTGCCCTGAGAGTCTGAACAAAGGCCGAAGAGAGCTCAAGCAGGATGATGCATTTCAGTGCAGGATGTATAAATAGTCGGGATCCACCTTGTTGCACACGGTGGCGAATACTTACATTACAGTGAGCTTTAGGAATCAAGTGTCCCCTTGGGGCTAGGAGGTACTTTATGGCTCTGAGCACTGAAAGCACCAAAAGCACCGAGCCTATCAGAGTCATAAAATAAACAAAGCAGGAGGAAACGGTGGCCTGGGCACTCAGGATGGCTGGAAGTATCCTCTCCCCACCCTCGGGCCAGAAAATTCATGTGGAGGAAGATGTAATGCGTCAAACTCATCACAGTAAGCAGCAGCCTCTCTTTAAAAGCTCTTAGTCTATTTAATGAAATGCTAACTTTGGGAAATACTAATTCTTTTTCTAAACACTTCTTTCTTATAGAACTATCCCATCAATAGGATTTACAGTGTAAATGGTTGGCTTATGAATGTATAGGTATTGGTGACAATAAGGGTGGATATCTTTCAAACAGTGGAGTTAAGTGTAAAAGCAATCAGGTTTGCTTTGCAGCAGGAACACTATGAAATAGGAGGTCCCAGGGGCGCCTGGGTGGCTTGGTAGGTTAAGTGTCCGACTTCGGCTCAGGTCATGATCTCATGGTCCGTGAGTTCGAGCCCCGCGTCGGGCTCTGTGCTGACAGCTCAGAACCTGGATTCTGTTTCAGATTCTGTGTCTCCCTCTCTCTCTGACCCTCCCCTGTTCATGCTCTGTCTCTCTCTGTCTCAAAAATAAATAAACGTTAAAAAAAAAAAATTAAAAAAAAGAAATAGGAGGTCCCAGGACAACTGGAAGGCAGCATTTCTCTGTGCAGCCAGCTCCTACCCCAGGGCCTTCCATTTGTTCCACCTAGAACATCTTCCTCCAGAGAGCCACCTGGCTTCTTCCTTGTCTCTGCTCAGAAGTCCCCTTACTCTGCAGCTTTGATCCCCCAGCACTTCTGTCTCCCTTTCCAGTGTTACTTTTCCCCCACATATCACCTCAGATACTCCTCACACGTGCTAGTTTACTTGTTTGTGGTCCGTCTCCCCCTACCGGAATGGGGCCTTTAGTCCACGATGGCCTGTACAGTGAGCTCAGTAAATATTTGAACGTATTTCCTTTAAACGAACACAAAGGAAAAATAAGAAGATTCTGGAATTCAAAACTGCAAGTCGCCACCCCCAGATAGTTCTGTCAGTAGCCAATAGTGTAGCCACCTCACGCAAATTTTTCTTCATGTAAAAGCTACAATTCACATATTTATCTCTTCCGTGCTGACTTTGCTCAGGTCCCTTTTGAAACAAGTTTCTCGTCGTTAAGCTGCTTTGAAACGAGTGTTCTTGAATGTTTAACCCAAACTATAGGTGCCATCTGTGTAAGAAAGGCCTTCTGCTTCTTACTTTTCTGGAAGTTTTATGTTCTAGGTAGAATGGCACTTGTTTTCAAGGGTAGAAATAAATCACATTGATTTCCAAAAGTTTTGGTTGTGGCCCATAATCCCCAATGCATTTAACCTTAAGAGTTGATTGTTAAGAGGATAAAACATGTTCCTTGGCACATTTCAGGATTATTTTTCAATGCTGTGGGTTAAAAGGTTGATTGATTTCTGCCAGCATCATGCCCCTCACCCCCTATCCCAGAGAAAATAACACAGGTCCCCAGATTTCCAATATGAACTGAATAAATATTTTGGGGAGCACCTACCTGGGTGGCTCAGTCGGTGAAGCAGCCAACTCTTGATGTCGGCTCAGGACACGATTCACGGTTCCTGAGTTCGAGCCCCATGTCAGGCTCTGCACTGACCGTGTGGAGCCTGCTTGGGATTCTCTCTCTCTGCCCCTCCCCACTCGTGCTGGTGCATTGTCTCTCTCTCTCTCTCCCTCAAAAATAAGTAAAACATCCAAAAAAGAGAAAAAAAGAATAAATGTGTTTGAGAAGTCGGCTAAGTAAGGAGAGGCTGAACTTACTTTTTTTTTCTTTCTAAAGAACTTTTTGATCTTCCAGCCTCGATAATTGAGAAGAAAGTTCATTTCAGTGGGGAAAGTAAAGAGAATGGCAAGAGGAGTGAGAATTCTGAGAGTCTGCTCCCCTCCAAATCCAAGTGCAAAGACCTGAAGAAAAGGATTCATGCTGCTCAGCTCCGCGCTCAAGCGTTGTCAGATATTGAAAAAAATTACCAGCTGAAAAGCAGACAGATTCTGGGCATGCGCTAGCCTGTAGCCTCGCAGAGACACAGAGCTGTGTCCGTATTGAACATTGCCTGCCCTCGAAAGACTGATACTCAACTGCTGTAGCTTTACTCACCTGGTTCCGTGAGCTGTGCCATTTTGTACAGTGAGGCAGGCCTTGCTGGTTCTTCTGCAACCATTGTACAAAATGCCCACAGCTTTCATTTCTCTTTCTTTTTTTTTTTTTTTTTTTTTTTTTAAAGAACACTTCATAGCAAGAATGACATTTTCTTCGTGGGTTGGGCTTTTAATGCTGGGTGTGATTACTACTGGAACGGGAAGCGTTACATTCTAAATGTTGGGGGAAAATAACGTCAGGGAGAAAAAAGTACTTAGGGGTAGCTTTGAACTACTGAATGTTGTGCTTGCGATAGTCATGCCTAGATTCAAGGTCGTACATGTTCCTGAGCTTAGAACACCTCATTGGATACAGATCGGTCGCTACTGCTGGACATCTCGCTTGTAAGTATCCCATTGGTCTGCAGTGCCAATCTGTCACCTTTGGTGAAGTTCTTCACGGTGATGTCTGAAATCTTCCTTTTTATCCTATTTGAGAGTGTATGAGCTGGCTGTCATTCACCCACCTGTGACTCCCTAAATAAAAGAATTCTTTAGTTTTCGTATATTTATGTTTCTTGCATTTGTTGATCTCTTAGTTGAGGGAGTCTGTGTATTTATGATTCACAGGCATTGGCAGAAGAGAACATCAGTCTCACGCTCACCAGGTCTTGCTCTCTGATGGTCTTTTACTCCCCATTTCATCAGTCTGTCTAAGCCGGCAGTCCTTAAGGAGGGGTGATTCCGCTGCCCCCCGCGGGGGACATTTGGCAGTGTTTGGAGACCGATCATGGGGGGGCGGGGACTGCCTGCATGTAATGGGACTACGATGCACAGGACAGTGCCCGTCACAAGATGTCAGTAGTGCGCGCTTGAGAAATCTGATCTAGGCTAAAACTTGAAACATACCCCACCCTGGAAGGAAACTTATTTTAGTTTTGACAGATCTTTTTTTTTTTTTTTTTTTTTTAAACGTGTCTGACTTCTAATATGAATTAGCAATGTTTGCTGTGCCTGCCACGTTTTGCATGTGATGTTTTCCTAGCGATGCTAATCTTTTCGGCTTGATGAAATAAGACCGAATTATGAAGGGTTAATAATACATGGGAAGAAACCGCTCCTGTATTGTTGGCTACTTTATTGCAGGTTTATCACACAGTTGATGATGCAGTGCCTTCAAAGACGAATGATATTATCGAAACAATCAGAAACTGATATCCATGACTTTGTGGTATCCCCACAGATCAATCCCAGCAGGACCACTTTGATAAACATGTTAAGTATAATTTGTAGGGCCCAGTGCGAAATAGAAATGTAGGGCTCTTTGTTCAAAAAGCAGGAAACAAGTACCATTAAAAGTACAGGAAAAGACTTGTCCTCTCTTCCAAGGTCTCTGTCTCTCTGTTTATTGTGTTATTTGCTACTTAATGTTTTAAGAAAAAATTTTAAACTATTGTGAATTTTCATACTCCTCTTTTATATTGTGCCATGGCAGTTTTAAATGCAAATAGCACATTCTGCATATGTGTGGAATCACTGACCTGTAATTTGTATTCTGTGGCTCATCCAGGAGGGTGCCCCAAGCTGAGCATAAGAGACACAGATCCCTGGCACTGGCACCTGGGGACCCCTGGCCGGTGCTTGCCAAGTTCCTTGTCCCTCCAGCCTCTGGACCTACCTACAGTCCAGCCAGGCATCTCCCCCTCAGGCCACTGCCCCAGCATATGGCAGACAGGTCACTCCCAAGGATCTTTGCACCTCCAAGCTGGGATTTTCTTTGTACCTGCATAAGGGTTCCTGGATCGCCCCTGTCAAGGCCTCCAGCCGGTTGCCCACCAGCCATGCCTTGGGGTGCCAGCCCAGGAAGAGAGAAAGGCATGGGGGGCAGCTGCTGCCATACCCTGCCCTGAGATACCTCAGGGCACAGGCCCCCAATCCTGACCTTTTCCTTGCCCGTGTGCACACCCTTTCTGGGAGCCGAGTGTGGCAGTGGTCATGGGGCACAGGCAGGAAGGGGAAGCCGGATGGGGCCTGGTGCACCAAGGGGTGGGGGAGCTGGAAGCGGGAGGCAGGACCTTGCATGAACTGAGGCTCTGAGCCCCCACATATGTGCTATTGTCCCATCAGACCCAACTTACAAAACATCCATTCAAAGATGCAGTTATTAAGCGCTGCAAGCACAGAGCTTCAAACCCCAGGTGCCGGGCCCTTCTGCAAACCGGGTCGTGCTGCATGTGGGGCCTGTGTGTCTGCACTGGTCACACTCATGAAAACAGCCCTTTCTTCAGGAAACTCCTTTCCTACCTGAGGAAAGAAAAATCGTCTTGCCATTTTGAAATCAGTGACTAGTTTTCCCCTCCTCAGACTCCACCTTCATCTGCTTTCCTTCCTTCAGTCAATAATTGTGGGGCACCTGCCATGAGCCGGCACTGTTTAAGGTGCTGGAGCTACAGCAATGAAGAAATACCGAAGTCCTTGCCCTTGTGGAGATTCCTTTCAAGGAAAGGGGGAGGCTGTGGTAGGTTAGGGTTTAGGGGGAGCTGGAGGAGAAAAGGAAAGGTGAGGTTTGAGGGAGGTGGGGGGAGAAGGCAAGGACACCTGGGGGTGGGGGTGGAGAGGTGAGCACAAGAGGGAACTGCAACGGGACAGAACTTGAAAATAGGTGGACACTCGGAAATTAAGCACAGATGTTTTAACCGGCTGATGTGTCCCCGCTCCGTCTCTAAAGCTAATAAAACCTTGCTTCCTGTTCACCTCTACAGCTGGGAACATCTAGGGGTATTTGGGCGATGGTGGTAGATTAGAAGGGGCATCTCTGGTGTCAGGGAGCGGGGAGTCCTCCCAAGTGATGTTTCGCCAGCATCTCTTTCTAAGACCCTTCCAAGATATTTTGCTGGACACCAATCCCATACTCACCATTACAGACTTTACATACTTAAGCGATAAATTTTACCAAGCCCAGCCTGCTCAACACGCTTTGGAAAAAAGGGTCATTGGATTGGAGGGAGATTAAGTAGCAGTTCTGAGATATAACCACAAGGTGGCGCCATGGTCCTGTTAGACCAGAAGTCCCAGCCTTTACAATTGGTTGTTACTGAGAGATTACCGGCAGGCGCTGGTTAGTTTTATTCCTATCATTGCGTCCAGTCCTCACAACACCACATGAGAAATAGGCACCATGAGCGTCACACTTCACATGAGGAAACTGAAGCTCAGAGATCACAGAGGGGAAGAGCCACAGCTAGTTTCTGAACTTATATTTTTGACTCCAAAGCTCATGCTCTTGACTATAATCCTCCACTGCCTGCCTGAACAAGACAGCAAAAAGTTGGTTTTGTTCCCAAACCATCTAATTTCCCATGATGATGGGTGGATGGTCGTAATCCGTGGCTTTCTCCAAGTCATTTTCATGACCGAGGAAGGGTGGGAGTGGAGCTGGCCTGGTTAGGGTCCAGTGGGCTTCCAGATCTGTGCGCTTAGGACAGATGGGTTTAGGGAGGGAGGCTGAGATGTGGTTTTCAAGTGACCCCAGTAGGACCCCAGGCCAAATGGCTTTAGACGAGTTGCCTTACCACCTTTCCCCAGCAACTTCCATTCTCACCTTATGGCTCTCCATTGCCTCAAAAACGCAGCCTAGATGCCCCAGTACATTTGCACTGCCCAGCTTCCTCTACAGAACCACTGCATTCAGGACTGTCCTCCCCTGAGGTGTTTTATGTTTCCCGGTGACCCTCCTCCTTCTGGGACAAAGCTCATTTCTCTAGGCAAGCTGGTTGCCTCAAAGACTTGAGGTAAGTCTGCCCCCTGCAACAAACTGAGGGCGAATGTAAAAGGTGACACAAGGCAGCTGTTTAAAAATGAATGAGGACATAAGAGACTCTTAAAAACTGAGAACAAACTGAGGGTTGATGGGGGGTGGGGGGGAGGGGAGGGTAGGTGATGGGTATTGAAGAGGGCATCTTTTGGGATGAGCACTGGGTGTTGTATGGAAACCAATTTGACAATAAATTTCATGTATTAAAAAAAATAAAGTGATTAAATAAAATAAAATAAAAACGAATGAGGAGAACTCCTAAGTCCCAACAAGAGGGAATTATTGCTCATTGTGACTAGGTGGCTGAATGAAAGCAGCCCTCCCACACTGACGTGGGTGGTGATGACCAGCTCACAGGGTCTGGGTGTGTGAGGCCAGCCTTCCCCCAAACCCTGGCTCACTTCGCCCCTGCCCCACCCCCATGGAGGAGCCCAGGGCAGCGGCCTCAGAGCCTCCTACATCTAAAAGGTTGGGTTCCCCGGCACATTCAGAGGGACCAGTAGGGGCAGCCTTGCTTGTCTCCCCGAGGCTCCCTCTTGCATGTCTCCTGCCACAACCACAGCAACTCTGCTTGAGCTGCTGAAACCCCAGACATCCAAGGCTGCCCATCTCTTGACCCCCTACGACCACCCAGCCAGGAAGCCAATATCCCCTCCTCCCGCCCGCTCAGACTTTCTCTGAAGCAACGCACTGGCCCTTTTGATGCAACGAGGTGTTCCGTAATCCCAGTTGCACATTCATAGGAAGTGCTCACCGCGGCTGACTTTGTTCTTTACGTTGAAAAAAAAAAAAATCAGTCTTCCCTTAAATTATGAAGTGATAACATCAGTGTAAAAATTCTCACAGTATGAAAGTCTGTGTAAGCAGTAAATTTAAGCAGTAAAGACTCCATCACCCCAAACCTTACTTTCTTTCTCTCTTTCTTTCCAGAAGTAGCCGTTAACAATTTGGCGTTTGGTGTTTCCTTCTAGACCTCCTGTGTGTGTGTGTGTGTGTGTGTGTGCGCCATTGAGGTGGAACGTCTCTGTGTGTGAGGGTCTGTGGTGTGTGTGTATGTCTACAGGTATGTATCTGAATATGTGTATTTATTTTTTTTTAATTTGTCATTTTAGTCATTTTTTGGAAGTGTATCCATTTATTTTGAGAGAGAGAAAGAGAGAGAGTGCATGTGTGAGCAGGGGAAGGGCAGAGAGAGAGGGAGAGAGAGAGAGAGAGTCCCAAGCAGGCTCCGCACTGTCAGTGCAGAGCCCGATGAGGGGCTCGAACTCACGAACCCGTGAGATCATGACACCTGAGTCGCAATCAAGAGTCGGATGCTCCACCATTTAAGCCACCCAGGCAACCTGAATACGGGTTTTTAATTTTTTTTTTCAACGTTTATTTATTTTTGGGACAGAGAGAGACAGAGCATGAACAGGGGAGGGGCAGAGAGAGAGGGAGACACAGCATCGGAAACAGGCTCCAGGCTCCGAGCCATCAGCCCAGAGCCTGACGCAGGGCTCGAACTCACGGACCGCGAGATCGTGACCTGGCTGAAGTCGGACGCTTAACCGACTGTGCCACCCAGGCGCCCCAGTGAATACGTGTTTTTAAAACACACAAATTGGGGGGCGTCTGGGTGGCTCAGTCGGTTAAGCATCCGACTTCAGCTCAGGTCACGATCTCGCGGTCCGGGAGTTCGAGCCCCGCGTCGGGCTCTGGGCTGATGGCTCGGAGCCTGGAGCCTGCTTCCGATTCTGTGTCTCCCTCTCTCTCTCTGCCCCTCCCCCGTTCATGCTTTGTCTCTCTCTGTCTCAAAAATAAATAAACATTAAAAAAAATTATAAAACACACAAATTGGATCTTAATACACATACTGCTTTTCCGTTTGCTTTTTTTCAATTAAAAATCATTTTTTCTTGTTGGCACATATAAATTCTCTTTGTTCTTAAATAGCTGCCTCGTGTCACCTTCTGCATTCATCTCAAATTCGCCCTAGGAGGGCAGGCTTACTTTGAGTCTTTGAGGGCACCAGCTTGCCCGGAGTGCCTGCAGTGTGGGGGACACAGCCCCTGCCTCACAAACTGAGGGCCCTGTGGGCGGGGCAGGCACACACCATGGAACACATACACTCCCACAAAGCCGCTCGCCTGCTCCACGCACAGGATCACTGGCCGCAGCTCTGCCCTCAAGAACCTTCATGGTCAATTAACTGGGGAAATAGTGGATGTGGCACGAACAGCATGGGCCGCTGGGCAAATCCCCATAATGCCTGGTGGAGAGTTCTAGGGCCCAGTACAAATCTAGCACTCATCTCTCGTCTGCTCCCTCTCCGCACAGTGTTGGCCCACCCGCCACGTGCACAGAGAACTATGTCCAAGGGCTTCCTGCTGGGGGCCAAACTCCGAACGCAGAGAGCCAAGACACCTGACGTAGACAGTCAGCCCTGCCCTGCCTTCCGCTCGTGTCTTGATCCTCTCCGAGCTTCAGTTTTCCCATCTGGAGAAAAGAGTCTGTGATCCTGGTGAAGATGAGGCGGGGCAGGTTGTGGTCAGGTACGTAGAGCTGTAGCTGCCTGTGAATTTCTTCCTCCTGGCTTCAGAAAGGATTTAAAGTGGCTTATGAGAAAAGATGGGTTTTAATATAATGCAGGTATTAAAAGTAAGGAGGAAGAATGGAGGCAGGAATGACTCACACATGAGGGTCATACATAACTACACACTTCCCGTTGTTGGGCCACAAATTTGACTTCCAGCTTCCCAGCAGCCAAAGCAAAAAGGGGGAAGTGCTTAGTTACCCCTCTAGGCCCCTAGGATAAAGGCAGGTGTCTGCTTGCCCAGGAGGTGTGGAACGCTACGGTGAGAGCAGCTCTCCTTTCCACCCTTACAAAGAGGACACTATGGTGCAAGGGGCACCCCCCAAGTGACATGTCTGCAGCACCTGCAACACCAAGGCCCGAGTGCTCTCTCCCTCCCTCTGCATAGACTGCTGGCATCTCCCACGCACAAGTCAGCAAGAGCTATTGGAACTGGGAGAGTCGTTGTGGAAATACACCGGTGTGTTTTTCTCTTCACAGTTCTGTATCTTTGCCTCTTTATTTTCCCCACCCCTACTTCTGAGGAACATACCTTGCAGAGGATGAGGATCGTTATAGTAAGTACACTGAGAGACGAGAAAAAGTCACCATTCAGCTTGTGACGTCCAAGGCACGGAGGCAAGATTTCTAAGCCCGCAGCATCTGGAAGTTGGGCTTTGGCAAGAGAGAACAAGAATTCCTAAATTTGCTGAGGTCCCAGGAATATCAAGACCCAGGGCGAGAGGACCAGATTATAGAGCCCGACATCAGGCAGGCAAGGACAGAAAAGCACCCAGAATGTGACATGAGCAGTTCTGCTCCTCACACTTTGATGTGCATGTGAATCACCTGGGCATCTTGTTAAGACGCAGCTTCCCATTCGGTAGGTCCAGGGCGGGGCTTGCAAATCTACAGTTCTAGCAAGCTCCCAGGTGATACTGATGCTGCTGTCCATGGACCACTCTCTAGTAGCCCAGGTGAGAGGGGCAGCGGGGCTTCAGTGGGAAGAGCCCCCTCCTTCCTGGGCCAGGGAATTATGGGACAAAGAAGGGCCAACATCTGAGACATGAGTGGTCAGTCTCATGTGCACTGGCCTTCCTGCTCCAGGATGAAGTCCCTGAGTGAGAGGAGGCATGCTGAATAGACTGAGGGCAAAGGCAAAAGCAGAGGGTCCTTTGTGCCCCAGTCCCCACTTAGAACTCCGGTAGTGGAACTAGTTGGAGGCTAGGGGGAGCCATGCTCGCTTATGGGGGAGGCGGAGGGCCGCCTAAAACAGAGCCATGCGAGGGTCAGCTAAAGATCCGTCCCCCCTACTACCCTCAGCAATGGCATGAGGACCAGTCGCCACATTGCTAGGGAACTGGGAAGGGTGAAATTTTGAACTTTGAATTCACCGAATATTCATCCAAACCAGTCAATCAATTAGCCTATTGAATGTTTCTCTCTCTCCCCTACCAATATTGCAGCCTACCTACTAATATTGCAACAATATTAGATTCCTTGCATGAAACAGAAGCCACAATTTTGTGCATGTGGGCAGAGCACGTGCATGTGTTATTGTAGCAGGCGAAACAAAGATAATCTGTAATGCTGTGCGCTAAATAACCCGTATGGCCATTTACGAGAGCACATACACTGGCAGCTTCCTAGCAGGACCAGCAGAGACACAGAGACACAGGGCTGAGTCTGCAAAACTGGAGAGGGGTGAGGGTTCCATTGGAGGCATCCTGGGAAGGTGAATTTTGAGCAGAAGTCAGAAGGAGAGGAGACCCCGAATTGGCAGAGAGTGGGCAGAGGAAAGTTTAAACAAACCATGGCAGAAGGCCTTGTTCATTTGTCCAAGGGTCTTTTCTTAAATTCCTCTTGTATGCCAGCCACTGAGCCAGGAACTGGGAAGTCAGAAAGGCATCCATGCCTCATATGGCTTATTCTGCCCTCTGCCCCAGAGTCTCGGATATGGATGTGGGTGGATGCAAGACTGACGTAGCATATCCCTTCCCCCATTCAGATTTATCCTGGGAAGAAGGGAGCAGCCGTTCATTTATATTTAGAAAGACGTTCCCCAGGTGACATGCCCCCACCCCTACCACACACAAACACACACACACACACACACACACACACACACACACACAGGCTGGTATGTCTACAGCCTGAAGTTCAAGTGGGGGCATGAAGTCAGGTGGCATCAGCTGCTGGGAGCAGGAAGACAACTCGGAAGACCTTTAAAATCTCTTGTAAGGGATTTGGATTTATTATTACATTTTGTAGAATGTTTTCAGCGGCAGATTCACTTTCATGGGAGTATAGCCCCTCATGCTATAGTGAGGACCCCTGGAGGTCAGAGAGGAGGGCCAGCCTGTGGTCACACGGAGCCAGGACTCACTGGGACCCTGTCAGCCTGTCCTGCTCTCAGTCACTCTGTGCAAGGCTTCGCTAAGGCTCCTGGCTGTTCTCCTCCAGTATGCAGGAAAGGATTAATTATTAATTTTTATAACAACCCAGAAACTGATATCTGTGAACCACGAGCCCCGACGCTCTTTTCCAACATCCAGCCACTTAATCATGGTTTTAGCTGGGTCAGCATAACAGTCTAGTAACCTCAGAAGAAGAAATCCGCGAAGGCCTTTATCAGCCTTTCCTGAGAGCGAAGGCGAAGGCCAAGTTCATGGGGGGGGGGGGGGGACAGTGGTGGCACAGGAGCAGATAATGCTCTCTAAGAAACCAAGATGGCTTCACCACGAGTCAGAGCCGGGACTCATCATATTCCCTTTCCTGGAATTAATGGTCTCTTATCTTTGCGTTACTGAGCTGCACATTTCAAAGTACTTTCACAAACACCACCTCTGTTGACCCGTGAATGATGCTATCACTGGATTGGGCAGATATTTCTGTCCCGGAGAAAATAAAGATTCAGACAGAGAAGTGACTCACGTAGGGTCACACAGACTCGAGGACTTCTGTCCGTGGCACCACCCGCCTGGAGGAGTCTGTAGCTGGGCCATCATTTTAATGCCGTTACCGTCCTTAGGTGTGTTTGGAGCTGTCCCTGAATCCTCTGGAAGCGTTAGCAGCATTGAGGGCATTTTCTGTATGTCCATAGTTTTTTTCACCAGACACCGACCCCAAACAGTGCGAATCACTGCTTTCAAGTAAGCAGCCAAAGCCCCTCTGTACCCTAGCCTGTAGCTGTCCCCACCTGAAAGGCCCCGCTCTTGCCAAGTTCTGGGGTTTGCTGGACAGGTTCATGGCCAGGAGCTGAGCCAGTCTGGGGACTTTGCTGCCCTCAGGTGTTTGCTGTCCTTGAATGTGAGGCTGTCCAGGCAACAGACACGAGGCCCAGAGATCTGTATGCAAAAGATCCCACTTACAACAGCAATGCCAAGGAGTAAAGTGTACAGGAAATGCACGGTACTCACAAAAATTTTCCCAAACTACTCTAAGGGGCATTAATTATACGGTAAAACATCACATTGAGAACTCAACACTGCAAAATGCCATTTTCCCAAATTGGTAAGCTTGATGCAATTCTAATAAAAATATCTGGGGTTTGTTTTTTATAAAATCTGACACAAGGCATTTGCGTGGAACAATTCAGCTAGAAGAATAAATGTATGAGTAGAGTCATAAAATCTCTGGGAAGAAAAGAACAGGGTAGGTCTGCACTCCCAGATATTAAAATGCATTATTGCATACCTGAAATTAATGTAACCCTGCATGTGAAGTATACTGAAATTAAAATTAAAAATTTAATCAAAAAAGAAATAAAATACATTAGAAAGCTTCAGTGATAAGAGCAAGGAGGAATGGGGGCACCTGGGTGGCTCCATAGGTTGAACGTCCGACTCTTGATTTCAGCTCAGGTCATGATCTTGCAGTTTTGTGGGTTTGGGCCCTGTGCTAACAGCGTGAAGCCTGCTTGGGATTCTCTCTCTGTCCCTCCCTCACTTGCGCTGTCTCTGCCTCTCTCAAAAATAAACAAACTTAGGGGCGCCTGGGTGGCTCAGTAGGTTGAGCGTCCGACTTTGGCTCAGGTCATGATCTTGAGGTTCGTGGGTTCGAGCCCCACGTCGGGCTCTGTGCTGACAGAGCCTGGAGCCTGCTTCGGATTCTGTGTCTCCCTCTCTCTCTGCCCCTCCCCCACTCATGCTGTCTCTCTCTCTGTCTCAAAAATAAACACTAAAAAAAAAAAAAAATTAAAAATAAATAAATAAGTAAACTTAAAAAACAAAACAGGGAGGAATGGAACAAGGACAGGAAGCTCAACGGAAAAGTAAAGGAAGCCCAGGAACAGACCCCACGTCTAAAGGAAAACCAGTAGGTGTAGAGAAAATGAAGTGGGGGAAACATGAAGTTGTTTAGTAAATGATGTTAGAATACCATGGGAGAAGAAAACTAGATCCCTACCTCATCCCCATGTACCAAGGTAAATCCAAAATCTTCTTCTTTATAACAAGGAGGAAATAAAGTTCTTGCCTTGTAGCATAATGAGGGGTCACATGAGGTAATGAGTGTAAAGTTCTTAGCCTTGTGTGTGACTCATAGTACCTACCTGACAACTATTAGCTAGTATTCCTATTGGTGTTATGATGAATCCAGATGGGGTGTAATCCCAACGTATGATGACAAAATCATAGCATTACTGAAAGTTCAAGCAAATACCTGATCTCGAGGTAGGAATGTTTTCTGTGGAAGCAGGGGGAGAAGCCAGCAAAGGTGGGGTATGCCAAGAGCCTTAGAATGTTCTTACCCTGACCCAGAAGTTTCACTTAGGGGAGGTTTATTCCAAGTATGTTCTCAGATTAATGTGCTGAGGTGGTTACGAAACATTTTTTTATAAGAACAAAAAGTAGGAACAACCTAAATGTCAAAAAGGGAATGGTTAAAGAAAGACAAAACACCTTTCTGTTGAACCATATAATGGTCTGCTATGTGGCCATTAAAAATTAAAAATCGGGGCACCTGGTGGCTTGGTCGGTTAAGCATCGGACTGTTGATTTTGGCTCAGGTCATGATCTCGTGGTTTGTGAGATCGAGCCCTATGTTGGGTTCTGTGCTAACAGCATGGAGCCTTCTTGGGATTCTCTCTCTCCCTCTCTTTATGCCCCTCCCCTGCTCTTGCTCTCTCTCTCTCTCTCTCTCTCTCTCTCTCAAAAATAAATAAACATTAAAAATGTAAATCATCTCAATAAACATTAATTTACTGATTTGAGGAAATGCTTAGACTAGAGTGCTAACCATGACCCAAAGTAGTATATATAGTATGATATCTCTAACACCAAAATATGCACTAAAACGGTGATCTCTTGGTGGTGGGAATTACTTGAGGGTTTTTTCTTTATTTTTTGTAAATTCATTATATCAAACCTGCTCCTTTTATGATTCTACCAAATTTCATAGGGGTTTTTAACATCTATTTTACAATTTTAAAATAAGTTGGCATTGCCAGATAGTTCGTGCTTTTAAAAGTTATTGAGCAGAGATTTTACAAAAAATACTTTTCTATCCTTGCCTCTCAAACTGGGGTACGTTTGGGGTTTCTGCTAATTGGTCATGACAAGAATGTGTTCACAACTTACTCAAAAAATCTTCCTCTAGTTGTTACTTTTTTTTTTTTTAAGATTTTATTTTTAAGTAATCTCTACATCCAACGTGGGACTCGAACTCATAATCCCGAGATCGAGAGTTGCACACTCCACCGACTGAGCCAGCCAAGCACCTCTAGTCATTACTTTTATAGTAAAACAAATGCAAACAAATTATGGGAGAAATACAAAATGCTTATAATTTCTCTTTTGAGCTGGAGCAGGAGACCATATAGGGCTGATGCCCAGGTGGCAGCCAATTAGAGCAGGTCCCGTCCATGACCTCTGTCTTGGGAGAGTTCGTCTTCTTTCAGAGATGGCTGCCGTGGAGAGGCATGAGAGGAGCCCACTGGAAGGCCATGCGCTAAAGTAGTTTGCCCCTGCCCCGGCCTGAGGTGGCCAACTGTGTGCCGGGCTTCCTCGAGAGTTCAAAGTCTCAGGTGTCACCAGTCCCCAGAGCCAAAGATTTCCCTCAGGTGGAGACTCGCTTCCCAGAAGCCTCCAAAACAAACAGTGATAAGCAAATGAGATGTGAGAAGCAGGCCGGCGGCCAGCTTGGGGCTGGATGCCAGGCTTGGGGTGGTGTGAGCCCAGGAGAGACCAGGGGCTCTCACCACATCGGCCTGTTGGGGCAGCTCCTTCCCAAGCTCCATGGTCCCGTCGGCACGTCCCCTCTGGGCACGAGGAGGCACAGGAGTTGAGAGCACAGCCTGTCCAGGTGGAAGCTGGCTGAGATCGGGGGCAGGCGGGACTAGCAAGAATCCTGGGAGGCTGGCACATTCTGGGCAGGAGAGAAGCTGGGCTCACGTTATGTGCCCACATAATGCCAAGGCCTTGAGCAATGACTGTGGGGGCATCTCACCAGGATAGCCTCTCAGGCTGCCTGAGGGTGCTGGGGAATGGACACCCGGGTGCCAAGCCTTGGCATAATCCATGCTTTCTGGGTCATTGTGTCCACGGACTTCAGCCTCCGCCCAGGAGAGCAAGCTCACAGATCAGGTGCATGTGCAGCAGTGAAATTCCCACAAGCACATCTCTGCTTGCACTGCGGGCTGCAGACCTTACCCTGGTTTGGTTTAAGAGGGGCCTGGACTGAGAGAGTGAGGACAGCCTTGCAGCCCAGGGGACAGTGTGGTAGGGAGGCCACAGGGCAACTAGCATTTATGGAGCCTGTACTCTCCATCAGACCCCGGGGTGGCTGTATGCATCAGGTAGCTCATCACAATTACAGGATTATCCCATTTTACAGATGAGGAAACTGAGGCTCAGATACGCCCAGTGGAGACAGAGGAAAGTCATACCGCTAGTGAATTGCTAGCTGGAGGTGGAAGGATTCACACAGAGAAATCTGTGAGTTTCCTGAGCCAGGCTGTCTCCACTGTCCTGGGCTCTAGTCATTATGGAACCCCAGCCTCCTGCTCTGAGCTGTCACTGCAGCACTCCAGGCCTCTTCTGAGGACACAGGCCCCCCAGGTACCCCTGCCCACCTTCCTTGATCAAGTCCCAGGGACCCTGCTGAGCATCCCCTCTATGGGGAAAGCCGTCCCTCTCCTCTCTGGCTGAGGAGTGGAAGGTGGATTCCCGCCTTCACCTCCAACACAGGCTCACAGCCCCCGGTTCCCTGGGGTGCTTTTCCTCTGGGAAAGAAGACGAGCAATCACCAAAATAGCAAGGATGAGCTTACAAAAGTTCTAGAACTCAACTGAGCTCTCATCCCTCTGCCCTGCTTGGTAGTCCCTGCCTCCCGCTGCAAAGATAAGTAAAAACCCAGGGGATCCTCAACTCGGCTTTTACTTTTGAGAGTTGTGTTGATGAAGGGCCGGCCCTGTTCTGCCCCAGTGCTCTCCCTGGCTCTCCGGTCACCAGAGCTGGTGAAGGCAGAAAGAGGCCTCTCCCTTTGCACCTCTGGGATTTCTGATTCCATCCTCTCCCCCTACCTCCCATCCCCCACCCCCTACCCCACAGAGGCCAAAACCGGGGCCTTTTTTCTTTTAGCGCTAACTTCTGACTTGCAGAGAAAGGAGGTCAGTTTTTGGTGTTCTTAGCATTCCTGTTTCCCAGGCAGTCACAGCGCAGAGCCTTACCTGGGCGTCTGGGAGGGGCTGCAGCCAGCTGACTTCTGGCGTGTGGACCTTGCATGCCCTGCAATGCTTGTAGGCCTGAGCTCACCTCTGCCTTGTCAGAAGGGAGGTGAGTGAAGCCCCACAGGTCCAACTTGTAGGGCCCCCGAGGGGGCAGGTTGCCCCCCACAGGGGACCTCATGAGGTCTCCATCGTCTGGCTATATGATATGAAATCTTTGATATTCAAATCAAAGATTTGAAATAATATGTATGTCTTCACCCAGTGAGGGGCAGTATGGTTAGCGTCGAGCTGGTCAGCAGCGGGTGGTTAGCGAATGCTGCTGAACCACACAGATCTCAGCCACAAGCTGGGTGAGGTCAGGCAGGGTGAGAGCTGGGAGCTTCCATTTCCTCGCCTGGAGAAGTGGGATGGGAATCTCTGTTTCACAGAGTTGTTAAATAAATAGACAGACAGCATTACGCCATTCCTGGAACACAGACAACACTGAATTCATGCTCGCTATGATTATACTTTAGAATCGCAAAGCTTTGGGGGCCTCAGTCATTCACTGGACAACAGTCATGAATGCTCAGAAGACCCATGGACCAGGCCAGGTGCAGGCACCAGGGAGCTGGTGGTGGCAAGACCTTGCCCTCACTCAGGGAGTCCAGTGGGCAGGCACTCAATAAATATTTGTCGAACAAGTTGCAAAAATAGATGTGTGATGAGTTTATAATGGGAGCAAGGTGACATGTGGGCAGGCTCGGGGGTCTCTCCCAGCCCAGACCTCCCTACGGAGGTGATGCTGAAATAGAGCCTCAAGGGTAAGAAAGATTTGGCCAGGTCCTTCTGAGCAACTTTGCATACTCCTCAAGAGCTTAGTTGGGCTAGATCAGTACTCTTGGTTAGGACGGTAAACGATTTCAAGCGCCCAAGGTTCAAGTGCAGATCAGGCCCCAAGATTACTTTTCTAGGTCTGGCGAACTTCCATTCTCTCCAGTAACTTTTAGTGGACAACTCTCAGACTCATGGAATCTCGTCGTACTGATGGGTCAGGATTGCCCCCAAAGGAGACCATACAGGTTTCTCTTGTGAGAAACACTGAGGCCCAGCAGATGTCTCTGCTCTGGGGATCCAGACCCCTGGTAAGTCATAGCCAGGGCTGGGGCAGCAGAAACCAGCCCGAAAGAAGCATCCAACACAGTGTCCAGAAGCATATTAAGTGCTAGGTCAGATGGGCCACTTTCTGGGCGCTGAAAACAGCACTGAAGTAAGTATGGGGCCAATTAACCCAGATTTCTGCATATACCTTTTCTCATAATCGTGATGTGAAAGTTGGTCCAGCTTCTGCCAAAGAAGTCAAAGTTACCTTGGTGGAGTAAAATGCATATTTGTCCCAGGCCTACTGATCTGTATTGAGATTTTCTCACTGCCGCCTGGTGCAATGTTCCTTAGATCACCACCCCCAAGACTGACCGTCACCCGAAGCGGGCAGTACCACAGGGAGGTGCGTCTTACTGGTAATAATTTATCATCTGAATTCATGACGCTCTCAGGGATCTCCCGCAGTGTTGGTCGTGTGCTGCATCAGCTGAGGGAAGGCTACGCTGCTGTAGCAAAGACATCCAATAGTGACGCAGGACAGGGGTCAGCAAACTTTTTCTCTAAAGGGTCAAAGAGCAGGGCGCCTGGGTGGCTCAGTCAGCTGAGCGTCTGACTCTTGATTTAGGCTCAGGTCACGATCTCATGGCTCGCAGGATGGAGCACTGACAGTGCCGAGGTTCCCGCTTTCCCTCTCTCTCTCTCTGCCCTTCTCCTGTGTGCATGTACTCTCTTTCTCTCAAGATAACTGAATAAATATTAAAGTCTCAAAGAGTCAATGTTTTAGGTGTTGTGGGTCGTACAGTCTCTGTTGCAACTACTCAACTCTCCCATTGCAGGGTGAAAGCAGCCCCTGGACAATATGCAAATAAATGAGCATGGCTGTGTCCCAATAAAACTTTATTTATAAAAACAGGCAGTGAACTACAATTTGCCCACTTGTACTGCACTTTAAAAGTGATGGAAAATTTTTTCTGTTGCATGAAACAGTGGTGATGTGAGTGGTCCCAGTTTTTAGGGCAATGATGTAGAGACCCAGATTCCTTCCTTTGAGTGTTTTTGCCATCCCCCAGAAACTGTCCTCCTCTGCATGGTTGAAGCTGTGGGACAAAGTAAAACAAAAACAAAAACAAAAAACATGGAAGAGGCAGGCCTGCTCCCTTGAGGCTTTGGTCTGGATGTAAAACAAGACCTTCTGTTCACATTCCACTGACCAGTACTTAGCCCTGAGCCACACATGACAGCAAAGGACGCTGGGAAATGTAGTCTGGTCACATGTCCAGGAGAAAGGGAGAATGAATGTTGGAAGATGGTCAACAGTCTCTGTCACACCCACCAGCCTCCATTTTCCCTTCCCTTTCTGTGTCCACCCTTTCAGATGACCCCACTCACCTCCTCCCTCCCCGACAGTCCCTCCCTCATTTGGTTCAAGGGAAGTGGACTCTGCCCCTACCTCGGAGGCTGGCCCCACTGGTCTGAAGATAACCCCAAGCCTTTTGTCACGGTGACTGGATCAGGAACTAGGCCTAAGACAGTCAGTGCAGCGCATTTTTCTTGGCCACAGTCTTAGGACTCAGAGAATGTGAGCTTAAAGAGAGGGCTGATTTGTTAGAGGCATCTGAAAAAGAAGCATCCTTTCCTTTAAAAGAGTACCCCTCTCTTTAGAGTGGTGGGACTCCTGAGGCCACTGTAGCTCATTTTTTTTAAGTGTGATAAAATACTAACATAAAATTTAACATCTGAACCACTTTTTTGTATGCAGCTCAGTGACGTTAAGCACATTCACGCTGTAGGGCATCTGTCACCACCGTCCATCTCCACAGCTTTTATCATCTTCCCAAGCTGAACCTCTATGTCCATTAAACAACCCCTCCCCCACCCCCACCCCCCCCAACCCTAGCCCTTAACAACCACCACTCTATTTTTTATCCCTGAATTTTCCTACTGTAGGCACCTCATGTGAGTGAAATCATGCAGTATTTGTCCTTTTGTGACTGGATTGTTTCGCTCATAACGTCTCCAAGACTCATCTGCGTTATAGCACGTGTCAGAATTTCCTTCTTTTATAAGGCTGAATAGTATTCCGCTGTTACGTACATATCCGTGTTTTTTATCCGTTTACCTGTTGGCGGACACTTGGACTGTTTCCACCTTCTGGCAACTCACTGCAGCCATTTTACTCGTATGAGATGAACCAGCTCGAGCATGAAGTCAAGGCTTGGAGGAAGACACAGCAAAAGGCATTTCAGGAAATGGAGCTGAGCATCTGGACCCAACTCATCCTGAAGCCCGCCGACATCCGGACGAACAGATCCGTGAGCGATGACTTCTTCATTATTGAAACGAGTTTGGGGTTTCTTGGAGCCCACATGCCACCTAACTAACGTATCTCCCTGGAAGTGGTCTGGTTGCACAACTGCAGAAGAAAATGAAAATGAGCAGCACCACAGATAAATGGGAAATATTTTGCTGACATGAATGCCGGGAAAAAGTGTTAAAGCGCGTTTTGAAGATTCTGTAACTGTATCTATGCTCGTTACTTCTGTCCCGGTGAGTGTGAGTCACCAGTGCTGCCAGTGATGGAAAAATTGAAAAGAAAGACAAACCCAATTAGGTTAAAATGTTTGGTTACAGCTAGTGTATGTCACAGATCCCTTCTTTTGACCTTAAAAGACAGACTTTTATTGGAAGGAAAAATGAGGCTTTCTTAAACTTCGGCTGAGTACATGCTGTGTATATTTAGAGAAGGGGAACCAAATGTGAGCCTGCCCGGGGCTCTCACGTGTGCCCATCTGCACTGACTATGGAAGGAGCTGGTTGGGGCCTGGGGGTCCCCTCTGGGTCGTGGCACCATATGGTAGAAATGTTCTGAACCCACCGGCAGCTCAGGGGTCTTTCCCAGTTAAGCGACCCTGGGAAAATCTAACTTCTCTGGGTCTCTGTTTCCTCATCTGTAAAATGGGTTTGATGCTTTTTCCATCCACTCCGTGGGTTAGTAGTGAAACTGAGAAGGGCTATGCAGATTTAAGATTCCTGGAGGGAAAATATTAACCCATCTTCTGTGCGAAGTTCAGCAGCCTTAGGGCGGGGTGGTAATCCCTCTTACAAACAGCCAGGTCTGCCCTTTAGACTAGTTTGGAAGCCCAGCCGCCCGAATGCCTGTGGCAGCGGCTAATTGTGTACGTCTGTCAGGGAGGAGATGGGCTCCCTTCCCCAGATTCTCCTCCTGTGCAGGTGGACTCTGACCCTGGGGCTGGTCACACTCACATACATTGTCCCGCTGAAGCATCTACAACTATCCCGGGGGATGCTGGCCTCGTCTGGGAAGCCAAGTCACTGAGGCTCAGAGGGTCTACAGACGCAGGGTCACACGACTCTTGAGTGGCACTGAACGGATTTGAATCGAGGACCTGTCTTGGTGCCTGGAACTCTCCCTGCTTTTCCAGTAGTCAATGCTGCCTTTGCCTGCAACCCCCAGACTCAGTCTCCTGCCGTGTCCCTAGGTCTCGGAGGGTTCCCTCCCTCTGCTGGCCAGTCTGTGGACCTAGGCATTTTGGGGTGGGGAGAGTGGGGACCTCCAGGAGGAGAGCAGAACCCCATGAGGGGAGACAGGGATTCGAGGGACACGTGTCAGCTCACGAGGCCGTGCTCTGTGCTCGGTGCTCCTCTCTTTTGCCCTGCTTTCGAAGCTGCCTGTAGGAGCAGACATGGACACTGAAGAAATTGGGCGCAGATAGCTTCTCAGTAAAACAATTCTCCATTTGTTGGTCCCCAAGGAAGAGGACTCCCCTGGAGGCAAGAAGGCACGCGTTGGTGGGAAAAAGGAGCCAGGAGCGCAAGCTGCCCACCTTCTGGGGGTGCAGGGGATTTAATGGAGCCCTGGCTCTGAGGGCAGGGAGGCCATCTCGGTCACCTTGGTGTCCAGAGCCTGCCCACTGTCCTCCACACAGCACACGCTCGCCATGTGTTTGTTATAGGGGTGAATGAATGAACGACGCGGCTGCGAATGACCGCCCCACCCTGCCTCTCCTCCCGTGCCCTCCACAAGCCACCTCCCACCTTCCACTCCCTCCTCCTCAGACACCCCCCCTTCCCCCCTTTCTAATGTCCTCCCACTACCCACCCCCAGCCTCCTGCGTTCATCTCCCTCCTCCTGCCTCCTCCTGCTGTGCCTCTGTGTCCTTCCCTCTCCCTGGTGGCCCGCCCCATGAATAGAGTTCTTTGGCTGCCGATACCCAGATAATTCTTCCTCCTGGCCCCAGCCTCTGCTGTCCCCTACCCTGTCGCTTGACCAGGCAGGCCAGTTGGATCCAACCTTTGTCCTTCTTGCAAAAAAAAAAAAAATATATATTAACTCTTGAATTCAAGCCCTTAATTCACGGTGTGGCTCCTGGAGAGAGTCTTTGGTTGTAAGCTGCCCAGAGGGAGCAGGAATGAAAGGCGCTGTCCGAGCAGCGAGCCTTGGCCAAGCAGAGATGCCGTGTGTCCCCTCTGGTGGTCTGTCCGGCGCTCTGCTCTCTTTGGTGGGAAATCCAAATGAGAGGGGGCCGAAAAGCTGCTTGGTAGGTAGGGCACTGCGCTATAAATCCTGTGTCACCCTAGCCCCTGCCCTCCCGCTGGCCGCTCCCCTGGCCCTCTGTAAAGTTCCCATGACCATCCCTGAAAGTGCCAGAGGGATGTCCCCCTTAAGCCCGCTCTGCACAGTTGGCCACCAGCCCCTCCTTCCACTGCTGTCCCCTCCAGGGATCTCCCCTGAGCTGCTCCTGGCTTCTGCTAACGACCCCAGTGCCTCCTGCACCCATTCTGCTGGGTCTCACGCTGCCGGAAGCCTGGTGGGTTTTCTGTGCTTGGATCCGCTTGACAGAACTTGAGCTTAACCTGGGCCTCCCTCCCACCTTCAGGCCTAAAGTACTGCACCCCTGTCATATGAGTTTCCTCACTGAGGCTTCCCCAAATCCTCAAAACCACCTTGTGATGTGACTGGTGTCTTATGGACAAAATAGGAGCTCACTCAGACCAGCTCCAGGAGGAGGAGAGGTTTGTGGAAAGATCCATCTCAGAGTCCTAGGGGAAAATGAGGCGTAGCTGGGTGGCTTGTGAATTTGTCTCCTGTGCCACAGTAATTAGGCTTCTGTGCCACAGGCTGGCTTCTGTTACAAGTCTTTCAAGATTTTGAAGTAAGAGTGTGGTAGACAGAACAATGCCCCACGCAGAGGTCCATACCCCACCCAGCAATTCCACTCTTAGATGTAGATCCAAGAGAAATGAAAACAGAGATGCACACAGAAACCTGCAAATAAATGTTTATAGCAGTATTAGTCATAATAGCCAAAGGTAGAAGCAACCCAAATGCCCATCGATGGATGAACGGATAACCAAATGTGGTATATCCATACAGTGGAATAGTACTCAGCAAGTAAAAAGGAATAGCATACTGACACCTGCTACAACATGGATAAACCTTGAAACCATTATGGTAAGTGAAAGTTAGACACGAAAGACCACATACTGCATGAATACTGCTGATATGAAATGTCCAGAAAAGGGAAACCTATAGAGACAGAAAGTAAGATTAATGGTTGCTTAGGGCAGGGGGTGGGGGTGGGGGAAGATGGGGGGGGTGAGAACTAAAGGGTATGAAGTTTCTTCTTGAGGTGTTGAAGTGTCCCAAAATTCTTGGTGACAATGGTTGTACAACTGTGTGAATATACTAAAAAACCATTGGATTGTGCACCTTATTTTTTTTAAGTTTATTTATTTATTTTGAGAGGGAGAGAGAGAGAGAGAGAGAGAAAACATGAGCGGGGGAGGGGCAGAGAGAGAGGGAGAGAGAGAATCCCAAGCAGGCTCTGTACTGTCATCGCTGAGCCCAACACAGGGCTCAATCCCACCAACTGTGGGATCATGTCCTGAGCCAAGATCAAGAGTTGGATGCTTACCTGACTGAGCCACTGAGGCGCCCCTGGATTATGCACTTCAAGCAGGTGGGTTGTATGCTCTGTATGTCACTAAAGTCATTAAACAAACAAACAAATAGACAAAAACGAGGTCCCTCCGTGTCCTAAACTCTAGAATCTGTAAATGTGTAAATGTGTTACTCTGCGTGGCGATTCTGCCGGTGAGAATAAATTAAGGATCCTGAGAGCGTAGATTATCCTGGGTTTTCCAGGTGGTTTTAATGTAACGCCAAGGGTCTTTATAAGTGAGAGGCAGGAGAGATTGTGAGAGACGGTGACAGGCAGAGAGAAACAGAGAGAAGAGATTTAAAGATGCTATGGCTTTGAGCCTGAAAGCACGGCCGTGAGCCCAGGAACGAAGGCGGCTTCTAAGAAGCTGAAAAAGATAAGGAAACAGATTCTCCCCTAGAGCCTCCAGAAGGATGTAGCCCTGTTGACCCCTTGATTTTAGCCCAGTGAAAGCCATTTCAGACTTCTGTTCTTCAGAGCTGTGAGATAACAATGTGTTGTTTTAAGCCACTAAGTTTGTGGTAAATTGTTACAGCAGGAAATGAAACTAAAACAAAAAGTTACAGACAAGGTCAAGTGGTAGTGGGTTTTGGAGCTATGAGAGCAAGTTGGGTTAGTAAATGCAGAGGAAGCAACACTGCCTACTCCAGGAAGCCTTCCTGACCTCCTTCTCCCACCTTCGACTATTTGGGAGGTCTCTGGGACCCTACACCACCCGAGCTACCACTGTTCCCACACAGCAGCCCTGATTACCTGTCTGCTTCCTCATGAAGGCAGGATCTTTAAGACTCGGTTTTGCATCTCCAGCACCTAGAAGTGTGCCTGGAACATTGTAAGTATTTAAATATTTGATGACTGAGTGACTAAGGCCTCTGAAGCTTAGAGACTGTAAAGAGTAATGATAATAGCTGGTGTTCATTGAGTGCTTACTGTGCCAAGTGCTTTACATACATTCACTTTCTTAATCCTCAAATCACTCATCTGAGCCGGATGCTGTCAGGATCCCCATCACACAGAAGAGAGAAAAGAAGTTCAAGAAAGGTAAATATCATGCTCAGCCTGCCACAGTTCTGCACAGCTCTGAGCCTGTGCTCTAAACCTGTGCTGTCCACTACCATAGCCACTGGGTCCACATGGTCACTTATATTTAAATGAATTACAGTTGGGGCGCCTGGGTGGCTCAGTCTGCGGAGCATCCGACTTTGGCTCAGGTCACGATTTCGCGGTCTGTGGGTTCGAGCCCCGCGTCGGGCCCTGTACTGACTGACAGCTCAGAGCCTGGAGCCTGCTTCAGATTCTCCGTCTCCCTCTCGCTCTGCCCCTCCCCGTCTCGTGCTCTGTCACTCTCTGTCCCTCAAAAGTAAATAAACGTTCAAAAAATATATTTTTTAATTAATTACAACGAAGTAAAATTTAAAACTCCGTTCCTTGGTCACACCGCTCACAACTCAAGTGCTCAACAAACGTCCGTGGCTAGTGGTTTCCATCCTGGGCAGTGCACATAAGACATTCCATCATCACAGAAAGTTCTGTTGCTTAGCATTGCTCTAAACCACCGAGCTACAGCCTGACACTGTATCAAATAAAATAAGTCATTTCAAATCCTTGATTGCCTCGAAAAAAATGAACGTAGTAGACCCAGCTCTTCATCTTTCCAAGGCGGGAGTGTGGGTTTCCAGTAAGCCTGCATCCCCTGGGTCTCATGAGAGGTGGTAGGTCTTACTGGAAGGTGCAGGCAGATACAGGCTAACGCTCACCCTTACCTGAACAGATCCGATAAATATGGTGACGCCTACGAGGAGGGTTGTGCGACTGGATAACAGCGAGGCCTCTTCCAGTTGACAGCTCCGACCTTGTGAGGCCCTGCGAGGGTGGCCCTGGGCCTCATTCTTCTCTCCTCTGCTAAAGCAGGCCTCAAACATACCCTGTGTTTGTACAGGTCCCACACCTGTGTTGTAGCCCATCCGCCAGAAGCTTCTAGAAGCACAGCAGGAAGGGAGAGCAACAGCAACAATAATAATAACATTGAGGGAGTGTCTACCGTGTACGAGGCATAGCTAAGAGCTGCTGATAGGCATCATCTTAGTTCATCATTGCAAGTAGATATTGTTATCCCCAATTCGCAGATGACAGTGGACACTGGCAAAGCCAAGGTCACACACAGGAAGTGGTGGAACTGAAACACGAGCTCTACAATGGCTGAGGGGCCCCTGGGTGGCTCAGTCAGTTAAGCATCTGACTTCGGCTCAGGTCAGGACCTCATGGTTCGTGGGTTTGAGCCCCATGTCGGGCTCTGTGCTGACAGCTCCCTGCTTCAGTTTCTGGGTCTCCCTCTCTCTCTGCCCCTCCTCCACTCACTCTCTCTCTCTCTGTCTCAAAAATAAACGCTTGTAAAAAATTTAAAAAAATAAAATGGCTGAGAAAATAAGCCATTTTTGTGTGATGTCCACACAGTCTGGGGAGCCTGTCCCCCAGATATAGTTTCCCCTGGAAACTTCGCAAGAGGGGAGTGAGGGGAACAGCCAGAGCTTAGCAAGCATGCTGCCAGCCCTGGGTGTTCTCCAGCAAGGCGCAGGCCTGTGGCCTTGGCTGCTTTCCCCCAGTGGAGAGAGAGGAGCTGTCAGGCTGGGCCGAGTGAGACGCCAGCAGAGATCTTCCTGCCCGCCCAGCTGCAGGGATGGGCCTGCTCCTCGGGTCCCAACCCCGTGAAGGCTCCCGACCCTCATCGTCTTTTTTGGAGGCCCGGACACGTGGTTCCACCTGCCTGCCTGCCAGGGAGGGATAGAGGGCTTTCAGGGGACGCCCCTTCGGATCAGAGACCACGCAGCAGGAGGGGAAAATCTCAGGATGGCTACGCAGCCTGTGGTTTCTTGGGGGAAACCACAGAAGACTCAGCTTAGGATGGCAAAACCCACAATCCCCACCATGCTGGGCGTGGCCCGGGACACCTTGGCTGCTAATACCTATGCTGGCACAAGACTCCACTGGCAGCACCTTTTTGTGGCCATCAGCTCTTCCGTAACCCCTGGAAGGGGAAGCGGTGCTGTTGGCCCTGTGGAGGGAACCACAGTGCGGCGGGGGCAGGGGTGGGGGGGGTGGGGAGGGAGAGGTGAATCCTGAGGAAGAAGGTTTGTAGTTCTGTCCTTAGCACACTCCCAGCATGATGCCAAGACATCGTTTTTTACCCCAGAGAAACTTCCAATCTGATCAGAGAGGTACGCCCCTTCCCTCGGGATCTCTGAGAGCAAGTTCTGCTCTAATGAGGGAGACAGAGTACCTCTAGATGGAAGCAGAATTTTTTTTTAACATTTTATTATTTATTTCTGAGAGAGAGCGCACGAGTTGGGGAGGGGCAGGGACAGAGGATCCTAAGTGAGCTCTGCGCTGACAACAGAGAGCCCGATGCGGGGCTTGAACTCACGGACCGGACCGCCAGATCGTGACCTCAGCCGAAGTCAGGCAACCTGAGCCACTCAGGCACCCCTAGATGGAAGCAGAACTGAGAGCCAATCCAGGCGTCTTTTCTCAGGCCCCCATCTCCTTTGCTATTTTTGTCAGTGGATCTCACCTCCCAAAGCAAACACACGGTCATGAGCAAGTCCCAGCCCCGAGGAGAGAAACCAGCCCCGGTTGCATACGCATTATGGGAATGCAAGACAGGTGGTGCTATTTTATGCATGGCCTTGATTTTACTCAAATTGATTTTAAAAGGTAAATAACTCATGAATTTTGATACTATATTTTTGATAACACATTCATGGACAAGTTTTTGTGGGCACGTATGTTTTCATTTCTCTCGGGCAGGTGCCTAGGAGTAGAATTGATGGGTCAAGTGGTCACTCTATTTTGAGGGATGGCCACACTGTTCTCCATGGCAGCTGCACAATCTTACGTTCCCACCAGCAGGCGATGAGGGTGCTGATTTCTCCACCCCCTTGAACATGTCATTTGGAGATGCTCCTTAGATGTACAGTTGGGTTGTCAAGCTGGTGTGTTCAGGGCGATTCTAAGATCATCCGTGTTAGAGATGGTGTTTTAAAGTTCTTGGGGTGCCTGTGTGGCTCAGTCAGTTGAGCGTCCAACTTCGGCTCAGGTCGTGATCTCGTGGTCTGTGAGTTCGAGCCCTGCGTCGGGCTCTGTGCTGACAGCTCGGAGCCTGGAGCCTGCTTTGGATTCTGTGTCTCCCTCTCTCTCTGCCCCTCCCCACTCATGCTCTGTCTCTCTCTCTCTCTCTCTCTGTCAAAAATAAATAAAAACATTTAAAAAAATTTAAAAAAAGAAAAAAAGAAACGATCACTGCATTGGGCTACATGGAAGTTTCTGATGACCCTAACAACAGCAGTTTCATGCCAGTAGTGGGCAAAAGCCTAACCAGATTGGGGTCAAGGGAGAATGGGAGAAATTCTGACGACAGTGAGTGCAGACAATAAGTGAGGAGATTTTTTCCTTATTACAGCTTTGGTTAGATACACTTCTCAGAGCATACAATTCACCCATTTAACGTGTACAGCTCAGTGGTTTTTGATATCTTCACAAAATTATGCAACCATCATCATAATCTAATTTTAAAACATTTCAGGGCCCTCCTCCCCCAAATCTCTTAGCCTCTAGCAGTCAACTCCTAATCCATTCTTCCACAGGCAACCACTGACCTACTTTCTGTCTCTATGGGTGTTCCTATTCTGGACAGTTCATATAAGTGGAATCGCACAATATGTGGTCTTCTTTGGTGCCTGGCTTCCTTCACTTGGCATATGTTTTCAAGGTGCAGCCATGTTGCCACATGTGTTGGTACTTCATTCCTTTTTATGGCTGAGTAATATTCCGCTGTGTGTCTATACCACATTTGTTCACCTGCTCCTCTGTGGGTGGACATTCAGATTGATCCCAGCTTTGAGCTATTATGAGTGAGGCTACCTTGGACATTTGTGTACAAGTCTTTATTTAGGCCTTTTTGCTTCTCTCGGGAAGGAGTTCTGCTGTAATGGGGAAAAGATATGGTGGTAGCTGGATGGGGAAGTGGGATCAAGAGGGGTTTAAACCAAAAAAAAATTTTTAAGACAAGAGTGTGATCCTGCAGAGAGGGGGAAATAATGATATAGAGGAGGGGAGAAGAACCTCTGGAGCCCCGTGCTTGGGGAGGAGAGAGGCGTGGGCTCTGGTATAGTAGCTGGGAGCCCCAACACTTCATCGCCAATATGGGAGGGGAAGCAATTTCTTCTGGGAAATGAGGAGGTGGGAGTTTTAGAAGGCCTCTTTTGTTCCCAAACCGTTCTTTTTTTATCAAGTGTAATAACCAGGGTCTTCTCCTTTCTTTGCCCTCTCCTTCTCTTGTTCTCTCCCTAACCCCCCGCCAGTCCACCTAACCATGGGAAATCCCCAAAGTTCCTCTCTTGCTCATAAACCCGTCTATCTCTCTGCCTCAGGGATTTCACCCATTCTAATGACTCTCTTCTATGCAGAGACTCACTCCTGTCTCTCTCTCCAGGGATGACCTCTCTCCAAAGTGCCAGTCCCCCTCATGAACCAGCCCCCTGTTCTCCGTTAGGTTATGAAGTCCCCTAGACCCCAGTTGAAACTCATTTCTGATTCTCTAGAGCTACTACGCCAGACATTGCTAATCCATTGGCTCATTGATTCATTTATTCAGTAAACATGTATGAAGGCCTTTGTAGGTACGTAGCAGGCGCTGAGCTAAGTGCTCAACGCCTTGGAGTTATTCCCAGTTCCTGCCCAGTCGGTCACACAGTTGGATCAGTGTTTCCCCCATACCTCTTGGGCCCTTGCCTTTCACCCTGGATGTTCCCCTAAGGAAGTCTTCCTGCTCACAGCCATAAGCTAATGAGAGAGACAGTTGGGGTTCACATCCTGGCTCTGCCAATTCTTCACGATGTGTCTTTGAGTAGAAGTTCTTAACTTCTCTGAATCCTTGTTTCCTCATGTGTAAAATGAAGGTGGTAATCTTGGTTTCATAAGGGCTATTTCGAGGGTTAACTGGGAGGATGCATCAGAGGGCTCGGCACAGGGCCAGCGCACAGTGAGCACTTGCTACGCATTAGCTGCTCTCATGATGATTGTTCCAATGATTATCATGTACTTTCTCTGCTCAGAAACATTCAGCGACCCCTCCCTCTCTTATAATAAGGGAGCTCTGTTTTCTTGGCCTGAATTTTGAGGTTCTGACTCATCTCTGTGGACCCGTAGACTTCTAAGCCCAAACCTGGGCTCCCTTCTGAGGTCACTGATCTTCTATGTTCTTTCCAAACTCACCACCCTCCTCCTCACTACCTTGACTTTGCTCAGGGTGTGGGCTGTTGGCCTCTAGTGGAAATTCAAGGCTCCCCTCTCTCTTTTCAGTAACCCCCCCCAAATGCACTTCCACCCACGTAGGGGGTATTGACTGCCGGGCTGGTGGGGGAGGCCCTTCCAGGATCACAGTGGCTGAGTGCTTGGATGGGGTCTTGGGGTTCCTCTTTGTTTTCACGAGGCCAGATGACGAACTGAGTCCAGGCTGAAGCAGAGAGTAGAAGTGGGGGATGAGTGGTTTGGTCGGCACTGCCTATTGCCTCAAATAGGCCTTAAGGTCACCAGGAGCTTACTCAATGACATAATAAAAGACATGTACGCGTGTGCAAATTCTGTGGCTGTATCTATGTCGGCATTGCTGCAGGAAGAAGGGAGCAAACACGCTTCCTGCATGTTTGGACGGCTTCAGGAGCATTTTTTCACTTCATTTCTATAACAACTCTGTGCAGTGGCCATTGTTCTCTCTCTACAGGGGAGCGAACTAAGGCCCAGAATGCTTAGGCAACTTTCCCAAAGATACACAGCAAAGAAATCATTAAGTCAATAATTCAAATTCAGGCCTTTGGACACTGAGCACATTTGTATCGTACCACAGAGGACTTTGGAATTAACATCACGGCTAAGGTGGGGGTGGGCACGGGGTGGGCATGTCCTTCCTGGTCTAAGGAGGTTTTCTGAGGGTTGATGACTGATCTTGATCAGGCTTATGAAAGGCAGATGAGACATGAAGGCTGTGCGCAAAACTCTGCTCACTTCTTTCCTAACATTCCTACAGCTGTGTTGGACTACAGAACTCTTAAAACTCTGTTACTTGTCTCGGCTGCCTCTAAGTACCCAGGACAGAGCCCTTGCCAGCCCTATTTCATCCCATGCTGAGCCCTCTGCTTGCTTCAGACCTCCTGGTACCCCAGCTTCAGGGCCTTTGGGGACCGAGGAACAAGATGGGCCTCACTCCCCAAAAGGGGAATCCTGGAAGGCTGCCACACTCTATCTCCCTCCCTGGCTGGCACCAGGCCACATCCCATACCAACGCATGGGCCTATAGCCATGGGAGCCATAAGTAAGGCCAGCATCCTCCGGCCTCATTCTGGCGAGGGCCACACTATGCCAGCCTGCTGAGGTCACTTGGCTTCCCCTTCCCCTGGCTTCCAGAACCTCCTCTTGGCTGGTTGCCTCCCATGCAGGGTTGTGGCAAGGATCCTGAGCCAGAAGGTACATGGGGGCGTGTGGCTCGACCCTCGCTGAGGACAATTCCATGGGAGAAGGAGCAGGAGAGCTGGTAAGCAGCCTGTCACTCTCTCTACTGACCGGCGTGCAGTGGGGGTGGGGTGCCGGAAGGACTACGGCAGCTTTGACTCTGAGGCAGCCTGGAGTGGCTCCTCTCCACTCACCCCCTGCCTGCAGCCTTCCCACCCCTGTCTGGTGGGCCCTGCCTCATTCTGTGGGCTCCTGTAGCCCAGGGCTGCCTGGGGATGGCAGGGTGGCTACCGTGAACAGTGCTCCCACATCTGCCCCTCAAAGGTATGTGGGGTCGGATGCGCGGCTTGCCAGCAGCCCTACTGGCCAAGACCTGGCGTGGCAGGGAGGGAGGTGGGGAGATGCGTGGAGCTTGGGAGAGGGTGGGTCCTAGAGGCAAGCATTTGGGCACCACTGTTTGCCTCTGTGGTAGGTCCGTACGGAAAACCTCCCGTTATGCTTTCCCCCTGAAGCGAAAATGTTCCTAGGGTCCATTCCCCGGCTATTAGGTCACTGGACAGTCTCCAGGGACTGGGTAATGCTGCTTCTTCCCATAAAACAAAGCTATAAACTATGGCTCTGCCCTCCTGTGGCCGCAGGCCTGTGCCCCCAGTGCTCACGCCTCTCAAGGCCGAAGTCAAAATCTACAAGAAGTTGAAATCTACAACGAGCTCAGCCAGGGAACCCCAGGGGTCTTCACACGGCTATCTTCCCCATCTCGTCAGCCCGGGGGAGGACAGAGGTAAGGGATGAGCCTGAAGAGGTAGAAGCAATGGAATCGTCCTTCTCATTTTCACACAGGGAAACTGAGGCTGAGCAGTAGAATTCCTTGCTGAAGAGTCACATCGACAGCCCGTACCTGGAGCTGGATGTTACACATTAGCTCCTCACACGCACTGCACCTCTAAGGCACATAACATCACCATGCTAGTTTGCCAAGAGAGGAAACCAGACTCAGCGGTTTAAGTAATTCCCTAGTATCACACGGCTCAGAAGCGGAATATGGATTCTACCTCTGGCCAGTGGCGTCTCTCCCCTCTGCTGCTAGCCCTGGGGCCATCATGCAAGTGCTTTGAGAATGAATCTGCACCCTTGAGGGTCCCCAGAAAGGGACACAGTAGAGGCACTGCGGGGGGGGGAGGGGGGGGAGTGGACTCAGCCAGTCAGCTCTGGGTTCCTGCTGGCTGTGGGTCTTTGGGCAAGCTGTTACCGCACTAAGCCTCACTGTCTTCATTGTCAAAGTGGGTCTAATAGTAGCACTTATGTTATAGGTTGTAAAGATGAATGAGCTCACGTAGCGAAGGGCTCAGTGCCAGGCATATGTTTCGTGTTTCAATACTGGAGTTTTTATTGCTGTCACCCCAAGACGTGAGGTGCAGGCATCATCTCTGTCCTAGTAGTCCATCCTGTCCCTTCCCCAGTGGTGGCATTTCAGGAACACGGAGCCATGGCCATGAGAGATGGACCAAGGGTAAGGGGACACTCATTTCCATTTTACAATTGTGAGTCTCTTGACCTCATGAGCAGCAGCAGGGCCCAGGTTCCATGGCCACCTCCTGCTCCAGCCCCCGGGGCAAGGATGGTCACTAATGCATCAGGGCAAGGATCTGATAGCCTCAGCTCTCCCTCTCCTTCTCTCCTTAGCCTCCTCTGTTTCTCTTCTCAGTGGCTACAAACTGTTGGGGGTTGGGTGGGACGCAGGGGAGGCTGGGGTCTCCAAGTTCATGGAGCCCCAGACAGTGGCCATGAGCCCAGCCAGCTGTGGTCCGGGGGCCACCCAGGAGGGTGTGGAGGGCTCGAGGCTTACACATCCCTCTACTGAGGCCAGCCTCCCCCCCTCCGGATTCTGATAGTGAGTGCTCGGGCCGTGCTGCTGACAGCTGAAGTCAGATAACCTCCTGTCTTCCTGTCGTCTCTGTCGAGTGAGGGGAAGGAAAACCAAAAACCACTGGGCCTGAACGGGCCTGGGAATAACTATCTGGGAGTGTGACAGCTGGTCTAGAATAAAGTGCACTGCTTTCTCTCTTTTCACCTTTTTGTTTTGTTTTGTTTTCACCCTTTGAATAGCCTGCTCTAGTGGCAACATGCAGAAGGGAATTATTATTATTATTATTATTTCTATTCGTGATATAATTATAGGAGCTCCCAAAGCACAGCCTCACACCCTTGGCACTGCTGGGGAAGTTAGGTATGTAATTACATCACCCACCTCTCCTCCCTCCCTCCTCTCTTCACTCTCCCTCCTGCCCAGCCCAGCCAGGTCCCTCCCCCAAACGCGTTCATGGGATTTCTCTGGCTCTGGGCCAGTGAGATCATTGTGTCTCTCTCTCTGACTCCCCACTGCTTCTGGAAGGCTTTCCTTTTAGCACCATCCTCCGCTGGGTCCAAACTCAGCGACTCCTGCCGTTAAAGCTCCCGGAGCTGAGATGACGAGTCTGGAAGGGCTTTGCTCTGGATTCTCAGCCTCAGGGGGGTATATGCAGAACCCTGCTAGCCATGGACCAAAGTCAATACTGTACAAGGTGGAGGAGGTACAGGGACCTGGGCATGCGGGGGTGGGGAGTAGGGGTGGGAGTGGACCTTGCAGTCAGTTCTCTGACTGGGCCCCTCTTCTGGAGACTCCCTCAGGCTCTGCAGTCCTTCCAGAAGCTGAGAAGGGCAACCTCAGGGAAGTTGGCCAGGCATTGAGCGGGCCCTGTGGCCTGCCTCTGGTTGGGAAGTCTGGCTGCAGCTCCTTCTAGGAGTTGCCTCGTGGGGAAGGAAGGTTGCTTGGTTACCAAGTGGCTTCTTGGCCATTTGTTGTGGATGCAGTAAGTGGCACAAGGCCTGTGGAGATAAGGCAGCAGTGTCCCCACCCAGGGGCCCCACGGCAGAGATACCAGTTGTCTTGTTCTGTTTCTGGAGGCGATGACTCACGAGAGAGGCAGGGTGGGGAAGGGAGGGTGCCTGCAGCCCCAGCTCTCTGTAGGAACACATCCCAGGAACCCCTGAAGCTTGGGAAAGGCCAGTAAGACCTGGTGCCTGCTGCCTCACTCCTCAGGTGCTCCATTATTGGCCCCAATTCTCTTACGACAAAATCACTTGAGAGCTATGCCCTTGGCCCTCCTTACTGCCCCCGTTGAGTGCTTCTGTAGAGCCAAGTCAGTTGGGGGATTCAGATCATCTGTAGGGTAGAGAATGCCAGTAGGGACAATCTTGAACGATGACCTGAGTGGTTAGGAAGGAAAGTTGCTGTTGGTTTTTAGTAAACCGTTTTTACCACTCAGAGAATCAGCAAAAAATTGGGTAACGGAATAAAGTTCTAATGTGGTAGCCAGTCAGAAGCATATCATGTCTACAAAGTCAGAGACTTGTTCTCTTTTCTTTATCCTCTTTCTGTGTTTCTGCCTTCTTCCCATCCCTTTGCTCACCACCTGTCCTTTTATGATCTGGGCATCCCAGGTGCCGGGGGTGTTAGATGACAGGCTTCCCCATGAGCAGGGGACACAGTGGGGGGCAGAGGAGGGACAACGCCAACCTGTACGTCAGGTGTCAGGTGGCCCGTGGCACTAGAATACTGAATTCTGCCTGGGGTGGAGTTGAGCATCAGAAGAAGCTTCTAAGAAGTGACATCTGGGCTAGGCCTTCAAGGATGAGACATTCCCCAAGGGGACAAGCCAAGGAAGGCACTCTGGGCCCAGGGAGGATTGCCAATAAATATATAGAACATCCAGGTTAAACTTAAATAAACAGTAAAAAAATTTTAGCGCATGTCCCAAATATTTCATGAGACACACTTATATTTAAAAAGGTGTTTGTTATTTATTCAAAATTTACATTTAACTGGACGTCCTGAAGTTCGATTTGCTAAATGTGGCAACTCTAGCTCCAGGAACCAGCAGGAGCAAAGACAGAAACAGCATTTGAAGGAAGGAGGAATGATCAGGCTGTTTAAGAACCACAGGGCCTTGGGCCATTGGCAGCCATGATGATTTTGTTGGGTAGGTCCCCGCTTCGCTTAGGATTAGACCACCTGGCAGCAAATGGCAGCTGCCCTTAGCTGCTGCTCTAGCCCTTTCTCCCAGGACCACCTCACCACGAGCTAGAGAAATCCAGTTTCAAGTATTCACAATTTCTTTTTTCATAAGCTTCTGTATCCAGCCCCTTCCCTTGAGTCAATATTCAGCAAACACTTACTACATGCCACTACTGTGTTTGGCATTGGAGAGACAGTGGCACATGGAACAGACATAGCCCTTGGCCACATGGAATTTACAACACATACCTTTTAAACCTTTTCTGATAGTATATGTGATGGGCGGAAGTAGGCAGTAAAAAAAAAAAAAAAAAAGCACACGTAAACATAAAAACTAATTTTCTCTTCTCTCTCTCTCTCTTGTTTAATACTTATTTCAGAGAAAGGAAACTTTCTTAGCCAGAGACCTCCCCTGGAATTCGTAACTCCTTCTGCATTTCCACCATGGAGCTGGAACAACTGAGTTCTCGGAGCGCTCTGTCACTCCGTCTCGTGCACCGGATTGAGAACCCCCTGGGAACAGAGCACTGTTAAAAGATACAGAAGAAGAAAGAAAGGCGACGGTCCCAGCCCTCAAATGCTAGTGTGATGAGGGACACAGAGTGCACACTAAAAACAAATACCCTCCACCCTCCAACGGGAAACCACCTCTAATACAAGTATTTAGTTACAAACACAAATCAGTAACAACGGTGGCGTTATTTCTGTCAAGGCTGATAATGGCCTCCAAGTGTTAGGCAAGTACTGGGCACTGAGTACTTCTCACACATCGTTCCATTTCGCATGTGCCCCAGAACGATGCTGTAGGCTCCATACTATCATTAGCCCCAATGCACAGTTGAAATGGCAGCCCGGAAAGACAGGGTAATTTGCCCAGGGTCCAAATGGCAAGCGGCAGAGCCAGGTCTGAAGTGGGGGCTTCAAAATTGCAGACCTCACAAACTTAACCACAGCATTAAAGACCTGGAGGGATGGTCTGTGCCACTGAAATCTGGAATTGCCTGTAAGTAAATGCAGATGTGTGTGCATTTTCACAAGTATGTTTGCTTCCACACCAAGGAACTGGTCTTAGCCAAACCCTTTCACCGGCTAAGGACGGTAACTGAGCCAGGAGACTTTAGGTAAATCATCTCAAGGGTGAAAATGCAAACCTTCTCTCCTTGTTCATTCCTCCCCTGGAGAATCACTGTCTGGCTGGAATCCCTAGGGTAGTAATTCTGAAACCATTGGCTTCCCAGTACCTGAGAACTCGTTAGAAATGCCAATTTTCCGGCCATCAACGATTTCCACTGAATCAGAAACTTCCATCCTCGGCATCTGTGTGTAACAAGTCCCCCAGGTGGTCCTGATGCCCCTTTAGGTCTGAAAGCCACTATTCTAAAAGGGCTTGCGATTTTTAACAGCCACCAAGTTTCTAGAGCTCCTGCTCTATCAATGAAGGAAGAGGCAGCCCTAAACAGCTTGTAGTTGGGACTAGGGTAAACCAGGCCTCGTGCCTGGCACATCACAGATATTCAATGAATGTATTTGGATAAATGCATAACTGGTACGCAGGGGCCACAGCCCTGTCACCATGCCAGGAGGGTCTGTCACTTGGATAACACGTTGGCTGGACTGCAATATCGGGCAGACCAGAGACCTGAAGAGCAGAAGGGTAATGTTTTCCTTCCACTTACATCTCAGGATGGACGGAGACCATGAGAAGGGCTCACCATGCTTCTGACCTTTGGAGGGGTAAGCAGGAGGTATCCAAAGAGTTAAAAGTTACCACAGGGATAGCTGGCTTATCTGGCGTTGTGCTGATAAACCAACTCTGAGTAGAAAGCTCTGGCTTGCAGCATTTGCTGATTCCTGTGATGTCAATACCTCCGCCATGGCCCATGGACGCGCAGTTGGCTCTCAGGGCCTGCTCCATCACACCACTGGCCCTAGCAACTTGCTTAAAACCGTAAGACTACTTGTTTTCAAGTGTAAAAGTAATATATATGTATGGGACAATCAAACAGCACAGGGGGCCTAAAAGGAGAAACTACCCATCACCCCTGGTCTTACCCCCAGAGAAAACCCCCAGAGGATGCCATAGCTTCTGGTTTTAGTTCCATAGCTCCAAAGGGTGAGCTTAAATGGGCATGTATTGGTCTAGCATCCCCAGTGTCCACTGATGGGACTAGGGATCTAGCTCACCTCTAGCGCTTTCCACCCCCTGCCTCTCCCACCCCCCACAGGGTTATTTTGATGATACTTTGCAGTTCTTCCATTGGTTACCTTCCTGCTTTTAAATAATAGTAGTGGGCACTTGCCTACTGTTGGCTCTTAAGACAGGTGCTGTTAGAGCCATTTTAATTTTTTTTTACATTTATTAATTTTTGATAGAGACAGAGCACAAGTGGGGGAGAGGCAGGGAGAGAAGGAGACACAGAATCTGAAGCAGGCTCCAGGCTCCGAGCTCTCAGCACAGAGCCCGACACAAGGCTCGAACACACGGACCTCGAGATCATGACCTGAGCCGAAGTCGGACGCTTAACCAACTGAGCCACCCAGGCACCCCTTGAGCCATTTTAGACATAGTAATGATTGAATCTTCACAGCAGCCCTCTGAGGTAGGTTCTGTTTTCATTCCTATTTTATAGATGAAAAAACTGAGGCAGAGAGAGGTTAAGTAATTCGCCCAAGCTAGTAAAAGGCAGAGATGGAATTCAAATGCAGACAGAGTGGCTCCAGAGTCCATGCTTTTAAACTCCTCAGAGAAAGATCATATAAAGTTACTTAGTGTGGGGGGCGGGAGAGAGCTGCACGTCAAACAATCATAGGAATATAAATATATCAGTAAGCTGTAGACTATTTGCTTTTATTGCCCTTAGAAAAAGCAAGCCAAGGGGCGCCTGGGTGGCTCAGTCGGTTGAGCGTCCGACTTCGGCTCAGGTCATGATCTCGTGGTCCGTGAGTTCGAGCCCTGTGTCAGGCTCTGTGCTGACAGCTCGGAGTCTGGAGCCTGCTTCAGATTCAGATTCTGTGTCTCCCTCTCTCTCTCTGCCCCTCCCCCACTCACGCTCTATCTCTCTCTCTCTGTCAAAAATAAGTAAACATTAAAAAATTAACAAAGAAAAAGAAAAGAAAAAGCAAGCCAAGGGAAGGATGATGTCTACAGAAGAACGCTCCTGCCCTCAGGTAGACTGCGCTGGAAGTGTTCAGGGCCCTCCTCACCATTAGAGATATGGCAGGTGAGAGTTCCTTAAAGGCCTGTGGCTAAATATCATTTATATTTGCATATGACATCCCCAGGTAATTTCATGAAGGTGTATCTACGGATGTGGCTTGTTTTTCCCACCCATCCACCCTGTATGCTATGGGTGGGCCCTTTCAACCTGGAAGGTTTGAATCTATTTTCATTTTGGGGAAACTTTCTTCTCTTGGTTCTTTGATAGTTTCTTCCTCTTTATTTTCATTCTTGGATGTTGGGATGCTAAGATTGATTCTCTGTCTCAATTTCTTTTCGGCTTATATCCTGGAAGATTGGTTCACCTTTTTCTTTTAGCCCTTCTATGCAATATTTTATTGTCGCAATCATGGTTTTAATTTCCAAGGCCCTTTCGTCCTCTTTAATTGTTCCTTTTCCACACCAACCTATTTTGGGTTTATAGATGAGACCTGTGTCTTCTCAGACCACTCTGAAGTTACAAATTAGAGTTATCTTAGAGTTCCTTGAATTGGTTCCATCTCCTTTGGGGCCAGTTGTTCTGGTTTCTTATCTTGACTTTTCTACTTCCTGGTTTTTCTGTTCTTTGAAATCAGCTCACAAATTCACCATTCATTTGTTCCAGTTCCTAGCACCTAGCCCCTCTTCTGTGTCTCTGCACGAGGCCGTGTGCCTAGGGTTGGGAACGATGGTAAGAGCCTGTCCTCATGGAGCTCTGCATTTTGCAATAGACCCTGTCATGATAGATCAGATCCCCTGAGCACTGGACCATCGCGTGTTTGTATCTTCCACACTGTACGTCAGATTTTGGTCTCTTGTCTGCCAGCCTCACTAGACTGATCAGGGGCTCACATTGTATATATTGATCCCAAGGAGGTCCTTCCGTAAAAGTCTGATACACCTTGGTTGAATGAAACAGACTTGAGTTTTGTTACTATTGATATATTTACACACACACACACACACACACACACACACACAGATGCTGTTGAGATGTTCCGGGGCTTCTGGAAGGATGGGAGAGAGCGGAACCAAATGGCGTTCCTCTGGAAGGTTTGGCAGAGGCATGAAAGTCAGAGTAACTCCAAGCCCACAGCCGCCCTGCTCACGTACCCACTCACTTTCTGAATAAACAGCCACCGTCTCCTCCTCTCTCTCCAGCAGCTACAGACTGTCACTTTTGCCTACTGTTTCCGAGCATCAACCTTCTGCCTCCTACCGCCTGAGAACCCGCAGTTCCGAAACCATCATCATGAGGAGGCAGGGGCAGGAATGCAGTTATCAGGTGCTCTCGGCTGCTTCCCTTCCTCTTCCTGCTTCCCCAGAGTCACCCCCCCTTCCAGATGACAGTGGACCATGGGTCCAGGAGCTCAGTTCATTTGTTCCTGCATTCATTCATTCAGCCATAAATCCTTTTCTCAGGAAACATTACGTATTGGACTTAGTGCTAGGCTCCAGAAATGTAACAAAAAAGATACGGTGCCCTTCTTACAGGTTCCGGGAGTTCACCGTCTAGGAGACTAAAGCATTTGACATTTTTCTAGGAGTGAGCAGCATGACTCTACCCGCCCGGCCTGCACCAACTCTGTGTCATCGAATTTAACCTCTGCTCCTGGGCCTGCCTCCACACTGCCTCCACACCTCCTTAGGGACGTGTTCAATAGGTAGGTGGTGTTGGCTGAATGAATGAGTGTGTGAGGGAATGAATGAGTGGCACCGCCCAGCATGATGGGGACCTGCCTAGCTTCTTCACCCTAAGGATGCAGGGATGCATCACCCACTCCCAGAGTTCATGGAATCCCACTGAGAGTCTGAGACCCGGAGCAGAGACGACACCGCCCGCAGCCTCCTTCCTCCTGCACCCACCCTGGGGGAGGGGCGGACTCTCCGGGCCCAGGCGCCGGCTGGGGAGGGTTGTGCTCATTAAAACCTGGATCAAAGAGAGTGGAGAAATGCCGAGTCTCATTAACAACCGTTAACAACGGGCCAGCCGGCCAGGCCCAGGGAGTGAGGAAGGAGGAGGGTGGGTGAAGGGAGGCTCTAGGGTGCAAGGAGTTGCTTCTAATGAGCTTCCGCCTTAAAGAAAGAAAAACACGTGTTAACATCAGGTCCAGGGCCTGGACCTCGAGATGCCGGTTCTGAGCTGGGGCTGTGGTCAGCCCAGAGGAGGCGGCCCAGGCTTCCTGGGGCATTCTGCCAGGTGTGGTCACAAAGCCAAACTCAGCTGCGCAGTCAGCGGCCAATGACAAGTGACATTGGAATTCCCCATTTTCCTGCCCTCCCCTGTCAGAGCATTGGCTCTGCCCTTTGCTCCCCAGGTAGTGGGGATGGCTTCTCTGAGAAGCGATCAGTCTTCTCTCCATGCTCATGTGCAGTGGAGCTGGGCTGCAGTGTGGGCTCCGAGTTCTGTGAGGCTGGGAGCTCAGGCCAGGAATCCAGAAGAGGGGCCTTCTTCCTCCAGGATATATGAAAGGGCTGCAGGAAACCACCGACTGCTGGGAGGAATCTGAGGGCCAAGTGAGCCTGCTGAGCAGAAGCTCCCCTCCCAAGTCTCAGGGTAGCTCTTGGCAAGAGCACAGGCAGGCAGGGACAATGGGAGGACAGGAGAGTGTGCAGGCCCAGATATGGGGGCATTCAAGGCTAGGACTCCAGCCCTGTGAACATCGAGGAGCAGAGTAAGAAAAAGAGGTTCTGCTTGTAGGACCAAGGCTGCTGAGCCTGTGAACAGCGTGGCCTGGACCAAGGGGCATGCCAGGAAGAAGGTCGGGTGCTGGGGTGGATGAGTGGCCCAGGGTAGAGATCTGTGCCTGGATGCCAGGTCGCAGAGGTCCAGCTGTAACAAAGATTACAAAGCCCTTAATGGAAGGCTCTGGAAGACCCCAGGAGGGCAGGTGGGCAGGTTCCCTGGGGCTGGTTGAAAAGCTTAGTGGGGTCTGTTTGCAAAACACCTGGAGAATCTGGGTCTCTGGCTCATCAGGCTGGAGAGTGTTCCACCTGGCTCATGGTTAGGTGTGTGGGCAGCAAGGACCGCAGGGGACATGAGGAGGTTGCTCCCCAAAGACCCTAACCCTTAGTCTTTATACTGGAAAGAGAAAGAGAGCTGTCTTCAAGAAAAGCGCAGTGAGTTGGGAGTTCTTTCCATTTGCACGTTTTCATACCCCCCTAAGAAGTCAGCTTTTCCCCTTCTCTAACTCCGCCTCTCCCTCTCAGCCATCCCACACAGCCCTGACCACACTGGAGACCGCAGTGGTCTCCAACACGGCCTGAGCCCCAGGGGCGAGGGGGGGGTGGGCAGAGCCCTACTTCCTCCATGCTTTTGGAAACAGCGAGGGACAAGGTCCTGCTGAGGCTCTAGACACTCGCCCTGTGCTGAGTCTGAGTGAATGTGCTTAAGTGTGTGGTGTATATGAAAGGGTGTGTGTGAGTGTGAACATGTGTCAGTGTATGTGATGTGTGTGCACGATAGCAAGTGAACTAGTGTGTGAGGGCATGGGCCTGTGGGTACATGATGTGTATTGTGCATGTGTGGTGTGTGTGAATGGGGTGTGTATGTGATGGGCGTGAGTGTGTAAGGAGGCTCCCCAGCCCGCCAGGCCCTACACTTCCTACAAGGGACCCTTTTCAGTGATCATGATGCTCTCCTGGAGCAGCGCTTGTTGGGATGGAGAGATCAAGTTTCTAGGTCTAGCGCTGGGCTCCGTAGGGCTGTCCCCAATTCCCTAGTTAAATGGACTGACAGCTTCCCGCCTTTGTCTTCCTCCCTTGACCCCATCCCATGAGTGTGCGTGTGCCTGCAAGTACACATAAGCACACTGTGTGGTCACTGCGGGTGGGCCTCTGGGGGACTTCACACAGCCGACCCCAGGTGCACACATCTCACTGTGGGCATGGGTGGCTCCTGTCTCTGTGGATGAAGATGTTCTCATCCACCATGAGGATACTGGACATGGCCTTTGAGCCTGTGTCAGGAGCTTGGCTCCAACAGGCACACCAATCAGTGGGTAGGAAGTTGCCTTAAGTCAGAGGGGCACTGTGTGGCCCCCTTGAGAATTGAGCCCACTGCCCTGGTCACTTGAGCCACCCTCTGAGGATGAGAACAAATTGTTCAAGCTCTGCACTTTACTGACAAGGAAACTGAGGCTCAGAGAAGTGATGTGACTTTCCCCAAAGTCACCTGACCGAGCTGAGGCCAAATTACCCTTTCCAGACTGCTCACCCAGTGACCCTTGCCACCTGCCCCCATTCAAGGGCACTCAGGGCCAGTGGCATCAGAACTGTCTGGTGGCTTTGTAAAAACTCAGATTTGCAGGCCCTACCTCAGAGTATGAGCCAGAACTCACAGTTGGGGGCCTGAGGTCTGCTTTCCTACCAAGCACTCCAGATGTTTTTGATCCTTAGCCAGTTTGGGGGCACTAGATGGGGAGACCAGGGTCTGACTGGGTCAGGCCTCCTGGTGGAGTAAACACGGCAGGCTCAGGGAGGAGCGACCTCCCCCACCCCTCATACTCCCCCGAACTGGTTTTCCCAGTATATTCTTCTTACCCCCTCGAACACATATCAGAAATTCTCAGGGTGCTTGGGAAAGGTGAGCGAGTGACAACCTTCAGCCTGTTCCCATCAGACATGCCAGGGCAGCTGCCCTCGCCAAGGTGGTGCACACTGCAGCTGAGGAGGCCTAGAAAGTGCTCAGGAGTGGCAAAGTGCTAACTGAGGGACCGTTTTGGCCTGGGCACCTTGACTTTGCCTCAGGCAGGTTGGCCCAGGAGGGAGCCAGTCACTCCAGCCCTGGCTGCCAAGAGCAGCCCTCACAAGATGGCTGCCGGCCAGCCGTCCGTGTTGTTTGGCTCAGGGGGACTGCTCTCTCTGACAGGAAGCCTTTAATCTCCACAGTGGTAATCACGAGTTGAGAGGGACCAGCTTCCCATTCCAGGGAGCTCAGTGGAATTGTGCAACACAGCCTTTTGCAGGGAGAGCCCCCTTTCATCTGAGCACACCAAGTGTCTTGTTATCCATGTGGCCTGGGAACAGAGAGAACACTTGTCGGCATCTGTCCCCTGTGTACGTGCAGCTTAGCTATGGCTCTGGGAATTGATGAACAAAACAGGATTTGCGGGGGGAGGGGCGTGAAGGCTGAGGGTATGTAGCTGGATGGCCCATAATCATCTGGAGTGGGCACTTTCATCTGTAGTGGGCTCTCCACAACTGGCTTGAGACTTTCCACATTCTGGTGGGGAAACCTCTCAAGAAAGAGGGTCCCTTTGGAATAGGGTAGGAACTGTGTCTCCTTCTTCGTCTGTTTCGGGCTTCATACAGGGGGGCTCTTTGTAAGCCTCAGCACCCCCCCCCCCAAGACTCTTCCCCGCAAAGTGTAGAGTCCAAGGAGCCTCTACATCTGGCTGAAGCTGTGGGGAGGTCAGGTTCAGAGGACTCTGACACCCACTCCCAGGAGAAACTGACACAGAGGGTATGTGGTTAAGTGAGCCCTGGAGGTATATTCACTCACTCACTCATTTGTTCCTTCAACACACCTTTACTGAGGGCTTCTTATGTGTTCTAGCCTCTGAGGAAGACAGAGTCCTTGTTCTGTGGAGCTTATATTCTTACGGGAGGGCTTAGATAGAAAGTAAATAAACAGGTTAATACATAATTAGGAAAGGGCTATGGAAGAATGAAGTGAAGATAGGGAGGGGAAGGACTATTTGGGGTAGGGTGGTTAGGGAAATGGGTCCAGGACGCACCGACTTATTCTACTGTTAAGCCTGGTATTGAAAACATCCTAGATTCCCTCATTATTCGTAGAAATCAGATGTGAAACACCCATTGAGAGCCCTCCTTTGTCCCCTCACTACCCACTCTGTAGACAACTTTCCTGAGAGTTGAATATTCCTACATCTAAATTAATCAACCACAAACCACACAACTTCTTTCTGTTATGACAAAAATTGGCAGGTTGATTCACCTCTGTTCCCTTTACAGCTACTTCATCCAAGCCTAGGGCTGACGGTGAGTTCTGCTTACGTCACCATGAGCTCCATTGCAAGAAAGTGTCCCCTTTAGGCCATCTCCTAACTTTCACTTTCCTGAAGCGACGCCTTGGATCGGCCCTGCGTGGTGCCCCCCTTTTATGAGGACAGAGGTGCAAAGGTACCATTTGTGATAAGGGAAGGTCTGCCAGTACTGATACCGGCACCCCCACGCTGATAGGTGCTTGGTCGGGATATGAGGCAGGAGACCTTCCCTGAGAGGCAGCGGGTGGGGTGGATTTAAAGGCAGAGCTATAGCCGGAGTCCCTGCCCGCTGTGTGGCCCGGAAGGACGGCCTGTTTGGGAGTCGGGAAGACCCAAGTTGCTACTTCCTGGGTTGCCTCAGTCCCTCTAAGCCCCGGTTTCCTCACCTATAAAAGGAGGATCTTTACCTAGCTTGAAGAAACTGCACAAGACCCTGGCGGGGGGACAAACACCTGATAAATGACACTGGCTGTGGCTCCCTGGGCAAATAGCTTAATCTCACTCAGCTTTGATTCTTCATCTGCGAAAGCGAGATAGCAATGTATTGTCCTCCTGGGGTCACGTGAGGGTGAGGTGACACATGTAAAGTGGCCTGCCACAGCGCCTGTGTCTAATCTACATTGGGAGCGCATCCCAAAGTGAGCCAGCAGGTAGACAGGACAGAGAGGGGCACGATACTGCCTAGGAAGCCCTCCGCATCGCAGGGGATGGGCCCTCCTCCCCGGCCACTGGCCTAGTCAGCAAAGAGAAAGTGAGGGAGGGGAAGTGAGGGGAAGGACTTTCTGGATGTTTTTGCTGATTTCGGTTTTGGTTTCAGGATGGGAACCGACATCAGTAACGTGCCAGCTGAACAGATCGCATAACCAAAGGAGGGCCGCATGGTATTAGGCCAGAGGTTAGAGAAAAGTGCAGCCTCACGGCCTCTACATCCCCTGCTGGAGAGAGAGTTCTGCTTTTCCAGGTTCACCATTAGCCTTTCCATCTGCTGACTCATTCTCACACAGCTCCAGCCCCGGAAAGCTGAGCATGTGGAAGGAGGCCTATTAATAGCCTTTTCCTGGGACACTCATCCTGACTTTTCCTAAGACCGTTTAAATGCAAGCACTGATGCCCTACCCCTCATTCTCCTCCCCACCCACCGCTGCCCTCACAGAGGCTGAGAAGGAACAGTTCTGGGCACTGAGTAGTGCCCAGAAGGTTCTGGAGCTTCCCTTCTGTCACTTCTAAATTTGTTGGGGTTTCAAAATGGAGGCCTGTTAACTTTGGTCAGAGAGCAAGGCGTGGGGAGCTCTTTCTTTAGTGTTCCTAAAGGGCTCCAGCAGGGTCCCCACGCAGCCTTTATGTGGGAAGCTGTAACAAGTGAGAAGAAGGACGCAGCACAAATCCTGGAATATGTCCCAAAGCCCATGGCCCGGCAGAGGGCAGAAATCCCCAACGGTGGAAAGCAGCCGTGCCAGTCAGTATGGCTGGGTTTGTGTGGGAAGAGCTTCCGGGGTCCCCGGGATTCTGCCCACTCCAGGGTGCAGTCGAACCCAGCTCATCAGACAGGCCACAGAGCAGAGAAGTTTCTCAGACCATATGCGGACATGCTGCTGGCCTCTGCCTCCATGACCATAGCCCCACACAGAACAACCCGCTCTGGGGGCATCATCCACTGAAGGAAAGAACCGTGGCTGGGTGGAATAGAAGCCAGGACAGGACAAACTGAGGTCCCCTGAGCAGACCTAAAGAGATAATGAGTGGGCCAGGTTCTTGGACAGTACTGGGGAGCTGGCCCACACAGTCTCTTCTGTATGGGGGTGTGGGTAAGAGGCAGCCTCATGTAGCACAGAGCACTGTTTTTTTCATCTACTGCTTATGTGACCTTGATCAAGACATGACCCCTCTATGGACCTCAGTTTCCTCAACTCTAAAAAGATAGTGCTAGACAAGAGGCGTTCTAAGGTCTCTTCTGGACCTGAGCTTCCTGGTTAATATTATGCACCTATTTGGAAAGTGTGGCTCTGTATAGGGTGAAAGAGTGGAATGGCTAAGGGAGTCAGTGGGTGGACCGGTGGGGGTAACAAGGGACAAAGGGGAAAGAGTGGGGGTTCTCTCCCTCTTTCCTTCTCCCCTCCCTTTTGTTAGAAATGCTTCCCGTGTCCCCTCCCACCCGACCTCGCTGGCAGGGCCACTGCTACATGGGAAAAGCAGAGTTTCATGTGTCACTTTTCTGGGCCTGAGACAGGCCTCTGCTACCAGGCCCTGTCCGCCGAATCTGCTCCCCCAGTTCTTCCCTTTTCCTCTATTGCCCCTACATTCCAGTCAGGATTCAGAGGCTCCCGGGCCACGAGGACTCTGCAGGAATGACAGTGATGCGAAGGGGGTCTGGGTAATGAACAGAGGAGGCTTGGCCTATTGGGATGGGGGTTGGGAAGAGAGGCAGAGAGAGAGAGAGAAAGAGAGACCTGGGCAGAGGATGTGGGTGCTCCCCCCAACTCCACACCCAACAACCAGCCAGACCTGCATGGTCCCAAACATTTTCTGCCTTCTCTTCTCCAGCTTTAAAGTGGGCAAACCTAAGCTTTCTGCTCAGGAGGAGGTTAGGGACATTCCCAGAGCCCTCAGGTAGCCTGTTGCTTCACTAGCCCTGGCAGGGAGGCACAGTCACCTCTGTCAGGAGAGTGTCACTGGGGCCCTGAGGGTAGTAAGGGTCAACAGATTAACTGCTGGGGTGAGAATAGCCCAGCCCCCAGTCCAGGATACTTCACCATCATTCAAGGGGAATCCGGGCTGGGACACTCCTCCTCTAACCCCCTGAACTCGGTTTGAAGGGAAGATGGAAGCAGCTAAAATGATTTCCTGGCTGGCGCTCCCGCCCGCATGTCTGTCTAGCAATTGCTCATGCCGACAGAAGCCACCTTGCCCACGGCCCCTGGATCCAGATTTCTGCAAAGCGGTGCCAGGGAACCATGGGGGAAGGGAGGGGCATCTGGCTAATGAACTTGCTTTGAGCCAAGAGGGAGTTTTTGGTTCGAAAATGGATTGTGTTTTGCTCCGTGAATATTTCTCTGGCATTACTTTGCTGACTGTGAAAAAGAGGCTTTCGGCCCAAAAAAGTAAGTCTTCCTGGAACAAACAGACGACTGAGAACTAACCCAACACAAAGAGATGGTATTTTTCCCTTTCGGCACGGTATCCACAATTACAATAAACATGTAGCGAGCACTGGCTGAAGGGGAGCCATGTGCTAAGAGGACAGATTCTGGAATCAAGCTGGCTGGTTTCAATCAGAGCCCTCTGACTGGATGTGTGATGTGGCTGCAGCTTCCTCATCTGTAAATGGGGATAATAATAGGTGAGGCTTATGCTGAGGGTCTTTTTTTTTTTTTTAACAAAGCAGTTAGAACTGTACCTAGTACATGGTCAGTGCTCAGTAACTATTACTTTAACTATTGTTATCTATACTATTGATAACTATATAGCAATAGTTACTATGTATAACTAGATATAACTAATACATTGGCAGCTGTTAATCACTATAACTATTGTTATCACTTTATTACAGACATTTAGGACCATCATTTCTACTGTTAAGGACATTTATAATCTAGTTAAATGGATACGAAACAAACACATGCAAATTTAGATAATAAATAATACTTTGAATTACTCAGTACAGCAGCACACAAATGGGGCATATGATTGATTGCCAAATGGGTGGTACAGCTTCCTGACCAGGCTGTGCCCACAGTCCATTTCTAGGTTGCCGGGTCTCGTCTCCCTCAACCCTATGGAAGGGACAGCCCAATGAAGACTACACAACCCACCCACCACCTGTCCACAGGTGTTTGAGCCGAGGGTGAAAACTTGGCCCAGTAATGGGCCAACCATAGGCCAGCCAGGGACCTGGCGTGGCTTGGTGAATAAAGTTTAGTTATTCCAATCAGATCCTCTCTGGGAAATCTGGATTGGGCCCATGGAGAAAAGGAAACACACGCTGAGGGAACAGAAGCTGAAAGGCCACCCTGAGGGGGTATGCGTACCCTGACGTTGCTAGGAAACAACAGTGACCAAGAGGCTGCCGGTCCTCAGAGACGGGCCCTCAGCAGACACGGAGTGGAAAAGAGCATGAGGAGGCAACCAGGAGGCTCTTGAGGAGAGATGAGAGGGAGCAACACTGGGAGCTGTCTCGGTTCCTAATGACCTTCTGAAGGAACTTAAGTCAATGTGACTCTTGGGACTGAGAGAGTGGGACTGTAATTTGGAGATGGAAGGGACCATGGGAGCCGTATCCACCTGAGGAGAGAACAGAGGTTTCTGTCTGGGGGGCCAGGAGGACATCAAAGGGGCAGAGGGGCTGGAGGAAGGAGCGTCCAGAGGACAGGCATGGCGCTGGAAAAGCATGAAGAAATGTGAGGAGACTGGATCTAACGATTAGATCAGGATTTGGAAATATTCAGAGAGATACATTGTTCTATCAGTTAGGATGTCAGTTGCACTTACCAGAACATCTGCCCAAGCCCAACTTAAACTCTAAGGGAAAAAGACTGGGAAAAAGACTGGGAAAAGGCAGCAGGTGCAACAGGCTTCAGCCGAAGTCCAACCAGAGTTTAAAGGCCACGGCAAGGACGTAGCATTTATGCCTTCCACTCTTCTTCTGAAGGCGGCATCATCCTAAACCCACTGGCCTGGCTTTGTTTAAGTCAACCTGCCAAATGACCAATGTGCCAAAAACATAATTGAAGAAACATTCTTTTTTAAAACAGTCAATGAAAATGCATATATTTTTAATTTGATTCAAAAACTGGCTCGCAGCTAATTGGCATTCAAAAAATTGTTTTTAGGCAAGTTGCCCTGCTTTCAGCTATTCTTGGAAATGAAGATGCCTGGTAGCAGCCCCTAGGCTACTGGCTTCTCTATTGGGGTCCAGGAGGAGAAAGAGCCTCTGTGCCCCAGCCTGACCAGCAGAAGTCCTGCGGTTTGCTCTGGTGGGTCATCTGGGCTCACATACCATTCCCGAGCCAATGACACTGGCCCGGACAATGTGCTGGCTGGTGTGGACCTAGCTCAGTGGCTTTTCCTGAAATGGTCACTAGGGCCAGGGTGATGGGTCAGCATCGGTGGGCTTAAGCCATCCAAGCACCACTCTTGACACTGAGGTGGGTAAAATCACACCATAGGCACATGGCTGGGAGACTGCATGGAAAGACCTTAGGGGTCACAGGTGCTGAGAAGGCAATTAGCAATAGCCAGCCAAGGGGACTAGACTATATTCTCTAGGCAGCAAGGTGACATGGGAGACTTTTAAATCTTGGATGTAACCTCTTCAGGCAGTATTTCAGGAAGATAAGTCCGGCTGTACAGTGGATAGGAGGAGGGGAAAGTCCGGCAAACCAGTGGGGTTATTGGCGAATACAGGAGGTTGGGCAGTGAGGATTGAAACTAGGGAACCAAGTGAGAAAGGGAAGAGAGGGGCAACTAGGAAGAATCTTGAAAGAAGAAGTAATAAGAATCTGTGCCTTATTTGACAGTAAGGAAGTAGGTGGATGGTGGTAGAGGGAGGAGTAAAAAATGACCCCAAGGTCTGTGACCTCGATGAAAATTTGGAGTGTCTGCCTCACTCCTTAACCACTTTCTCCAAAGCTATCCCCTCACTCACAGGAAAGGGTGGCTGTCCCAGTGCCCCATTGTGTCGGCAGCCTGGCACTCTTCCCACTTCTGGGAATGGACCCTTCCCTCCTTCTGGAAACTACCCGGTCCCCACCATCCCTCCATGGTTATTGTGAGGGCATTGTGCTAAACACAACCCCCGTCTAGGGGCACCTGACTGACCCAAGATGGGTCAATTAGAACTCTTCCTCAACTTACCAGAAGAACTGAGAGAGTGATGCCCGCTATTGGCCTTATTCTTCCACATGGTCCAAGGAGCAGAGGAAGCCAGTCTATAATACAGAGAAGATCAAAGCAGATGCAGATATAGCGTCCGAGAGTGAGCCTGGGGAGCAGCCACCTGGATCCCTGACAACTGTCTGCTTTCTGCATGTACTTCCTGTTCTTGGGAGCTGCAAGACACCCTCTGGATTCTTCATACACATTGTAAGCAACTATTTCCGAAGTCAGGAAATCGAGAGTAGCTGCTCATTCTGAAGAGAGGCTATATCATTTTGGAACTTATTTGCATTACCAGTGAATTTATTGGAGATATCCAAGCTGGACCATCACTTAGAAGACATGTCACGAGGAAATGCCAACAACTGGTAAGCAGATCCTCAACTAAAGGAGGAAGCCATGGCAGAGGGTGAGAGCTTCCAGAGAGGAAGAGTGGAACCTTGCAGAGATTTATAGATTATTAGGTGTAAGGGATATATCACAGAGATATAGCGATTTATCAGAGTTAGGGGAACTGGGATGGAATGTCCAAAGAATCCAAGGCAATTCAAGGACTTAACCAACAGGGAAATACGGGTGACTTCAGGCAGGCTTTGGAGTTGGCTGATTCAGCAGCTCAGTCAGGTTACTTAAAACCCACATTTATGTCTACTTCTCTGTTCTACTGCACTGGGCACAATTGATACAATTCTTGTATCAAGTCTCACTTAAATGTCATTCCTGAAAGAGAACTTTACAATCCCCCCAAACTAAGTTAACCCCTCGCCCCCTTGTGTCCCTATTGGAATCTAATTTCGAGCTGTAATTATGTCCATATTTTATTCATTTGTAGCTCTGTGGGGCAGAGGCCATGTCTGTTCTGCTCACCAATGAGTTTTCAGAGGTTGGCAGATACTCAAGAAATACTTGATGAAGGGATGAAGTGGATAGTGTACCCACTTCTTCTCACTCATGTCTATAGTCTTCTTCAAGCACCTGAGACATCTTTGGAGGTTACTTGAGTGTAAATATTTCTACAGAACAGTATCTCTTCTAAAAGAATGATGCCTTTAAAAGAACCTAAATAATTAGGGATGCTTTGAAAGCTTATAGAATCCAAGCAGTGGGACTTTTTAAAAAAATCATATATTTGTATCATGTTCAAGTATCATGTTCATGCTTCATGTCAGTTACACAGATAAAGACAAGGCTAGAAAAAAATTCGTGAGCTAGCCCAACACTGTCTTTGTTCCAGTCCCTACCTCATTAGTTAATTATATTACCAAATATTTATTGAATGCCTCCTCTGCATCAGCCATTGGGCTGGGCTCTAAGACTTGGCCCTGTTTCATGAAAGTTTACATTAGGGTCATTTTATCTATGAGGGCAGGAACTGAATGGATACATCTTCAGAATGATTTTTTACTACAGAGTTTGAAACAGTAAGTTTTTCTGGTTAACCTTTTGGATAATCCAATTAACTTTTGTTGCCAGAACATTCTAGTCTGCTTTGCTAGTCAGAGTTTCTTCACAGGAGGGGCTTACGGGCCAGCAATCTGTTAGGAAGGGAGGCTGGAAGCTTGTCTTGAAATCATGTTTGCACAGCAAGCACGCTGTTTCTGCTCAGACTGTATGGCTATTTGGCATGGTTAGAGGCAGCTATTGGAAATTATGGGGTAATTAAATCACTGCCTCTTCCCAACCACCCCCTTGGAGCTACCATTGATCCTAGTTAACTGAAGCATAATTGTATTTGGTTTATCAGACTTTCAGATATGTCGGGCTTCAAAATCCACTAAGATCTCAAAAAGAAAATTTCAAAGGGAAGAAGTAGCAGTGATCTTGTCTGATAACTTGTTCATCAATTTCTTTTTCTTTTTTTTAAGTTTATTTATTTCAAGAGAGACAGAATGAACAAGTGGGGAAGGGACAGAGAGAGAGAGAGAGAGAGAGAGAGAGAGGGAGAGAGAATCCCAAGCAGGCTCCACACTGATAGTGTGGAGCCCAATGTGGGGCTCAAACTCACAAACTGTGAGATCATGACCTGAGCCGAAACCAAGAGTTGGTCACTTAACTGACTGAGCCACCCAGGCACCCCTATCAATTTCTTTTCCAATTGCCCTGTCCTCACCTCTGAGAGGGAGACTTAGGTGAGAAACTGACTCTCAGGGTTGATGCCCATGACAGGCATTAAGAAAGAGAATATTTAGGGGCACGTGTGTGGCTCAGTCGGTTGGGTGTCCGACTTCCACTCAGGTCATGATCTTAGGTTCTGGCTCTGCTTTGGGCTCTTTACTGACAGCATGACACCTGGAGCCTGCTATGAGTTCTGTGTTTCCCCCTCTCTCTGCCCCTGCCCCACTTACGTTCTGTCTCTCTCTCTCTCAAAAGTGAATAAACATTAAAAAAAAAAAAGAGAGAGAGAGAGAGAGAGAATATTTAATTACTTGGGGGAGGGGGAGTTTTTGACCTTAAAAAGAAAAAAAAAGGAAAATATGGTTACAGTGCCAAGTTATAAATCTGTAAACTGGCAACATGGAAGTATATATTTACCTACTTTATAGGTATATCATGGCATCAGAATCAGAGGAATGTGCTGTGCAAATACAAAGGATGTAATTTAATCACTTCCAAATGGCCTTTCTTGTTTTATTATCACCCATCCGCTCCTCATGTGTTGAAAAAAAAAAAAAAAACTTGTCTGTATTTATCCTCACTTATGCTGAATGAACATATTTCACTCAAGGAAAGCAAAACTAGACAGGTCTGGCTTAATTGCACAATCAGATATTAATATACTGTTTTTGAAGATAAATGCTTCATGACCTCAGAATGAATCAGCTCCTGGGGCAAGGATACATTGGATGCAGCAGGCGGGATGCCTGCCGTCCGCCATTTATGCTACGTGCTGCAAGCACCGTGGGGCTGAGCCTCACGGTCATATCATGTATCTACCATATGCAAGCGAGGCTAACACAAATGTGTGGACTTGGACTTCATTCTCTTTCTCCTTCCTTGATCCTACTCTGGAAGTTCAGTTCTGTGGTTATGCAGTCCTCCTGGGTGAAGGCTTATAATGATAATGACATTCCTAATAATAGCTAACATTTACTGTGCACCTATCATGGGCCAGACATGGGGCTAAATGTTTTCGTCCTCATCTTTGGAGCTGGCCCCGTACCATTATGAGGTGTATTTTATCATCTTGCTATTTTTCTAATTTTGCAGCTGACAGCATGAGCAGAGAGCAGTTCAGTCTCCTGCCCAAGGTCGCACCCCTGGGGTTTAAACTGGGTGTGCCTGGCTCAGAAGGGGAAATGCCACAGAACCAGTGAGCTGAGGTTTCGGGGTCCTGCACTTACATGGCCCCTGGCATGGCCCAGTGCCTAATTCTGTGTCATAATTTTGTGTTCTTTTTTCTTAAAGAGGCCCCCAAACTGTGTTAGCTGTAGTCCCCATAAAATCTGGATTCATCACTGGCTTGAGGGCAGAGCCTTCATTCATAATCTCCAAACTGTAATTTCTTTTTTTTTAAAGTATATTTATTTTTGAGAGAGAGAGAGAGAGAGAGAGAGAGAGAGAGAGAAAGCGGGGGAGGGGCATACAGAGGGGGACAGAGGCTCCGAAGCAGGCTTAATGTGGAGTTCGAACTCATGAACCAGGAGATCATGACCTGAGCCGAAGTCTAATGCTCAACTGACTGAGCCACACAGGCACCCCTCCAAAGCGTAATTTCTAACCAATCATAAAACACAAACCTGAATGACAAGTACTGTCTTACTTCCAACACAAAGCAGGTGTTCAGTTTGGATTGAATGAAAGCATAGGTGACTGAATAAATGTCCTACTCGGAAACCATCCTATGGATGGATCACTATCATAGGCCAAAAACTATAGGGTGGATTAAAAAGCTCGGATGGGGTGCCTGGGTGGCTCAGTCGGTTAAGCGGCCGACTTCAGCTCAGGTCATGATCTTGCAGTCCGTGAGTTTGAGCCCCGCGTCGGGCTCTGTGCTGACAGCTCAGAGCCTGGAGCCTGTTTCAGATTCTGTGTCTCACTCGCTCTGACCCTCCCCCGTTCATGCTCTCTCTCTGTCTCAAAAATAAATGTTTAAAAAAAAATTAAAAAAAAATAAAAAGCTCGGAAGCCAGAGCACCTTGGGAGCCTTTAAAGGAAACGGATTCTCTCCTGACGTAAGGCACAGAGTAGCAGCTGGACAGTGTAAAAGAGAAGACGGGATTCTTTTCTGTACCATCTCACTATTGGCAAACCAGGGACAATACCACACTGGTAAATTTGCGGTGACTCCCTCTTTGCAGGCACTTCCATAAGAGACACCTCATTTCACTTAGCTTATCCAATTAACAAAGGGAGACAAACAAATTAAAAGGAAGTCCCTGAGGTGGTTGAGACTCCGTGTGCCTAAGTGGATAAACAACATAATTGGAATCACCTACCCTGATGAAAGCACCCTGCTCTGGGCTGGCTGCGAACAAGTAGTTCTAGTTTTGCAAGACTTTGCTAGTGTCATTTCAAGGAAAGGCTAAGAGGAAATGTGTTTAAAATGTGTTTAAAACAAGTTTTTGGTTAGATGGTGCAGATGGTGAGGATTGATACGTATTGGAAGTAACTACTGAAGGAAGTTGCACGGTGTATGTTCCTCATGCCTAAAATGCAATTTTGTCTCCAACACAAGACTGGAGATTCCAGTTCCCTAATGGGATGCATGTTACCCCATGATTTACCCCAAACTATGTGCGGGAATGAGGAGATTCTAGACAGTGGACGACCCTTGAGAACAATAGTGGTGGTTCCCAGGATCACCTATGCTTTTCTGGTGACATGACTCCAAAGTGCAAGATCATGACCTGAGCCTAATTCAGACGCTTAACCGACTGAGCCACCCAGGCACCCAGTAAGGAAGGATTTTTTAAGGATGATGCAAAAATCAGAAACCAGAAAGAAAAAAAAAATTGACTTGATTATATAAAACCTCTTAAAAACTCAGTACAACAAAGAATAATTATAGACAAGTCAGGAGACAAATGACAAAGCGGAGAAAACACGTACAACACATGTGATGGTTGAAGATATCTGTAGTGGATGCTGGAGAGTGCTGACCAGAGCCCGCCTCCAGTATTGAGGTCAGTCCCCAGCTATCAGGTCATGTATATTGGTGTCTCAGAGCTAGGCTCTTCTCCTCAACTCCACAGCTGAAAAGAGTCACTTTTCCTGGTCATCCTCACTCCCTGGGCACAACCCTCAGTGACTTGTCACTTGTCACTTGTCACCCTCTTTCCTCAAGGCAGAACAATGAAGGGTCATCCTAGCTCCAGAGCTCCCCAGTGGAAGTAGCTGAGTGAAGCCTTCTTCCTAATCCTCCTTTTTGTCCCTCCTTCTTAGCTACTCATCCCGTGGGCTCTCCCCAGTAAACTCCTGCATGGGAATCTGTCTCAGAGTCTATTTCTGGAGAACTCAACCTAAGATAATATCCTTACTATGTAAAGAACTTGTGTAAATCAACGAGAATTTAAACATGGGAAAAAGACAAAAACAGCCAATTTTGATCTGCATCATAGGTAAAATGACCTCTACCTATTGTCACAGAAAGTTCGCTTCTGGAGTTTGTCATAGAGAAATACCCTCACAAGTGTGTCGAGCTGTATAGTTAAGAATGCCCATGGGAGCATTGTTTATAATAGGGAAAAACTGGAAACAATCTTAATGCCCATCAATTTGTTAAGTCAATGTCATATTATGCAGTTATTAAAAACAATGATTTAGATAGCTATAAACATGAAACTATATTTAACATTCAAGCATATTCCTTAAAATACATTCTGTAAAATAGGTCACACAATATATAGCATATATACGGAATAGATAAACAGCTTGGGAGATTATAGAAAAAACTTTAGTAAATATATTTAGGATTTTAGGGGGTTCTTATTTTCCTCCTCATACTTTGCTATATTTTCTGCAAAGAATTATAATGAGCATTACTTACACAAGCAGAGGAAAAATAGAAGGATATTACTGGATAAGGCTTTAGAATTAGATTCAAGCGTACTGATTAAAACCCAAGCTTATTTTAGGGTGGGCCTGGGTTGCTCAGTCGGCTGAGTGTCCAGCTTCTGATTTGGCTCAGGTCATGATCTCATGGTTCATGAGTTTGAGCCCTGTGTCTGGTTCCATGCTGACAGTGTGTCAGGCTCCTTTGCTGACAGCAGGGAGCCTGCTTGGGATTCTTTCTCCTTCTCTCTCTGCCCTTGCCCTGCTTATGCTCTCTCTCTCTCCCTCCCTCTTAAGATAAATAAATAAAACTTAAAAAAAAATCCCTCAAGTGTATTTTCATTTTCTCATTTCTAATTATTTCAATTAAAGCAGAATAATTAACTTCAAAATTAACCTTATCAGCAGTATACAAACAAAACCTTACTTTATGGTTTTGCAGCTCATATTAATCCATGAGAGTCACGTACTACCTGCTGGACACCTGCTGTTTCTGTGTACCTAGTCACACAGTACTAGCAGTACCTAGTCTCTTTATCCAGGTAAGGGGGCCTGGCTTGCCCTTAGGGAGCCCTTCCTCCCCATCCTGAGGCCATGAGGTTTCTGTGAGGCTGACCCCACAACCCCTGTGGAGGAGCACATAACCTGTCCACACTTTGCATCTCTCCGGCCGGGAGGGCATTCAGGAGGCACATGTGTCCCAAGTTTGTCCCAAGAGAGCCAACGGCAGAACTTCGGTTACATCTATTGAAAAAGCAATGCTCTCTGTTAACTGGTGTTGCCAAAGTGGTCAAAACTCAACTTGGAGAAATGCTGCTGGGTTCGAAATCAACACAACAAAGCAGAGCAGAGGGATGGAGAGAGAAACATTTCTGAAGACAGTGTTGGTGCTTTTCAATCCAGCTGTGCTCAAAGATTACTTTTTGTATTTTTCGGTTACATGAACCAATACATGCTCCGTTTTTGCTTAGGACTGTTTGAGTCGAACCTCCTTTGCATCTCGGATGATGTGGTATTAGACACATCCTACAATCACTCCATGCAAAGCAAAATCGTATTCATTTGTTCAATCTTTCGATCATTCCACATAATGTATTGAGCGCTGTCTTCATCAGCTCAGGCCGCCATAACAGAATACCACAGACTGGGGGGCTTAAACAACAGAAATGTATTTCTCACAAATCGGGAGGCTGGAAGTCCGAGATCAAGGTGCCAGCAAGGTAGGTTTCATTCTGAGGCCTCTTGGCTTCCCGGTGCTACTATCTTGTGCTCACGTGTCTTCTGTGTGCATGCTGAGACAGAAAGCAAGCTCTTTGGTGTCTCTTCTTATAAGGGCACTAATCCCATCATAAAAGCCTCATCCTTGTGATCTCAGGTAACCCTAATGACCCCTCAGAGCCCCCATCTCCAAATACCATCACATTGGGGGGGGGGGTAGGGCTCCAGTACATGAATTTTGAGGGGGACAAGGTATTCAATCTATAACAACACCTAGGACCCACAACATATGCCATCAAGTATGCTCATCCTGGGAATACAGGGGAGAATGGCACAATCTCTACCCTTAACAGGAGAGGTACACTTGGTGGGAACTCAATCCCAGAGAGTCGTCCTTGGGAATGCTCAAGTTTCTTCCCAAGAACTTTCCCAGTTGCCACGAAGCAAAATGTAGGCCATCATTTTTATCTTCTCTCCTGCTGGAGAAGTGGCGTCTGCCTTCTCTTTGGCTGTCTCTGGTGTTCTTTCTTTGGACTACTGTCTCTCAAGCCAAAGAGGCTGCACCTGGGAGGCCCGAGGTGGGCAGTCTGGACCAGCCCTGCTGTTGGTAGTGATACAGATGCCTTTTTGCCCTGGTGTCCTTCTTGCTGCTTGTGCTCTCTTCTTGTTGGATGGCCTTTCCTCTCCTTTGGACACAGAGAGATTGACTTGGGGGTGACTTATAGGAAAAAGATAAAGGAAGAAATGCTGCCTCGTGCCTATGTCAAAGGGGTTCTGCATGAGCTCCGTCCAGCCTAAACCATGGGTTCCATTTTGGGGGTCAGGGCATGTGTCCCAGAAACAGTCTTTGTTATCAGCCATTGTTCTCTCTGACAACGGGTTTCCTTAGAGAAATCTCATGGAAAGGAGTTGCTGGCCAGAGGCCAGGGTCTGGGCCCTCCTGGGTTCACTGGCCAGATGATACCTTTACCTCATTACCATTCTCAACCCACAGATGTGTGTAAGGCCTTCTAGGGAAAAGTGCTCAGAATAAGAAGGGCTGGGAGTGTAGGTCAGCTGGACAGCTCTCTCAGAAGTCCCTCTGAGAGAATTTTTGAGGCTATAGATCACATCTCCAGAAGGCAAAATTAAGCATCCTCAGCAGATTCCATTAGAATAAGGGTAACCCAGTGAGGTCATGTCTGGTAATTATAGAATTATACTAATTATTTTTTAATGTATTCAAGGCTTGAGAACACTGGACTCTCATTATACAGCATAAACTTTCAGAACCAAGCCCAAACCCTACCTGTAGAAACTGCACATATGAGAAGTGAGCCCCCAGCCACACTTTGAGATTGAGTGCCCTACATTCAGCCAAATGACAAACTATCGACTTTATGGAGCTGCCTACTGAATTTTTTGTCTTTCCTCTCAGTCTTGGAGAATCATAGAATTCAGCAACCTCTCAATCCGGTAGTTCTTCTTTTGGCATACACACCAGAATCTCTAGGAGAGCTTTTGCCGCCTTCACTCGTCCAGGCCCTACTTCTGGAGGTTGCTTCGAAAGGTCTAGGGTGGGGTCCCAGCATCTGAATAATCACCGATTAATCCCTAAATTAGCAGACGGGGAACTGAGACCCAGAGAGAGACAGCAATTTGTCTCAGGTGGACAATAACCACCTGTCAAAGAACCAGGGTTAGCACTCAGGTTTCCTGACTCTGATCCAGTGTTCTTTTCACTACACAAGTACAAGCACAAAGAAGTAGGTATCCTTACTCAAACGGCTAGTTACCCTGTTACCCCAGTGCCCACGTTGAAGAATGGAGTGTGGCTGCAGTCTATGCTTGGGAACACTGCTCAGTGATTTATAACACTGCCAAACAGACAAAACTGCCATTTGGGTAACAGCTGCCAGACATATCTGTCCTTCATTTTCAAAGACAAGGCCACTCGCCCTTTGTATTCTACTGTAGTAGACAAGATAGGGAAATGCGTGACACATGTCTCCCTCTGTTTGCTGCACATTTACTCTTAATGCCCTGTGGTTTGTGGTTGTGGTTGCTTGTTTACAAAACCTGGCACTCAAAGTCATGGTCAGCCCAAAGCCTCTGTTGCAGAAGAAATCACCATTTATGCTATAGCTTCCCAGAGGGGCCTCTCTTTTGCCATCCTTTCTACTCTTTCCTCCCAAAGCTCCAGCATTGGATTATAGGCATTTTCAATGAATGCAGGAGATGAACCCCACAACGTCAATCGAGAAAGAAGTATTTGTTGAGAGGTACTACATACCCAGCATCATGTTTATGTTACACTCATCCTGTAGTTAGAAGGCATTTCAGGGTGTTGGGGAAAAGGAATATAAGCTGCTTCAGAGCTCTCTTTTGGAAACAGAAGTCCCCCTTATTCCTAGCACACCCAAAAGAACACCAAAATGCATTACTCTTGGAGGAGAACATTCTTTGGCTACTCTGGGAAACACTCACCCAACCTCTCTACACTGAGCCTGTCCGTAGGAGCTTAGCCAGGTGCCATTATCAACCAGCTCAAAAGTGCCACCTTGGTTAACAGAAATCTGGCAACTACAAGTCATACTGCCTCCTGGACAGTGGGACTTGTCACCCATTATAACCAGCTGTGTTTTACTGTTGAAGAAATCTAAAGACTGAGTGATTAAAGCCCAGCCAAGGTCACTCGCATGGAGTTCAGAGTACAACCAGAGCAGAAGGAACACGCGCTGGGTTTCTAGAATCAAAGGACACTATAGCTGGAAGGGATTTCAAGAGGTCATTTGGTTCACTTGCTTCGCTGTGGGTGAACAATGAAACCGTCCAAGACTAATGATTGTCTGGGGGCAAAGGCTTCGCAATGCCTCCAACCTCTTGGTTCCTGAAGCTCTTCCTTAAGTCTCAACAAACTCTCTCTTGCTGTTACTCTTTCTACCTTCCCAAGCCGTGTTTAATGGAGAGAATAGCGTTTCTCTACTGTGAGGCCTCCCTTGTTCTGTTCAAGAGTCAGCTCAGGGGAAGTCTTGAAAGGTCCACTTGGAGAGGCTCTGTGGGGAACTCCAGCAGGCAAAGGAAGACTATTCTGTATCTTTGGCTCTTTTTTGCTCTGCCTGAATGCCAGACAATTGTACTTCCCTAATCCATCCTCTCCAGGGATTATTTTCCCCGGAGAAGAGAAGGCTGAGAGACAAATCATTGGGATGCAAATGCAGAAGATATTGAACAAAAGCATCCGTGACCACAGGCAACTGCGGGGGTGAAGGCTTTCAGGTTGGGTTGATGGGAGGGTTGTTTCTGCTTCTGCAGGATTATTCTTGAAGTAAACTCTGATCCAGAGGGCTGCTGTGGAGTCCTTCTTTCCAGGAGGACTAACAGATGGGAGAAGGCTTCACCACAGGGATGATTTCCCTGAGCTTCCCAATGGGAGGAGAAAGATGGAGAAACTTTCCTTGGACTCTTTCCAACTTTCTAGTGGTTCTTCCCCTCGTCTGAAAAAGCACTAGTTCTAAGCATTTTGAAAGACCAGTGTGAGAAGGAACTAATAAGCACATGCAGCTCAATGAGACTCCCTTTGAATTTGGCTCTGGCCCTGCATTAAACCAGCAGGGACAAGCCTAAAATGAGATGGTTCTTATGTGGCTCCCCAGGCAAAATTTTGAAAGCTAACAACTGAAATTTTCTTCCTGATATTTTCCCACTCTACTGCCTCCTTCAATTATTGCAGTGGGAGGAGATGCAGAGTTCTGAGATTAATTCCACGTATCGGGTTTTATTTCATTAAGACTCTTTTGGGGGTAAACTATCCACTGGCTTTTGCATTGCTTGTTCTTGAATGAGGACCTAACATGAAATGCTTCAATTGGGAGAAGAATTTCTCTTAAGACACTTCTTCCTAAAGGTAAAATGAGATCTCTCGAACCTTGCAGAAGAGCTTTAAAGAAAAAATGATGGCAAATGCATAACCTGTTCTTTACAGTGGCACGCTTCAGAACACTTTTTACCCGTCTCTTCCAATCTACCAGCAAACATGTGCATCCATTAGGAAGCACTGACTGAGCCCAGCTTTAGACCAGGCTGTTTGGGGTTTACCCCAAAATGGAAGTTTGGTGTCTGCCCTTAACAAGTGTCCAGACCAGTCAGGCTACAGGACTAACTCAGACTCACGCAAGGCAACACACATTTAGGTGCTAAGAAGTGTTGGTGTTTTTGTGGATAAAAGTAATCGGGAAGCTTTTGTTAAAGAGTGTATAGCTTGGGCTGGCTTTTCAAGAAATGACAGATTTGGAAGAAGCAGAGCAACAAACAAACAAACAAACAAACAGAAATGGGGAGGGTGGGGGAGGCGGGGAGGGGAAGCAAATTGTGAGAAGTCAAATGAATTTTAAAACTACTAATTATAGATCACTTCAATCATATAAAAATGTGCAGAAACACTATGTACTCATCACTGTGCCTCAGACTTTATCAATCTATAGCCAATCTTGCTTCACCTTTCCCCTCATCCATTTTTTCCCACATCCTGGATTATTTTTGAGGCAAATCTCAGACATCATATCATTCTATCTGTAAATATTTCAGTACTTTACTAGCATTTTAATGTAAGCAAAGATCAAGTTATACAGGTCAGAGCGTGTTTGAAAAACAGCACAAAACTGAAAATCTTGGCGTAATAAAAAGATCCCCCCAAGCCTTAGCCAGCAGCACATGTATTCCCTCCTATTTTGTTCAACAACGTCCCAACACATCAGAAGAATCCCTAATTCTTTTTGGAGGAGGTTGAAATAAAATATATATGTCCAGAAATACATGCTTTTTGCTATAATGCTTGGACCTTACTGGAATGTCGGAAGCATATGGACAAACACTTGTCTCTGTACATCTGCTGCAACTTAAGTATATTTCTTTATTCTATTTTCAACATAGATCAGAGCGGTATTTCAGGAAGACATGCCTTTCTTAAACCAGAGTCCAATAAAAGTGACCAGTGGAATCTGAGGATGGTGGGGCAGGCTGGGCCAGGAGGTAAAAGCACAGTGGGGGAGGGGAGAGAGCAGGGTGGGGTGGAGGGATGGAGAGGGCACAACTCTCAGGACTCTGGCTGGATGTGAAACTGAGTGGGAGGCAAAGAATGAAAGTGGAGCATGGTAATCTTGGAACAAGGATGAGTCATGCCGAAAATGAGATGCTTTCCCACTGATGCTTTGAATAATACCCCTTAGACTGGGAAAAGAAATCAAATGAGCACTGCGCTTGATCACCGTAGAGATAGAGAATGACATTCAGAGCGCATCGTTGGAGACTGGGCAGCCCTCTTTGCTCTTCCACTCTTCTGGGTGACCTGGAACCAGCCAACGAACCTCTCAGGGTCTCAGACTCTACATCTTCAACCAAAGGAAAGCAGGGCTAAATTATCTCTGGATTCTTGGAGACCCACAATGGTCAACAATTCAATTATTTGAAATGTATTTTAAAATAGATATGAGGGGTGCCTGGGTGGCTCAGTCAGTTGAGTGTCGGACTCTTGATTTCAGCTCCAGTCATGATCTCATGGTTGGGAGTCTCTCTCTCTCTCTCTCTCTCTCTCTTTCTCTTTCTCTGCCCCCCTCCCCCTGCTCTCTCTCAAAAAATAAACTAAAAAATTTTTAATTGTTTTTAATGTTTATTTTTGAGAGAGACAGAGACAGAGTGTGAGCAGGGGAAGGGCAGAGAGAGAGAGGGAGACACAGAATCTAAAGCAGACTCCAGGCTCTGAGCTGTCAGCACAGAGCCCGACGCAGGGCTTGAACCCACAAACTGTGAGATCATGACCTGAGCCGAAGTCGGACGCTCAACCAACTGAGCCACCCAGGCGTCCCTAAAAATTTTTTTTAATAGATATGAATTTGCAGTGGCTTGTGGATGGTTTCTGTTAGCAATAGGAAGCAGGGGTAGTCCTTGAGACAACCGAGAACCTGCATGAGCTGTCATATGGAGAAATTAAGTAATGGCACTAACACATGTATATCCAGTGTTAGTTACTCTACTAAGCAGCTCGCGTACATTCTCACAATGAATGTAAGTTCTGTGAAGTAAGTTCTAATATTATCACACTATCATGAGGAAACCGAGGCATAGGGAGGGTAAGTAATCTACCCAAGAAACATTGCCTATAGATAGGAAAGCCAGAAGAGACAGCAGATCTATCTCAATTCCAAACCCTTTACCACTGCACGACATGCTCTCCTATTGTGCTAAGGTGCATAGAATAACTATTAAAGTCTTGTATTTTATCTTCTAATCAAAATCCAGGAACTTTATTTATTTTTAATGTTTATTCATTTTTGAGAGACAGAGAGGCAGAGCATGAGCGGGAGAGGTGCAGAGAGAGAGGGAGACACAGAATCCGAAGCAGGCTCCAGGCTCTGAGCTGTCAGCACAGAGTCCGACACGGGGCTTGAACCCATGAACCGCAAGATCATGACCTGAGCCAAAATCGGATGCTCAACCAACTGAGCTGCCCAGGCACCACCAGAAACCTTTTAAAAATATCTATCTGACTTAGGAGCCAGGTTGAGGAAGGTTCCCACTGAGTAAATCTGGGACAAATTCAGCACCAAAATTAAGTATAGTGATGAATTATAAGCCACTGTTAAAATAGGATTCATGAGTCCCCTTACTGATGATACATAGATGATAGATAGATGGGTAATAGAGAACTAGAATATGAAGGATTAACTGGTAAACGCACAGGGATTGCTGGAGCTGGAAAATCATCATTTGGCAAACATCAGAGTAAAGATAGAATCAGGCAGGAACCATCAATGTATGCTAAATCTAAGGGAGAAATGTTAATGAGCAAGACATTTGCTTGGACTTAAAGTATTTCTCCAAAGACTGCTTTATTAGTTCAAGGGAGGGGAAAAATTAATTATACAGTAGAGAAAATTGAACAATACCTTGATGCATGAGAAAAATTTACTTTACCAATAAGGGTAGATGGACATTGTGTGCCTCTAGCTGTGATACCCTTAGAAGGACAAAGTGTTAATCTTGCAATATTCCAGCCAAGAACGTATAAACAAAACATCAGACAAATGCAATATGAAAATGTTCTTTAAAAAAAAAAAAAGGCCAGGGAAACTGAATTCTTAAAAAATGTAAACATGATGAGAAACAAGGAAAGGCTGTAAAAATGTTCCAGATTAAAGGAAGCTAAGGTGAAAAAGAAAACCAAATGCTCGACAAACTGCAGGGACGTTACGCTCGACATAAGATGGGGGTGGGGGGAGATGTGGACAATGCCATAAAAGACATTGTTAGATCAACTGACAGCATTGGAATTTGGACAGTACCAACGTCAATTTATGAAGTTGGTAAATGTACTGTGGTTATGTTGAGAATATTCCTGTTTTTAGGCAATGCACACAATATTTAGAGGTGGAGGATCCTGATGTATGTAATTTACCATCTCATGGTTCAAGAGAGAGAAAGACAGAAAGAAGGAAAATTCTAAAGCACATGGGATAAAATGTCAACAAAAGGTGAATCTAGGTAAAGAGTATATGGGGGTCCCTTGAAACTTTTTCTAAGTTTGAAAATATGTCCAAATAAGGAAACTTTTTTTTTTTAAGTCAATCTGATATCACATTAACAAGTGGTGGTCAGTCTCTGCGTTTTTGGACTATGTGGAGGGAAAAAAAAGAATGACATGCATTGAGTCATGAGAATAATTGTCATCAGATGGGAGAAGCTTAAGGCTGAGCTGATTCCCTGCAGTTTAGGGGTTCACCAACCCAAACAGGGAATTATGTGGGTCACACAGAAAACAGACTCACAAGTGAACAAATAACAGAGTAATTCCACTGTGAGAAACATCAGGAAACCATCTCTGTATGTGTAAGGAAGAACTTTTCAGGCATGGAGGCATGGGCCTATATTCAGCACAAGTCTACCCAGCAGAATAATTAACCTGTTCAAGCTCATCTCCCACTTGCTGCTCCTTGAAATACGTTGGAACTAGAAGGTTCTGTGCCAGTTGGGAAAGGCAGTTGACACAAGGAGCAAACTGCTAGCATTGACAAGGATATGATAAACGCTAGGGCGTGCGGAAACTCTAGAACGAGTGACAAATTAGCAAATTAGTGGGCAGCTTTTGATGGTGGGATTATTATTATGGCCGCAGATTTGAGTTACTTACTATTTGCTAGGCCCTGAGGGTATAGAAAGATAAAGGAAATAATCCCTGTTCTCAAGAAGCTTTGGGAAGAGAGAGACACATAAAGTTACACCACAGGACAGCAGGTGACAAGTATCAAATGGTTGTTCTTGGCACTGTGCTAGAGTTGATGGAATAAGACCATCGAGAAAAGCTACTGTGGGCATGTAACACCAGGTAAGTGGTAGCGGTATGCCCTTCCTCTCTTCCTCCTTCCCTCCTTCCCTCCCTTCTTCCCTTCCTCCCTCCCTCCCTTCCTTCCTTCCTTCCCTTCCCCCTTCCTTCCTCCCTCCTTCCTCCCCTTTTTCTTTCTTTCAATAGATATTTATTCTGTTTTCTAATTGCAAGGTACTGTGCTGGACAAAGAGAACAGTGAGATAAAACATGATGCTGAGAGGAAAAAGGAAAGGCACATTTGGGGATTAATTGATGATAATAATGGCTAAAATATAATGGGCCCCGTATGAGTTTCCTGTGGCTACCATAATAAATTATCACAAATACAGTGGCTTAACACGACAGAAATTTATTCTCTCACACATATGAAGGCAGAAGTCTGAAACCAAGGTGTTGGCAAAACTGTGCTCTAGGGGAGATTCCTTTTCTTGCCTCTTCCAGCATCTGCTGGCTGTTGGCACTCCTTGGCAACCTGTCTCTACCCTCACATGACCTTCTCTTCTGTCTAGTTACCCCGTGTCTCTTATTAGAGATGATCTTTTCATCTCAAGATCCTTACTTACATCTTCAAATGACCCCTTTTCCAAATAAAGTAACATTTGTAGTTTCTAGGAATTAGGACATGGGCATATCTTCTGGTGGGGGGCAGGGGGGGGGCACCATCCAACCCATTACAGGCTCTTCCCATGTTCCAGGCCTTGTCCTAAGCATATTATATGTATTAACTAACCTAATTCACAATAACCCAGTAAGATAAGTTATTATTTTGGTCCACATTGAGGAAATGGAAGCTTGGAGCCATTAGGTAACTTGGAGCCATTACTTAAAATAATGTGGCTTGAATCGTGGGCTTGTGTCGAGGAGGAGTGAGAGACAAGTTTGGATAAACAAGTTAAAGTCACATGCAGAATGCCTTCAATTACACCTAGATAAAATGTTGTGCCTTATTCTGTGGGTAATGGGCAGCCACTGAGGGTTTTGAGCATTGATGTGTGGGGATATTGATCAAAAAGCACTGCATTAAGTAGACTGGAGGAGGGTGGGAGTGGGAGACCTATTAGAAGTGCTCACATAATTGCTATGAGAGATATGTAGGCCTAGACTGGAGAGCTGGCCACAGAAACAGCTCATCCTTTTCATCCCAGCATGTGGAGCCAGACTCCCTTTTCCATTAGACTTAGCTTTTCCATCTTCCTAGATGCCATTCCAGGAGGCAACTGAGAGATCGGACCATTTCCATTTGCCCCATTTTAGCCCACACTGGTTTTTCCATTAAAAGATTGCTCTCAAATTTGAAGGCACCTGAGCAGCGCCTAGAAATGCAATCCCTGTGATTTTGATGGTGGTCCCTTTTAAGACAATGGCACTTTGGGGACTGAAGGATGTCTCTCTTGAGGTTAAGAGATGCTCAACTCTGACCTTATGATGGAATAAGCCTTGAAGCCAACTTAAAGCATAAATAAAGTCAATAACAAGGACTCATGGGAATGGTCATCGATGCGGCTGCCATGAAGCTAGACCTTTGCTTTCTTCCTCCAGAATCAGCAGACAGGCAGAGGGAAATATCTCTAGTCTTACTTCTCATCTGTTCTTCTTAGTGACTATTGCTGCTCCTGTACAACCCGAATATTAAACACCCCTTACTCATTCTTAGTCTTTTCATCTCCTTCTGATATGTGATCAGTAACGCCTGATGAAAAAGGCATTTCCTATTGGATGATAAAAGGTTTGAGTACGAGAGACCCCCAGTCATACTCTGAGTCCTCAGCCCAACCTGTTATTTAGACTTCGGAAGCCATTAATGCTAGTCAGAATAATGAAATGTTTCCAAAAACTGTAAGCTCATTATTTTTCTTTCTGCAACAGTGAAAGCAAAAACTTAAATGCTTATTCACACCTGGAGTTCGATTAATTTTAAGGAATGCTTTCCTACAAGGACAAGACATTTGGTTCATTAAAAAGTTTTTGATACAGAATACCATTCATTACAAAATAAAATGCCAGTATGGCGGGTGAATATAAAATTAAAAAGTAAAATGAAAACATTTTTAAGTTTGAGGAGGATATCTTAACTCCTAACTCCATGTAATATTCTTCCTGGGTAAAAAAAAAATTTTTTTTCTCATGCCTTTGTCCCCAAAGTGTGGTCTGGAGGCCACCAACATTGGAGTCCTGCAAGAGCTTTTGGAAATGCGGGATCTCAGTCTCCACCACAACCCCTACTGAGTCAGAACCTGCTTTTCAACAAGGCACCTCAGGGAAGGGGTCAGTTTTTCACTAATGTTAGTCCTTCGGAAGATATCTGAATGGTTACAGAAACTAAAAGGAAGAATTGGGATTAACTAATTCATTCTCTAGAATTATGTGTGAACAGACCCAATTTTGGAACACATCACTAGAGAATCAGACTTTGGAGTGACCTGTTAAAGAGGTACGTGTCACTCACAAGTAGGCCACCTCCCCTTGGTCCTTATAGTAATTACAAATTAATAAGAAAATCACAGAACCAGAAACTTTTAGAACTGAGATGAATGATAGAATTTAATGGTTAGTGCATGTTAGGTTCTGAGCCTCGTATTGGGTTTGTTTCTCATGAATTTGGGTATGAAGTTAAAAATAAACATGTTCTTGGTGAGATTAGATTAGGGCCTCACAAGCCACGGGACCTTGAGCAAATTTCTTCATGTCTTGGAATCTCAGTCCATAATCTGTAAGATCCAGTCGGCAAACTTCATAGCCTTGTCATGCATGTTAAGTGAGGAATGTTGAAGCACTCTGAAAGCTGTGAGAACCTAGAATGTTATCATATGGCAGATTTCAAGGCCGAGTCCCAGTTTCATCCAATTAATTGCATCTTGTGTGAGATAATATCACAGCCAAAGCCTGTCTGATGTAAAGACAAACGTAAGCTTGGGTGCCTGGGTGGCTCAGTGGGTTAAGCATCAGACTCTTGATTCCTGCTCAGGTCATGAGCTCACGGTTTGTGGAATTGAGTCCCACATTGGGCTCTGCACTGACAGCACGGAGCCTGCTTGGGATTCTGTGTCTTCATCTCTCTCTGCCCCTCCTCTGCTTGTGTGCACTCTCTCTTTCTCAAAATAAGCATTTTTAAAAAAGAGGAAAAAAGTGAGCTAATTAATAAGAAAGTGTCATGGTGTTTCCTACATTGTCCAGCAGGAAAAGGTCCTCTGATCGTCATGTTCAAGTGTAGATGGAGAACCACTGTTGTCCAATGGTCAGGTTCTGTTGACCGAATGTATGAATTACTAAGCTGGACAAAGGTAATTTATTAACATTCATTCATTCAACAAACATTTACTGAGCCAGGCTGGCTAGGGACACAATGGTGAGCAAAAGCACACATCGACCTTGCCCACACGGAGCTCACAATCTAATGAAATACTCACGTGGATAAACGTTAACTGTGTCATTGTTCTGTGCTATAAAAGCTCAGGCCAAGGAGCCAAGAGAACTTGCACTGGAGAGACTTGACCTGGTCATAGGGGTTAGAGAAGACCTCCCTGAGGAAATGGCCCCTAAACTGAGAGCTGATGGATGAGAAACAACTAACGTGGGGAAAAGGGGATGGAAGAGTGTCCCAGTCAGAGGGAACAGTGCATGCACAAGTCTTTTTGCAGGAGGGAGCATGGTGGTCAGAAAGGCCAGTCCTGTTGGGTGGAGTGATGGCTTGAGGCTGGGGAGGACATCCAGGGACTGACCATACCCAGCTCCATGCATTTGAGCTTGGTTCTTCTCAGAACACCTGGAGGCCTCTGAAGGATTGCACTGTGGAGGAGGAGGAGGAGGAGGAGGAGGAGGAGGAGGAGGAGTATTTTGCAATGACCAGTCCTGGGTTTTGAAAAGATCACTCTGGCAGCAAAGAAGAGTATAACTAAGGGGCAGGAGGGCAGAGTGTGTGTGCAGAGGCAGGCAGGAGATTTTACAGCCTAGGAGAGAGAGAGGAACTGCTCCCCTCCACAGAATATCCAACTGCCGGTCTAGTTCCCTCCTCCCGGGGCAGCCTTGCTTCTGAAAGTCTCTGTCCACCAACAGGGAGGCAGCCTGTGTGCAATGGGCTCTCCCCTCTAGACAGAGAAAGTGAACAGACCAGAGGTCCAGCCAGCAAATTAGTCCATTTTGAATCCATGCGAATCAGTCCCCTGTAGGTGAAATGATAAAAATGCAGTGTCTGAATATGCAAGTTGAAAATTCAGTCCTGGATTCTTGGCGGTGCTAAATGCCAGGTAACCTGAAAGGGCCCATCTGAGAGTGTCAGCCAGGCTTCAGCATCCCCCTTAACTCATTTCCTAACTCCCGTGAAGAGGCCATCTCTTTCAACCACTCACTGAAAAGATGTAGAAAGTAAGGCCTAATCACACAGTAACTTTTAAGGACCAGTTCCTTGACCTTTCTAAAACTCATAAGGCGTGTGATCCTTTCAAGATGCCCCACTGGTCAGCATCATCTTCATAGACAAGTAAGGGAGAGAGTCACAGAAAAATGTCTTTAAGTTAAAAAAAAAATTTTTTTAACTTCTGTTCTTTGTACTTTAATTTCAATCTCCAGCCCCTAGCGTAGAAAGGCTAAAGAGAATGGGTATATTCCATCTATACCTTAACACTGACTACCTGAGCCTGCAACAATTTCTGGCATAATAAGACATTCACAAATGTCTTTAATGAGGCTTTCCATATAGGTGTCACTGCCTTTATTTCTAGATTTAATTTCCAGGCATGACTGGAGAACTTTGATCCAGTTTTCCTTCCCTTGCTATTCACTCTTACCTGCCATTCTTTAGCTTATCCAAGTACCAAAAGCTCAGGGATTGTCCTGGGCTTCTCAACGTACATTCTAGTCTAGCTGTTCCTGTTTCCCCTCTGCTTCCTCATAGGGTTTCCTGCTCTGACCCTTTCTTTCATATGGTTTCCCTTATACCTCTGAGCCCTTTTGTGATGTTTCTGGGCTTTATTCTTGCATTGTTACTTGTTTATTCTTTTTTCTACTGCCTGTTCCCTCGGGGAGCCGCTAAAAATTCAAACCCTGGCCCTCGTGTTGTTGCTAGAGATTTTACCGTGTATTTGTAATAATTAATCACGTACGTTCCAAAACAAACAAAAAACCAAACAGATCCATTTCCCCCACCATTTTTGCTTTAAGATTGAACATTAGATGTGATTTACTGTTAACTGAAGTCAAATGTAATCTGCTTTTCACATGGTTTTCTTCTTTTCCATGCTTGCAGTCATGATTTTTGATAAGCAAGATTCAGAGGTGTGTTAGTATTTAGCAGGGTGGTTGTTGTTTTTTTTGTGTGTGTTCTTTGTGTGTTTTTTGGTTTTTTTTTTTTTTTTGCAAGAATCCTTTGCAACCAAGCTACATTTTGGATTGATAATTTGCAGGTTGGAGGAGCTTGGCATTGAGAGCAGGATGAGGTCTTTAGAGGGCTTTGAGATTGCAGTTTGTGTTACACATTTGATTTTTCACTCAAATTGGCAGTCTCTTTCCAAAAGGAGCATTATTCTCTCATCTTTAAAGTATGCTGAGTTTAGTCAGTTTGGATACTAAGCAAATTATCAGGAGAGTTCTCAAGATTTAGGAAGAAAAAGCCAAACCATTTTATTCAACTAGGGGCCACAACCTCCAGGGTTGTTGGTGAGTAATTCCATGGCTTTCTTTTATTTTAACCCACTTGTGGCTGTGTTAACACTGTGCGAGGGCTATCAGCTGAAAAAGGATAAGTATCAGTCTAGCTACCAAAGTACTTTGACTACACAGCGCTAGGGGGAAGAAAAGTTTATTTGACTGAAATGTTTTGCGGTCAGGTAAGTGGGATTACTCTTTGTGGAGTGCATGATTACAACTTTTTACACCCTGGAAAATGTAGCTCCCTCCCCATCCCTCCGCGCCTTTGTATGTGAGGATAAAGCACATTGTGAAATGGCTTACAAGAGAAAGAAAAGTCTGCACCAGATGGGTTCTCATGAGTGACTATCGGGTTGAACTGAACCTAAGAGCCTGTTTTTATATGGGTCTAAACATCTTCCAATTCTGTCTGCTTAGGTACTGAAGGGATGGCTGTCCTGTTTGCTGAGTGCTGCTGCCTTCTCCTTACTGGTTCCTCTTTGGGCATTAAATTCTCACATTTGGATAAATCTATTTTTTAAATAAAGGGACACAGCAGCTCCCAAGAGGCGGCAAAATGGTATTCCAACCATTTCCACAGGATGTCTTGACCCAAAAGGGGCTCCCTAATTTCTCTATAGGAGGTGCTGGTTGGAAGGAGATTTGAAGCTGTGTTTACACAACAGGATCAGATAAATGTCCATTGTCCATACCAAAGGAGGGGAGATTATGAAGTGCCAAGACTCATCTCCCCACTCCTTACCACTGCCACCATCCAGATTTCATTGCAAATTTAGCACATTAAAAACAGCCTCAGTATTTTCCCCTTAAAATCAGCTCCCTTCCCTCCCAACTTCACCTGCTTAGCGCAGGATTTTCCCTGTCAGGTTAAAACATTTGAACTACCTTTGTTAAATTCTCCTCCTTAGTTTTCACCCTCCCAATTAATCATCAAATCCTATCAATTCTTCCTTTATAATGTCTTGGAAACTTTTCTCCATTCTTTTCTGTTACTGCAGAACAGAAATAGATGAGGATCCAGCTCTGTAGTGTGGATGGGGAAATGAGAAACACACCACATACAAATGGGGGGAAAATAGAAATATATTTTTTTAATGCAAAATAACAAGGCCCCGAAACTAGCCTTATGTATAGATCCTGAGGCACTGGCTAGCTTTGCCTTTGTCTTGTTTTGTCCAAAACAGTGGGGGTTCTTCCTCCTGTTCAGGGGCTGTGGTGAGGCCTTTCAGGGGTCTGGCTTAGGTTACCTGATTCCAGCCACCCCTCTACTTTAGGATCGGGAACTCTTCACTTCCAGATGAACTAATCTCCACTCAGTGCATATGTTTGCACTCTAAATTCATGTTGGTACAAGTTATTGAGTATTTCATTGTAATTTAAACATTTTATACGTTTATATTTTACCTCCACCGGACGAAGCGCATTCTTCCTTAGTCTCAACCGCCCCTCCCCTTCCCCATAGCAACCAACACAGCGTTTGGCTATTTGTAGTCCATAAATAAAATGTTTGTTCAATCATAGAGCCTTAGAATTTTAGAGTCAGAAAGAATCTGAAGAGATCCTCTTGCCCAATCCTTTATGTTTGAAGAAACAGGTCTAGAGAGATTAGTGGACTCCTCTAAAGTCACACAGCTGGCTAGTGACAAAGCCAGCACCAGAACCCAGGTTGCCCCTGCTTGAAGTCTGTAGCCTAAACTGTCCTTAGATAATCAGTGACAGAAATATCTGCCTTTACACAAGGTCTCCTAGGGATGGTGGTGATAGGTGTAAATATTTACTGATATATTTACAAAGACTCAGTTCTCGCCGCCTGCGAGACTGCTCCTAAGGTCTAACTCCTCAGCTCGGTGTTGAGCAGTCAGTCCCAAGTTCATGCAGCACTCCTTTACGGATGCGGCCTCATCCCGGTTCTTTGACAGGACCCCCACCCCACCCCACCCCAACCCGGGAGTCCCGCACCCACGGGCTCCCCCTCTCGGCCCCTCCCTGGATGCAGTCTGTCACACAGCGGGCGCGGTCTCTGGTCTCTTCTACTGGATGCAGGCCGGTGGAAGCCCAGAGGGAGGGTCTCAGGCCACCCGCCAGGCGGGGTCTTGGCTTTGCGGAGAAAAAATTAGAGGGCAAGCCATTTAGAGAAAGGGACAAAGGTGTATCAAGCATAGAAGTGAGAAGGGAGCTACTCTCCGGACAAAGCAGCCGTCTCTCCTCCCAGGTGAGGAAGAGGACCCCCCTCCGCCTCTAAAGAAAGGTTTTATAAGTTTTTCAAAATCAGCTAACGTACGGGAGGGGCTTATTCCTAAACTTCAAGTTTATCATTTACACCGAGCGGTTAGTTTCTCTGTTGTCTTAGGGTTGTGGAATTACCCACAGGGAGCAATTTTAAGAATGTCCAGCCTCTATGACTTTTACTGCCAGAGGGAGTCCGGTCTTGTGGTCTTCCATGAGTGGGATCTTGTGACTTTTTATGACCTGCTGACTTTTAGGTTAAGGGTCAGCCTAAATACCAAAATGGCTTTACTTAGGTCAACTTGTCTCCCCAGCCTCCCTTCCCTCCTGCCTCACCACGTGGACTCAGCTCGGAGGATCAAAGTCTGTTTGCTGACCGGCCCTAGTAGGCGTGAGGGGTGCTGCGAGAACCCGCAGGGCCGGAGGAGCGGCCCCGCGGTGCTGGGGGACACCGCCTGCCCTGCCCCTCCCCCTCTCCCCCACCCCCAGCTGCACGCGGCCCGCGCCCCCAACCCTCCCCCACGACGCCCGCCGCTGCACCCGGCCGCGGCCCCCGGCCCACGCCCGGCTCCCGGAGGGAAAGGCCCCGCCCCCTTCTGTTGGCGCATCGACACCGCCCCTTCCCGCCCCTCCGGGCCTCCACCCAATAGCGAGCGCAGATGGGCGGGGTGCGGAGGCTGTCGTGAGGGGGTTCTGGCCAATGGGGAAGCGTGCCGGGCCTGGTGGGCGGGGCGTCGAGGCCTTGTCACGCTCGGGTCCGTGTGAAAACGGGGGTTCCGAGTGCAAAGCAAAGTTTTTTTGTAAACCGTCTGCAAAGGAGGGGGGGCGAAGAAGGCGCCGGAGACCGGGCCGAGTGCAGCTGCCGTGGCCGCCGCCTTTTTAGCTCTTCAGGCGTCGGCTCCCGGGTCCGAGCCACAGCGGAGGAGACCAGCAAGGGAAAGACCTGCGCGGAGAGCCTGCAGATGCCCGGAGCCTTCGTAGCGCGGAGCTGCCCGTCGCCCGCCCCCGCCGCCCGCCTGCTCCTGCTCCTGCTCCGGCTCTTCGTCCCCGGGGTCCGGGAGCCCCAGCTCCCCGCCGCCGCCGCCGCCGCCTCGGCCTCCGCCGCCCCTCTGTGGGTGTGGGGACTGCTGGGGCTGAGCCGGGCCTCCGCGCCGGCTCCGAGGACGGACGCCTGAGGAGCTGAGCGCCGCCGGCCCGCCGGGGACGCCCGCAGGCGCGGGGGCTCGGCGGCTTGACCCCCGGGCTCGCCCCCGTCCGGCCGCGGAGGCCCGTCAGCGGTTTCCCCAGCGGCCCGGTCGGGCGGCGAGAGACCCGCGCGGCCCTCCCGCCTCAGTCGCCCGGTCGCCGGCCGCCGGCGACTCGCCGCCACCGCCAGTGTAGCCGCCGGGCCGCGCTCGGCGGGCCCCTGAGCCGCAGCCATGGGGTGCTGGGGTCGGAACCGGGGCCGGCTGCTGTGCATGCTGATGCTGACCTTCATGTTCATGGTGCTGGAGGTGGTGGTGAGCCGGGTGACCTCGTCCCTGGCGATGCTCTCCGACTCCTTCCACATGCTGTCGGACGTGCTGGCGCTGGTGGTGGCGCTGGTGGCTGAGCGCTTCGCCCGGCGGACCCACGCCACCCAGAAGAACACGTTCGGCTGGATCCGGGCCGAAGTGATGGGGGCTCTGGTGAACGCCATCTTCCTGACCGGCCTCTGCTTCGCCATCCTGCTGGAGGCCATCGAGCGCTTCATCGAGCCGCACGAGATGCAGCAGCCGCTGGTGGTCCTCGGGGTCGGCGTGGCCGGGCTGCTGGTCAACGTGATGGGGCTCTGCCTCTTCCACCATCACAGCGGCTTCGGCAACGATTCCGGCCACGGCCACTCGCACGGGGGTCACGGCCACCCCAAGGGGGCCCGCGGCAAGAGCAACCGCACCGGGAGCAGCGACAACAGCGTGACCCCAGGCGAGCAGAGGCCCGAGCAGGAGGAGACCAACACCCTAGTGTCCAATAGCAGCAGCTCCAACGGGCTGAAACTGGACCGGCCAGGTGAGAGGAGAGAGTGGCCGCCGCAGGTGGTTGGGTCGGGGGAAACCGGGACCCTAGGCTGGCCCGGGGCGGGATGGCCCGCACGCCCCCTGGTGCCCGAGCCGGCCGACGCCGCGCCGCGCCGCCTCCTCCCCTCGCCCTCCGGGTCCCGCACCCGCGGGGCACACGAGGAAATAGGACCCCTCTCAGCCGGGCGCTGGGAGCCGGGGTGGGGGTGGGGGCGCGGCTGGGGTGTCGGTGGGGACACTGTGGTTTGGGGAGTGGGAAAAGGGTCAGGAGGTGACCGTCAGCCCGCCGCAGTCCACAGCCGCACTTGGCTGCCCTTACAAGAGACTGCCTGCTTTTGGTTTTCACAGGATCAAAAGCGCTTCCTGATTACATTTCTTGGCCCTCTTGGGAAACGGAGAGAACCCCCAGTTAGTTCATCCTTGGTCGGTGGCAGCTTGAAACCTTGCCCTGCCCGAGCGGTTCGTAGGCCCTTTAAGCGAGTTTCTCAGTACGGTATTCAGAGCCAGCTGCCTTGGACTTTGCCGAGCTCAAAACCCTGGTTGGAGGTTTCTTTTATGAACAGCAATGTGTGTTTCAGTTAGTTGTCTAAAATCGAAGCCTAATCCTGACAATCCTAGGTTTAGGACCTGTCTGGTCGTGTTTGACATTTCACTGAGGACTTTTCGAAATCATCCTAAAAGTGATGGCCACTTATTAATCTTATTTTTTACTGTATGCTTTTCATTCTAAACATTATTGCTCCTGAAGGTAATTTGGAAAATGTTGAAAGGCGATGGAAAAAGGAAATCAACCCAAGTCCAACTACCCAGGCTCAAAGACATTGACAATTTGGTGTATTTCCTTCCGATTTTTTTTTTTTTCATTTACATTTATTTGCTTGGTAGTATGATGCTACACAGACAATTGTTGCTGTTTTCAAGATGCAGGGTGTCGTGTTAATGACATTCAACTTGTACGTTTGAAAAGGTTTAATAAACGATTGAATTTCCCCTCACCCATGCTCTTCAAGGTGTTATTGCAAAGAAAATTAAGCTGCTCTGGTGTGCATACAGTAATTCCTTTCAAAGATGGATACGTTTGGTTTAAGAGCTAGTAGGGTAGATAGTGGTCATTTATTGCGGCTTTTCCTGAAGTTTATGATTGTTGATGGGTTTGTGTTGTTGATTTTTTAGTTTCTGAACCCTCTCCACCAAGATACTCTATGGTTTACATTCATGATAAAAGTTTAAAAGTTAGCCACTACACCTTAATGACAAAGAGTGACTAGAGCTGTGTGTCAGATCAGGCACCGTGGCATTTAATTTATGGGGGATCGCATTAAATTTTGTATTTTCTGTTTGTATATGCCGAAAAGTATAGTGGAATGTTCCCATCCCCACAGAAAAGATGAAATTTTGGGGGGAGGCGGGCAGATAGGAGAGTGGTTAGGAGGATGGGGAAATGTAGTGTCTTCTTAATAACTTGATTTAGCCCTGGCCATTTTGCCCTGGCTCATTCCCAGTATGTCAGTTTATATATTAAACTGCCCTAGGCACATTTTTAAATCCTATTTTATGAAAAATGTTCACCTCCTTGACTAAGATGGAGTTAGATGAGGATGTTTGTGTAAACACTTTAAATGTATTTGATACAGCAGTTTTCTTTCTTTGTAGATCCAGAAAAGTCCAGAAATGATGCAGTGGAAGTACAAGTGAATGGGAATCTTATCAGAGAACCTGACCATATGGAATTGGAAGATGATAATAAGGCTGGACAACTTAACATGCGTGGAGTTTTCCTGCATGTCTTTGGAGATGCTTTGGGTTCAGTGATTGTAGTAGTAAATGCCTTGGTCTTTTACTTTTCTTGGAAGGGTTGTCCTAAAGGGGAGTTTTGTGTGAATCCATGTATCCCTGACCCCTGCAAAGCATTTGTAGAAATAATTAATAGTACTCATGCAACAGTTTATGAAGCTGGTCCTTGCTGGGTGCTATATTTAGATCCAACTCTTTGCATTGTAATGGTTTGTATACTTCTTTACACAACTTATCCGTTACTTAAGGAATCTGCTCTTATTCTTCTACAAACTGTTCCTAAACAAATTGATATCAAAAATTTGATAAAAGAACTTCGAGATGTTGAAGGAGTTGAGGAAGTTCATGAATTACATGTTTGGCAACTGGCTGGAAGCAGAATCATTGCCACTGCTCACATAAAATGTGAAGACCCGACATCATACATGCAGGTGGCCAAAATCATTAAGGACGTTTTTCATAATCACGGAATTCACGCTACTACCATCCAGCCTGAATTTGCTAGTGTAGGCTCTAAATCAAGTGTAGTCCCATGTGAACTTGCCTGCAGAACTCAGTGTGCTTTGAAGCAATGTTGTGGGACCCGGCCACAAGCCCCTTCTGGAAAGGATGCAGAAAAGGCCCCGACAGTTAGCATTTCCTGTTTAGAACTTAGCGACAATCTAGAGAAGAAGCCCAAGAGGACTAAAGCTGAAAGCATCCCTGCTGTTGTGATAGAGATTAAAAAAATGCCAAACAAACAACCTGAATCATCTTTGTGAGTCTTGAGAAAGATGTGGTATTTGACTTTTGCTTTAAACTGCAAGAGGAAAAAGACTCCATTGAAATTCTAAGTTTGCCAAGTAGTGTAATTGAAGTCCTTGTCTGGTCACACAGTTTAATTCTATTTTTGTAAGAACATAATGGGACTGCTTAACATAGTTCTATATTACAACTTTGTGATTATTAGTGCAGAGTACAGCTATGCTGTAACAATTTTGGAAAGCCAGTTTTAACACTATGTTACATTTTTGTTTAAAGTAAGTATAAACCTTATATAACATAATGACATTTGATTTCCAGTTTTTCCATGGTAAAAAATTAACTAGGGGGATAAATAAATTAAAATTGTTACTGGAATTTCTCTGCTTTTCTTTTCCCCCAGTGTTATACTTTATTTATTAGAATTAGAATCACTAAACTTTGAAAATCATCAACAGGTTCGTTTCCTTTGATGTTTCGGGTAATATTTATTTGCCCTCTGAGATCATTACGTAGCATAATGGCAGCATGTTTTTAAGAATGACTCATGGATATTATTAGGAAAGGTTCCCCTTTTTCTTCACATGGGGTATTTACGATACTAAAGATCAGTGTCTGTCCTGGATTCTGTCTTGCTGAGTATTATTCTAATAAACAATTGAGATAATTAACAAGTTGAACTATAGTTTACATATGATAGGGCATATGAGAGTAAGAGCAGGGAAGAAGGTTCACCAAATTAAATATATAGATTGTGGTAAGTTAATACTCAGACTGCATTTCTAAATTATTCGGAGAATCTTAACTCATATCTTCTTTTACCAAAGTTAGTCTAAAATGTGGACATGTTCACCAGCATCACCTTCTTTGAAAGATTGCCATTAGAACATTGAGCTGAAAGTTGGCTTACGAAATATATACAGTAAGTATTTTTAAGGCTGTTAAAGCTAACCTAATAATTACCTGTTAAATGGCAAGCTTATTCATGTAATCTTTTCAGTTGTAGATATTTACAAAAAACTTGACGTTAGTCATTTCATGGTGACCAATCATGAATGGATCCAAACAGCTTTTTTCGAGCACAACCAGCAGTTCTTGTGCTTTGCCCAGAGCCACTGACTTAGGGGGGAGAGAAAAGAAATCTAAGGGTTAATGCAATTTGGATACTAAAGTCTTAGCAAAGTTAACGAAGGCAAAATTAATCATTAAGATTCTGTAGGTCATCCAGTCTTGACCTATCTCGGATCTTCTAATAGTGGTCTATTTTGTAAGATTGCCACAGTATCTACACAGGATGTTCCTGGCTATGACATTGTTGCTGTGGGTTTCAAATCCATACACAAATATTATTTAAGGCTAGTTAAGTTATATTTTTCTTGACAGAGAGGGGCTATGCTTTGTGAAGAAACTAGAGTTTTGTCCTCAAAAGGATGAATAGGAGTGTCGGTTATCATGTATAGCTCTATTTTTCTAGAAATAAGGTATCCTGACTACTTCAGTAACTTTTATAGCTGACTACTTTTGGGGTGGCTGTCTTTTGGGATTTGAAATAATTCATTGTTTAAGGGGTCTTAAGATGAAGGTATCGGCATTGGGCAGTTAACTTTTTAAAGGGATCTTTTGTGGTAGATGGTGTGTTTTTTTTCTAGTATAAGCCTATTGCTGGCAATGGGCCTATTTAAGAACAGCCGATTTTTCCAATGAGAATGAGGTAATTTTAGGAACACCGTTTGTAAGTTCACATTTGCTATAATGGGCCAAAACCATAACCTGCCAATTTGCAATACATCTTGATCTTTTAATACTCTTATCTGATAATTGTGTAATTCAATTCCTAAACTGGAAGTTACTTTGAATTTTGCAAAACAGTTTTTTAAACATGAAATTTGGGAATCTCCTTATTTGGGTAAATGAGAAAGAAAGCTTGAAACTGTACTCTTATCATGTACATTCCTGACTTAACACTTAAAACTACAAAACATTTCATTAAGATCTTAAAACAGTCTATGTTACAGAAACATTTTGGTAACAATGCATACAATAGGATAATTGGTAAAATACATTCAGTGGGGTTTTCTTTACAAATGCTCTATTGGGTCTTTCTTAAAGGTTGTACAACATATAAGACATCAGCTAACTGAGTTTTTGTTTTTGTTTTAATGGTGTACAGGCATGGAACAAGGGCTTTTTTTTTTTTTTTTCCCCCAAAAGTGCTTTGAAGGTAAAAGCCTTTAGATTTCAGTTACTTCACTTTGCGTAATTTTTAAGTAGCTTGTATGTAACAAAGTGGTACCACAGAATTCTTTTTTCAGAGGACTTTGTCATAATAGCAAAATCAGTGGGCACTGACTCACCTTTTGAGTTTTAGCAGAGAATTATTTATTTCTTTACAATGCACTTTCTAACCCATTTTTAGCATTATCTTTTAAAAAATGCTTTTATATTTAAATATTGTGGGCTTTAAGTGTCTTTTCCAAAATAGCTTATTCCTCCCTGAAAGAAAATGAGGGGAATACCCTGAATTATTAGGAGACTTAAACCCAATATTTAAATATGCTTTTTATAGCAATGCATCAATTTTAGGAGGTGCATCTCTCCTGCTGGCTCTTTTATATTTGAGCAAGATCAGTGTGTTTAGAATATGTGTTTAGAAACTTGTCTGTTGTCTCGGTTTCGTGAAAAGGAGGTGCTGCATGTGCCTGAATTAAAACCAACGCAAATTTTTCCAAGCCAAATGCCGCCTTAGTGATGAGAGTGATTTCATTCTCCACTGTCACCTTATAGCTTCTATGATTGTTTAAAGGTTTTTTTTGAAGGGCATCTGCATTGTAAAAACATGGACCAGGACCTTTTAAGAAAGTCAAAAAAGGACAAAAGCTTTGGTGTATGAATTTTAGCGTTTTAGAAAACAATGTCTGGATAACTAAGGTATGTAATTTGAATAGGAAAAATTTCCATCAAGAGCACCTTGAAAAATCTCAATAGGTAGAAGACTATGGTTATAACATGTTTGTATCTTGTTTAACATGCCCAGTTAATTTTGAATTTTTGAAAGTTTGGGGGGAAATGGCCTATGGAACCTAGTGTGAAGTATTTAGTAGGCTAACCGGTATTGAGTTGAAGATTTTCACTGTTTATAAGCAGATATCGTTTGAATGATATAAATGTCATTTACCTGCTGTCTTAAGATGTTCACACATACACAAATATGGAGAATAATTCTACAATATGGAAATATTTATTTTAATAGAGTTTCAGTTAAGTCCTAAAACAGTGTTAAAACTCTTGGGAAGGTGGAGGTTTTTTGTTGTTTTTTTCAGTGGAAAACTGTCAAATACAGTGTTTGGCCACCTGAAATGGGAATTGTAATAGCACTATTTTCATGTAGCGCTACCAATATTATGTGGCAATGCTATTCTGTCGTACTAACAAGCTCTGGAATATTTAGCGGTCCTTTTCACTGGCACAGGAGCCTTTTGTATGTCATTCACTTTAAACTTTTAAACCAAAAATTTTGTGGTCCAGTGTCTTTGGCAAAAAGATGCTGAAGGGAATGTAACATACAATTGTTATGTGGCTATATATAAAAAGACACAAATTGCCCTGTTATGGTTCTGCCTTGAAACAGCACAATGAAGCGTATCAATGTATTCTGTGATTCTTTATGAAACTTCCATGTTGTGTTGTTTTGTGTCAACCATAGCCTGTCCTTTGGGCCAGATGTGGCACAGTTAAATGCAAGTATCATCTCATTAAATGCAGATGCAGATCAAATGTCCTTTAGTGCTGCAACATTTTACCTGACTTTTTGTATGTTTTATGACTGTGCGTTGTTTTCCAAAGCTGTTCCTACCTCACCATGAGGCTTTATGGATTGTTATGTATTATAAATGTTCTTTATGAGACAGACTACTGTGTTTCTTCTCATTTATTAAATGTCAAGTAGAAAAATAAACTAATTTTAATATCTACTTCATCATTTTGTGCATGTGGCCTCCCCTCCTATACTAGGCTGGGTTATGTAGACTGAAGGTATTTAAAGGGAAATTGCAGCTTAACTTAAGTGTTGCTAGTGCACAGAGTGACCAGGTTATAGGATGGTAATGGGGAAGGAAAAAAAATGTGGGCAAAAATTGCAACAGAAATTGAAGGGCTAACACTGCAAAGGCTCACTAACATGAAATATTCAGTGGCTGTGAAATGTTTTTGTTACAAATAGTAAGCTCACATGTTATATAATTGTAAGTTAACCTGCCTCTTTTGGTACTTGCTATTTGTAAGCATAGTTACTAATATGGATTATTAAATGTTTTACTATTACATGATCATCTGGAACTACTAACCCAAGAGTACATTAGTACATTAGTTTGGTTATATGAGTTAAGGACTGTGATAAATGTAGTCTCTCATATAAAGAATTTCTTTTATCGCTTCTCGGCCTTTTGGCTAAGATCAAGTGAAGAATTTCTTTAAAGAACTTGTGCTTCTGGTTAGGAGATAAGCAGATAAAAGTTGCATAAGAAAAAATCAAATTGGCAATAAATGGCAATAGATAATAGAATTGGTAAATACAGTAATACTCCAAAGAAGGGATGAAGATCTTTGGAAAGGATTCATGTACATGGGGGCTGAGAGACAAGGGCATGAGATAGTACAGAGGGCTGAGGATCGAGAGGTAGGAACTTGCTAAAGGTTGAAGTGCCATGTGAACCAGTTTGAATTTGGTTTCTAGGAATGGAGGAAGCCATCAATATTTGGAAAAATGAGAAGGTGGAAAAGGACACAGATTAGCTTTGGCATGGCAAGTAGACAGTGTGAGACTGGAAGTCAAATCAGTTCATTAGGTATTCAATGCTAAGAGAATGAACTAGTTCCCAAATACCCTTGCCCGCATGTACGTATGCATACCACATTTCAGTTGATTTCCAAACACATCCTTTGTTTATACCTTAACTCAGTTTCTGAAATCAAAATGCACAGATATAATCAGTAGTATCTTATAGCTGTTGGCCAACTTATTTTCTTATCTGAATGTCATCTTACTATTAAGAGTTCAGAAAAGAATTCTCAGGCAATATGGTCTTTCAAGAAGTATTTGCCAACATTCCCTACAACATAATTTCATGTACTATGCATTGCACATCTGGATGAAAGCTGTTGCTTTTGAGTTAAATGAAAATACTCAAAGTCATGAACAACATTTTTTAATGAATTTTGTAAACATTTCTGAGTCTTCAGAATTGACCATAATTTTTGCTCCCCCACTGTAGTCTATGTAGCTTTTTTTTTAAAGTTTATTTATTCATTTTGAGAGAGAAAGAGTGTGAGTGGGGGAGAGGGCCAGAGAGAGGGAGAGAGAATCCCAAGCAGGCTCTGTGCTGTCAGTGCAGAGCCTGATATGGGGCTTAAACTCATGAACCATGAGATCATGGCCTCAGCTGAAGTCAAGAGTAGGCTTAACTGACAGCCACCTAAGCGCCCTGAGCCCTTTTTTCTTGTAAATCAAGGAATTTATGGCACTTTGTTGCATTTGCTTATTTATAAACTTGTTTACCTTTTAGATTACAAACTATGAGGTCAGAGCTGTCATCTATTTATCATCTATCTATCTATATCATCTATCATCTATAATTATTTATTATTTGAGAGAGAGAGTCCACAAGTGGTGGAGGGAAAGAGAATCTTAAGCAGGTTCCACACCCAGCCCAGAGGTCAGAGCTGTCGTCTATTTATCATCTATCTATATCATCTATCATCTATAATTATTTATTATTTGAGAGAGTCCACAAGTGGTGGAGGGAAAGAGAATCTTAAGCAGGTTCCACACCCAGCCCAGAGCCCGATAGGGGGCTTGATCCCACAAAGTGTGAGATCATGACCTGAGCCAAAATCAAGAGTCCGAAGCTCAATTGCCCAGGTGCCCCTATCTTTATTTGCTCAGGATTTAGCACAGGGACTGGCACACTAGGAATTCAAAGGTGTTAAATGAATATTGAGGAATGGTGGGAGTGGAACAAAAGAATACTATTCATAGCTAAAATATACCTAGCACTGAAAATATAGTAATAATATTAATAGCTATAATATTCTGGGCTCTTATGAAAATATACAAAGCAACACATGGTTTCATTTAATTCTTTCAAACCATTAGGCATATTTCATTATTCCCATTTTACAGACATATTCAGCACCTTACCCAAAGTCCTCTAGCTAGTAAGTGATGGAGGAATTCCAGAACTGGAATTCTGCAAGGACTCCATCAAGTAGCTTGCTTTCCCATCACTTTGACTCACCAACAACTAAATAAGTAGATTCAAAATGAAGAGTTCTTTTTAATTTTCATCTAATTTGCCTTTCCAAATAGAAAGGCAAAGGAAATGAGGAAAATAAATTTTAAAGCATTTGCTATTTATTTTTAAGAATTATAGTAGTTACCACATGAAGAACCTTTCTACCTAAGTTAGGGACGCCTGGGTGCCTCAGTCAGTTAAACAGTCTGACTCAGCTCAGGTCATGATCTCACAGTTCGTGGGTTCGAGCCCCATGTTGGGCTCTGTGCTGGCAGTGTGGAGCCTGCTTGGGATTCTCTCTCTCTTCCTCCCTCTCTCTCTGCCCCTCCTCTGCATGTGCTCTCCCTCTCTCCCTCTCTCTCTCTCAAAATAAATAAACTTAAAAAAAAGAAAAAAAGAAAAAGAACTTTCCTACCTAAGTTAGGTTTACTTACATTATGGTTTAGTGTCTTTTTTTTTTTTTTAATTACATGGGGGAGAGGAATAACAATCTTTTTTAGAATTCAGAGCCTCTCCTGGTTTTACTCTAGCCTTGTGGACAGCTGCTAATCGTTACAAACTAGTGGCATTTTCACCTAAGTTATCATATAACATTGTTTGAGGTATTAACTGCTTTTGCTAGAATACAAAAACTATAGCTTAAATATCCTTTAATGCTGAAAGCAGTAGGCCTCTAGGGGAATGAGGAGTAGAGGTGATTGAAGAAAGTAAATATGGATGAGGAGGAGGAGACACAGGAAGAGGACCATCTGCGTTTCAACAGGAATGCTGTGAGCATTTTGGTGAGACAATTTATCATAGTTACAGGAGTGTCCCATGCACTGAGTTTAGAGACCCTGGCCTCCTTGCTCACATATGCAGGTAGTTCCCCCTTCCCCCGCCCATCAAGATACCCTAACTGTTTTAAATATCCCCAAGGGAGGCAGAATGGCCCTCATGGGAAACCATAAAATGCTAACCAGTGAGAACTCCTCCAGCCTCTCCCACATGATCCAAATGCTACATCTGGTCTCCTCCTATTACATAGACTGTTACCACAGACTCTTCCTGTTTTGTTCAAATTTTAGTTTCATCCTTAAGTCCAGGAACCATGCTTCCATGCTGCATGGTCACATAGAAAGTCTAAAGGTGTGATTTCTAAGACTTCTAACCATTGGTAGGACCAGGTAGACAGGAGCTCCTCTGGTCGTTTGGGAAGATTGTTCTGCTCAGGAAAGCAGTGCAAATGTGGCCATCTGAATTAGTCATGGAAGCCCTTGGCTGTCTCTTTTGAAATATAAAGTAGAAATGGGTTTCTGGCAACCTAGAAAGGTTTAGAATCAGTGATTTTTATTAACGTGCAAATTTAAATATTCAAATAGAAAAACTGAGAATGGTTGCACTTATTTTTTTTTCTACTGGTGAAAATATCTAGGACAATATTGAACAAAATTTATCAGGAATTTTTATAGCCTGAACCAAGAGTGACCTTCAATGGCACCTGCCCTGGGCTCTTGCATCAAGTTGTAGATTCCTCTGGAAAGTGATAGTGATGCAGCAGTATCTATTGATGAAGACATTGGGTCCTGAGTTTCTACACATTATTAAAAGTCATCGAGCTGAAAAAATTAGGTAGTATATTATGATAGAATAATGATCCCCTAAAGATGTTCATGTCCTAATCCCCAGAATTTGTGAATATGTTACTTTACATGGAAAAGGTACTTTACAAGTATAATTAAGTTAGAAATCTTGAGATGGGGGGGGGGGCGGTTATCTTGGATTCTACATGGACCAAATATACTCATAAGGGTCTTTAAAGGAGAAGGCAGGAGGATCAGAGTTAAAAGACATGATGACAGAAATATGGGTGACAGAAGTAGGGTTGGGGTTAGAGAAACTGGACGATGCTATGTTGTTGGCTTTGAAAATAGAAGAAGAGGCCACTAGCCAAGGAATGCAGATGGCCTCTAGCAGCTGGAAAAGGCAAAGAAACAGATTCTCCCCTAGATCATCCAGAAGGAGTATGAATCTGCTGACACTTGTATCTATTCCATAAGACCTATTTTGGACTTAAGACCTCAAGAACTATAAGGTAATACATTTATCTTATTTTAAGCCACTAAGTTTGTGGTAATTTGTCATAGCAGCAATAAGAAATAAAGGTAGTGTATGTATATTAGTGTGTAACTATAATTTACACACTAAATTTGTGTATTTATTATTTTGCTCTCACTGGAGTTACATTACAGACTAACTTGTAATTAAATTTTATGAAAAAAGGGCTAGACACTATAAAAGGTGATATAACTTTTTGTTTTATGCTTATGCAGTAATTCACATTGGATAAGTAAGTTAATGAAACATTGCTCTGCAGGTAAGAAGGAGATGCTCAGGTTGAATATATGAAATACAGTGATGGATTTTCTTTAACTATACATATGATCTGACTTTGTATGTTGAGATACCAAGCTTTAGGGATAGATAATTCTTTAAGGGATTTGGTGAGCATCCAGACTTGCCCATGTGTTACCACGAGACCCAATCTGAACGAAAGGAGAGCACATGGTGAGTGAAATAACCTTGTATGAATTAAAGATGTCATTCTGAGTCCACCTGAGGTAACTATAGAGTGGCATTCACCACAGCAGCCGCCATTTTCCTCTCCTTACATTTCTCTCTTTTGTCCCACTTGGAGCCTGGTCACTCCTTCTTTTCTTCTTCCTCCCCTCTCCATTCTCTTTTTCCTGTTCTTCCTCAGCACAACCCCTTATTAGGCATATGACCTTGGGAGGTTGGATACCTCTTGGAGTCTCATTTTTCACATCTGTGAGATGGGACAACACATCCTTTATAAGGTCCTTGTGAGGATTACATGGGACAAAAACTAAAATGTATCTAGCACATTCTGTGTTCTGGCACCGTGCTAAATGTTTTTAGCCCATGTAATCCTTACAATCACCCCATGAACCAAAGGCTATTATTATCTCTTTAAAGATGGGGAAACTGAGGATAAGAGAATTGAGTGACTTCTGGTGAGTGGAGGAACCAGGACTGAACCCAGCTCTGGCTCAGGCAAAGTCTGTGCTCTTGGCCATGACATCAACTCTACTGAGAATCAGCCCAGTCTCTCATCTGCGAGGATCTTCAAATTCAGCAGTATGCAAAGCCTTTAGCTCTGGAGTCAGACCGCCTGCTTTCAAATCCCAGACTCCACACTAAGACACTTAAACTTTCTGCCTTCTTTCCCTCATTTGCAAAACTATAAGAATAGTATTTCTTTTGGAGGGTTGTTTTAAGATTAAATGAATTAATACAAGTAAAGCACTTTGAACTGTTTCTGCTCCTTATGTTAAGTGCTCAGGAAATATTAGCCGGTTATTTTATTCCCTTCCTATTTCTTACTTTCCTTCTTCCTTCCTTCCTTCTCTTTTCTCCTCCTTCTTTCTCTTCTTTCTTTTTCTCTCTCTCTAAGCCCAATTTGTGACCCTTAAAACCTTGATTAATCCCTTTCTTAACTCTTGGGCTTATACCAGTTCTCTTCATTGGCACCACATTTCTCTCCATCTTTCAAAATCATTAGACATTTTTTCCCCTTCTGGTGATGCCTAAAACAAACACCACCTGCAGGAGACAGGAGTATCTGGAAGATAAAGAGATGTTTACCTGTAATCTCTTCTAAGGCTGCTATGGGGAAAGGAGGGAAGGTGGGAAAATAGTTGAGGGTCAGAACAAGAAAGACAATTCCAACAATCACACAGGCCACGGAGAGAACGGGTGTGAGGTGCTTCCATTGGCTGCAGTGTGTCACATGCGCTGTCTGTTCTCTCGCTGGGGAGCCTGGTGGTGATTTCTGCTGAGGGCAGAGCTTGGACCCAATAGCTTGGAGATCTTTCTAGCTGAGATGTGGGGATTTTCTGAGAAGTCCTTGTGAGGGGAGCGGTATGGCACAGAGAAAAGAGTCCTTGGTGAGTTTCCACTGCTCTGACCCAGCAAGCCGGGCACCACCACCTGCAGTTCTAGGGAAGCACATCCAAAGGAGGTAATAACATTCACTTGTATGCTTCTTCCTCTTCCTCCTCTCCTCCTCCTTCCTCTTCCCCTTCCTCTTCTCCTCCTCCTCCTTCTCCTTTGCCTTCTTTTGAAATCAATGGATAATATAATTTTTACTTTTTTTTTCTAACTGGATTGTTTGAGTACCTCTGAGTGTGCAGGCAGCGAGCATGTTGGGGTAGGTCTGGTGAGAAAACTCCTGAGTCAGCAGCTAACACATATTTTTTTTTTTTTTTTTTTTTTTTTTTTTTTTACTGAACACCACTAGTGCTGGGGGCGGGGGCTTTAGCTGCCGAAGAGTTTTAAATTGTGTTTTCCCTCTCTTAATTATAACTTAGTGACAAGTCACATAAGGAGCACCCATTTGAAACAGAAGCTAATGAGCAGCAAAACGAAAACACACAATGATTTTGCATATTTGCTTCAGTATCTGCTTCCCTGCATCACTCAGTTGCATTCGTTAATAACTATTTTATAGAACATTCTAGTATCCACACTCCTACAAAATCCAACGTACAAAAGAGAAAAGATGGTGCTGATTCCATCCCAAGAGGTCTTTCATTTATTGGAAGTCAAGACTGCTCTTGCCCACAGGGTGGGATTTGTGGAGAAGGGCTTGCAAAGAGCAATCTGAAACTTGTCTTACATCATCGTTCAAAGCACAACACGAGCATTTTGTATGTATAAAAAAAAAAAAGAGCTAATTTTGTGAAGTGTATAAATTAGGTTTTGAAAGCCCTTTTTGTCTATTTTTGGTGCTGGAACACAGGGCAATATTTCAACTTGTATTTTAAAACTATGTGTGTGTGTATGTAACTATATGTGTCCACAAAGTTTTTTTTTCTTGCTTAAATAAAAAAAAAATTCAGTTGAACAACATATGCCACTTGTTAAGCAATGGAACGATTTCAGTGATACATTGATTTCAAGTAAAAATATTGTTTCCTGTAAATCACTTATTCCACGTAAAAGTGACAAAGTACCAGGGCCCAGTGCCAAATAAGATCCTGGTGGCAGGAGGGCTGAGAGTACATGCACTTGAATGTGAAAGGCTGCAGCAGGTCATAAGGCTGGTAGGGCCACAGGTGTGGGTTGTCCTGTGTTCTCAGCTGTCCTGGTTCTTTTTTTTTAATGTTTATTTTTGAGAGAGAGCAAGACAGAGTGTGAACAGGAGAGGGGCAGAGAGAGAGAGACACACACACAGAATCTGAAGCAGGGTCCAGGCTCTGAGCTGTCAGCACAGAACCAGACTCGTGGCTCGAACTCATGAGCTGTGAGATCATGACCCGAGCTGAAGTTGGTTGCTTAACCACCTGAACCACCCAGGCTCTCCAGTCCCGGTTCTTTTTCAGTAGCAGGAGCAGTACCTCCGGGATGGTGGTTGGGAACAACTGTGCCTAGGGCACAGGCAGGAGGGGAAGTTGAGGAACAGTGTGGGCACCTTCTCCCCATCAGCACCCAGCATCACTCTGCATCCAACGTGGTGGTTCGCTCATGGGTTTCAGAGACACAAAAATGAAGGAGTCCTGTGACCTGTCCGTTTCCTGTCTTCATCACCCTGGGCACACCGCTTAGATCTGCTTGGGCTTAATGGGATTGTTGTGGGGATTAAAGGAATAGTGCATGCACAGTCCTTGGCACAGAGCCTGGTATTAAATCAATGCTTGGACATTATTATCAGACCTCACTGCGATCCCACGAGGCAAATACTCTCCCTTGACCAACCACCAAATGAGGCTTAGTGAGAATAAGTTTTAATCTAGATTACTTCCTACACTAGATTAAGTATCTAGTCTGGGCCTACCTTCAAATAGGGGTCTCCAAAGCTCTAGATTTTTTCCCTGAATGCCACACTTACACCTTGTGGGGGTTTTCCAGGATTTCTCTGTTCTCCTCTAAAACCCAGATGGATTTAGTCATTCAACAAGTATTTACTGAGTGCTTATTAAACAGCAGACGCTGTTCTCACTGCTGGCCCTGTAGCCTCGAGCGCAGACACAAATCTCTGCCCTTGTGGAGTTTACAGTCTAGCAGATAAGATAAAGAAGTACGATGTATATTATATTAGCTGATGATAGATTCTAAGGAGAAAAAAATAGAGCAGGGATGAGCGCTATGGGCGTGTTTGTGTGTCTGTCAGAAGGAAGGAGTGTTGTCAATATTTTATATATAAAGGCCAGAAAACCTGAAAGAATGAAAAAGAGATTTGAGTAGAGAGCTAAATGGGGTGCAGGAGCAAACCCCTCAGATTTCCCGGGGAGAAGCCTTCCAGGCAGAGGGAATAGCAGGGTAGGACCCTGAGGTGGGGTTTGCTCAGCTCTTGGAGGACATAAAAGCATGCCCTGGGGAGGGGGGGGAATGGTCTGTGCACCTAGAATTATTTGATCAGTCTGAGAATCAGCTTTCTTCCCCCAAAACCTGCTTTTCTAACACTTGGACTTCCCTTTAAGGAGTTGCTGCCCCTTGGTTGGGTCACTAAAGCCTGGGGCTGAAGCAACCCTGAGGAACAGGGTTGGCTTAGTGGCCGTCTGATTTGTTGTGTAATAGCATTGACTTCCTAGGTGACTCAGCAGGGTTCTGTGCTTAAACGTCAACTCTGGGGATGATGAGCTCCAGCCCCAAGGCCTCTCAGGTCTGGAGGATTCCCCACCTCAGGACCAAGGAAGGGGCTATTTCTTCGAGCCTGACCTTGATGTCGCTTTGCTGCCTGGACTCCTGGAGCTTTGAGCAAATGCTTTACCCCTAAAGTAGACATCTTCCAGCTTGATTTTGCCTCCCTGGAAAAAAAGAGAACCTGCTGAATGCGGTGGGTGAGTGAGAACATGGACTTTGGAACCTGAGAATTGGTTTAAGTGCTCGCTCTGGCATTTATGAGTTATGTAGCCTTGAGCAAGTGATTGACCTGCAAAATGAGGACATTCTTGCTGAAGTCCTAGGAGACTGAATTAAAGCGCAGGGATGTAGGAAGTGTGCCTTGCACAGTGCTGGCAATTGGTAGAACCTCAATGAACGGTTGTATGATTATTTTCATCCTCTTGAGCATTCCTGAACTAGCAAAACAGCCCCCCCCCCAGCACTCTGTCCAATTCCTAATCCTTATCCAAATATTGATACAACTGTGGTCCCTGTACATCCAGAATCACAACTGAAAAATGGGTGGCATGATCTCCATATGCAAAGTAAACATGCACTGGGGGACTAGGCTGGGAGTAGGGGCGGAGCCACATCAGATCAGCTGGTTGAATTCAATCAACTTTTGATTCCCTGCCCTCATCTTTTATAGAAGGAGTTGGATGTCTTTCCCATTTGACCTTAGAATGTGTTATTCTCCATGTGCCCTTCCTTAGGCTCCTCATTTACAGATGGATTCTGGTGAGTGGAAACCTGGTTTGAATATAGCAAGAGAGATCACGATTTCAGAAAAATCTATGTCGTGTATGTTTTAAGAATGTCAATTCACTATGTCCTAACGGTCTGGTTTGTCATCCAGATTTTTAATATTTTGACATGTGTAATTTTGTGTTTGCAGAATTATCTCTTTTTTATCAGATACTTCTGTGGATTCCACGGAGTCAAGATCCAAAGGCTTTCCCCTAGAGTTTTACTTTCCCCATATATACAGGGTTTGTAGGGGTAGAGGGGCGGTCACTAGCCTGGGATTTAACTTTTCTTGGGGGAGACCCATGTGGGGCAGTGGAGGTCACTGAGTTAGTGCTAGTCAGCAATTAAAAGCCTCCAGACACAAGAATCTGCATTCCAGCTGCCATCCCCTCTGTCCTAAGGCGCCTCTCATCAGTGTGGCCAAAGACATCTACTTAGCTCTGGAAGTTTAAAAAATAAACATTCTTTTTTTTTTTTTTTAATATTTATTTATTTTTGAGAGAGAGAGAGAGAGAGAGAGAGAGAGAGACAGAGTGTGAGCAGGGGCAGAGGAGGGTCAGAGAGAGGGAGACACAGAACTCATAGTGGGCTCCAGGCTCCAGGCTGTCACACAGAGACCGACATGGGGCTCGAACGCAAGAACCATGAGATCATGACCTGAGCTGAGAGTCAGATGCTTAACCAACTGAGCCACCCAGGCATCCCAAAAATAAACTTATTCTTTTTTTTTTTTTTTTTTTTTAATTTTTTTTTTTCAACGTTTATTTATTTTTGGGACAGAGAGAGACAGAGCATGAACGGGGGAGGGTCAGAGAGAGAGGGAGACACAGAATCCGAAGCAGGCTCCAGGCTCTGAGCCATCAGCCCAGAGCCCCACGCGGGGCTCGAACTCACGGACCGCGAGATCGTGACCTGGCTGAAGTTGGACGCCTAACAGACTGCGCCACCCAGGCGCCCCTAAACTTATTCTTAATTATACAATTTATATCCAGATTCATTCTCCTAGTAAACAATTTAAACGATACTGACAAGGTTCAAGGACGTTTCTCTGTTTTCAAGGAGATTTTGAAAAAATAGTGGATTTTGAATACCTCAAAGGTTTTCACTTTCTATTGCTCTAATCCTATGGTTTTGTTCTTTGATCTAATCACCATCCCCTTATGATCTTCAGTTTGGTGTGTGTCATTCAAGACATTTTGCTATGTGCACGTGTGTGTATGTACATATCTATGTGTTGATAACCTATGACTGTGTGTGTGTATACAGGTATTAAGTTAATATGAATACTATATTTACATAGGTATTCAAGCCCTATTCATATATATGTGTATGCATATATTACTAACATATAATTAATACCTTTATTAATTTATGCAGGATTATTTTCTGTGGAGATTGTTTCTCAACTGAATCAGTTTGCAACTTGCTTCTTTATGCAGCAAGATGCAGTTCATAGAGATTTACTTTTCCATTTGGAGTTACTGCATAGTTTCTGCTAGTGATCAGTTTATTTGGTCAGGCTTCTGCTGATGAGTATTGAAGGAGGTCTAGTTTTCCCCTCTTGGAGACAATGCTGCAATGAGTTATCTTCATGGTTTTTTTTTTAATGTTTATTTATTTTGAGAGAGACAGAGACAGCACAAGTGGGGGAGAGGCAGAGAGAGAGGGAGAGAGAGAGATAGAATCCCAAGCAGGCCTCACGCTACCAGCGCAGAGCCCGACGCGGGGCTTGAACCCATGAAACTGTGAGATCATGAGCTGGAACCAAGAGTCGGATGCTCAACTAACTGAGCCACCCAGGTGCTCCTGCAATGAATTGTCTTTAATCGCATTTCCTTAAGCACATGCGTCTGCCTTTCTAGAAGGCTGATTTTAAGAAGTGTCATGGGGGGTATATACAGTTTAAACTTATTAGCTACTGCTGAATTGCCCTTCAAAGGGCCAATTTAAATTCCCACTGACACTGCGTGAGAGTACTTGAAAAGTTTTCATATTATTAAACTAAGATTCTTGCCAAAACTTTGTGGTACTTCCAATTTGGCTTTAATTTGCATACATTTGAGAACCAGTAGATTGGAGTGTCTTTTCATGTCTTCATTGGCCACTGATATTTCCTCTTCAGTGAATTTCCTTTTCAAATTCTTTCCATAGTTTTCTCATTTGAGTTGGTTATCTCTTTTACATGAATTTGTAAGAGTTTTTAAAATATATTCTTTTTGGGATGAGCACTGGGTGTTGTATGGAAACCAATTTGACAATAAATTTCATATATTGAAAAAAATAAGATAAAATAAAATAAAATAAAATAAAATAAAATAAAATAAAATATATTCTTTTTGGGGGCGCCTGGGTGGCTCAGTTGGTTAAGCGGCTGACTTCGGCTCAGGTCATGATCTCACAGTTCGTGAGTTTCAGCCCTGCAACAGGCTCTGGGCTGACAGCTCAGAGCCTGGAGCCTGTTTCAGATTCTGTGTCTCCCTCTCTCTCTGCTCCTCCCTGCTCACACTCTGTCTGTCTGCCTCTCTCTCTCTCTCTCACAAATAAACATTAAAAAAAAATTAAAAATAAATAAATAAAATAAAATATATCTTTTTTTTAAAAAAGCATATTCTTGATATTATTTGTTTCTCCTAGGCTGTTGCTTATTCTTAAATTTTGATATTCTTGTGGTATCTCTTCGTACACAAAGCATTTATATTTTTGAAGCAGACAAATTACATTTTTCTTTTACAGTTTTTGCTTTTTAAATCTAGTTTCAGTAGACATTCCAAGCCCCATGTAATGAAAATTTGTTATCATGTTTTATTTTAATATATAGGCATATAATTCACACATACATACACATATGTAATTCACATGGCATTTATTTTCAGGTATAAAATGTATTTTTTTAAATGGGTAGCGTTCAAATATATATTATGCACATATTCAATTATATATATATTCAATTTTGATCGAGTATTTTAAAGCAACTCACAGATACATTACTCATTATTATATATTATTTTTTAAAGCCTCATCAGTTCAAAATTTAAATAGAAGTATTTATATATTCCTACCTCACAAGGCTTCTTAAAAAAACATAACAACATATAATAATCATACCTGACAAAATTAGGAAAAATGTCTCATATGTCATCTAATACCCAGTTTAGGTTAAATTTTCCTTGATTGTTTAAAGATATATTTTCATGTTTGAACTGGGATCTAAACAGATTGGTGGGTATGTTTCTTGATTTTCTTCTAACCTGTAGGAGTTCTGTCTTCCCTCACCATTTTTATGAGTGGTAAGGAGATATTTTATGTGTGATATTCTTGGCTTCTATATTTTTTATTTATTCATATCACAATACAGATTGCTAGGGTTTTTTGTTTGTGTGTTGGTTTTGTTTTTGAGGTCTTGACTTTTCTTTAAAGGCTTAAGTTTTTTGTGTGTTTTTAAAAAAAATTTTTTTAATGTTTATTTTTGAGAGAGAGAGAGACAGAGTGGCAGAGAGAGGGAGACACAGAATCCAAAGCAGGCTCCAGGGTCCAAGCTGTCAGCACAGAGCCTGATGCGGGGCTCAAACTCACCCAGTGTGAGATCATGACTTAAGCCAAAGTCAGACGCTTAACTGACTAAGCCACCCAGGCGCCCTGTTAAAGACTTAAGTTTTTAAGTTTTAGGTTCACAGCAAGTTAAGAGGAATGTGCAGATTCCCTGTCTACTCCCCACCCCCAAGGCACAGCCTCCCCCATTATCAACACCTCACCCCAGAGTACATTTGTTACCATCAGTGAATGTATATTGAAAGATCATAATTACCCACAGTCCATAGTTGATCTTAGGGTTCATTCTTGGTGTTGTACATTTTATGGGTTTGGACAAATATATAATGACATGTATCCATCATTATCCCTTCACTTTTTCATGCGATTAATTTATTAAAAAAACTGATCATTTGTCCTGAAGAGTTACCTGTGTTCAAGGTGTGTGTCTGCTTCCTCACAATGTCATTTAATGTCCCCAGTATTTCCTGAAAAACGGTAGCTAAAGTCTTCATTAGATTCAGGTTCAAATGTTTTGGCATGTATACCATGACATTTTTTTTTTAAATGTTTATTTATTTATTTTGACAACGGGCCGGGGGGCAGAGAGACAGGGAGAGAGAGAATTCCAAGCAGTCTCCACACTCAGAGTGGACCCTGACGCGGGGCTGGACCTCACCACTATGAGATCCTGACTTGGGCCGAATCAAGAGTCAGAGGCTTAACTGACTGAGCCCCCCAGGCACTTCTATCATGACATTAAAAAATTTTTTTTAATGTTTATTTATTTTTGAAAGAGAGAGCAAGAGAGACAGAGCATGAGCAGAGGAGGGGCAGAGAGAGAGGGAGACCCAGAATCCAAAGCAGGCTCCAGGCTCTGAGCTGTCAGCATTGAGCCTGACGTAGGGCTTGAACCCACGAACTGTGAGATCATGAGCTGAGCCAAAGTCGGATGCTTAACCAACTGAGCCACCCAGGCTCCCCTATCATGACATTTTTTAAATGGGGTAACTGGTGTATATGAAAGGAAGTGGGTTTTCTGTTTTGCTTTGTTTATATCCTAATTTTGTATTTGGCTATCTTGCTAAGTTCTGTGAGCAGTTATAATCGTCTGTCAATTTTTTTATATTCTTTAGACAAATGACTATATTATCTGTTAATAATGGCATATTTTTCTTTTCCAGCATTTATACATTTTATATATTTATTGCATTGGTCAGAACATCCTATAAAATGTTGAAGCGTGGGGCACCTGGGTGACTCAGTTGGTTAAGTGTCCGAGTCTTGGTTTTGGCTCAGGTCATGACCTCACGGTTCCTGAGTTTGAGCCCTGCATTGGGCTCCACTCTTGATGGTGCAGAACCTGCTTAGGATTCTCTCTTTCTCTCTCTCTCTCTCTCTGTCCCTCTCCAGCTCATGCTCTTTCTCTCTCTCTCAAAATAAATAAATAAACTTTAAAAATAAATAATTAAATAAAATGTTGAAGCAGAGGTAATACTTAGTCTTTACTGACTTTAGTGGGATTGCTTTAGTGCTTTACAAAAATATGCCACCTTTGTTAAGTATTTTGGTTAATGCCTTTTAACAAGTTTATAAAGTTTTGTTAGTTTTCTAGGAGTTTGTTAAAAAATCATGAATGGACTTGAATTTATCAAAGGCTATTGTTTATTGTCTATTGAAGTGGTCATCTGATTTTCTTCTTTAATTTTATTAATATAGGAAATTATACTAATAGATTCTGTATGTTAACTATCTTTGAGTTCTCAGTTCAATCCTCACATGGTCTTCTAATACAATGCTGATCACAATGTTGGTTTCCCAACATTTTCTTTAAGATTTTTGCATCTATCTCATAAGTTATATTGGCCTTTAAATTTCTTTTCTTGTGATATCCTGTTTGGTTTAAGAATCAAAGTCAAGCTAGCATCTTAAAATGAGTGAGTGGTTTCCCACCATTTTTCCAAGCTGTGGAAGAGGTTATATCAGGAATATTCATCTCTTGAAGGTCTGCTAGAGTTGTCCCTCATAATTATTAAATATATTTTCTATCTATAGTCACATGTCTTTCATTTTTCTTAATGTTTAGTTTACTTTTTCTTTTTGTTATATTTGCCAAAATATCCATTACATTGAGCTTTGCAAATAAATCATTTAGTTTTAGACACAAGTGCAAATTTTAGACACAAGTTTTTAAATTATTAATTTTTAGTTTCAATCTTATTTTATTCCTTTTTTCTATTTCAGTTGAGTTTACTTTGTTTCTCTTTTATTAGCTTAGTTTTTTTAAGTTTAACTCACTTGTTTTTGAACTTTATAATTACTTAATGTGTATTTAAGATTATAAATGTTCTGACTACTGGTTTGGCTGAATCCTTGAAGATTTCAATATGCACTACTCTTATTCTGTATCATTTCCACGTTATATGTTATCACTATTTTGACTTCCTGTTTAATCCGAAGGTAAGTAGAATTGGGGAAGCTATATTTTTGTATGGTTTCAGATTTATTTTATTATAGTTACTGAATGAGACGTATGAAGTCAACATTTTAGAATTTGCTGAAATTTCTTTTGTGGTCATGATCATGAAATTATCAAGTTCTGCAAATTTCATGTGTATTCCATTTGTTTGTTGAGAGAAATTTGAGTTGTGTTATTAAAACCCTCCCCATACCTGTAATTACTTTTTGTCTGCTTGATTAGTCATTTTATGAAAGAAATGTGTAAAACTCTCCCACTATCACAAATATTTGTCACTTTCAGTTTTACTTTATATATTTCAATCTTGTGTTTTAAGCATATCAATAATCATCATTATATCTTCCTGAGAGATTGCTCCTTTTATTAATATAAAACATTTCTTTTTATCACTTTTAGTGCTTTGAATTCTAGGTAGTCTGACATTTATGTTGTTACAACTACTTTCATCCTCTTTCTATTTGCTTGATATATCTTCTTCTATTTCTTTATTTTTTCATTTTCCTGTGTCATTTTTTTAAGTGCATCTCTAGTTTAAAGTCTATGGCTAGATACTTTCTAAAAATCCAGTTCTAGATTCCTTTTTTTTTTTTTTTTTTTTCAACGTTTATTTATTTTGGAGACAGAGAGAGACAGAGCATGAACGGGGGAGGGGTAGAGAGAGAGGGAGACACAGAATCGGAAGCAGGCTCCAGGCTCTGAGCCATCAGCCCAGAGCCTGACGTGGGGCTCGAACTCCCGGACCGCGAGATCGTGACCTGGCTGAAGTCGGACGCTTAACCGACTGCGCCACCCAGGCGCCCCTAGATTCCTTTTTTTAATGGGCAAATTTAATCTGTTCATATTTATTGAGACTACTGATGTATTTACAGTTAGGCATGCCATTTTGTGTATGTTTTGTATTTCCATACATTATAGTTTTGGTTTTGCTTTCTGCTTTTTGTTCCATTTAATTTCCTTTACTTGTTAGAAAGTTTTACCTTCTACTTATATTTTTGTAGGTACTTCAGTCCCTTTAAATATTTAACACATAATATTAAGCATACTTAAAATATTTTTTTCAACGTTTATTTATTTTTGAGAGAGAAAGACAGAGCATGAGCAGGGGAGGGGGCAGATAGTGAGGGAGACACAGTATCTGAAGCAGGCTCCAGGCTCTGAGCTGTCAGCACAGAGCTGGACACGGGACTCAAACTCACGAACCGTGAGATCATGATCTGAGCCAAAGTTGGGCACTCAATCGACTGAGCCACCCATGCGCCCAGCATATTTTATTTAACCATGGCTAGAGTTCAATCTTTTTAATTGAAATACAGTTGACATAAAATATTACATTAGTTTCAGGTGTACCTCATAGTGATTTGACAATTATATACATTACAAAATACTCACTGTGATAAGTGTAGTTACCATCCATCACCATACAGAGTTATTACATTATTTTTAAAAAAAATTTTAATGTTTATTTTTGAGAGAGAGAGACAGAGACAGAGTGCGAGCAGGGGAGGGGCAGAGAGAGAGAGGAAGACACAGACTCTGAAACAGGCTCCAGGCTCCAAGCTGTCAGCACAGAGCCCAACATAGGGCTCCAACTCAGGAACTGCGAGATCATGACCTGAGCTGTTGTCAGTTGTTTAACCTACTGAGCCACCCGGGCGCCCTGAGTTACCACCACATTATTGACTGTATTCCCTATGCTGTACTTTTCATTCCCATACAGTTCAATTTGTCTCTAGTAAGTCCCTTGAACAGGAAACTTAGCACGTCTTTACTTTTCTCCTCTCTCATTCCACTGCACAACCATCCAAGCTAATATTTTTTACAGTGTATTTCTTTATTTTGATAAAATATATATACCATAAATTTTACCATTTAACCGTTTTAAATGTTCAATTCAGCAGCATTAAGTACATTCACGTTGTTATGCAACCATCACTACTCTCCATTTCCAGAAATTTTCCATCATTCCAAACAAAAACTCTGTACCCATAAGACCATAATTCCTCTTCACCATTTTCCTCCAGATCTTGGTAACCTCTATTATATTTTATGTCTGCATGTATTTACATATTCTAGGTCCCTTATATACATGGAATCATATAGTATGTTCTTTTGTGTCTGGCTTATCTCACTTAGCATTATGTTTTCCAGACTCATCTGTGTTGTAACAGATATCAGAATTTCACTTTTTTAAAGGCTAAATAATATTCCATTGTATGAATATACCACATTTTGTTTATCTACTCCTTTGTTCATGAACATTTGGGTCATTTTCACCTTTTGTCTGTTGTGAATAATGCTGCTATGAATATTGATGTGCAAGTATATGTTTGAGTCTCTGATTTCAGTACTTTGGTGTATACACCTAGAAGTAAATGCAGGATCATGGTAATTTTGTGTTTAATCACCAAAATTGGGGAAATCACCAAAATATTTCCCATAGTGGTTGCACCATTTTACATTCTCACTAGCAATCCTCCAGGATATCAGATTCTCCATACAATCCCCAACACTTGGTATTTTCCATTGTTTTGATGATGTCCATCCTAACGGATATGAAGCAGTATCTCATTGTGATTTTGATTTGCATTTCCCTAGTGGCTAGTGATAGTGAGCATCTTTTCATGTGCATATTGGAATTGGCATATCTTTTTTGGAGAAACGTCATTTTTCATTTTTTGTATTTTTGTTGTTGAGTTCTAGGAATTTGTATATATATGATTTTCTCCCATTTCATGGTTGCCTTTTACTCTTGATAAGTGTCCTTTGATGCACAAAAGTTTTTAATTTTGATGAAATCCAAGTTATCTATTTTTTCTCTTGGTGCCTGTGCTTTTACTGTCTATCCAACAAATCATCACCAAATTCCGTGTCATGAGGGTTTTCCCTATATTTTCTTCTCTACTAATTTTGGCTTTCACATTTAAGTCTTTGATTCATTTTGAGTTAATTTTTGTATACGATGTGAGATAAGGGTCCAATTTCATTCTTTTGCATGTGGATAGCCAGTTTTCCTAATACTATTTGTGGAAAAGACTGTCCTTTCCCCACTGAATAATGCTATGGCCTGAATTGTGGTCCCCCACTTCATATGTTGAAGTGCTAACACCCAGTACCTCAGAAAGTGAAAATATGTGGACAAAGGACCCTTATGCATTATTTATTTTTATAAATATTTTTATGTTTGTTTATTTATTATTATTTATTAATTTATTATTTATTTATTTATTTTTGAAAGAGAGAGAGAGAGTACAAGTAGGGGAGGGACAGAGAGAGGGACACAGAATGTGAAACAGGCTCCAAGCTCTGCACTATCAGCACAGAGTCCAACGTGGGACTCAAACCCTCAAACCCATGAACCATGAGATCATGACTTGAGTTGAAGTTGGACACTTAGCCAACTGAGCCATCCAGGTGCCCCTGGACAAAGGAACTTTAAAGAGGTAATTTAGGTTAAATGAGGTCATATGTATGGACCTTAGTCTGTAAGACTGCGTTTGGAGGTAAGGTCTTCAAAGAAATAATCTAGTTGAAATAAGGCTGATAGGGTGAGTCCTTAATCAATATAATGGATCAGATGTCCTCATAAGAAGAAAAAGAGACATTAGGAATATGTTCTCAACAGAGAAAAGGCCATTTGAGAAGATAACAAGGAGATAGCCACTTGTAGGCCAAGACAGAAGACTTAGGAGAAATCAAACCAAATTTAGTAATATTAAATCTTCCTATCCATAAACATGGGATGTCTTCCCATACCATCACCAAGGGTAACTATTCATGTTACCAGGCATAATTACCAAACTTATCAAGAGCTTAGTTCTAAAATTTTTTTTTATTTTTGTTTTTGTTTCACTGTAAACATTTATATACACTTAAATATATATATAAAATACACAAAATACACATATATATGTACATGTACTTTTGGTGTGTACATACACATAAACACATGTATTTCACCTCACTACTTTTTAAAAAATATTTATTTTTGAGAGACAAAGTGTGAGTGGGGGAGGGGCCAAGAGAGATAGAGACAGAATCTGAAGCAGGCTCCAGGCTCTGAGTTGTCAGCACAGAGCCTGATGTGGAGCTCGAACCCACAAACTGTGAGATCATGACCTGAGCCGAAGTCAGAGGCTTAACCAACTGAGCAACCTAGGCACCCCTTACCTCACTACTTTTTGAAACTCATTCATCATGGATTCATATTTCTTCTTGTTGGAATATATCTGTAATTGTTTTAGAGAGAGTCTACTTTGGCTGGACATGGAATTTTCTGTTATTTCCCCTTAACATTTATAGAGGTATTGCTTGTTTTATATCCAATGTAGCTGATGAGGGCTCAAGTCAATCTGAGTTTCTTTCCTTTGTAGGTAATCCTTTTTTCTCTCTGGAAGGATTTAAGATTTTCTCTTTGGTGCTCTGAAATTTTGCTACCATGTATCTAGACAGAGTTGGCTGAGAGTCAGGGCACAGGGTACAGAGGGGTTCAAGCCCCTATATGTCTTAGCTGCTTTCAGTATCCACCTCCTCTGAGGGTGGGGTCCTCTTGGTAGCACCCTCTCCTTTTTGAGAACAATGACCTTCTCTATAATCTCGTGTGCTTTCTGCCTTTTAGGGACTCCACACAATTTCTGGCCCAGAAGAGTTTCCTCTTCTTGTTTCTGAGTTTGATTATAGATTTATTTCATTTCTATTTTTTAATTTTATTATTATTAATATTAATTTTGAGAGAGAGAGAGAGCAGGGGAAAGGGGCAGAGGAAGAGAGAATCTTAAGCAGCCTCCATGCTCAGCATAGAGCCAGATGCAGGACTCAATCCCACCACCCTGGGATCACGACCTGAGCCAAAATCAAGAGTCGGATGCTCAACCGACTGAGCCACCCAGGTGCCCCAAAGTTATTTCATTTTTAAATTGTATTTTTCAAATATAAAAGCTAAAGCAATAAAACTTTTGGAAGAGAACATAAACTATCTTTACCATCTTAGGCTAAGTAAAGATTTCTTAAATAAGACACAAAAAGCACAAACTAAAAAAATTGATAAATTTTACTCCATCAAAATGAAAATCTTTTGTTCTTTGGAAGACATTCTCAAAAAAATGAAGAAACAAGCCACAGACAAGGAGAAGATATTTGCAAAACAAATACCCGATAAAGGACTTATGAGCAGAATATGTAAAAAACTCTTAAAATACAATGATTAGAATCAAAGAGCCCCCCTTTTTTAAAAAGTGGGGAAAAGACATGAGCAGGCCCTTCATCAGAGGAGTATGAATGGCAAAGAGACATGTGAAAAGATGTCCAACGTCATTAGAATTAGGGAAACACAAGTTAGAACTACAGTGAGGTACCCCTACACATTGGCTGAAATGGCTAAAATTAAAAAGTGCTGGGGAGAGTCTAGAGCAACTGGAATTCCCCTTCACTGCTGATAAGAATGCAAAATTGTACAGTCACTTTGAAAAACAGTTTGGCAATTTTTTTAGTTTTTTTTTTTTAATGTTTATTTATTTTTGAGAGACAGAGAGAGACAGAGCCTGAGCAGGGGAGGGGAAGAGAGGGAGAGGGAGGCACAGAATGCCAAGCAGGCTCCAGGCTCTGAGCTGTCAGCACAGAGCCCAATGCGGGGCTCGAACCCATGAGCCGTGAGATCGTGACCTGAGCCGAAGTTGGATGCCCAGTCAACTGAGCCACCCAGGCACCCCAACAGTTTGGAGATTTTTAATATTCATACTACCAGCAGCCCTACCCTAGGGTGGTCTCCCAGGAGAAATCAAAATTTATGTTCGTGCAAGATCTGTGTGTGAATGTTTATAGCTGTCTTATAAGTAACTGTCCAAAGCTGGAAGCAGGCAGTTGGTGAATAGATGGACAAGTTCCGACACGTTTGTGTGGTGGGCTACTTCTCAGAAATCAAAAAAGAGCTTCTGACTCACACAACACAGAGGAATCTCACACACATTAAGCCAGATACAGAAGGTTCACATTGTCTAATTCCCATCAAATGACATTTTGGAAAAGCCAAGCTGCGAGGACAAACATCAGATTTGTGGTTGCCAGTGGCTGAGGGTTGGAGGAAGGGGAGGACCGTAAAGAGCACCACAGGACTTTGGCGGGGGGGGGGGGGGGGGCATGAATGTTTTACATCTTGATTGTGGTGGTGATAACATACCTGCACGCACTTGTCAGAAGTCGCAAACTATACGCTTTGAGAAGTGTCATTTTTCTATGCAAATGATGCCTCAGTAAATACTGACGTTTAAAAAAAGTTCGGTTTTTTTTTCTGTGATTTTTAGAACTTGAGCCAAAAGGGAGAGTGGTAGCTTGTGCTCAGTTGGTCGTCTTGAAATGACACTCAGCCCACGATTTTTAAGCGGCACAAACATCAGCATCCACATCAGAGCTACCTGGGTCAGTGTTGCTTTCTGTTGGTGGTTGCCTGGACCAGGGTGACCAGCCGTCCTGGTTTGCCCAGAACTGAAAAGGTGTTTCTTGGGACATGAGACTTGAGTGCTAACATTGAAAGGCCTGCCTGGGCACAGGGGGAGGAGTTGGTCACCCAGCCAAGGCCTGTTTTTCATTCCTTTTTTAATCCACCTATGGTACCGTGCAGGGGAAGAGGCCCAAACTCGTTGACTGATGTGTTGTGGAAGAGGTGTTCAACAGGCTAGTGACCAGGTCCAGGTGCCGTACAAGCTGTGTGGCCCTCAAGGTCATCACGAGTCAGAACCGACCTTGGCAAACCCCAAATTCCTGCATCCTGCTTAGAGAACCATTGCCCCCAACAGGCTCAGTCTGGGGGTCCCGTGTCAGCCCCAAGACATTTCCTCTGTTGGCCTATAACCCAACCTCTTAGCAGTTCAGTTTCTCCATTTATTAACTCAAGTTGGAGTTAAGAGTTAAGTTTGCTGCATGTTCGTTAGTCTTTGCAAAAGCCGTGGGAGGAAGGTACTGTTACCCTTGTTTTACAGAAGTAGTTACAGAGGCTCCGGGAAGCTAAGTACCTTGCCCAGAGCCACACAGTTATACAAGGCAAGTTGGGATCCGAACCCCTGCCCTGCTTGTTCTAAGCTCAGATACTGAGGCACTTTCCATAATACCAGGCTAACATCCGGAAGTGGACAGAAGGCACTCAAGCGTCAGTTTTCTGTCTCACCTTCCTCCAAAAGGGAAGGAAACTTTTCTCCCCACAGGTGACTCTATCAATCAACAATTATGGTTCACTGTATTTAGACTTTCCTGAGTGAGAACTAGGGAAAAAGGAACTTTCCTGGGGGCAGGAGAGAGGGGAAATGGTGGATGGTTGTGACCGCCGGGGCAGGAGACAGAGGGTCCCGAAGAGGGGTTGCTCTTGGTCTGCGAGGGCTGATTCTCTAGTCTGGCCCGTGATCTTTCAGGAAGCTCTCTCCTCTCTGGTTCCCCTCTGCCACCAACAACCGTGCATTTGCAGGATGCCTCTGACCCGGGATCGGCCTGTGACCTGTGGTTAGTGACAAAGCAAACTTGGCTACACAGGCTCAGCCTGGCGCTCTCCCTAAGGCCCTGTGGCCTCATTAGGTGGTATGTGCCTGGCAGGCACTAGAGCAGGACATGGGAGGTCAGCAGCTGGCAAGAATCCTGCAACCCAGCACACGAGAAGGTAGGAAAGAATCCCAAACTCCTGAGCGCCTGGGGAGGGAACATTCTGCCTTGCTGGCTGTGATTTTCCTCCCCCCTTCCTTGGCAAAGTGAAGGAATTAGGTGCATCTCGGCAGCAAAGTCAAAATTAATTTTGCTTCCCTCTGCAATGAGAGTCCAGCTGAGCTGGACAGGGAGGGGCCCTAGAAAGGTATTTCCACCTTGGCCTGACATTAGGTTAGTAGAAACGGACTTTTTGTTCTTACTGGTAGGTTATTAAAACCCTCAAGGAATGTGCAGAAGGCAAATTTAGTTTGAGGAGCCCAGCAGGCCAGGGAAATGCTGAATAAATAGTGCAGCTGTTTGGGTGACTGCAGTGTTGGTGACAGGGAGCATTTGAGTGAAGGCTGCCCCAGGGCCACACCTCACGGCAAGGGGGGTGGCGGGGGGGGGGGGCTCCACCCCAAGAGGGTCTGCAGGCTGCTTCTGCTCAGCCCCAGTCCCTTCCCACAGTTCCTCCCCTACTCTCTGGGGGCCTGAGAAGCTCACTAGCCTCTTGTCCTTGGACTTGATCTCCACTGAAATCTCTCCGGGTTGAGTGCAGGAGGAAAAGGGAAGTTGATGCGGGGTGACAAGGGAGGTGGCAGAATGCCACATCCACTACGTTCTGATACTCTCTGGAGCAGTGAGCCTTTGTAGGCCCCCCAGTGCAGGAGGGCCTGTTGCTTGTAAAGGGTTTTACTGAGCTGCTGACTCAGAGGTACAGGGTTGATTACCCATAATCACAGCCCCATGTGGTATTGCGTCTTGTCCTGTCCAAATGCAGAGATCTCTTTAGCCCCACATTCCCCTTGCCCCTTCTAAGTTAGAGTAGCATCTTCTAAAATGCAAATCCCCCTATCTCCCTACGCTCAATTCCACAAAGGCAAGAATCACCTTTCTAGAGGAAGTGTTCTCCCTCTTGGAGCCCAGGGGAGCTTTTCCAAGCACAACTATGATCATGTCAGCCCTCCCCCAGATCTTTAGCAAGACCTAAAAGCCCTGCTGATCTGGCTCCTGCCCACCTCTCAGCCCCACCTAACAGCCATGACCTCCACACCTACTCATTCAATTAATGCAACAAATAGTATTGAATGCCTACTGTGTGCTAGGTGTGGATATATGCATTGAGGATACTCACGTGACCCAAATAAAGTCCCTGCTTTTGTGGCATTTATATTCTAGAGTCAGGAAAAATTTATAGCAAGTTGGCTGGCAATAAAGCATTAAGGAGAAAAACAGAACAGGGAGGGGAAAAGGGGGTCCTACTTCAAAAGGATGATCAAGGAGGGGTGCCTGGGTGGCTCAGTTGGTTAAGTGTTGGACTTTGGCTCAGGTCATGATCTCACTGTTCGTGAGTTCAAGCCCCACATCAGGCTCTGTGCTGACAGCTCAGAGCCTGGAGCTTGCTTCAGATTCTGTGTCCCCCCCAATCCCTCCCTTGCTTGTGCTATCTCTCTCTCTCAAAAATAAACATTTCAACAATAGCCAAACTATGGGAAGAGCTTAAATGTCCATCAACCAATGAATGGATAAAGAAATTGTGGTTTATATACACAATGGAATACTACTTGGCAATGAGAAAGAATGAAATATGGCCTTTTGTAGCAACGTGGATGGAACTGGAGAGTGTTATGCTAAGTGCAATAAGTCACACAGAGAAAGACGGATACCATATGTTTTCATTCTTATGTGGATCCTGAGAAACTTAATAGAAGACCATGGGGGAAGGGAAGGAAAAAAAAAGAGAGGGAGGGAGCCAAACCACAAGAGACTCTTAAAAACTGAGAATAAACTGAGGGCTGATGGGGGGTGGGAGGGAGGGGAAAGTGGGTGATGGGCATTGAGGAGGGCACCTGTTGGGATGAGCACTGGGTGTTGTATGGAAACCAATTTGACAATAAATTTCATATAAATAAATAAACATTAAAAAAAAAAGAAAGAAAAGAGAAGAAAGGCCTTGAAGGAAGGATGGCCAGGATTTTAAAAGGATGGTCAAGGAAAGTCTCGCTTACAATGTGTCATTGTAACAAAGGCCTAAAAAGAAGGCAAGCCAGACATATGAGGCAAGCACATGCCAGGCAGAGACCAGCACATACAAAGGCCCGGAGGTGGGAGCATGCTTTCCATGCTCAAGAACAAGGAGGACAGTGTGGCTGTACAGAAGGGGATAGAAGACGGGATCAAAGAAGAACCCAGGCATTTGCACTTTGGTTTTATTCTGAGTGAGATGGCAGGTTTTGAGCTGAGAAATGGCATGACTTTGACTTAGGTTTTAAATGGATCCCCACCTGCTTTTTTGACAATAAAATGAAGGAGGGAAGGGACAGGATTGGGGAGACCAGTTAGGAAGCTCTTGTCAGAATCCAGGAGAGGGATGAGGGAGGCTTGAACACAGTCCCTGTGGTGGAGGTGCTGAGTGGTGGCCAGAATCTAGATGCTTGGCAGGGCTTTCAGGACTGGGTGTGATGGGAACTGAGGAGTCAGAGATGACTCCAAGCTTTTGGCCCAAACAGCTGGAAAGATGGATTGACCACATACAGAGATGAGAAGACTATAGGAGAACAGGCTTTGCAGGTAAGAGCAGGAGTTTGGTGTTGGACGTGTTTAATTTGAGATAAATATTAAACATCCCAGAGAAGGTATCAAATAGGCATTTGGATGTTCAAGAATGGAATTCAGGAAACAGATCTAGCTGGAAATGTGTATTTAAGAGTCATCAGCTATAGAAGGTGTTTAAAACCATGAGCATGGCTGAGAATTGTCCTTATTTAAATTCGGGACCACCCACCTCAATGGGCTCTTAAGAAGACCAAGGAGTCCAAGGACAGAGCCCTGGGGCACTTCAATGATTTGGGGTCAGGAAGATGAAAAAGAGTCAGCAAAGGACACAGAGAAGGAGCAGCCAGTGAGGTAGGAGGAAAAACCAGGAGAGGGTGGGGTCCTGGATGCCAGGGAAAGAAAATGTTTCAAGGAACATGTGACCAGCTCAGTTAAAAAGTCCGGAGGGGCCAAGTGAGATGGGAATTGGGTATGTTCAATTCATACCCAGTTCAAGTTCAATGAGAATCAATGTGTTGGCCAGTAATTGGTCACCTTGAGGTGATGTGTTCTGTGGAGAAGTAAGAGGAAAAGACTGATGGAAGTGGGGTCAAGAGAGAATGGAGGATAGGAATTGAAGACACTGAGTACAGGTACATCTTTTGAAGAGTTTTGCTGTAAAGAAGTAGAGAAATGGGGTCAGTAGCTGGTATGGGACATGGAATTAGGAGAGGACTATTTTGTTTTTAAGGATTTATTTATTTATTTATTTATTTATTTATTTTGAGAGAGAAGAGAGAGAGAGAGACAAAGCCAGGGAGGGGCAGAGAGAGGGAGAGAATCTCAAGCAGGCTCGGTGCTGTCAGCACAGAGCCCGACGGGAGGCTCAAACTTGCTAACCGTGAGATCATGACCTGAGCTGGAATCAACCAACTGAGCCACCCAGCACCCCGAAGACTATTTTTGAAAGATAAGGGAAATAGCATTATGTCCGTAGGCTAATGGGAGTGACATGATAGAGGGTGAAAATGTGATGATGAAGGAGAGAGACACTGTTGGAATAAGGTCCTTGGGTAGATGACAGGATGGGCTCTAGTTTCTAAGGAGAGGGTTTGGCTTCAGCAAGGAGCACTAACAGTGTCCAGAGTAACAGGGGGAAAGTGTAATATCTGGATACAGACTTAAGTTGGCAGATGTGGTGGGAGCATATGAAAGTTCTCTGGCAAGTCTTCTTAGAGAGTGGGAGGGCAAATGAACAAGAGAAATTAGGTAGGATTCCTGGGGAGCCCTAAGTGTCCACCTGACCTCAGTTGGCTGTGAATTTACAGTAAGGTCAGTTACCATCGTTGATGTTTTCTAGACACGTTTAGCTGTTGTGGTACAGGTGTTAAGTAGGTGGAGAGCTAGATTTAGCCAAAGCTGGCATTTTTCTAGAAGAATACAGTGAAGGAAGAGGGGGCAGGGAGTTGAGGGTATTAAAATGAGTGTCTATAGTGATTGACTAGATCATCTAATCGGGGTGAGACGGGCACTGGGGAGATGGAGGGAAAAGGAAGGATGGGTAAGTCTCAGGAGATAGAAGAATTATTGGAATTCAGGTACCAGAGGGAGTGAATTGGGAAGACAGGAGACACGACACTGAGATTATGGGGCATGATCACAGGGTGAGCAGCTGAAGTGAAATGGAAGACAAGATGACCAGAAGTGATGAAGGCGATGAAGGAGAGGTCAGTCGTGCCTTGTGTGCTGGATCGCCCATTGACCTCAGTCCCCCTTCCCCTCTGCACTCTCCCCAGTGCTGCCGGAGCCAGAAGCCCAGAAACCACATTTCCCAGAATCCTCAGCCAATAAGCTTCTAGGTTTGTTTCCACAAATGAGAGGCACTTATGATAGACTTGGAAGTAGAAGAGAAGCAGAAATATTACTGTGTCTCTAGCAGGGCAGTGGTGGACAATTACATGAGCTTTGGGTTCATAGATAGATTTGTAGCCGCCTGTAGGTGCTTTCTGTCACATCACCTGCCTTCCTAATAGAGTCAGATCACTGTGGAAGGTTTCCTGTGTTTCTTGAAACTTCCTGAATCTTGAAAGCTGGTATTAAATTTGAATTCTATGGCAGCTTCTCTGACTTGTCTTTCAGCCCTAGCGATTTGTTGTTTTTAAACATTTAACTTGCTGTATTAAATAGTTAGTGCTGGAAATACCTAGAGGGGTTTCTGCTTGCTTGCTTTCTTTATTGTTTTTTAATATACCAGATTCCTCCCACCAGAGAGCTTTTGTACCTGCTGTCTTTCCCAAACCCCTATTCAAAATGCTCTGCTCCAGTGCCCCTCTCTTTACCTACTTACTTTCAGCTCTGGGCTCAGTTGATCCTTCCTAATGGACATTGTTCCAATTACCTATTGCTGCATCATGAACCACCCCAAAATATATAAACAACAATCGTTTTACTATGGTCAGGAATTTGGAAAGGGCACAGTGAGGATGAATTGTCTCTTGTCCACATGTCTGAGGCCTCAGGGTGGAAGACATGAACAGGTGGCTGGTTGAGGGCTGGAATCATCTGGAAACATCTTAACTCACATGTTGGACACACCTTAACTCACATGTTTGGTGCCCGGACCGGGATGGCTCAAAGGCTGGGCTCAGTTGGGACTGCCAACTGGAGTCCCCATATATGGCCTCTTCATGTGGCTTGGAAGTATGTGGGTTGGACATCCTTACAGTATGGTGGCCCCAGGGCAATTGGACTTCTTACATGGTAGTTTGGGACTCTGGAAGACAGAGTTCCAGTGAACAGAGCGGAAGGGCTTTTATGTTCTATCCTCTGACATATTGGTACTTCCACTGGACTCTGTTGGCTGAAGCAAGCACGAGTCACCCGAATTCAAGGGGAGGGACATAGACTCTTCTCCATGGGAGGAATGTCAAAACCTGATATGTTTCTGTCAGTATTCTTCCCTTAGTTTGTATGTATTCATTATGATGAGCACATAAGTCAGGCGAGCAAAGCTGGCCGTGTGTAAGAGACTTTAAGGGCTAGTGAGCCAGAGAACGTTCACGCTCTCGAAAGTAACCAGCCACCTCTTGGCACTGGCTACTTGTTGCCCCAAGGGAAGGCATGCCCAGTGCTGCTAGAGTCCCAATTTTTCAAGAGGATCCAGAACTCAGGGTGTTTATGTAAAAGTTTCCAATTTTAAAAAGGCTGTGCAGGCCAACTGCCTGGAACGTAGTAGGCTCAGTAAAGAGAAGAAATAGAAAAGTATCTCACACGCCCACCACCATGCCCACTGCCATTCCTATCCTGAGTTTCTGCTGATAAAGAGAAAAAATAAAAATACCTCATAATGTGGAGTGTGGGTGGGACGTTCCCACCCCTTGGTCAGGGTGCTGTAGGAGATGACGGAGTGAGACAAGGAAACCAGGCTCCTACGTGGGCCCGACATGTGGTACGATCCACACAACAGCTCAAGGGGCAGGTAGGTCACCGTGCTCTTCCTTTGCTTCGTTTTTCTTCTAAATGCTGAAAATGATCTGAGGTGCATAACTAGTTGTCTGGCTCCTCTCACACAACAGGTTTAATCTCCTTTGTTTTGCTCACTCTGTGTCCAGGGCTTGGAGAAGGTCTTGCCATAGAAGGTGCTCAGTGGATTCCTCCTGGAGGAATGTCATGCAGGTGTTACAGGTGAGGCTCAGGGGGCCAAACACCTGGGGACAGGTCCCAAGGTAAGTGAGGAAGCTGGGATTAAAAAATACACATACACACACACACACACACACACGCACACACAACTTGGTGCAAACTAAGACTACCATTGATGCCTCAATATGGAAGCTGTTCCTGATACTCTAGAGCCATGTGTTTGAAAACGTTTGAGCAATTTAAAAATGCATTTGTTAAAATCAGTTTCCCTACAGGATATTACAGGAAAGAAGGGGATTAAGAGATTTTAGTAATCCTTGGGAAACATTGCAAGCTTCATGATTCTCATCTATTTCAGGCAAAACTGTGAATATTTAAAAAAATTTTTTTAACGTTTATTCATCTTTGAGAGACAGAGAGAGACAGAGCATGAGCAGGGAAAGGGCAGAGAGAGGGAGACACAGAATCCGAAGCAAGCTCCAGGCTCTGAGCTGTCAGCACAGAGCCCCAAGCAGGGCTCGAACTCACAAATTGCAAGATCATGACCTGAGCCCAAGTCAGATGCTCAACCGACTGAACCACCCAGGTGCCCCCAAAACTGTGAATATTTAAATATGTGATGTAGATGCAGAGCCTGGGAATGGAGAGAGGGAGGAGCAGGGTTTTGGAAACCAAGCAGGGGTGCAGAAGGGCAGCTTGGCTTCCCTAAATTTGCCTAGAGGTTCATAGCAGCAGCAGCAGCAACTACTCTGTTTTCCATTCTTTTGTTCATTTTAAAGACATTTGTGGGGTGCCTGGGTGGCTCAGTCGGTTAAGCATCTGACTTCGGCTCAGGTCATGATCTCATAGCTAGTGAGTGTGAGCCCCGCATCAGGCTCTGTGCTGACAGCTCAGAGCCTGGAGCCTCCTTCAGATTCTGTGTCTCCCTCTCTCTCTCTCTGCCCCTCCCCTGCTCATGCTCTGTCCGTCTGTCTCTCTCTCTCAAAAATATATAAACAGAAAGAACGAAAGAAAGAAAGAAAGAAAGAAGAAAGAAGGAAGAAAGGAAGAAAGAAAGAAAGAGAAAAGGGTCTCTCTTTCTTTGTTCCTTCCTTCCTTCCTTTCTTTCTTTTCAGGGGGAGCTCACCTGGCTCAGCCAGCCGGGAAGGCAGAAGTTTTGCAGTGTAACAGAGGTGTGGGGTGTGGTGCCAGCCAGGACAGATACAGCACAATGTCACCTCTGGAGAAGATGGCCTCAATAAGCAGCTGGTCGCCGGTGACCCGCCGTCCTCCCACACTGCCCACTGATGTCAGAGACGCTGAGGACGCAGTGGTGGTAGACGGTTTTGACATCACTGCCAACAGCATGCTCACAAGAGACCTGGAGAGAGAAAGTGAGCCCTACGCAGAGAAGAGAATATCCTTCCAGCCTTTTTTCTGCGGAACTGGGCTTTGAGCCAGACTTGCCTGACCCCAAGCCCTTTCACCCTCCGTGAGTTTTGCAGATGAGCCTCAAGTCCTTTTGCAACACCAGTGGATATTTTTCCCCGATAAACGTTGCTCCTTTCTCAGACAGCAAGAAGTTAGGACAGTTTCTGGGGCGCCCCCCACCCCCACCCTGCCCCAAGTCACACGCACCGTGTCTTCTATCTGCTTGCAATCCAAGGCAGAATTCCAGTAGCAATTCCGGGCGGCAACACTTCATCTCAACGCCCGTCCATTAAGAAGGACGCTGTCCCCTCCCCCCACCCACCACGCACCGGACGGCCGCCTGCACCTTTAACAGTGCTTGGCACACGGTGGGCCCTCAAGAAGTGGGAGTTCATGGAGCAGTAACCATGATTCAGCACCCACTGGGCCCCAGGTGCATCACTAGATTCTCTGTGAATAGATTCTCTGACAGCAACCCTCAAAGGCAGCCACAGGTCCTACTTTACAGATGAGGAAATTAAGGTTTGGGGAGCACAGTAGACTTGTCCACACTCACAAAGCTGGTTAGCAGTGGCGCTTGCTTGCATTTGAATGGAAGTAGCCTGCCTCCATAGCAGCTCCTGTGGTATAAACCACCCTGGGGGTGTACGTGTGGGGGGCGGCAGTATTTAAGTTGCTTGTACCCAGTGCTGAGGGCGTCCAGATCCATGCAAACATCTTTTGGTCCATGTGGGAGTGGAACTGGGAGGCAGCTTCCCCCGGCAGGGAGGGGTTTGGAGAAGCTGTGAGGAGGAGGAGTGAATGAGAGAAAACAGGTCAGGGCGGTAGGTGGGGCACATTGCAGGCTAGGTGACACGGGCTCAGCTGGGCCCCTTGGGTTTGGAATGGGAGGGCGATGAGGGAGGCGCCATATGCACAGGTCACGGCTGGGCTCAGCCCAACCCAAGCAGTTGTTGTTGTTGTTGTTGTTGTTGTTTGATGGACCAGCCAAACTTGTCCTAGCAGCTTCCTGGCTTTCTAAGGCCTCCCCTGCCTTGTTCCTAAGTTACTGGGTTAAGAAAATAGAACATGTCCACCTGGCCAGCTTCTTAGCTGGAGCCTCAAGAAGTTCTAGCACACAGACAAGCAAAAGAGGAGAAAGGGATAATCTGTTCATTAAGTCATGGAATATTTATTGAGTGCCTACTATGTGCCAGGCGCCACTATTGGTACTTGAGATACAGCAGCAAACCAAAAAGATTGACGCCTCTGCCCTTGGGTTGCTTCTCGTGGAGAATGGGGAGACAGTCCATAATCACTGTAAGAGATAAGTAAATTAGATCTTAAAGACAGTGAAATAACGATTAAGTGAAGCAGAAAAACGGGGACCAGTAGTGTGTGTGACTGGGGCTGAGGTTGATTCTGGCTGCAATCCTAACACGGTGGTCAGGGCAAGTGAAGGAGTTATCCATGTAGTTCCACAGGAAGAGTATTCCAGGCAGAGGGAACAGCCAGGTCAAAGTGCAGAGGCAGGAAAGTGCAGGCTTTTGTGTTTGAGAGCAAGAGCTAGAGAGAAGGGGGTGGGGCAGGGAGGCAGAAAGAGATGGGGATTGGCAGGGTCCAGAGCAGAGAATGGAGGCCAGCTCTGAGCACAGACGTGATGCGATCTGACTTCTATGTGTAAAGGACACTCCCACTGCTGGGCAGGTAGAAGGTGGAAACAGAGACCAACTAGGGCCTGGTGGGACCCGAAGGTCACAGGGGAGGGCAACTTGGAGCAAGGGAGATACCGTGGTGGGGGGGGAAGAGGTTGATTTTGGGTATAGATGAGGGAAGAGCCAGTGGGATCGCCTGCAGATTGGATTTGGAAAGAAAGAGAGGAAGCAAAGAAAGCCTCCGGGTATTTGACAAGAGAAGTTGCAGTTTCCAGGGGCTGAAACCGGGAAGGACAGAATGGAGCAGGTTTTTTCTCTTTCTTTCTTTCTTTCTTTCTTTCTTCTTTCTTCTTTTTTTAAATGTTTATTTATTTTTGAGAGAGAGAGAAAGCACAGGTGGGAGAAGGGCAGAGATAGAGGGAGACACAGAATCCCAAGCAGGCTCTGGGCTCTCAGCTGTCAGCCTAGGGTTCCATGTGGGGCTCAAGCTCACAAGCCATGAGATTGTGACCTGAGCCAAAGTCTGATGCTTAACGGACTGAGCCACCCATGTGCCCCATGGTGCAGGTTCCAGAGAGGCCTGGGGAGAACTGGAGTAGCCTCAGATCTACTTCATCTGAGATGTCTGTCACTCCAGCTGGGCATGTCGGGTAGGCAGGTAGACAAGAGAAAGGTCTGGACTAGAACTGTGTTTGAGGTGTCGTCCTTTAGACAGTGGCCATGAGCCTGAATGAGGTCATGAGGAGTATAAGTGCGGACAGAGAAAAGGAAAAGGGCTGGGCCTTGGGGACTCTGAGAAGCCCAGGAGAAGAGAAGGAGCAACCAGGAAGGCAAGAGGAGAGCCAGGAAGGCTGGTGTCCTTGAGGCCAAGTGAAGAGAGAGCTTTCAGGAGGAGGGAAGGTCCAGTTGTACAGGGTGGCGCTGAATCCAGTCTTGCTGTCTTCGCAGGGCCCTGAGCTGCTTTCCCCTCCCCTATTCAATGGGAGCTACAATGTCCACTCCTGAGGGGTGCAGTGAAGATGAAATGAAATCGTGTCCTGGAAGCAAAGGGCATTTTGAAAGCTTTTATCAAATGGGAGTTTCTTTCTGGAGGAGAATTCAACCATACGATGATGATAAGAGAAATGAACTCATAATGACCATATGCTGCTGCTGCTTATTTGTGTCTCAGAAAAACATGTCTAAGGCATTGCCCTTGTCATCGGGCAGCAGAGCAGCAGTCGGGAGGACCCCCGCGGAACAACGGGCAACAAATAGCGCCTGCTGGGCACAGGCTGGAATTAAGAGACAGAAAGGCCAAGGGAGGGTTTCCCACGGTCTTGGACTTCACAGAGGGTAGGCCCTGGGATGTGGAGATTTGGGTGGGCGGAAGGGAAAAGATGTCCACGTGAAGGGCAGGGTGTCCCGGAGGTACAGAGCAGGAACTGATGGGGGCCCTCAGCACAGCACTGCACCCAGCTCCCCTCGGGCACGCAGCCACTGGGAATGGCATAAGCAACCCCAGTCCTGATGTTGTAAGACCTGCCTCAGTGTCTTTGTGCCTGTCACCAGTTCTCAAAACCCCACAGTAGAAGCAGTGAGGCCAGGTGCCTGGGAGGTCCCACTGCTCTGGTGGCCAGTGGCACATCCTGGCATGGGAAGACCAGGGGCACCCTGCAGACACTTCAGGCACAGACACTATCACAGGTGCCGGTTTCTTGGTCCTTTGTCCTCTCCACTGGGCTTGGAAACCTTGCAGCTCCTCCCCTGCTCTGGCCTCCCTCAGGCTCAGATAAGGAGCTATTTTTGCTATCCACCCCTCCCCCACCTGCCCCTCGGGTCCCCTGAGGCCTGATCAGAGCTCTCAGAAGGGGATTCCTGAAAGGCCCTGCACTTCAGGGGACAGGGAGGGGCCACCGGCTATCAGTTAAGGAGAGGATGGTGTGGAAGCAAGTGACTCAGAGGAGCCAACAAGATGGAGAGGGAGAAAGAGGAAGAAACAGGTGCAGGGGAGAGAAGGAGTGGGGGTGGGGGAGCAAAATGGGACCCGCAGGGGCCTGGGCAGGGATGAGGAGAAAGCGGAAGAGGGCTGGAGAGGAGAGACAAGGAGGGAGGCAGAGTGCAGGCCCCCAGCAGCACCCAGGCTGAGCCCGGGACTGAGAGATCACTGCATGTGTGGGTGGCTGAGGCCAGACGGCAAGCCGCCCAGATGCCCAGAACAGAGGGTGTCCTCAGCCCTGCCCCTGAGCACGAGGCCCTCTGATGCCCTCCCCTGGGGGCCCCGGGCTCACAAGCCCAGCAAAGGATCCGGAGATGGCAGGGGTCATGCAGAGGCTTTCTGTCCCTCCCCAGCTTGCCCTCCGCGGGGCTGGGCCTCCCTAGCTCTGGATCTTTAGGGGTGTTGATGGGGTGCAACAAGCAAGAAGTTCTGGGCCGAGAGAGGGAGCAGAAGGGATGCAGAGGTCTAGAAGAAGGGGATGTAGAGGGATTCTGAAAAAGTGCTAATTTTGAAAAAAATGAAAATAGAGATTTTTAAAACATCGCGTCCCCCGCTAACTGGGGCTCCTAAGTACTAAACGGGGTTTACGACAGCAGCGTGTGTTTTGTGGGTTGGTCACATTGTAGCTTATCTGTGGAGCTGCTGACAGTAGAGGCGATCAGGAGGGGTGAGGGCGTGAGTGTATGAGAGTGTGCAGGAGGGTGTGGATGTGATGGTGAGTGTGTGGGGGTGAGGGTGAGTGTGTGTGCCTATGACTCCTCGGACTAGCAGGGTCTCTCACAGGCCTGAGACAGGGTTAGACGTGTCTGGCGGGGGGGCTGTCCTACAGAAGTCTTGCTCCCCAGTCCCTGCAGCCGCTGAGGAGGACTCGCCCCGGGAAGGAGGTGGGTAACTGCACTCCCGACGTTAGGGGGAGAAGTGACCCGCAGCCCATCAGGGGAGGGGACAGACAGCCCAGCCTGATACTCTCCAAGCACTAGAAAGAGGACTGCAAATAAAACAGAAAGATGTTCCCTCAAAGACTCTGACCCCATCCACCGTCGCCCCAGTCCAGGGCCCCTGACACCCCCGCTCCAAGCCATTGGCAGCAGTGGCTGGTGGCGCCCAGTGGGGAGCACTGGGGAGGCGAAAACCCTGGTGGAAGCATCTAGGGGTGGGGACAGGCAATGGGGGTGTAAAGAGTTGGAGAGGTTTGAGGCTTGTGAAAAGGAGGCACGGCAAAAATAGAAGCCAGGGACGGTTTATCGTGGTCCGTGTACACGTAGCACGGAGACACTGGGGGAAAGTCAGGGACATGCAAACGGGAACAATTAAACGCTATCCATTGTTTTCACTAGACTAACATTTACTGAACACATATTTGTCTGTGCCAGGCGCCGGGACCACTAAAATGAGCGAAACACAGGCCTGCCCAGTCCTTCGGAATTCACCATGCAGTGAGTAAGATGGGCATAAAAATGTCGTCATGTATCATTCTTAAGTAGTGATGATGATGATAAAAGCAGTAGCGTGCTGAGCACTAGCACGTCCCGGGCACTGATGCAAGCATTCTACACATACTCGGTGTTAGGACTGAGGTACGAACGAGATACAGATACGGGAGGCGTCCAGAGCAGAGGCCTTTCTGCAGCATGGGGCCCAGGGGTAGAAGTTCATTGTCCTCACTCTTCACCTCAGTCCTGAGGAGAAGCTCCTCCAGGGGAGAGAACAGCATTTTCCGCAGGGTTCTAGAATGGGTCAAGGAGGGCATCTGAATTCCCAGCAGCCCTCACCCCCACCTCCACCCAGACCCGCTGCTCTCCCCGCTGGCAAGTCTCTGACCTTCCTCCTGTGGGGCTGGCTGGGTCAGACTTGTCTAGACCAGAACACCCATTACCCAATCTCTCCAACCCATCTCTTCAACTGATGCCCTCGGGGCCTTGTGGGGAGAGCAAACCTTGGGAGGACTGGGGAGGCCACAGAGATAGTGACAGATAGAGGCTTGAGGGTAGGGATGGAGGGGCTGCGGGGCTGGTGTCCAAGGCTGGGGGGCTGGACAGAGGATGAGCCAGCCAGCTCCCTGGTGCCCCACTCAAGAGCAGTCCCTTTGGGGAAGGCAGGGCTGGTAGCTCAGAGGTGGGTGGGGACAGCAGAGAGAAGTGGGAGGTGCTGGTATTTGCAGGGCTCAGCGTAGGAGAACAAATGTGTTCCCAGACGGTGGCCCACCCACCTTTTCTTCCCATTTCTGGTTCCATCCTGTATCTTGGGGGGCCACCAGTATCACCAGTGCCTATGTAGACAGCCCCACCCGCACACTGACACATCGCCAAACAGCAATGGGCGTCCTTGGGCCCAGGAAAAGGTTGTCAAGTTTGGGACATACTTGTATTAAAACAGTATTCCTTATGTGCCTGAAATTCAAATGTAACTAGGCTCCCTGTATTTTATCGGGCAGTCCTAATCAGGGGTGTCCCCACCAGCCATGAGGTCGGCCCTCAGGAGGCCCAGGGTAGAAATCCTCACAAGCCCTGCAAGCTGGCTCAGGGCCCATTGGGCAGTGACTTTCGGGGTCCTCGTGCTAGAGCACGGCTGGGGGACACAGGCTCTGGGTGGGTACTTCTTGGCCCTGTAGTCTTTTTTGGCCATTGAAGAGTCATGTCCGGGCCTCCTAAAGCTCAGGAGCTAGATCAGGGGCCCCTCTGCCTGCTTACTGGCTGTATGGGATGAGCCTCAACCCACCTTCAAGTGAGAGCTCACTTCAAGCAAGGGGCGTGCCAGGACCTTTACTGGCCTCCTCGGTGGGTGCCTTTACGTCTAGATCCTCTAGATTTTCCAAGTCCCCGGGAGGCAGTGACTTCCGATGTTGGGAGACCTATGTGATAGATCCGCTGAAAGCCTGGGTAAAACACAGGCCACCCAGTTATATTTGAATTTCACACGAACAATGTAATAATTTACTATAAGTATGTCCCGTTCAATATTTGGGACAGACTTATACTAAAAAACGATTTCTTGATTATCTGAAACTCAAATTTAATCCGGTGTTCTGGTTTTGATTTCATCTTTCTTTCTGGTAAATCTGAGAGCTGGGACATTGGAGTGCCACAGCTAGGATCTGGCCCTAGCTTCTCTGCTTCTTGCCCGGTGAACCTCCCCAAGGGTCACTTTTCCTGTCCGCCCCCTAGGGCTGATGGAAGGATAAAATGAATAAGTGCCTGGCATAAGTGACAGTTGTTATTGTTGTCCCTGGCCAAGGTCCCACCGCTAGAAGGCTGCGGGGCTGGTAGCTGCCCTCCGGCCTCCAGGCTCAGGTTCTCAGTCTTCTTGAGACCACTCCGCAGCCCGCTGCACGTTCCTCGGACCTGAGACCACCCTGCCTGCAAGGACCCAGGCAAGGGCGCCAAGAGAGGCTCGAGAAGGAAGCATGTTCTGGTTGGGAGATCTCAAATTCCCTGATGACTGGAGAGGAGTCGTTGGGGACAAAAGGGAAAGGGAGGAGCTGACATTTATTCTGGGCTCAGTGTATGCCTGGCGTTTTGTAGTTTCTAATTTAATCCTCACATTCCTGGTCATTTCTCTTTTGCAACTAAAGATGTATTCATAGGACCAGAGGAGACGGCCCCTGATGCTACTCTGCTTGTATGCTGGTTCTTCTGGTGGATGTCCCCTTCCCAGTGAGCCCTTCCCTGACCACCATGCTTAAAATGGAAACCCTCCCCCATGGCTTGGAACTCTATTCCCCTTCTCTCCTTCCTTCTTTTCCAAAGCACCCTCATCAAATACAGTAAAATATTGGTTTGCAAGCATAAGTCGCTCCAGAAACATGCTTGTAATCCAAAGCACTTATATATCAAAGGAAATTTCAAGAATCATTGTTGTGATCGCATACTACTCATATGGCAAGACATCGCTTGTTTATCAAGTTAAAATTTATTAGAAATGTGTGTTTGTCTTGCAGAACATTCGCAGACCAAGTTACTCGAAAGCCAAGGTTTTACTGTGTATTAAATAGGTCTCCCTCCCCTCCCAGAATGTAAGCTCCACGAGAGCAGATTTTTCCAGTCTGTTCTGTTTACTGACATGTTCCCTGTGCCTGAAACAGAGCCTTGTACATATTGGTTGAATGAATTAAAGATAATAAGAATAACAGCTAACATTTATTTTGTGCCTACTTTGCCCCTGGAACTGTTCTAAGTACTTTACGTAAGTTCATTTACAAAAGTTCATTTATGTATCCTCATCCTCATATCACCTCTATGAGGCACAGAGCAGGCACAGAGAGGCTAAGTAACTTGCCCAAGGTCACACAGCCAGAGGGCAAGAGTTATGATCTGGTTGGCCTGAGTTCCTGGTGGAGGATCTTTTACATGCTCCACAGGTGTCCATCACCCTGGCATCTGCTCCTCTTGTGTGGCCCATTGGTGGCACCCCTCCCACTCCTCTGTCACGCTGGATTGTGAATGTTTACTGCTGACGTGGCCTCTTCGAGGGCAGGGGCCACTCTCCTTCATGTTTGTTTCCTCAATGTTCTGTACGGTGGCCAGCCCATTGCAGGGCCTTCTCTCCATTCTCCCAGCTGGGGTTGGTTTGTACTATAAGCCTGGGGGGTGGGACTCACAGGTATGATCACTCCCCACCCCCATTTTGCCACTGAGGAAACAGGCTCAGAGCAATACAGTGATTTGTTGCAGCAGGAAGAACAGACAGTAACCAGACTGCAGGCCACCTGCGTCAGTGCTTTCCTGGCCCCCGCCCCCTGGGGTGGGGATCCGCACTCTACAGCCCCACGGATTCTGGCTGCTGCCCAAGGCTTTGGTGGGCACCTGTCTAACCACATGTCAGAACTGGGCAAAGGCAAAATATTGGCGTGGGGTGGGGTGGAGTGGGGTGTGGTGGGGGTATGGGTGGGTGGGGTGGTAGGGCAGGGGTGGGGGTGGGGGGTGGGAGTGGGGGTGAAGTGGGGTGGGGGTAGACCAGAGGATCCAGCCAGGTTCTTTCAGTGGGGCTGTGGGAGCAGTGGGGGCTGTGGGGCTATGGGGGCAGCTTCTTGGAGCTGGAGCAGGTGAGCGGGTGAGGTATGCTTCCAAGCCTGTGATGCGTGCCTACCAGGTGTGCTTTCAAGCACACAGGATGCAAAGCAGGGTATATTTAGCCCGTGGTCGCTGCCGTGGTATGAGCCTGCTGCCCCGGTATGAGCCTGCTGCCCCGTTCCCCCTGTTGGGGAAAACCCTTTGGAAGCTTTTCTTCTGACTGAGGAATGTGTGTGTTCTTCAGTGTTGGTGGCACAGGGTGTGTACGGGGTGGGGGTGGGGGGTGTTGTCCAGAAAACCTGAAGACTCATGGCTCAACTTGGAAAAAAGGTAACAAGTTCCCAGGAAGAAATAAATATACCTCAGCTAGAAGCAGATGACGGTCCTTATATCTGTCCTTTTCCTTGGCACCTGAGGGGTGTTGTATGGACAGATGCATGCTAAGACCTGGGAATGGTGAGGAGAGGCTATATTTATTCATTCACTCACTCACTCATTCACTCATTCACTCATTCATTCAAAGAGTGTTTATTGCACTTCTGTTACGCACCCACCAAACACTGAACTAAGTAAGTGCTGAGACTATACTAGGGAAAACAATGTACCTATTCTCATTGAACTTGCAACATTTAAAGGAGTCTTGCTGGTATGTAATTATTCTTGGCTGTCAGTGCTCTGAAGGAGAATTACTGGATGCCTTGAGAGGGTAAAATAAGGAATTTCAGTCCAGGAGTCAAGGAGGGCTTCCTGAAGGAAGTGGTGTTTAAGCGGAGTCCTGGAGGGTATCTAAGAGTTCATTTGGCAACTTGCTGAGAGAAGGGAGAGAAAGAAGCAGAGCAGCAAGCATCCCAGGTCCTGGCCGGGGCACGTGCTAAGACCTTGAGGTGGAATCAGGTGTGGCTTCTGCAGGCCATGAGTCAAGGACTCCATAGTGGCTGGTGTCAGAACTCTAATCTGATCAGGGGACACAGCCCCTGCCCACAAGCATCTCCTTGTCTGATGGAAAAACAAGGGGAGTTCAATCATGAGAACAGCTTTCCTGGCAGCAGAGATGTGAGGTCTGAAGCAGGGGTATTTGCCACGGAGGAACAAGTGAGTTTGGGAAGCCTTGCTGAAGATGGCATGTTTCTGGTTTTGAAGGTGGGAAGTTTCCTGATTTGGCAGAGGGTGTAGGAGTTTGAAGAGCTGTGTGCAAGGCTGAGGAGTGGGAACAGGCATTCTTTAGATTCGAGTGGGAGGTGAGTGAACGTTTTCAGTTTGGATGTGTATATTCTGTCTCTCCAATTAATTTCAATAACTACTACATATTTCCCAATGACTGTGTGCCACGGAAGCGCTGATCTAGCTTATTTTACCCATACAAATAGCCCTTTGAGGTAGACATGACCATCCTATTTTACCGATGAGAAAAAAGGCTCAGAGGATTAAGTGACCTGTCCACAGTGACCCAGAGAGGAGGCGGCAGGACCAGGAACCAAAGTGTGTCTGTGCTTGCCCTTCCTAATGACCTGACACTTTAGTGATTGTCCCTGACTGCTTTGGGGGGTCCTTCATATTAGCTAAAACCACATTAGTCATTTGCAGGCTTTGACTGGTGGCATAACTGTGGTACTCTGACCTGTTGGCTCACACCCCACCCCTCTTTCCAGCCTGCAGAGGAGCAACTTAGAGTTCTTTATTGGAAAAGGCAAAATGCTGGAGGATGTGAGGCCTGCCCCAGATCCCAAAGGAAGTTGGAAAGAATCTGAAACCGATCTTTCCTCCACCCTATAACCACTGCCGACCAATCTTGATTGGTATCACCAAAACTAGTCGCTTTTTTTTTGTTTTATTGCTATATCCCCAGTCCCCAGCATAGAGTATGGCACCTAGTAGACATACAATAAATTTTGTTGAAATCAATCTCTGTGGGTGGTGCGGGTGTTAAGGGGAATTTGACACACACAATCTCTGACCCCTGGCAGATCATCATCTAACTGAACATCATGCGACACACACATGCACATGCAGACACACACACACACACACACACACACACTCACATGCTCACAGGAAACCAGTCTCGGACCCAGCTAAGACACGGGGAACAGCTGTTCTCTCCCTGGCCATATACATTTAAATAGTATTTACCTATAATACGATGGACTTAAGTGAGACTTGAGCCTGCCCACTAATTTTTCCCAGCAGTGAAATTAATCAGAAACAAAACACAAACCAAATAAACCAAAACAATATCATCTGAAATTTTTGTTGCCTTCTTTTTTGGCAGGGAGCAGGAAGGGTAGGTGGTGAGTGTAACTTACCTAATGAAGTTGGCAAATCTTGAGTATACAGCCAGATGGATTTTGAAATACGTGATGTATACATACACGTGTGGAACCTCAGCCTGGATACGTGTATAGAACATTTCCAGCACCCCAGAACTTCCTCATGCACTCTCCCAGAAAACACCCTGCTCCCGGGCAGAGGTTACTGCTAAATTTCACTTTGCCTATTCCTGACCTTCACAGAAATGGAATCATATGGTTAGAGTCTGGCTTCTTTTGCTCAACAGAATGTCTGTGAGGTTCACGCTTGATGCTATATGTAGTGGTTTCCTCTTTTTAACTGCTGTATGGCATATGTAATGCTGCATAGCAAATGTAATATATAGAAATCATATATGTAGGTAATATAAAACAAATATATAAAATTATATACAAATTGATTATATAACCCATTCATTTATCCATTCTCCTATTGATGGACATCTGGGTTGCTTCCAGTTTGGAACTATTACAAATAGAATTATAACGGACATTTCTGTGCATGTTTTTGGTGAGCATAACCACTAATCTCTATTGCTTATATACAAGGGGTGGCACTGCTAGGCTTATGTTTAACTGTAGTGTGTTTGTCAGCAAGTTTTCCAGGTTGTACCAATTTATACTTCCACCAGCAGTATGTGAGAGATTGGAGGGTTTTTAAGGTCAGGAATGGGATCCTTCTTCCCATCTAACTATCCTGGCCATTTCCCACAAGACAGGACTAAAAGATTGGGTAGGATTTTAGAGCCAGGATCTCCATGTTCTGGTGAAGCTCTCACCAGAACCTTAGGGGAATCAAGGCTTCCTTGTGGAGCCAGGGAGTCTGGGGGTGGGAGGCTGAGGGTGGCCAGTGGGCTGGGTGGGGATCTGTTGGGTAGGGTTTCTCCATAGTTAGCCCATGAGACAGTCCACATGTTCTGAGAGCTGCTGTGAGATGCCCCAGTGGATTGTGCTGGTGTCCAGGTGACATCTGTTAGTGGCGACCTCTCCAATCTGCCTACAAATAAAAGGTGAGTGGTTCTATTTATTCTGGAATAAATTTATGGCTGGAGATTCACCTACCGCAGTAGGTTGTCTGCAGTCTTGTTCCTTCTTTCCCAATTTTCTACTCAGCTCCCTACTTCCTCCCTTCTACAAGAATTTAATAGCTGCATCAAGGAAATGGGTCAAGCACTCTGGTCCCAGGGAGAAGGGAGAGGTGAGCAAGATATTCCCTGATGTCTGTTGCCCCATTGAAGAGGCTGAAGGACTAAAAGCCTTCGACTCCTGTGAGAGGAAGCAGTGACTAGACCTGGAAGGATTATGTAGAGGGCTGAACAGAAGATGGGCTTGTCCCAATTAACTTCAAGAGGTGCTTTCCAGGGACACTTACCCTCTTGTCGCCACTGAGTCAGTGTGGCATGGTGTTGCCCATAAAGTGTCCAGAGTCAAAAAAAAAAACCAAAAAAACAAAAAGAAAGAAAAAGTCAGGTAGTCCTCACTTGGTGGCTCACTTCTGCCACTATGACTTAAGAGCACTTGGGAGAATGAAGTAAAAGGTCCCTAAGGAGTCAGTCAAACCTGGATTCTTGTCCTGGTTCTGTCCTTTACTAACAGCATTGAGGCCTTGAGAGCGACACTGGAGCTTTCAGGCCTTAGCTTCCTGGCTGGTCTGCTGATTTAACAGAGGAGGCACATACAACATTAGCAAAAGGCACAGGGTGGGTGCTCGCCAGGGCCTCCTTCTCAAGGGGCGAGGAGAAGTCAGGTGTGGGGAGGAAGTTGGTTTCCCAGGGAGCCCCTGCCTGGGCTGATCCAGGAGGCTGCCAGTGCGGGGCTGGGGAGACCATCTGCCTGACTTTATCCAGACACCTTTTTGACTCAGAATTCTCTTTCCTGAGAACAAACAGATAAAGGGACTTGGAGGTCAGCGAATGGACCAGAGTTAGATGTGAATTGGAGGGGTGGACGCCAAGCTAAGTTGCAAAAGTCTTTGCAAGGAAGAGAGAATTTCATCACTTGGTGTTTGGGCATCTATTTGTTGCCGTAGGAATGACATGCCAGGGGGAGGGCCACTTAGGCCCACTTGTCTCCCACCCCTGGAGGCCAGGCCATGAAGAAGGTGCGGCTGGTGTGGAAGCCACAGGTTCAGTCCTCTATAAGCACTGCATTTAGGGGGCAGATCTGAGTCCTGCTCACTGGTCACTGTGAACTTTGTAGCCCAGCCAGGCACAGGGCATGCAACCTTTTCCCCAAGGCTCCAAGCCTGGCATTCTTATTTATTCCACCTTCTAGAAAGCCTTGGTCTGTCCTGGGGACCCACCTCAAGTGGCTTCCTTCCCTTGGCTACAGAGCCTTTGAAACTGGCTGAAGCATTTCCTGTCCCAGGCCGAGTCAGGCTAACGGGTGGGCCAAGCTTCCTCCCTGCCCCGCTGCTGTCTCAGGCCTGGCTTGAGTCAGGGCCAAGCTTGGGAAGGCAGTAGTTACGGGGGCCTTCCTTCCAGTTCAGGGAAGGGGCTGGGGACGAGGAAAGGGCTGGGGACGAGGCAGGGCCTGGCTGAGCACGTACCGCTGGGGTCAGGCATGGACCAAGTATGGGGGCAGAGGCACGCAGCCAGGCACTTGGAGAACCGGGGCGCAGAGCTCCATATCTGTCCCTCCAAAGCAGCCTGAGATAGCTCCCTGTGGGCGCAGGACCCACGGCAGCTCACTAAAAGAGCCAGTGTAGGTAGCTTTCAGCAATTGCTTTCCATTTAATTCTCCATATGCTAAGTTCTAAATTTGGCTGACTATCAGCTCAAAGCTGATACCCACTTGGCTTTTGCTTCCTGTTTTGTTTTGCGTTTTGTTTTTCAACAAATAAAAATCGTAAATAATTAAGGTGTACAACGTGATGTTTTGATATGTGTATCCATTGTGAAATGATCATCACAATTAAATGCCACTCGGCTTCTTTATCAGGAATCCCACTCTCTGGGCTCCAGGGGCCCCTACCTTAATGATAATATCGCAATGGCAGTCGTAATCATAGTAACAGGGGTTCAGCCAGGCCATCCCACCGGAAGCAGAGAACACTCTTACCCCTTCCTGTCTGGACAGTCTTTGGGCTTTCTGGCAAAGTGCCAAGGGGTCTAAGGCTTGGGATGGATTCCCAGGCCAGGCCTGTCCTCTTCCATTGTCCCCATCACTGTTTTAGGGTCTGAGCCCACAGAGAAGTCCCTCCTGAAGATGCTGCAGCCAAAGTAGCAAACATCTTGTTTGACAAACTACCAGATGTCAGGCAGTGCACTGGGAGGGGAGTGGCGAGGATGAGGGAGGGTGAGGGGTGAGGGGAGAGCAAGCAGTAGAAAGGTTGCTGAGGCTGTTGGGTGAGGAGAGTAAGTAACCTTCCACTTCAGGGCCTGAAGGATCGTGGGACCCTGGGGTGGGGGTGGAGGGACAGAGGATGAATAGGTGGGAGATGTACTGATTTGCATGCTATTTTTGCCGGGCATTTGCATGCTCTTCATGGACTGTCTAGAGCACAGCACAGGGAGGTTCCCAGGGGCCCCATTCTCTCTCCTCCCTCCTTCTCTGAGGTGCTGGGGTCTGCAAGCCCTGGATGGGGAGAAGTGGACTGCGGTCCCCCTGGGCCACATCCCTGTCTGGGCAGGGGTTGCAGGGGTGGGGACCATGTCAGGAGCCCTGAGTCTGAGCAGAAGATGGGACCCCCATGGTGGGGAAGCCGGGGTTAGGAGACGGTGTGTGGGAGAAGGGGAGCGTCCCTACTAGGAGCAGCCGGGTGCAGGGACGCAGGGTGTCTCAGGATGAGGAGCGTTCTGGCTCCAGGCTTGTTCCTAGACCAGGGCCCCAAAGGAAGGAAGCCAGATGAGGCGTCTCCTCCCCAATCCTTATGAAGTTTTGTTTCCTGCAGCAAAGCCGGCTTTGACATCAAACGCCTTTCTTTCCCTGTGGTCCTGCACACCCACCAGCCTGCCCTGCTCCAGCCTCCTCCCTAGACCACCTCTGTATTCGCTCCTGGGGGTTCCAGGCGGGAGGGAGGGACCAGCAGGGAGTGGGCCCTGAGTCCCTTCCTTGTGCCTTCACAGTGGCTGGCTGGGCCCAGGATCAAACAAGAACAGGGGTCCTGGGCAGGCTTTTGGGTGGACCTGGGGTGCCTGAGCCCTAGCTGGCTTCTGACTGGTCCAGGGTGGTTAGTTCCCGAGGGCCCTGGGGCAGGACTCTAGGTAACCTGGGAGGAATTCATCCCCACCCTGGGCTGTGAAGATCCTACCTCTTTGTACTTTTTCCTTTCTGGCTCTCAGTTTTCTTTGCTCACTCTCTTGCCAGCTATTTGATTTTTAAATCATGAACATATGATTAGCACCCTGTAGCCCCGTTAGCCTTTCCAGAGCACTTTTCTCACTGATAATCCCGGCCTGTGCAACTGCTGCCGACAGGCCCACTCCATTCGGGGGTGGGGAGGGGGAGCATCTATCTCAGCTCCTGGAAACAAGTCTCCGCCCCACTGAGGAGCAGACAGGGGGCAGCAGGGCAGCTGGAGGGCAGCAGGAGAAAGCACTTAGGGCTGGGGAAGGCTTGGCGCCCTGGTGAGGCCTCCTCCGGCCCCAGAAAGCAGGATGGTCAAGCCACACCTGGGGAGAGCCTCTCCTGGCTGTTGACTCAGCTCCCAGGGAACGGCTTCAGTTCATCTCTCCTGAGGGGAGGCCGGCCTAGAAGAGGCAGGAGACAATTTATTCCACAAAAGAAACAACCTCGCTGCCCGGCATGCCCGCAGGGTTGGCGGACCCAGGCGCTCTTTGTACACGCATGGGCTGGAACATGCCCAGGCTATGTGCACGCTCACAGAGGCTGGAAGGCACGTGTGGGATCTGTCCACACTCACAGAGGCTCTGTGCGTGCCCAGTTTAGGAAACACCGGCAGACTCTAGCTAGGTCGTGCTCCGGTGTTGTTTGGCTTCAGGTGAAGTTCCATCTTGTCCTCATTGGCGCGATCAGGACACCGCTCTGCTATCGTGCACCTTGGGGCTCACGTGACCCACCCCTCTTCCATTTTGCACCTGACAAAACTGAGACCAAGTGGGGTGAAGCGACTCATCTAAGGCCATACAGCTGAGAAGCAAATTTTATTTTGAGTTACAGAGTTTAGAGTTTGGAGGTGACAGAGATTTGGGGGGTGACTTGAAGCCGGAGCTTGCAGGAAAGGGACACAGGCTTTTCAGTTCTAAAGTCCTGAGCTCACGTCCAGCTCCAAACGTGTGTCCTTTGACGAGTTACTGAACTCCTCTGAGCTCCAGCTCCCTTTTCTTTATCTTTTTATTTTTTTCTCAAAAATGTTTTAATGTTTATTTATTTTGAGACAGAGAAATTGGGGGGGGGGGCAGAGAGAGGGGGAGAGGGAGAGAGTCCCAAGCAGGCTCCAAACTGTCAGCACAGAGCCCTACACGGGGCTCAAACTCACAAACTGTCAGATCGTGACCTGAGCCGAAGTCAAGAGTCAGAGATGCTCGACCATCTGAGCCACCCAGGCACCCCTCCCTTTTCTTTGAAGTAGGAGTCATCAAACCTACCCTGCAAGGTTGTTGCAAGGCTTGGGAACCATGTGGATTAGGAGCCTGGCACACAGCAGGAAAGCAATCGACCACAATACTATTTCATGCTACCTAGCATGGGCCGGGCTCTAGACTGGGGTTGCTGGGGAGGCTAGGGTATCTGGGTGGGTAGAATGTGGGGTAAAGACAAGAAAAACCGGTATGTTATGGGACTGGTGTTATAGGGAATACTGAACAGAGACACATGGGTGGTGGTGGTGGGGTCTGGGTGGGGCCACTAAAGATTTCCTGAATTTTAAGGATGAATATAACTTACCTAGGCAAGGAAAAAAGGAAAGGACATTCAATTCCATTGAGGGAACCCTAAGGACAAAACCCTAAGGACAAAGGCCAGGGAGAGTCTGATGTGGTTGATATGGCTGGAGGGGCCTGGAGGGTCCACAGGGAGGTGTGGACAGAGGAAGGTGGCTTTGGCCTGAAGGGCTGGGGAGTCTCTGAAAACAGACATATGCCAACACCAAGAGCTCTCAACAGAAAAGCAAATTTAGAAAATAATGAACTTTGCTTCGATTTACTCTTTTTTAAAAAAAAACATTTATTTATTTTTGAGAGACAGAAACAGAGTGTGAGCAGGGGAGGGGCAGAGAGACAGACGGAATCAGAAGCAGGCTCCAGGCTCTGAGCTGTCAGCACAGAGCCCAGCGCAGGGCTCGAACTCAGGAACTGCGAGATCATGACCTGAGCCAAGTCAGACATTTAACTGAATGAGCCACCCAAGCGCCCCTCGATTTACTCTTTTCTTCTCAAAGAGTTGCTTCATTGTTTGCTACAAACCTTTCACTTTTAATACGGGTGACTGGCAAATGACAGTGTGGGCACCAAACTAGTTTCCTTGGGTAAAAAGAAGAAATTCAAACCTACCTGAGAAATGCAAGTACCTACCCATTTATCAATGGCTTCATAAACCACTGCTTTGGGTCTTTAGCCTGGAGAGCCCCCTGAGCCCCACAGCTAGAGATTTGCTCTCCTGATGTTACCAATGTATTGCACACACGGAGGCTGGCGCTTGTCAAAGCTGTGTTGGGTGAGGGACACCTGGGTGGCTCAGTCGGTTAAGCGTCTGACTTCAGCTCAGGTCATGATCTCACGGTTCGTGAGTTTGAGCCCCGTGTGGGGCTCTGTGCTGTCAGCACAGAGCCTGCTTTGGATCCTCTGTCTTCCTTTCTCTCTGCCTCTCCCCCGCTGGTTCTCTCTCTGTGTCTCTCAAAATAAATAAATAAACTTAAAAAAAAACTGTGCTGGATGATAGTGGGTGTGGGGGAAAGGCTTTTCAAAGTGTTTCGTTAATTCAAATTGATTCAACAAATATTTGCAGGGCCCTGTTCTAGATGTTTGGGGATGAGGGCTGAGATACAATGAGGTTCGTTCCCACATTCTAGGGGCCTACGGTGGAATCACACTGGCACTTTGTGGCTAACACCAAGTTTTCAGGTGAGAAACGCTCAGTCGTCCCGACAAAGCCGGCGGAGTAACAAAAGCCTGGCATTTTCAAGTCAGACTACACCTGGGCGTAAAGCTGGGCTATTTGAAATCAGGCAAGTGACTTTGTCTCTTTCACGCCATCACGAGTAAAGTGGAAGGGCCAGAACCTACTTCACAGGTTGTTTTCCGGGATTAAACGGGATGACGAATGTGAAGTGCTTGCCATCAGGACATACACAATAAGCCCTCAGTAAATGGTCACCACTGGTATCAGTGATCTTTGGGACAAACTCAAAAGCTGAGTGAGGGAGCAGAAAAGAGGCTTTCCTATGGTGAGGAGGCTGGTAATGAGTTTAAGGGGAAATAGTCCAGATCATACTTCAAAACCATTGGAGGGAAGGTTTCTCCAAGGCCAGGATTGGGCTTTGTTTATTTTGTATCTCCGGTGTCTACACACATAATAGACATTAATAGTGAGCCCTGAATGAATGGTTCTTAGCTCTTGGTCAGGATCCAGGAGAGACAGTTGGGTGGCACACTGTTCCAGGAAGATACTGTTTCCATGGCCAAGGAAGGTCAGTGGAACCTGGGACATCATCAGGAACTGGGTCATTTGTGAAATAAGCAAACACAGCATGGAAGCCCAGTAACACATTTCTGGAAAGAGTGCAGAGAGCAGAGAGTTCAGGAGATACCAGTCTGGGGGCAGGGAAGGAGAGGAAAACCTTGAGGCAAGTACCCTGGAGGGTCTGTGGCAAGAAAAACATCCTTGTTCCACAGTTCACACCTTTGACCTTAACCTTCATCAGAGAATCTGCCTGACTGTGTACCAGCAGCTTATGCAGTTCACTCTTGCATTCAAAGAATGGTGAGGGGCCTCAGTTTCCCACTCAAGAATAGGAATCTAGGGTGCTCAGGACGGTCTTCGATCTGACCAGGGAAGAGGCAGCCAAGGTCACAACAAGAACTTCCCAACGGCCAGTCTAACAGAGCTGGGAACACTCCCAAAATTGGGATGCTTCTTTCTCTGGTTTTGTTGTTTGGGGGGGGGGTGGACAGGGAGGATTCTGGGATGTTTGGGCAATGCTTCATCCTCATATGCTCACAGATTCAGAGAATCTTATAGCTGGACAGAGCTTTGGTCCATGCCCCATAAAACACTGAGGACAGAGTCCCAGGGGCAGGCAGTGATTTGATCAATGAAGCTGGGACCAGAACCCACACCAGCTGGTTGTTTCATGGGTCGGTGCACACAGTTTGCAAATGACTCACACATATTATCTCCGAGCTCCTAACTGAAACAGCCAACTGCCTACTTGACATCTCTTTCTGAATGTCTTAAAGGTTCCTCCAGCTCAGTGTGTCTAAGAGTGAACACTTAATCTTCTCATTCTGGTTCCTGGCTCCATGACTGGTGGCTCCACCTACCCAGTTGAGCAAGCCAGAAAGAAACCCACACACACTGTCTTTCTCACACCTTCCGTATCCAATTGGTTACCGAGTTCTGCTGATTTTATCTCCCAAATACTTCTTTAACCACCCTCTCCTTTTCTCTACTTCCTACATTATTACCCTAATGTAAGCTACCCTGACCTTTCACGTCTTAACCACCGCAATAGCCATCTACCTGCTAAGGGCACCCGAGCCCATTCTAGACCATCCCTCACAAGGCCGTCACATGACCTTCACAGAGCACAGATCTAGATGTGTCACGCACACACACACTAGCTTGGGGGAACTTCAGTGGCTTCCTTTCATCTTTAAGATAAAGCCACAATTTATTAACATGACTTCCAGAGCCCTACATCGTCTGGCTCCTGCTTGGCTCTGCCACCCGCTCGCATGTCATATGACACATGCTCCTCCTTCCTCCACACTAGCCACACTGACTTCCCACAGTCCCACGCCATAGCCTCTCCAGCTTTCCTGTTCCTCTGCAGGAACAGTACTTTCTTGTTCCTCTGCATCAAATGCTCTCCTCCCTCCTTTGGCCTGGGTAATGCCTTTTCATCCTTGAGATTTCCAGCCCAAACTCCATTTTGTCAGGAAGACCTTCCTGAGTGGGTCAGAACCCTCCTAGGTCACGTTCATGTAGCAATTGTCACAGCTCACGTTTTACATTAGCTTGGTGAGTATTTGATGAATGACTTCTCCTCACTATTCCATAAGCTCCATGAAAGGAAAGACCGTGTTTAGTCGTAACTCAAGCACATTGCTCAGTGCCTTGCACATGGGAGGCACCTAAATATTTGCTCACTGAACAAGTGAATTAATGAATGCTCCATTTTTTCAGACTTTCTCCAAAGATGACACGATGAAGAAAAATCACCACTTTTTGTCCACAGATGGCCTCCTGTGCCTCTTTCTGAAACAGGATGGGGGGTTCGACAGTGAGGTACACATGAATTTGGTTGTGCCGTGAAACTTACATCCTAGTAGTTTCTTTTGTACTTTCCTAAAGAAGATCACCATGTTCTGGTAAGTGTGAAGAAAAACAGACTCAAGTGACATGTAAAATATGACCCTACTGCCATTTTTAAATGCATTGAAAATGAGTAACAGCAAATAGTAGGATACAAGTGACCTTCCTTTCTTTTTTTTTTCCATTAAGTATTATTACTTGGTAGAGAAATAAAAAGTATAAGCACTTTTCTGAATGTATTCACACACACAGACACACACACACACACACACACACACTGGTTTAAGAAATGGAAGGTCATGTGTTCAGATACCCAAGAATGGAAACCATATTTCCCCTCAGCCTGGGACCTTTCTGAAAGCAGAAACCATTTCACTTCCCCTGCCCCACCCTCTCCCCATTTCGTCCAGCACTCTTAGTTTCAAGTGATGGAAAACCAACTCAAATTAATTTAGGCAAAAAAAAAAAAAAAAAAAAGAAAGAAATGTAGATGCCTCCATAGCTGGACAATTCCAGGCATGATGGCTCTCAGAGCTCAAGGGATTGGTCTTTCTCTGTTCTTTGCCCTGGCTCTCCTCCCAGGGTGGCAAGATGCCACCTGTAGCCCCAGACTCCTATGTTGTACCAGAAGAGACTGTTCTCCCCCAGGAAAAGTCTTGATGCTGATCCCTGCACCAAGAGCTGTGGCCAGAGTGGGGGTGGGGTGAAACCTCTTACTGGCCAGGCAATAGCTTTTGGCGATGGGACCTGCAGGAATCTTATAGGCTACAGGTGGGTGCTTCAGAACTGGAACACCTTTGCCAGAATAAGGGAGAAGGGATGATGGACAAGCAAAACAAAAAGCAACTAGCACACCCTGAGCACCCAGCTCTGCCCACGGTACGTGCTTGACCCATAGCACTGACTGGCTGACCTCCAGCTGGAACCATCTGGGGAGGAGACATGAGGAGGGTCGGGCAGCAGGACCTCGCTGGGTCCCACACCAGCTGCTGAACTTCCATCTACTTCCATCTACTTCCATCTGTGCCAACAGTCTCTATTGAACAACCAGAGAGAAATTCTGAGTCTATGCACGTCCCAGAAACTGATGAGGAGGTGGAGAGCAATGTTTGCCAAGTTGCATGGAAAATTGCCCTTGAGCTTCTCCAAACACTGTATGCCCAGGAGGCCGAGCTTGATAACCGGTAGGACTGGGGCCCAGACTGGCTAAGCGGGCCACTCAGGATGGCCGGGAATAGCTGGTGCCCTGCTTCCCTCCCAGCAAGCAGGGCCCGCGGGCTGGCAGGTGCTCTGTAAGTGCGGATTGAGCTCTCAGGGATAAACCTCTTATGCAACACGTTGAGGGTGTAAGATGAAGAGGAAACATGATTTACGTGTTTGGGAAGTTCCTGGCCAGACGAAAGGAAAGTAACAAGACAAGATCGAGTCTGTACTTTGGGGCAGAGACACTGCGTGCTAGCCACCTCTGCCAGGGACTAGGTCTGCCCGACACCGTCTTTGCTTGCCTTGTCCTTTCTATTATTTCTGCCCTTGTGGTCCCAGCCCCTTTTGACCACACAGCCTGGTTCACTACCCAGGGCACCCAGGAGCCCCGGGCACAGCGCCTGCCCCTGATAAGAGAACCCCGCCTTCTCACGATGGCCCAGCCCCACATCTGCCTGGAAGGTATCATCAGGCAAGGCTGGTACAGGCTCTCTTGGCAGAACCTCTGCTGGAGGGAAAGGTCCAAAGGTCATTTTTCCTGGGCCCAAAATGTGGAATGAGATTGATTCCTGCAGGTGCCACATAGGGCACTTCTGCAGGCTTCACCATTTCCAAATACTCATCACTGAGGCCTGGAGAAGGCAGGCACAGGAGGAAGTTAACAGACAGGTGGGGGTGAGGAAGTGAGAGCAGATGGAGGCGAGACCCTAAGACAGTGCCAAGACCCTTGAGCTGGCCGGGCAGACTTGGGGCTACCAAGTCATACCCTGCTCACCAATTCCTGGCAGCTTCCACGGGAGACTGGGCCTGGCACTGTCTGAAGTCACAGCTCGCCGGTGAGCTCCAGGGCCCTGATGAGGCCCTCCGGGTGAGCCACCCTCCTCTGCCTCATCCCTCTTCCTGTGTCCCCCACCCTGTAGCACACTCCTCTCTGCTCCCTCCTGTGTTATTCTTCCTCCTCCTCCTACTCCTCCCCTGAGCTGGCCTCCTCTCACACAGGTCAGGAGAGGCTGGTGCCAAGCCCATCTGAGCAATTAATTGCCAGTGTTTGGTGTTTAAGACCGGCAGGCACTCCCACAGGGGTCCTTCTTGATCTTTCTGCTGCCACTGAGAAGACGGATTGTCCTGTTCCAGGCAAGTGCTTAATAAACATTTAATGAATGAATGAACACCTGTTATCTGATTTGAACCCCACAGCAACCCTTTAAGGCAGCCCAGACAGTTACCATGAGTGCCATCTACAGCTGGGGAAACTGAGGCACAGAGAAATTATATGCCACACATAGGTATGCAGTGGCCAACTGGGGTCAGAATCGTGTTCTCTCAGCACCCACAACTGCACTACTGCCCACTGCCTGTCCCTGTCACCCCCCTGCACCCTCTCAGCCACTCCTTGGGCAGAGAGCCTGACAGGAGAAGGCACAGGGACCCTGTGGACTGATTTGCACCCCAATGGCTCTGGGCTGTGGGGACAGTCTGGGCTGCTCTCTCTGCTTCCTGTTAAGGTCTCCTCCCTGGGTCCACAGCATTCTCAGCTCCTCTCCCCCTTCACCCCACACCACTCGATGCAGGGACAGCACCCGGGATCAGCTTGCCCAGCACAGTCCCATCAGAGCCTCCACTGCAGTTAAAGCGAAACCTAGATGGACATGGCAGTGATCTTTGACCTGCTGGCCGGCAGCGCCAGATTAAAATGTTAAGTGACCTCCTTGACTTCAAATCTATGGGGGAATCAGATAAAGTAGGATTTCCTGGGACTTGGAGGTGGGAAACGCTAGAACACTTTTGCATCTCCACTGGTGGCCCTATGGCCCCCACAGCAGAATGGGGGAACTCTTCTGGGGCCCAAGAAGACTTTAACCTCGGGAGTGGATGTCACAGAAGACCATCTCCAGGTGCTGGGGCTCCTCTGCCCCTCCAAAACCTACTACCAGTTCTTGTGTGCCAGTTTCTTTGCCAGGAGGCCCTGAATCTGGTGGAGGAGGGGTAATGATGTGAACTACATGCTTCTCATTGTCCACTAACTTGTCTGGTCTTTTCCAGGACAATTGGGGGGGTGGTGGTTGATAAAGGAGCTACTAGCCACATGTGGGTATTTAAATTCAAATCCATAAAAATGAAACAAAAAATTCCCCAGTTGCACATTCAGAGCACCTGGAGCACTCAGCGGCTCCTGGGTTGGACAGCACAGATACTGGACATTTCCATAACTGCAGAAAGTTCCACTGGACAGGGCTGGGCAAGAGGCTGACCTTGGCTCCCTGAATAACTTCACAGGCCCCTTTTTGAAACTGGGCCTGTCCAGCGTAGGGGTGGGGTGTTGGGGGATAGGGCTCAGCCCACCCAGTCATCGCTGCGAGAGTGTTCAGGCTTTGTGGGAAGGCACCACCTCCCCCACTCAAGGTCACGCCCCCGGGGCGGTCCCGGCGGGCGCCCCTGCTGGCTGGGAGCCGCAGGGCCAGTGCGGAGGGCCAGGGGGCGCGTTGCCCTGACGAGCAAAGGAGGCTGGCTGGCCGAGCGCTCGGTGAGCCGGGGAGGCCCTCCTCCCCGGGGAGGCCCTCCTCCCCGGGGAGGTCAGCGCTGCAGGGAGCTGGCCGAGGCCGAGCACAGCGCAGGGTGACCGCACACCTGCGGAGGGCGGCCTGCGCTCCTTTCCCCCCACCCTCCCACCCCCGGGGCCATCCGGACTGGGGGCAAGCACCCTGCTCCCTCCGAGCCCCAGCCGTCCCCGTTAACCTGGAAGTTATTAATTTTTTTCTCCCAGCTAGAGGCGAAAGTTCCACGGTACTCAGATGGGGTGAGAGCCTCGGAAGCGCACTCGGAAGCGTTTTACCGCGGGAGGCGGAGGCCCGGGCGGGATGAGGTCACCGGCACGCGGCTGGGGTGGGGGGTGGAGGGAACTCCGGAGGAGGTGGAATGGAACCGTTAAGTTCTTTCCTCTCCTGCTCCTCGCACACCGCCCCCTCCTCGGCGCCCTCCTCCCGGGCCAGCCCCCCTCGGGGCGCCATACGGCGGCTTCATCTTACCAATTGTCCATCCAGCTCCCGCCTCCCCGTGCCCCCCGCAGGGCGCTTCCTCTAAATGGCTGATTTCGTCTTCCCCATTTGCTGGATGAACAAGTTCAGAATGCTGGGGTGAGGTGCCCAAGGTGTCACAGCTCAGAGGCAAACCAAAGGTCTTGTAGACCCAGGCCCACTGTCGCTTTCTGTCCCCACACCTGCCCAACTCGCGTCCACACCCCAGTCTACCAAGTGAGGAACTACAGGAGTAGAGGAAATAAGGGTCAGCACCTGCTCAGGAGCCATCACTACAACCTTAATCAGTCAGAAAATCCTGCCAAGGATTCATGTCAAGCTACATTATAAAATGCTCCTTTGGGCTGAAAGCAATTGTTAAGTGAGGCGCTCCGTCCCAGAAATCCCTCTCCCGACCCTGGAGCCATCCCATCTGTGGCTGAGACCTTAAGCTATTGGTTCGCAGGCCTTGCCTTTGCGGGGGTGGAAAGACCAGGGAAGGAACCCATTCACAGAAATGAGGATAAAAGCTTCTGAAATGAAGCTGAACGTTCCGAGAAGTAAGATTAGGTTTCCCAATCCCTAGGGTAAAATGAGGCACGCAGGCGCCTGCGCACTCCGAGACAAGACTGGGCCGATTCCATTCTATGTGGGAGGTGCTGCCCTGATCCAGCATCATCCTGGACCCCTGGGCACAGCCTGCACGGAGGTTCGCGGGGAACCCAAGGTTCGTCCCCCTCCTCGCCACGAGATGTCGCTGCTGCTCACAGTTAGAGGGCATTGGGCTGGACCAACTCCGGATCTGACTTCTGGGATCAGAAACTCTGGGGGTGGACCCAGCCATCTGTGTTTCTAACGGACCCTCCAGGGGATTTTGCTGCACACTCATGATTGAGAAGCACTGATATAGGTCATCCTGCAGGCCCCGCTGCCTCTGAGGTCTTGCCCCTCTGCAGGTGGTCAGCCTGTCACTAACCTGCAGTCCCCATCTTGCTACCTAACCTGGGCAGGACCTACGTTCTCAGAGCTTCCATTTCCTCTTTGGCAACCGGACAGGGCTTTTAAGAGGCCAGAACGAGACAGCGTCTGACAATGTGTTTGCAGCGGCAGAGCACTATGCGGTAAGGGTGCGTCGTGGCCGATGCTGTTTTATTCCCTTCATGACAAGCTCCAAACAATTGAATGCAGCTGGTTCTGACGATTCCATCCTCTCTTTTGCCTTCTCTCAACACCCCTATTTCTCTCCCCACCCAGTATCCCCATTCAGGGACCCAGGGAAAGCCATGCTCAATGCAGCATACAGCCTGCTAATAAAAGCTCAACTTTCATTGAGCACTCCCCATGTTCTAGATCCTGAGTTACCTGTTTTCTCTATTTTCTTTTGTTTAATCCTCACACAGCCCTATGAAGTAGGTGCTGTGAGGGACAATGACAAGGACACTAAGGCACAGAGAGATTACATCATTTTCACAAAACCATCTAGCTAGCAAGTGGTAGGGCTCGACTTGAACTCAGGCAGCCCAACACAGTGCTCATGTTCTCAAGGTTGCTCCCAAAACATGGTTCCCAGGCCCCTGTGTGGTGAGCCGCGGTGTGGAGTGGTGGAAAGAACACTGGGTTTGGATTCACTTTCTAGCTCTGTGATCACGGGTGAATCACTGAACCTCTGGCCACATGCACCCCCTCAACAAGGCTGGGTCCTTCCTCAAACCAGCATTGACTTGGCATTGCCCTCAGATCTGTAGACCCTAGCAGTCTGCGATGGTTCCCTTGCTTTGCAATGTAAGAAGTTCCAGGTTTGTCTTGTACTTTTCCTGCCTGGACCTAGAATCAGCCTCTTCTCCAAGAAACCCTCATTAGTTTTGAGGATAAATGGCATTTCAAGATCACAGTCCAGGCCTTAGCATCCATTTTTTAAAAATTTAATTCGATCGTGTGTTGCATGTGTGTAAATATATGTAAGTAGATAATTTTATTAACCAACGTTCTGAATGCTTCTGTGCATCAGGCAGTTTCTGAAAGAAGGCAGATTAGACTTTACTTTTTTTTTTTTTTATGTAGGCTTTATGCCCAGCACAAGTGCAATGCACGGCTTGAACTCACAACACTGAGATCAAGACCTGAGCTGGGATCAAGAGTGGGATCTTAACCGACTGAGCCACCCAGTCACCCCTGGAAAGAGGGTGAATCATAAACAAACAAATTATTGCCACTAAATTTCAGGACCCTAGAAGAAGTGGAGGAAGCTATTCTAGGGCACTCATGCAATGAGGCCTCAGTAAACCCTTGGGGACAGAGTGGCATTGCACGTGATGGGTAGAATAACCCGGCCTCCCAGCTGGAGCCTAATGCTTGGCTGCCTCAGTGTCTATTTGGCTGGTGAGAGAGAGATGTTTGAGTTCAGGATGATGCCAGGTAATGAGGGCAGGTGACTCCTGTTGCCATGGTTACCGGCTCAGGTGGCCCTGGGGACTAAGGGTAGGGCAGGAGGAGTGCAGCTGGGTTTTCTGAGAAGCCTCTCTAAGTAGCCCCTTAGGTGTGGTGCCTGACTTCTGCATCAACAGGTAGAAGTCTCAGGGGCCAGCAGGGAATTCTGAGCACTGCCGTTGACCCTGCTCTGCCGCCACCCATCAGACAAGGGAGCTGGGGGCGGTGGAGTTTGCCCCAGTGAACGAGAGGACTGAGGAGGAATATGGGATAGGAGGTACAGCACCTATAGGTGAACAGCAGGGCTCTAGGCCAGGGTGCATGGGAGTGAGAAGGGTGTGCCTAGCATTGGCTCCATTTCTCAAAAGCCATGGTCCAGGCTCCATAAGAAGCAGGTTCCTTCCCTGTTTCATCAGCCTGAGGGGGCCTCTGACCCTGTGCAGCCATCACCAGAACCACAAGTGACAGCTCCGACCTCTGGCATAATGCAAAGGGACTGGACGCCAGTTTAACTCTGAAACTTTCAACAATAACTGCCTGAGCCTCAGCTTATCACTGGCACAGGAAGACACTAAGAATGCCGTCGCGGGGCGGCTGTGGGACTTAGATGGGCTGATGTGTCAGCGGCCTTGAAGAGGCCTGGCTATGGTAGACTAGGCCCTTCCTCCTGTGTGCGAAGCAGCCACTATGAGAAGATAAGGAGGGAGAGAACTGGAGAGAAGGTGCCCAACGGCATCTGAGGTATGGCTGCCAGTCTTACCCAATGCAGCCTTGACACTTGGGCTTGCACAAGCAAACAAGGGCCGGAGTGATGGTTTCCCCAAGTTTCAGGAGAACCCTGCGGTGAGTCTCAGCCTCCTCTGCCCCCATTCTCACAGAGTGCCCAGCCTGGGCCATGAAAACAGCATCTCTCCAGCCAGGGAGCAGACTTTCTCTGTGGATACTCTGTCAGGAACCTCAGGGTTTGGTCTGAGAGGTGATGGTTCCTGGCAAGACAAGAGGAGACCCTGGCCGGGCCCCTCTTCACAGCCGGGACAGCCAGTTCACCGCCCTGCTGCCTCTCACAGAGGGAAGATCTGCTTTATTGAGGTGTCTTTTGTTAGAGAGAGCAAAGGAGTTTGGGGCCATGGGCTCTGCCTCTGAATGTGCCAGTGCAGTAACACAGAGAAACTGACTCTGGGGGTCCCCAAACCTGGAACTAGCTGCTGGCTTATTGAGGTGGCTAATCTCAGCGGTGCATCTCCTCTAATCCCTACAACTCTCCAAGGAAGGTATTATTGCCCCCAAATTATGGCTGAGGCTCAGAAAAGTTGGGACACAAAGCTAGGATCACACAGCAAACAGGTATTGAGTCTAGGTTTGAAACTAGAGAGACGTAAGTCTTTGAAGAGCGCCCCTCCTCATCCATAAAGCCATCTGCCTCTATGCCAAGCTCCCACGAGGACAAGGATGGTTCTGGGTAACTCATCCCAGACACCAGAAAGCAAATGTTTTCTGAGGCTTCCTGAACTCAGAGAATGAGCGCTAGGATTCTCCACAGCCCCAACACTCAGGAACCTGCCTTGCCCTCCTCCCTGGACTCTGGAGGAGGAGGATGGTTATTTGTTAAGAAAATGAAACAAAGGAAGTCAAAGGGTTTTACAAATAGACTGGCCTGGTGGGGGGGGGGGCGGGGGGGGGGAGCGGTATAGCTCAGAGGTAGAGCATTTGACTGCAAATGGACAGGCCACTATGCAAATGCAACATGGTTGCAATTTACTTTCCCTGGTGGGCATAATGCCTCTCCAAGGAACTCTGAGGTTGGGTTTCTGTGGTTAATCCTTCTTTAGTGAAGTCCTAAAGTAGATTGATCAAGCCCCACAATCACAGTCTTACACAACTTTCCGCCCAGTACAGTGTGCACCAAATAGTTTATTATTACACATTCCCTGAGAGATCTTTTCCAACTTTAGATCCAAAGGGACTCTTTTGTGTTGACAGATTTAACTGTTAGGTGTGTGTTGGTTTTTAGCCTGTTAAGAAAACCAGGACAGGCAGAGAGTCTGAATTCTCTTACCCTTTGAGGAAATGGGCAAGCTCAAAAGAAGCCCTACAGTTCCCTCTGGGTTTCACATACGTCAAGAAAATAGTGTGAACTTAATGGAAACTGAAAAGCTATTGGCTAGAAAATAAATGAATAAACTTCTTTTTTCCTTCAAGAGTCCTTTTTTTAAAAAATATTATACTCTAGGTTTAAAAAAATTTTTTTAACGTTTATTTATTTTTGAGAAGAGAGAGACAGAGCATGAGCGGGGTAGGAGAGAGAAAGAGGGAGACACAGAATCTGAAGCAGGCTCCAGGCTCTGAGCTGTCAGCCCAGAGCCCGACGCCAGGGCTCGAACTCACGGACCTCAAGATCATGACCTGAGCCAAAGTCGGATGCTCAACCTACTAAACCACTCAGGTGCCCCTATACCCTGGTTTTAAAGGGCAACGTAACCATTATTCAAACACCTTGGAAAGAATCCCTGCACATATGAAGTCATATTCTTCATCTAGGCTACTAAATTAATTCTAGCACAACACCAGGGGGTTCTTGGGTGCAATAAATTGGCCTTTATCCCCGCCTTTATCCACAAGTACACCCACCACGGTGGGCCCTGCTGTTTCTAGGCGAATTTTGGCATAATTATCGTCTTACGGCGGGATAAAGTCTGGGAGGTTGATGCAGCGTAATTTGTAAGTAGCCGCTCCATTGGTAGACAGCTAGATTGCTTCCAGTATGTGTCAGAACAAGCTTCAGAATCTTGGCTTTTCAATTCCTGTTCCCAATTTCCTCCCCAGGAGGTTTCCAGAGATCCCAGGCAGCTGGCACAAGGCACTCAGCTTCCACCCAGAAGTCAAAGGGGCCCCTTGCCCCAGTGAGAAGCATGTTGGGGCCTCAACACCGGCTTGTAGCCTCTCTGTATTGTTGCCTGTCTGTGGTTGATTGGATGGCTCTGCTCTTCTTTCCTGACTGGTTGTTTGGCAGGAGGAAGTTAAATTAAGCTTGTACTTTATCTTCTGAGAACCAAGGGCACAGGTGAAAGGAACTCTGGGGAGCCTGCTGCCACCTTCGGGCAATTTCTAGCAGCCAGCACAGGGTCTTACACAGCACAGGGCTCAGCCTCAGCTGACATCCTGACTTCTTCACCAGCCCTGGATTTCAGATTCAATCCCCCACCCCTCCTTGTCCCTGGGGTCCCTCGTTCATCAACTCACCAAGTACATCTATCTATGTGGAAGACTGCTGAAGCACCTTTTCCAAGCAGCCTTCCAGGATTATGAGAAGAGCAAGTAACATGGAATTCTACACAACACACACACACACACACACACACACACACACACATGCACATACACACACACACACACACAGTACTTCCTTATCGCTCCAGATAAAATACTTGTAACACAGAGAAAATGAGATGTGTCTGGTGCTCACGACCAAGGCTTAGGGCGTACATGCCCATCTGATTTGTGGATGCCACAAAGGCAGCAACGGGCAGGGGAGTTTTGGAGAAAATGAGCAGAGATTATCATCCTGACTTTGTTACCCACTCACTGTGCTGTGAGAGCAAGTTGCTTGACCTTTCTGAACTCATCTCAGCAAGTGTGGGAGTAAAGGGCATCTAAGCCCCTGCTGCTTTGGGACCCTCAGTTGAGCAATCCGGGGGCAAGAGAGTACGGTGTGGGAGAGGGAGTGGGAGCTGGGGAGCCAGGGGCTACTCTCTGGGGGTGTCCTTGGATCTCTGCAGGCCATCAGCCCAGCAGCACACAGCCTTGCTCCCCTTCTCTGGCTGGAAGCCCCCGAGGGCACAGATGAGCCTGCCTTCTCCACCTTCACCCTCAGCACTGAGCCTGGGGCTGGCACAAAGTACCTGCTCAGCGAAGCTTTGTTGGGGAGATGAATGGGGGCCAGGACGCGCAGTGAAGGCCGGTTGTGGTAAATGAAACAATACACTTGGAGTTCCCAGAGGGCTCGTGTAAGCTCTAGCCATTTATGAGTCTATCGTAAAAGACCTTGAGGGAAAGACTTCCAGAGAGAATTGTTCTCGGGCCTCTGTGTGTGACAGTAAGGCATCGGCTCTGACTTACGGGGAAAGATTGTACTAGATCAGCCTCTCTGTTGTCCTTGGCAGGTCTTCTCTGTACAAAGCCACTGGAGGAGGAGACACTCTGCTGATGTGGGAACCCCACGGAGGACAGGGTCACTCAGACCTGAAACCTCTCTCTGTGGCTCACTGCTCAGTGTCACCGAATGGGCGAGCCCAGCCCTCAGGGAGGTGGCGGCAAGAGAGATAGCCACTTATATGGAGGACAGGTGTCCAGGAAGCAGCAGGGCAGAGGGCCCCAGGCATCAGAAAAGGGACCTGGTTGGTGCTGGCAGAGAAGAGTCAATGTCCAAAAGGGGGTTGACAGGGTTTGCAGTGCAGGGTGTAATACCCCCCACCCCCCACCGTTCAGCTTGTCCATAAACCCTTCAGTCAACTCTGGTTTAGGGAATAAGTATTTCCAGAGACTGAGGCTCAGCCCAGTGTTCAGGGTTGCAGAGACAAGAAGTGTCTACATGCTGGGGTGGCTGCCGCAGGGGTACTGGTCCTGCCCCCGTGCTCCAACAGCAGTGTCCCCACAATGACCTGCACCACCTCCCTGTTGCTAATGGTGTTTCCTGTGCATCATGCTACTGGACCTCTTGGTGGCATTTAATGTCACAAACGACCCCTACATTCTTGACTTTTCCCTTCTGTCTCTTCTAGAAGCAGAGCCCAGGACATGGGTGCAGATCCTGGGGCTTGGGAGGTAATGGAGGAGGCAGGAGTGAGGGCACAAGAGAGTGAGACAGGAAGAAAGGAAACCAGCCTAGGGTGTGTTAGCAAGGTCACTGCCGAGGGCAGCAAGGTATGATCCCTGGGGACCCCTTGGGAATTGTAACGTCATGCCTTCCAAGAACTGTCAACCTGATGGACGGGAGTCTGGAGCATTTATCTGCCAGCTCCAACCCCCTGTAGGTTGAAGATTGTCCCCAGTGACACTAAATGCCCCATGTTTGGGGACTACACTTGTATGTGGGCCCAGGGGGCCTCCTCGGTCTCAGGCGGTTGTGAGCTCGAGCTAGGATGTTGTCAGTTAAAGGAACATCTGACTTCAAACAGAACTGGACTCCAGAGCTGTGCTCAGAGCAGAAGAGGGGCAGGGGGATGCGCTGGGGGCACCGGAGGCATCGTTCCTGCTATCCCTGACCACCTTTCCCCCGTCTCTCTGGGGTGCTTCTCCGGACCTGTTGTCAATAAATATCTGCCAACTCTGCTTGATCTCCACTCCTTTTTCTAAACTTTTTTCTTTAAGTTTATTTATTTTTGAGAGAGAGAGAGACAGACAGAGCACGAGTGGGAAGGGGCAGAGAATAAGAGGGAGACACAGAATCTGAAGCTGGCTCCAGGCTCTGAGCTGTCAGCACAGAACCCGACGCCAGGCTCGAACCTACGAAATGAGAGATCATGACCTGAGACGCAGTCGGACACTGAACCGACTGAGCCACCCAGGCGCCACTCCACTCCCTTTTCTAAATGCTCACATACTATTTAATACAGCCCAGGGTTTTGCCAGGGCCCTGGGATGGTGTCAGAACAGTATGGAGACACATGGCCAAGGGACGCTTATATTAGTTTCCCTGTGTTCCTTTGTACGAGTTTAGGCAGGACATGTTGCCAGGCCTCCTGGCGCTTTCTCAGCCTGCTCCTCTGGGGCCCGGGGGTCCGTCCCAGGCGCTCTCCTCTTGTGGTCCCAGCCCCTGACAACCTCCCAGATCTGTATCTTCGACAATCACCCCATCTCTGTCTCTTCCACATCCACACAGCTAGAGCTGAGCCTGGCTTCCCCGTGGGTGTCATGTCTCACCACCATCCATCGAAGTCAGAGCTCCCAGACAATCCCCCGTCCCTTGTTCTCCACGCCCAGTCCATGCAGCCTCCTGGTGGTCAGGCAGGGAGCTAATCACTGGGCTGCCACCATTGCTCCGGACTCACTGATGTCCTTCCTTGGGAACGGACTTCAGAATCCAGTAAGATCCACATGCGATGTTCAGGCCCACATGGGACAATCTGTCTCATCCTGCACAGTCATACCTTCTCCCAGGCCCCAGGGCACCCCTCCCCCATAGTCTCACTTGGTGCCTACCCCCAGGGCCCCCATCTGCTTGTGCCCCTTCAGGTTTGGTTCTCTCAAATGCAATGCCACATGGCAGGCCCCCTCTTCCCATTGATTTTCCATGACCTGGCCTCCTCCCAAAAACATTTCCAGGTTGAGAGGAAGGGGCTCTCTGGCTTTCTTAGGCCGACCCTGCCTGGACCTGGGAGTAGAATGGCCAGGCTCCCAGACCACCCTCCAGAGGCCCCCCGGCTTTACCCACCTTCCCTGGCATGTGCACCTGAGCTCCTCACAGTCCATTCCTGCCTGGCTTGTGCCTGGTGCCCGTGTGTCCTTGAGCCTGTGACAATTCATCTCTTGGGGCTCTTTCGGGTTCCAGAAAGCCCAGGGACAGGTCTGTGACATTTGCTTAGCACAGGCATCAGGCTCAGGGTGCTCTAATAATAATCTTTTTTCTTAAATGTTTATTTGTTTTTAAGAGAGAGAAAGAGAGCATACATAAGTGGGGGAGGAGTAGAGAAAGAGAGAGAGAATCCCAAGCAGGCTCTGCACTGTCAGCACAGAGGCTGATACAGGGCTTCATCCCATGAACTGTGAGATCATGACCTGAGCTGCAACCAAGAATCGGACGCTCAACTGGCTGAGCCACCCAGGTGCCGCTCTAGCTATCATCTTTAAATCACATGTATGACAAACATGCAGTTAGCATGTGCTGGGGCTTGGGCTCCTTGTCCTTGAGGAGCTTGGACTCTGCAGGGATGCTGAACCAAATGCTCAAGAAACAGTGTGAAGCACAGCTGATTCTCATTATTTGAGATAACGATAACGTTCTCAAAGTCACTGCAAATGCTGGAATAGCAAATACTGAACAATCGCTCCTGGGGAAATACAGGGTTAGTTTCCTAAAAGCCTCTGGTCATGACATCTTTGCCGATCAATCAATATATAACCTTGTTGCATGTGTATTACCGTTTAAAGACACTTTACTTATATATAATGTCGATTCATTAACATTGAACTCATGGCCAACAGTGCCATAACTCATGCTTGAACTAAGCTTGCGTAATGTGTATTTTCTCTGTGAGGCACGTCACAGTGCTTAGGAACACTACAGAGCACTTCAGCACTGTACTTGGGGCCTTTTCAAGCAGAGAAATCACCAACAAAAGCCACCAAGTATGAAAAGTGTGGCACTAACTAGACCATGAAAGGGACACATGTTTATAGTAGGAGAGCTGAGACAAGAAGGCGGAGGGTGGCTTTGTTCAACCTCAGCTGGGAATGTGCTCACCAGGCAAGTCAAATTTTTCAATGCTTTGTACAGGTCCAGAATGACCACAAAAGTGCTGTGAGCATTGATTTGGGGATGACAGATTTTAGCAAGTAGGAACATTTGCAAATAGAGAATCCATGAGTAATGAAGATCCAGTGAAGTTTCAGGTTGTGGAGAGGATGGAGCAACCAGGAAGACAGGAAGGATTACTGGGGTTTACCACTGGAGCGAAATTTCAAGGGGAAGTGAGACTCCCCCAGGCGGGCACGTGTGGGGCAGAGGGTGCATTGTGCGCAAAGTCATGAAACAATGGGGAGTGAGGTAGTTAATTTCTTTGGGATGAAGATGGGAGACCTGGGAGGGGACATGTCGGGAAGAGCTCTGATCTCCAGGAACCAAGGGAAGGGCAGAAAGGTCCCACATCCGTTCCTTCTCCGTTAGGGTAGGGCCAACTGCTGTGGCAGAGACACTCCACATGGCTTGACCCAATGCATTTCTTGCGCTATTAGAGCTCAGCATAGGTGACTGGCAGGCGGCTTTCCACATAATTTTTACCTTGGCTCCTTCCAAACTGTGGCTCTGCCATCCTTCAGAGCCTGAGTCCTTGCTGTCCATCAGCAAGCGGGAAAAGATGGGAGGTGGAGAATTACACTGGAGACTTCCATAAGTCTTACAGTCGCACACATCCCTTCCACCCACATTCCGTCGTCATGTGGTGCTCCCTAGATGCCAGGGAGGCTGGGTAATGAAGTCCCTGGGTGGACAGCTGCTTCCCAGAAATGTGCCTACACTTGGAAAGGGGGCATGGATCTTTGGTGGGTAGCTAGATGTTTCTGCCACGGGCTCTCAGGTCAGTCTGTCAAAACACAGGGCAGAATCTAAAAGAAGTTGGTAGTGATTGGATTCTATGGAAATGAGCCATCTGTCTAGCACAGAGTAGATGGTCAGTTAACGCGGTGAATGAATGAATGAGAAATGCATTATGTCTCTCTCCTGAGTTCTGTTTAGCCTAATGTAGTTTAGCCTGAATGAAGCTAGAGGGAGGAGCAGGGGAGAAGGACAGAGAAAGGGAACAGGGGCTTAAGCCAGCCAGCTGGGAGGAGGAAGGTGAGCATTCACGTTTTTCCTGTAGTCAGATACAATGCTGCCTTTCCCTGGAGAAGGAAATGGGGCCACAGGAGTGGCAAGAGGGCTTCCTGGAGAGAAGAGGTGTGAGTAAACACGAGTGTGGTCTGTATCTATGAATATTATGTTAGTTTAATCCAATCTCATTCAGGATTTGGGCTACATGGACTTTCTGCAGGACTCTGAAAGCCCCATGCATGACCGAGCGGCTAGAAGTGGTTTGGAACACTCCTCACAGCCTGGAAGGAAGCCAGGGAGGAGGAAACAGGAGGAGAACCCCCATAAGGGCAGCCTGACATCTGGGATAGGGGATCTTCTCCAGTCTCCTCATGGTGTTTAATCTAGCCTTGCGCTCAACAGCTTCCTAAATCCACATCTCCAATTTATTAATCAAGCACCATCTGTGAGGCAATGTCATGGGCCCCACTGGTGTTTCTCCATCTGAATGGCTGCTGAATATTTAACTACGCTTCAGCAACTTCCATTGATGTCAAATGAGAGAAAAAACAACCACCACCTTCTCTGTCTAGTACAAATTCACACTCAGCATGGATAATCACAAAGCCTCCACAGGCTAACAAATCAAAATAAATTAGCAGTCAACACAAACGCCAAGCCCTCTTTGAGCTACAGTGTTAAGGCAGCAGGCAAGGGAGGGACAGAGGGAGGGGATGACCGTCTCTCCTGGTCACGGACATCACTGAAAAGTGCAAGGAAGGAGCCAGCTGTGCCAGGAAGGAAGATACAAAAAAACCTGGTCATCTGTGTGCATGTTCTCCAGAGTCACAGGTCAGGGGTCCTGAAGCTCACCCCTCACCCCTTGCTGCAATGAGATCTTCCTTTTGATGGCTGACGACATTGACCTGTATAACCTCATTTACATTACTTGTGAGTGTGTGTGTGTGTGTGTGTGTGTGTGTGTGTGTATTTGAGGGTGAAGTATTAAGACTAATGTATGGCTCGGGGCACCTGGGTGGCTCAGTCGGTTAAGTGTCTGATTCTTGATTTTGGCTCAGGTCACAGTCTCACGGTTTGTGAGATCGAGCCCAGAGTCAGGCTCTGCATGGTTAGTGCTTGGGACTCTCTCTCCCTTCTCTGCCCCTGCCCAGTTTGTATGAGCACACGCATGCTCTGTCTCTCTCTCAAAGATAAATAAACTTTAAAAAAGAGAGAGAGAGAGAAGGAATGGCCCAGATCCTGACTTAAGACTCCTGCTTGAGAAGATGGATGAGGGAGGCAGACTCACCTAGGGGATGCAACCACAGAGCAAGCACCGAGTGGCACAGCACCCAGGGAGAAAGTCAAAACACGCAGGCAGGCAGGTGGACAAGCCGAGTCAGTTCATCATAGTGTAATTTCTCCTTGGCTATGCGTTCTGCTTTATTTTCAACACAGTTAGGACTAGATGTGTCCAGAAGGCACTCCATCAGCTGGTACTTGGCACAGCATCACCTGAGATCTATTATAATGCAGCTCGGTGCCCATCACTGGAGGTCGATGCCGCTCACAGGGCGACATGCCTGCGTGTCTGTGCCCACTAATGTCTGGGGGGGCGCACAGCCTGGATACACTGGGCCCCTAACCAAAATAGTCTGCAAGCGATAAAGCGTCCAGAGCCTGGAGACAGACGGGAGGCTCAGATGCAAGTATCAGATACGGGAGAAGGACAACAGAAGACTCCTGCCAGTCCCGCATTTACCTCAAATACCTCAAAATCCATCCCCATGATCCATGTTCCCTCTTCTCCCCAGATTATTTCTCAGCCTCACCTCTCCTTGAGAAAGTCAGCAGAACTTCCTGCCCTTGAGCTTGCTTGAGGGATTTCTTTCTTGAATTTCAAGAAATTTGAAATTTGAAGAAATTCTTTCTTGAATTTCAATTAGCAAAGAGGAGGACAGGTGGTGAGGCAAAGGCGAGGACATGGCTCTTCAGGGACAGCCCCCAGAATGTCCCCTCTCCTGGTGGAGGGCAACACGTGGGAAGAGGGGAGCTTCACCAAGATGGAATCATCTGTCCCCAGCAGATGCGCCAGCCAGAGCGCAGTAAGGAATGCCATCTGGACACAGGTGCCCTGTCACCACCTGGGTCTTCCCAGGCATCTGTGGCAGGTCAGGCGGGCTCCCTCTACGGATAATACAGCTCCAGGTGAAAGAGGCTTAGGTGGGTCGCCATGGCAACGCAGATCAGAGGTTGGCCCGCCTCTGAGGTTCAGGAGGAGGAGCTGTGGTTCCAGCCTCCTGAGATACACACACACACACACACACACACACACACACACGCTCCACTAACACCAGCCCGGGCTGGATCCCTCCTCTGGTCAGGATTGTTTTCTCTCTCAGCACAACTTCCGAGAGACAGAAAGAGGGAAGAGCATGAGGTAGCAGGCAGCAGCAGAAGAGAAAGAAAAAGAAGACGTTTAGAATATAGTCTTCCCTCCACCCCACCCTGCCCTGGACACTCTCTTCTCCCAGGCTGGGAAGCAGAAAGGCCCCCCACAAGAACTTTCACCTCCGGAGAGGGTGACCTCAAAACGCCAGGTAAGAGGGTGGTCTCCCCAGGAGACTGTGGTTTCCCCACCTGAAATCTGGAAGCAGGAACCCGGTCCCGAAACCTTTTAGACATGAGAGCAGAGGCTGAGAGCTGGGAGGGGTGGCTTCAGGCTGCAGCAGGTTGGGGACAGCCTACCGAGCAGTCTGAGTCCAGGGTCCAGATGGCCTCAGGGAGGCCTCATCGGTCCTAATCTGTTCCACAAGGGTCGGTGGATTCCGCAGTATCTTTAGGGCCGTGGCCTGTCCCGTGGGAAGCCATAGGTTCATCTGCTCTGCAAGCCCCAGCATTTTCTCTCCTGCTTTGCTGGGGAGGACCCAGTCAGGGGGAAGAAAGGGGAAACCCGCCAGAGATTTCTCTCTTCAATTTGAGAACTGCGACTTGAGTACCCACGAAGTCGGTGGAGCTCCTCCTCCATGGAGGACCACCTCCTCCATGACTGTGGTCAGTAGTACCTGAGCATTTGACCCCTCCTGGTTGCACGTGTGCCTCAGAACAAGGAGGACTCACTGCCATTCATTCATTCATTCATTCATCCAGGAACCACTTATGAGTTGCCTCACATGCCAGCAGATACAAGAGATATAGCTCTTGCTCTCGACAGAGCTCATAGCTAGCTGGGGGAGAGAGAAAAAAACAATCAAAAAAGTGAGAAATGTATTTGTCACAGATGCCATGATATGATAGGCTCTCATGCCGGCACCAGCAGGCACCCAGTTTACCTCAGTGGGGGTCGGTGAGGGGCAGGCTGCAGGGGGCCCACCCTGGAGGTGAGTCTTAAGAGATGAGCAGGTGTTTGTCAGGTGAACGGAAGCCCACAGATCAGCAAGTCAGCCCGAGTCACTCCTGGCTTGGTGGATTCCAGGTTATTTTTCTATGATGCCAAAAAGAAATAAGGTCAGTTTGTAATCTGTGAAGTTGGCCGTGGGCCTTGGCAAAAACAGGGCTGGAAGGAAGGTCACAGCGGGGAGCGTTTACTCTCTGCACCTGCTTCGAGGCCTCTGCCCAGATAGAGGGTCTGGCTTCAGCAGGGCCATCCTGCCTGCTCTGTGAAGCAGTGGGCGATTTGGGACAGCCCAGCGAATTACCGCTCCATGCCCATGGGCCTGGGGGACATGCGAGGCAGCCCCCGCCCTGAGCAGCAGACACCCAGTTCAGCTGTTGGAGCCCTGCATCGGAGGAGGGGCCTGGGCGTGGCTCCCTTTGTACTGAGACAGCTGCTTCCTGGCCAGGACTGCACGGCCCCTCCCTGGTTGGCCAGGGGGCTGGTGGCCTGATCTCAGCAGAAGCAGGTGAAGCTCTCATGCCTGCTGCCTGGGTATCGGAGGCTGGCTCCCAACTCCGAGGGCACACCCCTGAATGTTCCCACCAGAGACATCCCCGATCTCCTCTGGAACCAGACCCCTCCTCTTGCCCTTGAGCATAGGGATGGTTTTTCTAGACTATCTAACGAGCCACAGCTGGTGGTAGTGTCTCCCAGGGAGCCATGGAAAAGATTATCCTCAGGGATGTTCAAAAATAAGCTGAAGGAGGAGCTCAGAGAGTGTGGGGGTGGAAAGGGTAATGAAGGGGAAGGGAGGGAGGAGAGGGAAAAGCAGAGAATGAAAGGGAGAGGGCTTAGCTGAGTGATGCCAAAAGGCAGAGAGAGCATGGGAGGGCTTTCCTGCTGGTGGGGGTAAACTGAGGCCCCCCCGCCCGAGCTTTCCCTTCCTCCAGGGGGCTCAGCTCTCCCAATGTCATGACCAGAATTCAGGGTTAGGGCAAGGCCAGGAACAAGGTTGGAGTCAAGCTTGCACCAAAACCACGGACGGGATCCTTTAGTTTTTATGGTACAGACAGACCCTTTTGGAAATCTGTAAAGGCTTTGGACATATTCTTAGCAAAATGTTTCTAAATGCATAAAATTAAGTCCATAGTATTAGGAAAGAAACCAGCTATACTGAAATGTAGTTTTATATATATATATATATATATATATATGTATATATATATATATAATTTTTTTTAATCAGTTTAAGATATGGTAATATATGTGCCTCTCTATCAACATGTAAAAGAATAAAATGTAGTGGCAGGGTTAATATCACGATTTCACAGTAGTGATAAACATAAGCCATATTTTAAGAATGACAGCTTTCAAGTGTTACGAAAATACCTGTGATCCCTGCTGGAGATAAAGTCACCCATACAGCTCTGGCCGGTGGTGGCCTGCATTCATAACTGACAGAAATCCCACATTTCAGTTAAAGTTAGTGAAAGTAGAGATGTTTTTTTTTCCTACCTGAATCCATAAACCTCGATGTCTCTTGTTAGTTTATAAAGCACTTCCGTGAACATCCTTTTTTGCTCTTCACAGTACAGTGGAGTAGGTACTAGTACCACCCCATCTTACAGACAGGAAGACTGAGGCTGGGAGCAGTGAAAGGGACTTGGACACAGGAAGCCTCTGGCAGGGAGGAAAAGGCATAGGAACTCGGGCTGTCTCCGCGAGAGCCCCCAACCCCGGCCCCCAACCCCCGCCTGCTTCCTCTGAGCTGGCGATCACCCCATCACCGGAGGGCAGGGCGGGTACGCCCTCCATCGAGCTGTTCTGCCGGGTTACAGCAGTGCCCTCGCGGAGGGGGCTACACCGCCACCCGGCACGGCCCTCCGCAGTAAGGTCCTTGCCCCTTGCCCCTCTCCCTGTTTTCCTTCCCCTCCTGAACGGGCGCTCCCTGATGGAGCCCCGAAGCAGGCACAGTGCAGGCCCCCTGCACACTCCCACCTGTGTGTGCGGGGCCTCATGGGTCAGAGACCGGCCTGGGCCTCGGTGTCCACACCGCAGACCGCGGCTCCCCACTGCCGCGCCCACGCCCCTCCGTGGAGAAACCCTGCAGCGCTTCAACAAATCTGACGGAAAGCGGACAGAGGGGCTGAGAAGTCGTGCCCACCGGGTAGAACGAATTGGGAGGGCTTCCTACAGAAAGTGAGTTTTGAACTAGAGTTTTCCCCCAACTTTTAAATTGTGAATATGCTCCAAGATGCAGGAAAATTGAAAGACTAATGCAGTAAACACACATAAAATCCCCCTAGAAGATGGACCGTTACTACTTTGCCATAGTTGCCCTGTCTGTGTGTGTGCGCACATATATAGGTGACATTTTTCTCAGGGACTGGAAGGGAGGACATTGCAGACATCAGGCATGGGCACATCAACATGGCCTCCTAAGTTGGGCTATTTGTCCACACTCCCCTACAACCATAACACCACTTTTATACCTAAGAAAATCAACACTCATTCCCTAACCTCCAGTTCATATTCAAATTTCCCCCAAAGTCCTGTTTTAAACGAGGATTCAATCAATGTTTGCGCATCAGAGGCAGGTTGTAGGTGCCGTTGACTGAATGGGAAGCAGGTATTCATGATGGGAAGGTTCTGGAGTCACCACGGTGCTGGCGAGGCCTGGCGGTGAGCGGGAGTGTGAGGGGACCTGAAGCTTACACTGAGGAGTTTGGCTTTGCCACAGAGGGAGGGGGGTTAATCCAGATTTGGGGGGTAGGGAGGAGTCAAATCCACATTGTGCAAAGTGCCCAGAGAAGATGACTTTTGCTGTTCTGATGAACCCTCTAGGTGTCTTTGTCACACCACATTTGGCCATCACGTTCTTCCCCAGTCACAACACAAAGGGGGCTCGGCTGTGGGTCAGGTCCTGGGGTTGCTGTGAGCTAAGCCAATGACCTCTGGCATCTGGGTATCCAGCGTGACTCTCTATCCTGGCTGTCCCTGCGTCTATCCCTCTTTCCCTCCTTTGCCCTTTTAAGAACCTAATCAGAGCTGCTGAAGAGCCTTCCGGGACAGCAGCTGGCACCAGAGACAGAAATAGCTCCGGCAGAAACCTGGTCTCTGTCAAAAGCTCTGGCCCCAGTGAGGGCTGGGGGAGGAGCATGGGGGGAGGGGGAGGAAGATTCAGAACCTGCCCCCTGCCCTCAGGGGCCCCCACCATCTGGACCAGAGACGCTGAGAGCCCACAGAACCCAGGACCTAGGTGAGGTCACCCCGCCCATCCCCTGCCATCTGCCGTGGGGTGAGCACCTGTCTTGAGAGGCCAGCTGGGGTCAGGGGCACAGCCTTGAAACCAGGGGAAAGGGACTCCACCCGGGGTTGTACTTTCGGCCGCATTTTGGCCTTCTTCTGGCCTCACCCACCTGGAGCAAGGAGTCTCGGGGTTAGGAAGACGTGCACATCTTGAGGTCACTTCCCTCCAGATCAGGCCTTAAGTTCTGAGACCCGGGACTCCCTGGCCAGACAGTCCCCAGCCTACTTCCAGAACGTGAGCAAGTCCCCTCCAGGGCCCCGTCCCCTCAGGGTGAGCCACACCACCAGTGTAAACAATCTCAGGTCTGCGGAAGTGGCAAAGAAGTGGTTGTTGGTAGGCGTGCGGATGGGCCTTGGACGTGAAGGCTGGGGTGTCCCCACACCTTTGCCAGGCCCCTCAGGGGGTGAGAAGAGAAGGGGTCAGGCTGGGAGCCAGAGCCGGCTCAACCCACGCCTCCGTGTTCTAGCAGAGCCCTCTCGGGAGCCCAAGATTTCTCAGTTTGAATCTGAGCCTCCAAGTTGTTATGAAGGTACGGTTGACAAGGAAGCAAAACATATTTTATTTAATAGTTCATTAGCCCAATTTGTAACTTACGGATATTTAGACGCATGGAATGTGAGGTTCCATCTGCGATACTGCCCGAGTCCCCTAGCAAATGCGTGGTGCCCTGGCCGGGCCTGGAGTGGCCTTGCTGCCGCATTCTGGAGACCAGTTTGGGGTGGAGAGGAAAGTCTTCAGTGCCTCCCAATCCCCTCTTTCTGTGGAAGGCCCTCCAGGCCGGGCCCTTCCTTCTCCTGCTGCCTCCTTCCAGCTCAGGTCAAATCCAGGCTAAGAAGAAAAAAGGCTCTTTGAGGGGGAAATGCTTGACCCTAAGGTGAGTCCCTCAGAATAGGTCTTAGGAAGGGTGAGAAGTTTTGGAGTAGAAAGGGGCTCCCAAGGGGGCAGGGTGGGGGGCCGGTGGGGAGAGAGAGAGAGAGAGAGAGAACAAGGACTAAAGCACCACAAGGCAACCCCATCCATCACTCTGGGATTAATCCAAGTAAGTACTGTACTCCATTTACTTATGGACACTCACCATAGGCCAGACCCCTGCTGGGTGCTGGGTAGGATGATACCCAGGACCTGGTTTCTCACTCGGTCTGGACCGGTGCCAGAGATCTGTTGTGTAGCAATGTGCTTACAGTTCACACTCCGTACACTTAAAAATGTTTCAGGTGGTAAATGTTATGTTATTTGCTTTTTTTAAATTATTTTTTAATGTTTTTTTTTTTAATTTTTTTTTTTTAATTTTTTTAATTTTTTTTTTTATTTATTTTTGGGACAGAGAGAGACAGAGCATGAACGGGGGAGGGGCCGAGAGAGAGGGAGACACAGAATCGGAAACAGGCTCCAGGCTCTGAGCCATCAGCCCAGAGCCCGACGCGGGGCTCGAACTCACAGACTGCGAGATCGTGACCTGGCTGAAGTCAGACGCTTAACCGACTGCGCCACCCAGGCGCCCCTTTAATGTTTATTTTTGAGAGAGACAGAATATGAGCAGGGGAGGGGCAGAGAGGGAGACACTGAATCCAAAACAGGCTCCAGGCTCTGAGCTGTCAGCACAGAGCCCAACGTGGGGCTCAAACCCACAAGCCGTGAGATCAGCCGTGACCTGAGCCAGAGTCAGACACTTAAGCAACCGAGCCACCCAGATGCCCCTATGTTATTTGTCTTTTTTTTTTTTTTTTTAACCACAATTAAAGGAAAATGGAGTAGAGATTGGCTCAGAAGGACCAGCCCTGGGTTGCCAGCTAGGAGGCAGCAGCTATAATATATCTGGCAGATGGGCAAGGCCTGAACTAAAGGAGGGAGAGAGAGCGGACAGACTTAGGAGAATTGTAATATTTAAATTTGAGAGAATCAAAAGGAATTGGATGCAGGACTTGACAGATGAGGCAAAGGGATGAGGTGTGCCCACTGGCAAGCAGGGGCTACGGAGAAGCAGCAGCCATTGGGGAGGGAAGTGGGTTACGGTGTGAGTGGAACCTGCAGGGGGAGGTGTCAGGAAGCATCTGGTCATCCTGACCTCAGGTTGAAGAGACAACTGGCGTATGGATTTTGATTTGGGAATTATCTCCACTGTCAGTGGAGACGTGTGAACGGATGAGGCCGGTTGAAATGAGATGGACAGCCTGAGATGGAGCGCCAGGGAACAGCAACAACCCAAGGAAGGCCAGGGGAGGGGTGCCCATAAGGGCTCTGAGAGGGAGTCCCAGGAGGCAGACGGAGGCAGGATGTAGACCCAGGGTTGTGGTCTAATGGAAGCCAAGGAAAGATTATTTCCACAGGGAGGAGAGGTCAGTGGGCTGGGCTGGGCAGCCTCAGGTGAGTTGGGACATGTGCTAACCAGTCGGCAGGGGTGTGGCGGTGGGGGGTTGTGGGGGTGAGGGTGTATGTGGCAGGTTGCACTAAGAGACCATTCAAGGGCGTCACATCCCTCTGCCTTGAGCCTCACCAGTCTCTTTCTCCTCCAATCATCTTCCAGGGATGGGTGCCCAGCATTCAGGTGCAGGTGCAGGTGCAGGATGAACTGGTGATAGCGGGGGGGGGGGCGGGAATGTTGGGGTGCAGGGGTTGAGGGAGTCAACCAAGGAAGTCTTCCTGGGGAAGGAGGGCCAGGGCCAGGTTTGGAAGCATCATTGGGTGAGGCTCCATGGGGCAGAGAGGGAACTATTCCATCAGGGGGTCCCCACATGACCTCTGACCCCACAGCTCAGCCAGTGTCTCATCCTCAGGAGGGATCTCTGAGCGACAGGAGAGTGTGGTGCCATGGGGGCCAGAGGAGACTGTCCTCCACGTGGCCGCTGACAAACGCCCCCTCACTTGGGGAAGGTCAGATCTGTGGGGACTTGCTCTTTCACCATCACGCATGCATGCATTCTTTAATCATTCCTTCCTTTGTGCATGCATTTATTCACTCATTCATTCGCAGTACTACCCAGCACCAGGCATGGAAGGATGATTAAGGCACAGTCCTTGCCCCCATGTGACACAGAGCAGGGGGTGGTGGAAGGTAAATTGTCACACTCCATTAAGTGTCCCTGATGCTATGAAAAATGTCTGTACAGGATGCTTTCAGGGTACCAGCTGGAAAGTGGTCACATCAGGAAACGCGTGTCAGAAGAGTTGCTAACCCTAGAGCTAAGTCCCCAGGCAGAGGAGGGAGGGACACTGGAGAGAGAGTATGGAGCTGTGGGTGGCCAACATCTTCGGCAGCACCTACGGGACTGTTCGTCCATCTCTAGTTGGGGTGCCCTTCATGAGGCACCATGAAGACACCATTCACTCTTTTGATATTAAGCATCAACCTGACCCATGCACTTTTGAAAACACAAACACAGTTATAAGGTGTCGTTTTGCCTGATTCAATCAGATCCCTTGGCCTCGGACAGAGGATCCTGGTGCTCACGGCTCTCAGGACAGAACATAGCCCCCCCCCCCCCAAACCCATTTCCCCACACTACAACCCAGCCTCAATTATTCTGAACACACGAAGCAGTTAAGGGTGGAGAAGAAAAGATCCTAACTGTCCAGACCCCAAGGACAGGGTCTGATGGTCTGTCCTTCTCTCCCAACCTCCCAGGAAGGGATCAGGGTGTAATCTGAGGCCCCCACTCATGATAGACTTAGGCTGAGTGGAAGATGAAGGTTTTTAATTTCCTAAATATAATGGTTGCTAGGGATTGTTCATGAATAAAGAAGAGGTTTGATTTTGTGCCACCCCAGAAGGCTATTGTTACCCCATAATACTTTTCCTCTTTGTGTCTGATTCTCCAGCATTAACAATTCATTTCTCTGCAGGGTGGTGGGAGGGCTGCCTAAAAATGTGTGTGTGTCCATGCCTCATGGCCATGTTGTTGAGGCTGAGTTCATCAAATCACTTTCCTCGGCCTCTGGGGGGTCTGGGCAGGAAGAAGACCATTGGTGCATGGAACAGAGGGTCCCCCAGAGGGGGAAGGTCATTGAAAAGGCAGTTGGGGCATCTTAAAGACCCACTTCAGATTTGGGCCCAGGAATGGCCCTCACCTTCACTGCTATCAGAGGAACAAACCCACCTCTGACAGGCATTGCAGTGTGTCTGAGATGGCAGTTCATGTATCCATCCAATCATGTATCCATCCATCCACCCACCCACCCATCCATCCATCCACCCATCCATCCATCCATCCATCCACTCACCCACCCACCCATCCACCCATCCATCCACCCACCCACCCACCCACCCATCCACCCATCCACCCATCCATCCACTCACCCACCCATCCACCCATCCATCCATCCATCCATCCATCCATCCATCCATCCACTCACCCACCCACCCACCCATCCACCCATCCATCCATCCACTCATCCATCCATCCATCCATCCATCCACTCACTCATCCATCCATCCATCCATCCATCCATCTATTCATCTAGTCAGTCAGTCACCAAACCTGTATTGCACAAGACCTTGTGGATATATGAGTTAGGGTTTCTGCTTCTGCACCCGACACTCCTTGTATCATGGCTGGGTTCGCCACCTGGGACACCTTCTCCATCAGTCCATGTGTCTGAAGCCCGCATTCCCTCTTCACCCTGCTCTCGTCCACAAGCTTTCCATGACCCCTGTCATCACCCAGAGTCACTCCTTCTGCTCCCCATCAATACTGATGCTATGCTTCATCAGTCACGTTTACCTCTTTCTATTGATATCTGCTGGAAAGCAGGGTCCCCGACATGCTTTCTTGCTTGTGTTCCTCCCACAGGTGTGCACACAGTACCTGATTAAGGCTTCTGAATAAATGAATGGTAAGTTGTGTCTTTTGCAGGGTGATGTCAACCCCATACAGTTCCAAGCTTCCTTCAGCAACAGGTTGGGGCATTAAGAAACTCAGGGTGTTTTCCTGTCAGGTTAACATAAGATGTAGATGTGTATTTTTCCCCCTTAAATCATAGTGATAAGACTGTGCTCAGCCATACACAGTATATTTCCTTCTTTGTTTGGAATTAGCAGAGATTCAGGAGGGCAGTGTCTCTGGGCTCAGCCATCTGCGTGCATTAGGGATCGTTATAACGTGAGACTACTTGTACGTGGTGTGCAGAGAGCCCCGAGTTTATTCACAACTGCTTCTCACGACAGCCCAATCTTGTCTTACAGAATTAGAAATGATTGCTCAGAGAGGTTAAGCAACTTACTTGAGGCCACCCAGCTGTGAGGGCGGAGCAGTTCTTCTCTCGCTGGGGTCCCAGCTGTCCTCCCTCCCCCTTGTTCTCCCCACCTTAACTGACAGAGGGGTCCAAGGAAGACGCACTCCTGCCCTGTCTCGGCAGGGCCTGGGGGGGCCATGTCCCTCATCCCATGGCTTCGGTGGAATGAAGGCCCCCCGCGGCCGTCATCCCGGAGGCCGGCTGAGATGGTGCTGGACACGCTCATGATGGAGCTGGCGGGACAGATGCGAGAGGTGGAGAGGCAGCAATGGGAGCGCAGCAACGCAGTCAGGAAGATCTGCACTGGGGTGGACTACAGCTGGCTGGCCAGCACACCCCGGCCCACCTACGACCTCAGCCCTGGCGAGCGGCTGCAGCTGGAGGACGTCTGTGCCAAGATCCACCCGTCCTACTGCGGGCCCGCCATCCTCAGGTAACCCCTGCCGCTGGCACCGGGCCCAGCCATTGCACTGTGGGCTCCAGGGGTGTGGCTGCTGTGGCGGTGGCCTGAGGCCACTGGACCGGGAGCCGGGGCACCCAGATGACCCAGTTACCTGTTAAGAGGAGCAAGGCAGGAGGCCAACCCTGAAAGATCCCAGCCCAGAGCTGGGGGTTCAGAAGGAGGCAGGAGGCAGCTCCCGGAGGCACAGGAGTTTTGACGGGAGAGAACCCCGGGCCTTGGAGCTTTCTGTTCTCCCCGCCTGGCTTACATTTGCCCTGGATTTTAACGTAGCCGGCTCTTCCTCCTTCATCAGTTCATCTTCTATGTTACCTTCTTAGAAAGGCTTTCCAGGTAATCTCTCCAAAATTGAGTTTTCAATTATCCTATTTCAAGCCAGCTTTCATATTAGCTTGCCTAAGGGGGCTGTGCACGCACGCGTGAGTGCATGTGTGCGTGGGCTTGTGTTGTGTGTGTGCATGTGCGTGCGTGTGCATGCATGTTTGTACAGCGTCCGGAGGCCTGGGGCACTGAACATTTAGAGATTTAGAGCGTGGGTACCACAATGCTCATAAATATAAATGTAACCTTGCTAAAGCTTGGACCCACATGGCCCGGTCCTAGTTGGATTCATGTGATGTGGAAGAAGTGTGGTCCCAACAACCAACAATAATTTCCAAAGTCACTCAAGTTCTTTAGCTGCACTTCCCCAAGCACTCGTAAAGGAATACAGATCCACAGGAAAGCATCTGAACACCCCACTTAGTCTCCCCACATCTTTAGTCCCCCGTCTCTTTAACCAACACAAGCATCTATTGTACACCTTTTTTTTCTTGAAAATTCTCCTTAAAACTCCTTCTTCTTCCGTCCTAGCTACACTCCTTTGGATTTTGTAGTCTTTTCCACCCCCGGCCCCCTTTCTTCCTCCAGGATGAGAATTCTTACCCTCTCCCGTTTCTCTTGTTCTGTACCAAGGAACCCCCCCTCCCCCGCCAAATGTACCTACTTCCAGAAGCACCTGGGGAAAGGGGTGGGGTGAGTCGTGGCGGGTGGGGGGGGAAGGGGGGGGGTTGCTGACAGAATTCAGGCTGGTAAACCAAACCTCCTAAGTGAGGAGGAGGCTGGGGACACACATGTGTTCATGATTGTCCGCTCACATTTCCTGTCTCACTGCTGAAAAGTTTGAGAGGTCCTGATTCTCAAGGTGGTGGAGGAAACCAGATGTTAAATGGACTCGCTAATAACTGTTATTCATTTTGAGCTCTAAGCAAAGACATTTGAGGCAGAGGAAAACCTCACCCAGTGGGTAGCGTGGAGCTATGGAAGGAGTATCGCAGGCCGGTGCCATCATCAGATACACATTTGGGAGAGATCGCTCTGGCCAGGGGGCAGAGAAGGGTGGGAGAGGTTAGCCAGAAAGCCTCACATTGGTAAGGCCGGGCCATGCTAACACGGAAGTGGGCTACCCTTAATACTCTGGCACCGAGAACCTGAGGTTAATGTCAGGATCTTCACCTATGGTAGCTCTTTAAACCCCACAGAAAGGTTTATGACCCCAGTTTACAGATGAGGAAGCTGAGGCCCACAGAAGCCAGAAATAGCCGAGCGGGGAGCTGAACTCAGGATAGGCTGGAGCAGTGGGGGAGGTGGGGTGGTTTCTGATTGACGTCAGAAGCGGGGAAGTGGCTGAACTGGGAACTGGCCCCTGGGCGTGCACGGGAAGCCCCCGGTGTTAGACCCCCCCCGCCACCTGCCACGGGCCACGCCTCGTGACTCACGCACAGCCCTGTCCGCTCTGCCCGCAGGTTCCGGCAGCTACTGGCCGAGCAGGAGCCTGAGGTGCGGGAGGTGTCCCAGCTCTTCCGCTCGGTGCTGCAGGAGGTCCTGGACAGAATGAAGCAGGAGGAGGAGGCCCGCAAGCTGACGCGCCAGTGGAGCCTACGGCCCCGCGGCAACCTGGCGCTGGCCACCTTCAAGACCCGCGCGCGCATCTCTCCCTTCACCAGCGACATCCGGACCATCTCGGAGGACGTGGAGCGGGACACGCCGCCGCCGCTCCGGACCTGGAGCCTGCCCGAGTTCCGGGCGCCCAAAGAGGACTGACCCGTGCCCTACCCTGCCCGGGAGCCGAGAACACCTGCGGGAGGGCATGATAGGCCGGTGACCGGGTCCGAGTCCTGGAACCTCCCCACCTGCCCTCGACAAGGGGCCCAAGAGGTGGCCCCGTCCCAAGACAGCCCTGTAAGATGCAGCAACCCTCTGGCCCACACTCTGCCACCAGCCACACGGCTCAGGGTCAGGGCTTGGAGCCGCAGCGGGCCCCCCCTCCCTCCCTTGCGAAAGTCGAAAGTCCTCTGCAGCGTCCCCTTCCCTGCCTCGCAGAGATTCAGGGTTTTGGCAGACAGACCCCGGCCCCATCTGTCCGGAAGGGGAAGACTTGCCCTTTTTGCCAAGACCTGGGTTCTCACCCCCAATTCAAGGATGTCCTACTCACCCCCTCACCCTGGGTAATGTGGGACTTGTTGGGTGATGTCCATTCTTTGCTGTGACTGGCTGGTCTGGCTACTGCAGATGGGTCACAGCTTCATGGTCAGGCAGAGCTGAAAGGGACCACAAAGGCCAATAGGTCCACTGTCCTCAGCTAGTGAAATGCACAAACGGAGGCTCAGAGAGGGCCTCATTCTTACACCTTAAACTGCAGCCAGTGAGGTTGTTCCTGTAGGCATAGTCTCTGCCCCTGAGTCCTTGAGTGCTGGGCTATGATGGGACAGACCCAAGGGCCATGTCTCCACCTCCCTGTGGTCTGACACATCTCTTACCTTGGAATTGGCATGAGGGTCTAAGGTGGCTGGGATCAGAAGTAGGCTACCCTTGCCCCACCCCAGAGTGTCATCATGTAGGATGTAGCCAACACCTCGCAGCTCCTTCCAGAGGTAGAGCTTCAAGGCCTTCCTACTCACTGCTCTGAGAGCCCAGGTCTCTGATTCCAGGGCACCTTCTGTATCTGGTCACACGTGCTCTTTGGCTGTCCTCAAGGAAAGTGATGCTTAAACCCCTAACTGGCCTCAAAGAACCAAGTGAAAGTTCTAGAAGAGCCTCCCTACAGGCTTCATTTGGTGTCCTTCCATTTCTAATACGGTTAGACCTTTATAATGGACATGTGGTGCTCCGGTGTCTGGGAAGTCTAGTGGCTTCCCCACATACCCAGGGCTGAAGTGGGGTGTGGTGGGATGGTGGAGGAAGTGTCTGTCCCCAACTATCAGTGCATGCTCAGAAAATGCAAGTGGATCTTAATATTAGTCTAAATAAAATGCCAGGAGATCAGTCAACAGGGAAAAAAATCCATATATTCCCTGACCAAGCTCAGTAGAAAAAAACTTTTTTAATCATCTGGTTTGGGATTATTTTCATTCAAGTCTGGACAGAAAATCATAAGATGGTGGAAAACCCCTTATCGAACACTGTCAAGATGAAGGAGTTGTCTCATTACATAATTGGTGGCAGTTGAAAACCACTTAAATAGAGGCACTGGGGTGGCTCAGTCTGTTAAGCAGTCCAATTCTTGATTTCAGCTCAGGTCATGATCTCATGGTTTGTGGGTTCGAGCCCTGCATGGGGGTTCCATACTGAGTGTGGAACCTGCTTGGGATTCTCTCTCCTCTCTCTCTGCCCCTCGCCCTGCTCACACTCTCTTTCCCAAAATAAATAAAATAAACTTAAAAAAAAAAGAAGAAGAAAATCACCTAAATAAAAATATATACCTCAAACATCTTACATATTTTATGTTAAGACGTAAGAAAAAGTTCATTCAATTGCCAAGCTGTGTTCATTATTTTGTGACATGTGTGGATTGTCTGACGGGAGATCCACACTTCAGTTTTATTGGCCTGTGTGTACTTTAACCATACCAATAAGAATAATGGGCACAAACAAGTTTGGAACAAGCAGAAGTGACCCTTGGTGAGCAGACAACTCAGTTGGGAGGGGCGGGAGAGTTAGAATAGGATCGACTAGCTGTGAGCTTTCTGGATACACGGGATGTGGGTCAGGGTGTTTTTTCTGAGGGAAGGGAGTGTCAGGGTCAACCTGGTTGTGGAGGAGATAATTCAGAGGAGGTCAGTTAAGAGAATATCTACTGTTTTCCTCCTTTCCCACCACCTTACATGTCCCTATCCTCCCCAAAGAAAAAGAAGATCTGAGACTTTCAATGCTGTGTGCTTCTTTTTAATGTTTGTTTATTTATTTTGGGGGGGGGGAGGGGCAGAGAGAGGGAGAGAGAGAGAATCCCAAGCAGGCTGCCTGCTGTCAGCACAGAGCCTGATGCAGGGCTTGAACCCAGAAACCATGAGATCATGACCAGAGCAGAAACCAAGAGTCAGATGCCCAACCGACTGAGCCATCCAGGCGTCTCAACATCCTATTCTTTTTTAAGGTGAAGTAACGGGCCGTCCGTGAAAGCCTTTCCTGCCCACTTCGGTCAAGACAGAACCCACCAGCTTCAGACACCGGTTGTCCTGCAGTGGATTCCAATAGCTCCTCTGGATTCAAGTCATGAAAAGAGAGTAATGATCTCTGACTCAATTCCTATGTTTAAATCCCCAATAAGAACAAATAAAAGAACAGGGGCGCCTGGGTGGCTCAGTGGGTTGAGCATCGGACTTCAGTTCAGGTCATGATCACACAGTTCCTGAGTTTGAGGCCCACCTCCAGCTCTGTGCTGACAGCCCAGCCTGGGGTTCTGTGTCTCCCTCTCTGTCTCTGCCCCTCCCCCACTCGTGCCCTGTCTCTCTCAAAAACAAACATTAAAAAAACAAAAAGAACAAATAAAAGAACAAAACAGTTTGAGAGCCTCCTTGTGAGCGTGTGGTAGCGGCGGTCACAGTTGGGCAGGACGGGTAGAGCACGCTCAAGGCCCTGCAGGGCGGCCCTGGTCCCCTCAGCTCAACACCACCAGAGGGCGCCAGTGGGGGCTTGGAACCCTTGGTGATTAGATTTTATTTTACTTCGCGGAGTTTTTAAAAATCCTATTATGAAAATTTACAAACAGAAGAAAGGGATAGCGAAAGGTGTAAGAATCCCCCATATGCCTGTCACCAAGGCTTAGTAGTTATTAACATTTTGCCATATTTGCTTTAATCTATTTTTTGGTGAAGTATTTTCAAATAAATCCCAGGCAGGATGACATTTCACCCCTGAATACTTCGCTCTGCATAGCAAAGGAATAAGGGAAGTTCCTGCGTGACTCCAGCACAGTACTATCGCTCCCAGCAACATTAACAGTAATTCCTTAATATCATCTAATAGCCAGTCCATATTCAATTTTCCCTAACCATGCCCAACAAGTGATTTTTGCAGTTTCATTTCTTTGAACTGAGGATCTAATCAAGCCTCACACATTGACACAAAATTTATAATTTGTTTTATACTTGGTCAGATAGCATTTACTTAATTTCACAATGAAGAATTGCTTAAACAAAGTGTTTATGGAACATTAGTGTTAATATGCAAGAAGTTAATGACTGCACATAAATGAGAACAACTCTGTAAATTAGCCTAAGGACGCTCTTTACTCAGATCCTTGTTATTTCCATTTGATTAAAATTCTTCCACAGCAACCAAGATTCTCTAATACCTTAAAAAGTAATGTTAAAATATGGATAGTGGCAATATATCTAATTTGACTTTTCATTGGATGAAAATGCTCTCCATGTCTGTGTACTTTATTTTCTGAGACATGTTTGCAAATAGCAACCTTAAAGCCTCCTCTTTTCTTTCCATACACTAAAATGTATCAAAATAACTCGGGGGGAAATCTCAAGAATTCTAATAGTAGGTAATAAAAATAGTTTTTATTGCCATTATTCAACATGTAGTGAAATTTTGGTCTGTCTTAATATTCATATGGCTCCCCAACATAACACAAAATGTTATTTCAAAATTTATTTATCGACAACTCATTTTTAGACAGTTATTTTAAAACAATTTAACACCTCACATCATTTGTTAAATGGGGAAATTGGCATCTGTTCCTTTTTACGAGTGTTATTGCACAGAGTATTAAATTAACATGATTCTAGTTAGTCAGGTGTTAATCTAAAAATAAAAACATTGACTAAAAATCATGACTTTATCGTATTCAAGGCAAAAATAACAGAATGATTTTTTAAAGTTTCTAAAAATGTCTGAGAGTTTTTATATTCGTGAGAAAGGCATTCACAAGCCAGCAGAAGTTGGAGTGTTTTCTAGCACATTTGATTGTATTACGTTCCAGTTATAATTCCCTTGCCGGAACAAATGCAACATGCCCAAAGCCCTGCAGTCAAACTTGGAAGTTCTCCAGCCCAGTCTCCCCTCCCAGCTAGGATTTGGTGTGGGGAGAATTCCATGCTGGGAACAAGCTGTCGGTCTCTGTGTAGCTGAGTCCTGAAGTTAACAGCTTTAGCATCTACTTCTGGTCCCTGCTTGGGACTGGGGGCCTCTGCTCGGCTCTCGCCAAGTGGTCCAGGCTCCAGAACACAGGACAGAGGGGATCTAGTTGAGGTTAGCCTGTCCTTAGTAGAAAAGAAATCAAGGTACCAGGCAAAGAAACCACCCTAATGTGCACAAGGGACGGGAGGAATACATCTTTTATCCAAATAAGCCAGTGCATCGATATTGCTAAGGATGGAAATGGCTCTGTCTTCAAGCAAATTCCTTTATTAACATTTGAATGGTCCTTTGCAGTTTACTTCCTTTATCTCCAGTTGATCTTGACCATTGGGTGAGGCGTATTATGTTTTGTCTCAGGCTGTAGGCAAGTGGCCTGCCTAGACCTGGAAGCCACGGATCCTTCGGATCCTTACGTTGTGTCACTGCTCCTCGGTGTTATAGAGCCTTACACCCTCTCAGTACAGCCCCCCAGATCCTGATCGCTGTACTTATCACACAGGGATGTAAGTGTATGTGGTGTTTCTGTTCACTGCTTCCCCTTCTGAGCCATTCCGCTGCCTCCAATACTCTGTGAAATGCTTAAGCGCAGGAACCGGGCCTTTCCTCTCTCGGGCTTTACCTTCTGGATGCAGGTAGGCACTTTACAAACGTGCTGAACAGATGGGTGCATGTGGACACCAGCTTGGAGGGCTAGGACCCTGTGGAGCTGTGGATGAACACTAAGGCTTTTATGATGTATCCATATCATTCAGTGGATGAAGTTCTATGAGGCCAGGGTGCATGTCTGACTTGAGTGTGTATCTTCCAAAATATGCCTGGCACATAGTAGGTGGTGAATGAAATAAAGCAGCGACACTTCTCATAATCCCTGGATGAAGCCATGGGACATCCTTCCTCATCTGCTGAGGAACTTCTCATTTTGGTTGGTTTTCTCTCTACCACTCCATCTGCTCTTAAAAGGTTTCCTATCTTTTACTCATAAACAGATTTTGCCTTGCCTCGGGGACTGGAGGTGAGTTTAACAGTGCAGATAAAATTGTGGGGACTTTGGGGCTGCTGGAAATTCTGGGTTATAGTTCTCGCAAAACGGTTTTCCCCTTACATCTTTGCAAATCACTCACTTCTCTGAGGCTCCTGTTCCTCATCTATCAGATAAGCATAGCTATGCTGTCTACCTCCCGGGCTTGTGGTGAGGTTAAAATAAGATCAAATGCATTGCAAACTATAAAGGAACTTTCAAATTTAAGATCTGACCGTTGTTCGTGACAGTTTTCCTTTCAATTAGTATGGATAATGGAAAGTCGATGGGACACACTGAAGATCATTTGTCACCTTCCTTCCTCTGGGATATCCAGACTCAGCTCTTTAATCATTGCTCTTGAACCTGATTGCCCTAATCTTTTAGATCTGTGGTTCTCAGGCTTGGCTACACATTGGATCATCAGGAGAGCTTTTATTCCAGTGCCCAGCTGCAACCCAGACTCCATAAATCAGAAACTCAGGATGGGTCTCAGGCATCAGGTTTTCTAAAACTCTTCAGGCGATTCCATTGTGCAGCCAAGGCTGAGAACCACTGTTTTAGGTTACTCTCGGGGTGGGGGGAGGGGGAGAACTCAACAGATTCTCTGTTGTCACATCTGAATCTATCTGAATCTAATACGTGCCTAAATAACTTCATCTCAATAGGAGATGAGTGCACTTTGGAACTATTACATTGGCCTTATGTTAGGTTAGAGACAGATGATTGGAAGACTGTCACATAGATGTTTATCATCTTTGCTTAGCAATGTTCAGGAGATGCTTGGAGAGGACATGAGATATATCTTTTAAAGAATGCTGAAAAGACCAGTTTATAGCAACTGAAAAGATGGAGAGAATGACGGATTCTGAGTTGTTTCATATAAACCTGGAAGCATACAATCGGGTAGGATGACAATTATCTGGTGTGTGTTGTAGAAAACTATTCATGAGGCTGTGTGTATGTGTGTGTGTGTGTGTGTAAGAGAGAGACAGAGACAGAGAGTTGAAATCCAGTAGGTGGCAAGACCAGGAGGCAGCTGGCAACAGCCAGTGGGAGGGGGGAGGTGCCCTCGCTGGTGACACTCTGACCCATGAGGCTTTACAGCAGTCTTCAGACCCAAGTCAGTCTGGGAAACTGAGCTGGGTCTCACCTGCAGAAGACGCATGAAGGCCCCCTGGTGGTCATGGGAAGCTCAGCCAGAGAGTCTATCCTGTGGGCTGTGGGTCCCCATGGATGAGCTGGACACACAGGTCTCTCTCCCCCCCCCCCCCCCCCCAACTGGCCACAGCCAGACCACCTCTCCTCTCCAACCACAAGGCTGCCTGGGATGGCTCTTGGCCTGGGCAGGGGCAGATGCTGCTCCAACATCATATCCTCTCCTTTTGTGTGACCTGGGCCCAGTTATTTAAACTTGTTGAGTCCTGGGGCGCCTGGGTGGCTCTGCCGGTTGAGTGTCCAACTTTGGGTCAGGTCATGATCTCACGGTTCGTGAGTTCGGGCCTCGTGTCGGGCTCTGTACTGATAGCACAGAGCCTGGAGCCTGCTTCGGATTCTGTGTCTCCCCCTGTCTGCTCCTCCCCTGCTCACACTCTTTCTCTCAAACATAAATAAAGATTAAAAAAAAATTTAAACTTGTTGAGTCTGTTTTCTCATTTGAGTAATAGTTTTTACACGACCCTGTTGCTGTGGGGATTAACTGAGATTAAGGCACATAAAGCTCCTGGAACCAGAAGGGGATTACTCTGAGTCCCTCCCTCCATGCTAAGAGGCACCTTGCTTTCTACCCGTGGGCTCTTGCTTTCTACCCACTCACCTGCCCTCTGTGTCCTCAGGGCCCTGTCCCCAGGCTCCATTCTGGGCACCTCCTTCCCATCTAACAGCACATGATATTTCTGTCCTGTGATCCATTTTTTCATTGACCTCCACACTTCCCCTGGGAGGTAGGTGAGGCAGCAGCACCATTGCTAGTATGCCCAACACCAAAGAGCACATCATGGCAAGAACAGCAAGAAAACAACCTGCCATCTTGGGACACTTACTATGTGTGCTCGGCACAGTGCACAATTAGGTCATTTTATCCACACAAACAACATGGCGAGGCAGGTATTTTTATCCCACTCTACAGAGTTTAGGCAGTTTGTGAGTTTTCCAAAGTTGTACAGAGAGTAACTGCTATACCAGAATTTGAACCCCCTTCTCATCTGCTGTAAAGACCTCCCCACCTCTCCAGCAGCGACCTGGATTCCTGGAAAACTGCTTTTCTTCTAATAAAATCCTATCCTCTAGGAACAGCCTAGCACACTCACAGTTGCCACAAGCACAGTGCTGGGCATTTCAGTAACACCTTCTCTTTGCTTGGAAACATTTCTGCTTAGGATAACTAAATGTCTAATGCAGAATAACCCAGGATATGTACTCTCATGACTCAGTCCTTCCATGGCCAGAATCAGGTAATCCCCAGAAAAATATCAACCCTGGCTATTCTCCTAAGAGTGCTTCAAGGGGGAAGGAAAGCATAGATTCACTCTTTTTCTTCCCCTTTCCTGTTCACTTGGGTGGAAACAGTACTTGCTTAGCCCTGAAAATATGTATTTTTAAATGTTTTTCAAGTGGTTCTATGATAAACCTGGATTTTCAGACTTAAGGTCCTGACCTATTGAGTGGTTCATGAAATCAGTGTATTGAGTTGTGACTAGGAATTTGCTTTTCTTAGCAATAGAGTAGAAAATATCAGTGTGTACCTCACATAAGTATTACTTCATGAAACTTTTGCCTTGGTTATGTATCCGTGAATATGTATATATGCATATGTATATGTATGCTAGGTCACAATGTAAAATGTATTTCTAGGGGCACCTGGGTGGCTCAGTCGCTGAGCATCCAACTTCGGCTCAGGTCATGATTTCACAGTTGGTGGGTTCGAGCCCCGCATTGGACTCTGCTGACAGCTCAGAGCCTGGAGCCTGCTTCAGATTCTGTGTCTCCCTCTCTCTCTCTCTCTCTCTTCCCCTCCCCACTCACGCTCTGTCTCTCAAAAGTAAATAAAAATGTTAAATTTTTTTTCTGTGTCATTCCAATTTTATTTTTATTTATTTATTTTTTATTATGAAATTTATTGTCAAATTATAAATTTTTTAAAATGTATTTCTATGAGTCTCAGAAAGGATTTGGAAAATGCCAACTGTTTGTTGTGTAGAATTGCCATTAGGATTTATTATATTAACAGTTCTTATGTTTTTTGTCTCAGGACACTTCATACTCTTAAAATTTATTAAGAAGCCCAAAGAACTGTTGTTTATAAGGGTTATATCTATCAATATTTACTGTATTAGAAATTAAAATTGATAAATTCAATGTTTACTAACTTCATTTAAAATAACAACTAGAAACCCATTACACATTAACATATTTTTAATCCTATATATATATATATACACACACACACAAATATACATACATATATATATATATAGTATACACAGAGTATATACATAGTATATATGCATATACATAGTATACAATATGCATATTCTATAATATGCATATACTATTGCATATTAGTATATTAGTGAGAAGAGTGATGTTGTTTTTACGTTTATTGAATATCTGTAATGCCTGGAGTAAACACACTGACCCCAGTGAGCCAAGGGAGTGAGGGAGAACCGACAACTTGCTTCTGGCCAAAAGAATGTGGCGAAAGTGATGACAGAGTCACTCCTGTGACTGTATTAGGTTATATAAGACTCCATCATAGCAGACTGGAGTGAGATTTTCCTGCTGGCTTTGGAGAAGTAGTTACAATGTTGTGGGAAGCAAAGACCAATGTTGTCACATGGCAAGGACCTGTGAGCGGCCTCTGGTTGCCGAGAGCAGTCCCTGGCCAACAGCTGGCCAGAAAACAGGGACTCTGGCGCTACAACTCCAAGGCACTGAATTCTGCCAACAAGCAGTGCACTTGGACAAGGACCCCTGAGCCTCAGATGAAATTGTGCCCTCGGCCAACGTCTTAATTTTAGCCTTGCGAGACCTTGTACAAAGACCCTGAGGAGCCCATCTGAACCCAGACTCCTGACTCACAGAAACTGATATAAACGGGTGTTGTTTTCAGCTGCTTTGATTGTGGTTATTTTTCGCACAGTAATGGGAAACGAATACGTATGACTACTTATACCTGCTTCTGCATTCAACCTATTGTGATAAGACGTTTTAACTGAAGTATCTGAAGAAAATTCACCCTCTCACAGATAGGCACTTAGAAGAGGGAAAAGTATTTTATTAGTTTTTTTTTTTTCAATCCTGCTGGGAGGGGGAACTAGGGTACTATTATAATGGGTACAGAATTTCAGTTGGGGATGATGAAAAATTCTGGAGATGTAATGGGTGGTGGTTGCACAACAATGTGAATACACCTAATGCCACTCAACGGTACACTTTAAAAAATGGTTAAGGGAGCCTTAAGAGGTGGCTCAGTTGGTTGAGTGTCCAACTTTGGCCCAGGTCATGATCCCGCAGTTTGAGCCCCCCATCGGGCCCTGTGCTGACAGCGCGGAGCCTGGAGCCTGCTTCAGAATCTGTGTTTCCCTTTCTCTCTGCCCCTCCCCAGCTCATGCGCTCTCTCTCACCCTCTCTCTCTCTTTCTCAAAAATAAATACATTGAAAAAAATTTTTAAATGGTGAAAATGGTGAATTTTATATTATGTACATTTTACCACAATTAAAAAAAAAAACAAATTATCCACAGTTCAGAGACCAAAACAGTTGCAATGTGGAATATGAAATCATAGCAATGATTTTCATACTCTGTTCCACTAAAATCCATTAGTCAACTTCGTACTTCAAATGGCTTTTACTGGTCCATGATTCTGTAACATCGTGCATTGATTATCTGAGAAATATTGGTCTACTAAGTTATGCAGATCTTCTAAAAATTAACTCCCTTAGTTATACAATATAAAAAATACATATTCATTAACATCATTACTAATCTCATCAGAAAAGTCATTAAGTTTGGATAAACTGTTAACCTCATGATGTAAGACAAAGAGGGAAAATGAGTGGTGGATACAGATTTACCAAAATTCTGGTTTTTCCTTGAGAGCTCAACTTTTACCATTGGCAACAAGTACAGTACTGTTTGCTATGTGCTCTTACATAGAGATTTAAAGTGTGATTTTAAGGCCCTGACGGGGAAGAGCAGCTACTGCCCGAACTGTTCCACAGAAAATGGAAGACAAGATGAAAACCATCTTTGTTGCTTTGATCATATTTATTTTGAGAGTCATTGGACATTGTTTTGCTTTCAACAGATTCCTTTACTAAGGACTTGCAATTCTGTGTATCAATCACACTGAGTTTAGTATCATTATATGAAACTAGGTTAACACGTATTTTTAAAAATAAAATTTGAAAGGAGACAACTGTTTACTGAATGCCATCTTTCTCAAGGTACAGAGGTAAAAATAACCCAACTGGCATTGTCTGATGGTTTGAAGTAGGTGGGTCTGCTCTACTAATCTTGATAGAGGTATTTAAGAGATGGCACTAGGAATCTAAATTTTAAAGTATATTTACATTGCATGCAATCAACAAGCAAAATTATACACAGTTTTTTCCTTAACAAATTGGACACTGTGACTGTAATCATGACAAACCAGTGAAAATGCAAACCAATCACAAAATAAACTCTTTAAACATGATGTGCACAATGCCTCGGAAAGGTTTAACATGTGGTTGTTTCCTCCTTTTGTTTCTACTTCTTTTTTTTTCTTTTTTTATGATTCATCTTTTGTCCTAAAAAGAAAAAAATAATCATTTGCTTCAATAAAAGAGATACATAGACTTTCTTTATTTAAATTTATTTACTTTTGAGTAAGGATTATGTTCACATGGTTCAAAATTTAAAAGGTTAAAAAAGTCTCCTTTCCACACCTATCAACCATCCACCTAATTTTTCTCAAAGGCAACAAGTTTTGCAAATTTCTTGTGTATCAGAAACATTTGTATCCAGTTATAGACCAATAGGTACAAATATTCTTTCCTCCACCACCATTTCCATAAACAGTAGCATATTTTATACACCAATCTGTGACTTAATAACTGGAAGGCCATTCCTGATCAGTAAGAAAAGGATTCCTTAATATTTTTTATGATTGCAATGTATCCCATTGTAAGGATATTCCAGGATCCCCAAGAGCACGCTCACTTCTGACATGGATTGAAAAGTTAGGGATTCCCAGCATGATGTGTGACAATATGCATGGAGTATTGCCAACTAGAGAAGCTCACCCAAGCCCTGGTACCCAGAGTTTTTATTAGTGCTCTGTTACATGGACATGACTGACTACCCACATGGCTGGTCTCAATCTTTAGCCCCTCTGGAGGTCCACCTGAAACTGACTATCAGTCTATGCCCCATCCTAAATCACATGATCCAAGGCCCCTAAGCAAACAAAGACACTACCAGGCAAGACATTCCAAAGGTTTCAATATTACCACCCAGAAGTCAAGGGCAAAGGTTAGACCTCTCTTTGGGCAAGGTTAAATTATTTACTATACACCTGTATTATAATTTACGTATGTATTCTATTGTTGATTGATATTTGGGTTCTTTCTATATTTTGACTGTTATGACCAAAACTGCCATAAACATTCTTGTACATGAAGGTATACTGGAATAAAAGTGCATGGATTTACCCAGAGAATATATCTAGGAGTATGACTGCTAGGTGTTTCATGTGTATTTGATATAATTTATCATTGTTTATTTCATGGCTTCTGGGTTTTGTGAGATATACACATCTCACAAAGACCTTCCTCTCTGATGAGGGACAGAAGCAGAAAAATGTTTACCCTTAGCCCAGAAGGCTGACCTAAAGCCTGCATAGGTTCAATAAGGATCAAAAACGTGCTGCTTGCTCCGTTCTTTAAGGGTCTCCTGACTGCCTGTATATCTCACCGATAGTTAATACTGAAGAATGATAAGCACCAGAGGAATCTTGCAAAAGTAGTTTTACAAGTAGAAATTCAAAGAAATTTGAAGAAACTTTTGTAATCTGATACTCCCTGCATGGGCCCTTCCCTTTGATTACTGAGCACATAACCACCAGCCTCACACAGCACAAGTGCAGCTCTTTCTGCCCACAGGTCGTGTCCCCATGCTGTTTAAATAAACTTAGTAAGTTGTGTCGTAAATGTCTCCAGAATTCTTTCTTGACTGTTGCACTCAATGACCCTGCATTACTCTCCAGTTGATTATTTTAATAATCTCCTAGTGGTTTCTTGCAACTCTTTTTGGTTTCTCTTTTTTTTCTTTTTTTCTTTCTTTCTTTTTTTCTTTTTTCTTTTTTTTTTTTTTTTTGCACTTAGATATTTGATCCATCTGGAATCTACCTGAATACAAGTTTGAAGTATGGACCTGGCTTTAATTTTTTTTTCCAGATAGCTAGTTGTATCAACACTATTTCTTAAATAAGCCAACTTTTCCCTACTGATTTGAGGTGACTCATTTATCAGATATCAAATCTGTCTGTATTTTTTTTCTTGTGTTAGTTCATTGACCTGTCCATCTAGCCATGTGCCAATATTTTTTTCTCAGGTACAGAGGTAAACAGACAAAACTGTAAAATATTTAAAGGGTACAATGTGATTATTAGATACATGTATACATTGTGAAAAGATTCCCACCATAGAGTTGATTAACACATCCATCAACTCTCAGGTTTACTTTTTCTTTTTTTTTTAAGTGAGAGCATTTAAGTTCAAACTTAATTATAGACACAGTATCATCAACTGCAGTTACTATGTAATAGATTAGGTATTATTCTTACTGCAACTAAAAGTTTGTATCCTTTTACCAACCTCTCTCTCTCTCTCTCTCTCTCTCTCTCTCCCCCAACACCTGGCCCCTGGCAACTATTTCTCTGTTTTTATGAGTTCAACGTTTCATTTTTTAGATTCCACACATAAGTAATACCATGCAGTATATGTCTTTCTCTGACTGGCTTATTTCATTTAGCATAATGCCCTCCAGCTTCACCCATATTGTCACAAAAGGTAAGATACACCCTGTATCTTGGCTATTGTGAATAATGCTCCAATAAATATGGGAGTGGGGCACCTGGGTGGCTAGTGTCTGACTTTTGATCTCGGCTCAGGTCTTGACCTCGGGGTTATGAGTTCGAACCCTGCACTGGGCTCTGTGCTGGGTGTGGCGTCTACTTAACAGAAACAAACAAACAGGGGCGCCTGGGTGGCTGAGTCAGTTAAGTGTTCCTCTTGATTTTAGCTCACATCATGATCTCACAGTCTGTGGGACTGAGCCCCGTGTCGGGCTTCCCACTGGCTGTCAGTGGAGTCTTCTTGGTTTTCTCTCTCTCCCTTTCTCCCTAACCCTCCCCTGCTCGTGCACGCTCTCTCTCTCTCTCTCTCTCTCTCTCTCTCTCAAAACAGATGAGCTTTAAAAAACAAAGAAACCTGGGAGTAGAGGTATGTCTTCAAGACAGTGATCTTGTTTCCTTTGTTTACATACCCAGAAATGAGATTGCTAGATCATATGATAGTTCTATTTGTAATTTCGTTAGGAACTTCGATACAGCTTTTCATAGTGGCTGTACCAGTTTACATTCTCATCAACAGTATACAAAGATTCCCTTTTCTCAACAACCTTGCCAGCATTTGTTATCTTATCTTTTTGATGACAGACATCCTAACAAGTAGGAGGGGATACCTCATTGTGATTTAGTGTTTTAAAAATATTTTTATTTTTTATTTTAGAGAGCACACGTGAGAGGGGGGAAAGGGACAGAGGGAGAGAAAGAGGGATTTTTTTTTTTTTTTTGAGAGGGAGAGAGAGAGAGAGAGAGAGAGAGAGAGAGAGAACAGGGGAGGGACAAAGTGAGAGGCAGAGAGAGAATCTTAAGCAGGCTTCATACCCAGTGCAGAGCCTGTGGGGCTTGATCCTATAACCCTGGGATAATGACCTGAGCCAAAATCAAGCCAGACGTTCAGCCGACTTAGCCACCCAGGCACCCCACTCTTGCATTGTGGTTTTGGTTTGTATTTCCCTGGTGAGGAGTGTTGCTGGACACCTTTTCATGTACCTGTTGGCCGTTTGCATGTCTTCTTTGGAGAAATGTCTATTCAAGTCCTCTGCCCATTTTCAAATTGGTTTTTTTGGGGGGGTTTATTTTTTGGTTTGAATGTATGAATTCCTTTTATAAATGTTAAATATTAATACCGTATTGGACTGGATGTGTGGTCTGCAAATATTTTCTCCTCTAAAGGCTCGAGGAAAGAATCTTTCCTTTCCATTTCCAGTCTCTCCTGCCCCCAGATGGTCCTTGGCTTGTGGCACATAACTCCAGTTGCTGGCTTGATAGTCACATGATCCCCCTCGTTCATATCTTCTTACAACACCCTTCTTCTCTTCTTCTCTTCTCTTCTTACACCATCACCAGTCACTGGACTCAGGTTCCTCCCATCCCCCTGATTCCAGTGTGATCTAATCTTAACAAAATACACCTGGAAAGACTATTTCCAAATAAGGTCCCATTCTAAGGTTCTGGGTGGACATGAGTTTTGAAGGGGATACTGTTCAACACACTATAGTGTGTATACATTCCTGATATATTGACCCTATTATCATAATGAAATGTTCCTCTTGGTCTCTAGTAATACATCTCAAAATCTAATTTGTATGTGTTTCATTAGCTTCATAAAATCAATTAAAAGGTATTCTATATCCTTTCATATTCTGGAGGAGATTATCATATATAATATGGGACTCACCTATTCCCTGAAAATCTTAAAAGAACTAAGTGGAAAATCTGCCTATCAATTTGTGTTTTGGATAACATTTATGACTTCTCCCATGAAGAAGTTTTGTTTTGTTAACTCTTTGAGTCAATCTTGGCACTTCAGAGGTACTATACTGCAGTGTTTCTCAATGAGAGTTCTATTTACATTTTGGATGGGTCAATTCTTTATTTTTCAGGATCATCCTTCACATAACAGGACAATTATTTTGGGCCACTAACCACTAAATGCTAGTAACACTCCCCAGTCATTAGGAAAGCTAGATCCATACTCCCATGCATTTCCAAATAGCCCTTGGGAGAGGTCATTTGAGAATCAATGGCATGGTAGTTAAGAAGGTGGACTACAGAGCCAGACTTCTTGGGTTTGAACACAAGCTGGGACACTACTGAACAAAGCTTAGCTGAATTACTCAATCCATCTGGTATCTCGGCTTCCTTATTTGTAAAATCAGAATAGTAATGGCACCTATTTTTTTAAATTTTTTTAAATTTATTTTTGAGAAAGAGAGAAAGAGAGAGAGAGAGAGAGAGAGAGAGAGAGAGAGAGAGAGAGAGAGCAGGCAGGGGAGGGGCAGAGAGAGAGGGAGACACAGAATCCGAAGCAGGCTCCAGGCTCTGAGCTGTCAGCACAGAGCCTGATGCAGGGCTTGAACCCACAAACTGCGAGATCATGACCTGAGCCAAAGTCGGACGGTTAACTGACTGAGCCACTCAGGTGCCCCAGTAATGGCACCTATTTAATTATTGTTATGATGATTAGTTAATACACCTAAAGTTCTTAAAATAATATCTGGTACATAGTACGTGTTTGATAAATATTAGCGAACATTTTTCTACCAATTTGTCATCTCAACATGTTTTTATGTGACTGGATAATATTTTGAAATGTCAACTTTTCTTCTCCTTTTGGCTCATCTTTTTCTTATCTCTCCTCCCTCTTATTCCTTCTCTTATTCCTTACTCCTTGTAGGCAGCTAGGCAGCTGTGAGCTCATTGTTTTAGGGAAGGGATAAAGCAGGGTAGTAAACAGAAAAAAAAGAATTCTTCCTGAATTTGATTTCTAAAACTATAAGCCATTAGGAGAATAGAGAAGGTTCCATATATAGATACAATATTTGGGAGAAATATAACTGGAGAGAATTGGACTGAGTCTCACTTCCCCATACCCCCACCCCAAGCTGCAACAAGACTAGAAAGAAATTTTCAGACTAAGGAAGAAGAAAATAGATATTGTGGGGAAGTGATAGGAGTATACAAGTTGATAAGCCTCAAAAAGATAAACCCTGTACTCTGATTCATTGGACACCAGAGAAGTAGTAAGGATCCATGCAAATACGAGGAATCTAAGGCCAGGGGAAAGGGAGGCTATACTCTGAGCTGTGGGATAGTAACATGATACCAGAGAAAAAATGAGCACGAGGACAGATTATGCTGACCAGGCTTTAAATCACCTTGCATTTGGTATCCCTGCATGGCGTGACATGGAAGTAACAGAGAGAGAGCCACCATACCTGATGGGACCAGGCAGACAGGAATGAAGACATCTCAGTAGCAAATGGCATGGATCAATGGCAGGACCAGACAGAACAAAGGACATCTCAAAAGGTACCTGAATGAACAGATAACGATGAAGTCTAGTTGAGTATCTTCCCCCAACCCATGCTGTGGAAACACAAAAACCACTCCCTGCTTCCTCATCTCTCTATCCCCATCCCTCAAACTCCAAATTGGCAGACAGCAGTTCATCCCTCTCCAGTTGAGTGAAGCCTTCGAAAAGAAAATGAGAAGAATTATAGAAAAATAAATTTGGATTTCTTGTATCACTGGATTGTAGACAGATTTATAGGTCTATGTAAGCAGAGTCATTCATATTTTCATGTTCTCTTTAAGTTTTTAGAGCAATATATCTGTTGATATATCCTTAATTTTTTAATTTTTATTATAATAAACTTTTTTTAGTCTTTGCATTTGCTTATATATTTTTTTCAAGTCAGTTTGTCAAAGGTTTGAATGGGAAAGCAAATGGGATGGAGACAATTGTTTTTCATCATAAACCGTCCACACTCCTTGATCTTTTAATCATGTGCATGCATTATGTTGCTGAAGGTTTTAAACTATGTTTTGAAAGAATGAATGGCAAGCAAGGAAACAGAGCCAAGAAATATAAACTATATTTTATGAAACACAGTTTTATGAAAGCAGAAAAATTGGCATTATGGCTGGAGGGACTGTCGAAGTCGAGGGTAGGATTTTAAGAGAGATTCTGGACAAACTACAGTGTTTTTAACTTAAAAAATCTACTTTTAAATTTGCATACAGTATGAGTGTGTGTGCACACAGTACTATGCATTTTAACACACGCATAAATTCTTTTAACAACCATTAACAGTATACAGAACAATTCCAGTATCTCAAAAAATTCCTTCATGTTACTCCTTTGCAGTCAGACCCTTTCTACCTTTAAACCTTAGCAATCACTGGTGTGCTCTCTGTCCCTTTAGTTTTGCCTTTTCCAGAATACCAAATAAATGGAATCATACAATATGTAACCATTTGAGATTGGCTTCCTTTGCTTAATAAACACATTTGAGTTGCTGCATGTATCAATAGTTTCTTCCTTTTTTTTTTTAATGTTTATTTATTTTTGAGAGAGAGAGAAAAGAGAGAAACAGAGCATGAGTGTGGCAGGAACAGAGAAATAGGGAGACATAGAATCCAAAGCAGGAGCCAGGCTCTGAGCTGTCAGCACAGAATCTGATGTGGGGCTCGAACCCACAAACTGCGAGATCATGACGTGAGCTGAAGTCGATGCTTAACTGACTGAGCCGCCCAGGCGCCCCATTAGTTTGTTCCTTTTTATTTCTGTATACTATTCCATTGTATGGATGAATCACAATGTATTTATCCATTTACACGCTGAAGAGCATTTAATTCATGTAGTTTTTCTTGTTTAGTGTGCTAACATGGTGAATTACACTGACTGATGTTCAAATGTTGAACCAGCTTTGCTTTGGGACATTTTGGACAATTACTAAAAATGCTGCTATAAACATTTATGTACATATTTTTGTGTTAACCTATGCTTTCATTTCTCTGAGACAAACATACAGAAGTGGAATTGTTGGATTATATGGTAAATGTATGTTTAACTTCATTATAAGAAACTGAACAACTGCTTTCCAAAGTGGCTATACTATTTTGCATTCCTGTAGCAATTGTTCTGGTTTCTCCACATATTTGCTGGCACTTAGTCCTGTTACTTATTTTATCCATTTTAATAGATGTGTAATATTTCTTGTGGTTTTAATCTACATTTCCCTAATGATTAATGATGCTGAACATCTTTTCATGTGCTTATTTGCCATCTGTGTATCTTTAGTGAAGTGTCTGTTCAAACTTTGCCCATTTTTTATGGAGTTGTTTTCTTGTTAGGTTTTGAAAATTCTTTAAATATTTTGGACACAAGTCTTTTGTGACATTTAGCCATACCTTTCATCTTCTTTTTCTTTTTCATACCTTTCATTTCTTTGTAGTATCCTTCATGTAGCAAAATATTTTAATTTTGGTAAAGTCCAATTTATCAATCTTTTCTTTAAAAAATTTTTTTTTAATGTTTATCCATTTCTTGAGAGATGGAGAGAGAGCATGAGTGAGGAAGGGGCAGAGAGAGAGGGAGACACAGAACCTGAAGCAGGCTCTAAGCTCTGAGCTGTCAGTATGGAGCCCAACACGGGGCTTGAACCCATGGACCGTGAGATCATGACCTGAAGTCAGACACTTAACCAACTGAGCCACCTAGGCACCCCAAATCAGTCTTCTCCTTTAAATATGGTGCTTTCGGAATTGTATCTAAGAACTCTTTGCCTAATCCAAAGTCACAAAAATTTTTTTCTCTTATGTTTTCCTCAAGAGTTTCATATTTTAACTTTTACTTTTAGGTCTATGATCCAGCTTTGATTTAATATTTATATGTGGTGTGAGATGTAGGTCAAGGTTCATTTTTTCACATGTGGATATCCAGTTTTTCCAGCACCATGTATAGAAAGGGCTGTGCTTTCTTCATTGAATTGCATTTGCACCTCTGTCAAAAATGAGTTGGCCAATGTTTGTGGGTCTATTTCTGGACTCTATTCTATTCCATTGGTCTATGTGTCTATCCTTTCACCAATACCATATTGTCTTGATTACTATAGCTTCATAGTATGCCATACAACTAGATTGTGTGGATTCTTCAACTTTGCTCTTCACTTGTAAAGTTGTTTTTGCTATTCTAGTTCCTTTATCTTTCCTTATAACTTTTAGATTCAACTAATCTATACGTACAAAAATCCTGATAGGATTTTTATTGCAGTTGTATTAAATGCATAGATCAATTTGGGAAGAACTGACATCTTAACTATACTGTCTTTTAATCCATGAACACTGTATGGGTGTCCATTGCTTTCTTTCATTGGCATTTTGTACTTTTCGGCATAAAGATTCTGCACATATTTTGTTAGATTTATACCTAAGTATTTCATTTGTGGGAGAGAGGAGTGGGTCACCTTTCAATTGTTCATTGCTAGTGTAGAAACACAATTAGTTCACCTTTTACCTGACACCCTACTAAATTCATTTCTTAACATTAGGACCTTTATGTAGATTTTTGAGCTTTACTACATAGACAGTTATGTCATCTGAAAATCAAGATAAATTTATTTCTTCCTTTCCAATCAGAATGCCTTTTTTTTCTTCCTTACTGCAATTGCTTGGACTTCACCAAAATATTGGGTATGAGTAGGGAAAATGTACATCCTTGTCGGGTTCCCAATCTTGGGAGGAGGGAACATTCAGTCTTTCCCCCATTAAGTGTGATGTAACTCTAGGTTTTGTGGATGCCTTTAATCAGAGTCCTTCTATTCCTAGATTGCTGTTTGTTTGTTTTTTTAACATTGAGATATGAAGACAGCTACATACGTTATAAATGTTATGGTTATATTCTATTTGTTTGCTGAAGTAAAAATGCACAATTTTTAAGATAGAAACAAATGCATAGAAAAGTAGTGAATACCATCTCTTGAAGAGACTACTAAGACCATGTCAAATGCTACCACCCCTCCTCACTCTTCATTATCTCTCTGCCATTTTACCAATGTCGTCTCTTTGATGGAGTAGGAGTTGGGATGCTGAATTGCCAGAGCAGTTTTGCTTGGAAAGCCAGAATCTGGCCAGGCACATCTCAACTGCTCAAGGAGTCCCAGCCTGAGAGTCCTCTTGTGAAGTCCTCAGACGATGGTCATTACCATAGCTATTAAAGAACCAATGACCTCTAGATGGGTTGGATTCTTTTTTGGGGCTCCAGACATGAATTTGACCTCATCTTGGATGAACCAAATTTATTTTTATTTATTTATTTATTTATTTATTTATTTATTTATTTATTTATTTATTTATTTTTAGGAGCACAGATGAAACCTCTTGGGTTTGTGATGCTGAGTTTTAAAAAATCATGGATGTTGAATTTTGTTTAGTAGTTTTGTTTTTGTTTTTGTTTTTTGCATCTATTCAGAGGATCATGTAGTTTTTCCTGTTTAGTCTGTTAATGTGGTAGATTATACTGATTTCTGAATGTTGAGCCAGACTTGAATTCTTAGGATAAATGACACATGGTCACAAAGCATTTTTCTTCTAACATGTTGGATTCAATCTGCTAAATTTCTTGAGGATTCTTACATCTTTGTTCATGAGAAATATAGATTTGGTTTTGTCTATATTGGTTTTATCTGATTTTTGTCTCAGATAATTTTGATTTCATAAAAATGAGTTGGGAAGTCTTCCTTCTTCTATCTGCTGGAAGAGCTTGTGTAGAACTATTATTTTGTCTTTCAATGTTTGGTAAAATTCACCAGTGAAGCCATCTGGACTTTTACATACAAATTTGATTTCTTTAATAGTTACAGTACTATTCAGCTTATCTGTTTCTTCTTGGGTACATTTTGGTAGCTTTGATAGTGGTCTATTTCATCTGAGTTGTTGAATTTGTGAGTATATAGTTGTTCACATTATTCCCTTATTATCCACTGGGTCAGTAATGATACTCTCTTTGAACACGTATACATCAGGAATGACACAGTACGATCAAAAACAGATAAAAAAAGAGAAAGTATGTAACTACGGCTGCAGAGGCCTCAAGCCTTGTTATCACTGACTCCTTCCTGTCTTTAAATTCTATACCCAGTCAGGTACCACATCCTTTTGATTTGTCCTTGTCAGTATTTCTTGTAGTTTCCCTCCATTTCCATTACTGCTTGGCACAGCCCTGTAATATCTCCTAAACTATCTACCTAAATTATTCCACTGCCTGCCTAACCAGTCTCACTGCCTTTTCCCACTTTAATTCACCCTTCATACTTCTGCCAGGCTTTATTTCTTAACTTCCAATGGTTCCACTCTGCCTACAAGATAAGGATCCTCTACGTCTGGTTTAGTCTTGCCTTTTGAATTGCAGTCCATTGTATCCTCCTAAATCAGGGGGGTCTTTAACATGCAAGCTTTGGAAGGGAGGGATGGGTCATGAATCTCCTAAAATTAGAGTATAAAATGTGATATGAATGTGAACTTTATTTCCAAGGCAAGGTTCCAACCATTATCAGATGTTCAAAATGAAAAAGAAAAAAAAAAGTGCTAGGAAAAGCCTTCAACCTAATCTTTGTTTCTATAATGTCTCAAGAATACACTATTAAAAAAAAAAAACATAATACAGCCTCTCCAACAGTTCCCACATCAGTAGCAATCACTCATTTCTCTGAACTTAAGAGTCACATAGCTTTAATGATCTAGCCTAACCTTAACATTTTACAGATGAGGACCTAATCTAGCACTTAACAAATTTGTCCAAAGTGGCTCCTGTAGAACTTTTCTGTGCAACTGAGTGCTGGTGTGCTATTTTGTTGGTCTTTTTTTATGAATAAATTTCATATTTCTCCTTGAGGTCAGGAACTAAACCTCAGAGTTCTTTATAACTCCAATTATCTTTACTGTCTTACATAAACTAGCTGCTCAAATGTTTGCTGAGAACAGTGATAATGAAAAAGTCATACTGAGGCAAAGGAAGAGGGCTGGTTAGCAAGTACTGGGTTAGGAATGCATTTTTAAGAAGCATAATAAGCACATTTGGAGGACACAAAATATTAGTAAGCTCAGATCTTAGCCTCTGATACAATGTGAACTCTCAAGAGTCTGCAGGAGGAGAGCTCTGACAGTTCCTAGACAGAGGCCAAATTTCCACAAACAGGGATGCTCAAGACAGCATTCAGAAACAATTCCTCAGAAGCAACTGACAGGGGGATGTCCAGGTATTGTTAAAGAGAAAGGATTACAGCACCTGCTTTTGAGTGAGCTACACGATGGATTCGAATTTCAACTCCACCTTGAACAAATTATTGTCATTATTGCTATGTCACCTTGAACAAATTATTGAACTTTCCTGTGCTTCGGTTTACTCATTTGTATCTCCCTAAAGATTGTTGCAGTGATTAAAATAATGCCTGTGAAGTGCTTAGGTCAGGGTCTTAACGCCTAAGGCACTCCTTCATTAATTGTTGCTATTATTTAATGAGAAGAAGGGTTTGGGGACGGAAGGAGAGCGCTGTGCGGAGAGGGATGGTCCGTTCCGTCGGAAGCGGGAAGATTCCGTAGCAGACAGGTAAGGTATATTCAAAGAAGGGCGAGGAGTCGCGTTTCCACGGTGTGTACCCGCAGGACCCCTCAGTGGCAGCGAGAGGAAGAGCTGGGAGAAGTGTCAGACCAAGAACACACCCTCCACAATATATATACGAGAAACCAGAGATCGGCTAAGATGAATGCAGCTTAGGAGAAAGGTCTCATCTTTTAGGGAAACCTGGAGCTTTGGAAGCGGCCTCATTTGGGAAGAGGAGGAGGGCAGCCCAGGGCGTGGCCGAGAGGTCGGGAGAGACGTTGAGGGGGGTGGGGGAAGCGGGAAGGGGAAGAAAACGCCAATGCGACCCTTTTCCAGTCACTGGACTGACTGCGACCGTCACTTACAGGAAACTGTAGGGGAAACGACCATTTTGGGCGGGCTCGACACTCTCTGCACGACGATGCCTAGGAAACACCGAAGCAAAAGCCGCGGAGCCGGATATTCTACCACGCGGTCGTTGCGCGACTGGAACGCGCTGGGGCAGCAGCCCAGGAGGCGCCCCGCCCACGCCGCAGAGAGGGGCGTGGCCACAGGCCACTTCCGGCCGCGAGTCCTTCAGCCGGGGCTGCGGGCGCGGGGGCGGTTCTGCACTGGCTGTCACGCTCTTCAGGGGGCGTTTCCGCACGCCACGTCGGGAGCCTGGAGCCGTTAGGCAGATTGTCGCCAAATGCAGCCTTTTTCCGGCATTTGTTTGGGATTCCATTTCAAATTCTATAGTGGATTGCTGCCAAATGGCAGAGGTTTCCTGGGATTTGGTTTTCCATAGATTCGTTTGCCCAGATTTGATACCAGTACAATATTGAGATTTCTCATCCAGCACTGTGGATATTTCTCCGTTAATTCAAGTCTTCCCTCGTTATTCCGCTGGAGTCTTCCAGTTTCCTTGGTGTTTTGCACATGTCTTTTTAGGTTTTTTTCCTGGAAGTTTTTGTTGCTGCTTTGGTTTATTTGCTCTTCCTAATGGACTATTATTGTACCCTAGGATACTTTGGGGTTTGGTGTGTGGATCTATGTGGTCACTTCGCTGAACCTTTATTTTCTAATAATCCTCTTGGATTTTGTAGGTAAGATTTCATCTGTAAATAACAATTTTGCATTTTCTGAAGAATCCAGCACAACGCTGTTTACTAGCCTCAGGGCTTGCTTACCTCTTTCCGAAGTTACTTGGATTGCATCTTAAAGTTACTTGGTTTGCATCTTACCTTTCGTTCATGATGGGTTTTTGAAGGTTTCTGGCACTTACCTTTTTAAAAAATTAATTGCACTTTGTTCTTTTTCTAGTTTACCAATTCGTTTTATTGCTTCCTAAAATCAGAAATGGGTATTTATTACCAAATACTTTCAGTATTAGTCTTACAGATGATCATATAGCTTTTCTCCATTACCCTACAGTAATAGAAACTACAGTAATAGATTTTCTAATGTTGAGCCATCCTTACAGTCCTGGTATGTATTCTTCCAGTACATTGCTGGATGAAATTGTTGTGTATTTCATATAGGACTTTTGTGTCTAGGTTCATAAGTGAAATTGGCTTATGGTTTTCTTTAGTTGTCCTTGTCTAGTTTTGATATTAGTTTAGGGTAGGTCTCAAAACGACGCAGATTAGTTTCTTTTTATATGACCTGGAATAGACCTAGTGTGTGAATGATCTATTCCTTAGGTTTGAGGAACTCATCTTCAAAGCCACCTGGGTGTGGTGCCTTTTTAAGAGATAAACATTTTTTTCCTAGAAGAGTATCGATTTCATTTACATTTTCAATTTTTTTGGCATTAAACTATCCTTGTGTCATGAGCATGCTATGAAGGCACACACCCGGGTTGTGTCTTTCCACAGTGTTCACTTTATTCAGTCATAAATCAAGGTTAACAATTATAATGCAGGTTCAGAATTTCAAACTCAATGACATTCCACCATGTGATTAACCTGGCTTCTTACCGGTACATAGAGCAGAACTACATAAGATAAGCTACACAATAAACAAGATAACACAAAGGATAGGATGTTAAAGAACCAAACACGAAGTCAGTCTGGGGCACGCAGTTGAGATGAGCCTTGGTCAGGTCTGGGTCAGCAGCTCTTAGCACTTACTGCTTATGTTCAAGCAGTGAGGGCTCTCAGTTTTATTGGGAAATCAATTGGGCAATCTTCAATGGCAGCTGCCTTTTTTAAATGGTCAGACATAGAGGCGTCAGTGTCTGGAAAGTCTGACATTTTGCTGCAAAATTCCTCCCTTTTTAAAGGGATTTAAGGGGAGCCTGGGTGGCTCAGTTGGTTAAGCGTCTGACTTCAGCTCAGGTCATGATCTCATGGTTCATGAGTTTGAACCCCATGTTGGGCTCTGTGCTGACAGCTCAGAACCTGGAGCCTGCTTCAGATTCCATGTGTTCCTCTCTCTCTGCCTCTCCTCCACTCATTCTCTGTCTCTCAAAAATGAATAAGTTAAAAGAAATTTTTTAAGAATAATGAATTTAATCAGTCTGGGGCCCCTGCAGACCTCTGCTTCTGCCTCTTACCAGTTCTGGGGTGTCAGCTGGTGGTGGTCACCATGATACCTGTTAGCTGCAGTACCTTTAACTGCTTGTGTCATTGCTTGACATAGGTTCCTGCTTGACATGAGTGACTCCATCCCATTCTCTACACCCTGGGATTAGCATTTTTTGATTTCACATTGTTCTTATTCATTCTTACATATTCAATTGAAGTCTTTTTTCTTTTTCTTGATCAGATTTTTTGAACCACGTTTTGGTTTTTGACTGATTGATTTTGATTTTTTATAGATAACCTTTATCTAGAAGTTTTTTCTCTTTCATTAATGTGTGCCTTTATTAATTTCTTATTTCTTTGTTTTTTGTGTGTTTTGTTTTTGTAGAATCTTGAGTTGAAAGCTTATTTTCTTTAAAATATTTAATAGGAAAGGGGCACCTGGGTGGCTCAGTCAGTTAAGCATCTGACTTCGGCTCAGGTCATGATCTTGTGGTTCTTGAGTTTGAGCCCCGAATGGGCTCTGTGCTGACAGCTCAAAGCCTAGAGCCTACTTCAGATTCTGTGTCTCCCTCTCTCTCTGCCCCTCCCCACTCGCACTCTGCCTGTCTCTCTCTCAAAAATAAACACACACACACAAATGAAATATTCAATAGGAAATATTACAAACATAACATTAGAGAATAATATGAACACCTATATACCAACCACTTCACTTTATCACATTTTAACATTTTTCCATATTTTCTTCACAATTTACTGTTATTCAGTTACAGCCTCTTGTGAACACTTCTGCAATCTTTCTCCCTCTCTTCTTCCCTAAAATGAACTCCTTCCCATGAAAGCTTTTATACATACATACATACATATATATGTGTGTGTGTGCATGTGTGTGTATAATGTATATATAGCTATATAAGTACCTGTAGTATTATTTTGTAGGTTTTTAAACCTAATATTAATGTTACCATTGTGTAACTTGCTTTTGTCATTCAAAGTTATGTTTGTGAAAGCTATCCATATCATTTCATGTACTTCTTACTTTATCATCTTAACTGCTGATCTTTACATACATTCCATTGTATGACTAGGAAGCAATTTATCCATTCTCCTGTTGCTAGTAATTTAATTACTCCTGGCATTTGCCGTTACAACACAGTTAACGGACATTCTTTAACGTATCTTATTAGGCACATCACAAGAATTTTCCAGTGTATGTCTAGAAGTGGAACAACAAGGTTTGCACAATCCAACTTTATTTTTAATGCCAGAGTCTTCTCTAGTGTTTGTGCCAGTTTACCCTGCCCCCAACAGTGTAGGAGTTTCTGTTGCCTCATGATGTTGCTTCACATCCATGCCATCCCTTGTTTGTTTTTTCCCAGGGTTTTTTGTTTTGTTTTGTTTTGCTATTGTAAACAATGCTGGTAGTAAACTTCATTGTATGTGTCTCCTGGTACACATGCGCAAAAGTATCCCTGATACATAACTAACAACGGAGTTGTTAGCTCTGTTTTGTTACAGATATATGTTTAAAAAGCATATACATATGCCCCCATATTGGAGATATTTCCTCTTTTAATAGTAAAACTTAAACCATTCATATTTATGTGCTTAGATTTAATTCTAACTTGTTTTTCTATATGTTGTGCTTCCTGTTGTTTTCTTCGCTTTTCTGTCTTTGGTTTGATAAAGTTCCTTTTTCCAGATTTTTTTTTCTTTAGTAGTTTGAAAATTTTATGTTCAATTTTTATCTAGTGGCTACTTTTACTGTATTTTAGCTTATTTAAATTTGTACTTTTATATAGTCATGTGGAGTTTATCAGCATTTTTATGAGGCAATCTTATACAGTGTTAAGAGTAGAGACTCCCGGGGCGCCTGGGTGGCGCAGTCGGTTAAGCGTCCGACTTCAGCCAGGTCACGATCTCGCGGTCCGGGAGTTCGAGCCCCGCATCAGGCTCTGGGCTGATGGCTCAGAGCCTGGAGCCTGTTTCCGATTCTGTGTCTCCCTCTCTCTCTGCCCCTCCCCCGTTCATGCTCTGTCTCTCTCTGTCCCAAAAATAAATAAACGTTGAAAAAAAAAAAAATTAAAAAAAAAAAAAAAGAGTAGAGACTCTGAGGCCAGAATGCCTAGATTCAAATCCTGGCTTTCCCATCTATTAGCTGTGTAACCTAGAGCTTATTACACAACCTCTCTGTGCTTCAATTGCCTCATCTGTAAAATGGGGATAAAATAGCATATACCTGATAAGATTATTGAGAGGATTAGTGTGTTAATGTATAATAAGTATGTAAAATTCTTAGGACAATGCCTAGCATGCAGGGCATAGATCTGATCACTACTTTTCTCATTTATGTAATGGACATAATACCTGATTTGTTATAAAAATAATGCATTATTGCATATATACTATGCAGTTTATTTATTTATTTATTTATTTTTAATATGAAATTTATTGTCAAATTAGTTTCCATACAACACCCAGTGCTCATCCCAACAGGCACCCTCCTCAGTACCCATCACCCACCCTCCTCTCCCTCCCACCCCCAATCAACCCTCAGTTCTGTTTTTAAGAGTCTCTTATGTTTTGTCTCCCTCCCTCTCTAACCTTTTTTTTTTTCCTTCCCCTCCCCCATGGTCTTCTGTTTATTCAGTTTAATATAATGAGTACCTTCTATGCACTTGAACTAGTATGTTTTTTGGCTTCAAGGAGTTCATGATCTAGTAAAGACACAGACCTAGAAACACAGGTGCATTATGACATAACCTTAATACTGTTTCCATGTCCTCTCTTGTCCCCTTCTTATCTATGTTCCATACAGAGCAGTTTTAGAACACATTAATCAAATCGTGTATTCCCCTGCCAAAATCATGTCCACTTTCATTACACTTTACATAAACCACAGTCTCCTCGCTATGACTTTAACATTAGACTCTGGGCCCTGCCTCCCTGTCTAATTTCATCAAGTCCCACTCTCCTCCCTTCTGGTGGCCCCTGCCACACAGGCCTCTTTTCAGCCCCTTAAACCAACTCTCTTTTTCCTCAGTGCCCTCTGCCCAGAATTTTCATCCCACCTGCTCTGACTCATCATGGCTGACTCATCTTTCAGGTCTCGGCTTGATTCAGTCAGGTTCTTAGTTACAGACAACAGAATCCAATCTGGCGAAGATTGGGACTTTGTTAGTATTATGTAGCCCCCGAGTCTCCAGGAAGACCAGAAGCCAGATGCAGGTGCAGCACAGCTGGGTCCGATACCCAAACACGCTAGAGGCTCTAGTGAAAATCCACTGCTGCCACCACCACCTGACACCAAAATCACAACTTCTCCCAACACAGGCTCTGAAAGTAAGGATGAGGGAACCAGTCCCTTCGGTACACTCATCACCCTCACCACTGGGTAGCCGGAGTGGCACATTTCTTTGTTCACCTTTTTTTCCCCTAATGTGTTTATTTATTTGTTTTGAGAGAGAGCACCTGCCCTAGCGGGGGCTGGGGGCCGAAAGAGACGGAAATAGAGAAAGAATGCCAAGCAGGCTCCAAGCTGCCAATGCAGAGTTGGACGTGGGGCTCGAACTCATGAACAATGAGATCATGACCTGAGCTGAAACCAAGTCGGAGGCTTAACTGACCCAGCCCCCCAAGGCACTCCTCCTTTTTCATCTTGCAAATGTTTCTTGCAACAAAAAAGTTGAATCTTTCCAACTTTATCGTTCAAGTTTAAGTTTTGCCAGACCATGCCTGATTGGTAGGGCCTAGGTCACATATGCCTGTGCTGCAGAGGGGGTCAAGGAGGCGAGTCTTGTCACATTAAATTCCTCAGGTATTATAAGCGTGTCCAAAGGGGCTGGACAGTCAGAAAACATGTCATGTGAACACTAAATAGCATGTTACCTCAGCAAAAGGCACTCCCCAATAACCCTAAGTATGCACATACTCTCTCCAGCCCAGTCCTATTATTCTTTCCCTGTACTCTGTCATTTTCTTCAAGGCTTTTATCACAACTTGTATTGTATATTTGTTCAAATGCCTTATGAATCCTGGAGCCAGAGTCTAGTCTCCATGTGGAGTTTCACTCGTAAACGTATGACTCAAGCAGCCAAAAATAATTTAAAAATGTATTTCAGTCTTCAACATGGATCTCTTAGAAGAAAAAAACATCAAGGGGGCTCCAGTCACAATTCCCAAAGGTTCTCATAGGTTCATATTCCCTTTTCTCTCTTCTTTCACTTTCCTCCAGTCCTTGTGTGCGTTGGTTTATCATTTCTTCATAAATTTTGCCCCTAGGGCTCTGTCTTCAAATGTTTTCTGCCTGCTCTCATCTTGCATCACAAACATGCAGCACTGGTCTGTGAGATACATTTTTCTCAGAGCACAGGGTGAAGAAGTGGAGAGGCAAAGTCCTTATCGGACAGAGAAGGCTGAGAGTATTTACACATTGAACATTCTGGCTCACCATTTGTGACTGACCTCCAGATTATAAATTTTATGAAGACAGGGACAAGATCTGTTCTATTTGTGCCTAACACAAAAATGTGACAAATACATAGCCAACTAATGCTTGTTTTCTAGAAAAGACAGAAGTCCAGGGGCGCCTGGGTGGCTCAGTCAGTTAAGCTTTAAGCGTCCAGCTCTTGATTTCGGCTCAGGTCATGATCTCACAGTTCATGAGATCGAGCCCCGTGTGGGGCTGGCTCTGCACTGGACAGCATTGAGCCTGCTTGGAATTCTTTCTTTCCTGCTCTCTCTGCCCCTCTCCTGCTCTCTCTCTCTCTCTCCCTCCCTCTCAAATAATAAACATTTTTTGAAAAAAAGAGAAGTCCAACAACTGGAGTATAGACCAGGAAGTCTACAGCACAGAGCCGGAGCTCTCGGCCTAGCGAAGGGTCGAAGGTGGTGAGTGGGATGTACAGTAAGTGAGGACTAGTTTGGGAAGACATCCTGGAGATGAAACCAAAGAATCTTAAACAGAAAGACTTCATCATGCAAAGAAAGAGGTAAGGATAGTGAAGAGTATTCCAGTTAGAAGTGCAGCACCAGCACACAGAAATGTCCAATGGCTTGGGGTGCTATTGCTAAATATGAACTAGGAGGACTGTCAGGAGGTGGGTTGGGGGGGTGGGGCATGCAGAGGCAGGCATGCAGAGCCTTGGCTTTGGCCTTTGGGTGATGTGGCCACAGTGGGTGTTGCGAGGAGTCATTCTCAGATTTTCATTTCAGAGAGATTACTGGGTGGCAGCGTGAGGTTAGATGCAAAGAGGTGAAAGGAAAAAGTGTAGCCAAAAACGTAGGCCTGCAAACAGGACAGTAGTGGGCAGTAGAAACAGGTAGTAGGAATAGTTTCAAGAAATTACTTGGAAGTCAAATTGGCAGTACTGGGTGGGTGACTGGACGGGGAAGGGGAGGGAGGAATCTAGAATAGTGTCCAAACTTCTGGCTTGGATGATGAGGTCATTAGCCGGGGTAGAATAAACAGGAAGCATCACAGGTGGGCAGTGGCGGGGAGAGTGGGAAGATCTCCAGTTCAGTTATGGTGAAGTGTACTTTAAGGTACCTGTGGGACTTGAAAGATCAGATGTGCAGCAGGTACTTGGTATTTGAGCCTGCAGCTTAAGGCAAAGGCTGAGGAGGGAGTGGCATGGAGGGAGCGGACTGTGAGCTTAAGAGTTGGCTGTGGGGTACGCTGCGAGGGGCCACCGTTGGCAGGGTGGCCCTGCTGACATTCTTTGCCTTCCTACCTCCCTTGGTACTTCTCTTCATCTCCTCTCCCTCCTCCCCTAAAATGTGGTGTTCTCAGGGGATTGCACCACCTGGGTCCCCTACTATGCATCCATCAAGGCTTTCTCTCCAGCCCAGAATTCTTAGGTACAATTAAGACCCATGTCTCCAACCACTTTCTAAGAGAAAAGAGGTAGTTGGCAGTGTGGACCGATTGCCCAAAGCACCACACAAAGGCTTTGTGCTCTCTGTTCTGTTTAGTTGTGCTCAAGATTGGCACTGTGAATTGGAACTGGCTGTGACTATCTCTTGTTTCTCTGAAAAATCAAATTTGGATATCAGGGGTCAGAGTTCAGATCTGTTAATATGCATTCATATGTAGAGTACCTCCCCACCCTACCTTAATCCTGTACATGCCTTTCTTAACTTCCCTCTTACACCTATTTTTTTCATCAGGAATTGAAATCTAACCAAAATAGAATAAATTTAAATATTTGTGATATAGAGGCACCCCGCTGGCTCGGTCAGTAGAGCATGGGACTCTTGATCTTGGGGTTGTGATTTTGAGCCCTATATTGAGTGTAGAGATTACTTAAAAAATAAAATCTTTAAATATTTCTGACATAGAATAAAAATAACTGCTCAGATCGTAAAAGAGGAAAAACCGTTTACATGGATCCACTTCTATAAAACAAAAATCACAACTCTTATTTTTGAGAAAGAGTCCTTTTTACTCTGTAATACCTTGTTTCATGATCACTGTTTCAATGATGAAGGGACTCTGAACTCATAAGCAAACCATGCCATGATTGAAGCTTTTTATGTAGAGAAGCTGGTTAGAACACAAAACCAGTATTTTGATAAATTCACTTTAAAATGTTTTTCATACCCACTTAAAACTAATTACAACAATATGATCTTCTACTCCCAAGGACTTGGACTGGATTAGGAACATTGAAAACAAACACACAGAACCACTGGGTCTGGCTGTGTGATCTACAGAAATGCTTCCTGAGTGTGTGTGAGGTCAATCTGTTGACCATCAATTGTGCCAGAGTTCACCAGCAGCTACAGTGTTGTTCTTTAGTATGTTTCCATTGTGAACTTATTTCTTTAAGTTTAAGTCTTTGGGATGATTTCTGCAAGATGAGTCTTTAGCATCTTGAAATTTTTCAGAGAAGAGATTAAGAAAGTCTCAATTATTTCCAGAAGCCACTGGTATAAAAATCATGTTTCTTCTATCAGATCGACTGCTCAAAAGCTAAAGGTACACGGTCCTCATTCGGGTAAGCTGCATTAAGTGGCCCTCAGCCCAGGGCACTTTATCCCCACACACTCAAGGGAGTCGGCTTGAATGTCAGGAAACACTGAGTTGCATAACAACAAAGGAGGGCTCAGGAAAACTGGGATTCACTCGACTGGTACACACAGCCTCGTAGATAGACCCACACAGACAGATGCGTAAGAATAGAATCATTTCTGTTCCTCACAAAGTACTCACAACTTCAACAAGAAAAGTCACAGGTTTATATAAATGCCCATTTTCATATCAGTTTATGAATTCAGAAGTTCTTTCAAAAAGAATAGGAGATACTGCTTTTAGCAATCAGTTTGGGATGAGAATACTTCTGACACCATAGGAATAATAATGGTGTTCTCCCTAGGTTTAAATTCCTCTTATCCATTTATGACATTTTTCTCCATCATGTACTAAATTCTACCCATCCTCACAGTAACTTACTATTATTACCAACATATTTTTAAACTAGGTGTATACATACATATACATGTACATACATATCTACTAAATTGAACCTTATGAAACTGTTAATACTTGACCTTTTCTGACCTATGAAAACAGCTTTTTTTCACATGGTTGTACCTAATAAAATATGAGCTTTAGTTGGATGACTATATCTCCATATATATGTATAAACTATCTCTCCCTCTCTCTCTCTCTGCACACACACACACACACACACACACACACACACACACAAAGAGTGCAGTACTTTCTGTTTACTTCAACAGGAAGAATGAAAATGCTTCCTCTATTCACCAGTTCTAACACAGCCTTGCAAAACTGTACTTGGTGACTACTGGTAATTTTTAATGAAAATATTTAGAGGTGTAGTAATTTCCACAAATTTTGTATTTGACCAAATCAAGTCTGGTCCAAACTGGGCTTATGGTCTTTGAAAGTACATCACCCAACTACTTAACTGGAATAGTCTACCCTGGAAGATGGCTTTTGCAGGCTTATGGTCAGGTCTAGAATCAGCAGGCCAAATAATAAAATACCAAAGCATTTTCAATTCTTCCTTTGTGTCCTCAGTAACATTTCATATAGTGCCTACCGTGAGACGCTATGCTAAGCACCAGTAAAACAGATATGCTCCAGACCTCGCTTTCAAGAAACTTAACATCTTTCAAGAAATATAAAAATATAAATAATGAGAGAATATTCTAAGGTTTTAAGTTTCAAACTGGGATAGAGTAAAACGTAAAAAGAAGATAGCACTTGAGAAGTTTTAAACTGCCTTCAAACACCAAGTGGCAAGAAGCCAAATACAAATGTGTACCAAGTTCAATGTCAGTCCATATGATAATCACAGGTGTCCTCCTCCATGGTTCTGGACCCAACAAGTCCTTCATCACCCCCAGAAACAGGGACTAGAGATCCTCTAGGTCAGTTAAATCCACGGCCACTTTCAGGAACACGGTGTCATCTTTAATGTAGGTGTTCTTGGCGCTCTCCAAAGTGGAATGAGCCACGAAGCGGGGGCAGCCAGACGCAATGTTCATCTCTCCATCAGGTCTTTTAAAGCTACTGCTATTGGGGTCAGCCTTGAAGGTCTCCATAATGTGGTTCTTTTTGCCACTCTGGTCCAAAAGCATCAGGGTCACCCTCTGCCTGAATGGCCACTGCAACAGTGAGTCAAACTCCCCTCGCATCACCACGAAGTACAGTGACAGGTGTGTCCCCTTCCCGGACCCATCCCCGTTTAGGTATGCTCTAGCACAGAGCCGGTAGCCGCACCGGCTGGTGTAGAAAGGCTGGCTGAAGATGGACACCGTGTGCCCATCGAGTGCCTCCCTCTTCTTCGTCTTATAGTCTGTCACCTTCCAGATGAGCTTTCCGTTATAGCAGGCACCTTCTAGCAGTTTAAATCGCTCTTCGTTTTTATTCAGCTGTGCTTTATGAATATTAATGTGGGCATCATGTTTGTTAGTCTCCCCTTCCAAAACAACTGCAAAGAAAGAAAGAAAGAAAAAAAAAAAAGATTCCATAGGCCTTAAAGTTGTCTTTAGAATTTGCCCAAAGTGGAATTGTGTTATCTGAAGAGAAAAATAAAATTCTGACATCCTAAAGATGAACTGAACTCAATGTCCACCAATGGATCATTTATATGAATAATTAACTCAGTGACTCTCATGTCTTGGCAAAAGTAGCACCAAGGAAACCCAAATACACACTCTTGAACTGAAGCTCACCAAAGCATATAGAAGACACACAGCATTTGACTCATGTGCATTAGCATGGTGAGGCCCATTATTTAATAACTGGGATGCTTTTAAATAGCCAAACCCTTTCAGATTTTCCTATACTTCAAACAATATTTCCACCACATCTCTCCCTTAGTTTTTTCATTATTTTCCACTCTTCTTCAAAACCACCACTCCCTGTGTTTGGAATTTCCTGGCCCATTTCTACCCTTTGCCTGTTCCAGCCCCTGCTCATCGCCGTCCATCATTTTCCCCCGAGTGGCCAGAATCTCATGCTGTTCTGTTTCACAAATACCAGATTCGACCATTGTTTATCCTGGACAGCTGCGACTCTCCATCTGGCCAGGTGTTTGCTTGTTCCAGAAACATATGCAGACAACAGAGTCATCCAAAGAGAAGTAAAATACGTGCCATACCTAGTCTTTGATCATTGGTTTCTAGCAGAGTAATTTTCTGCTTCACTGTATCAATCGCTTCCACCAAAGGCCTCAGATCAAATTTATTTTGTTGCTGGTTAGCCACTTGTAATAACTGACGCACTTGAGCTTCTAGCCAAGCGGACTTGTCAATGAGACTGGCAAGAGCCTTTCAGTACAACATGGATCATAATGTAAAAAAGAAAAAAAAGTTAATATCTTAGTAATTCATTGATATTGAATTTTTTCAACCCAAACATTTCACATTTAATTAATCAATTGATGCAATGAAAAATGCACAGTCTGGAAGAGAAAATTCAGTGAGGTTCACAGAGAGATGAACTACCTAGTATCTTCCTCCTCCTTCCGGTCACAGCTCCTGTTCCAAATTTTTGAACTTCTCTTCATCTGACTTATACTCCTCCCTCAATTTCTATCCATTTGGTGCTCTAACCTATCGTTATATCTTTGTTCTCCTGTTGTCTCTCCTCTTGCCTTAATCACTTCCTTCTCAGAGGCTATTCTGATCCACGCCTGCTCTGTTAGAAGGCAGAGAATGAGCTGGAAATAGACCCATCCGTTCTGGCCTGAGCCCTACAAGTGGTCCAGAAGTGCAATGAGGTAAGGCTTGAACTTTAGATTCTCTGCCTGGGTAGAAGAGAGTAAATAAAACTAGACCCATACTTCTCTTCCACACTTGCCCCTCAGGACCTTAACTCTGACTGGTTTTGTGTTAGAAAAAGGTCAGAATTGAGATAATAACAAATAAAGATATCCTTTTTTTCTACACACACACACACACACACACACACACACACACACACAGTGTGCTGACAAAGTATGGGGAAATTACATGGCCTGCATTTTTCTGGGATAGTCCACATTTCAAAACTGCTACCCATACCACAGGTCTTAAGATCCTTTTCACCACAGGGGCGCCCGAGTGGCTTAGTCGGCTGAGCGTCCAACTTTGGCTCAGATCATGATCTCGAGGTTTGTGAAATCAAAGCACATCCCCCCTCCCCCCATCAGGCTGACATGATGACAGTGCAGAGCCTGCTTGGGATTCTCTCTCTCTCTCTCTCTCTCTCTCTCTCTCCTTCTCTCTGCCCTTGCCCCACTCATACTGTCCTTCTCTCTCAAAAATAAACATTAAAAATTTTTTTTTACCATAAATTTTATAACTACAGTAAAGATACTATTCATTAGAAATTTGTTTATGGTTACTTAACATTCATGATTTGCAAGTAATTTTTGATATATTTTAGTGTTTAAAGCATTTTATTCCCAGGGCACCTGGGTGGCCCAGTGGGTTAAGAGTCCTACTTTGGCTCAGGTCATGATCTCACAGCTCATGAGTTTGAGCCTTGCATCAGGTTCTGTGCTGACAGCTCACAGCCTGGAGCCTGCTTCAGATTCTGTGTCTCCCTCTCTCTCTGCTCCTCCCCTGCTCATGCTGTTGCTCTCTCAAAAATAAACATTAAAAAATTTTTTTTAAATAAATAAAGCATTTTATTCCCAAGGGAATTAATATTTCACTTTGTTGACTATGGATACACTCAATGAATCTTACATAAAGGAACTAATATTGGCCCAACATCAATTATAACCCTAATTGCCATAAATTATATAAAGTATTATGTCAATTCTGTTAATACCTTAGTTATATTATTATAATTAAATATAAATAAATATAATATTATAATTACATAATTATATTAGTTAACTTACTGACATTGTTAAATGTACTGGGGTTATGTAAAAGAAGATCTTTATTCTTATGAAATACATAGTGAAGTGTGTACAGGTACAGGGCCATAATATATACAGCTTACTCTCAAATGCTTCAGAAAGTGCATACACATACAGCAACAGAGATGTAGAGAGATATGGGACAAAATACTAACAATGGGTGAATTTGGGCGGAGAATGCACAGATTTTTTTTTTTTTTTGAGAGAGAGACAGAGAGAGAGAGAGAGAGAGAGAGCATGTGCACAAGCAGGGGAGGGGCAGAGGATCCAAAGCAGGCTCCATGCTGACAGCAGAGAACCCAATATGGGGCTCAAACTCACCAACTATGAGATCATGACCTGAGCCGAAGTCTGACACTTAACTGACTGAGCCACTCAGGCACCCCAAGAATACATGGGTATTTTTAAGCACTATCTTATTCTTACAGCTTTTCTTTACATTTGAAATTATCTCCACTTAAGAAGTTATAAGAAAAACCCTGACTGCCAATTGAAGGTCAAATCTTGGCTATGAATAGAGAGGCCATTTCTCACCTGGATGTTTGAGAGGAAGCTTCCATTTTTGCCGAGTAGCTGTGCAAACTGCTTGAACTCCTTTTCGAATTTCTTTACTGTTTCTGCTAACTGCTGGATTTTACTTTCTTTCTGTTCTAGGCTCTTATATAAATCAGAAATCTAATAACAGAAATGGGGATGAGATCATTTAAGTGTATGTATACAAGTTAAAATAATTTAAATACAAGTCTAGAAAAATATTGCAGTAAGAAAGTGTTTCTAGAAAAATAAATATACATGTAAGTAATGAGTCACTAAATTCTACTCCTGAAAGCATTACTACACTATATGTTAACTAACTTGAATTTAAATAAATTTCAATAAATAAATAAATTAAATTTAAAAAAAGAAAAATACATACATGTATTTCTAGGAAAATATTTACAGGTAGATTTCTATATAATATTTGTAGGTGCTTCAAAAAAACCAGATCCACAGATTTCTCATCAGTCTTTTTCATAGCTTAACCAGCTATGATGGTTCATCTAATGATAGTGACATCACTTGACAAAATTTACTGAACTAGTTCTCTTCATTCATTCAGTATGCACTTATTAAACAACCACACAGTACTGATCATCACAGCACAGCAGATGCTATCTGCACAGTATCAATAGTAATAGCTGACATTTGCTGAATGTCTGTCATACCCTTGTATTCATTAGCTCTCTTAATTCTCAAAAAACCCTATGAGTTGGGTATGATGATCAGTTCCGTTTTATAGATAAGGAAACAGAGGTGGAGAGTTTAAGTGACCTGCCCAGCAGACAGCTAGCTTAGCAAGTGGTAGGCAAAACATGATATGCTCTTAGAATCTGTAATTATTTCAGGGAAATAACCAAAAGCTTTCGTGTGAGCCTAGACAACCCTCCTCCTATCGCCTCATCCATTCAATCAGCAATACTTACCAACTTTAAACTCCCGACACACAACAAAACAAACGATTCTTATATCTACTTCTCATTTCATCTCATTTCGTTTCACACTCACTGTAGCCTTATTTCTCACCTGGGCTGCTACAATAGCTTCCCACCTGGTCCTACACCATCCCTCGCACTCCCGCCAGATGGGAAGCTCTATGGGAATTGGGACGCATGTCCCACAGTCTGCTGTAACCTTGGCAACTGGTCTGGTGCCTGGCATCAGCAGGTATTTGATAAATATTTTTAGTATGAACGAATGATACTCTCCCTTTCTTTACACTTGTTTTTCTCCAATTCATCCTTCATGCTGTAACCAGAGACAAATCGGTCTTGTCACTCCCCACCCCCCACCTTAACCATCCTTAGTGGCCTTCTTTTACAGACCCTACAGGGTCCTACATGATCTGCCCCTGGCTACTTTCTCAGCCTGCTGCCTATTCCCATCCCACCTGTGCCCTGCCCTGCAAGCCTACACACTTCTATTGTCCATCGAGTCCTGGTCTCTCACACACTTCCTCCTCCATCTAGAAACTACCACTTTTTAAGCCTCTACTCAAGGACACTTTCTCTCAGAAACACTTCTTCACTAGTATCACCTACCTAGGTCATCTCTCAAGTTCTAAGACCCCCTGACTACACTCTAGCATTTAACTTACCTTCATTACTCTTATTGCTTTTTTGGGTTGTTTTGGTCTTTTCCTCCACTAAACTATTGAGGCTACATCTCCCTTATTTCTTCATCCCCAAAGCCTTGCACAGTGCCTGGCACACAGAGGGCATTGGATATGTGTTTTATAAATGAACAAATGGTTGCAACAACCATCTGCTCTCTGACCCCAGAATCTTCCATTTAGATCCTGAGAGCTGATTTCCACCTACATGGTAGACATATCTCCTTGATAAGTGTCTTCTCCCTCCACCTTACCTCTACTTGTCCTGCAGTGTCCATCTCAGATAATAATTCCATGTTCTCTGCCTTCTAAACTTACAGCTTGCCATTGTGACCTTGGAGTGTCTCTCAATGCCCTTCCCATCCCCAGACACAGCCTTGGCTGAGCCACCAGCACCATCACTTCCAGTATCTCGCCTTCACCTAGTACTGAACTGCTTATTACATTGCCACTGTGCTAAGAGCTTAAATATATTAGCTCATTTAACCCTTCCAACAACCCCATTTTATGAATGAGGAAATTGGGGAAGAGCGGAGTTAAGTAGCTTGTCCAAACTCATACGGCAAGTGTGGGGCCAGGTCTCAAAACCAGGCATTCTGGCTCCGGAGCCCTCACTGTTCAATTGCCAGGCTCTACTGCTACATTGCCTAGTTCGTGACAACATCCTTCTGCCTGGTCCCCCTGTCCTCATGCTCTCCTCTCCCTCTATCCATCTTCTGTGCTACCACCAGCTATCTTACTGTTTAAAGCCAAACAATTAGCCAGCCAAGTAGTGGTCTTTGCCTGCCCCCACCATCCAAAACTTTGCTTCACGCCACTTTGCTTTCATGAAAGACCTGCGTTAGTGCCTGTTTCACTAACCGAAAGAAATCAAAGAGGATCTTCGCTTTTATGAAATGGTAGTTGCTTCTTTGCTTTACACGACATTGGCTTATGAAAGGTTCCATAGGATTGCTCTGTTTCCCATTGTGTGGGAAACCTGTATTTTCTTATCTCGAAACCTCCATTAGCTCCCCTATTACTGACAAACATTAGTTCAAACTTTGGCCCTTAAATCCTTTCTGAAACAAAGCAGATATGAATGAATAAAAAATAATAATTGAATGTACAGTATCTGCAACCTCTTAGCTTACATGGAAGGCCACTGCAATCTGCACCCAGCACACCAGTCTCCAGCTCTTTCTGGCTCATGTTCAGGAGCCTCACCACCCCAAAACCCCCGTTCCCTGAACCATCAGCCTCTCTCATAACTCCTGGTCTTGGCACAAGCTTTCCTTTTCTGGAACGTTCTTTCCCCACAACATTTAAGTTGACAAATCTTTTCTTCCTTCAAAATGAAGCTCGGATGTGCTACCTTGAAGAGCTTTCCCCAAATCCCACAGAGCAAACTGCTGCAGCCTCTGTAGTCCAGACTGAGTAACAGCATATCCTATGGCACGGCAACTTATCTATTTGCATTTTTGCGTTGTGAGTCCTTCAAGGGCAGAAGCTGTGTGTTTCTTGACTCAGAGCCCCTAGCAATGTACCTCATAGCTGATGTATGGCAGGTGTTTGTTGAATGAGTGGATGGATGGATGGATGGATGGATGAGGCAAGTGGTACAGAAAGAACTTAGGAATGGTTATCAGGCAGTGTGCCCTCTACCAAAGTCACGGTCTGAGTGGTCTTCGCACTTTTCTCCAGGGTCTGACCTTGGAACTCACATACCTACTTTAATATGGAATTAGACACCATAAACTAATTGGCAATAATAGAATTCAGCTCCCTCTCTTCCTGACATGGGCTTGAGAAGTCTGATCCTCTGAGATGTTCTAACAAAATAATTAACTTTTATAATAATTACTCAATAGAATCAGCATTTGGAGTCCATTATGAATATTCCAGGGACTGTGGCAGGCATTTGCACACATTAATTTCACTTGGTAATCACAACTCAGTGAAATACATATGTATGTATGCATTTATCAGGCTGCAAAGCTTTTCATAGGCAGGAGTTAAGACTTACTACAAAATATATAAAACCCAAAATGCCTAGAACAGATAGTTAACTATTGCTTCATGGTAAGATTGGTCTAATTAAAAAACATCAAGCGCCTGCTAGTCACCTACTAGGTGCCAGATATTAACCAAAAGGCGTGTGGATAGGCTGCAGAGACAGTGTGGTATTTCTAGACTAAGAATCAGGGGACATGGGTTTGAGAGTAAATTCTACCACTTACAAGTTACAAACACATCAAAATTTCTTTGAGCTTAGTTATTTCATCTGCTGAATGAAAGGGTTGGGTCCAGAGATCTCAAAGGCACCTTCCAGTTCTAATATTCTATAATCCTATGGGTCTGCCTGGCCACTTAGTAGAAAACCATCTACCTCCAGTAGACATGTACTCAAACAGAGGAGACTATAAAAAGCCAACGATTACCAGCCCCAGTGGTTGTGATGCCTCCCCTTATATCTGAATTCTTGAATATTTACCTGCTCTTCTAACTGGAAGTTCTTTTCTAAAACCAGAAGCATGTGGTCCCGTAAGGCTGAATGCTCATGCTCCAGCAGGTTCCCCCGTTTATCCTTCAATGTGAAAAGGAAAGGAAGTCAGGCTGCTGAAAAGCTCCAAACATGAAGGTGGTGGCGAGATATTCTGCTAAAGCAGACCTTCACAATTTTGCTTGCTTGTCCGAAGGTAAGTTGCAGAAGAAACAGCCCCTCCAGGTCCCTTTCCCAGCCACAGGATTCTACAGTGCCCATGAGACAATTTTAAACTTACAGAAACAGAGAATCGGGCCACTGTCAAAATTTCAATGTGGATTTCCTTCCTTGTGCTGGGAATGTGTGACCGTGGGTCAAGTGTAGTTATCCTCTGTCAACTACTCCCACACAAAACCTATCTCTTTGGCGGGTTAGCTTCAGATCAGTTTCAAGCCTAGGTTAGTTCTCTCTCCTACCAAGCACACATTTTCATGCTGTCTTCTATCAAAGGCCACAGGCATGCAACCTGATTGTAACTTCAGCCCAGGCAAATTTGTTGCCCTCAAAATCAAATAACAGGTTTATAAGAATAAAGGGTTACTTCTTCCCTGATGATTAAAATACCGAATTGCAAACTGCCTATATTACTAGTAAAAGCAAATGGTAGATGTTCTGGGTGATCTGTGGACCAAAGCATACATTTATCAACAATTTTCCTTCAGTTTAGGATTGGCCCCTTTTCCAGAGAATACCTTTCCTCCTCCTTTTCTTCCTTTTCATCCTGGAAGGTCTAGACTACAGCCCAACTGGGAGTTTAGGCCTAACTATTAGGAAGATTCCTTTCAGAGCTGCAAAGCAATGCCATATTTCATGCACTAAAAAGATAAACCTTATCCTTTTTGTAGCCAAGACTGTCACTGGTTTGATATGTGAAAATCTGTGGACTCCAATGATTTTTTTTAAAGGGTCCCACAATATGCATTTTTTAAAATAGGTTCTTAAGGTAAGAGAAATGTAGGGGCACCTGGGTGGCTCAGTCAGTTGGGCATTTGACTTCAGCTCAGGTCATGATCTCACAGTCCGTGAGTTCGAGCCCCGCGTCAGGCTCTGTGCTGACAGCTCAGAACCTGGAGCCTGTTTCAGATTCTGTGTCTCCCTCTCTCTTCCCCTTCCCTTCTCATGATATGTCTCTCTCTGTCTCTCAAAAATGAATAAACGTTAAAACAAAATACTACATGGCAATGAGAAAGAATGAAATATGGCCTTTTGTAGCAACGTGGATGGAACTGGAGAGTGTTATGCTAAGTGAAATAAGTCATACAGAGAAAGACGTACACCATATGTTTTAATTCTTATGTGGGTCCTGAGAAACTTAACAGAAGACCATGGGGGAGGGGAAGGAAAAAAAAGGGGGGGTTAGAGAGGGAGGGAGCCAAAATATGAGACTCTTAAAAACTGAGAATAAACTGAGGGTTGATGGGGGGTGGGAGGAAGGGGAGAGTGGGTGATGGGCATTGAGGAGGGCACCTGTTGAGATGAGTACTGGGTGTTGTATGGAAACCAACTGGACAATAAATTTCGTATTAAAAATTTTTTTTTTAATAAAATTAAAAAAAAGAGAAATGGATGCTCATGTGAAACAATACAGCAAGATATAGAATGAAAAGCAAAAGTCCTCTTCTTTCCAGCACCGCATCCAATTTGCTAAGTCTCTCACTCACCAGAGTCAGTGAAGATATATACACATTTTTAACTCAATGAGATCATAACCATATTTAATTTTTAAAAATACATACCTCATTCTTTTTATCAGATGCATGGTATTCCAAAATATAAATAATATATTATAACATATAATAAAAATTATATAGCCAGTACTTTAGTGATGGACTTAGAGGTTTTTAGTTTTTTGTTGTCTTTTGCTACATAAACAGCTTCGTGTGAGGGTTTGTATATGCGTGTAATCATTGCATACTTATGAAAGAATTTCTGAGATAAATTCCTAGCAATAGAATTAGAAGGCCACTGTATGGGCTCACTATTTTTTTTTTTAACAAAAAATTTATTTTATTGTATTTTATTTTTTTTATTAAAAAAATTTTTTTTTAACATTTATTTATTATTGAGAGACAGAGCATGAGCATGGGAGGGGCAGAGAGAGGGGGAGGCACAGAATCTGAAGCAGGCTCCAGGCTCTGAGCTGTCAGCACAGAGCCCGACGCAGGGCTCGAACTCACAAACCATGAGATCATAACCTGAGTGGAAGTCGGATGCTTTACCGACTGAGCCACCTAGGTGCTCCTGTATTTTATTTTTTTTTAACTAAGCTCTTGGTGCCTGGATGGCTCAGTTGTTAAGCATCTGACTTCCACTCAGGTCATTATCTCATGGTTCATGAGTTCAAGTCCCACGTCAGGTGATCTCATGCCCCGCTTTGGGTGACCCCTGCTTCTCTCTCTCTCTCTGCCTTTTGCTCACTTGCACCCTCTCTCTCTCTCTCAAAAAAGAAAAGAAAAGAAAAGAAAAGAAAAGAAAAGAAAAGAAAAGAAGTAAGTTCTATGCCCAACATGGGGCTTGAACTCACAACCGTGAGATCAAGAGTCACATACTCTACCAACTAAGGTAGCCAAGTGCCCCTCACTTTTCATAGATATAACTAAACTATCCTCAGAAAAAGTTGGGATATTGTAAGTTGTTTTAATCTTTGTCAAGTTGATGGTGAAAGTTATATTTCTTGTTATAATATACATTTAGGAGTGAGATTGAGTGCCTTTTCTTACATCTGTTAGTCAATTGAATTTTTTCCTGAAACTACTCATATATTCCTATGCCTACTGTAATGATTCTTAATATATTAAGGAAAATATCCTTTTTTGTCTTGTCATATGTTGTAAATATTTACTTCCAGTTTGTGGTTTACCATTTGATTTTATTTATGGTATTTTTAAAAATCATATAAAAGTTTAAAATATTTGTGGTTAAATATCAAAATTATAGCTCCTGGTTTTGTGTTAGTCATCTAAGAAAGACTTTTATATCAAGAATAAAAAAATCGGGGCGCCTGGGTGGCTCAGTCGGTTAAGCGTCCGACTTCAGCTCAGGTCACGATCTCGAGGTCTGTGAGTTCAAGTCCCGCGTCGGGCTCTGGGCTGATGGCTCAGAGCCTGGAGCCTGCTTCTGATTCTGTGTCTCCCTCTCTCTCTGCCCCTCCCCCATTCATACTCTGTCTCTCTCTGTCTCAAAAATAAATAAACGTTAAAAAATTAAAAAAAAAAAAAGAATAAAAAAATCCACTCACCTTTTCTTCTAGTATTTTTTATGATTTTTAAAATAAACTTTTTTAAAAGTTTATTTACTTATTTTGAGAGACAGAGTAAGTGGGGGAGGGGCAGAGAGAGAGAAAGAGAGAGAGTCTCAAGCAGACTCTGTGTTGTCAGTGTGAGGCTCCATGCAGGGCTTGAACCCACAAGACCATGAGACCATGACCTGAGTCAAAACCAAGAGTTGGGTGCTCAACCGAGTGAGCCACCCAGGTGCCCCTAAAATAAACTTTTAATTTGGAGTAATTTTAGATGTACACAAAGTATGAAACAATACAGTGCATGGTATATCTTAATGCCTAAAAGTTTGATCCATCAAGAATCTGTTAAAATGAGGTAGAAAGCAAACTTTCTTTTCTTTGTATATTTTATAAATTTATTAAATAACATTTTTAAAGGTGTTTGACAGGTAATAAAATACATTTTATTTTTTTATTTTAAAAATATTTTTTTTAACATTTATTCATTTTTTGAGAGATAGCACAAGCAGGGGAGGGGCAGAGAGAGGGGGAGACACAGAATCCAAAGCAGGCTCCAGGCTCTGAGCTGTCAGCACAGAGCCCGATGTGGGGCTCGAACTCATGAAATGCGAGAACATGACCTGAGCCGAAGTCGGACGCTTAACTGACTGAGCCACCCAGGCGCCCCAATACATTTCAAAACATGATTTCAAATCAATTCCATCTCAAAATATGTGGTAATAGAAGGGGTACCATAAAACCAAGATTTATAATCATCAGAAGGATGACTCCAGAAAGTCTCAAAATCTGGTAGAGGCAGTGGAGTCTGAATTAGAAATAATTACCATGATGGTTAATTTTATGTGTCAGCTTGGCTAGGCTACGGTGCCCAGTTGTTTGGTCAAAACTAATCTAGATGTTACTGTGAGGAACTTTTGTAGCTGAGATTAACATTTACAAATCAGTTGACTTTAAGTAAAGCAGATTACTCTACGTAATGTGGGAAGTCCTCATCCAACCACCTTTTAAGAGCAAAGAGTAAGGTTTCCTCAAGAAGCACTTCTCCTCGGGGCGCCTGGGTGGCTCAGTCGGTTAAGCGTCCGACTTCAGCTCAGGTCACGATCTCGCGGTCCATGAGTTTGAGCCCCGCGTCGGGCTCTGGGCTCAGAGCCTAGAGCCTGCTTCCGATTCTGTGTCTCCCTCTCTCTCTGCCCCTCCCCCGTTCATGCTCTGTCTCTCTCTCTTTCTGTCTCAAAAATAAATAAACGTTAAAAAAAAAAAAAAAAAAAAAAAGAAGCACTTCTCCTTAAGACTGCAACATAGAAACTCCAGCCTGAGTTTCCACAGTGTTGGTCTGCTCTGCAAATAATCAGATTCACCAGTTCCCACAGTCACATAAGCTAATTTCTTAAAATAAGTCTCTATATGTATATGTAGGTATGTATCTCCCATTGGTTCTGTTTCTTTGGAGAACCCTGACTGAAATGGCCAGTCTAAAAGTTCTCCAAAGTGAATGTCCTTCTGCATCCTGAATGGAATCAAAGAGTGAAATAAGCCCGCCAAATAAACGATACAGTAGAAGGCAGGGGCAGAAACAAAACGGCATTCCATACCTTTACAGTACAGCCATAGTGCTTAAAAGGACAGTCTTGTTCAGCTTCAGGACACACAGCGAGGTGTTCATCCACCTACGAAACAGACAGCCTCACGCCACAGAAATTCATCACCAATTCTCCAACTGCCTGATAGAACGGCAGCGTGCAGGGGACCAAGGGTGGCTTGGGAAAAAGGGAGGAAACAGAACGGGAAAAGCCATGCTGAGGCCTGGCAGAAGGAGAGCTGTGGTAAAAACCGAGAAGAATTCTCAGGGAAAAGGGAAGAGAACACAGAGATACGGCTGTCGTGGGGTTATTTAAACCTTGGGCTTCTGCCTGTGGGATTTTATCAAACACATACCACATTGGTTACTAAAACTTTACCTTACGTAAAATCTAAGAGAATCATTTACAGTTACCTCAGATCTTGGAATCATCTGCAAACACTTGTTAGGACAAGATACTGGGTACTCAGGACACAAGTTTTCCTCATGATTCTGAAACAGAGAAAGTGTGATGAAACAGAGCCAAACTGTGCTTCCCAGGGTTCCCTACTATGGCCTCACAGGGTTTATGCATAGGTCTCTGGGGATCTGTGTTATGTGGCTTGCCCTCTACAGGAAGGTACAGCCTAGTTCCAAAAAGGACTAAAAAAAGATGGCCGCTTTCTTCACGTAAATTAATTCAATTTTCCAATTGTTCCAAAAGGTCAGAGGGCGCAGGACTCACTGAGGGCAAACTTTGTGAGTCATCAGTATGGCTCCTCTGGTACATGTGAAAAGTACAGCAGACTCTCTTTTTCTGCCTACGTCCTGCCACTCCAGATGGACTGAAGCACCCTGAGGACACAATATCGTCACCTCCTCATGACCCAGCACCTAGCACTGCTCCTTGCACAATCACACTTAGTAGGTGTTCAAACAGTGCTGTCACCAATGATAAATGAGTAGTGTCCTACCAGCAAGGCTTTTGGCTTTTTATAGAACTCTAAGATAATTCTTTGGACCTATTTCTGTACGAAAATAAATTCACTGTGACCACTCAGGTAGAATTTAGTCCCATAAAAGACAATCTTTCTTTCTTTCCCTTTCTTTCTTTCTCTTTCTTTCTTCCTTTCTTTCTTTCTTTCTTTCTTTTTCTTCCTTTCTTCCTTCCTTTCTCTTTCTCTCTTTCTTCCTCTGTCTCTCTCTTTCTTTCTCTTTCTTTCTTTACCTGTAGATTGATTACTACCACATCTTTTTTGCAATAAAGGCATTTTTCCTCTCGAAACTGGCAATATGCGCTCAAATGTTCTTTCAGATCTTTCCGAAGGACTGGCTTCTGACAGTTCTCATTAGAACACTGCACGGCTTGAAACGGGCATTGCTGGAGGTGGTCCTGCAACAGATAACACAGGCCAGTGGGCCCCGCTGACCAGGGCGGCGGGAGGGGAGCCAGCTGGAAGCCTAGAGAGGGAGGGAGGACACTGGGGGCAGCTGGGCAGACAGGGCTGCAGAGGAGAGGGCACGGATGGGGCTGCCCAGACGGAGGCTGCGATGGCTAGCCTTGTTTGGTAGGAGTTAGGAGGACAGGGAAGATGGCTGAAGAAGGAAGCACGCTGAGTCTATTTCAGATTATCTAGTAACATGCCCGAATTTGCAGGGCAGTTCCTAAACACTTTCCTTAGGCTTGCTGAGTAATTTACCAGTCCTGCAAGGGCATTTTTAATTTCTTCTGTGCACCCTCCATCCCCACTGCCAGCACCAAGTACTAATCTCTGCATGGCAGATGGTAAAAGCTGGGACGGAGGGAAAGAGCAAATAAGAGTGGGGCATATCCTAAGTACATGAAGGAAGGAAAAGGATTAAAGGAAGAAAGGGGAGGGAGAGAGAGCTGTTCCAGAGTGGTCAAAAAAAGCAGATGGGAAAAAAAAACAAAACCAGAATCACAGGCCCAAGAGAAGCTGGGAGCGGTCAAGCTTGTTAGTCAGGAAATGTTCTTAATCAGAATACGAGACAACAATAACATGGACAGTGTTCGTTCCAGTATTCTTTATGGTATCAATTTTGAAAAGCAGGTGGTATATTTTTTTTTTTTCTTTTTGAATGTTTATTTATTTTTGAGAGTGAGAAAGGAAAAGGGAGCTAGTAGGGGAGGGGCAGACAGACAGCGAAACAGAGGATCTGAAGCGGGATCTGAGCTGACCCCGACATGGGGCTCAAACTCAGGAACTGTAAGATCATGACCTGAGCCAAAGTTGGACACTTAACACACTTAGCCATCCAGGCGCCCCCAGCAGGAGATATATCTTAATAAACGCTTTGGATCACTGCAAGTTATTGTGATGCTAACAAGTTATCAAAACCCTATTGATGTTATTCCCAGCAAGACCCCTTACAATACTGTTTGCAAGCTCTGGCCTGTGGGCCAAATCTGGCCTGTTACTTGCTTTTGTAAATAAAGTTTTTCTGGGGCGCCTGGGTGGCGCAGTCGGTTAAGCGTCCGACTTCAGCCAGGTCACGATCTCGCGGTCCGGGAGTTCGAGCCCCGCGTCGGGCTCTGGGCTGATGGCTCAGAGCCTGGAGCCTGTTTCCGATTCTGTGTCTCCCTCTCTCTCTGCCCCTCCCCTGTACATGCTCTGCCTCTCTCTGTCCCCAAAATAAATAAACGTTGAAAAAAAAAAATAAAGTTTTTCTGGAGAACAGCCATACTTATTTGTTCACATACAGCCAGAGGCTGCTTTCCATCTGAAATGGAAGAGGTGAGTGGCTGATACACAGATTGTATGGCCTGCAAAGCCTAAAAAATCTACCGACTGGCTTTTGACAGAAACACTTTGCTGACCCCCTTCCTAAAGGAGAAAAACCAACCAGTTTTTCTACAGGAGGTAAATAAATATTACAGCTACTCTCCTTTACCTTTAGTAATAAGAAACAAATAGTGACCGTTGAAATCCGTATCTTCTCCAAAATTCACTGCTGCTACCCCTCCACTCTCACCAAAATAGTGAACATCCATCAGGATTCTCCTGCCTGAGAACCTTCACCTCACCTTTGGAAGCCAGGGTGCTGGTGGGGGGAGGCAGGAATGAGGGGAAATACAAAAGAAACAGGTGAAAAGACACCAGCCACTCTTCTCTAGAAAGTGTGGATCTGGTCACAAAAGCTGATGGATGGATGGTCCATTTGAGCCTCATTTCCTTTTCAGCCTTAGTGACAACAAAGCTGGAAAAGAGGCCTTGCTCCAGGGCCTATCAACCCAGGAGAAGTTCAGTGAACCTCCAAAGAAATCCTGGGGTTAACAAGGAAATCATTTACTCATTTATAAGCTCAGTGCCCGGGGGGTTCGGAGGCAAGGTGGAGAAAAGGCTGAATCACCTGAAATGTGTTCCAAAAGATGTGGGTGGGAGAGCAAAATTTCAGCAGCCCCCAAGCAATTCTCTGGAAGCTAGAGATGCCCGCTTCTTATTCCTGCACAGTGTGATCAAACCTGATACGGGCCTGCCGTGGCACAGCCACATTTCCAGCTTCCCATTTATCGAGCTTCCCCAGCTGGCTGGAAGAACCAGGTAGGGCAGTTCCATGTGAGAGAAACTCCCCTTCGCTACCCCTACACCTTGTGTGTTTGCAGCTCACACCAACGCTTTCCCTTTAAATCACATCCTAGTTCTGCTCTGCTCTATGTTATATGCCTTGGATCATAAACCAACGGGCTGGGACCCACAGCTGCTGGAAACACCCACCAGCATCTGCCAATGCTTTGGGGCAGGGACCCTTGCAAATGTGTCTTTGTGCAGACTGCCCTGGCCCCCACCCTGGGGACCCCAAATCTTTTACAGTTCCCCAAAACTGGCATGTCCTTTTGCTCAGCATGTCCCACAGCTTCTCTTTTGGGTCAATGACCCCTAAACCACAGTGTAGGTCTAGCCCATATAGTATGCCCTCCATGCATTCCATATGAGATGGACCTCTTCACCCACACTTAGCTCTTGGAGTACTGCACTGTAGCCAACTGTATTGCTAGACAGGAATTCTCTGAGGGCAACCCAATGAACCCCCTATCATGCTTTGCCCAGTAACTGTCATATAAAGGTGTTCAATACATGCCACTGGAAAGATAGCCAAAGCAAATATTGGTCATGAGTAACACCCACCTGGTATCGCCCCAGAATAATCTTGGCATTACATGAAGGAGCATTTTTGCAATACACATATAAGTTCAGGACTTCTCTTTTGCAGCAATTGTCTTTAAACACCTAAAAGAGAAACACAACAGGTCTCATACACTCCAAAGCTTCAGAGCAATGTGAATGAAACTATTATTAATTTGGTCTTCAGATACATCTCAAAAGTCAGGTGGAGGGGTGCCTGGCGGGGGGGGGGCTCAGTCAGTTAAGCATCCAACTTTGGCTCAGGTTATGATCTCACTGTTCATGGGTTCAAGCCCCATGTTGGGTTCTGTGCTAACAGCTGGGAGCCTGGAGCCTGCTTCAGATTCTGTGTCTCCCTCTCCTCTCTGCCCCTCCCCAGCTCACACTCTGTCTCTCTCTCTCTCTCTCAAAAATAAATAAACATTAAAAAAAAAAAAAAGTCAGGTGGAAACTTCCAGACAGTGGTTGGAATGGAAAGATCAGATTCGCCACCATAAAAGAAAAGGCTTTCTCAGATACGTATTTCCAACAGGCCACTGAACATACAGGCCAGGAAATTCAATGCTCAGCACAGTAGGCTGCAAGAGAATCTCATGGTGCACTTGACCTCATATGCTCAAAGGTCAGAAGGTGGGCTGTGGATGAGGATGACGCTTTCAGCTTCCTGTCACAGTATAAAAGTTTGTATTAGTCATCAGGTACTGTCACTGAAGCTGTGAGGACTTGCTATTTCAGCACACACCAGGGGTTGGCAAACTTTCTCCATAAAGGATCAGATAGTCAGTATTTTCAGCTTTGCAGGCCACAATGCAATGTTTTCTTTTGCAACTATTCAACTCTGCTGCATACAATACTTAAATGGATGAGCTTGGCTGTGTTCCAATAAAACATTATTTATGGACACTGAAATGTAAATTTCATGTAATTTTCACATGTCACAAAACGTTATTCTTCTTTTGACTTTTAAAATAAATTTTTTGTTGGGGTTTCTGGGTGGCTCAGTCGGTTAAGCATCCGACGTTGGCTCAGGTCATGATCTCACGGTTTGTGAGTTCGAGCCCCATGTTGGGCTCTGTGCTGACAGGTCTGAGCCTGGAGCCTGCTTCAGATTCTGTGTCTCCCTCTCTCTGTTCCTCCCCCGCTCAAACTCTCACTCTCTCTGTCTCTGTCTCTGTCTCTGTCTCTGTCTCTCTCTCTCTCTCAAAAATAAACATTAAAAAAATTTTTTAATGAAATATTTTTTTGTTTTGAAATAGTTTACACACTCATGAGATGTGCAAAAGTAGCACAGAGTTCCTGTGTACACTTTTTTGGATTTTTTTCAATGATTTATGTGAAAACCATTCTCAGCTCATGGGCCAGACAAAAACAGGTGGAATGCTAGATTCGCCTCAACATATCTCATGTTGTAGTATGTCAACCCCCGGTCTAGTGCGTGAGGCAAACACAAGCACGGCACTGTCCTCTACTAGGCATTTGGAAAACACAACATAAGAGCATAGACAAGGAGCATGTACATTAGACATGCTCAGGGAGCTTCCTGGAGGAGGTGATGCTTGAACGTCCTGTAACAGAATTGTAGAGGAAGAAAACTGAGCTTAAAAGAAGTTTTTTTTTAAATTTTTTAATGTTTATTTATTTTTGAGAGGGAGAGGGAGAGAGAGAGAGAGAGAGAGAGAGAGAGAGAGAGAGAGCGCGCACATGTGCACAAGTGGGGGAGGGGCAGAGAGAGAGGGAGACAGAATCTGAAGCAGCTCCAGGCTCTGAGCTGTCAGCACAGAGCCCGATATGGGGCTCGAACTCACAGACTGTGAGATCATGACCTGAGCCAAAGTCAGATGCTCAACTGACTGAGCCACCTTAAAAGGAAGTTTTAAGGGAGAAAATCTTCATGATCAGGGGTTAGGTAATGGTTTCTTAGATGCAACTAAAAGAACAAGTGACCAAAAGAAACAAAAGACAAGTAAGACCTCATCAAAATGAAAAGCTTTCATGCTTCAAAGGATACCACCAAGAGTGAAAAGACAGCTCACAGAATGGGAGAATATTTGCAAATCATACATTCGATAGGAGCCTTGTATCCAGAATATATAAAGAACTCTTAGAACTCGACAATAAAAGACCAATAATCCACTAAAAAATGGGCAAAGAAATTGAGAAGGCATTTCTCCCAGAAGATACACAAATAGACAAAAAATGAAAAGATGCTTAATATCATTAATCATTAGAGAAATGCAAAGCAAAGGTACCCACTAGAAAGACTTAATCAAAATGATGGCCATTAACAACTTTCGGCAAGGATCTAGAGACATTAGAACTCTCACAGTCTGCTGGTAGGAAGGTAAAATGGTGCAGTTGCTTTGAAAAATCGTCTGAAGAAGCTCCTCAGAATGTTACACATAAAGTTACCATTATGGCCCTAAACAAAATTACCATACAACCCAGCCATTCCACTCCGAAGTATACATCCAAGAAACATGTACACTTTACTTTATGTTATTATTTTCCAAGAAACACATATACTTTAAAGGTAAATTTTATGGCATATGAATTATACTTCAATAAAGCTATTGTTAGACATAATAATAAAAGGAAGTTTTAGAAGTTAACTAGAGGAGAAAGTGAATTCCAAGAAACAGGATGTTTAATTTCTCCAAGCAACTTAATGTACCTGGAGCTGGTGTTGGAAGGGGGTAAGGAGGGAGCAGAGTAGAAATTTGGTTGGGGGCAGGGGGAGAGGCATCAATAAAGACCCAAACAAGCCTCTGAAACAGTGGTAGGAGTAGGGTTTGGCCTGACCCCACACCAGAGGAAAGTGGACTCTAAGAAAGGCCCCCCTCTCCCACTCTACTGCTCCAACCTCTATATCCAGTTCAACCCAGGACACTGGTTTTTCCATCACTCAGAGACCCACTAAACCAAAGCGGTGATTTTCTTACCTCCTGAGATTTGATAACCTCCTTATCTACAGGGCAGAGTGGGACTGCATTTAATTCTCTGGAGAGAAAAATAAAAATAGAGCTGGAATTAAGAGTTGACCTCAAACGCTCTTCCAAGAGCAGCCCCAGCACTCCAGCCATGCTTGACCCCTTTCAGCTCCCCTGAACAGACCTGGCCCTATCTTCCCTCCTTCCCTCCTGCTCCCTCCCCCAAGAAGGGTTGTGTCTCTCCCCCACCTCCCACTGCAGTTTCAGCACCTTCCCAGTCTGCCAAAAAACACCCATTCATTCTCCAAGATGCAGGTCAAATAGTCAGTCCCCCAGACAGAGTTAAATGTCCCCTGCCGGTGCTCCCACGGCAGTCTTTTGCTTATCACACTGTGCCACAACCTGTCTCTTCACTAGACTGGAGCATTCTGGAGGGCAGAGAGTGGGTCCTGTTCCACACTGACCTCCAGCTCTTCCTCTCTGTACACTGAAGCTTAGTTTAGCAAGGTGCCTGGAACACACAGGTGCTGAATAGACAAACCCATGAATAAACGAGAATGTGCTGTAATAACCCTCTTTCCAAGCTTGGTAGGAAACAACTTACTTAGTGCCCTAAAAAAAACCCCAAAGCCTGCTTCCATAGCTTCCCTGGTCTTCTCCCTCAAAATGGTATGACCCAGGTTTTCCCACTGCCCTAAGTGGACAGCATCCATTGCAGAGAGGTCCATTCTGGATGCGACACCACCTCTGCCTTAAGGCAAGGAAAAGTCGGAGCAACAACTACACAGACCCCTGTGAGATGCAGGTTCTTCCCAACACAGACTGTGCATCAAGGTTTGCCTCGCATGTGGTCTGAATGTCAAGAAAAGGTGACTATCATGAGCCCTGAGTAATGTAGAGGATTGTTGAATCATTACATTGTACACTTGAAACTAACAGAACACTGTACGTTAATTATGCTTGAATTTTTTTATCTTTTTACTTATCGTTCATTTTTTATTATTTTTTCACACCATCAGACTTATTATTCTTGCTGATTTAAGCAGAACATAAAACAAATATGGATCCCAAGGCTTACTTTCAGAGCTACCAGCATAAATTACTACAGCGATCCAATCTGGAAATCCCTAGTTACCAGTAAATCACTGCATGAAACAGTAAATGAGGCCCTCTTTCCTCATGGGTAGGATTATAATGTTTCTTAGATTTTCTTGAAAAAGACTTCACATTTTCTCAAATATACAGGAGAAGTATACTTCCTCTCTAAGCCCTACAGTACCATTTATGTGCTTTCGTCTTAAATATAGAAAAATTACAAATTTTGAAATTGATTTTATGAATGTCCACATTCTAGATAGAACTCTCCAACCTGTACAATATTAGATATTAAACATGGATTCAAAAGAAGTTACTAGGAATTGAATTTTTTTTTAAAGGGAAAAAAAGGTGACTATCAATAAGTGAGAGGCCAAAAAAAAAAGGTTATTCCTCAGGCTCTCAGAGAGAGCCCCTGGGAGAGCCCCTCCTCGCGTTCGCGGTTCTGCGGCCAACCACAGCAATTCCAAAAACCACAATGACAGCCGAGTGGCCACGTTCGACACTTCCATCCCAGGAACAGCCACGCCTGGTCTGGCCAGAGCTGCAGGCCCTGCCCACTCACCTCAGGGACAGGATGCAGTGCTGACAGAAGCGGTGCCCGCACCCCGTCTGGTGCGGGTTGTGAAGCACTGAGTGGCAGAAGGCACATTTGTAACGTTCTTCCAGCTGTTCCACAAACCGGTACTCCGTGTTGGGCTCAAAGTCCAGGGAAATGGAGTTGCCGGAATTCTGGCGGATGAAACCACAGGGGACCCCTCCTTGCTCCTCAGAATAAGCCATTCTGGGGGAGGGGGGTCGAGAGAAGGAAAGTTAAGTGTGCAAATACCAAAACAACTACAGCCATCAGGTGTTGTAGTGGTTGGTTTCCTAACTAGTGCACTGTCACCCACATGGTCATTCTGTTATGACTTTGTAGCAACACTGACGACCTCCAGCCACTGGAGGGCTCCTGCACAGGGGAGATGTCTCCGGGGGTGGTCAGGAGGGAGGCTGGACCAAAAGACTTGTAGCAAGATTTTATGAGACTTCAGCCCCTCGTCCATCAACCTTTTACAGATGTTAAATTATCCTGTCAGTTTGGCCACATGCTCGGACCAAATAACTATGTTCTAAGCAAACCCTTATTATGGAATTTTCTTCCGTTCAGTTGAGAGAATTGAAACAAATACTTTGTCAACATTTTTCAGAAGCAGGAACCTTTTATACCAATACATTTCTTGCAATATATGTAGCCACATCATTTCTCACCTGCACTAAATAAGCACATTAACTGCTCTCTCGTCCAATCCATTCTCCATACTATAGCCAGAATAGCATTTTCAAAATGCAAGTATGATTGAAGGTTCTCTCCTCTCATCATTCAGTGGCTTCCCAGGATCTTAGGGGAAAGTCCACAATGCTAAGAGAGCTACAAGACTGCATGCTCCCCACCCAGCATCATCCCAGGCCTCTCCTCCCCTTGCTTTCTGCACTCCAGCCATATAGGCTTTCTTTTCATTTTTCTAATACATCAAGCTGACTCCTGCTACAGGGCCTTTGCATAAGCTATTGCCTCTATCTAAATGCTTCCCCTAACCCTTTGCAGTCTTCTTCCCTTCACATTCATGCTTCAAACTTCAAGCATCATATCCCCAGGTAAGTTTTCTCCTTTCCGCCCTCCTCTCCCCTCCCTCCGTCGAACAGCAGAACACCCACTCATCAGTCTATAAAACATGCATGGCCTCCAGGGAGAGGCTAGGGAATAATGGTAGGTGGGTGGCCAGGGGTGAGTGTGTTTCATTGTATAATTCTTTTGAATTTTTGAACATGAGTATATTACCTCTTCAGAAATAAACATTCAAAAACAAAAACTAAACATCCACTGTTCTATCTGTCATAGAATCAAGTTCTGAAATTCAGAACCGCATTTGATTTTAAATTAGACATGCAGGTCACCTGGGTGGCTCAATTGGTTAAGCGTCTGACTCTTGATTTTGGCTAAGGTCATGATCTCATGGCTTGTGGCTGTACGCCCCGCATGGGGCTCTGCGCTGACAGTGTGGAGCCTGCTTGGATTCTCTCTCTCTCTCCCTCTCTCTCTGCCCCTCCCCTGCTTGCACTCTCTCTCTCTCTCTTTCTCAAAATAAATAAACTTTTTAAAATAATAAATTAATAAATAAACAAGTAAGTGAATTAGACATGCATTTGTGTATTTCATTTATATCTGTGCCCTTCAATGACACATAGGTCACATCCGATCTTACTCATTGTTGTGTCTCCAGCCCTTAGCACTGAGCCAGGCATGGAGAACTCAACTCTTTGTTGAATTATTATCATTGGAAGGACTCTTTGAAACTCTTCAGCAGGACAGTTATAACTAGTGTTGCTCTCTAGCACAGTGATCCTTTTAACTTTTTATAAGGATTTTCTCTACTTTTGAAATCTGATGAAAACTCTAGACCTTCCCCCCAGAAAAGAGCACACATACCTGGTCTCGGGACCTTTAAGGACCCTCTGAACCCACCAGTGGTCCCCAGGTTAACAACAGCCTTGCCTCCCCTCAAGGCAAGCCTTGCCTCCCCTGGAGTAAGAATACTGTCACTTTTGGCACAGTGCGGGGAGTGGTGCTTCCAGGGTGTCTGGCAGTTGGCTAAAGGATGGGAGGCAATCGAGGGTGGTCCCTGGAGGTGACAGCCTTCCACATGGCTAGGGAACAGGAAGGCTTGGCCTTCAGGCTTGCTTGCTTTGGCTTGCTCTTGAGATCCCTCAAGATTTCCCTGCAGCTGATGAAGTCAACTGGGCCTGAGAGCAGCTGCGCGGCCTGACGGTGCGGGTGGGAGATGGGTGCCGTCCAACACCCAGCTCGGCTTGAGTCAGCTGCGGGTCTCTCCCCCGGCTGGAGCGGGCTGATATGGGGTGTGGCCGCCACGAATGGAGCAGAGTAAGCAACTGGCCTCTTTCAGCAAATAAAGCTTTCTCTTTGGAGGAGCCCCGCTCAGCAGAACAGGGGATTTTTTTATTTTAATCCTGGGGTTTGAGACCAAAGCCCCACCTTTTCCTCTCTACGTTTCCTGCAGAACTTCAAGGGTGGTAGGTAAACAGCACAAGATGTGATTGTTTCCCTTTTAACAGGGCTTACTCTTGAGATTTCACAAGCCTTAATTATGAAGGTGAAAAGGCATAGTACTTGATTTACATGCACAACCCTAATCCCCAAGATTCACCTTTCTCTCAGAGAAATGGAAAAACCAACTCCAAACCTCCCTAATCTGCCCTGAGTTCTCTGGTCCCAAGGGAAGACAACAACTCATGTCCCACACCCATCTAGGATTCTCTCCTAAGACCAGGCTCATGTCTGTGTCACAAAGCATCTAAATTTGGACTCTCAGAGATGTACCCTAAAGCAACGGGCTTGCTCAGCTCCCAAAAGAGGGCAGTTAAGATGTAGTCTGAGTTCAGTCTGAGTTCCCTTCCACCACATTCTATCCTCTTTCCTAACAAAAAATTTAATACACTCTTCTGTGTGTCCATCTTTCTCTACAATAGCAGTTCTCAAACTTTTTGGTCTCAGGACCCTCCCTTCCCACCGCCCCCCCCCCACTTTAGACTCTTAAAAACTGAGGACCCAAAGACCCAGAATAGCCAACACAATACTGAAGGAGTAGAACAAAACTGGAGGATTGACACAACCCTACTTCAAGACTTACTCTAAAGCTGTAAAATCAGGATGGTGTAGTAGTTGTGAAAGAACAGACAGATAAGTGGAACAGAACGGAGAGCCCAAAAATAGACACACATAAATACAGTCGACTGATCTTTGACAAAGAAGCAAAGGCAATACGGTGGGGCAAAGACAGCTTTTTCACAAGTGGTGCCAGAACGACTGGACATCCACATGCAAAAAAAGAATCCAGGCACAGACTTTACGCCCTCACAAAAAGTAACTCAAAATGGATCACAGACTTAAATGTAAAATGCAAAACTTTTAAACTCCCAGGAGACAACAAGGGAGAAAACCTAGATGACCTTGGGTATGGCTGTGACTTTTTAGAGACAACACCAAAGATGCAAACCATAACAGAAAGAATTCATAAACTGGATTTCATTAAAGTTTCCTACTCTGTGAAAGACACTGTCAAGAAAACGAGAAGACAAGCCACAGACTGGGAGAAAATATTTTCAAAAGACACATCTGATAAAGGACTGTTTTCCAAAACGCACCTCACCCGGGAAGAAGACAAAGAAGCACATGAAAAGGCGCTGCACATCATATGTCATCAGGAAAATGCAAATTAAAACAACAATGAGAGGGGTGCCTGAACGGCTCAGTCCACTAACATGGTTAAGCATGTGACTCTTGATTTCGGCTCGGGTCATGATGCTGTGGTTTGTGGGATGAACCCTTGCATCAGGCTCTGCACTGACAGCATGGAGCCTGCTTGGGATTCTCTATCTCCCTCCCTCTCTGCCCCTCCCCCACTCGCCTCTCTTTCTCCCTCTCCCTCAAAATAAATAAGTAAACATTAAAAAAGAAAAGCAATGAGATACCACTACTCAACTACTAGAATAGCCCCAAACCCCAACACTGTCAATCCCAAATAGTGGTGAGGATGTGGAGTAACAGGAACTCTCACTCGCTGCTGGTGGGGATGCAACACTTGGGAAGACAGCTTGGCAGATTCTTACTAAACATCTCTTACCATCCAGGAATCCCTCCTTGGTATTCACCCACAGGAGCTGGAAACTTATGTCCACATAAAACCCTGCACACGGATGTTTATAGGGACTTTATTCCTAACTGCCAAACCTTAAAAGCAATCGAGATATCCTACAGTAGGCAAATGGATAAATGGTGATACACCCAGACAACAGAATATTCTTCAGCACCAACAAGAAATGAGCTACAGCGGTGCCTGAGTGGCTCAGTTGGTTGAGCATCTGACTTTGGCTCAGGTCATGATCTTGTGGTTTGTGAGTTCGAGCCCCACATCAGGCTCTGTGCTGACAGCTCAGAGCCTGGAGCCTGCCTCAGATTCTGTCTCCCTCTCTCTCTGCTCCTCCCCTCACTCACACTCTCCCTCTCTCAAGAATAAATAAACATAAATTTTTTTTAATGAGCTATTGAGCCATGAAAAGATGTGGAGGAATCTCAAATACATATTATTTAGTGAAAGAAGCCAATCTGAAGAGCCTACATACTGTAAGGTTCCAACTTTACAACACTCTGGAAAAGGCAAAATTATGGAGGCAGTAAAAAGATCAGTGTTTGCCAGGGGGAGAATGGAGGCAGGGAGAGATGAATAAGTGGAGCACAGGATTTTTAGGGCAGTGAAAACACTCAGTATGATACCATAATGGTAGATACATATTCTACATTTTTCCTAAAACAACACCTTATCTGACTAAGGACAAATCCTCCAAGAGAAACTTAATTATTATAAACCATCTCTCCAGAAGTTTCATCAACCAGGAAAGAGGAACTCATCACAGGAGAAGAAACTAGAAGGTGATACCCAGACAAACCTGGTCACAAACTATCACAACTCTTCTAAGGGATCATTCATCTTTTCCTAAAAATCACTCACTCCCCACTAAAAAGCCTTCTTCCCCCTCCCTTTTCCCTCTTACAATGAATCCTGAATTCCAAGCCACCTCAAAGAGCTATCCATTTTTCCCTGGGTATCTCCCATGCATACATGAGTTATATATGTTAATAAACTTGTTTGTTTTTTCTCCTGCTAATCTGTCTTTTACCACAGGGGTCTCAACTAAGAACTCAGAAGAGTAGAGGGAAAATTGTTTTTCCTCCCCTAAACAATGTAGGTTCATCAGCTGTGACAAATGCACCTCTCTGGTGGGGAATACATGCACAATGGGGAGGCTGTGCATGTGTGGGGCTGGGGGATCTGTAGGAAATCTCTGTACCTTCTGCTCAATTTTGCTGTGAATCTAAAACCACTCTAAAAAATAAAGCCTCTTAAAAAATTGAGGACCCCCACGTTTTTGTTTATGTGGGTTCTCTCTGTTGATATTTACCACTTTGAGTTTAAAACTGAAAACTAAAAAAAATATATTTCTTGGGGGTTCCGGTTGGCATCTGACTCTTCATTTTGGCTCAAGTCATGATTCCAGGGTCCTGGGATCAAACCCTGCATCGGACTTTGTGCTAAGCATGGAGCTTGCTTAAGATTCTCTCTCTCTCTAAAATAAAAAAATAAAAAATAACATAACATAACATAACATAAAATAAAATAAATTTAAAAATAAATAAAGATTAAAAATGTCTACTTCTTTATTAATTCACTTTAAGATAATGAGCCAATTATATGTTAACATAAAACATTTTTATGAAAAATAGCCATTTTTCAAAACAAAAAAAAAGTGAGAAGAGTGGCATTGTTTTACATTTCCACGCATCTCTGGGCTTAACAGAAGATAGCTGGGCTCTCATATCCAATTCTCCCATGCGCAGTGTATTACAGAATCACACATCATGAAGCTTTTGCAAAACACCACTGTATGCTCAGGAAAGCAGAGTAAAGATGGCAAATGATATCTTAGTAGTATTATGAAAATAGTTTTGCTCATGCAGATCCCCGGAAAGGGTCTCAGGGAGGCCAGTTTGTACAATTTGCCAATTTCTGTGCCCGAACATACCTGAACTAAGTAAGAGCCCATTAGCTGCTTTCCTGCTAAGAATTGCCCCAGCACCCCCAGGGGCCCTTGCTCGATCAGGCTGCTGGGTGGGCCCATGTCTTGTCAGTCTTTGTGCTGGGCGGCCCAGCACAGTGACCTCACAGACCATCTCCTTGCTCCTGCTGATTGACCAGCAGAGTCCTGAGGACCCGATGCCCCACGCTCCCTCTCCCCACCTTTGTGTCTTGCTCAGCTGTAGTCAGCACGCAGAGGTCATCTACTGACCCTGTGCACTCTCTAATCTGTTATCTTGCCCAGTATTTGTTCTTATGAAATTGAGTTTTTATCTCATTAGATATTTTTTAAAAAATAAGCACTTATGTTTTGCTACACCACAGGCACTAGATGTTTTTGGACAGTATTCTTGTATATAAACTGAACTGTGGTATCTCCCAGGACGGGGTCTGTCTCCTGCCTCTGAAGCTTTTTCAGGTGCATGACCAGTCCCCAAAATGGAATCAATTCAAGGTGTTTGTTCACTGACACAAGACAGTCCCAATAATAGAACTATGAGGGCTGCTGTTTCTTTGTCTAACAAATATATTTCTCTAATTAATTGAACATTTCCAGTGAGTACTCTGTCATTTATTTAGTGGAAATAAATAAGCGTTACATTTTATTAAAATCTTTCCCCTTTGGGTATAATAGCTTATGTAACAGGAATAGTAAAAAGAGTTCAGTTCTCGCAAATAAGAAAAGAAAAGTCATCAAAATCACTATCAGGGCTTGTATACCTCCTTATTGGAGTAAACAGTGCCTTTTTCCTTGGGAGAAGATATTTGCAAATGACATATCTGATAAAGGGTTAGTATCCAGAATCTATAAAGAACTTAGCAAACTCAATACCCAAAAACCAAATAACCCAGTGAACAAATGGGAAGAAGACATGAATAGACACTTTTTCAAAGAAGACATCCAGATGGTTAACAGACACATGAAAAGATGCTCAACATCAGTCATCATCAGGGAAATACAAATCACAACCACAATGAGATACCACCTCACACATGTCAGAATGGTTAAAATTAACAACATGAGAACAACAGGTGTTGGTGAAGATGTGCAAAAAGGGGAACCCTCTTGAACTGTTGGTGGGGTATTCTCTCTCTGGAGAATAGACTGGAGATTCCTCAAAAGACTATAAATAGAACTACACTATGATCCAGCAATGGCACTATTAGGCATTTACCCAAAGGATACAAAAACACAGATTCAAAGGGGTACATGCACCACAATAGCCAAACTGTGGAAAGAGCCCAAATGTTCACCAACTGATGAATGGATAAAGAAGGGGTGTGTGTGTGTGTGTGTGTGTGTGTGTGTGTGTGTGTGTATACATACAATGGAATATTACTCAACCATCAAAAAGAATGAAATTTTTGCAATGACACGGATAGAGCTAGAATGTATTATGCTAAGCAAAATAAGTCAGAGGAAGACAAATACCATATGATTTCACTCATATGTGGAATTTGAGAAACAAAACAGATGAACATATGGAAAGGTGGTGGGAAGAGGCCAGGGAAACAAACCACAAGAGACTCTTAACAACAGAGAACAAACCGAGGGCTGATGGAGGGAGGTGGGTGAGGGATGAGTGATAGGTATTAAAGAGCGCTTGTTATGATGAGCACTGGGTGTTGTACGTAAGTGATGAATTGTTGAATTCTACTCCTGAAACCAATATTGCACTATATGTTAACTAACTAAAATTTAAATATTAAAAAAAAAACAACAGCAGTGCCTTTTTCCTGCCATTGATGGAACTCACAGTGTGGGCCTCCTGCTGAAAAGTTATTGACTCAAACCTAAAAATACAACAGAAAATCACATACAATATGCCTTATAAACCTCATTTTTTAGCTTCATAAATTACTGCATCTTTTTCTCGAGAATTTTCTAGATATTCCAAAGGCAAAGCTGTAGATGTCAGGATTTAAGTTCTTTACTTACAAATTTCTTCTGATTCATTTTTGGGGAACACATAATGAGCAGTCTAGCATTCTGAAGCAACAGGAGTTTAGGCTTTAGTTACAAGAGAAAGGACACACATCTAGCAGAATTCAGTCTCAGGTTTAAAAAAGAAAAGTAGGTCTGTCTGTCTGTCCACACTACTTCCACAGGACCCCAGACATCTTGTTTAGATGAATGAAAGAGCATTTTTATAAATCATTTCAGACTTTGTAAGATATAAGGCCAGGAGCTATGCCTCCAGAGTTTTCAAGATCTGATTCTTGGGAGTTACTAGTTACTACGGATGAAATTCCAGCGTGAAAATGGCACAGGCCCAGAGACCTGGGCTCCATCCCTGCTCTGCCACTCACCAGCTACGCAACCTTGAGCAAGACACCCTGCAAAGCAACCTCATTTACACATCCCTGCATGGACTCAGCATGCACATGTCCTGGTTTGGGTCCCAAGAGTGCAGAGATCTGTGATACTACATCTGCTGTTGGAGGGTCTCCAAGTCAAGCAGAGGCAAACAGACACAAGAATGATGCATTATAACACCCTTGTAGCAAGTACCACAAAAGAACTGTTTGAGCCCAGGTGAGGGGTAGCTAATGCTTTCTGGGGTGTCTGTGCTGCTTTCACAGAGAAGAAAACATCTCACCTGGTCTTGAAGAAGTGGGGAAACATTTTCTACATGAAGGAGATAAAAGAATTTTTCAGAGGATATCATAAAAGTTCTGGAATGGTTAATAATTAACTGTAGGTGAAGTGGAATTAAGGGAACATGCCAGTTATTTGCCTGTCGGTTCTCAGGTCCACTCTCTGCTCCCCTGCCCTGGTCTGCATCACCACGTGGGGTGAGGGTTGGCCCCCAATGCTCCCTGGCTTCTGGCTAGATTCGGATAATAAGAGACACTGTCAAGACATTGAAATGTGGAGGGAGAAGCCAGAGTATTTCTCTCCCATCTCTTGGAGTTGGGCAGCATCTCAACAGTGACTGGATCTCCTCCATGGCTGAGGGTGGTCTCCAGCTCCTAAGTTCTAGAGGGGGTGGGCAGTCTCCCGCATGACTCATCTCCAAGTTCCCTCACCCCGAGTCTCCTGTTCGGCCTCCCAGCTTACCTGTATAAGTTGATTCCTGTGTAACTAAATTCCTGTCAGAAACCCCTAAAAAGGTCGCTGTGAGATGTAAGTGTGGAGAGAGAGGGAGAGAGAGGAGGAGCATGGCATGAAGAGCCCTTAATGAATGCCAGTCAGGAATTCCAAATTTTACCCCAAGGTTTAGATCTTTTTAGGGATGCTGAACATACAGGACAGGCCCAAACAGGGAGTTCAGGGGAAGAGGCTGATCTAACAGATGAAGAAGGATGACAATGGCCTGATCCAAGGCAGGGGCAAAGAGAAGCCATGTTTGTGAGGCATTTCTGAGATAAAATGCAGAGAAATGGGTTAGAAATGGGTTCCGTGGAAGGGCCGAAGGAGAGGACGGTGGAGGATGACTCCCAGGTTCATGTGATAACACCAATGGGAGAGGATGAAGGAGAGAAGCAAAGAAGCAAGGATGTGGGTAGGGGGTATATCCAGGTTGAGGTCCCTTAGGGACAGTCTTTTTTAAAAAAAAATTTTTTTTTTAACATTTATTTATTTTTGAGACAGAGAGAGACAGAGCATGAATGGGGGGAGGGCCAGAGAGAGAGGGAGACACAGAATCTGAAGCAGGCTCCAGGCTCTGAGCTGTCAGCACAGAGCCTGATGTGGGGCTCGAACTCCCGGACCGTGAGATCGTGACCTGAGCGAAGTCGGACGCTCAACCGACTGAGCCACCCAGGCGCCCCATAGGGACAGTCTTAAGAGAGTAGAGGTGAGTCAGAAGACAGGACAACTAACATCTCTTCCAGAATAAATGACGTGATTCCTAGGAATGGCCACATTTCCTTTGTGGTATATCGATAAGTGGTTTTAAATTGCCCAGGGCATTAAATTTTTTTTTTTTTTACTTCACAAATAATTCAGTTGTCATTTTAGTGATGGCATTTGACATAATAGGTTTAGATCTATGTCAGGAAAATAAGATCTGGAGAGAGAAGACATCCCAGAGAGACAGCAATGGGAAAATTCCTTGGAGTCAGTATTGAAGTCTGCCCTTCCCACTTATACCTGTGGCTAGAGCACAGACCTTGTTTCCTCCCTCCTTGGGATTGAACGGGTGCTACTTCCCCCAAAGTAACCCCTGTTCAGCCTCATGTGACCCTCCACACCTTACTAGGTCTGAGATCCTTCCTGCTAATGACTTTTGGGGTCCGGGGGGTTGATAAGTGTCTAGCAGTGATGGGGAAGGGTTTGAGGACTGTGGGAGAGGCCTACAGCCTTCCCCAAGGCTCCTTTGTAAGGGAGGGTCCTGAGATCTGCAGAGTCAAGAGAAGCTGCCTTCTCTCACAGGTGGGACTTACAGGGCCAGGTAACAAGGTGGGGGCACAAAGGCTGGGCAAGAGCCTCAGGATGGTCCTTGAGCCATGGGCAATGGAGGGGTAACACTGCACTGGCCAATGAGACCTACCAGTCATAGGATGGGCTGCTAGAAGGCAAACTGCCCACTTCTCAGCTCTGTTCAGGCTTCACCAGCATAAGGAGCCAGCTCCCTGATGGATGCTCACATTCAGCAAGAAGGGGCAGGTGCCAGGATGTTATTCCCCAAACCCACCCGAGAGCCAACAAAGTGTCCTGGGCTAAAATTAAAGGAGAAGAGATGTGGTTAGTAAGGAGGAAAAGTTAAAATGTCAAATCCCAAGACGCAGCAACCCGAGGAGACTCTGGAATCTGTGCCCTGGCTCAGACAGCCAGGTGCCCACCAGTTAGAAGGATAGGCAGCTCCCTCTCTCAGTTACCTGGCCTTTGAATTCTGAGATTCTGCTCTTCCAAGAAGAACAGCTACTACCAGGAAAGTGAAAAAAGAAGAAGAGGAGGAGGAGGAGGAGGAGGAGGAGGAGGAGGAGGAGACCAAAGAGGAAGAAGAATAAAGGCATTTTATCTAGTACATTATCCTCATTGCACGAGGGAGAAGTGAGATGGATTTCAAGTGCTTACCAAAGCCTGCATCTTCAATGGCTCAGAAAGATCTTTCCTTGGAAGATGAAACCCCTCAAGAAAACTGCTCAGCCTCAGCTCCAACCCCTGATCTTCTCTTCCTCTCCACTGTTTCCATAGCTTAACACAACAACAGTACAACTGCACTGTGACCTCTTGGAGAAACTGGTTTTATTTTCATTGACCTTTCACCATGCAGGCTAGGCAAAGAGGAAGGGCCTTGGAGAAATACAGAAGTAATGAGGCCATTTTCCATCAGGCATAATGTGGGAGGGAGACCATGCAGAGGCCAGGTGACACCACAACAGCCAGATAATTTGTGACAACAGCTCACCAAACCCACCACCGATCCACGTGACGGCTGGCGTTGGCACTGCAGAAGCAGAAGCAGAAGCAGCGTGTATTTTCTTTTCCTTTTCTTTTCCTTATGCTTTCCCAGAAGAGGGTTTTCTTGGATACAGGATGAATGATGTGGGTAAGATTTTAATTCCTGTGAAGAGAAGTATGACTTCTCTCCAAGTTGTCAGGAAACTCCTGGTTCCTTGTTTTCCCGGGAGTGCAGCAAAGCACCGCTGGTGAAGAAAAGGGGGTTCAAGGGCTGAAGGGCATCCCCACGCCCTTCCTGGGGCACCCGTCTGAAGGTACCCCATGGCAGCTGCTCCCTGAACATCAGTCTCACTCACAGGGAAGCCTCAGAACCCTCCAGAGTCCACCTGGCTCCAAATGATGCTGAAGCAGACCTTGCAGATTTGCTCTCAGAAACTTAGACCAAGAGAAAAAAAAAAAAAGAGAAAACACTACTGCACTTGCCACGTGAAAGTTTCTTCTTTAGGAAGTTTTGACTCTATCTCTCTGCCCCTAGCCTCAGCTCCCACTCTTTCAAAGCCCTCCCTGCTGTCGGGGTTCAGCTCCTGGGCGAGCTCCTAGGGAGAGCTGTCTTCATTGATCCCCAGATACTCAGAGCCAGCCCTATGCCTGGCACACAGCACTCAGTGTTGGCTAAATAAGGGACATCTAAGATTAACGTGAGGCCTTATTGGAAAGGGGCTGTCAGAAGGAGGGCCACGAAGACAACCTAGGACAAACCTGAATGAGGTAGACAGAGGGCAAGGGGACAATATGAAAAGATATGAATGGGACCTAAGGGCTGGAATTGGATCTGGGTCAGGATTACACGCAGTGAGTCTATGTCTAGGCTCAGAGCCAGCTAATTTACATGCATAGTCTTGTTTTAATCTTGACAGCAGCCCTAAGATGTACGTACATCATTAGCATCCCCAATTTGTTGAATGAGGAAACTTGGAGAGGTCCTATGGCCAGGAAGCAGTGGAGGCCTTCAGGGGATAAGGAGGAGCTGGGGGTTCCTCTCTGCTTCTCCAAAGTCTGACAAGAGGCAGTGTGGTATGTTAGCTAGCACCATGGACTCTGGAGTCGACCTGCCTAGGCAAAAATCTTGATTCTATCCCTGAATAGCTGTATGGCTTCGGGCAAGTTACTTGGTCTCTACACTTCGCAGTTTCTTCATCTATAAAATAGTGATAATGATAATGATAATTACCTTGTAGAATCTTTAAAGATTAAATAAGTTAATACTATACATTAAGGATCAGCTGGCCCACCACTTGTTTTTGTGAATAAAGTTTTATCCGAACACAGCAATGCTCATTTGTTTACATATTGTTTATGGCTGGGGTTTTTGTTTGTTTGTTTGTTTGTTTGCTACCACAGTGGAATTGATCAGTTGTGCCACAGACCACATGGCCCAAAGCCTAAAATATTTACTATCTGGTTCTTTACAGAAAAAGTTTGCTGACCCCCCTCTGCATGAAGAGCTTATTAACGGTGGACACAGGAAATGCTGTGATGACTATTATTATTATTAAGCATTTGTTCCCAGCCTCCATCAAGGTCCCCTACCCTGGGGATGACCTGACTGCCTGACATGTGGGGCATGGTATCAGGCTCTGGGGGCTGGGGAGGAACAAGACAGAAAGTGTTCAAGCCTGCTCCTGTGGGGCTTACAACCTAATGGAGGAGACAAGGGAGTAACAAACTACGGTGAGTCCTTTGAAGAAAATAAACAGGATGTTGAGATAGAGAAACAGGAGCAGCCACTTGGACAGGAAGGGCTCACGGAGGAGGGGATACCTGAACAGCGAGGGGAGGAAGGGGAGGAGCAAATGTGAGGAGTAGCAGGAAGGACTCTGCAGGCAGCCGGGACAGCAAGGGTTAACGATCGGTTCTGGGAAAGGCCTTGCCATGTTCAAGAAACAGAGAGGCCAGTGTTGCCTAATGTCAGGGACAAGAGGAAGAGCAGCAGGAGATAGGGCCGGAGCCAGATCACATGGGCCTGGTCGCCCACGGGAAGGAGTCGGGTATGTTCTAAGAACACAGCAATGGGAAGCAGCATGAGTACTTCAAGGAGCCAATGGCAGTGTCTGCTTTGGAGCCTAAAAAGACCATTCCAGATGCTGCACGGACAATAGACTTTGAGGCTGGGGACAGGGGTAAAGCAGTCAGGAGGCTGATCTCTATGTGGGGACACTGTAGCCATCAGGGAGAGATGACACAGAACTGAACTATGGTGGTGGCAGGGAAATGGAGCAAGTAAATGACTGCATATGAAGCTTGGAGGCAGGGAGGACTGGAGGCTGATGCCAGGATTTGGACCTCAATACCTGGGGGGAGGTGGTTCTGTTCAAGGAGATGGGGAAGAATGAGGGCAAAAGGAGGGACATGAGGAGTTGTTTGGGACCAGAGGGAAAGAACCTCATCCCTTTCCTGAAGACAACCCTGCAGGTAGGAGACAATGACCTCAACCACTCCCCAACATCTCTTCCCCTCCCCTATGCAACCTGCCTAAATATTCCCATTTCCTTCCCACGTTTTTTCATGCTTGTGTGTGTTTCCTCACTCACTGCTTTTCTGTGAATGCACTTTGCTTTTGCTATATCCCTATATTCCTACCCCGCTCCGGTCCCCTTGTCTAGACACAGAAGTGATGGTGATAAATGACAGTTCTGATCACAGAGTTGAGTCTGGAGAGCCCATCCCCCCCCACACACCCCACTGTCCCCTCACCTACAGTCAGCACTCCCATTAAGGCTTGAATCACAACTACTCCCTTGCAGGTGGGCACAGCACCTTGCTGATTCATCTTCACTTATATGCATAAGTTGAACCCATTTCCATGATTTCTTCAGATACCACGCCCTCCCCCAAACAGGGTGCTACTCCCCCTCATCGAGGACCCTTCACTAAGCTAACTGCTCTCTCTCCACCCAGAGCTGCCTTTCTGTTGTCATTTTTCTCACTTCTCTATTTCCTCCTCCAAACACATTTTCCTCCTCACTTCACCCAGTGCGTTATTCTGAACTCATGCTTACACTGGACTATCTCCCACTAAATGTTCATTCATTCAATCACTTTGTGTAAATCTTTCCCTCGCTGAGGACCTACTGCATGCAGACACTGATGGGGAAGCAGAAATGCAGCACGGTGGGCCTGGATTCCCTCCACCCCCACTCCCACCAAGCAGCACCTGCATGGGCCACTTAGCCCCCTCCCCTCCCTTCCATTCCTGGCTGCAGCAGTGCCTGCAGACCTGTGTCCCTCCTAGGGTCCCATGGGCATGTCCCTGAAGCCTTGCCTGCTCTCCCAGTTCATCTGTACCCTGCTCTTGAACAAGGTGGGGTCCCCGAATCATCTGAGTGTTGGGCGGGGACTGGGGGCGTGGGTAGGTAGTTTGGAAAAGCATATTATATTCGTTCCATGACCTAAACTGTAATCACACAATCAGAGCTGCTGATTAGTCTGTTCTAAATCATGGCCGTCCTGCCCTTTATGTGGCATTTGGTACTTCCTCCTTGAAACCCCCTGATCCCTTGGCCCTGACCCCCCCACCGACCACACTTCTGCAGGGCTCCACGTGGGAGTCCCCTGAGACTGGATCAGCCTCTGTCCCTCATTCTTGCCAAACTCCCACCTCTCCTCATGGGAAAGGCCTCCTCATCCCAACCGGACTTACTTCCACATGTGGGTGGGGATCCCCACTTCATCACATGCTGGGGTGTCAGCTCAGCCTCACAGCTCTCTCGCCCTCTCCCTTCCCAACCATCCTATTTTCTCATAGACAGGGAGACCGCGATTCCAGGGGCCGGACAAGCAGAGCCGCATGGCAGTCTGGATACATGGCCAACAGACAATAGTTTAGATCAGGCTGGGAATTTAGAAACCTTCACCTGGCCTCACCCTTCTTAGCCCAAGGGTGCTCAGAGGAAAAGGGAGGGACCTGAGACCATCCTAGACAGGCTACAGAACAGACGTGCCAAGCCACCTTGGCTTGACCTTTTAGTGATTTTTAGCTACCAAAGGCCAACATCATTCTAGCCATGCCTCATCCCCCACACATGCTTGCGCACAACTGCCTCTGTGCTAGGTTCACATCTCCAAAGCTGACCACAGACGTGTGATGCACTGCCCACTGTCTGAGAGTTGGGTGAGGCTGTGGCCGGGACATGAGCTGATGTTCTGTGAGAGGCAGACAGAACAATCTCTCCTGATCAGCAGTGAGGCCAGCTCTGGCCCAGGCCCAGGGAGGAAGCAGATGGGACCAGAGATGGCCCTCTCGCCCAAGCTTGAGGGGAAAAGCTTCCTGAGGTCTGCTACCCCAGGTATACCCCAGTTGCCCCACCCACACATGGGTGGGCACCCTAGAGTCTTGGTCACAGAACGCTGTAGTCCCTAGTATAACACTGGACATCAGGTTCTTGAGATCAGGACCGCAGAAGAGGGAGAGAAGGAAAGGAGCCCAGGGAGGAGACCCAAGAGAAAGAGAAAGAATTTGAAAGAATGGCTTTCCCCCACAAAACCAAGCCAGTCAACTGTGACAGGGTTTAAGAGATGAGTTAGACAAGAGTGTCACAACCTTTTAAAAACAGTGAAACTCATCAAACCAAATCTTATGTAGAAATATCAGTAAATAAAAAAGTATACAGGGGCACCTAGGTGGCTCAGTTGGTTAAGCGTTAAACTCTCAATTTCAGCTTGGGTCGTGATATCCCAGAGTCGAAGACAGCCCCATGATGGGCTCTGCTTAAGATTCTCTCCCTCTCTCCCTCTGCCCCACTCCCCCACTTGCACTCTCTCTCTCTAAAATAAAAATAAAAAAAAAAATAAAAATTGTACAGAGGAACTATTTTGGTTGAAGCAAGGCCTGTGGGGTTTCCTGTGGTCTCTACCCCTCTGGCAACTTTTTTTGGGCAATCTTAGGAGTTCCACAGTTTGATTTTTCAAGATGATAAAAATAACACCAGTTACACACACTCTGGTACTTAGCAGTTTCTACTTTTTTTTAAATTTTTTATTTTTGTAATGTTTATTTTTGAGAGAAAGTGGCAGGGAGGGGCAGAGAGAGAGGGAGACACAGAAGCCGAAGCAGGCTCCAGGCTCCAAGCTGTCAGCACAGAGCCCGACGCAGGGCTTGAACTCACGGACTGCAAGATCGTGACCTGAGTCGAAGTCGGAAGCTCAACCGACTGAGCCACCCAGGCGCCCCGGCAGTTTCTATTTTTACATACAACATCATACCCGGTCCTCACACTAACCCTGTGGCAATATCATCACATTTCTGACGAAGTTCCTGAGGCCCTAAGCTGTCAATCGAATTGCCCCAAATCACACGGCAGGCACATAGTGGTGCAGGAATGTGAACCTAGGCTTCCTGACACCAAGTCCAGTGCTCTTTGCTCTGTGTCATAGCTAGAGGGAAATGGACCACATCCCAACCAACACCAAGATGGAGGTCTCGAGGAGAGGCAGGACAGCCTAGAGACCAGCTCTGGACCCAGACCGCTGGGTTCAATTCCTTCTGTCATTCACTTACCTGTGTCCTCTTTTCCTCATCTAGAAAATGGGAGAATAGTAGCTGCCTCTATGGCTTGGAGTTAAGATTGAAGGTGTTGATCCACGTAAATTACTAGCACACAGTGCCTGCCACGTAAATAAGCACTAAATATCCATACATGTCCATCCTTCACTCCTAGTCAGCACTTATTCAGTGCCTGCTGTGTGCATAGGCCTGTGCCTTGTTCTACTGCGGGAGAGGGTGGAGTGGGGGTCGACCCCCAGTTACCAGACAGTTCCTGTCCCCAAGAGGTTTTCAGTCTAGGTGGGGGCCATGCCTGTATACAAAGTACGCCAACAATGTGCTCTAAGAGTGTGCCCGGGAGCATGACAAAGATGCTGACTTGGATACTTTACCCCAGAGAAACAGACCTCTGTTTCAGAAGCCTATTTGTTACAATCTTTTAGCCTACCCTAGTTAACATATTTCAGAATCAGGATCTCTCAGTAGTAGCCAGATTCTACAGCCAGTACCGTGTGAGATGCACACAACTAGACCATTGGGCCCGCTTCTAGACTCCTCCTCCTCCTCTGCACTGGCTACTCCTCATGTCCCCATCTCTCAGAGGGCCCAGGCTGGTGCTGGACCTCTTCTCTCTGGTGAGCTCATCTTGGCTCCTCCCTGAGACGCCATCCCTGACAGTGCCCCGATGTCTACCTGCAATCTGGACCTCTCCTCATTCCAAGTGCCTAGTCCATACCTCTGTGTTTGTTTACCTGGCACCCCACCCAACCTGCTCCTCCCATGGCCTTCCTCCAGCTCAGTAAAATGCTGTCACAATCACCCTTTTTTTGGGTCCAATTGCTTGGACCAAAACTTGGGAGTCACTCACCCTTGACTCTTCTTACTCTGCACCCCACAACACAAATCCTCTCGGCTCTTCTTCCAAACATATCAAACCCTGTTCCCTACTTTCAGCACAACCGCCCTGGTCTAAGCCAGTGTCATCTCCCTATGGGGAACAGCATTAATCTCTTAGCTGGCCTCCTGCCCCTGTCCTTCCCTGTACAGCCCAGTCATACTCCAGCAGCCAGAGCTATCCTTTTAAAAACAGAAGTTAGACATGCCACTCCTCTGGGCTCCAATGGCCCCCATGTCACTCAGGGTTAAAGCCAGTGTCCGTTGAGTCCAATGCAATCTGGCCTGTCCTCATTTTCTAGCACTCTCCACCTGTTCACACACTCTAGTCTCATGGCCTCACTTCTTCTTGACTAGTGCAAGCGCCTTAACTTGCTGTCTGTCCCCCTGACACCTGAATGGCTTGTTCCTGCACTTCAGGTATCTGCGCAAACGCTCCCTCTCAAGTGAGGTCTCCACTGATCTCCCCAACTGCAAACACAACCATCCCTAACCACACGCCCCATCACCTGATGCATTCTTTTCCAGAGCACTCCCCACCATCAGGCATGTTGAGGTTTACTTCTTTACTGCCCCTCTTCCCCAGGCAGAGCGCAAGCTCTCCAGGAGGCAGAGGTGTCTCCTTTGTTTACTGAGGTGCTAATACTTAGAAGGGTGCCCATGACAGGCATACCATAAACACTCACAGAAAGACTGAATGACTGCCTTACCGTATTCTGCAAAAAGCAGGAAAGCTTCTCTCCTACCTATGCTGCTTCCCAGTACCTAAAACTTCCCATCTTAACTGTTTATCAGTCCTAAAATTCCACCAGTTACAGCTAGACAGAGGAAACTTGAGGGGAGCCTGGGTGGCTCAGTCAGTTAAGCATCTGACTCTCGGTTTCGGCTCAGGTCATGATCTTGCAGTTCGTGGGTTCGAGCCCCACATCGGGCTCTGCACTGGCAGTGTGGAGCTTGCTTAGGATTCTCTCTCTCCTCCTCTCCTACTCATGCTGCCTGTCTCTCTCAAAACAAATACATAAACTTTTTAAAGATTAAAAAAAAAAGGATGGCTGACTTGGGGAGAGGTAGTCAGTGTCAGGAGGGGAGGGTCTAGCCATACAGGGCTGGAAGAGCCAAGTCTGAGCCATGGTCCTTAGTCCTACTAACATGAACCAGTCCCTGGTAAGATGTCATAGGGGAAGCCAGGTACCTGGGAAGGAGGGGAAAATGTTGGGGAGGATTTTTAAAGGTAGACAAGGCCAACAATTCAACTCAAGAAATATGTATAGGGCCCACACCCAGGTGCCTCACAAGGTGCTAGACAGGTGAAATCACATTTGCCAGGGTCCTTTTCTGGAGGCTTCACCATGTGAACAGGTAACAGAGTTGGAGGCCAGGTTTTCCTTTTCAGCTCACTCTCTTGTTTTCACTATCTATTTCAAACCTTTCTCTTCTCTGCAAACCGTGACCACGCCCCCCCCCCCCCCCCCAGGCCTCACCCAGAAACTTCACTTCCTATTGCACACAAAAAATAGAAGTCTTCAGACCAGAAAGACCTCCACTTCCTGCCACCAGACCTATGTGTCTCCCTGCACGGGGGCCCCTGCTCTGCCCTCTCCCTCTCAGAGCGTGTTAGAGGTGACCTCTGAATGAAGCCAACTTCTCCACCTGTCCTGGACCCCTGCCTCCTCAGGGAGCTTCACATCCACTGTCACCCACCCCCCTTCCTCATCGCCAACCTCTCTCTTTCAGCTGGCTCCTTCCATCACTCTCACACAACCACGATCTCTCTAGAGATCAAGCAACACTAAAAATCCTCACTCTCACATTTCTCGAAAGTTCGAGCTCTCCTTCCTCTCACCGCCAAACTTCTTCACTCACCCTCACCCTCAACACAGTGGAGGGACTGTCTCCCCTGGCCTCTCTTCAGTCCAGTCCTCAGCCGGCTCGGGCCTGGCTCACACCCTCACCAAGCCACCCAAATCGGTGACTGCTGGCTCACTAACGCCAATGGTCCGTTTTCAGTCTTCATCTTACCTGGCTTCTAAGCAACATCAGACATTGTTGCCCCCTCCATGCCCTTCCCCAAATACACACAGTCTCCCTTTAGCTTCCCTGAAACCACACTGTCCAAGAACAGAGACAATGTATGAACTAACAACTCCCAACTCTCTCTCTCTCTCTCCAGCCCAGACCTCCTCTGCATCTAGACCCACATGAAGGCTGCATGCTGAGTGCCTTCTTCTGATTGCCTTGCAGGAACTCCAAAGCCAAAGCATCTCAAACTGAACCGATTTCCCCTCTCCTAAGTCGCTCTCCCCAGAGCTACCTCTTGGTAAAGACCCAACTCTTTTATCTTCCTGCTGTTGCCAGATAACTGGCATCATCCGGGCGATGCCTTCTCTCTCCTCCCCCACATCCCATCAGTCACAGAGGCCCCCTGAGTGTACCTGACAGGTACACTCCGCCTCCTTCTCTCCACCCCCACAACCAACACCCTGATTCAAGCCACCATCCCTCTCACTTGGGCCACAGCACAGCCTCCTACAACTGGTCTCCCTCACCCACTCACTCCTCCAGAGCATTTTCCACACACCGCCTGACTGAGCTTCTGAAAACACCAAGCTGTGTCACTCACACGATCTTTTCACAGCCTCCCATTCCTCTTAACGTTCCAAAGCCCTAATGCATGCTGCAACGGTCCCGTCCAAACTCTAGGGTCATCTGGAAGCCCCCCTCCTCCCCTACCTTTTATTCTCCATTCTCCCTGGTCTTTTTGCCATTCTTTTTTTTTTTTTTTTAAGTTTTTATTTATTTATTTTGAGAGAGAGAGAGAGAGAGAGAGTGAGCAGGGGAGGGGCAGAGAGAGAGGGAGACAGCAAATCCCCAGCAGGCTCCTAACAGTCAGCACAGAGCCCAACCCGGGGCTCGAAGTCACAAAATATGAACTCATGACCTCAGCTGAAATCAAGAGTCAGATGCTTAACCAACTGAGCCACCCAGGTGCCCCTGTTTGCCATTCCTCATACAAGTGGCAAAACTGCCCTCTTTACAGCGTTCACCCCTAAGGCCGGTCTCCCTTTGCTCAAGCTGCTGTCTCCACTGGAAACATCCTGTCCTCCCCTTCCCCTAACCTCTTTCTGAGCGAAACTCACTGAGGCCCAGCTTAAGCATCACATATTCAGCCAGGCCTTCACATGCCTCCTCAGCCACGCTAGGTCCCCTCTTCCAAATTGCATGCTATTTACCATGCTGTACTTCTCCTTCATAGCATTTACTATGACTGCAATTCATTTTTGTATGTCATTATCTGTTCACTATTAACCTGAACCAGCAAACAGAAAGCAGGCCTGGGGCCACGTATTTTTAAGTTGCTGGCACACAGCAAACGCTCAACTATCTGAGTGAATTAATAGCTGCCATTTTGGGGGCCTACAACGTGACAGATACTGTGGCTAGAAGCTTTACATGGGTTGTTCCACTGTGCACAGCAACCCATTGAGGTGTGGGCACCAGTTTTATTTTCCTATTCACATTCTACCAATCAGGATTATATAACGTGTTCAAGGTAACACAGCTGGTAAGTGCTGGGTTTAATATCAGACTGGTCTCCTCTCGAAGCCACTACACACTTCCCTCTGTACTCCCACAGTGTTCACTCAGTGCCTGACACACAGTAGGTGCTCAACCAAGAGGGATAGATAGAATAACCCACTATCAAGGGTGTAGGCCTCACCCTTGAGGTCTACAAAGAAGAATTACAATTCCCCTCTTCCACAGGAAAGAAGAAAATGGAGTGAGAGCTTCAAAGGGTCACCCAGCAGTAGGTGGCCATGCTGGGCTGGATCCTAGGTCTCCTGGCTCCTATCTAGAGTGATTTTCTCTACAGCATAAGCATAGCTAGGCACTATTGGGTGGAATTATGCAGGCAAGCTGTGCAGAAAAGAGGTAACATAGCAGGCCTGAGACTGACATCCTTGGGAAGTTCTGTTTCCAAGGATGGCCCTTGGTTAACATCTTAGAAGGTGGATTTGGGGCCAATTCTCCTAACTAATTAGGGTGGCTCACTGTCCCCAAACTGTTTTGCAAACAATGTGGTTATTCCTAAGCACCTGTTTTTCTTCTGGAAGTCTGGAATGTTGGTATACGTTAGGCAGAGGGTGCCTACATGACCAGTCCTCAATAGAAACCCTGGGCACCAAGTCTCTAATGAGCTTCTCTGGTAGACAACATTTCACATGTTGTCACTATTCAATGCTGGAGGAATAACGTGGCCCTATGTGATGTCAGTGGTGGAGACGACTCTTGGAGCTTGCACCTGGCTTCTTCTGGACTTTGCCCCATGTGCCTTTTCCCTTTGCCAATTTTGCTTTGGATCCTTTCATTGTAATGAATCATATCTGTATAACTATACACTGAATCCTGTGAGCCCTCAGAGAAAATCATTGAAGCTGGGTATGGTCTTGGGGAAGCCTTCTTAACAAGAGATGAATTTGGGTTTTCCTTCAAAGGCAGGGGGCATGAATTAGTAGATTAATACAGGAGGCACTCTAGGCAGAAGAAATGATGTGAAGAAAGTTAGGAAGAGGGAAGTCAGGTGTAAAAGGCCTTACAGCTGTTTAACACAGCCTAAGCAGAGCTGACATTGAGAGAATCAAGCACTATGATTGTAAGGTGGAAGAAATGGATACTAGAGAAGTCACATTTGCTCCAATGATCCAGCATCAATGAAGTGAATCAAGTGAAGTCACACATATGGAATTAATACCAAGAAAAGAATGAAAGAAGGTAGTGTCTGTCTGTCCACGGCTAATATCCATGGCATTGGACATTTCTCAGAAAGGTCTGCCAGAAGTGTCACTGAGCAGTTGAAGTAACAATCCAAATTATTGGCTTTTCAAATAAACCACTTCAATATGGGGGCTCCAGAATAATCTACTTCCCATCCATTAAAGGCAACTATTCACTCCTTCCTTTATCCCTTTCAAATGCCTTTGCCCAGGGTCCAATATCCCCTCCCATCTCTCTGGCCCACTTCTCCTCACTCCTCAGGAGGGCTTCCTGGAATAACCCCACCCAACTGGTGAATCACTTCTTTTATTCTGCAACTACTGAGCACTTAGGCCTTCACTTTATGTTAAATTATTTGCCCTTAACCCAGGGAAGCAGGGTAAATTTGCTAGGTTGTAGCCTAGGTATCTGCCCAGCCTCTTCCTCAGAATCTTAATGTCATGAAGGCAGAAGAGGGACTTTCATGACTGTTTAGCTTCACTCCACCCACTTGCCTCCATCCTCTGGCCTCAAGGGCCCTCTACAAATGCAAATGGAAGGCTCAGAACACAGCCTGGCTGTTCCCAGCCACCCTCCTTAGTAAGGGAGTGTGGAAAAGGCTCTGGCTGGCAGTTCTGTATCCAGTCAACCTCACTCCACATTTTGCTCTGCTTGCATAGTTGGATCCCATTAAAGGACTTCTCTGCTCCTGGTGATCAAGCCAGTGCCTGTATTTTCCTTCCCAAATCCATTGTATTTCTTCTGCCGGGTCCCTGTGTCACCTTATTACCAGCACAACTATCCCTCCAAGATGGCGGCTGCTGTACCCACACATTATTCTAAAGGCTGGAATCCTGCCCCTGAAACCCTCTCCCTGGGTCTGGGCCTCCATTATCTTATGCCTCCTGCCCTCCTCTCTGCCTTCTGCCTGCCAAGGGCTTGTCCCAGCTTATCTCCACCATGTCCAGTCCCATCCCAGCCCACCTACCTGGCTGCTGAGCTCTGCTAGGTCTAGATTGCCAAGTGTCAGCAACAGGCTAGTTTAAATGATGGGCTCCCTCGGAACTTGGCAGTTCTTTTGTTTGTCTGTTTTTAATTTAATGTGAATGCCTTTAGGCTCCACACTCATTTTCCACCTCCCCAGAGACCCCACAACTCCCTATTGCTATCAAACACATAGAAGAAAAACAGCTTTACTGAGTACCCGCCAGACGCTAGGCTCTGTGTATATTGGCTCATTTAATCCTTCCAGCAACCCCAAGTGGGTGACATTACTATCTCTATTTACCATTGGAAACAGAGCCTCATGGAAGTTGGGCAACTTGCCCAGATCATGCAACTACAACCAGCAAGTCATAAATTCAGATTTGAACGCAGCTTCTGAAGTCCACACTATTTCCACTATGCATTTAGGCGGCCCCTCTGCAACAGTGCAGGAGAGGAAACGGAAAGGCAGGAAAGTGAGTGAATGCACAATCAAGGTAATACAGGAAAGAGGTCGAATGGATGTGTCGAATGGACGTGAACTCAGGGTGCCGCCCTGGGGACCAGAACCGGCCAGGGGAGACAGGCCAGAGGTGACTGTGGGAGAACAGTGATGTCTGCACAGGTGAGGGAGAACTCAGAGGAAGGCACGGCTTGGGATGTGTGTCTGAGGGGCTCCGGAAACATCACGGCGAAGATTCTGTGTGTCACAAATCAAACTGGCCAGGAACAGAGCTGGGTGAGAGACAGAGCCTTTCCTGAAGAGTGTTGGTTTGAGCCATGGGAGGACAGGAGGGCTCTAGGGAGAGGAGCACAGGGGTTAGAGGGCCAGCCTGAGGACACAGCCTGGTCCTCATATGGGCACTTGCAGGGAGGGAGGAGGATGAGAAGCTCAAGGTCAATGAAGGGAACGTCAGTGGGGACAGTGGGGCACCCTCCAAGGAGATGGGCAACAGCTGCAGAGCAGGCTGGCGACTGAGGATTACCAGGCCCCAGAAACCTTCGGGCAATCTGAGCGGCAGGGCAGGTGCACAGCGCAGAGCGAGGAATACATAAGTGCAAGTGCTGGCTGCTCTTTCCAGAAGCTTTTCAGTGAAAGGGAGAGAAGAGGGGTTGCAGAAACATGGGCTGTTCCTGTTTAACAGAGGCTGAGCTAGTGGGGCAGAGGAAGAGTTCAGTGGTAAGGGAACGACGGATGGAGCCCGTCAGAGGGAGAAGAGGGCTGCATCAGGGGCATAGGTGGAGAAGGTGCTCTCCCTCCCATGGGTCAGGAGAGTACCTCTTCCCTGAGAGGAAACAGACCATGGGGGAAATCCCAGGGATGTTCTGGACTGGAGAGGAGAGAAGCTGGTGGAGCGCATGTCCAGCAATGAAGCATGGGCAGCTGCTGAAGGTGAATGGGTCCCCCTTCCCTGTTCACACACTCCGGAAGGGGCACTCCCTGGGCTCTGTCATTCAACATGGGGTTCACAGACCCTGCAGGTATCTGCAGAGGTACCCAGTTCTGGCCATGGCACCATCTAATCATGTGTCAGTTTTTCTTCTGGAAAACAGACTCCTGCCTCCAGATAACAATACGCAGAATATACTCCTCACTGCCGCTTCAAGCTGACTTTGAATTTTTCTGTCAGGACTGGTAAGTATTTTCACTTTTATTTCCTCTCTGGTCCTCCAGTCCACTTCCTCACAAGACAGGGCCTGCCAGGGGCCATGTGGGTCAACTACTGTCTGACCCTCCAAATAAAGCTTTCCTCTGGGCAAAGCAACAAGCTCAGTGGGGCCCAACCCTGGCCTCAGCAGGAGCAGGAACCCTCCAGCCCTGAAGATCACTTCTGCCCTGGTGCCCTCTACCCTCAGCACACACACAGATGCCCACCTCGATCTGCTGGGGTGATGACTCCTGCCCCAGAGTAGCCCCAGTAAAAGCCACCATCTGCACAGAAAAAGCTCTTCTGAGACTGGGTCTGCCACAGCTCCCCTCTTCCCTTGGTCTATTAGCCCTTAAAGACCCCCAATCAGTGACAAAGGTGTCAGGTGGCCTTTGATGAATGCCTTTCTGGTTCCCTCACGTTCCTCCTGCCCAGAATTCTGGCTTCCTCTAGCCAAAATACCAGGAGAAGAGCACAGGAATTAGAGTCAGGCGACTTGGGCTGGGGTCCTGGGTGGTCCCTACATTCTGTGAGATCTTTCCGGTCACTTCTGTGCCCTAGCTTGCAACCAGGGAAGTGGAAGGAACAGCAACCTCCCTTTCCCTTCTCTCAGGGAGGCCATGAGAAGTTAATCAGGTCAGAAAGGCTATTTTCAAACCGCACAGGGCTGTTCTGATTCCTGGGGTCTAAGCAAGTCCTGCTGACAGCTCAGCCTCTCTGTCCAGAGCCCCACCAAGCACATGTTCCCCAGCCATCAGTCCCAAGGGAGACACATCTCAAATGAATTCGACACAGACATTTGTTTAGGCCTACTCTGTCAGATTCCAGGACCCAAACCAGAATAGACACAGGTCTTGCCCCGAGTTCACTGAGTTGGGGTAGAGCTAACAGAGCAGATGTCTGTCCATGTGGCGCCCCAGGCAGAGCCTCCAGGGGACTCTGCTCTGTGTGGTTGGGAGCACACCAGACATGTGTTACCAGAGTCCAGACTGAGGAGGGGGTGGGTAGATTTAGTTGTCTGAGAAACCAGGGTGGGGGCCTGGAGCAGAGGAACCAGGCACCTTAGAGACCCAGGCCGGGCCCAGCAGTGGAACCTAAAGGGTTATTACACTCGGGACTTCACCCTCACCATCTGGGAGACAGGAGAATAATCCTGCATTGGCCTGACTCACTAGAATATCAGGGAGAACAAAATGAGAACAGCAATGAGAAGACGCTTTAAAAAGGAAAGAGCTTTATAAACATGGAATTATTTTTTCTTCGGGGTCCTCTGCTGAGAAGCTGAGATAATCACAGAAGGTCTGATTGTCTAAAGGCTGACGAGCCTAACGGGGCTGACTCAGAGGCATCCAGCTCCCTCGCTCTGCAGATCGCCCCCAACGAAATATCCCAGTTACAGACTTAGTACTTCCAGTGGACGGGGCCTCCTTCTCCTTTCCGTACTCTTTCCACTGCCCTGCCACCCATAGCCAATGGGTACTCAGGTGATGCTTGCTGACAGATGGAAACGCTGCCCATCCTACCCTCACGGCCACGGACCTCAGCCCAGAGGACCTGAGAAAGTCACCTCCTCCATCATTGCCCCTCCAGCAGGTCGTCCAGAGCTGGGCTCACACAGGTGACTTTCTCCTGCCTGTGTCCAGGATCTGAGGGCCTACCCATCCCACACAGTTCAAAACAGAACGGTAACGAAAACAAGAAAGCCTCGACAGGGGCTAGATATTTTCTGCTTCCATCTCACAACCAGCTTTCCTGCAGCAGTGACCTTACTATGCAAATCAGAGCAGACCACAGGGAGGAGTGGTCAAATAGTTTTCACCCGACCATCAACTGCACTAACTCCCTTTCATCGGCCATGTGACAAGGGCAGACAGCCAGCAGCAGCACCCTGGGTGTGAGAGGCCCTACCGAGCCTTTCCCGGCCTAAAATTCTCTCTCACACACGTAACTGTTCTATTCCCAGAAGCACCTCCATTTCTTTGCATTTTGTCTTCCACAGCCCTTTTAAACCATGAACGTCTCTAGAGGAAGAAACCATATTCCACTGGCCTTAGTCACACAGCACCTGTGCCCAATAAATATTTACTGAATTAAATTGGTTACTAGATGCCTGTCCTCAGGGACACGGGTCACGGCCCAGGGCTGTGGAGGGTGGGGCTGCAGGGGCAGCCTTTTCCCAACCTCACCGCTGGCCTAGAGCGGCCCTGCCAGCCACCGGGGCGATAACTGAGTTCGAGAAAGTAAATCTGAAATAGCCAAATATGGAAACTCTGCAGGAGGGGGCAGAACCAGCCGAGAAAGTCGGCAGCGGGCAGAGCAGCCCAGTGGAGTCAGCGACAAGAGCGAGGCCTCGGTATTCACAGAAAATCTTCAGAACTGCCAAAACCCTGCAGAGCTGCGGCAAGGGGGAAGCGATCTGTTCTGGAAAACCCAGATTCCACCAATCCTCTGGGTGTCCCAGGGCAACTCACCTCCCTGAACCTTGGTATCTTCCAAGACCCCTCCGAGCTCGGCTTTGGGTGTGTGTGTGTGTGTGTGTGTGTGTGTGTGTGTGTGTGCTGTGTTGTGTGCTGTGTGGTGTTTCTAAATGAGCACGCTCAATCGAACAGTTCGTGGAGGTTTCCATTCATTCCAATATTAAAGTTTCATTCCAGAGGGCTCCGGTTGGAGAAGTCCTGCAGAAGTGGAGGGGGCGCTGAAGGGTGCGAACGGAGAGCCTGGGGTTTGCAGTGCGTGCGTGCAGGGCACGCCTGGAAATCACCCCTCAACCTGAACCTGGTCCCTCCAGGCCACAGCCGCGCTCTGTAGCAGCTCCCCAGCCCAGACCCCCGGTCTCCGTCCACGACACACCCTTCTCCTGCAAAGAAAACCCGCTCGGAGCCGCGGAGCCTGGCTCTGACCCTCAACACCCAACTGCACCCCCTCGCCCGCAGCAGCGGCCACCAACCCAGCAGGCTCCCCCGGTCCCCCACCCCCCACCCCGCGGCCGCCCGGCGCTGGTCCGGGACGCGCTAGATGCGAGCGCGGCGGGCGGCCAGGCCCGGGACCCCCACAGCCGAGCGCCAGGCGCCAGGAGATGGTTGCGGGGCCCGTGCCGCTGTGGCGCTTTCGGTTTCAAAGCAAACGGGACGAGCCGAAGAACGCTCCTCGGTCCCCTCACTCCAGCTCTACAGCCTCGGGGCTTATCACCGCGGCGCGGCCACCGCCCCGGAGGCGACCTGCCGGGACTCACGTGTGGCTCGGCGCGGGGGTGCTCAGCCGGCGCTAGTCCGCAGGCTCGCGGCTACTCCAGGCAGCGACCGGCGACGAGGCGGGGGCCAGGCTCTCAGCCCCCCAGCCCTGCTCGCGGAGCCAGACCGGGGGAGGAAGGAGGGCGGGCCCGGGACCCGGGAAGGGCGGGGCCTGGGGCGGGGCCCGGAGCAGTCCTGGCGAGGGGCGCTGGCCCCAGGAGAAGGGCGGATGCGCAGGAAGGTGTGGGGTAGGACGCGGAGAATTACTGAGCAGTTAGAAATCTAACCTAACCACACTGGAATCACAAGTACCTACAAATAAAAAGCATCTCAGATTTTCCTCAAGTGCCTTTGAACTGTACATATCTTACCCTTTAACCTGGGACAACCAAGCTGAGCCAGTCCTTTCCTGCTTTGACTCCCTTAGCTCAAGGTCTCAGGTCTGGTTGGAACCAGTCCTTCCCCATCTTCTTCAGCAGTAGCACAAATTTGTCCGCCCTCCTCCTTGCTGCGTGTCTAGCAATCCTTTAGAATTGTTGAGGTTGACCTTGGACCAAGGGCTCCCCAGACATCTCTTTGGATCTTCAAAACAACCTTGTGAAGTAGGCCTGTTCCTCCTCATTTTACCTATGAGCTGAGGTCCAGAGAAGTGACCTGAAGTGAGGTGCCCGAAGGTGGACACTCAGCAAGGGCTGTAGCTACAACTTAAATCCAGCTCTCCTGACTCCTAGACACAGGCCTCTTAGAATACTTCTCTCCAGGAGTGTATGTTCTGAATGGTATTTGTAGGCTATATAAATCTCTGTGGAGGTTGATGGAGCATGAAGAGCGAGATTTTGGAATGAAATAGATCAGAAGTCCAATTCTAGCTTCCTCACTTTCAGTTAGGCAACCGTGGGCAAGTACTTGATTGCCCTGAGCTTTGATTACTCATCAGTAAAAGGGGAGAATTAGTAAAATGCACAACCCAGAGATGCATGGGAGCCAGGCAGAAAGAGACAGGAAGGAGGCCCAAGGCTGCAGTCATGGAGGAGGGGGAGGGACACTGGTGCACTACAGAGCTTGTGTGGGATCTGGAGGAGCAGCCAGGCTCCGGTTCAGGCTCAGGTTCCATGCCATCCTGTCCTCCCATGGTCTCCATTTTTCAACAAGAGCCAGAAATCCAGATTCCAACTTTTGGGTTGGTGAGCCAGATTAACCACTCCAGTGGGCATTGCTTTGGAACTCTAGACCCACCTCACAATCCTGTGTGAAATAAATGAGATAGCATTCCTATATTCCTGACACAGAGTAGGCGCTCCATAAACCTTACTGTCTCTCCCTGTTCCCTTATACATCTTCTCTTATCGTTGCCTACTTCCTGACTCATTACCCACCACCCCCCCATACCCTGACCAGCATCTACAAGTCATTGTTGATATGTTTTGTAAGGGTATATCTCCTTTCACTGGCTAGAAACATTTGCAGGTGTGCACTGGGCTCCTTGTACTGTCATTGACTATGATTCCATGGTTTCTCCCCCCTCTTCTTCCCTATCAACTGAATAAAGCAGGCAATTTGTCCCTAGAATCATATCTGAGTTTTAAATACAATGAAATCAGATGTTGGGACAGATAGAGAATCTTTAGTTGTGGGGAGTGGGGGCTGCATGACTTCAGGGCTAGGAAGTTGAGAGAGAGGAATTTTCAATAGGTGTTACTGTTAGAACTAAAGGTCATGTTCCCAGCTCCCCATGTTGATCACAGAATCCTGGGCAGAGTGTCTGGGAGAATAGAGAAGACAGACCCTGGGAATAGACCAGTCTGATGGAAGAGATATGATCCCTTTCTTCAAGGATCTTGAAGATGGAGGGGAAGGACAGAATGTAAATGTACATAGAAAACCAATATTAAATACTTGCAGGTTATAGCTAACATTTATTGTCTTATTATACACCAGGTACTGTGCTCAGTGCTTTGTTGATATCAACCCATTTAATCATCAGCCCTATTTTATAGATAAGAAAACGCATGTCTTGAATAATTTGCTCAATTGCAAAATTCTTAGTTTGGGAAAGGTGGGATTTTAACGTTGAAGTCTCGTTCTAGGGCTCATAACCACTACACTGCATGTAAATTCAAACAGAACAACTTTAAGAAGGAGATGAATGTTAGCAATTTTATGTTCTGAAAATATTTGCAATGTTACAAACAGAATCCAGTCTTCAAACTAAATCCATCTAATAAAAATAAGGGCAAGATTGGTATATACCAACTTTTTACACCGAATAAAAGAGCTAAACTTTTTATCTATCTCATATAAACACTCTAAATTTACCCCCAAACTTCAGAAAGACATGGCTTTCAGCTGTTTAATTTGCTGGATAAATTAATAGGGTAGGTGATTGTAGCCCTGGTTGTCAATGGAAAGATTGTGTTGATGGAGAGGGGAGGACGCCACCTACTGGAACAATAGATGGATGTATTACCTTCCTCAAGCTGCCCTTGTGTGACAAGACTGATCAATACAAGCAGTTAGAGCAGAGTAAAAGGTCATACCTTCCAACACCTAGAGATCAGTGAGATGAGAAAAAAGGAAAAAAATTCTTCTTGAGACCTAGATTGCATCTTTAACTTCCATTGTAAGTTACAATGGAAATTCTTTGCCCATAATGGAACCACACACGGAAAGTGTGATATAGCAGCAAACCACTCTCAGGCAAAAAGCAAAACCTCAGGGTGCTGAGCACATAGAACGCTCACTTGCTCGCTAAGTAGGTCCTGCATCGAGGCAATAAATGAATGAATATCTGTGGGTTTTCTGAATTTAAATTCTTGACCCAGTGATATGTGGTCCCTTTGCTTTCATCAAATAACCTTTACCTCAGTTCTGCCTGTCAGTGAGCCCAGCAAACACCACAAGAGAGGCAGGAAGTGCTGGGAACAGGGAGCTTCTCCCAGGATGGATATAATTTAAAAAAACAAAACAAAACAAAAGACTTGTTTTCCATATACTGTTTTTCCAGAGGTATATCCATTATCTGGTAGTACCAGAATTTACTTATCCATTCACCTAATGAAGATCATCTTGGTTGTTTCCCATTATGAAGTAGAATTAATTGGCAGTTATGAATAAAGCTGCTATAAATTAGTATGCAGGTTTCGGTGGGATATAGATCTCCATATAGTCTGTATTTGTTCCAGAGGATCACTCTCTCAATATACACATTCCTCCCTCTCCTTCTCTGTTCGTGGTTTGATTGTGTGATTGTCAGCTCTTTTGTTGCAACAATTAGATTTTTATTGTTTTAAAATTAGGCCTGCTGTCTTCACTGTTTGCTTGGCCAAATGTGGATTCTGTCCATTTTGACAGTTCCTTTAATAAGATTCACACATGCAATTCCCATCAGTGCTTGGAAAAACATTTTAACATGTTAACTCTGCATAGTCACTGTAAAGTATACTAAAATAAAATAAAATAAAAGTAAAATAAAGTAAAATATATCTATATATGTGTGTGTGTGTATATATATTATTATTTAGCCTTAAGAACCATGAAGTAAGATTGTGGGTTTGATTGGCACAATCTTGTTTTGTTAGACCTTGTAGTAGGTTGGTAACAAGGAAGACCATTCATTATTTGATATTTCTCTCTCTCTTTTTTTTTTTTTTTTTTTTTTGGAGAATGGCGCCTACTCTATATGGAGAGATTTTAAACAATGCTCTTGTAACCCTGGTTATCCACATCCTCTGTTTTACAAACAGGACAGAAGCATTAAGAAGGAAAGGCATATGCTCAGAAAGGGTTTAACATGGGGAAAACTGACAAATTTCAAATATCTTTGACTCTTACAACACCTCTGTAGTCCATGACCTTGCCTCTCTATCCTGAGAAGTTCCATATGATCCTCAGCAGTCACAATAAGGGCCTCTCATTACGGTACACCATTCTGGGGCTGCTGCAATCACTGCACACACTTTGGTTACGTTCCCCCCCCCCTTAAACAAATTTACTGTCATACTTTCAATACCACAAAATCCACCCAATCAATGAATTTTAGTAAATGCATACAGTTATGCAACCATAAAATTTTAGAACCAACCCATCACCCTATGTGTCCTTTTGTGTTCCATCCCTACTCCCAGCCCTGGACTCAGGCAAGAGGGGATCTGCTTTCTGTTTCTATAATTTTGCAGTTTCTGGAAAATTTATTTAAATAACTACACAGTATTTTGTGTCAACTGGCATAATGGTTTTGAGATTCATCTAGTTTGTTGCATATACCAATAGTTTCTCCCTTTTCGTTGCTGTTTAGTATGTCATTGTATGGATACACCACATTTTCTTTATCTCTTCACCATCTGATGGGCATTTGGATTATGTTCGGTATTGGGATATAGATGTAGATTTATATCCATGAAGATTTAAGCACAAGTTTTTGTATGCACATACATTTTCATTTCTCTTTAGGTAGATACTGAGGAGTAAAATTACTGGATTGTATTGTATGTGTACCTTTATTTATTTCTCTTTTTTTTTTAATGTTTATTTTTGAGAGAGTGAGAGACAGAGCACGAGTAGGGGAGGAACAGTGAGAGAGGGGGACACAGAATCTGAAGCAGGCTCCAGGCTCTGAGCTGTCAGCACAGAGCCCAACGCAGGGCTTGAACCCACGAACAGTGAGATCATGACCTGAGCCGAAGTCGGACGCTTAACCAACTGAGCCACCCATGTGCCCCTGTATGTGTACCTTTAATCTGTTAGAAATTGCCAGCTTTCCAAAGGGGTTGTATCACTGCATCATACTGCATTTCTACCAGCCATATGAGAAATTTTCAGCTTCTCTGCAAACCTGGCAATGGTTAGTACATATTGTCAATCTTTTTAATATTAGCCATTCTAGTGGGTATTCTAGGTACCTTATTGTGGCTTTACTTTGCATTTCCTTTATGACTAATGGTGTGACATCTTTCCATGGACTCATTTGTTATTTGCATAACTTCTCTATCCAAATGTCTATCCAAATTTTTCGCCCATTTGAATTGATTTTTGTTGTTCTTGTCTTCTTATTGTTGTAAGAGTTCTTATTATTGGGTTCTTAAGAGTTCATTATACGTTCTGGATACAAATCTTTTATCAGATACATGTTTTATAAGTATTTTCTCCCTGCCTTTTTATTCTCTTAGTTGTATCTTTTTGAAAAGATGTTATTACATTTTGAAGAAATCCAATTTATCATTAATTTTTTCTTTTATGGATCATTCTTTTGATAATGTATTTTATTCCAGGAGTTTATAGTTTCAGTTCTTACATCTAGGCCTATGATCCATTTCAAGTTAATTTTTTTGTGCACAGTGTGAAGTAAGGATCAAGGTTTTTTGTTTTGGGGGCGGGGTTCTTTTTGGCATACAGACATCCTATCCTTTCTGCCATTGAATTACTCTGGCACCTTCACTGAAAATCAATTAACCATATATGCGTGAGTGTACTTCTGGACTCTATTCTGTTCCATTGATCTATATGTCCATCTTTACACCAATATCACAGTGTCTCTATTACTGCAGCTTTATAACAAGTAATCAGTTAGTGTAAGTCCCCAGTTTTGTTCTTCTTTTTCAAAATTGTTTTGGTTAATCTAAGTTTCAGGTTGGCATTTGTTTGTATAAATAAAGTTTTGTTGATAAATAGCCATGTCTGTTGATCTATATATTTTCTTTAAAAATTTTTTCTTCTTCTTATTTTTTTTTATTTTTAAGAGAGAGACAGAGCTTGAGCTGGGAAGGGTCAGAGAGAGGTGGGAACACAGAATCCGAAGCAAGCTCCAGGCTCTGAGCTGTCAGCACAGAGCCTGACATGGGGCTTGAACCCACAGACCACAAGATCATGACCTGAGCCAAAGTCAGATGCTTAACCAACTGAGCCACCCAGGCACTCCTGATTTATATATTTCCTATAGCTGGTTTTGAACTACATGGGTAGATATGAGTAGTTGCATGCAACAGGTGTGGACTGCAAAGCCTAAAATAGTTACTGTCTGGCCATTTATAGAAAAAGTTTGCTGACCCCTGGTCTAGAGCCTTTACATCACCATGTAAATTTTGGAAATAATCTGACAATTTGTACAAAACAAACCTGCTAAGATTTCAATAGAGATTGGGTTGAATCTATGAATTTGAGGAGAATTACCATCTTAACAATATTAAGACTTCCAATCCATAAACATGGTGTATCCCTCAATTTATTTAGGTCTTCTTTAATTTGCCTCAGCAATATTTTATAGATTTCAATGAATAGGTCTTCATGTCTTTATTAAATTTATTCCTATTTTACTTTTTGATACTATTGTCAACAAAATTGCTTTCTTAATTCTATTTTTATTTTTTATTTTTTTTTTCAACGTTTATTTATTTTTGGGACAGAGAGACAGAGCATGAACGGGGGAGGGGCAGAGAGAGAAGGAGACACAGAATCGGAAACAGGCTCCAGGCTCTGAGCCATCAGCCCAGAGCCCGACGCGGGGCTCGAACTCACGGACCGCGAGATCGCGACCTGGCTGAAGTCGGACCCCTAACCGACTGCGCCACCCAGGCGCCCCAATTCTATTTTTAGATAATTCATTGCTAATATATATGTAATTGATTTTATATCGAACTTGTATCCCATGACCTTCTTAAACTCATTTATTATTCTAGTAGGTTTTTGGAGATTTATTTTTTACATGCCATCGTCCACAAATAGACAATTTTTTTAAAATAAATTTTTGTTCTTCCAATCCGTATGCCTTTATTTTTCTCACCTTTTTGCATTGCTAGAAGCTCCAGTAAAATGTTGAGTAGAAGTGGTGAGAACAGACATCCTTCCCTTGGTTTCAATCCAAGGAAAAGCCTTCAGTTAAGTGTGATGTTACTTACAGGCTTCTTGTGGATGGGTGCTCTTTATCAGGTTGAGGAAGTTCTCTTGTATTACTAGTTTTCTGAAAGTTCTTATCATGAATGGGTGTAGGGTTTTGTCAAATGTCTTTTTGTGTCTACTGACATGATCCAATGGTTTTTTTTTTTCCCTTTATTAATATGATATACTACAGTGATTCTCAGCAGAGGGTGATTTTGCTCTCTGGGGGGCATTGGGTAATGGCTGGAGACATTTATGATTGTCAAACTGTGGAGGGGGCTGGTGCTACCGACACCTGCTGGATAGAGGCTGAGGATTCTGCTATACATCCTACAGTGCATAACAAAGAATTACTAGCCCCAAATGTCAATAGTACTGAGGTTGAAAACCCCATTACATTAATTGATTTCTGACTGTTAAATGAGATTTGCATTCCTGGGATACACAGGAATGGGTTATGTCATGCAATTCTTTTAGGATACTGGTGATTTTATTTAATATTTTCCTAAGGATTTTTGCATTTCTGTTCACTAGAGATATTAGTCTGAAGTTTTCTTATCTTCATTTGGCTTTGAATCAGAATAATAATGCTCTTATAGAATGAGCCCTGTATTTTCTGAGTTTGTGTGGGTTTGATATTATGTCTTTAAGGGTTTTATAGAATTCATCAGTAAAGCCATCTGGGACAAGACTTCTCTATGTGTGAAGATTTTTAAGTTACAAATTCAGTTTCTTTACTTAATTCAGATTTTCTCTATCTTCTGAGACAGTTCTGGTAAGAATGTGTCCATTTCATTAACCTTTCCAAATTTGTTGGCATAAAGTGGTCATAATATCCCTTTACTAGTTCTTTTAGTTTCTGTAGGTTATACAATGATGACCCCTCTTCCAGTTTAGATTTTGGTAATTTGTGCACTTTTTATTCTTGATCTAATGTATTTTGTTGATCTTTTTGAGAACTACTGGTTTCAGAGATTTTTCTCTATTATTATTTCATTTATTTCAACCATCTATTTACTCTTTTCTATTTCAGTTGAGTTTACTGCTTTTTCCCCCGAGCTTTCAAGGTAGAAGAAAGCTTAGATGACTTATTCTTTCTTCCTATGTAAAATAAATACTTAAAGATATAAATTTTCTCCTAGGCACAGCTTTGTTGCATCCAAAAGATTTTTAGATACTATGTTTTTACTTATTTTCGGTTCAAGATATTTTCTAATTTCTCTTGTAGTTTATTTTCTGACCCATAGCATATTTAGAAATGTGTTTAATTTCCAGACATTTGGGAATTTCAGAGATTTGTTGCTTTTTTAAAGAATGTTTTCAAAAGTTTACTTATTTATTTTGAGAAAGAGAGACAGAGTGTGAGTGAGGTAAGGGCAGAGAGAGATGGAGAGGGAGAATCCCAAGCAGGCTCCACACTGTCAGCGCAGAGCCTGATGAGGGGCTTGAACTCATAAACCATGAGATCATGACCTGAACTGAAACCGAGTCAGAGGCTTAATGGACTGAGCCACCCAGGCCCCCTCTGTTGCTTATTTATAATTCCATTGTACTTAGAGGACATTCTCTGGATGATCTGAATCCTTGTCCACTTATTAACACTTGTTCATGGCACAGAGCATGGTCTATCTTGGAAATATTTCATGTTTATTCTGTTGCTGGGTAAAATGACCTATGAATTTCAATTAAAGGTAAAGATGTTGATAGTGTTGTTCAAGTCTTCTATATTCTTACTCATTTTTGGTTTTCATGTTGTCAATTTATGAGAGATGGTTATTGAAATCATGGACTTTAATGAGGATTTGCTTATTTCTTCTTGCAGCTCTAAGAGGGATCCTCTGATGAATGGGCACCTTTTCATTATTAAATGACCATCCTTGATAATATTCTTTGCTTTGAAATCTTTGACATTAGTCATTCCAATTTTCTTTTGTTAAGATGGGAGATAGTCATCTATTTCATTAGTTTTCTATTGCTGCATAACAAGTATTGCCCCCAAACCTAGCAGCTCCAAATAATACGAATTCAGTTTCTGTTGTAAGAAATTAGGGCACAGCTTGGCTGAATTCTCTGCTTCAGAGTCTCTCATAGGAGGCAATGCAATCATCTGTTAACAAGACATAAATCACAATCTTTTAGCCTAACCATAGAAGTGACATCATCACCTTTGCCATTTCTTATTGGTCAGAAGCAAGTCACTACATCCAACCCACACACAAGGGCATGAATACCAGGAAGGAAATCTTTGGGGGCTGTTCCACATCTGTGCCTCTAATCTGAGGTTATTATGGGATACTTCTGAGAATGTTTTCCTGTACTTTTGCCTTCATGGAGTTGGGAAGTTCCTTAATTCTATGAGGTTTTGTCATAATCTGTCTCCATCTGCTGGTCGTACCTCCCCTGGCTTTCTAGCACTGCTAAGTGTTATTTTGATTTTTGTTATTTCCTGTCAGTTCAGTAAGATTTTGGAAGGGAAGAAAAATAAACTGAGGACTGTAGAGGTGAAGTAACTTGTTCAACAGAGTTGGAAAAGAGTCATCACAGTAGAGGGAGGATTTTTTTTTTTTAATGTAAGTCAAGCAACAAGCCCTTCAACGATTGTTTTAAAACTCTTGGAAAAGCTACAGCATGTGAAAAAAAATGGTCTCGGGAGTAGAGGCCTCTTGAAGCCAAATCCTGCCAATCATGAAAGCTGTTCTGGGCAGTAAGCTAGGTAGGTACTTCAAGAAGTAACTTTTGTTGTGGTGTTAATTCAGGACCTCCTTAGTTTTGGTAACTGCACCCCATATATTTAAATAAGATTAGACCATATAACAGAGAAAAAAGACATTATATAAAGCATCCTGGGAGGTTAGCCTTTCTGCCATTTATATTGTGAAGACTGCTCCTAGATCTCTCCAGTTCGCATTCCCAGCATCTTTTCCTTAGAGACTCTGCTCACCCAAATTCCAACTTTAGGATTCTCAAGTTTCTATTAACCACATTGTAAACACCCATTCCCTTATCAGTAAACAATGGTCTACTTTAAATCTGGAAAACATCTCAACCCAACACCAATTCCTGGTCTTCATCATTCTCCCTTAGGTGTGCCAGACTTTTGCAAGTAAAGGAAGGGCAAATAAAGCCACATGGCCTTTTGATACAAACACACATCCAGGAGCAATTCAGTAATTTACTTCCCAACTCCATTGCTACTAAAATTTACTGCTGCAGAACATTCCTTCACTGAGGTAAAGTTATGATACAGATTGAAGTTAGGAGGGGTTATAGGTGACCTATTTTGTCCTAGGAGAAGGCAGTTATGTACTCCCAGTAATGCTGCGAGAAAATGAGGTCGCTTCTTACATTTTATATCACGTGGTTTCTCAGACTTGATTATTGGATTCTTTCTGCATTTACTTATTCAGTTATCTTCTTATGGATATCTATAATGAATGCCTAAGTTAAAAAACTAACAGATGTTAATTTCTTTTTCTTATGTTTCCTAGTCCAGATGTATTCATCATTTTGGAGAAACACAAAGAGAAACATAGATCTTGCTCTGAGTTCTAAGTTGGATTATTAGTAGCTTTGAGGAGACCATGATACTCTAGTGTTAAGTGAGCAGCCATTATTAACACGTCTGAGTAATATTCCTTGGATAGCAGGAAGAAACATTAAAATACTATAACATATTTACCAACTAAACTTGGTGCTTCAACAGAAAACTTGCAATATTATTTTTTTTTAAATCATGACTGTTACTTTTTGCTTATTCCCTACATTTATTCCTAAAAAGAATGCTGGCCTATATTAATACAGAATTTTATATTCTTTCATCTTTATTCTACATTTTTACTCACTTAATTGTAAAATTATTAAGGAAAAGTTATGATCAAAACTTACCTTTACCTCCATCCATATTACACTGCAATTAAAGAATATATAAAAAATATTTTTTCATTAATATTACCAGGCATATCAATAGTGTGATTTATTTTTAGTTATGTAATGAAAAAAAATACTTGGGTGTAGATTTTTCAAAAATGATAACCTTGACATTATGAAATGGTCATTAAAATATTTCTAGATTTTGCTTTTTTATAAAAATCAATAGAATTTCACAGTGAAGAGGTCCTAAATTCCTCATACAGCATGAAATTATATAAAAATAGAAGACATAGACACCTTTAACTCTTTAATCCTTTGATTAAGCAGCAAGCATATCACTCTTCCAGGCCAAACACTGCTTAAACAAAAAAGAAAATTAATGGCGTGCAAAATATTTACAAAATATGCAAAGCACACAATAAGACATCTCACTATATACATGTGTCATATTACTAATGAAGCTCAGATTTTTCTACTGTGTGCTCTAGTGTATGTAAATAAAATCACAGCACATCCCTCAGATACAGCATCTTGGCCCACAGGTGGGATAGAACAGATTTTTAAATGAATCATAATATACTTAACAGCCGGACAGATGCTGGTGCTGACCAACGTGACTGACATGTCCCACACACTGTATACTGAAGGTCTACTGACGAGAGACAAGACAATAAGAGCTGTATAATATGCACATATGCAAGACAATCTTTAGAAAAATGCTTTAGATATTTTCTTTTAAGATATATAACTGCCCCCCCCTCCCCTCGTGGCTTTTAAAGTAAAAATAAGTATAAATTCTTGAATATTAAGGATTTTAAATCAGATTTTTATCTAGTTACAATCCAGGGGCAGGAACTATTTAAGATGATCCAATGAGAAAGAAAAGACACACCCTGGAAAAAGTTTGTGCCAGAACTTAAGGTCCTTCTGAAGAAGAGTGATCTAAAACTTCAAAATTGAAACTAAACAATGAATTTAAATCTACAGCTCTTTTAAGGCTTTAGAGCCAATGGTAAGGATTATTTTTCCAATATTGAGAATATATGACTTCTCAAAACATAAATTAGGGCCTTAGATGTTGTCAAGTAGTTTTAAATGAGAATGTAAATGTGCAAACATTTAGCCTTATGTTTCACTAGGATAGTAATCTAAGTGATCTGTCCCTTTGCACAAGTCATGATTCCAATATGAAATCACTGTATCAAAAATATTAGTAACACATTGTTGAAATACTATTACTTGCAAAATATTCTTTGTAGGTACTTAATGATTTATGAGTTCAATTAAGACTTGAAATGTTTTTGCTTCTTTATAAAAAGGGGTCTCAGCATTTTAAGTTAACAGCACAATTGTTGACAATATACTGATACATCTTTAGATGACACAGAACAAATTCTTAAATTTATTTTATGAAATAATGTTGATGATTTAACCCTAAACCAAACCCACAAGCACAGGTCGGCTGCAAGGAATACACAAATGTATCCAAATAGTACAATAGAGATTTATCAAGAAAACATCCTTTATATTAAATGCAGACCATATTAATAAGTATGAGGGCAATTTTAAGTCGGAACCTAAACACAAAAAGGGTACTGTAAATAAATGCTTCCATAACCACTATCTCCACATTACTGACAAAATATAATTCTCTTCTAACGTCCCCGAATATAGGCAACTAGTTAAAAGCAGATAGCATTTAGAAACATTAAAAAAAAAAAAAAAGTCAAAATTAACTCCATCTTCAAGGAACTTAAAGACACCGTACTTCAACAAATTAAGTCCTCATTTGTACGTAAAATTATTATTCCGATCCTCTTATTACTGATAGATGATGGGTCAATGACCTTTAAGCAAGGACTTTGTACTAGGACCCTGAAGTGTATGTTAAAGGGTTAGTAGGTTCAGTACATTCTTTGTGGTTTCATATAATTGCTTTGCAATTGATTAAATTGCTTTCTTTTAAAGGAATATATTAAAATTCCTTTGGAAAAAAAAGCAAGATTTTTTGAAAAAAGGGATATGCACTATAATTTCTTAAATATGCATTAAATGAACATATGTCAAAATCTGAAATGCAGGCTATTTATTCTTGCACTCCTAACATAGGAAAATGTTGTTAAAAATTAAATTAAGGAAGAAAGAAAAAAGTCAAACATCCTTAAGAAACTTAAGGAGTTTTCACAATTCCTAAGTCAATATTCCTGTACTAAGAGCCTTGACTATGAAGAGGCAGAAATATAAAGAATCTCAATAAAATAAATACAGTAAAAATAAAACAAGAAAACCTTGGTATATAGAATACTTAATCTTTTTTTTTCTTTTAATGAGATCATGTCACTGAACGTATACTCTACAAAGGAGGCTAACCGTAGGCTTTTTATCGTATAACATTTAGTTCAGTTGCATGAACTAAAAAATTTCTTAGACATCCACTTATGCTAGCCCACTGCCACAGAACTAGTTCGCAGCCTCAGTATCTAGGAAGGATTATTCTGTCCTCTTTTGCATCAGTCTGATGAGCACTGGTATAACGGTAGGGTGAAAAGTTACTGTAGCTCTGTCCAATTTAACTCTAGTGCAGTGAGGACTGTGAATCTGTCTGAATTCCGATAAGTGACGGTGGCTGTTGACCACCGACCGTGGACAACACTGGTCTTGGGTTTAGACGGGGTGGCATAGAATTAGCAGGGCGAATGAGAGGTGGTGGAGGCTGATTTAAAGTTGGCCGGGGCTGGATGAACCGAGCCTGCTGCTGGAGTGGAGGAGGCTGCCGGTGAAGAGCAGGGGCAGCAGGCAGTGTTGGACGAAGAAGTGGTGGAGGCTGGTTCAGAGTGGCAATGGGGGCTGTTGGTGTTGGAGTGGATGATGGGGCAGGAGGTGATGGACCCAGAGTCCGAGGAGCCTGTGGGGTCTGTGCCTAGAGGTGAGGAAACAAAAATACATGTATGAGATGATAGTTCCTAATGAACTTAATACAACATAGTTTGGGCTGTCACAGGAAAAACAAAACAAATCAAAACAAAACAAAAACGTAACACCAGTGTTTTTTGGAAGCACAAGCTTCTTTTATTTTAAACAAAACAAAACAAAAACCAAAAACCAAAAAAGCAACGAAGCTACCAAACAGGCATCTTTATTAGTAAACAGCTTAACACTGGAAATAAAAATAAGACTATGAAAGAACAATACACTCTCCATTCTTCTGGGATCAGAACTTAGCATGTCATTAGGACTTAAGAGTCACGAGAGAGGCACCACTGAGTAAGTGTATTGTCAACCTTTCATGCTCATTTAGCTAGTCCTCTGACAAATTAACCTTACAGAACACCACACAAAATGATTCCTCAACTCATATGAGCTCAAATTCCATACACAAACACACCTCCTCTTCTTCATCAGTGCTCTTCCCTGATGGCACATTAGAAGCACTTTTTGTCTCCTCCCCTAAAGCAGAAGCATCACCATTAGAAGCCTGGGTTCCTTGTTCTGCTTCCCACTCCTGCAATACCTCCTCTAAGTTAAACCGACGCCTGTAGTTTACAAAGAAGTTCTTCACTTGGCCAACAGTCTTGTTGCCAATTACATCTGCAATAGCTTGAAAATCTTTACCATATTTGCGGACACCTGGAAGGCAAAGTAAATAATACACCTGTGAAGGATCAATAAGGAGAGCTGTGTGTACTACACATCATGCACACACAAAAGATACCAGCAATGAAAATCCTTTCTCATAAACTCTGCTCATTTCTCAATTCTGAGATAGAGACTAAGATATCAGGGTCACAGATGAAAACTATCAATTACGTCATTTCATCGAGCCAGCCACTTGCCTTCAACTGAACAATCAGGAACTTACCATTTTTTACATACTCAGTTATTTTCTCCAATCCTTTCTTGAACTCTCAAATACAGTCCATTTATTGTAAAGCATTGAATTCTTTGTTCCATCCTCAATTCCACATTCATTTATTTCCCTAGTAGCCAGTCACCTAAATTTGAGCAACACCGTTTGTAAACAAAACTGGATGGGAATAAGCCATCTCTTTTATCCCCTCAATGGACTGAGTGAGTAGTCTTAGAGTTCCCCCATTAAGAAAAGCGTTATAATTTGGTTTTAATATCGGCTTCACTATGATTACTTGCCTAATCTCACCAGGGTACCAACGTATAGAAATAAGAATTTAAACACACACAAAAAAGAATCATCACAGTGTGACAGACAAAAACAAGGGAAGCTATTTTTTGGAGGTAGCTGGATTTCAACTCCTCTAACAGTTGCAAAAGCTGTGCATGTGGAGGAGTCCCAGCGGCACTGCAGAGAGGGCTTGTTGGGCTTATCGTCACTACTGTAAATTTCGGAAGGACTGCACATTCAGTTATTTGAGAACTTAACTTTTCACTATGGAAGTTTTACTATAACAAAAGATTACATTTGATTTGTGAACTTGAGATAGTCAATTATACTACAGAATTTGAAATGACTTTCTGTAATCAGATGGGTAATAAATTGCTCTTAAGGGAATTGTAAAAGGAGGTTCACTGACTCATTCTAGAAAGAGATGCACTTAGCTCAAAAGATAAAAGCTGTCAAAAATTTTGATTTTACAATTTGATAACTACTGTTTAAAATACAGAACCAGTAACTCATTAATTAGACATGAGAAAGGAGGAAAAAATGATACTTATGATATTAAAGTCCGTAGTTTAACCTAAGCAACCAGAATCATGGGGCTTTAAATAAATTCAACATGTATACAATCACAGATGAGAGAATAATATGAGGATATGTTAACACCCCAGGAAAAACGCTAGGCACGTTCTTAGTGGTACCTATTGGTATCATCTCCCCAATTATCTTCTTAAAGCAGCATCATGATATGACAAAATTCTTGCTTTTAATTTCTGCCCTTCTTTTATATGGAGAACTTGGGAATGAGTATCTCCTGCTTACATTCAACTAGCTAGGCTTGACTCCATGGTGCGTTCCTTTATCTTAAAGGACATTCTGGGCAAGAAGTTTGAGATTATTAAGCTATAGTGATTTTTAATATAGAGTTCTGGGTTTATAAACTATGCTCATTTCCTCTGTTCTCAAAGGCAAAGACATATGCATGATAATAAATTATGACACTTGACGTTCTTTACAGCATTTAGCAATATAAATTCTCTTTAAATCCATGAGCTAATGTCCAGTTTAAACTCTGGAGTTGAGTATAAATTCTAATGGTGACTAGGTTCCACTGAGGGCTTATTTGGCAATAGAAATCCAAGGTTATTTAATATTAGAAATTACTTCTATATATTCAAGTACTTCTCTATTACTTATACTTTGAAAATAACAAATTATTTGAGATTGCTGCACTTGAAAATAACTACTCTTTAGAAATCAGACACAGTGTTCTATCGATGTACTAATTTTCAAGGGATATTTAGTTTACATTTTAGAAATGACCAAATCTACTGAATATATGAGTTTAGAAATGAAAACTTCAAATAAATCTAAGATTAGTTCTTCTGTATTCTAGCAAGAAGTCACATTAAAATTAACTGAGTCCAAGTATGAAGATATTATAACGCTCAGAACACCTATTTCTTTAGCAAAATATATTCCAAAATCTACCAGTAAGTTGTCCCCATGTCTGATTCCATTTTATAGCTGTCCCCTTTTTTGATTTCCCATTTTCTCTTGCTCAATGGACTTTACCGTGTCACCAACATTGTCGCACTTCCAGAGTTACAGACCCCTCAAAGCAAAACTACTTCCTATAGGAGCCTTAGTTTTCCCAGATACTCTGGATATCAAGGACCTTTTCCAAGTCACCTAGGTTCTGAGTCACCCAGGTACGTTTATTATTAACTCATGGATGCCAGTCTTATATAAACTACTTTGCAAAATTTTAAGGCTCAGATCAGACCTCTGGAGTCTGGATGAGGATCCCACTCATGTCCGGAGAACAAGTGGGCCTTCAGGGATATTAATCCCCTCAGCCTGCAGGACAGCTGGGCAGGTTCTGGAACAGCCAGAGCTCTTTGGCAGTCCCTTCTGGACAACAGTAGTCTCATCTGTTTTCCCCAGTGTGTTGTGACAAATTTTGTATTTTTTTTTTTTTTGTATGCCATGATGTGAGAAAGGTTAGGAAGTACCGTTCAATGAAATATAAGTACACAGAAAGTGTTCAGGAAATAGAATTGATTTTTCTTCCCCAAACAAGAGTCACATATAGCTAACTTCTTTATCACCTTTACACTCCCCATGATGCCGGCTCAACAGCCTATTTTGGTTAGAAGGTGGAATTCTTAAGTTTATACCGTAGCTGATTAACTAGGTAAACTCTAGTGAAACACCAACTGAAGACTTAATGGGGCAGCTCCTTCAGAAGAATCCCCAGCTAGCCTTCTGGAGGAAAACCTAGCAGGGGCAGTCAAAGCAGAGGAACTAACTTTAACAACACAGGACATCAGAGCTACTGTTGTGCCGATTTGTACCTTGAAGAAGGGTGATCCATTCTTTTTTCATAATTTATAATAGGCAAGGCCATCTGATTGATTTATCAGCAAGGGAATTAAACACAGTGATTAAATCTCTCTCTTTCTATAGATGAAAAAGGCTTATTAGGTCCATCTGAACCATGGTTTTAAATTAAACTTCTCACCTTTAGGGCAAAAAGTCAGTTTTTAGTTTTTTTTTTTTTAACATTTATTTATTTTTGAGACAGAGAGAGACAGAGCATGAACAGGGGAGGGTCAGAGAGAGAAGGAGACACAGAATCCGAAACAGGCTCCAGGCTCTGAGCTGTCAGCACAGAGCCCGACGCGGGGCTCGAACTCATGGACCGTGAGATTGTGACCTGAGCTGAAGTCGGACACTTAACCGACTGAACCACCCAGGCGCCCCCCACCTTTTTTTTTTTTTTAACGTTTAAAAAAGTCAGTTTTTAAAGGTTACTAGAATGAAATTTTAGAAAATCCTGGAAGATGTAAATTGTAAATTTCCCAGGAAGACAAAGAAAAGCATTTTCAGTCAAATTTCTAAAGTTCATTTGAAAGTTACAGTGAACAACTTGGCTTCCTATGCTGGCAAATGATACTTTAGAATCTTTAACATACACTTTTAAAGTTCTGTTTGGGAATTAATATAAAAATATGACTGATATTACATTTTATAAAAGCCCACATTTTCCAAACAGTATTCTTCATTCCACCCTCCAAAAACCATATTCGTATATATTTTTTAATTTGGCTAGTAAGATTGTAACTTCAGAAGCATTTGTAGCATGGTGTTTCCCAGCTTTGGACATGAAATTACAGACTTTTTTTTTCTTCCTGAGACAGAAGGGATATCCCGAGACTGCATTTGGTACGTTTAAAAAGTTATTTTTTAAAATCTGATTTTGGACTACAAAAAAATAAATCAAAACATTACAGTGGCAAGCTGCTTCTGGGTAGTAAAATTTGGGGGAGGCAGGATATTGTTTCCTGCTTCTTAGGTAACAAAATTTCTTAAAGTGAGCATATACTTAGTATAACCAGGAAATCCATTTTGAAATAAGAACATAGTGACATCCAGAAACTCCAGGGATACAGCTCTTTCCTATCAAAAAAAGATTAATTTTAAACTCAAACCATTTGGGAACATGCACTTCTTTCTATCTCCTGCAAATCTCTTCAAGAATTCATATTAAGGTGAAAAAAAAAAGATATCAATAGCAGTAGGACAGTGAATGGTGCCATGTAGGTGAGGGCTAAAAGTCAAAATCATATATTCTCTTTCTAATGTCTACCCTTTCTCTTCTGAGTCTTGTGTTCCAATCTTCCCTGTTATAAGTTAAATTCTATCACAAAAATGCTGGAGATTTTGAATCAATTATTTGAAGTGCATGCATCAGAGGGCTGATACTTTTGGGTCTCCATTCTTATGATACCTTTTGAAAGAAGAAACTCTCTAAAGCAAACAGGTGTTTTTTAGATGGAAAAATATGAATCACTTATTTCCATTTCCTTTTGATCATTCATGTACTGGGTTACAATCCCTATGTTTTAATCAAGTGCCGAATCTGTTTTCCCCTCCTTTAGGAACCATTCTAGCTTTTTAAAAACATATGAGATAAAATTCGAAAGACAATTTCTAGACTTGCTACTTAATTTCTCCTAAAAACAAATGAAACATACAAACTACAGGAAGAGAAGGTAACATTTAAGTGTAAAAGCATAACTGACTTGAACAGTTTTGTCGTTTCCTGTTTTAGAAGAGAAGGCAGGCAATATGGAAAAAAACAACTAAAAATTGAAGTTGACATCTTGATAAAACTGGAAAAATTTCTTGTCGTTTACCTTAAAATAGCACTAATATTTTAGGTGGGGGATGTATTATTTTTTAGCACTAATGATTAACACAGTTAAGAGAAGGTCTAAAATAAATATTGAATACCATGCTCTGCCTCTACACACTTTAAAGAGTCAATGGTTTGTACTATCATTTAAACGTATTATTTTCTGAAAACAGCTAATAATTGTTCCATTTTACATGAAAAAAAAATACACCGAGAATCTAATTCCTTTCTTAATTCTTGTTATGAAATGTTTATCATATGAATATCAAGATTGATTTTAGGATAATTCTAAAAGCACTATAAATTAGAAAAAATATTTATATGTAGATGACACAAGCCATAAACAGAGATATTTCCATTAACACAAACTGCGAAGACCATAATTAATTTCACTGTTAACTAATTTGTTATAGTAAGAAAACACAGACACATAAAGCTGGAACAGATTACAGAAAATGTAGAAATGCCATTCTAAGCAAGTACTTTTAGAGGTTTAAATTAGTTGGTGTTTATAATATCCTACCTGTGGACTCTTGAAGAATGTTACTCAAGTTTTAACATAGCTAGAACTAAAATTAACATTTAGTAAAGTGACAGATTACACAAGTATAAACAGATATTCTTGTTTGGTCTGAGCATGACTTCCCCCCTTCCAAATAAGGGAGAAAGAAGGAAAAATAGTTTATTATTTATTTAAATATTTATTATTTAAATGGTAGTATTTAGTTAACAACAATATGAGTATTGTTGTTATTGAGTATTGAGTATATTGAGTATATGAGTATTGTTGTTAACAACAATATGAGTATTGGTAAAAAGAAAAAAGTGGGAAATATACGTTTAAGCCCTAGGAAATGATCTTAATATATTTATGTGGTTTTAAAAGAGTTACAACAAAAAAGTTTATTTAATAGAATTATAAATCTCACTAAATGACACTAGAATTTACAAATTTCTCTTTCCAAGTCACTCTAATAGTCAACTATGAGCAAGATTTAAAAAAGCATTTAACAAATGAGTATCCAATCAGAATATACACACAGAATGTCTTAAAAATAAAGTGCTTATAAACTATTAATATCAAAATATAAATGATTTACTTTGTGAAACTGAAACAGTCATAAGAATAATATCATCTAAAGGTTTATCACAAATAAAGATTAAAGAGAAAAAAACCCCAAACAACTGCCCGCTAAGACAGGTACTTCTGAATAGCAAACTCTAAAGTTAAAAAAAAAAACTGCAGTTATGTACCTTACCTACACTGAGACTCAGGTTCAGGTGACATTACTATGTGATTGCACTGTTTATAAGACATACTTCTAAGAATTTTATAAACGTGTGGGCTCATTAGCAAAAAAGGCACTTTTTAATTTTCCCTAAAATAACTATTTTGGACACAAATAGCTCTATATTATTTTATTTTATGAAACAAAAACCACCCAAAATGAAAAAAAACAAAAACAAAAAAACCCTTAACAAACCCAAAGAGAAACAAAAATTCCACATACAGAGTTAAAATAAATAAAACGATGACATTAACATATTAAGAGAGTACCTTCAAAATCCTAAGACATGCATTATTTCTGTACAAATTGCTACATCAGTATGATTTATTTAAGGATTACTTTTTAAATGGGCATAAGAATACAATACTGAATATATCTCAGCAGAGGGGAAATGTTTGATTATACTCATAACTATTCTTTTAATATATATAAGCTGAGATAATGTCCACATAAATATATAGCTTAAACTATAAATGTAAACCTTGCCATTGTCCCTCTCCTTGAATGCAGCTCTGCATCACATCCAGCCCAGCCATAAGACTCAATGGTCTCTACCACTTAAAAACAGTGCTGCAGAACAGTATCAAATCCTGAATGCTTTGGAAACATCAGCCCAGATTTTCCCAAGTAAGTCTCTTCAGAAAATCCTTTACTGGGATAATTTTCTTATACTAGAGTACAGGATTAATATACTAACCTTTAAGCAACTGAAATACTGGAAATCAGGGTTAAATTCTCCAAGCTTTATACACACACACACACACACACGCACGCGCGCACACACACACGCACACACACACACAAGGACGGACAGAGAACACAGGCTTTACATCAATAAAAGCAATGCCTCCTCAAATAACTATGTTAGAGCTATTAAGTCACAGATCCAAATCAGTATGAAGCAGCCTCTGGGGAAAAAAAATTTTTTTGTTAAAGTAAGCTCTACGCCCAACATGGGGTTTGAACTCATGACTGTGAGATTAGAGTCACATAACCTACCAAATGGGCTAGCCAGGTGCTCCTGCTAATTTTTTAATCTGAATTTTAAATAGTTTCTAATTTAAAACTGGCTACTACTGAACATTATAAACTAATTAAGCTTTGTTCTGACTCATTCAGAAACTTAGTTCCACAATTATAGATGTGCTCAATGCACGTCCAGTACCCTGCCTCCGTAGGATCAAGCATTCTGTTTATGAAATGACTATTTTGTGCTGTATAGGCCAAAGAGAAGGATGACATCACCGTGTTGGCGCCGTCCTGTGACAGTTTCCAATCACAGTGGCCAGGTAATTCTTACTCACTCTAATCCAAACTGCAGAGTTGTCTATTAATCAGTTTTTAATTACATTATTCTCATATCCAAATGATACCTGCAGATCATTTTTGAGTTAAATATGTTCTCTATGCCTAAATACCTAGAAATATTTTTTAAAGTACTTATATGTTTCACGGGGGCCCAACTTTCTTAGATAAAAAAAAAAAATTGCTAGTAGCTACTGACCTAGCAGCTATTAGCGCTCAACACAAAGAGGGCTCAGCCAGGAAAATGAAATTATAGACCAAACTTACAATTACACAATCAGTCCTGCAGACAGTTTATCTTGAAGGGAAAAGAAAAAAAAAAAAAAACAAAACAACACACAGCTACAACACTGAATAAAAAATATACAGTTTTCCCTTCCTTAATTCAAACATGGGAAAATCCAAGTTTATAATGCTTCCAATTTGCCGACAGGCATTCATAATACAAAAAGTGTTCTGTCATATAATTCAACAAAGCATTCTTATAAATAGTGCATTTAAAATGCTTTATGTATATTTTTAAAAGCATCTCTTAACTCTCTCTTTTGTTTTACATATATATGTATTTTTTTAAAATTGGGTTTCTAATCATTCAGTGTCACATATCTCAAGTTACAATACGTTGAAAGTGTATCACTAATATTTTCAGTACCTGACATTTATCAAGAGAAACACTATTATACAGAGTAATTAGAAAAACCAGAAACATAATAGTTTATGCTCTTAATGATGAATTATCAATGACTAATATAAAGAATGAACCCAACTGCAGGAACACAGAAGTAAAGGCACAGAGAAACCATATGACTTGTTTGAGCTTGTCATCACCGTCATGGTTAAGGCTGAGAATGTGTCACACGCTGTACAGGACCCAAAATGCATATAGGCTCAGTAAGTCACATCCACAAGAACAAAACAGAATTCCTGATTATCAGGACTTTGTGGTAAACACAAGAGCTCTTTCTTGATCCATTTCTAAAGAAAGGGAAGAACTATGGTCGTCACCTTTCATGACAGGTTAAATAGTTAACAACAATAACTGCTTATCTTTAATATACCTTGCACTGCTAGAAGCTGCTCCTCTGTGGTCCAACGGGCATTAATTTTCTGATTTGACTACAAAATTAAAGAGAAGTTTCCTAATGAGGATATGAAGACAGACATTTTTCCAAAGTGCTTATTTTTTTTTTAACTTTTCACCAAATCACAGACATGAGATTACTAAAACTCTGATTTACGTAGATTCTGTTTTTATAAGGATTAAAAAAATATATTCTGAGTTATCTTTTACCCACACAAAAAGATAATGAAAGTGAAATGTACCAATTTGGGAGCATGAACAACATTCACATTTATACTCTAGTCAGAGGCATTAAAACTGAGAAAATCTATTAGTCACCCATTTTCCAACTACAATGTTCCTACCACACATGGCAAGTGTTAATTTTAGCTTGGTTTTAAACATTTAAGAGAATTAATCTTCTTTAGAGAAGATCTGTGACTCTCTTTAAAATTTTTTCTCTTCATATTTAGAATAAACCTAACCTTGCTCCACCAAAACCAGTGTTACAAATGAATATAGAACTAGAGACGAGGCCTAACTCCTAAAATATTTCTTTTAATTTCTGAAGCAGAGAGTGACGCACTATAAGAACAGATTTTTCCCCCATGACCTCCCCACATTTCTCCCAATATTTTTGTTAAAAAAAAAAATCCAAGTTTAGGATTTTTATTATGACAAAATTACAACATTAAACACCTAATCGAATTTCTTTTTTTTTTTTTTTAATTTTTTTTTTTCAACGTTTATTTATTTTTGGGACAGAGAGAGACAGAGCATGAACGGGGGAGGGGCAGAGAGAGAGGGAGACACAGAATCGGAAACAGGCTCCAGGCTCTGAGCCATCAGCCCAGAGCCTGACACAGGGCTCGAACTCCCGGACCTCGAGATCGTGACCTGGCTGAAGTCGGACGCTTAACCGACTGCGCCACCCAGGCGCCCCTCAAATTTCATTAGTGTATACTCACTGATTAGTACAAGGACTTCTGGCAGAAGAAGGAGGGACAGAAATAAGTACACCAGCCTACAGAGGTTTGCAGAAGAAACTACCAGATAAATTGTCCTGGTGTAATACATGGATGGATAGGCTATAATACATGGATGGATAGCAAAACAGAAAGAAATGCTTTCTTTGAGAACAAGTGTTTAGGTCTTATCTCACTCAAGGTCTTAGCAATAAGAGTTTCTACAGTACAAACAGGTTCTGGGTACATCTACTTTCTCACATGAGGAAGATGTATAAAAAGCAAGCATTCAGAAGAAAGACTAAAAGAAAAAATTTAAATTAGAAAAAAAAAATTATTAGAGAAGAAAGGAAAAAAGTTTAAAAAAAGACTGAATAAAGGAGGGACAAACCTAAACCAGAGAGCACTGAATACCAGGTGATGAGATTAAAAGAGATAGCAAAGCAAGGCCAGACAGACAGTGGATAAGCCTCAAGGTTAGGACACTGGCAATGAAACAAAAGAACAGCAAAAAGGTCAAGAAAAAGAGGGGGCTATAGCATAAAGAAGCAGTAATAAGAGTGAACCAAAGTTTAAAAGCGTAAAAACGAAAGAAGGAAGGAAGGAATGGAAGAGCAAAAGGAGACAACAAAAGAAAAATTCAAAATTTTAAACATATGTTCCCCCAAAAGAGGGCTAACAAGAATGGAATAGGAGCTAATATTTGAGGTGGCAATCTGAAATTGGGCTGTGAAAGGTAGATAAAAGAGGTCCTTGGTACCCAAGGATAATTGTTTTAGAACCTTTTTAAAAGGTCCAGGTATTTCAGAATAAATGGTGTAAAAAAGAATAAAGGGTTGACTACAACTTAATCTGAAATATGAAACTAAAACTTACGAAAATTATTTTTTAAATAGTTAATGATTTCACTCATATGCTTTTATTTATTTTTTTATTTTTGGCATATAATAGTATAATGGCACAACATTCACCAGCTTTGAAATTTGTAACATGAGCATATAATAGGTAATTCTGTTTTGAAAACTTCCAACAATTTTTTCAAGGGCCTCCCTTAATTCTTTGCTACTCAAATTGTTCTTTGAAATGCGTATGAGTCATCAACCTTTTTTCAATTGTTAACTCTGCTAAATACCCATCTGTCAACAATTTTGCAAGTGATTAAAGCCATTCTCTTGTACTTTCATAGACTTTATGAAGTTTTGCATCTTTTGCAAGGTTTATAATTTCATCTTGGTTTGTGCTGTATTTGCATTAGATTAGCAAGGAAGTAATAGAGAAGGATGCTGATGTGATGGATGGGAAAGATAACAGCCAGAGTTAATGAGGGATAGCTGGTGAGCAGAGCCTAATTTTAGAAGTGCTTAGTTCATCAGTGAATATTCTCTTGTTTGGCAAATTTGCTTATCCATGAATCCTTTAGATTAATGAACATTGGATACTGAAGATCTCCTGTAATACTACATTACAAGTGTTCTGAAGATTAAATTTAGGATAAATGTAAAATTTTTGTAAAGCTACGTTTAGAACATATGTTAAAAACCTCTAGCACAATGCCTGAGCCAACTGAAGTTGAAGTTGATTAACTGATGTTTGTTAAACCTGAAAGGCAGAAACTGGGAGAAAAGGTACCATTAATGAAAAGGGAACAAAAAATAAAAGAGCAGTAACACGCACTATGAAAACTTATTTTCAGCTTATAAGCAAATCAGGACACAGGAAAAACACAAATAGCTATTAATAAAATTAAGTTCAGAGTATATGGGGAATTTAAAGCTGAGAGGGAAAAGTCACAATGACTAGAACAAAAAAGAAGGAAAGTTGGAAGGGTTGGACATTGAGGTGGGTTTAAGAACAGGATAAGTTTCTGAAAGGCAAAGATGAGGAGAAGGCATATCATGTATAGGCAACAACAGATCAACAATTAGGAAGAACTAATAAGTAATCCTAGAAAGTTGGTGATATTTAACTAAACTAAAATATGGTAAGGATCATTTATGGAAGGGCAGTAAATATCAAGGTTAATGAGTTCACACTAAATTTAATAAGCAATCGTTTCTTGGGGGAGAGGGAACAAGGGGAGAGAAAGAGGATTCTAAGCAGAATAAGACTTTAAGCCCACAAAGCTGGGAGAAGGGTGGTGCTGTTAAGGACCTAAGAAGTTCTGAATTGCTGACTGGGGAGGTGTGGGAAGGCAAGGCTAAGATGGTGACAGTAACTGGGGATTCACTGACAATGAGGTAATTAAGCAGGACATTCAGGTGGAGCTCAGGATCCACTTGAGGCTAAAACAGGTTCATCCATGTAAACACAGTTTTTTTTTTTCAACGTTTTTTAATTTATTTTTTTGGGACAGAGAGAGACAGAGCATGAACGGGGGAGGGGCAGAGAGAGAGAGGGAGACACAGAATCGGAAACAGGCTCCAGGCTCTGAGCCATCAACCCAGAGCCCGACGTGGGGCTCGAACTCACGGACCGCGAGATCGTGACCTGGCTGAAGTCGGACGCTTAACCGACTGTGCCACCCAGGCGCCCCTAAACACAGTTTTTAAGGGTATGGAAAAAGTTTGAGGGAAAACAATGGAGCCATAGCTTACTTAGATGAAGGTTCTAAAATCAGCCCATGAATTAAAGAAAGATTTTTACTTTTAATTCCAAATTACTCTTGAAATATTCTTAAAGGTGGTAATGGAGACAGGCACACAATCTCTCAGTAAGTCCACATGGCCAGGTATTCCTCCAGCACTGAAATGGACCATTAGTTTTTCAGTGAATCCTAGATGAAGCCTTTGGTTGAAATTTAGGGTAGTAACGAATGAACAACATGAATACATACATAAATACTAGAATTTCAAGTCAAGGAAACTGCTCACACAGGAGGCACATGGAAGCTGAAGCTGACTCAAGAAACAGTGGATTCACAGTTCCACCTCCTAACTGCTCACTCTGGGGGAGATGCTTGATAAATGGAGTCCAGGCAGGACTGCCAGCATTACTCTACTTGCTATTATTAAACATTCTTTTTCATTTGGCTGAGTATCTGTGGTTGAGTTTGTGTCATTTGCATGTACATATGATGTAATTTTAATATATTGAAGTGATGAGCTTGTATGCTGTCTCCAAAGAGAAGAGAAATGAATGTGGATAAAAACTTGGGAGAATGCTTATATTTATGTACAGAAAGGAAATTACAGCTGAGATGGGAACATAATAGTTATAAAAGACAACATCACCTCTCAGAAGTTAAAGGGAGAAAGAGAGGCTGTCATCTATGTCAAGGGCTCAGAAAAAGGCCAGGGAAAGGAGTGAGAGCTGTGGAATTCGGTCACTAGCACCAGTGTTAGCCTTTAAGCAGCAGCTTCAGTTGAAAAATGTAGGGAGGGGGATTGAAACTGCATGAATTAGAAAGTCTGTGTATGACAGAAGGGAAGCAGTGGAAGAAAGGGAAGACAAGGAGAAACAGGGTCAAAATTTTTTAAATATACAGGATTCCTTTAAGTTATTGATTTTCCTGTTCTCTTTTAAACTCAAGAAACTTTGGTAGAGATTTAACTTAAGGAAAGGACAACTAGAATGTATCTAGCAATCTAAAACTGTGTAGTAATTGTGGCTAGCTAGGTAGTAGCACAGAGAACATACTTCTACAGCAAAGCCCCAACTGAAATGCTGTTGTTTTAAAAATAACACATTGGGGCGCCTGGGTGGCTCAGTCGGTTAAGCGGCCGACTTCAGCTCAGGTCATGATCTCGTGGTCCGTGAGTTCGAGCCCCGCGTCAGGCTCTGTGCTGACAGCTCAGAACCTGGAGCCTGCTTCAGATTCTGTGTCTCCCTCTCTCTGACCCTCCCCCGTTCATGCTCTGTCTCTCTCTGTCTCAAAAATAAATAAACGTTAAAAAAAAAATTTAAAAAAAAAATAAAAAAAATAAAAATAAAAATAACACATTACTCTAAACTAAAATAATCCAATGTATAATGTCATTAAACTAATAAAAGGCCTAAAGAGCCTTCTAGAAGAATCTATGACATCCTTAGAAGATCCTTCAGAATCTTCACTGCATCCTTTCCCTGTTAAATCAGTCTTCACATCTTTCCCATTTTTGTCAGTAGCAGATTCATACTATCTCTGACTTGAAAGAATTAGGAAAGGTCACCAAGTTAAACCTTTCATCCAATGCTGAAAACTCCATCCAATATCTGTAATGAAAGGAGGTCACCCACTTATGCATGAAAATATCCACAGATGGGGAAATTTCTAGCTTCAAAAAGCACTTTTTTAAGTTTCTTCCTTCCTGGATTCATTAATCTCCTTGTCCCCACACACCTACCTCCAACTAAAACAAGTCAAAGCATAACCCCACATGTCACCACTCCTCCCAACACTCTTACACGGTTTCAAATAGATACATTAATTTCTACTTGGCAATGTTCTTTGGATTTATCACTTGCTGGCCACTCCTACAATTAATACCTGACCCTACCCAAAACTCCTTTTACCATTTACTTTATCACTCACGTGCTTAGTATTTTAGCAGCTATAAAGATTCCAACTTAGCCTATGCAATACTACCAAGATAATCTTCCTAAAATTAAAAATTCCCATTACATCCTTCCTATAGGAGGAACTTATAGGTCTTCCCATTTGACTTAATTTAAAAGGCAAACTTCTCTTCCCACCTCTCAGACTTTTATACTCCTGCCCTTGCCCACTGCTCTCTATCATAAAGAAGTCCCTGTGAAACCCAATCTTGTTAATATCTCTCTCATACACCATGTTTACTCATCCTCTGCATCCGACTTTGCCTTCCTAAGTAGACAACATGCTTCATGAGAAAAAACTGTTTTATGTTTTACACTTCCACTGGATTCTGAATAGTAATCAGCACTACAATGAGCACATCCTAAGTGCTCTGGGAATACCTGTTGACTGGTTTTTCCCCACTGGATTTATACATAGTTTGAATGTACTGTTCAACACCAAGCCAGTGTTCATACTATTCCCTCCATCTGTCCTTTCTTTATGTGTAAAACTCCTATTCATCCTTCAAACTTCAGCTAAAACATCTCCCGTTAGGAAGTCTTTCCTGATTATCCTAGCAAGAATGAATATTACCACTTGTTTTCCTGTAGCATTTTACTTGTAAATCTATCACACAACTTCAGTCATTTCGTCTGATAACATCTAGACGGTAAGGTGGTGTTTTTTGTTTTTTTTTAAAGCAGATGAAAAAATCCATCTCTTCCTCATTTTAATGTGTCCCCTCTTTCCCTTACGCACTTCCCCCAGTGCCTAAAACAGTGCCTTACATGAAATAGGTGATCAACAAATACTTATGGGAGTGAATGGACTTTCTTCACCAAATATTTTCCTAAATGAAAACAACAAATACAACCAAATGAGTAAGTAAAGCATCTTAATAACTGTTTACTTCCCGTTGAGGTACATCATTTAGTAGCCTACTGTTCCAATGGTTAATGAAATTCTTTTGTTAGGTAGAAATCCTATTAACTAACCTAAAGAAAAGGGGATAGAGATTAATTTTTCAAGGTGTTTACTGTGACTGTTAATCTAGTATTTTGAAATGTATCTATTCAGGTTATTCTCCCCTGCAAAGCAACAGAAATTATATGATAAATATAAATATATCCTGGGTATTTTCTAGATAATAAAATACACATATTTTTTCAAGTCATCTGAGTTCAATAAATCAATCTCAAAGTAATATTCAAACTTCACTCTGTGGATAATAGAATGTTAAGATTTTGGTAGTTTCATTTTATCATTATTTTTACCAAAAAAACCCAAAAGATGTAATAAATGTTTGATAACTTCTAACCCCAAAACTGCATTTAAATGTGAGAATCAATATACAATTTTGGTATTAAATGAAAACTTTCAAAAGTAAGAGGGAGCATGATATTAATCTAGGACTTCAACTGAACTCTAAGATTCTGAAATATAGCCAAAATTTGACTATTTATTAGATGTGTGGCTTTGATCAAGCCAATTAACCTCTTTGAGGCCCAGTTTTATCGTGTAAAATAATAGTATTTGCTTCATCTACTTCTTGGGATTGATATGAGCATCAAATGAGATGGCATAAAGTTGTAAGTGCTATTGCACTTTCATGTCTTACTTTATATAATGTTCATGAGTGAGGGTTATCCTTCAATTTTCTGGAAATACTGAGGTCAGAATCAGTTTCCTTGAAAATTTGGTAGATGTTTTCTGTAAAACTGTCTGGGCCTGGTGTTTTCTTATGAAAAAAAATGTTAATTGTTCCTTTATCACATTTTCTTTTTAAAACAATTTGGTGAGATAGATTTTCCTATGAATTTCTAAGTTTTATTTAAATTTTCAAATTTATTGACAAAGTTCTTTAAGGTACTCCCATGTTTTCAGTATCTGCTATTTTTTTAAGTTAATTTATTTTCAGAGAGACAGAGAGAGAGAGAGCGCGCATGAGCATGTGCACAAGTAGGGGATGGGCAGAGAGAGAGGAAGACAGAGAATCCCAAGCAGGGCTGGAACCCACGAAACCATGAGATCATGACCTGAGCCAAGATCAACAGTTAGACATCCAACTGACTGAGCCACCCAGGCACCCCTATCTACTGTATGTTTTAAATTTAAGTTTTAAGTTATGAAATTGTAGGTACTTAAAGTTTTTGGCTTTTATGCATTTAAAGGCATAAATATAAAATTAAAATAATTTCAGTGTAAAATTTAAAATAATTTTTGTTACAATAATATAAAGTAGTATTCTTTGTATTACTATTTCTAGATAAATAGAAATGTCACTAGAATGTTTGCCGGATAACCTGTGGTTTTGGAATGAGATATTTTATTAGTCTATATATATCTTATTCTTTTCCATTATCTAACCTTCTTGAAAGAGACCTTTGAAACAAAAATACAAAAACAATTTTATTCCTAATGATTCTTCCTTTCTAAAAGAGTCAAATGAGACAGAATATGGTGCATTAGCTCTGAAGCACTGTTCTTCTGCCCTCCCCCCACCAGCCCCTCACACATATTTCATTTGTAGATATTTCAGGCAACCTGTGATGGGGCGTGGGGGTTGGGGTACGGGGCATCACATCAGGACCAAATAAGATTATTTGATTATTACATACATAGAAAGGCAAGTCTAGGATATGAAGCATAGCATAGGAGTCTTAAAAAGAGAGAATGGAGAAAAGATTTAAAATAGAAGCTTCTGTAGAAAGATTTGATTGGACTTTACGGGCATTTAAATACTCCTACAGTTGTCACAAATATCAAAAATATATTAGATTTCAGACGAAATACAAGAAAGGCTTGAGAAAAAGGTTAATCTATATCTTGTTTTTAGATTTCACATTTTCAGGGGTATGAGTACAAGAATGTTAATTAAGTCCACATACTAAAATCCTAACACAAAATCTGAATCAAAAGACAAATACCTTAAAATAAAAAATTAAAATTGCTAAATGAGCTCCTTTTATTGTAATCTTTTTCCTGTTGTATTACCAAGTCACACACCTCGAGCAAATACTGCTGTAGACCCAGAGATGTACTGGCTTGCTTCTCAATTACCTTCCACTCTCAGTGCACTGGGCCTATTTGTATAACTGTTTTTCCCTACTTCGCTTGACATGAATTGCTAAGGGCAGGAAAGAAATGAATTCACTTAAATCACTAGCCAAGTCTCAAAAGACTAACTATCTAAATGACAAAATAGAGACATGACAAATTACCCACATTATGACATCTTCAAAGTATTAACAACGCATGTGACCAAAATAGTAAATACTGGATAGATAATTCAAAGAATAAGGTTTCACCACACTTAGTCACATATATTCTTCAATAACATACCTCAGGAGGTTTGAATTCTTCAATTCCACCTTCCATTTTCTGTTTAAGTGCACTGTTTACTTGCTTAGCATTCTGAACCTTCAACAAAATAAACCAAAGTATGAATCAGATCACAGACTTAGGTAAACATATGAATATTCAATAAATGAAAAGGATATAGGATATATACCAAAACCTGCTTAAATTTTATTTCAGGAGGACAAACACTTATACTTTATCACACTTGGGGCCATTCAACTAATACCCACATCAACTAATATATGTATCAACTAATTATCTATCTATCTATCTATATATATATAAAAAACTAATAGTCTACAAATCATAGTATCTGAGTATCTTTTAACAATATCGCCTCGTAAGAAAAATGGTATATAAAGGAATTAAATTCCATTACTATTTCTCATTACCATAATGTTTTGATCAAATAATTATTCCAATAAGAATGATAGTTTTAATAATTATAAGTATCACTGTTGGTGCCTCACATGTAATAAATCATTTAATTCTCAACTATTTTGTGAAGTAAGTATAATCAGTTCTGCTATAACCTGACATACGCATTCTCAAAAATCAGCCCACTACGCAAAGTTGCACAATAAAAAACCACAGGACTTATGGGGAAACAGAGGTAGGGACACAACACTGAAAAACCTCATCGATGACCAAAAAAAAGGAACCTCATAAAAATAATAGCTTTATACATTCTAAATAAGAAAAAAATTCACAAATGCTACAATAAAGATGGTACTTCACCTTGGAAAAGACCTGAGGTTGCTTATAGAAGGTAGTGTCAAAACAGTTGCAGCTTGTGAGTTACTGGGAAGTGGTAGAAGGAGGTTATTTGAAATCAGATGCAAAGTTTTAATCCCACATGTGGATGTGTGTGGTTCGTAATATGCAGTGAACTGAGGGAGATAGTACACATCCGAAGTGTGTGGATATATACTCAGCTAGGTACAGTTTTTCACTGACAAAAATCAAACATAACCAAATGCAAAATGCACATTGTACTCAAATTGTTTCCTAGTGTTATCAGTTGTGTTAGAACAGATTCATGTTTTCAAAACAAGCTTTATAGCAGAACTGACTCTACTTTTACTGTAACCATTTTAGAGATGAGGAAGGTAGGGCACAGAGAAGTCAAGAAACTTTCCCTAGGCCACAGCTCTAGGAGGCAGCACATGAATTTGAACCATGCCAACTTTTTAACTACTATTCTACTAGAAATATTATTAACATTTACTAGATTATTAAGGGTTAGGATTTTTTTTTGCTCATTTGGTTACATTTTTTCTTGGTTTGCTCTTTTTTTTTTTTAGTTTGGACAATATTTATAAAGTGATTTGTGGAAATTTTTTCCTCAGAGATCATTCAAATGTGGTCAGCCATGTTAGACATACAAAGATGAAATGTAAAAGTCTCAGTCTTTAAAGATTTCATAGATTAGTGGGGAGATAAATATAAAAGTATAGTAAATGCTAAAACACCCAACCTAGACTTGGAGGAAGAGAGAGAAGGGAGTAAGTGTTTTGTATATGTGTTAGTGGGTGTGGGTAGTGGGGAAAATAGGGTAAATTTTCCAAAGGAGATGACACCTAAATTTAGTTTTAAAGGATTAACAAGAATTAAGCAGGGAGATAAGGTTGGAGCAGGAAATGCCTTCCAGGCAGAACAGCAGGTAGAAAAGACAGGAAAGCAGTTAGGCTGGGCCAGAACAAAGAATTTGAATCTTGCCTAAAGACTAAAGGAAACTTTCTGAAGAACTTTTAAGCAAGGGAGTAAATGTAACCATATTTGTCTTTTTAGAGCAATAATTCCAGTTGTAATTTGGAGAAGGGGATAGAGTGAAGACGAAAATTAATCTAACAAGTCAGAGAAGAAATAGTGAGGACTTCAATTACCACAGCAGGAAAGAAGGGGTGATGGTGGTGGCACACAGACGGATAAAATAAATAACTTGGAAACAAAATTAAGATGTGCTTGTGAAAAGCTGACAGGGGAGACTCAGGAATCAAGGGTAACTCCAGTTGCTGGCCTGAATAAGTGAGTGTACGTGGTGCTGAGACAGGGAATGCAAAACGAACAGGTAACTGGAGTGGGTAAGGGAGAAGTCCGTTTGGACACTAGGAGATGGGTCTGGGATATAAAAGTAGTAGAATTTATAAACCCAAGAGTGCAAACCTTTACTACGTCACACATCAAAGGACTAACCGAGAAAGGAGTTTAAAGCTTTAAAGAAGGTCCTTCATAAAAATCAATAAATATAAGCTGTAAGTGAAGTAGTAGTGTCAAGGATAAAGTATAAATACAGGTGACTGAGTACATTTTATCCCTTCATTTTTTAAAACAATTTTGAGCACTTGGGCACCTGGGTAGCTCAGTCAGTTAAGCATCTGACTCTTGATCTCGGCTCAGGTCATGAACTCATGGTTCGTGGTTCAAGTCCACATCAGGCTCTGTGCTGGCCGTGCAGAGCCTGCTTGGGATTCTCTCTCTCCCTCTCTCTCTCTCTCAAACTAAATAAAAATAAACTTAAAAAAAATAAAACAAAAAATAAAAAAAACAAAAAATTTTGAGCACTTTTTAAAAATTTTAACCATGTTACCAAAAAAAAAAAGTCGAACGACTTTCATACATCAAAACTGGGTTTTCCTTGGCTTTAATACATTAAAATGACATAATCCAATCTAACTCATGTTATCACTTTCAGAGACACAATGCAACTGGAAATACTTTTGCCATTCCAGTGGATATTTCCAAAAAGCAAATGCCTATGGGTGCTCCTGCATCTTCAAAAGAAAAAGAAAAGAAAAGAAAAAGAAAAGAAACAGAACCACATTTCTCCAATGATGGCTGTATTTCCCACACTGCAGAAAAACAATAAAAATCATCCTCAAGAGTTTCAATATGTATTGTAACAAAGATTTCACTCCTTCAGTTTCCTTGCTGACTTCTTAGATCACTTGATTAGAAGACTGCTTTCATTGCTTTTTAACTGCTATTGGTACTTGGTGGGATCTAAGTTTTAAACTTCTGTAAAAAACATTACAAGCTATTTCATGTAATTTAATTTTGGGCTGAATATTCTTCAAAGGACTTTATAAATAATACAACATTTTAAATGAATCCCCAATTCACTTGTCTTTCTACCATACTGTTGCTTTCTCCAACTTTATCAACAAATGATCTAATTCCATGTAAATTCAAGAGGAACCCAAGGACTGGCACTCTTCTAATAAAGCCAGTGACCATAGGAAAGAAGCCCCTGAAAACAAGAAAAAAATCAATAAATTTCAAAGATCATGCCTACCGAAGGGCCAACCAACAAGGACAACAAATATACCACCCAGGAAAAATCCTGTAGCTTTCATGTTATGTTTTTGGAAGAAGACTCTGAATGTTCTTTGTAAACCAATTGCAAAAGCCAAGCTACTCACAAATAAAACATTTCCAATAGCCAGTAGTGCTTTGTCAAATAAGAGAATCATTCCAAAGAACAGGAAAAATACTCCATATCCTGTTAATCCCACTCCAATTCTCTGGGTGTCCGGTAAGGAGATCATGGCTGCAATGGTGAGAGCAGTTGCAACAGAACCTCGGGGTGCCCAGGGCGTGAAGCAAAGTCAAGAGAAGCACCAGGAAGCAGCCCAGGCAAGAACCACCACATCTTCTGGAAAGATGCAGCCACTCCTACCCCAGCTGTAAGACCACTCAAGCCATTTTTAAAAATATTACAGACAAAGTGTTTTAGAAGTTCTCTAAGGAGAAGGGGTGTTGTAGTTTGGGAGATGGGAATCTTACATACATTCACTGTTCAACTAAAGGCTAAGCATTCAGTCAAAAACATGCTACCTATATTAGAGAGTCCAGCATCAGAGCAGTCAAAGGAAAGGAAGTCTAAGAAGGAAGAAGTGGTTGTCAGTGTCAAATATTATTGAGCAGTAACAGATTCAAGAGAAATAAGAATCAAGAAGAGGGCATGAGATCTGGCAACTTGTTAATAAATAAACTTGAGATGGCTTTTGCAGAGGTAGAATTAGGATAGTGTATGGGGCAGAAATTAGATTGGGATGGGTCAGAGAATATGTGATGATAAGAAAGCAGAGGAAGCTAATATGGTAGATATTTATTCAAGAAGTCTGTTGGAGAAGAGAAGAGGAATGTAAGAGCAGTTTGGGGAAATAACAAGGGTCAAAAGATAGAGAAATCTGAATGTTTGGGATACAGAAAAACGATCTTGCTCCCACACTATACTGCTGCAAGATTCTTACATTTTATATACAGTGGTATAATATTAACTCCAAGGAAGCATATTGTAATACTTAAGCAAGGACGATTATGGTAGGTTGAAGAGGCATACTGTAATCTCTAGGGCAACTACTTAAAAGATGCGAAGAGATATAGTTGAAAAATGTAAGTAAGATCATGTCACACTTCTCTTTAAAATCCTTCAGTGGTTTCCTAACTCATGATTAATTTTACATTTCTTAACATAAATTCCTGTCTGCCTGTGCTGTAACGTGAAGGCAAGTAGAAATTAACGAAGAGCTTTAAGATGAATGATTCTGATCATACGAGTATTTTAAGAAGATAACACTGACAGCAACGTATAACATGGAGCTGCAGAGAAGTGGATAGTAAGGACAATCAACAAGACAGTTAGGGTTGGATAAGAGGTGGTAAGGGCCTGAACAAAGGTAGTAGTGATGGGATTAAAAATGAGGGGACTGATTTAAAGAAAATTTCTCAGATAAAACTTACACAACTTGGTTACCACTTGGGTTTGTGTGTACTGGGGGATGTGATAATGGCAAGGGATAAATCAAAGATGATTCTCATGTTTCAGTAAGACAGAAAACAGAAAAGAAATCTTTAGGGGATAGATTAGATGCCTAGCAGGTAGCTAGAAATACAGCAATATAGAGCTTGGGAGAAAAGTCACAGCCTGAGAAGTAGATTCAGCTGTCACTGGCATATAGTGTATGGTTGATACAGACCAAGAAAGTACAGACTTGGAAGAGTACCTACATCTAAGAGACAGGGAAAACAACAGAGACAAATAAAAAGAGGAACAGTTGACCAAGAAAGGCCAGAGACCTAATGACAACCATTAACTGAGTACATACTATGTGTGAGGCACTGCTGTAAGCATTATCATGTATTTTCTTATTTAATTCTTCCCAAGCATCATATTGTTATCCACATTTCAAGATGAAGAAACTGAGTTAAGAGTTAAACAGCTCCCCTAAGGTTACACAGGAAGTAGACGATGTAGGTGAGGTTAAAATTTAGGTTCACTGACCCTATATCCTTACTCTTAACCATGATTAACCTAATTATGATGAGAATACATTTATAATACCTCGGCTGCTACCACTGGTAATAATGATGAGGAGGTGAGAGCAGCCAGTACTCATTGAGCATTCAAAATGTGCCAGATGCTGCTCAACAACCTATGTGTAAAATCTCAAACAATTCCCAACAACTTGCAAGAGAAGTAGGATTATTACCCCCAATTTCATAGATATAAAATTGAAGCTCAGAGAGTCTATTATTTCCCAGTATCACAGAGCTAACAGGTAGTGATGCTGGGATTCAAATTTAGAATAGACAGAAGCATCTTTGAATTTGGAAACAAAGTAAATTTTAAAGACTGAAACTTATGTAGCTGAGAAACAGGTAGCTGAAACAGGTAGCTGAGAAAACGTGCAAAGAGCTGAAGTTCACTGAGGTTTCAAAAGGGGATAAACAAAATGGATAGGATCATTAAAAATGATTTTTATGAAATACCTGACGTTTTAAAGAGATCAGCTCCATGTCCAGTTGCCGCAGGATGGTGTTGGCTGCATTGGGACTACAGGAAACTGCTACCACATCCTCCTGGGTTAAATACATGCCCTTAGGTGGACGGCACTTGGAGCGCTGAGAGTGATGGCGGTGTTGTAAACTCTGATACTCTCTCCTTCCAAGTCCAATCTTGCTGGTTTGGACAGGCTGTTCAGTATTGCCCTAGAAGGATAAAGGTAGAGTAACAGGTTATTTCGTTTTCACGCACAAATAACCTGAAAACAGTCTATTACTAGAAGTATCTGCTGCACTAAGTACACCTAAAAAAGACTTCTAACCCATTACATCACGTATGAGTACACACGCAGCACTTACCAACGGGGGAAAAAAGTATACAACATAATGCATCCCTGACCCAATCTACTCAATAAAATGTTTGGTTTCCAGCCCAGAGGCCTATAGAGGACTATGAACAAATGAAAAAATAAGTTGGACTCTAAACTATTCTTGTTTGCTTCAAAATAGAATACCATTTCCCTCAGCAATAAAGGGCCAAAAAAGCTATAACTTACTAAGTGCAAAAGTATTTTAAGAAATTAAAAAGAAGTTAGGAATTATGACAAGTGGCCAATAACATTTCATTCTCACTTTAAAGTTGTTGAAAGAGAAGTAGGCCCCTAAAGATTAAAAAGGACACAGAATTATCTTTTTATTTTTTTATTTAAGAAAATTTTTTTAATGTTTATTTTATTTTTGAGAGAGAGAGAGACAGAGCATGAGTGGGGGAGGAGCAGAGAGAGAGGGAGACACAGAATCCAAAGTAGGCTCCAGGCTCTGAGCCATCAGCACAGAGCTCGACACGGGGCTCGAACCCATGAACCATGAGATCATGACCTGAGCCGAAGTCGGATGCTTAACCGACAGAGCCACCCAGGCACCCCTCTTATTTTTTTAAATGTTTATTTTTGAGAGAGCGAGCGAGTGAGCATAAGTGGGGGAGTGGCAGAGAGAGAGAAGGAGACACAGGATCTGAAGTAGGCTCCAGGCTCTGAGCTGTCAGCACAGAGCCCAACGCAGGATTCGAACTCAGAACCGTGAGATCATGACCTGAGCCAAAGTCGGACACTTAACTGACTAAGCCACCCAGGTGCCCCGACACAGAATTATCTTAAACTTGACATTTCTAAACTCTAAATCTATTTATCTGTGAATAAAATATGATGTGAATTTGTATTTTGGAAGAGGTTAAGACAGTCCTAATAATAATGACCATGAAATGTTAAGTAGGATTTCATTGTTACTTTCAATATTCTTAAAGTGTGACATAAAAATACAATGTTATTCTGTGCTTCTGAGACAGAAATCCATTTGAAACTGCCCATTAGGTTGAATGGCACCTAATTTCAACTGAACAGATTTAATGCTCCAATTCTTTAGAAAAGGAATCCAAGGGGATAAGTGAGTATGCAGGAGCTGGCACTTGCCTAACACCCATGCTTCAATGGACAACAGGTGTCTCACACTGGGGGACATCTATGTGGCTCAGTTGGTTAAGGGTCAGACTTCAGCTCAGGTAATGATCTCACTGTGAGTTTGAGCCCTGATCCGGCTATGTGCTCTCGGTGCAGACCCTGCTTTGGATCCTCTGTCTCCCTCTCTCTCTGCCCCTCCCTTACACTCTCTCTCTCTCTTAAAAATAAATAAATTAGAAAGAGAGAGAGAGAAAGAAAGAGAGAAAGAAAGAAAGGGCCTCAGGTTGGTAGGGCCTTCAGACATTTAGCAAAAACAAATGCAAAGTGTCTCTAGAAGAATGCATTTTATTTATTTTTTCTTGAAGTTTATTTATTTTGAGAGAGAGAGAGCATCCATGTGCATGTGGGGGAAGGGCAGAGAGAGAGAGAAAGAGAATCCCAAGTGGGCTCCGTGCTGTGGAGCTTGAACTCACAAATCCATGAGATCATGACCTGAGCTGAAACCAAGAGTCGGATGCTTAACCAACTGAGCCAACCAGGTACCCCTTAGAAGAATGAATTTTAAACCCACGTCTCAAAAGTTTTCCACAAGTATGTTCCAAGGAAAATGAGCTCCCAACCACAAACTGCAAACAAGTCCCATGAGTGACAGACAGCAGAACAACAGAATTAGATCTGCAAAGATTGAAGATATTATAATTACTGGATAAAGAAAATACAACGTATTACATGTGCGTAAAGAAATAAATGACAGAATTGAAAATATGGAACATTCTTTTATGAGTCTATCAGAACTGACTAAGCAGATATGCAAAAGAACTGAACATCTAGAAATAAAAAAAAAATAGTATAAAGAAGATTAGAAATTCCGTGATTAGAAACTCAGAAAATTAGAGCTCAGAACAGCAGCAACTGCACACATGTAAAAATGACCATAATGCAGTACAGAAATATGGGAAGACAAAAAGATGGAAAATGAGATGGTTAAGAGACATGTTAAAGTCCATTAAAATGATTCCCAAAGGAAAGAATAGGGAGAATGAGGAAGACATAATATTCAAAGAGGCAACCAGTGAGAATTTTACAGAACTTAAGACATAGGATTCAGGAAATACAATGAATCCAAAACAAGTTTACAAAAAACAAAACAAAACAAAACAAAAACAAACAAAACAAAACAAAACACAACAAAAACACCAACAACAAAAAACCCCAGCTCCACACAGATACATTAAAGTGAAACACCACTGGGGTGCCTGGGTGGCTCAGTTGGTTAAGTGTCTGACTTCGGCTCAGGTCATGATCACCCGGTTGACAAGTTCGAACCCCGCGTCAAGCTCTGTGCTGACAGCTCAGAGCCTGGAGCCTGCTTTGGATCTATGTCTCCCTCTCTCTGTCTGACCCTCCCTGCTCACACTCTGTCTCTCTCTCAAAAATAAACATAAAAAAAAAAAAAGTGAAACACCGTTAAAGACAAAGTAGACATGTGCCTGTGTGGCTCAGTCAGTTAAGCATCCGACTTCAGCTCAGGTCATGATCTCACAGTGTGAGTTTGAGCCCCACATCAGGCTCCGTACTCCTGGTGGTGTGGAGCCTGCTTGGGATTTCTCTCTCTGCCGACTCCCACACCACACACGTGCCCGTGTTCTCTCTTTCTCTCTCAAAATAAACTTAAAAAAAAAAAAAAAGACAAAGAAGAGACCATAAAAACAAAGAAAAAGACAAATTACCTCCAAAGGAATGATAATTAGCCTGACAGCAGACTTCTCTGCAGCAACAATAGAAATGAGAAGCAGTAGAATATTATATTCAAATAATTAACTGTCAACCTAGGAGTCTAATCCCAGCAAAACCAGGGTTTCAAGAACAAGAGAGATATAGACATTGTAGACATACCAAAACTAACTGTGTTTATAAGTAACAGATTCTCACAAATTTAACTTGTAGAAGATACATACACTTCAGGACAAGGGGAAATGATTTTTGAAGAAATGTCTAAAATTCAAGAAAGAATAATGAGTAAATTTTAAACACGTGTATAAATGTAAATAAAGAACAACTATATGAGATTTTAAAAAACAAGATGTAACTTAAATTAGACAAAAATAGCATATAAATGAGGAGGGTAGTGAATAAAGTCAACACATTCTAAGGGCCTTGTATTAATCAGAAAGTCATTAATTTAGATTTTAAGTTAAATATGCAGGAGAGTGTCTGGGTGGCTCAGTCAGTTAAGCGTCTGACTCTTGGTCTCAGCCCAGGTCTTGATCTCAGGGTCTTGAGTTCAAGCCCTGCATTGGGCTTCACATTGGGTGTGTAGCCTATTTCGAAAAACAAAAACCAAAAAAGGCTCCACCAAGTTAAACATGCAGGAAAATTTTCCAGGGTACACAATAAGAATAGAAATATAGAAACATCCCAAACTAGCAGAGACTAAAAAAATGGAACAGGAATTGCAGTCTTAATGCCAAAAAAAAAAAAAAAAAAAAAAAAAAAAGCGAGCCATGAAGGAAGAGAAACAAAACTAGAAAAAACAAGTCAAAAGGTAAGAACAAGAAAGAACAAAAATACACATAGATCAGTGATTCACAGAGAACACTGTTGAAATGCTGAAAGAAAATAATAGAGAGATACCAGGTAAATACTTAATAAATGAAAGATACCAGGCAAAATAATCTTTAAAGCAGAACACATTACAAGAGATGAAAGGGTCATTACATATTGATAAAAGGTTCAATTCAACAGCAAGATAAAATAATTCTAGACTTCTATGCACCTAATAATAGCTTCAAAACATAAAATATCACAAAAACATCACTTCTCAATTAATTGATCAGTAAGCAGATAACAAAAACCATGCTAGCAAGGAAGCAAGCAGTAAGAGAACATAGACTTCAAGCACAGAACGGACAAGCTACAATTAATAGACACAGACAGAATCCTGTAACCAAAAGGGCATATATTCTTCTCAAGCACATAAGGAAAAACATTTCTGAATATTCCATATTCTAAACCTGGAGGTTTCAAAACATGTCATCAAAATCCTCAACATTCCAGTCACTGAGAAGTGGGGATCTATATCCTCTCTCCTCGATTCTGGATCAACTTCAGTAACTCACTTATAACCCACAGAAGGGATGCTGAATAACTTCCAAGGCTAGGCCAGAAATGGCTGGGTAGTTTCCACTTAGTGCTTTTGGGATGAATGCTTTGGAGAAAACCAGCCCATGGTAAAAAGCCAGATCACTCAGATCACTCACGGGCGATCAGGCTAGAGAGGAATGCCAGCTGACAGCTAGCATATCAACTACCAGTCATGTGAGCAAGTTGAAAACCTTCAATTATACTCTAGTCGATGCTGAAACATAAAAACCATGCCCTCTACAATTAGGAATAAGGTAAAAACATTTGTTATCATAATGTTCTTTTCAACATAATAATGGTGAACCTAGCCAGTTCAATAAGGGAAGAAATTAAAAGGTAGGTAAGAATTGAAAAGAAATAAAACTGCTATTATTTTCAGATAACATAAATACCTTTGTAGGAAATGTAAACTTATCTACAAATAAATTACACAAAAGTTTCATCTCTCCCTATTTGTATATCTCCACTTCTATATGTAGATTCAAAGGAATATCTAATATGGCTTTTCTAGGAATTGTTAAGCCTCAAGAGCAAAAGTCAAAGAACTTACTCTTTTTGTTTTATTTAGTTTTGAGAGAGATTGAGATCGTGCACAAAAGCAGGGGAGAGGCAAAAAGAGAGAGAGGAACACAGAGGATCTGAACAGCAAGCAGTGGGACTTAACCTATCAGCTAACAAGACTTATTATAAAGATATAGTAATTAAGACATTGTGGGACAGGGGATATTTAAGTGACAAGCAGACTAGATAGCCATGTATATACAAAACCTCATATATGATAAAGCTGACACTGCAGACCAATTAAAAGAGATAAACTCACTTCCATTTTAGAAAACAAAAATAACAATGGATTTCTACCTCACAACATGAACAAAACTAAATTACTAACAGATCAAGGACTTAAGTGTAAAAAGCAAAACTTTAAAATTTGAAGAATATAAAAGAACATTGAAATTTGAATATTTACACGCTTCTGACAAAATAGGTGTCCACCAAAACATGTAAAGAGAGTTAAAAGATAAACCACAAACTGCTAAAAGATATTGCAACATGCTTAACTAAAGGATTAGTATCCAAAATACATAAAGAATTCAATATGAAAGAAAACTTTTATATTCTGTCTTAAAAGACAAAAACCCAACAGAAAAGAAGATAAAAAACAAACACGAATAGCATTTTTTCTAAAAAAGACACAATAGACAGAAAAATATTCAGCGTCATTAGTAACCTGATGAAATTGAGAAGACAACACCATTTCATATTACCATATCTGTAACATTTTATAAGTGATTATGTCACATATTGGCAAGTGGCTAATAAGTACCCTATGGCCCAAAAGAAATACAACTGAACTTGAACAATGTAGGGGATGGGTGCACTGACCTTCCTTGTAGTCGAAAATCTGTATGTAACCTTTAACTCCCCCAAAACTTAACTACTACTAATAGCCTACTGTTGACCAGAGCCTTATTGACAATACAATTAACACATGTTTTGTATGTTGTATATATTATACACTGCATTCTTAAAATAAACTTGGCTAGAAAAAAGAAAATGTTATGAAGAAAATAAACCTTACAGTACTGGATTTATTGAAAACATCTGCATGTAAGTGGACCCACAGAGTTCAAAACCCATGTTGTTCAAGGGTTGACTGTACATCAAATGTGGAAAATGGTTTGCCATTACCCAGTAAAGCTGAACATGGTTATACCCTAGAATAATTCCATTCCAAATACTGCTAGGGTATTACTTACTCCGTCAAGTCACTGGTAGCATTTTGGTGGGAAAAATCTGTGCTGTGCATTGCAGGAGAGCTGGTGGGCATGCCTTTCCCACCACATACCGGCAGTGCTCTACAATCATCGTAATAACGAAAACCCCTCCATAATTTCTACATGCCCCTTATGGGTGCAATATTAAAACCTGCTAAACCTGAGAAGCTCTGTTCCAAAAAACGCTTAAAAAAATTTTTTTTAAGTGTTTATTTATTTTTTGAGAGAGACAGAGCATGTGGGGGGGAGGGGCAGAGAGAGAGGGAGACACAGATCCTGAAACAGGTTCCAGGCTCTGAGCTATCAGCACAGCTAGGCAGGTTTGGGAAGAAAGAGAATTCCAGAAAAAGAGAAAACCAACATAACCACAGGACAAAAGCCAGGGAACTAAAAAACTTATCTAAAACACTGCTAGTAATTTGAAATATGTGGGGTGGGGTAGGGAATGCCTCACTAGAGAGCTTTGTGTTTTATCCTAATCCTACAAAGCCATGAAAAGGTTGCCAGCAGTAAATTTGGTTTTCAAAAGATTGCTTCAGTAATAGGGTTAAAGAACAGACTGGAAGGGGTGGTGGGAAGAGTCTGGAAGCAAGGAGAGAAGACAGAACATTCCAGTAATTCAAAGAGATGAAAACCTGAAAATAAGGCAATGGCATACAACATAAAGAAAAGGACAAAATTTATACTTGAGAGAAAAAATTAAAAACAATGACAAAACAAACAGAATTGAGAAAGTATAGAATAGTATAGTTTAAAATAGTAACTGAAAAAGAAAAAAAGTCACCAAAATTGAGACACAACAGTTTAAAAAGTAGACAAGAATCGCGGAATCGTGTTACAAAAATCAAAGAACAGATTTTCAGGAAGAAGGGAGGGGTGAGTTACTTGAAATGATAAAGAAAGCACAGGTAGAATACAATGAACAATCAATCACTGGATATGGCAGTTAGGTCACTGATGACCTCTGTCCATAGTTTCAGTGAAGTGAAAAGACAGAAGCCTGACTGAAGCAAAGTCAAGAGTGAAGTAGTACTAAGGAGGAGAGTTTCTTCTAGACTGGTAGAGAGATACTTATGCTTTTCTATTATTTTTTACTTGAGTGAGAGCGAGCGAGCGAGCGAGTGCACACAAGCAGGGGAGAAGAGCAGGAGAGAGAGAGAGAGAGAGAGAGAGAGAGAGAGAGAGAGAGAGAATCCAAAGCAGGCTCCACACTCAGTATAGAGTCTGATGTGGGGCTCGGTTGTGGTGGGGCTCGATCTCATGACCTCAAAATTGTGACCTGAGCTGAAATCAAGAGTCAGATTCTTAACCAACCAACAGAGTCACCCAGGCACCCCAAGATAGTTATGCTTTTAAACAGAAGACCTGGACATACTTTTGAGCTGCAATGAAAAAGCTGAGGGGCATCTGGGTGGCTCAGTTGGTTGAGCATCAGAGTTCAGCTCAGGTCATGATCTCACAGCTCGTGAGTTCGAGCCCCACATTGGGCTCTGTGTTGACAGCTCAGAGCCTGGAGCCTGCTTCAGATTCTGTGTCTCCCTCTCTCTCTGCCTCTTCTCCACTCATGCTCTCTCAAAAATAAACATTAAAAAAAATTAAAAAAAAAAAGGCTGAAAATATGGCATAGAGAGGGATAACTAATGGGAAAAGTTCTAGATGTGACATGAAACGATAGACGGGATCAAACAAGCAATGGAATTATATAGCACAAGGGAAGGGACCTTTGTTACTGTGTGAGACAGGCATTTAGGCAGACTTCATTCAGTAAATGTTCCTGATATCATTTCATACTGACAGATCTGTAACATTTTTTGAAAGTCTGATCACCTCAAATACTGACAAAGAAGTGGACAATGAGTACTGTGTAACGTGCTAGGAGATACAAGATACACAATGTAACTCAGTCCCTGACTTCAAAAACTTTGCTGGAATGTAAGGGAGCTCCTGCTTGATATTTTCTCTGTGGAGTAGATGAAGTTCTCTGCTGAGATTTTGGGCAGGGGAGAAGCGGTAGATGATGTATACAGAAAACCAGCAACTTTTATTCAGGATTTATTATGTCCTGGGTACTCTAAGTGATTCTATACATATTACCTCTCTGATTCCCAGAACAATTCTTTTTCATTTTACCAATGGAAAACCTGGAGGCTGAGAGGTTAAAAACAGGCATTAAGGACTACACAGAGACCTGAAGCTATTTTTTCTAAGTAGCAACAATTTACATGATTGTGCCATGTTCTCCTGCTGTGCCTCTCAGACCAAGAACAGCAACTGAAGAAGCAGTGTGGGTTTACAGGGTTAGGGAAGGTATGCAAAATAGGGACATGGGGACTTAAAGATACCAGGAAGAGAGCAATTTAAGTAGTTGATCCTTGGGTCTATAGCTCAGGGAAACAAGGCAGACTTGGAAAAAAATTAAGGTATCAAGTAATTTGAAAACATTTAGCAGTAGTAAGAAAATTAGTTACATATCAAATTGAGGCAAGAGTAGGATCCTTAAGTTGTCACTGATGAGAATTTAAGATGATGGCCAAGGGCCAGGACAGGCCACGGCAGTGAGTTCCTTAAGAGGAATAGGGGTCATTAAACAGGATGAGGTCACATTCTGTCTCCCAATTTCAATATTCACCATTCCACAGCTGTCTATAACACAATCTTTTACCCTTCAATATTGGGTCTATTTTGTACAATTACATAATTCCTTGCTTTTATAAATGAGTGTGTATAACAATTTAGCCTTTGCTTAGTAACTTTAAGTCATCATTATTATCATTTTGAGGAATATGGGTGCTTTTCTAGCTGGGGATTCTTCCATCTCTTCCTTTGAGGCCGCTTTTAATTTTCACTGCTGTCAGTATACCACTACTACAGACAGTCCCCAATTTATGATGGTTCTAGTTACAATTTTTCAACTTTATGATGGTGTGAAAGCCACAGGCATTCAACAAAAACTGGACTTCGAATGCTCCTTTTCCCGAGCTAGTAATACGCAGTATGATGCTATCTTGTGATGCCGGGCAGTGGCAGTGAGCTGCAGCTCCCAGCCAGCCACGCAATCATGAGGGTAAACAACTGATTCACTGACAGCCATTCTATTTTGTCCTTTTGGTACAGTATTCAATTACATGAAATATTCAACACTATATTATAAAATAGGCTCTGTACTAGATAATTTTGCCCAACTGTAGGCTAATGTATGTTCTGAGCATGTTTAAGTTAGGCTAGGCTAAGGGATACTGTTCGCTAGATCAGGTGTATTAAATTTCATTTTTGACTTCAATATTTTCAACTTACAATGAGTTTATTGGGATGTAACCCCATTACAGACTGAGAAAGATCTGTAATTTCTAATTTGCTATAACATGGAACAAAAGAAGTATTTTCAAGAAAAACTGTGTAACAAAACCAGAAAGCGTAATTTTACACTATACTATACTCATATTATATCATCTGAGGGTGGTTTTCTTTTCTCTGGATTAAAGACTAGGGATTGTGGCAGGGCTTTTATACTTCTACGTGGATGAGGTAACCCAGCAATTCTTTTTTTTTTAATTTACTTATTTTAAGAGAGTGTGCACAGAGGAGGGGCAGAGAGCAGGAGAGAGAGAATCCCAAGCAGGCTCCTTGCTGCCAGCACAGAGCCTGACACAGGGCTCGATTTCACCACCACAAGATCATGACCTGAGCCAAAACCAAGAGTGGCATGCTTAACTGACCGAGCCACAAGGTGTCCCCCCCTGCCAACAATTATTTAAACTATTGGCTAACTAGGAGTTCTAGATATTACTTTTTTTTTTTTCAAAAACCTCTAACACTGAAACTTACTACTTCCTATGCCATTATATAAAAATGTTTTCCTTAACATGAAATACGATTCATTCTTTTTTGCATGGATTTGTAGAACAACTATAAGCACTCTAATGATCATCATTACCTCTTTCTTGGCTTCTTTTTTTGGATCATAATCACTATCATTTCCATCCATTGGGTGTGTTTCTTCCACATCATCATCGCTGAGAAGAAACAAAGATCAGTAAACTTAATTCCATTTTTATTCTATTCCAGGGCTCTTATCAAATTGCAATACACCTTGCCAATAATCTCACTAAATATTCCCCAACAAAACATGAGCTGTCTTTGGGAAGATGAGCTTCTATAATTTAAATTTCTGTAGTATTTGGAAACATTGATCCTTTTGGGCACATATAATCATTTTAGCAAACATTTCTACCTAAAAAGCAGAGACCCAATAGGAAAAATATTTAGAAAGAGTATCATTGGGAAAGAGAACACATATATTAATTTGATATAATACTCATGATTTCAGTTCTCCAGTTGGAGGATAAAGACAAACACCAGGAAGCAAAATGATTTTATATCACCAGAAAGTGGTGAAATAATGTGGATTTCAATTACTCAGGTTACTGTACTCAGGCAAGCCATGTTCTAGAGAATATACTTCTTAATGTATTCTAAAATATGTATTGAATACAGCAATACTAAAAGAAAGCCATCATGAGTACAGTTAAACACAGCTCCAATATAACTCAGCTGCAAGTTTGCTGGCTATGACTAACAGTGAAAGAGTTGCAGAAAGTTCTTGCTCTTAAGACTTCTGATCACTCAACTCTTCCTGTCAGAGCAGAAACATGAATGTAAGGTTAAAAAGTATTTACAATGTGTTGTGATAATTTTTCTTCCTTGGGAAATGTAAGCAATCCAATCCAATGTCCCTAACAATATAACTATATAAAAGCATCCAACCTACCTGTCACCCTGATTATGTCTATTGGCTAGTTTACGAGCCTGGCGATCCATCAAGCTTGTCCTAGATCGAGTTTTTTTCCAGGAATAGTAATATTTTACAAGGCTAGCAATTGTCTTATCTGGAAGCTTGAAAAAAAAATGTCAATATCAGCAAGTTTAATTCATAAACTGATTAACAGAATGAATAATATTTCTGATATTATTCTTTGATACTTAAAGTGATAGATGAAAAATATTTTCATGGGTACCTTTATGAATTATAGAACTAAAAAGTGCTGTTACAGTCACAGGAAACCGTCACACCTGTGTCACTGACATTTCTGAATGACTATTCCTATTTGTTCTGGGGGGGAGGGGAGAGAAGAATGTCACAAACTAACATGGTAACAATGCACCTAGATGTCCCTCAGTATGATGTTAGCATTTCATACATATTTTCCTTAAAGAGTTACTTTTTCCCTCCTCTATAAATTGGAATTTTTAAATTTATACATAATTAATATACCAGGAAAGTCACCCATTTAAAGTTTACAATTCAGTGGTTTCTAGTATATTTGCTAAGTTATGCAACCATCACTCTTTAATTCCAGACATTTCCATAACTTCAAAAAGAAACCCCATACCCATTAGCAGTTACTCCTTGGTCTTCTCTTATCCCAGTCTCTGGCAACTAGTAATCTACTTCCCGTCTCTATGGATTTTCCTATTTTGGACTTTTCATATAAATGGAATCATACAATATGTGACCTTTTATATCTGGCTTCTGTCACTTATCATAATGTTTTCAAGAAAAGCTATTCAATTCTTAACAATGAATTCTTTTAATCATTTTGTTTTAAATCCAGGTTTTAAGATGATAAATAATACAAACAGACTTTGGCTACCAAATAAAGTCTTTGGGTATTAAAATGACTAATGATCATGCACTGATTTGTCATCCTAGCAAACAAGGATACGCACTCCCAATCAAAAAAGGCTCTCTTCAGTTAATGGAACACACTTATATATATTTGTAAACATTATATAATTTTTCATCCATTCATCCATTAATGCAGCAACTTCTCAGGTTTATATTATTTTGACACCATACTAAAAATTTAAAAAATAGAAATAAAGGGTTTTTCTCCTTAAAAAAAGGCAACAGCACCTGTGCAATATTGAAATCAGAACTTTAAAAATTGATTTTCATATCCAAAGGAATATAAATTAGAAAATAAAATCCTAATGTTAAAAAATGAAACATTTAAAAATAAAATTGAAATTATGATTTTTTCCCTAGAACAAGCACATTTAATAACTCTATTACACATACATTTAAGCCAAAACAAAACATGACTTATAATGAAATAGCACATTAACTGTCATGCTTTAGAATGGCTGTAGAAAATAGGACCATAAGCAAGTATATAGGTATTTTAAATGTCAAATATTTTTAAAAATGGAAATTAGACTGAAAACTTTTTTGTATTTAATAATCAGAAAGTGTTTAATGATAGCATAAGATATCTTTCAGGTATGAAACACAGTAAAACCAAAATTACCATACCATTTGCTGAATCCTGTGAAAGCTTTTCCCATGAAAACTAAAGGCTTGTTCAAACAGGACTTTATCTTCCACTGTCCACTCATCCGGAAAGGGAGTGAAATTAGGGAGATCAGCAAGGGACTTCTCAATGTTATGTTTATGCCAGAACAACATGCCAAGTGCCTTTGAAGAGAAATCATTCCCCTTTGGTTTTAATGGACTTATGTTCCATCACACTTAAGAGAGTTAAACACAAATTAGGTTAAAATCTTAAGCCTAAGACTTCAACTGAAAATACACTCACAGTTTGGGGCTTTTAATCAAGGGTGCCCAGGTAGCAGACCTCATTTATTTATTTCTTTTAAAACAGGGCCTCAGAACAGTGAATGTTCTTACATACCACATTTGCTGCATAATCTAGGAAAAACAGTGAGCTGAGGAGAGTGACTATAATTACTAAAGCAGGTTTGTAGGCTCATATCAAGACTCTGACCCACATTTACTCATTTGTTAATGTGTAGAGAAAAACATGCTATAAGGAAAAATATCTAGTAAATATGGGAATGAAACTATCAATCATAACACAAAACTAGAAGTGTTCAGTCAAAACATAGTCATGTTTTAAGTATTAACCTTTTAAAAGTATATCACCGGCTCAATAGTTCCAAGGAGTACCTCAATTGCAATCTTATTATTTACCATATATATTTCTTAAAGTTCTTCATTATCATAATATACACAAAAAAATTTTATGAGGCATATTAATAACTCCAATGATTTGTTTACCAAATCATAAGAAAGCATGAAATGGGTAATTTCTAACTATTGCACAACTTTCCCTTCTATGATTAAAGTAAGTCACAAACCTTTACCTTTACTATAAGGTACTAACACATTTCATTTTTTAAGAAGAGATATAGCAACTTTTTAAATAATGAGTTTTAAAATTAATTTTTGTACTTTGGTAATACTCCTTTAAAATGAGTAAGAAAATTAACATATGTGCTGTCACATTTTCAAGGATTAATGCCTCAAACATTAAACAAAAAGTCAAGAATTAAAAACAAAATATATAATCAAAGGCTTCAAAATTCATAAAAAAGGTAACTACATTTAGATAAACATCTCGATTTCACAGAAATGATTTCTTAGTATTTAACCATGTTAGACTATAAAGTTAATTCTCAAATAATACAGGTTATCAATAATTTGTTTGTTTTACTATTAATTCTGATAAAGGTCATTCCAATAATTAGCTGAAGAGATTTAAAAACGTCTTATTTCATTTTTAATTTTTCATATTCTTCATTCCCTCATTATTAGAGATAATGAACCATCTGCTATATAGATCTTTTATTTTTTTAAATTTTCTTTAAAGTTTATTTCTTTATTTTGGGAGACAGACAGACAGAGCAGGAAAGGGGCAGAGAGAGAGGGAGAGATAATCCCAAGCAGGCCTCGAAATGTCAGTGTGGACCATGAGATCGTGAGATCTCATGAGATCGTGAGACCATGACCTGAGCCAAAACCAAGAGTCAGACGCTCAATCGACTGAGGTACCCAGGAGCCCTGTCCTTTTAAAGCTATCTGATTTTTAAAAATGTTCTTTATGAATTATTTTATTCAAAATTTAAAAGTCTTAAACATTTCTTTCAATAAAAAGTTTAACTTGTAGGTCTTTTAGATTAAAAGATCACAGAAAATTACCTGTACTCAATAAATAAATAAATAAATAAACAATTCCATTTTTTGGTAAACATTTGTCAGAGTCATCCTAAAGGCTTTCAGATACTTTTAGAACTCACAGTAGAGTAACAAACAGAAACACTGAAAGAAAAATGTTCAAGTCCTTGAGACAGAAGTGTTTATAAAAGCAAAATCCTTTATTCTGAAAGGTCAGACTTTGCTAGGACTTTTGTGGTATCTACAAAATTGGTTGAACTACACTTTCTTAGGACAGAAACAACCAGGAGATATTCTTTGGATTCAGCAAGTATTGAGGCAAGCTTTAATATCAGAACATTTCTCTACACACCTGTTCCACGTTGTAGCCATGTTTCTCTTTTGCAATTGCAATATATTCATCCACTGCAATGAAACAATATTATATAATTAATTACTATTTACTTCATTTTCTCAGGTCTACATTTTTTAACAAAGTGAAAAAAAATAGCTGAATTCATTTTCCATGAAGTCATTACAAAAAAAAAAAAGACTTTTACTTCTAGGAACAGGATTAGAAGCTTACTTGGTTTAAAATTTTACCTACTATGATTTATAGCTATGATTATACAGCACATATGTACTAAATTCAATGACATTACACAAGTATTTTTGTGTACAAAAAAGACCAATTGGTATGTAGTCTATAGAGCCTAATACATGTAAAATATTGGATAATTTCTTCATTTTCTGTTGCAATCTTTATTTGAAGAGACTTAGCTGTTTCAGACCCCACCTCGTAGTAAGAGTTGGTCCAAGTCTTTACCTTCCCCTTTCTGATCGCTGTACAAAGGACAGTTTATCTATGGTTTTGCCAGCTATACATAATAACACATTTAAGTGTGCTTTAGTATCCCTAAATTTTCTTCAGCTCTTCCTGCAGGCCATATAGAAGGTGTCTAAGTATTCCATTTTCATTCAACTTCCATATGTAATCAAGCCAACAGAATTACTTAGATAAGCACAGCTTCAATGATTATGTACTAGGTATTTCAAGGCCTCATTGCTGAGACATCTGCCATTTCACATTCAGCAGGACTCGGTTTTATGTGAAATCCATATAGTCACTCCTGTTTGATCCTTTTTTAAGTATATTATATATTTTTTAATATATAAAATTCTCCTTTAGCATATTTGGAGAAGCAGAGGTTAAGAATTCTGATCCCAGAACAGCTAGTTTACCAGGGCTTGATTCTCAGCCTTGCTGCTAGTTTTTTGACTTTAGGCAATTAACTTGACCTTTTCGTACCTTAATTTCCTCACTTTAAGACAGTATCTTCTTCCTAGGATTAAATGAGCTAATATACATCAAGTGCTTAGAATAACAACTGACATAATTTTAGGTACTTTATATGAGTTTGCTATTATTAGTAGTCAATATAATATAGCTTAATATATAAATAAGATATTATAACAATAATGTTGTTAGAATAACAACTATTTTTTATGGATGCTACTATATAGTTCCCTAGTGCAGGGATCCAAATATTGGTGCAGAAAACCCAAATATTATATTTCATTTAGAACTTCACATAGCATTAAAACACAAGACAGGTCTAAATACATGCTGATTAACTTTAACAAAAATGTCTTACAGTTCTATAAACAGAAGGCTAACCAATACCAGTTAACTTGTGGTTTTCAACCTGGGCTATGCATAGAATCAGTGAGGAAGCTTTTAAAAAGTAAGTCTAGACTCCACCCCTAAAGATTCTGATTTAATTGGTTTGAGATAGAGACTAGACATCAGTACTGTTTTTTAAAAGTTCCCCCAAACGACTCCAATGCACAGCCAGGGCTGAAAACCACTGCACTAGATGTTCAGTCTAGGACATTCTACATGAATACCACACAATCAGGATATGGTGGCTTTCTGAATTTTGTTTTCCACTTTGCTAAGAAATGCACCATGGTATACAACACTGCTGAGACAGCAAAAGCCATTGATACCCTGATGCTCAGTTTATGAATGACAACCTTTGCTTGTAATGAGAACTGAACCAGAGAAACCTGATAATCTCCTTCAGGGTTCTCAGTATACAGTCCCAGGCCAAATGTACAATTTTGTGTTTTCTGTTAAGAATGCCTCAAGGGCATGTAATTCCTAGATTACCAGCTAGACCTTTTTGTTGGTATTCCAAAGCTCTCAAATAGGAATTATCAGGTATGCAACATAATACTCAATTTTCCATTTTTAGTTCTCTTATTGCATCAATAAGTATGCTTAGACTTATGCACATGATATATAAGACATCATTAATTTTCATGGGACTAAATAAACCATCATGGGACATCTTTAAGATTTAGCAAATATTTTTAAAAGACAAGCTTATTTTATAGCTGCAAGAATAATTGTGTGGTGGTTTTTGTTTGGGTTTTAACAAATTCAATGATAACTGAATGGAGGGGTGGGTATCTTAGTTTTGTTACCTGCACGTTTCCTATATCTGATGTGCCGCAAAGGATCAGGTCCGCTACATCACATTGAAGTCTAAAGCCACACCATGATTCAAGAAGTGCATGGTCAATGATCCAGAAGGTCTCCGTCCAGAAATGGAGAGCTCAAAGATGACCTGATTGATGGCTGCTGAAGTCAGTTCTTTCCCCTTTCCTCTTTAAAATGGTAATGATAGTGGGGTCTTTGAAGTTTGAAGGCATTTCTTTACAGCTCCATATACTGAGGAAAAGCCTGTGCAGATGTCTACATAGTAACTCCCTCCCCTGCTTGAGGATTTAAGCAGCAATGCCATCAGATCCTAGGTATTTTCAGTCTTCCTGGGACTGACACAAATTGGAACGATCAACCCACTATCTTTCAAAAGGAAAAACAGTCTAATATAACAACCTCCATCAAAACACAAAACAAAACAAAAGCAAACCGTTTTCTTACGAGAATCTAAGCAACCCAAAACAAATATAGGTTGGATTTTGAATTGGTTGATAGATCCCTATGGACATAACATTCAATTTCAGAAAACTTACATTTGGTATCTGGGATACTGTGATACGGAGACCATACAAGCATTCCTCCATTGTCTTTATCTGTGTATTTTGTAGCACCTGGGGAAAAAATTGATTACTTTAAATATGATGGATTTTATTTACATTCAAAATAAATATAAACAAAGCAAGCTTTATTTATCTCTATTTTAGTATAGTACCTGCAAAAGGACAAAGAAAGTACAGGGAAACAGAGAAGGAAAACAGGCTCACATTAAATATACTAAATATTTCATTTATGTAATTGAAGAAAATTTCACAAACACTAAAATATATCCCCAATAAAGTTTACACTCTTTAAATTTTTTTTTTCAACGTTTATTTATTTATTTGGGACAGAGAGAGACAGAGCATGAACGGGGGAGGGGCAGAGAGAGAGGGAGACACAGAATCGGAAACAGGCTCCAGGCTCTGAGCCATCAGCCCAGAGCCTGATGCGGGGCTCGAACTCACAGACTGCGAGATCGTGACCTGGCTGAAGTCGGACGCTTAACCGACTGCGCCACCCAGGCGCCCCAAGTTTACACTCTTTAAATTAAAAAAAAAAAACAAAACTTTAAGTACATTATATAGCCCTAATTCTTGGCAGGTAATAAACCTGGTTTGATCTTCTGTACATTACTTAGGGGTCATTAAAAACTCTTTTTTTTTAAGTTTATTTATTTTTGAGAGAGAGCATGAGCGGGGAAGGGGCAGAGGGAGAGGGAGAGTATCCCAAGCAGGCTCCACAATGTCAGCAGACAGCCCAACAGGGGGCTGGATCCCACAAACTACAAGATTATGACCTGAGCTGAAATCAAGAATCCGGCACTCAACTGACTGAGCCACCCAGGTGCCCCAATTCTGACGTTAAAAACTAGAGAATACATCAGGTGGTAACTTATTTCTGTTTTGCCCCATATCTAAATGGGCCAAGATTACCATAATTTAAAAATACTTATGCCTGCTTTTTAAGGTTTTTATTTAGTCTTATTCCTTGTGAATCTGCCAGCTATTCTTTTTCGGCATTTTCATTTATTAGTTTATATTTATAAAAGTATGTACTCTGTGTAAGAGGAAAACAAAGTAAAAAACTGTAAAAGTTAATAATGCTGTTGAAATGTAACCTGAGAGTCTACCTCTAACGTAGATGCACACCATTACTGTTTCTTATTTCTAATCTGTTATAATCTAAAAAGTCAGAAAAGTCAAGCTCTATTGGAACTGCATGTAAATTAAGCACAGAACGGATGTAAGGCTGACACAGCTATCCCAATGCCAAGTACACGCCCGTGGGTTCTTTTAATTACTTGGTGGTCTTTTTCTGGCTTCTAATTCCTAGGTGCATTCAAGTTAATTAAAACCATCAAGAAATGAAGCATTGTTGCCATCTACTCACTTGAAGACTTGTGTATGAATATGTCATAACTGACTTTTATGAGGTGTTGATAGCTACCACCACTAATGGCAAGAATTCCAAAATTGTTCACATAAAACATTAACAGAATTCTCAGGTTCAACTGTAATCATTCATAAAGTTATAAGATATTTGGAATAAACAACATTCACTTCCAGGGGTAAAGAACTACTACTACAATCTCAAACTAGAGAAGTTATCTATCCAACAATAATTTAATATAGTTCAGTAGTTTTTAATTTTTGGAGAATCATTACACATCACTACTGTATATGTATAATCAACAAATTATAGTTAGAGAATGATATATGTGATATATATGAAGCTAAAATTGTTGAAAAAATATATGTGTTTTACTATAAGGAAAAATTAAGGATGGAGAAATCTGAAATGAGGGAACATTACCAAAGTAGTAGAAAAACCATAATTACAAGTGAATCGAAAAGCAAAACCTACTGCAAGTTGTCATAAAGGTCTTCAAAAAAAGGTTTTTTTAAAAATCTTTATTCATTTTTGAGAGAGAGAGACACACACACACAGAGTGCAAGCAGGGGAAGAGCACAGAGACAGGGAGACACAGAATCCAAAGTAGGTTCCAGGTTCTGAGCTGTCAGCACAGAGCCTGACGCGGGGCTCAATCCCACGAATTGTGAGATCATGACGTGAGCCAAAGTTGGATGCTTACCCAACTGAGCCACCCAGGCATCCCTGTCAGAAATATCTTTAATAAAAGAGGACAAAAATAAAAGCTGAAAATTTACAAAAATGCAAGTTAGGAGTACATTATGAAAAATTCATATTCAATGAAAACAAATTCCAGGTTTTAAAAAAAAAAAAAACTTCAAAAGTAAGATCTAAATTAAATTTCTAACCACCTAAAATACAAACACAAAAGCAAAACAGGCAGCCACTTGATGGAAATAAAACAGACATGCTATCTAAGTGTTAGAAACCTTTTATCTACTGCTATTTCTAGTGAGTATTCTAAACTTCAAATCTTTAACATGGCACTGATCCTTTTTCACAATGGATTATGACAATAAGATAATTTAAATCCTACCTAATAGAATAAGGAATGCAACAAAGGTTTCCATAAGTCTCAAGTCTTAAGAGCACATCATGCTTAATATTTAAACATATTTCCTTGCATTTGATTCTTGCATTAAAGAAAATCTTAATTAAATTATCTTCCTGAAATGTCTCTCCTTACACAGATATAAACTTTTTTTTTTTGTATTTTTCCCTATGAAGAATAACAGTTAAGTTTCCAAAAAAATTCTTAGCACTGTAATTAAGGGCCTGATCTGACAAAAACTGACATCCAAACTGTGGGCACTAACAGCTCTTCTAATATGGGGGTAGGGGGGGTGGTGCTAATAAGGGAGAGTAATCATGTCTGGTAGTAGAGAATGCCTAATTAGGCATTCACAATGTTCTTTTCCTAACCCTTGAACTAGACTTCACCATTTTCAATCATGTATGTGTCAACTAGGCTTAAGAGATGATTGATGTTCATAGGAAACGAGATATTTTAGCATAATGGTTAAGAGTGTAACCATTATACAGCCAGACTCCAAGTTTGAATCCAACCTCTGCCACTTCCTAGCTTTATCATCTTGGGGAAATTTATCTATGCTGTCTGTGCCTCAGTTTAAACTCTTCTTTAAAACATGGATAATGAGGGTTGCCTGGGTGACTCAGTGAGTTAAGTGTCCGACATTGGCTCAGATCATTATCCTGTGGTTTGAGTTCAAGCCCTACATCAGGCTCTGTGCTGACAGTGCAGAGCCTGGAGCCTGCTTCATATTCTGTGTCTCCTTCTCTCTCTGCCTCTCCCTCCCCCTGCACTCTCTCTCTCTCTCAAAAATAAATAAAACATAAAAAAAAAAAAGCCACAATGATGAGAGTACCTACTTCACAGTATTATTTAAATATTAATGAATTATGGGGCACTTAAGTGGCTAAGTCAGTTAACCGTCTGACTTTGGCTCAGGTCATGATGTCACGGCTTGTGGGTTCAAGCCCCCATGTTGGGCTCTGTGCTGACAGCCTAGAACCTGGAGCTTACTTTGGATTATGTACCTCTCCTTCTCTTTCCCTGCCCCTCCACTGCTAGTGTTCTCTCTCTCTCTCTCTCTCTCTCTCAAAAATAAATAAACTTAAAAAAAAATTACAAATTAATGTATGCAAAGTACCCAGCATCTAGTAAGCTTTACCCAGGACATTTCTAAGCATAAGTATATGCTTATTGAAAACAGTTCTTTCTTGAGTTCCCTTCTATCTCTGAAACGGCTTCTAGTCACCGTATCAATCAGATAACAACATAAATGAACACAAACAGCTGATGCCTCCTCTCACCAACCCCTTGAAAATGAGATTGGATAGCTGAAGTGACTAGCAACTCAGACCTGACTCCTCTCCTACAAAAGAAGAGGAGAAAGTAACTTGTATTATTAAAAACAATGTACCCCTCAGGATGCTTTGCATCCCATAAAGTTTTATCCTTTCCATTATAAAAGTTGAACAAAAATATTAAAAGGACATAAACTCAATGGTTATTTTTCTTTTATGTGTACTAATATTTAACATTATATCCCCAAACTGTCTGGTACTCAGAAATAATACTGACAATCAAACTTGACTCACCACAAAATAATCCAGTCTTAGAAGTATCCTATATTCTAAAGAGATGAAAAAACAAATAGAAACCTAGACAGCAAGCTACCATCATGTAAAAAAACTATATAGTAGCAGGACAGTTCTGAAAACAAAATTATTAAACGGTTTTTAAAAGCATGAAACACTTAAAAACTTAATCCTTTTGAAATGTTTTAGATATCCTTAACTGCAGTTGATAAAGTACATTTATGAGACCAACTGGGAAAAACCAACAACTAAAAACCAAAGGTATAATTCTGATAAGCCAGGATTTTGACATCTATAGGAAATTTCAAAATAGGTACAAAAATAAAAATCTTCTATTTCTTCTCAGATTTAAGACATTTAAAATAAGGATTCTGACTGAAATCCTGGGATAAATAGTCTATATAAAGAACTTAAATCCTGGGGTGCCTGGGTGGCTCAGTTGATTGAGCATCCAACTCTTGATTTCAGCTCAGGTCATGACCCCAGGATTGTGGGATTGAGCCTCACGTCAGGCTTCATGTTAAGCATGGAGCCTGCTTAAGATTCTCTCTCTCTCTCTTTAGGGGTGCCTGGGTGGCTCAGTTGGTTAAGTGTCCAACTTCAGCTCAGGTCATGATCTCATGGCTTGTGGGTTTGAGCCCTGCATCAGGCTCTGCGCTGACAGCTCGGAGCCCGGAGCCTGCTTCAGATTCTGTGTCTCCCCCTCTCTCTGCCCCTCCCCCGCTCATGCCTTCTCCCTCAAAAATAAACATTAAAAAAAATTTTTTTTAAAGATTCTCTCTCTCCCTCTCTCTCTCCCTTTGCCACTCCTCCCCATTCTCTCTCTCTCTAAAATAAGAATTTAAATACTGAGAATATTAAGACATCCCAAATATATGTTTTTAAGAATTTTTTAACGTTTATTTATTTCTGAGACAAAGAGAGAGACAGAGCACGAGCAGGGGAGGGGCAGAGAGAGAGGGAGACACAGAATCTGAAACAGGCTCCAGTCTCTAAGCTGGCTGCACAGAGCCCGACGCGGGGCTCGAACTCACGGACCGCAAGATCATGACCTGAGCCGAAGTCGGACACTTAACCGACTGAGCCACCCAGGTGCCCCCATACCAAATATTTTTTAACATTCTGCAGTTTATAGATTTAATTCACCACCTTCAAACTGGGATAAACAAAGACTTTCCAAGGAGTACATGAGCATAAATATTAATTTTCCCTTTAACTTCCCTATGTTCCCTTTCCCACAAAATCTGCCTAAGAACTCACCTGCAGTCTAAGCTGTATACTCATTCTACTCTGACCCTCTTCACAAATACCTTCTCTCACTTAAAAAAGCAGCTCTCACCCCCTCCCACATCTGACAAGAGTACACTGCCTAAAATCTTAAACCTCCGTAGTGCCAAACAAAGGGTGTTTGCAAGGCTCTCCTTTACTCAAGGCATCATAGCTATTACAATTTCAATCAATTACACAATAATTGTAATCATTCAAATCAGAAGAGACTTAACACTTACAACCTTAGGTTCACAAGAATACATGTTACAGTGGTAGAGATCAATAAAGCACTTCAAGCAAAAAAATATAAAATCCTGTGGGGAAAATGCACGGAAATGATGTAAAAGATAAAAAGGAAAAATGTAAACTTTCAGACTGTGAGCCTATTCATTCTTTTTTTTTTTTTTTTTTTTTTTTTAAGTAGGCTCCTCACCAAGTGCAGAGCCTAATGCGGGGCTTGAACTCATGACACAGAGATCTAGATCTGGGCTGAGGTCAATTGGAAGATTAACTGCGCCACACAGGTGCCCCATTTCATACTTTTTATAAATAGATATTATCATATTACTGCAGTAAATTTAATCTCATACACTTAAAATAAGGATATAACAATTTTATTTCAAAGTGTTAATATTTTCAATACACTGGAGATAATGTTTTTCAACTATTTAAACACAGCAACAAGTGATAGATGTCAAAAATATGTAAGAAAATCTTTTTTTTGAAAATTCTTTTATGGATATACAAGCAAAACATCTGTAGACCGCTGCTTTATAGACATTAATTTTCACCTAATCTTATGATATAGTTAACATTATCTCCCATTGACACATGAGAAAACAAAGGTCTGGATACATCAGATGGGTCATCGAGGTCACTAGGCCCTATTAACTAAGAGGCATACAATACGATTTGAGGCTACAAATCACCACAGGAAACTGCTCCTCCTTGACTGATGAATAGTCAGGAGGCACTAAATAAAAGTTGGGAAGACCTAGCGAAAAATCTAAAAAAAAAAAAAAAAAAAAAAAGGCACCTAAGAAAATAATCAAATCCAATTAGTAAATTTTTATAAAGGTCTTTTTAGCAATGATCTATTAACATAAACTATTCCTAATCTCCTATATTCAGTAATTCCAACTTAAATCACACTTCTTCTCATATTTTTTAAAATACCCATTTTGGTAAGTCATTCTGTGTTTGATTTCTACCATCACTATCATCTCCCCCAATAAAAATATCCTCCAGACACACACGAATCCTCTTTTAATTTTCCTATATTCTGATCATAATAATCTTGGTAGCTAAGGAATTTTTCTTCCAAATAGCTTGCATGGTTACTGGTGAATAAACTCTATGAAGTGGTTAACAAGACTAAAGATGATGTCTCTGAAGAAGAGAAAAGGAGACAGGAAATGACCATTTCTCAATTTCTATCATTAATTAATGAAGATCTCTTTTCCTTTTTCCAATGAAATGTTTTAATTTCTCAGCGAATTACATTGAATTGATATGAAGTAGAAACTTCACACAACAGTACAACACTCAGAATAAAATAGACAATGGTACTATGTTGAAAGGTGTAGAGGTTCAATACTTCCTCATAAAAAGTATCTAACAACTGATAATCTTCATTTGTTTGACAAGATTTGCTTACGATGGCTATAGAAAAGTCCACCTAGGTTTAAAAGATAACTGGTTTTAGTTGTGTCCTTGGGCTCAGTATTCTTCTGCAGATGATTAAGGAGAAAACTTCTAGATGAGGTTTTAAAATAGGACATATATCCTTATTGTAATAAAGAGTATCGACTGTAACCTAAGTAAATTGAAAATATGACTAAAAAGCAAAAAACAAAAGAAAAACCTTTACAGTGGTCTATGCCATGGCATGTATAAATGGGTTCCAGCAAGAAGCCTGGGTTTTACACACAAGACCACCTAATCTACCTGTGTACAGCTGTCTATGAAATATAAACCTAATGAATGGAGCAAAAAGATAAACGTTTATTAACATATGAACAGTTCTGACTGTTGAGTTCTAATTTGTAAGTAAGTTTATCATTTCCCCAAAAAGCAGAGTACCAACAAAAGCCCCAAATCAGAAAGGTGTAAGTGTATGCAGAATCATTCTTCCTAATTATTTCTTCCTAACCTTTACTGAGTAACTTCCACATGCCCAGTCATGTATTCCTTATAAGAATTCCATGAAGTTTTTTTATTTCCATTTTACAGCTAGGAAACTAAGGAACAGGGAAGGCCACTGGCTTGCTCAGAGCGCAAGAATTAAACAGCTGGGAACTGAAATCAATGTATCTTAAGCCAAAGCATGCTTTTTCCAAATGTCAATACCTGAGGCAGCATAGTAATGTGAAAGTGTCATCCACCTACTAGTTGCATCAATAAACAAAATTAATTTCACAAAACATTTAAAGTTATTTAAGCCCACCAGCACACACATTTGATAGCTTCTGAATAAAATCTATTAACAGCTATGTCATTTAGAAGGCAACCCAGATCTAGTGAGGGCTCTTGTATCATTGTTTTTACCTACTGAAAAACAGACTGCTTTGACAATCCTTTTAACACTCATTATTTTATCCTCTCCCCTGGGACAGGAGGAGCTGCTATCTAAAACTCTTCAAATGGTTGGTAAATAGCTCGCATTGCCGTAATGGGCAGGGGAAGAACGATAATACCCATCTACACCCTATAATGAAGCAAACAAGCTATGCCCCTTCCCCAAAATACAAGTAAGCCATATTAATTAATATCTAATACAGAACTCGAGAGAGTTCGACACAATGTTATTATAAGCGGGCAATGGGCAAAAAACTGATCAACTCTAAGGGAGAAGGGAAGAAAAACAAAAAAGAAAAACAAAAAAATGGGGGAGCTCCTTCAAAGTCTGTCCAAAGCCTGCACTGAAGAGGGTCTGGGGTGGGGGGAAGGAAACCCGCTCCACTCCGGGAGGCTCCAGCAAGGGCGCCTCCATATGCGGAACTCTCGCCCAATCCCCGTCCAGACTGAAATCCCGTGACCGCCAGAGAGCCTGTTTGGAGAAAAGTAGACAGGGAGCCCGCAAGCTGGGTTGGCAGAGGACGCTGGAACCTGGCTGCTCGGGAGAAAATGTCTCCTTGGCAGCTGCAGCCACTGTCCTGTGGTCTGACTTCCTAGGGCTGGCTCGAGGGCGAGGTGTGCCTCTGGCTTCTCCCCACCCCCTTCCCCCATCCCTTTCTCTCCGCGGCTCCTACACTCCGCAGAGCTGTCTCGACCAAAGCTACACCACCTAGCCAAAAAGAAAAAAGAAAAAAAAAAAAAAAAAGAAAAGAAAAGAAAAGAAAATCCCGTGTGCGCGCGGGTCGGGCAGGGCTCGCCCTCGGCTTCGGCCGATGACAGCAGCCCCCGGCATCCGCCGCCCTTGCGGAGCGCGGCCCTCCGCTCCCCGGGGCCGGCGGTGTGGCAATTGACATTTGCATGGCTCTTCCACACGCAGCCCGCACACCCTCTCTTCCAGCCCTCGGCCCAGGAGCCGCTCCTTTCCCAGCCCCGGACCCCCGAATCCGACGAGGGCCGCCTCCCTCTGCTCTCTCCGACCTCGCCCCAGGCTCATGGGGGCAGAAAGGCGATGCCACCAGCGGGCAAGTGGCCTCCAAAGGAACCATGTTAACCTTGCAATGCACACATCTGCCCACACGCCCTGTGTCACAGCCCTGCCAAGCCTGACAGCCTCCCCGCCAGATGCCTGCCCATCCCAGCCCCGCATCCCCTCCCAACCGCACACCCGGACCCCTACCTCGCCCGCCCTTCCACCCTAAGCCATTCCCAGAAAAGGGGAGAAAGGATTTTGCTTAAAACAAATATATCTACCTGGATCAAATTCAGGGATCCGAGCTTGGTATTCAGCTCCGACTCTCATCCCAACATCTGCAAAGCAATGCCAAAAAGAAAAAAAAAGAGAGAGAGAAAAAGAAAAAGAAAAGAAAGAAAAGAAGAAAAACGAAGAGACACTTAATAAAATATAAAAATTGCTGGAGGGAGGAAAGAAGAGGCGGGTGGATGGGAAGATATTAACTCCGGGCACTCCGGGAGATGGCAGCGGATGGGGGCGGGGAGCGGGGGGGGGGCGAGGGCGGAGGATTGGTCGAGGGAGGAGGGACGGGGGTCGTGGGGGGTGCTGCTGCACTGCACCGGGAGTTCGAGGCTACCGCAGCGCCCGGGCTCCGAGGGGAGGGAGGGCGGGAGCGCGGCGAGGGGAGGGGGCTGGGGGAGGGGAGGAGGGAGAGGGGCAGGCGGGCTGGCGGGGAGGAGTTCGAGGCTACCACCGTGCTCGTCGTCGCTGCTGCAGCCGCTCTCGGGCTCCGAGTAGTGCAGCCCGCCGTTGGTGGACGAGACACCGCCGCCGCCGCCGCCGCCGCCCGCCGGGCTCTTGGCGCTGCCGTTGGCCGATCGGTTCTTCCCCAGTAACTCGGGCCCTTTCTCCATCATGCCGGGCATGGTAGAAGAGGGGAGGGGGAAAGGTGAGGGGAAGGGGTAGGCGTCAGGGTGAAGGGGGAGATGGCTTACGAGTGAGGGCGGGAGGGAGAGGAGGAGGAGGAGGAGAAGGAGGAGACGGCGGCGGCGGCGGCGGCGGCGGAGGCGGAGGAGGAGGGTGTTAATACGGAGCCGCCATAACCGCCCCGGTCCGGCAGTAGCGCAGTCGCCTCACAACAACCCGCCCCGGCCCCGCCTCTCTCCCCTCCTCCCTCCGCCCGCCCCGCGCAGTCCCGGGCGCCCCTGTCGGCCGCGCCGCGCTCTACGCCGCCGCCGGTATCACTCCGCCCCGCAGGGAGGTTCCGGCCGCGGGGCGGGGAGGGGCGGAGGGGAAGAGGGGGAGGGGCGGGGAAGCCCGGCTCGTCGACTGCCCGGGCAACCCCAACCGTGCGCTAATAAAATCGCCGCAGAGGCGCGGCCGCCTCTCGGGCTTCCTTCCTAGGGGGCGCTCTGGCGCGCGGGCGCAGGCAAACGCGAGGGCGTGGGACTCTTTGCCCTCTTAGGGCGGAAGGAACGCGTCCAGTCTGAGAAAGGGCGGCCGCGACCCGAGGCGCCCGAGTCAAAGGAGCGGCCCCCCTCTCTCCGAGGGGGTTGGGGGTCCGGACGGCCGGGCGGGTCTCGGCGGGAGCCTGGGCCCCTTGAGAGACTGTGGCGGTGCGGCTGCTCGGTTTCGCGGCTTCTCCGCCGCCGTCGAGCTGGTGTCGCGCCCTTGCCCGCCCTGGAGTCGGACTGTGTAGCGGGGCGCCCTGCTAGTTCCAGGCCCAGTGGGCCTGAGTAGCAGACGCGGTCATGGTTATCTGGACGCTGCTGTTATTGTTTCTGAATCCCGGAACTGGGGCCTGACTCCCTAGAGAGACTGAGGGTGCCGAGATGAGTTTCCAGTGCTGACCAGTGCAGCTATATTTTGCTAAAAGGTGTCTTGGGGTGTTTTTTTCCTAACCTTTCCCCCGTTTTCTCTTCTCACCTTTTTATTTTTACCCATTTTTCGTCTTGCTGTTTTTCAGTTAGAAGTGGGTGCTGTCAGTGGTGAAATAAAATTAGGACCGAGGCCTTGTCCAGTTGGTGCTTACTCAGTCCGTGCTGACCCATGGTCAGGGCTTGGAGCAGAGCTGTAAGGGAGGGCGGAGTCCTACAGTAGAGGTGAGGCAAGAGCTGCATTCTGGCAGGGTTTCCAGCCTGGCAGACGACGTGCTCTGTAATGCTTTTCTGAATTGCCTTAGCCAGAAGGAATAGGGAACTGCATATTTGGTTTACTAGATTTGAGGATGTCTGCTATGTGCCACGCTGTCTGGCATTGGGAGCGATTTATGATTTGCTTCTCTATCATTTACTTACTGTTTTTGCTCAGCAGTAAGAATTGAGGACTAACTGTGAACATCTAGCATGCAAACCTATGCAAAGCAGTATTTGGGATCCATAGGTAAGGTCTTCTCCAAATCCTTAAAGATTGTCTTGTATGAATTCTGTTATAGGTCAGTGCGGAGTGGATCAAAGCAGAAATAAGCCTCTCTGGCCAGCCCAAGACTTCACTGAAAGCAGTAACATACCTAAAGCAGGAATGCCTCAATCAGGAATTTAGCCAAGAAACAAACAAACAAAAAAAAGCCTGGGAAGTAAATAATTTGGCAAGATCCCTGTCTAAAGGGAAAGTCTCCTGAGCAGGTACAAAACCTATCTTGTTCTGATAGTGGAGGTAGTTTGGTCTATCAAAGTTTTATGTGATTCTATTAAGTCATACAACTAAACCTATTATTCCTTTACTTTTCTCAATAAGTGCAGTTCTGAATATTATTTTAATTTCCATATGGTTTTTCTACAATGAGAGAACGGCTTGGCCAAATGAAATAAATAGCCATTTCCTATGACAATTACATTTTTCACTGTAAATGAATACATTGGTATTTTTATTTTTATACACAAGCTTCTAATGAACATGATTCAGCATGTCTGGTCCAGTAATGCAAAGGCTGGACCCTAAACTAAGTGAATTCACAAAAGATAAATACTGCTCTGAGGCCTTTTGGCCAGCATGTTTTCTAACTCCCCAATTTTGCAACACCTTCCAACCTCTTTTGCGCTGAAAGGAATTTCTGCATACAGTCAAGGATTAAAACATGGTGAAGAGGGGCACTTGGGTGGCTCAGTCGGTTGAGCGTCCGACTTCAGCTCAGGTCATGATCTCATAGTCCATGAGTTCGAGCCCCATGTTGGCTTCTGTGCTGACAGCTCAGAGCCTGGAGCCTGTTTCAGATTCTGTGTCTCCCTCTCTCTGCCCCTTCCCTGCTCATGCTCTGTCTCTCTCTGTCTCTCAAAAATGAATAAACACTAAAAAAAATTTAAAAAGAAAAAACATGGCGAAAATTTGGGGACTTTTGTAACTTATTTCTAATTATTAGTAAAACCCTTAAAGAAGATTCTACACTTTGAGTAAAGCAAAGAGGGCAGAACAAGGGCATCCCACTCTTAGGAAAAGAACCTCAGGGATGGGGGCTTTTCTTTCTATTCTGCCCCTGAAGAAAAGGAAAGCACCTGAAGCTGGCCTGGTTCTGAAGAATAATATTAAGCCTTGAAATGATTTCCCAACAGTTAACAAGAACAGTATTTTTAAAAAAGGAAAAACCTAAGAAGAAAATCTTGGGGATGTCTGTATCATCAAGGAAGAAAAAAGCTTTAAGAAAGCATTAATAAGGGGCACCTGGGTGGCACAGTCGGTTGGGCGTCCGACTTCAGCCAGGTCACGATCTCGCGGTCCGTGGGTTCGAGCCCCGCGTCGGGCTCTGGGCTGATGGCTCAGAGCCTGGAGCCTGTTTCAGATTCTGTGTCTCCCTCTCTCTCTGCCCCTCCCCCGTTCATGCTCTGTCTCTCTCTGTCCCAAAAATAAATAAAACTTTGAAAGAAAAAAAAAAAAATTTAAAAAAAAAAAAAAAAGAAAGCATTAATAAATAAGGCCCAATGATGCAGAATCATGAGAAGGGTTTAAGAAAAGGCCTCTCGATTTGTTAACTAGAATAATGTTAGTTATTTTGTTTGGCTGCTTTTTATTTAAAAAATTTTTCTTTTTCTTTTTTTTTTTTTTTTTTTTACTATTTTCATTGTAGTTTAAATTTGGAATAGATGATACATTCTCATACTTCCAAAACCAAAAATTGTAAGAGGAGGGGCGGCTGGGTGGTTCAGTTGGTTGAGCATCCAACTCTTAATTTTGGCTCAGGTCATGATCTCACAGTTCCTGAGACCAATCCCTGAGTTGGGCTCTGCACTGACAGCTTGGAGCCTGCTTGGGATTCTCTGTCCCTCTTTCTCTGCCCCCACCTGCTTGCGCTCTGTCTTTTCTCTCTCTTTCTCTCTCTCTCTCTCTCTCTCAAAAACAGACATTAAGAAAACAAAAGATATAAGAGGAAATACTGAACTATTGTACTGGACATCCAGCAATTGTAAAAAGGCAAGGGAAAAATCTATAAAGATAGGAAAGAAATACATAAATCTGTTATTTGGAGAAATCTTGATAGTCTGTAAATAAAGTTATAATCTATAAACCTTTAGTATTAATAATGAATTTAGTGAATTGCTGGATAGTATATAAGTCAACTATATATATATATATTTTTAATGTTTTTTTAAATTTATTTTTGAGAGAGAAAGGAAGGGACAGAACGCAAAGTAGGCTGCAGGCCCTGAGCTGTTGGCACAGAGCGCAACACAGGGCTTGAACTCAAACCCTGAGATCATGACCTGAGCCGAAGTCAGATGCTTAACTGACTGAGCCACCCAGACACCCCATAGATCAATTATATTTTTAAATACTAGCACTAAGCAATTAGAAAATGAAATCTTAAAAAAGTGGTTAACATACAAATGCATCAAAGATATCAAATACCTAGTGTATTAGCTTCCTATGACAGCTGTAACAAATTACCACAAACTCGGGGCGCCTGGGTGGCGCAGTCGTTAAGCGTCTGACTTCAGCCAGGTCACGATCTCACGGTCCCTGAGTTCGAGCCCCGCGTCGGGCTCTGGGCTGATGGCTCAGAGCCTGGAGCCTGTTTCCGATTCTGTGTCTCCCTCTCTCTCTGCCCCTCCCCCACTCATGCTCTGTCTCTCTCTGTCCCAAAAATAAATAAACGTTGAAAAAAAAAAATTTAAAAAAAAAAAAAAATTACCACAAACTCAGTGGCTTAAAACAAACTCCTGTCATATTTCTGGAGACCAGAAGTCTGAAATCAAGGTGTCAGCAAGGCTGCACTCCCTACAGAGGCTTTAGGGAGAATCTGTTCCCTGCCTTTTCCAGTTTCTGATTTCTGCTGGCATTCCTTGGTTTGAAGCCACATCACTCCAATCTCTGCCTCTATCTTCACATTGCCTTCTCTTCTGCGTGTGTCGTGAATTTTCCTCTTCTATTACATAAAGACACTGATAGCATTAGGACCCATCTGGATAATCCAGGATCATCTTCTTGTATCAGGAGCCTTAACTTGATCACATCTGCAGAGACCCTTCTTCTAAATAAGGTAACATTTACAGGTTCCACAGATTAGGACCTGATATTTTGGGGGCACCATTTAACCCATGACACCAAGGAATAAATCCTAATGAAAGACATATAAGAACTATATACAGTAAAACCTTAGTTTGCGAGCATAATTCATTCCAGAAACATGCTTGTAATCCAAAGCACTTGTATATAACAGCGAATTTCCCCATGAGAAATAGTGGAAACTCAGATGATTAAATCCACAACTTAAAAATGTTCATATTAAAATGATTATAATACTCTAATATAATACAAAATAAAGAAAATGCAAAATGTAAAGGAAAATAAAATTAACCTGTACTTACCTTTGAAAATCTTCATGGCTGGTGTGAGGGAGAAGAGAGAGGAAGGTTATCGTGTAGGACAACTTTCCCTGTCACTAACGGATCACTGCTGTCTGTTGGCTCAATGGAATCTTCTTTTTGTGCAGCTAAAATGAAGAACCTATCCAATGACACTTGCTTTTGACTCCTTTGGAGGATTTCGTGGAAATGTGACATCACATTGTTGTTAAACAGTACCATCACTAATTGCTACAGCCTTATTCGGGTGGTGCTTTTCTACAAAATTTTGCACTGTTTCACACATTTTACACATCTCCCTAATCTCATTTGAAGTGAGGGATTCTTCTGCCTTTTTCTCCTCCTCTGCAGACATAGACTTCTTATAAAATCTTACAGTTTCAGCCATTCGCATACCTCATTCATATTTCTCAATGATTTCCTTCTTCCACTGTAATCATCCCTTTCTTACCGCCTTACTTTTGAACCTTTTTCTGCAGGGGGGTGGGCATTGTAAACACTCGCATGGATGTTGACTACAGTACAGTATTAATAAACTCTTGTCATATACTGTATTTAATGTAACTGACAAGCAGAGAAAAGGGTCTATATCTGCAGGCAGCCTGACCTAGAAAAAAGCATTCCTAAGCTTACTCTTATATAGAAAAGCAAAGGACTATCCATAGGTGATTTGGAGTGACAAAAAATTCACTAGTGCCAGTTGTGACAACATTCTGAAAAATCACTGATTTCTGCCAAACACCACGTCTCGTGTGACCAAGCATGGGAGATGGTCACCCACAATCTCGCAGAGAGAGGGAGGGAGAAAAGAACCATTGGCTCAGTTGTGAACATGTGACATTTGGTGTCTCATACTACTCATATTGCAAGACATCGCTTGTTTATCAAGTTAAAATTTATTAGAAATGTTTGCCTTGTGGAACACTCACAGAACAAGTTATTCTCAATCCAGGGTTTTAATGTACTGAAAATTATAGTATTGAGAGAAATTGGAGGAGGCCCAAGTAACTGGTTAGATACAGTATGCTCATGGATTGCAAGACTCAATATAAAAATGTCAGTCACTCCAACTGATCAATAGATTTAGTCTGATCCTTATTAGAATCCCAGCAGATTGTGTGTATGTCATTTGACAAGTTGAAACTTCTATGAAAATTCAGAAGATCAAGAGCAGCCAAGACAATCTGGAGGAAGAACAAAGTTAGAGGATTTATGCTACCAGGTGTTAGAAAGTAGATGGATGGAACTAAATAGAACTCGTGAACATTTTATGCAAAGGTGACCCTACTAATGTGGAGAAACAATGGATGCTTTAATAAATACTGCCAGGTCAATTGACTATGTGGAAAACAAAAAACCTTGATGCCTACTCATACTAAAATAAAAAAACAAAACTCAATAGATTGTGGGCCTAAAATAAAAGGTCCTAAATAAGGACCTAAAATAAAAGGTGAAACAATAGTGCTTTTAGAAAATACCATAGGTTATTGTCTTCATAACTTTGGGTAGTCAAATTATTTCCTAAGCAGGACATAAAAAACATGAAAATGTTGAGGATTCCAGAAAATAGTATGGGGATTGCCTAGCTGGCTCAGTTGGTAGAGCATATGACTAAATCTCAGGGTTGTGAGTTTGAGCCCCACATTTGGGTGTGGAGATTGCTTTAAAAAAATCTTAGTATAGGAAATGTAAAGGATCTTGAATTATGTCAGGAAACTACAAATAATTTTGTATTCCTGGAGCATGGAGTGAACTCAGAATGAGCCTAGAGAGGCAAGGACTGAACCACATAAACCCTGATAGTATTCAAAGGGTTAAGCAATTTATAGACAATGGAAAAGTATCAGAGGGATCTAAGCAAGAGAGTGATTTAGTTCAGTTGGTATTCTAGGTGAAAATTAAATGTGGCAAAGAAATCAATTAGGCTGTTGAATTAGGAAATTATGAGGCTTCAAATTATGGCAGTGATAGCTTGAATAGAAGTGGGGACTGATGAAAATAGGAAGTAAAATTAGCAAAATTTGGGGATTGGTTGAATATGGAAATAAAAAGGGGATAGAGGAGTCTAAGCTGATGCCAGGATTTTGGCTTCAGTGTCTGGGTGGATTGTGTCAACAACAGAGTTGATGGATACTGAAGGCTTTATCAATTTGACAGACAAGGAAAATAAATTCATTTCCAGATATGTTGGGTTCTCAATGGGGAGATATCCAGCATGCAGTTAGATATATAATTAAGATCAGGAGTGCAGAAAGTGTTTTATTACCAATTGATTGTAGCTAACTGAGGTCATGAGACCTAACTAGATCTCACAAGAAGAGGATGTAAAATGAAAAGTATGAAGAGCTGAGAATGAAAGCAAATGAGCACCAATGTTGAAGGGCTATAAAGAGGAAAAGAAATCCATAAAAGAGACTAAGCATAAATACAGAAATAAGAGAACTCGGAGAGTATAACTTCCTGAAAGCAAAAGTATAGAGAGATCTGAATAGAAACAGGATCACCAGGACAGCAGAGAAGTCAGTTAAGATAAGGCAACAGTGTGTACAATGCTTCAACAAGTAAGAGAACATGAATGATTTTGGAGAGCAGTTTTACTGGGATCATGAGCAGAAGAACCAAACTGCAGTGGTTTGAGAAGTAAAGAGGTCCTTTAAGGAAATGGGAACAAGTAATATGATCCTACTCCAGAAAAGTACTCATATGGAAAAGAAAAACACGGAACTACACTTAGCGTCTTAAAGCCAAGTAGCTATAGAGTTATAGGCAAGAGTATGTATATATGTAATATTTCAAAAGTTGAAGTACCAGGGATGCCTGGGTGGCTCAGTCAGTTGAGCGTCCAACTTTATCTCAGGTCATGATCTCAGGGTTCCAGCCCTACATTGAGCTCTGGGCTGACAGCTGAGAGCCTGGAGCCTGCTTGGGATTCTGTGTCACCCTCCCTCTCTGCCCCTCCCCTTCTCACATTCTGTCTCTGTCTGTCTCTCAAAAATGAATAAACATTAAAAAAAAAATTTTTTTAAGTTGAAGTACCAAATGCTATTTCTTCCCTGTTATCAGATGGATATACACAGCTGGAACTTTATGCTAAGGAAAAGAGAGAATAAAGGTTATCTAGGTCTCTGTACATAGTAGATGCTTAATAAATGTTTGCTGAATTGAATAAAACTATCCAGACCATAGCAGTATGTATCTCCTTTCTAATAAACACACAAGTAAATATAGCTGCCTTTATATGCTGAGAATATTTCTGAAAGTATATATAAAGAAACTTTACTGTTGGGGAAGGGGTGTCACAGTCTGAGATGGAAGGGGGATTTTATTGTTTGTATATTCCAGTCACAGTTGGTCTCTTTTGCCATGTATATGTATTACTGTTCTGAGGAAATAAATGTTTAAAGAATCAATAGACAAAACAAAGATAAGTATAATTTTTAAAATAATGTAAAAGTAAAGTTCCACCTAATAGAAGTTGAAAAGCAGAACGGAAGAGGAAAGATGGAAAGAGGATAGACATGTTATCTTCATTTTACAAAAAGAAAAAAAAAAATTAAGCAGGGAAGTAATTGTGGACTACACCTTAATTCACCAACTAAACTAGGCACACAGGAAGGACATCAACAGATGTCCTATTTTATTCATATTATCAAGGCTTATAATGATTTTCTTTATGACACCAACTTTGCTGAAAAGTTTATTGGTTTTTGTACTCTTTCACTATTACTTTAGAAGTGCCTGTCTCAGAATAAGTTTAATGCCAAAAAGGAGTGAGATGATGCTGTGCAGCATTGGCCCAATGGTGGGGAGAGCCCAAACATTTACATATTTACCACAGGAAGGAGCTTTATGTTTTCGTTTTGTTTTGTTTTTTGAGAGCCATAGATTCCTAAAGTGGGATGGGGGTGGGATCATATAATCTTAAAGAGCTGACAGGACATTTAGAGGTCTGGCAATGCCCTTTTTTTTTTCTTCACCGCCAGGAATACTTACCATTTCTGAAGCTGCTCCTACAAACTCCATTTAAACATACAGAGACAGTAAACTGCAACACAAAGTAGATTATTCATTTTTTAAGATGTTTGAATCTTAGAAAACCTCTTATTTCTCTTTTCTTTTTTTTTTTTTTACCCAAAGTTTAACTATATCTAGAAAACCCCCAAACAACTGTCTTAAACAAAATGAAAATTTACTTTTCATAAAAAAGATATCCAGAAGTAGGCAGTCCTGGGCTGAAATGACAACTTCAATGAAGGTGTCAGCGATCCACTTTCCTTTTATCTCAGCCCTCCACCTTTCCTAGAGTATCACTTTTTCCCTTGTGATCCAAGATGGCTGTTAGACTCCAGGAAGGAGGAAGAAAGGCAGAAGGGCATACCCCTTAGCTTTAAGGAGATTTTCTAGAAGGACCGCATACAATTTATGCTGATATATCGATGTTCAGAACTTAGTCATGTGGCCCACTAATTTCAAAGGAGGCTAGGAAATGTCAAAGTGCTCCACTAAAACTCAAGGTTCTATTGCTGAGGATAAAGGAGGAAATGGGTACTGAAAGGCAACTAGCAAGCTCTGTCACACTAGTCTCTTAAATATTTGAAAAGAACAATCATGTCCCACTTCAGCTTCTTTTTCAGACTAAACAGCATTATTCTCTGAGAAATCTTCAATGATACTGTTTTCAGATCCAACAGCTTTTTTATTATCTTATTAAAATGCTCTGGTTTGTACTTAAAGTAAGACACTCCCCTCCCTCTCCCCCCCATGTGAGGTCGAATTGGTGCAAAATCAATTGGAAATTGTTGGCCCCTTTGCACCTTTTTAAGATTAATTAATCTCAGGGGTGCTAGGTGGCTCAGTCGGTGAAGCATCCGACATTTTATTTCTGCTCACTTCAAGATTTCATGGTTGTGAGATCAAGCTCCTGGTTGGCTCTGTGCTGGGGGTGGAGCCTGCTTGAGATTCTCTCCCTTTCCTTCTGCCCCTCCCCCGCTTGATCCAAGCGGATCAAGCGCACGCGCGCGCTCTCGCTAAAAGACAACAAAAGACACATTAAAATTAATCCATCCTGAAATAAGCTTTATTGGCAATAACTGCACATGGTTACTAAATCTGGAGTCATCTCTGTTCTCTGTATCTTTTACATTTATTATTGTTTAGCTTGTTTCTCTTAGACTCCAGGAGGTTTATTTCCCCTTTTCCCTCCTTCCCCTCCTGAGCAAATGAATATAAATGTATTGTCATTTAATTTCACCTGGTTGTTTTAGCTTATGTGAGCCTTTTGAGAACTTTTTGAATTCTAACTTTCCTACTTAGCATATGACTTAGCTGTGGGCATTTGCACCTATGATAAAAAGAATTTCTCTTTAAGGACAGAAATAGTGTCAGGGGATCTGGGTGGCTTAAGAGGCTAACTTGGGCTGAGTCGTGATCCTGTGCTTCGTGGGTTCAAGCCTCTCGTCGGGCTCTGTGCTGACAGCTCCGGGCCTGGAGCCTACTTGGGATTCTGTGTCTCCTTCTCTGTCCCTCCCCAGCTCATGCTCTGTCTCTTAAAAATAAATAAACATTTTTAAAAATTTAAAAAAATAGTGTCTTAATTTATATTCTCAGCATTGGGTACAGTCCCTGTGCATAGTAGATTCTCAATATTTGTTTGTGAATGAATACTGCAGTTAGAAGTAAAGGACATTTTCCTGAAGGTTTTTTTTTTTTTTTTTAATTCTGGAATTGTTTATGAAAGGAGACTATGAAATCTCCCTGCCTTTTAAAATAATATAGACATTTATGTGTCTGGGACAATTATATTTGAACACATATCCTGACTTTTAAAAGTGGGAAGGTGATTTAAGCAGTTTTGCTAAATTTCTAGATCATACAAATATGATTTTGTAAAGACTTATTTGGTTAAATTAAAAAAAAAGGAAAAGACTAGACACTGACAAGTTTAAAGTTTATATCTTAACTCTGCCCCTAATCCATATTATCCTTTCCTTACACACTTCTTTCCCTAAGTTTTACATATTACAAAAAATAGAATTCACAAATCAAAATTTGTTTTCAATTGAAAAAGGCACTTAAAGAACATATTCACTAAAATCAGTCTAGGATCCAAATTCTGAGCTATTTTGGAGAGTTGGGGATAAGATTAGGGGCACCTGAGTGGCTCAGTTGGTTAAGCATCTGACTATGGCTCAGGTATGATCTCATAGTTCGTAAGTCTGGGCCCTGCTTTAGGTTCTGTGCTGACAGCTCAGAACCTGGAGCCTGCTTTGGATTCTGTGTCTCCCTCTCTCTCTCTCTCTCTGCCCTTCCCAGGTCATGCTCTGTCTCTGTCTCTCTCTCTCTCTCTCTCTCTCTCTCTCTCTCTTAAAAATAAAATAAGCATTAACAAAAAATTAAGATTTGGGGATAAGATTAGATAGGGCAACCTCTGAAATGGAAACAAACTAACATTAAATTCATTTGTGGAAATAACCCTAGAGAGTGACTTGAAAATGTTTTAGAAAAATGCTGCTCATGAAATTAGGGGGCTTCTAATATATATTCTTATAGACTGGAGATATTAGTCTAAATGTAATGTATAGAATGATCTATAAATTTGGCACTTAGACATTAATCACACACACACACACACACACACACCAGTAACTGGCACATAGTAAATATTCAGATGTTAATTATTATTATTAAATGTATAGATTAGAAATAAAATCAAAGAGCTTATTCAGAAAGAGACCAAGGAAATGGCACCCCAAATCTATACAATTTTCCTTTACTTAGAATACAATATTTCTAGAGGTAACAATACAAAGAAACAGGTTCCCTAAAGAAACTCAATTTACTGGATATATACAGGATTTGTTAAAAGTAACTTACCAACTGTACTATGTTTAGTCCCCCTTTCCTTCTGGTTACAGGGTGTCTTAGCTACATCTTGATCTGATTTCATTACTTTTGGTTATCAGAATAATGTGATTCTATTTAGCATGGGCCAAATTTGTGGCTCTCAGGGCTTGCAATGGACCCTTATTGCTATTAAGTCTCTCTGTCTCTCTCTCACACCTACACACGCACACACACACATGCACACACACATACACACACACACTCAAGTACACATCTCATTTCTCATCTCTCAGCTCTATTTTCTCTGTGTTTACCTTCATTCTCTGTTACTGCAAGAAGCCACTTCTAGATAGGAACTTCCTTTAAGCCTTATTAAATAGCAAGGAATGAAGGAGAAACGGGGTGCTTTACTAGACCAGTGGCTTTTCAAACCTTTTGTAACCCAGTGCAATACAGATTATATTGTCAACCCAATAGAGGCAGACATAAATGTGTACCAGTCAGCTGTTTCTGCATTATAACAACAAGAAAATCTCAGGGGCACACAACACTAAGCATTTATTTTCGCTCAATGGTGTATATTGGTTAGGGTCAGCTGATCTATGCTAGACTCAGCTGGGTATCATGGCTAATTCTTGGCAGGGTTTGCTCATGTGTCTGGATTGGTTGGTGGTTAGCTGACATAGGCTTCTCTTACTCAGGGGAGGGTCAGCCTTTTTGTTTTATTATGTTTTCAACTGACTGGACAAGGCTCACCCACATTAGAGAGAGCAACCTGCTTAATCAGTCTAAGGATTTAAATGTTAATCTCACCCAGAAACACCTTCAAAGGAACACTCAAAATATTTGACCAAATATCTGGGCACCCTATGGACCACTCAAGTTGACACATAAAATTAACCATCACAGCCTTTTTATGCTTTGCTTTCCTAGAATAGTAATCGACCCCAATCTACCTCTTAGGTTACTCCTTCCCCACCCTCCTTCAGGAAGAAAAATCATTGTAACACTCTTGTTTCTGGAAGATATATCATATTTATCTTGTGGTTTTGTGAACTCCCAATCCACCACTGAATACTCTTTGGGGTTTAATACCTCACTGTGAATAATACTATTCTACACAAAATTTGTCTTATATGATTGTATATTTTTTTTTACAAACACACATAAAGCTATTTAAAATCCTTGTGAAATAGAATGGAATATAAATATGCATACATTGCTTTTACCAACCAAATGTTTTACATCTTTAACAATTTCTCTTATAAAGTGAAAGCTGTGTTTTAAGAAAGGTCTTAAGTTGTTGGGTTTTCAGACTCAGTCTTCTCTTTTTCTTCCTTTTTTAAAAATGTTTATTTATTTTTGAGAGAGAGAGAGAGAGAGATAGCGAGCAGGGGAGGGGCAGAGGGAGAGGGAGACACAGAATCCCAAGCAGGCTCCAGGCTCTCAGCTGTCAGCACAGAGCCTGATGCAGGGCTCAAACTCACAATAGTGAGATCATGACCTGAGCCGAAGTCAGACAGTCAACTGACTGAGCCACCCAGGTGCCCCTTTTTTCTTCCTGTTTTATTAATAAACCAGAAAAGGCTTTCCTGGTTCTTAGTTTTTTTCTATTTTTTTTCACAGTTTCTTAGTTTGAAAGAACAGAGATGTTGTAGACACTAGCTGATAAACCCAGAGTCTTTAAAATTCATTCCATCATGATTTCATAAACATTTACCCATCATAATTTTGAGATATTTGGAACACATAGATGAGTAATTTATAGTCAGTTGCTTTTAGGGATTCATAAGCATATGAAAGGGGGGGGGAGGGAGAATGATCAAAAACATAATCCTGGAACTTAAAGCCCTATGCTTCTCCACTTTACAGGTGAACTAGATGCAAAAATCTATAACCAGTTGGGCAGATTATATTGAATGGTGTAACCCAGTACAAGAGAAAACACTGAGGTGACACCCACTTTTATAAATCTGTACCTGGGTTTGAGCCTGGCTCAAGAGAATTAAGCCACTGGGCAAAATGCCAGTCTGGTGACTGACTGGCATGAGTTCAATATGACTTGCCATACCTCCCAACAATCCTGTTGTTTAAAGTCCACTCCTTTTCTCATTCTCAACAAGGGCTATTTCAGATATTCTCCACTGTTTTCATTTCTCCATCTCTACTACTCACTTCTCCACTTTAATAGATGACCTTTTTTTCTGACTCCAACCCTCTCACTCAACCATAAGCTATTAACACTAAGCCACCAAATTATAGTCCAAGCCTCTACCTTCCCTCCCCTTCCAAAGGTCAGTGTAGAGATCATGGGGAAGTTCGGACTCACATTGCCCTTAAGCTGCCTACTCAGTTTCTTTTCTAGGTACCTAGTCAGCTGTGTGTCACTGTTTTCTGTACTGCTGGTCCCTGAGAGGAAATCTGGGACAGGGTATCCTTCAGGGAAGACATGAGACTGGGGAAGACTACCACTCCAGTTTATCCAGGATCATCAGTTAGACTGCAAATACACATGAATCTCTTTACTGATGCGTTGGGCCAATTTTAAAAGTGGATTTGCAATGTGGAAGAGAAAAGCCCAGAACTCTGCACTGAATGGGCTTCTCCCTGAATCCAAAGGAAAACTATCTGTAGCAAACACTGTCAGTATCCTGCCTCATATCCCCCTGGGCTTAAGTTCACTGTGAGTATGGTTTCCACACACACAGTTTCTTACCTCAAGCCTCCATGTCTTTTTCCTTTGCTTGAAGGGTCTCTTCAGTCACATGGGAGGTTGTTCTGCTACAGCAGGTATGTAACACACAAGTGTGGAGGGGGAGTTACACCTTTGGGGGCAATCTTCAACCAATAGGGATTGGGGTGGGTGAATAAATGCCCCAGCTACCTCACCACCACAGGGATGATTCTGTGCTGTCCCACCTGGTTTCTCAGAAGATTCTCTGTGGGATTGAGTCCTAGTTGTCTACTCATTAACAATGGAAAACCACTCATTGCTAACCCATTCATTAACGCCACTCAATAAAGCACACTTGCTGGCTTTTCTCCCTTTTCTGTCTCACTTCTCCCAAGTCTTCTTCTGTGCTTCTTAGAATCACCTCACAAATAAACTTTCTACACCCAAAGCCTTGCACCCAAGAGTTTGCTTTTTAAGAAGCCCAAACTAAGATGTTGAACAACTTAGGTTTTTCAGAAAGGGATTCCCATAACTAGAGTCACCTACACTGACTATGCAGCTTTCAGATTTGTTTCTGTATCAGATACCTCTTGTGAAACTTCTTGTGAACCATTTCAGAGTGTCTTGGCCTCACTTATCTTTTATTCCAGCTCCTGCTGTGGCAACCAATTCTCTGCATATTCTTTCAGCTTCCTCTAGGTGCAACCTGGCAATATCTCACATCAGGCCCATGGAGCTTGCTTCTCACTCTCCACCTGGGCTTTGTCTGATGATTCCATAGTGAAGAACAGTGTAGAAACTTACTGTGGTTCTCATGCTTATGCAACTCAGGAGTACTGAGCCACGCAACTCATGGCTTTGGGGAGGGGATCTTTGAGCAGTGGGGAATGGGATCCAACTGATAAATACTACCCCCATTTTATCTCTAATTAACAGCCTGGAGATGTATCTCAGGCAACTCCTTGGAAGCCCCAGTGGATCCTACAGTAAATCACCCACAGTAGTGTCCAACTTGATAATGCATCTTTGCAGTGGTTTTTTGTCTTCCCTGTTCCCCCACATCCCTTGATCCTCCTTCCTGGTTCACACTCCTCAATAAAGAATCTATACTTAAGCCTTTGTTTCAGGCTCTGTTTCCTGGTGAATTAGGGTAAGATAGTACCTTTCTTCTTATCAGCCTCATTTTTTAATTCTTCCCTATGAAAGTTTTATCAACCTTTTGGTAAACCAAGAATGGTGGTGGCTCCCTGGATTCATACTTCTTGACTCATTTGTACTATTTGTACTATTCTGTAAATTTGCGTTATTTTTTTTTTAATTTTTTTTTCAACGTTTTTATTTATTTTTGGGACAGAGAGAGACAGAGCATGAACGGGGGAGGGGCAGAGAGGGAGGGAGACACAGAATCGGAAACAGGCTCCAGGCTCCGAGCCATCAGCCCAGAGCCTGATGCGGGGCTCGAGCTCACGGACCGCGAGATCGTGACCTGGCTGAAGTCGGACGCTTAACCGACTGCGCCACCCAGGCGCCCCTAAATTTGCATTATTTAGTCTGAAATGATGCCCTGTAGTTTCAGAGCCTGGTGAGGGATGTCAAATCACACAGATACTTTTTTTCCCCCTTTTTTCTTTTTGCTTTGGTGCACAGCTGTGGGGAGATTTGACACACCGGCTCTCCTAGTGGGTCCAAAATAGGTTGGAACTTGTGAGTTGGGTCCTTTCTTTGATGTAACTATCAGTATAAATTGCACAACTGTTGCTCTCCTGCTGTACACGAAGAGACAAACATGAATACACTGTGGTGGTAGTCACCATCTAAAATGGCTCCTGGTGGCTTTTTCCCTGAGATCAGGAACACGACAGGGATGCCCACTCTCACCGCTGTTGTTTAACATAGTGTTGGACGTTCTAGCATCAGCAAGCAGACAACAAAAGGAAATCAAAGGCATCAAAATTGGCAAAGATGAAGTCAAGCTTTCACTATTTGCAGATGACATGATACTATACATGGAAAATCCGATAGACTCCACCAAAAGTCTGCTAGAACTGATACACGAATTCAGCAAAGTTGCAGGATACAAAATCAATGTACAGAAATCAGTTGCATTCTTATACACTAACAATGAAGCAACAGAAAAACAAATAAAGAAACTGATCCCATTCACAATTGCACCAAGAAGCATAAAATACCTAAGAATAAATCTAACCAAAGATATAAAAGATCTGTATGCTGAAAACTATAGAAAGCTTATGAAGGTAATTGAAGAAGATATAAAGAAATGGAAAGACATTCCCTGCTCATGGATTGGAAGAATAAATATTGTCAAAATGTCAATACTACCCAAAGCTATCTACACATTCAATGCAATCCCAATCAAAATTGCACCAGCATTCCTCTCGAAACTAGAACAAGCAATCCTAAAATTCACATGGAACCACAAAAGGCCCCGAATAGCCAAAGTAATTTTGAAGAAGACGAAAGCAGGAGGCATCACAATCCCAGACTTTAGCCTCTACTACAAAGCTGTAATCATCAGGACAGCATGGTATTGGCACAAAAACAGACACATAGACCAATGGAATAGAATAGAAACCCCAAAACTAGACCCACAAACGTATGGCCAACTCATCTTTGACAAAGCAGGAAAGAACATCCAATGGAAAAAAGACAGTCTCTTTAACAAATGGTGCTGGGAGAACTGGACAGCAACATGCAGAAGGTTGAAACTAGACCACTTTCTCACACCATTCACAAAAATAAACTCAAAATGGATAAAGGACCTGAATGTGAGACAGGAAACCATCAAAACCCTGGAGGAGAAAGCAGAAAAAGACCTCTCTGACCTCAGCCGTAGCAATCTCTTACTCGACACATTCCCAAAGGCAAGGGAATTAAAAGCAAAAATGAACTACTGGGACCTTATGAAGATAAAAAGCTTCTGCACAGCAAAGGAAACAACTAACAAAACTAAAAGGCAACCAACGGAATGGGAAAAGATATTCGCAAATGACATATCGGACAAAGGGCTAGTATCCAAAATCTATAAAGAGCTCATCAAACTCCACAATCGAAAAACAAATAACCCAGTGAAGAAATGGGCAGAAAACATGAATAGACACTTCTCTAAAGAAGACATCCGGATGGCCAACAGGCACATGAAAAGATGCTCAACGTCGCTCCTTATCAGGGAAATACAAATCAAAACCACACTCAGATACCACCTCACGCCAGTCAGAGTGGCCAAAATGAACAAATCTGGAGACTATAGATGCTGGAGAGGATGTGGAGAAACGGGAACCCTCTTGCACTGTTGGTGGGAATGCAAATTGGTGCAGCCACTCTGGAAAACAGTGTGGAGGTTCCTCAGAAAATTAAAAATAGACCTACCCTATGACCCAGCAATAGCACTGCTAGGAATTTACCCAAGGGATACAGGAGTACTGATGCATAGGGGCACTTGTACCCCAATGTTTATAGCAGCACTCTCAACAATAGCCAAATTATGGGAAGAACCTAAATGTCCATCAACTGATGAATGGATAAAGAAATTGTGGTTTATATACACAATGGAGTACTACAGGGCAATAAGAAAGAACGAAATATGGCCCTTTGTAGCAACGTGGATGGAACTGGAGAGTGTGATGCTAAGTGAAATAAGCCATACAGAGAAAGACAGATACCATATGGTTTCACTCTTATGTGGATCCTGAGAAACTTAACAGAAACCCATGGGGGAGGGGAAGGAAAAAAAAAAAGAGGTTAGAGTGGGAGAGAGCCAAAGCATAGGAGACTCTTAAAAACTGAGAACAAACTGAGGGTTGATGGGGGGTGGGAGGGAGGGGAGGGTGGGTATTGGGTATTGAGGAGGGCACCTCTTGGGATGAGCACTGGGTGTTGTATGGAAACCAATTTGACAATAAATTTCATATATTGGAAAAATAAAATAAAATAAAATAAAATAAAATAAAATAAAATAAAATAAAATGGCTCCTGGTGATCTGTGATCCTGATATTCACTCCCTTGTACAATCCCCTCCTCTTGAGTGTCAGTGGGATCCAGTGACTTGGTTCTAACAATAGAATACAGCAAAAGTGATGAGATGCCACTTCCAAGATTAGGTTAGAAAGGACTGTGACTTCCATCTTGCTCACACATTCTCTCTGGTTCTTCTCTCTTGTGCATTCTGATGAAGCCAGCTGCCATGTTGTGAGATACCCTATAGAAAAGCCTACATGGCAAGGAACTGAGAGAGGCCTCTGGCCAACAGTCTGCAAAGAACTGAGGCCTTCAGTGCAATAGTCCAGGAGAAGCTAAATCCTGCCAATGACCAGATGGGTGAGCTTGGAAACACATTCTTCCTTCAGCTGATCTTTGAGGTGACTGCAGGCAGCCCCCAACTTACTTATAATTTTTTCACTTTACAATGGTATGGAAGCAACACACACGCATTCAGTAGAAACTATACTTCAAATTTTGAATTTTAATCTTTTCTGGGGCTGGCAATATACAGTACAGTCTTGTTCATGACACTGGGCAGAGGCAGTGAGCTGAAGCTCCCAGTCAGTCAGGCAATTATGAGGGTGGACAACCATTCTGTACCCAAACAACCAGGCTGGTTTTCACTTTCAGTACAGTAGTCAATAAATTACATGATATATTCAACACTCTATTATAAAATAAGCTTCCTGCTAGATGATGTTGCCCAGCTATAGTATAATGTAAGTGTTCTGAGCATGAAGGTAGGCTAAGCTATGATGTTTGGTAAGTTGGTTGTATTAAATGCATGTTCAACTTAATGGCACTTTCAATTTATGATGGATTTATATGGATGTGATCCCATTGTAAGTCAAGGAAGATCTGTATAGCCCCATCCAACATTTTGATTGCAGCCTTGTGAGAGACCCTGGCTCAGAGGACTCAGCCAAGCCATTTTGTGATTCCTGACCCACATGAACTGTGAAATAATAAATGTTATATTAATAATATATTGCCCTCGGGGCACCTGGATGGCTCAGTCAGTTCAATGTCCAACTCTTGATTTCGGCTTAGGTCATGATCCCATGGTCGTGGGATTGAGCCCTACACTGGGCTTTGCACTGAGTGTGGAACCTACTTAAAATTCTCTCCCTCTGCCACTTTCACTCACTCATGCATACACACACTCTCTCTCTCTCAAATAAAAATAATGATAATAACAATATATTGTCCAAAAACAAACATTAATTCTCTGGGACAGTAAATCTAAAGCCATAAAGAAGAAGAACATATTTTCTGGTTACATTTGATTTGAAATGGGTTGCTTTCCACAGCTCACCCCCTATTGGAATCAACTAGTTACTTTAAACATTTTATTTATTTATTTATTTATTTATTTATTTATTTATTTATAGCATGTGCATACATGTGAGCAGGGCAGAGAGCAAGGAAGAGAGACAATCCCAAGTAGGCTCCAAGTTGTGAGTGCAGAGCCTGACACAGGGCTTGATCCCACAAACTGTGAGATCATGACCTGAGCCGAAATCAAGAGTCAGACACTCAATGAACTGAGCTACCCAGGCACCCCTACTTATTTTTTATTTGAGAGAGAGAGAGCAAAGGCAGGGGAAAGGGGCAGAGGGGGAGAGAGAGAGAGAGAGAGAAACCCAAGCAGTCTCCACTCAGTGCAGAGCCTGGAGCAGGGCTTGATCCCACAACCCTGGGATCATGACCTGAGCTGAAACCAAGAGTCAAACACTCCATCAGCTGAGCCACCCAGGTACCCCTCTACTAGTTATTTTAAACTGTAGAGTAGTTAGTTCTTTTTATATTTTCTCTTTCAGCCTTCAGATATAATAACAGAGTTGTAAGTTTACCTACCTTAGTTGAAACCACTAAAATGATGGTTTGAAGTGTTTCCCTTCAAGAAAAACAAGTTTCCATCCTGTTTTTATGGCTGCAAGGCCAAATGTCTCTCTCTCTCTCTCTCTCTCTCTCTCTCTCTCTCTCTGTCTAAAGTATGTATTCAGCAAACTTTGAGAACCTACTACTGGGTGCACCAAGTCCTCTGACTAAGGTTGGGGGTTACAAGGATTAACTAGACTTGGTCTTTAGTGAGGGAGTCTAACAAGTCGACAAGGCCATTAAATATGGTAGGATAAGCCTCAGTCGCTTTGGAAACACAGAGTGGGGATTCTGTAAGATTTTTTGTAGGACTTGATTTCTGAATTGAGATCTGAACAAGTGGTAGATGGCCAGATGGAGTAAATGGAAGGGAGTCTGTGGTAAGAGCGGAACAGTATGTGCAAAGCCTTGGAATCTTCATCATTAGGTTATTCTACTTCACTTTTTCTGTATTTTTAGTATCTCCCTTTCCATTTGGCCTCTTCTTCTTGGCCTTTAAACATCTTAATATTTACTAGAATAAAAAACAATGAAAAAGAAGATGGCAGAGTAGGAGGACCCTAAGCTCATCTTGTTCCACAGATAACAACTAGATAATATACCAGTGAATAACCCAGAAAATGACCTGAAGACAAGGCAGAACAAATGCCACAACTAAATATAGAGAAGAGGCCATATCGGAGAGGGTAGGAAGAGCGGAGATTGGAAGTTAAATGGACCTGCAGCACTGTCCCTGGGAGGGAGGGAGACTGTGGGCATGGAAAGGGGAAAGAAACATACCCTTACACTGAGGAGCCCACACAGGAAAATGAATCCTCATAACATTTGGCTTTGAAAACCAGAGGGGCCAAATTTCGTGAGTTTTTACAACCAGTAGGACTTAAAACCTGGATTTTAGAATCAACAGGCTCAGCTCTGGGAGAGCCAGGAAAGTCAAAAGGAAACTGACTCCCCACCCTTAAAGAGACAATACGAAAAATAGTCCATGGAGATACAGCATAGAAGCAGCAGTTTGAAAAATGCCTGGGATGTACAGGAGGGAGAGTAGTTTACTCATCTCAGAGCATGTCCCAAAGGGGCAGAGATCCTTGGGAGACCTCTCCAGGAGTAAAGGAGCAGGCAGGGGCCAATTTCCTCCCTTATCCCCTAGCATAAACACATGGCCACCTATAGGAACCACCCTAGTGCTGACACTACCTAACTTGCTAACACCAGTCCCCTATTCCTCTCTGTCCCCTTGTGCTGTGTTTCAGTCAAGGCTTGTCTCCAGCCAAGCCTGTCTCAGTCCTGAAACTGCAGGGCCACTCCCACAGAGGGCCAGTGGCCCAAACCTTGCTAATACCGCTGGACTGCTACACTGCCCAACACCCCCCACTTCCCGCATATTGCAGATCTGCTCCCTCCAATATGTTCTTGGCTGGAGCCCATCAAGGGAGGTGCCACACACCTGGCAGTGTGCAAGCAGCCCCTCACTGCCTAGCACCACTCCAAGATGACTCCTGCCCTGGAGAGAGGGGAAGATAACCACACACACCAGTCAGAAGCCTCAGCAGTGTGCTGAAGGCTGACAACTGGTCTGACTGCAAGCCTCGCACAATAAGGAAAGCCTTTGGGCTTTGGGAAAATACCCTGCAGTTTGGTGGTACCACATCTCTGGTAAATGCTTAGTCTGACTCAAAACCAAGGCAGCTCCAGACTGGCCCACTAACACCACAGGGAACTAAACACTGACCACAAGAGGCAAACAGAGCCACTGCAGATAACAGGACTGAAGAAAAATGTGGCTGAGCCACAATAGCAGGGCACATGCACATAGGAGACACACCTGAAGAGCCAGATTTCAGTAAACAGGGAACATTGCACTGCAGGACACTATAGAACCTCTTCTTAATAAGGCCATTATTTTCAAGAGCAGGAGACATAGCTGACTTTCCTAACATAGAGAAAAAGACACAGGGAGTTAGACAAAATGTGGAGACAAAGAATAAGTCCCAAATGAAAGAAACAGACAAAAATCACAGCAAGATATCTAAGCAAAATGGAAATAAGTAATATGTCTGATAGAGAATTTAAAATTATGATCATAAAGATACTCACTGGACTTGAGAAAAGAGTGGAGGACATTTGCAAACCCATAACAAAGAGATTAAAAAAGAACCAATCAGAGATGAAGAACACAATCAAAGAAATTAAAAATACACTAGATGGAATAAATAGTACATTAGAGGAAGCAGAAATACAAATCAGAGACCTAGAGGGCAGAGTAATGGAAAGTAATCAAGCTGAGCAGGTGAGAAAAAAATTATGCAAAATGAGAATAGACTTAGGGAACTCAGTGATACCATCAAGTGTAATAACATTCACATTACAGGGACTCCAGAAGGAGAAGAAAGAGAAAAGAGGGGCAGAAAATTTATTTGAAGAAATAATAGCTGGAAACCTCCTGAATCTGGGGAAAGAAACAGAAATCCAGATCCAGGAGGCACAGAGACGCCCAACAAAATCTCCCCAAGGAGGTCCACACCAAGACACATAGTAATTAAAATGACAAAAAGTAGTAAGGAGAGAATTTTATTTTTTTAAGTTTATTTGTTTGTTTGTTTGTTTATTTATTTATTTAGAGAGGGAGAGAGAACACATACACATGTGAGCAGGGGAGGGGCAGAGAGAGAGAGAGAGAGAGAGAGAGAGAGAGAGAACCCCAAGCAGGCTCCTCACTGTTGGCGCAGAATCCAATGTGGGGTTCAATCCCACGAACTGTGAGAACATGACCTGAGCCAAAATCAAGAGTCAGATGCCTGACCTAATGAACCACCCAAGTGCTCCAGGAAAGAATTTTAAAAGCACCAAGAGAGAAGAAAACAGTTACATACAAGGGAAACTCCATAAGGCTGTTAGCTGATTTTTCAGCAGAAACATTGCAGGCCATAAGTGAATGGTATGAAAATATTCAAAGGGCTGAAAGGAAAAAATCTACAGCCCAGAATATTCTATCCAGGAAGGCTATCATTTGGAATAGAAGGAGAGGTAAAGAGTTTCCCAGACAAACAAAAGTTAAAGAAATTCATGACCACTGACCTAGCCCTACAAGAAATGTCAAAGGGGACTCTGAATGAAAAGGAAAGACCGTAATCAAGAATAAGGAAAGTAGAAAACACAAAAGTAGTAATGATAAGTATACCTGAAAAATCAGTCAAAGGACTCACAGGATAAAAGGATGTAAAGTATGACACTGTATACTTAAATATGGGGAGGAGAAATGTAAAAAATGGGTTCAAACTTAAGCAGCCATCAACTTAAGATAGACTACTATATGCAGAATAGTAACCACCAATCAAAAGCCAGTAATAGAAATGCAAAAAATAAAGAGAAAGGGATCCCAGTATATCACTAAAGAAAGCCTACTAATCATGAGAGAAAAGAGCGAGGGAAGAAAGGAACAAACTACAAAAACAACTATAAAACAATAACAAAATGGCAATAAATACATACCTGTAAATAACACTTTGAATGTAAATGGACTAAATGCTCCAATCAAAAGACATAGGGTGATAGAATGGATAAAAAATAAGACCCATCCCCATGCCTACAAGGATTCATTCCAGACCTACAGACACCTGCAGATTGAAAGTGAAGGAATGGAGCAGCATTTATCATGCAAATGGATGTTAAAAGAAGCTGGGGTAGCAATACTTATATTGGACAAAATTTAAAAAAAAAAGATTCACCAAGATCAAATGGGATTTATCTCTGGGATGTAGTGTGGTTCAACATTCTCAAATCAATTTGATACATCGATAAGAAATGGATAAAAACCATATGATCATTTCAATAGATGCAGAAAAAGTATTTGACAAAGTACAAAACAAAGAGGGTAACAAAAGGCGAAGAAGGATACTATTTAATAATAAAGAGAACAATCCAGCAAGAAGATTTAACAATAGTAAATATTTCTGCCCCCAACAAAGAAGCACCCAACTATTTAAAGCAGTTAATGACAAACATAAAGGAAATAATCGGGGGTACCAGGGTGGCTCAGTCAGTTAAATGTCAGACTCTTGATTTTGGCTCAGGTCATGATCTCACAGTTCATGAGTTTGAGCCCTATGTCGGGCTTTGCACTGACAGCATGGAACCTGCTTGGGATTCTCTCTCTGCCCCTTCCCTGCACTCTCTCTCTCTCTCTCAAGATAAATAAATAAGGTTTTAAAAAAGGAAGTAATTGATAATAATACAATAATAGCACCCCACTTACATCAATAGACAGATCATGCAAACAGAAGATCAACAGGGAATTAGAGGCTTTGAATGACACATTGGACCAGATGGACCTAAAAAATATATTCAGAACATTCCATCCTAAAACAGTAGAATACACATTCTTTTCAAGTGCACATTGAACATTCTCCCGAACAGATCACATATTAGGCCACAAAACAAATCTCAACAAATTCAAAAAGATCAGTCATACCATGCATCTTTCCTGACAATGTTCTGAAACTAGAAATCAACCACAAGAAAAAAATCTAGGAAGAGCTCAAAACATAGAGGTTTAATAACATGCTACTAAACAATGAGTCAACCAAGAAATCAAAGAGGAAATAAAAAAGTACATGGAGACAAATGAAAAAGAAAACACAATGGTCCAAAATCTTTGAGATGCAGCAAAAGCAGTTATAAGAGGAAAGTTTATAACAATATAGACCTTCCTCAGGAAGTAAGAAAAACCTCAAACAACCTAACCTTGTACCTAAAGGATCTAAAAAATCAACAACAACAACAACAACAAAAAACCCAAATACAGTAAAAGGAAGGAAATAATAAAGATTAGAGCAGAAATAAATGATATAGAAGCAATACCAAAAAAAATGAACAAACAAAAAGAAACTAAAAAACAATAAAACAGATCAATAAAACCAGGAGGTGGTTCTTTGAAAGTAACAACAAAATTGATAAACTTTTAGCCAGAATCATCAAAAGAGAGAGGGGTGGGGGGGGGATTCAAAGAAACAAAATCAGAAATGAAAGAGGAGATGGGAATGCAAGCTGGTGCAGCCACTCTGGAAAACAGTATGGAGGTTCCTCAAAAAACTAAAAATAGAACTACCCTATGATCCAGCAATTGCACTACTAGGCATTTATCCATGGGATACAGGTGTACTGTTTCTAAGGGACACAGGCACCCCCATGTTTATAGCAGCACTATCAACAATAGCCCAAGTATGGAAAGAGCCCAAATGTCCATCGATGGATGAATGGATAAAGAAGATGTGGTATATATATATATATATATATATATATATATACACACATATATATATATATATATATATACACAATGGAGTATTACTCGGCAATCAAAAAGAATGAAATCTTGCCATTTACAACTACATGGATGGAACTGGAGGGTATTATGCTAAGTGAAATTAGTCAGAGAAAGACAAACATCATATGACTTCACTCATATGAGGACTTTAAGAGACAAAACAGATGAACATAAGGGAAGGAAAACAAAAATAATATAAAAACAGGGAGGGGGACAAAACAGAAGAGACTCATAAATATGAAGAACAAACTGAGGGTTACTGGAGGGGTTGTGGGGGGGGGGGTGAGCTAAATGGGTAAGGGGCATTAAGGAATCTACTCCTGAAATCATTGTTTCACTATATGCTAACTAATTTGGATGTAAATTTAAAAAATAAAAAATAAAATTAAGAAAAAGAAATGAAAGAGGAGAAATAACAACTGACATCACAGAAATACAAAGGATTATAGCAGAATATTATGAAAAACTATATGACAACAAATTGAGCAACCTAGAAGAAATGGTTAAATTCCTAGAAACATAACCTTCCAAAACTCAACCAGGAAAAACTAGAAAATTTGAACAGACTGATTACCAGTAATGATATTGAATCAGTAATCAAAAAACTTCCAACAAACAAAAGTCCAGGGCCAGACAGCTTCACAAGTGAATTCTACTAAACATTTAAAGAAGACTTAATACCTATTCTACTCAAACTAGTCCAAAAAATAGAAGAGGAAGGAAAACTTCCAAATTCATTCTATGAGGCCAGCATTATCCTGATACCAAAACCAGGTAAAGACATTACAAAAAAAGAGAACTTCAAGCCAATATCTGTAGTTGCAACAATCCTCAACAAAATATTAACAAACCAAATTCAAAAATACGTTAAAAAATGATTCACTGGGGTGCCTGGGTGGCTCAGTCAGTTGAGCGTCTGACTCTTGGTTTTAGCTTCAGGTCTTGATCTCAGGGGTCATGAGTTCAAGTTCTGCATTGGGGTACATGTTGGGTGTGTAGACTACTTTAAAAAAAAGGTCCACTAAGATCAAGTGAGACTTATCTCTGGGATGTAAGTGGGGTTCAGAATTCTCAAATAAATCAAAGTGATGCATCACATCAATAAGAAAAGGATAAAAACCATATGATCATTTCAATAGATGCAGAAAAAGGAGTTGACAAAGTACAATATCCATTCATGATAAAAACCTTCAACAATTTAGTGTTTAGAGGAAACATACCTCTAAGGCCATATATGAAAAACCCACAGCTAACATCATATCCGATGGTAAAAAACAGATTGTTTCCTCTAGGAATGAGACAAGAATGTCCACTCTTACCAGTTTTATTCAACGTGGTACTGGAAGTCCTAGGCACAGCAATCAGACAAGAGAAAGGAATAAAAGGCATCCAAATTAGTAAGGAAGATGTAAAACTTTCACTATTTGCAGATGACATGATAGTATATATAGAAAATCCTAAAGACTCTAACAAAAACCTACTAGAACTGATACATGAATTTAGTAAGGTCACAGGATACAAAATCAATGTGTAGACATCTGTTGCATTTATATACACCTAAAATGAAGCAGCAGAAAAGAGAAATTAAGAAAACAATCTTATTTACAACTGCACCAAAAATAATAAAATACCTAGGAATAAACTTAACTGAAAAGATGAAAGAAAGGATTGGAAGAACAAAGTTTGTTAAATGTTCATACTACCGAAAGCAATCTACACGTTTAATGCAATCCCTATCAAAATACCAACAGCATTTTTCACAGAATCAGAACAAACAATACTAAAATTTGTATGGAACCACAGAGGACTCTGAATAGCTAAATCAATCTTGAAAAAAAAAAAAAGCAATGGTGGATGTATCACAATTCCAGATTTCAAGTTTGCTACAAAGGTGTGGTAAGCCAAACAGTATGGCACTGGCACAAAAATAGACACATAGATCAATATAATGAGACAGAATGCCCAGAAATAAACCCATGACTATATGGTCAATTAATCTTCAATAAAGGAGGCAAGAATACGCAATGGAAAAAAGACAGTCTCTTCAACAAATGGTGTTGGGAAAACTGGACAGCTACATGCAAAAGAATGAAACTGGACCACTTTCTTATACCATACACTAAGAAACCTCAAAATGGATTAAGGACCTAAGTGCAAGACCTAAAACTATAAAAATCCTAGAAAAGAACACAGGCAGCAATTTCTCTGGCATTGCCCATAGCAACATTTTTCTAGATATGTCTCCTAAGACAAGGGAAACAAAAGCAAAAATAAACCACTGGGATGACCTCAAAATAGGAACCTCTGCACAGCAAAGGAAATAATCAACAAAACTAAAAGACAACCTACTGAATAGGAGAAGACATTTCCAAATGACATATCCAATAAAAGGTTAGTATCCAAAGTATATAAAGAACTTCTATAACTCAACACCCCCCAAAACAAACAATCCAATTAAAAAATGTACAGAAGACACAAATAGACATTTCTCCAAAAACATACAAATGGCAAGCATCTCAACATCAAAAAGATGCTCAACATCATTCATCATCAGGGAAATGCAAACCAAAACTATAATGAGGTATCACCTCACACTTGTCAAAATGGCTAAAATCTAAAACACAAGAAACAAGTGTTTGTGAGGATGCAGAGAAAAAGGAACCTTCTTGCACTGTTGGTGGGAATGCAAACTGGTACAGTCACTATGGAAAACTGTACAGAGTTTCCTCAAAAAATTAAAAATAGAACTACCCTATGATTCAATAATCACATTCCTGGGTATTTAGTCAAAGAATAGGAAAACAGTAATTTGAAAGGATATAGGCACCCCTATATTTCTAGCAACATTATTTACAATAGCCAAATTATGGAAGCAGCTCAAGTGTCCATAGATAGATGAATGGATAAAGAAGAAGTGATAGATAGATAGATAGAGATAATGGAATATTTATTGGACATAATGGATATATATATAATGGAATATTCCTCAGCCAAAAGAAAGAACAAAATCTTGCCATTTGCAATGACTTGGGTGGAGCTAGAAAGTATAATACTAAGTGATATAAGTCAGAAAAAGACAAATACCATATGATTTCACTTACCTGTAGGATTTAAGAAACAACACAAAGGGGGAAAAAATAAGAAAGAGAGAGAGAGAGAGAAATCAAGAAGCAGTCTCTAACTGTAGAGAACAAAGTCATGGTTACTAGAAGGGAAGTTGTGGGGGGTGGGGGATGGGTAAAATAGGTGATGGGGATTAAGGAGTGCATGTGTTGTAATGAGTATTGGGTGATGTATGGAAATGTTGAATCACTGTGTTGTACACCTGAAACTAATATTACACTATGTGTTAACTATACTGGAATTAAAATAAAACCTTAAAAAAACAGAAAAAGTCATTTTTATTTTGTTTTTATCTAACCTGTTTGGTGAATACCTTAGTCATGATCAAAATGAGATAATGCATTTGGAAGCAGTACGTAAACTGTAAAATGCTACACAAAAGAATCTAAGACTATAAAGACATGAGATTGCTTCTTCTCTTCCCTAGAGGAAACAATCCTAAATCTGTTAACCTTTCTAAACAGGATTTCAATTCCAACCACACAAATTCTTGAGAATCCAATAAATTGCAGGCAGAAATAGGGCCCCACACTGATCCTTTACATCCAACATGTCCTTATATGAGGCCAGAACAGAGTTCCTAAGACTGTGTCATGCTGCCCTAGGTCTGACTTAGATTTCTAGCTTTTAGTGAGGTGGAGTATTCTTTGCTGATTTGCATTTTCCTCATTGTAGCACTAAGCTCAATCATGCAACCTTTCTCTGTAGCGTTTCTTTGAAAGCACCAAAAAAATTAGCTTCAAAATTATTTTAAGTGATAGAGAATATTTAGTCCTTCCCTCTCACCACCAAGAAAAATATGACAAGTTTCAGGTTTGGAAAAACTACATTTTCCCATTTATATCCAAATTTGAATGACTGCTTTACTACTCACCAGAAAAAAAATATTTCCAGTTCTCAGAAACCCACTATCTACTGACTGCTAAGTAGCTTATTTGTAGTTGGGAGTTACTAAGTTACTTCAAAATTCCTTTTCTATATAAGATACTACTAAACTTTTGGCAACAATAAATTTTATTTTTTTTATGGGAAGCTAGGCAAAACTGCCAAGGGAGTATTACAAACCACAAAATTGTTATTATTGAGAACAATCTTAATATTATGTGGCAACAAAGATACTGAGCCACATTCCACATTTGTATAAATTCTTCTGAAGTATAGCACGGCCATAATCAATGTTATATGATTAAATTTATTTCAAAATCTTGGTGGATCTGAGGCATATAAAATAATAATAATAATAATAATAATAATAATAATAATACAGAAAGAGAGAGAGAGTAGGCAAGGGAGGGGCAGAGAGATAGAGGGAGACACAGAACCTGAAGCAGGCTCCAGGCTCTGAGCTGTCAGTGTAGAGCTGGACGCAGGGCTCCAACCCATGAGACCATGACTTGAGCTGAAGTCAGATGTTCAACTGACTGAGCCACCCAGGCACCCCTAAAATAATAATACGTTTTAAATGAAGTCAGAACATTTTCTGAGTTTTCCCCCAAATTTTTGGAGAATGAGTTTCTTGGTCAATGTCAAGAATTTTTGAGACCCGGATAATTTGTCTTAAAATAACATTTTATTTAAAAATTTTAGGCTCTTTAGAAAGAGAAATTGCTTTGAAATGCTAATTACCCCCACCCTCCTTGGTTTCTATTGCATTTGTCATCATATCATCTTAAGACATGTTGGTAAGAGGCTGATATGGAAGGGCTTTGAAACAAGAAGAAAGTCTTTCCAACCTTGAATTAAGGTAATTTTAAGTATCAAGTCTGCAGACATCCAGGGGGTTGTTCAAGAACAAAGCTTCATCTGTTGCCTGTTCTTATGCATTTTAATGTACTGTACCCTAAGACTCAAGAAAAAAAGGTTTAACAAGCTTCTGACTTTTGATTGAAACTCTTTTGCAGGGTTTTTCACAAAAAAACACACATTTTATAACCCAGAGAACTAAGTAAAGATTTTTTTTTTGTTTTAAGAAGAATGAGCCAGGTTTTGAAAGGCATTCTTCTAGAGACCTAAAACTTTGCTGATTGCTTCCAGGTTTTGATATATTTCTGTGGTTAACAGGATACCACAGTAGGGGGCATCAAAGAGATGGTAAGTTTTACACCTAGAAAATAATTCTATTTTTGTATTGAAATTGAATTTGCCTTTATAGATAGAATAAATTTACATTTCAAATAGCAAAGGGAATTCTGCAAAGGACTCCTACAACATCCAGACCCAAGTTATGTATAGTCTATCACCGTCAGTGACTTCTTTGCCAATTATCCTGGATCTGCAGAGAAATTCTTATAAGGGCATTTTAAGCACCATGAGAAATGTATGATTAACGTTTAGAGAAAAGCAATCTAGAATATAAAAACTATAGGTTATATGTCCAAAATACCTTTTTCTGAAGATCAGGAACTGTGGTCATCAGAGAGAATAGACACCTAATAAACAGAAATGGGAGCTGCTGGGGAGTAACAGGAGTTTAAGCTGAGTGAGGTGTGCCCAAAGCTCAGGGTGCTACATGGTGACCTGGATGGGGTTGGGGAGATGCCTGCCTGCACGGTGAGCCAGGTGCCTGTCAGGTGCCTGTCATCCTCAGAGAGGCTGTAAGGATTAAACTCACCTTGTTGCTCATCCCTGTTTTCATTTTCTAAAAAATGTTTATTATTGAGAGACAGACACAGAGCGTGAGCAGGGGAGGGGCAGAGAGAGAGAGAGACAGAGCATGAGTGGGGAAGGAGCAGAGACAGAGGGAGACACAGAATCCAAAGCAGGCTCCAGGCTCTGAGCTGTCAGCACAGAGCCCAACGCAGGGCTCAAAACTCACAAACTGCGAGATCATGACCCAAGCCGAAGGCAGTTGCCTAAACAACTGAGCTATCCAGGGGCCCCTCATCCCTGTTTTCATTAATCAACACCTAAGTTTCTTGTCCTTGGCCTAGTCTTAAACTTTACTTCCCACCTCTTTCCAAATCATTTCACTGCATGTTTAGGAACTTCTAGTCCACAGATTAAACACTCTTGAATAATCTCAAACTATGACTGGGAACTCACCTTCAAGTCTTGGCTTAACTGAAACCTGGCTCTCACCTAGAGATACCCTCCTCTGTGGGGATTTCCAATCGCGGCTATTCTGACACCCAGCTATGGAGAAAGACATTTATTTTATCAGCCCATAAATGGGACCGCCTCCTTCTTGCAAGTATTTAAAAGTTGCCTTTTTTCTTTCTGATTTTCTTAGCATGCATAGCCTGACCCTGCTCAGCACTATTTTTGAGGTTCAGTCAGCCTCCGAGAAGAATGTGTCCTCTTCTTCTGTTTTTGTTCTTTGTTTTTGGCAGACAAGAGGCATGTAGTTCTTGGTGAGTACATTTAATTGGTAAAGGTTTGGTAAGTCTAAATGATGTTTAATAGGAAAAGTTCATATTTTGATCCTCATATTACCTTTCATTTTTTACAATATAAAAAGGTTTTTTATATTAAACTGTGAGTATGTATGAGAAAGGAGCCAATTTTTTAAATGTTTCTTTTTGGGGGCGACTGGGTGGCTCAGTCGGTTAAGTGTCTGCCTTTGGCTCAGGTCATGATCTTGCATTGTGTGAGTTTGAGCCCCGCATCAGCTGTGTGCTGACAGCTCAGAGCCTACAGCCTGCTTCAGATTCTGTCTCCCTCTGTCTCTGCTCCTTTCCCACTCATGCTCTGTCTCTGTCTCTGTCTCTGTCTCTTTCAATTAAATGTTTCTTTTTGTATGTTAATCGACTACCTTATGGAGTTTTGTTTTGTTTTATATATCATTTGCCTGGAGTTACTTAATTATTTTCTTAAGTACTATTTACTGAAGCCAAGTACAATTACTGGTGTATTTAGGTTGTTTTTTCCAAGTTTTGCTCCCTAAATCAGACTCTAACTACTTTGAGGGCCACACTACCATGCTTATGTGACAATTACTTAAAGAAGCATTCTTAAGTCCTTGGAGGGATTCTGATCAATGCTTTCTCTGAAACCTTGTAAAAGTATTTTACTTCCTTTTGCAGCAAAGACAAGTAATACTGTTTATAATAAGTTTGGAAAGATTACTTGAATGGAGGCTGCTGCTTCTCACATTTCCATAAAAAGAGTCCTGTAGCAATCAACATTCTGCTAGTGCCATCCATGTTCTAGACCTTCACTTTTCCATCCTTATGTAACACTCCTTTCTCTGGAATTGATACTATCTGACTATCCTCATTGCTGTATCTTCACATCTTAAGGTTACTCCCCTCATTCTTGAAGATTTTGGCTCCTGTCTTCTCTTCATAACAACTTCCATCATCCTAGATGGCTCTATCTAACACTAAAGCCTCAAAGTTCTTTGACAGCTTGACCCCATTAACCCATCCCTCCAGTCACAGTTGTGGGAAGGAAGGCAAGTGTAGTAGGCTGAAGCTTTCATAGGCCCTAATGAACACGCTAGTATTTATGCTCCGTATATCTCCTTGCCTTGACTCTGAGCTGGCTGTGTGACCTGTATGGAAAAATTACATCAGTTCCAGCCCTAATACTTAAGAAGTCCTGAGAGCTCTCTAAAAAACCTGGGTTCGGAACTGATGTGTCATGCTTTCTTTGGAGTCGGTCGTTTTAGAAATGTCTCTTTCCCATCGCGGGTTGCTTGGAGTGAGCTCACGGGTCTGTAAGACCAGAAAATTGAGAGTTTCTTCGCGCCCCTGTAGCTGCACCAGGGGGCTCTGCCGCTATCACCAAGCCACAAAATGAACATGTTGAGTTACACCGGAAGCACTGTGGCCATCATTTAGATTACCATGAGAAAAAGAGAAAGAAAGAAGGTTGAGAGGCTCATCAACATTCAAAGAAGGCAAAAAAGATGATTGGTCTGAAAGCTAAGTTCCACCATAAACAGCGCCATTCTGAGAAAATACAAATGAAAAAGACTATCAAGATGCATGAAAAGAGAAACACCAAGCAAAAGAATGATGAAAAGACTCCACAAGGAGCAATACCTGAATATGCACTGGACAGGGAGGGACAGTCCCAAGCTAAAGTACTTCCCAACATGATTAAACAAAAATGAAAAGAGAAAGCAGCAAAATGGGAAGTCCTTTGCTCAAAGTTCGTGCCCAGGGAGAAACAGAAGTATTAAAAGTTATTCGAACAGGAAAGAGAAAGAAGAAAGCATGGAAGAGGATGGTTACTAAAGTCGGCTTTGTTGGAGATGGCTTTACTCTAAAACCACCTAAATGTGAAAAATTCATTAGGCCAGTGGGCTTACTTTTCAAAAAGGTCCATGTAACACATCCTGAATTGAAAGCCACCTTTTGCCTGCCAATAGTTGGTATAAAAGAGAATCCCTCATCCTCACTATATACATTTTTGGGTGTTCTTACGAAAGGTACTGTCATTGAAGTGAACGTAAGTGAGTTGGGCCTTGTGACACAAGGAGACAAGGTTATTTGGGGGAAAATATGCCCAGGTTACCAACAGTCCTGAAATCGATGGGTACATAAATGTGGTCTTGTTGGTTTGACAGCAGTTTCAGACAAGTAACTTTACAATTACTGATTTCAACAATAGAATTTAGTGATTCATCAGTTACATATAACACCCAGTACTCATCCCATCAAGCATCTTCCTTAATGCCCCTCACCCATTTAGCCATCCCCCACACCCAACACTCCTCTAGCACTCTTCAGTTTGTTCTCTGTATTTAAGAGTCTCTTATGGTCTGTCTCCCTCTCCGTTTTTATATTATTTTTGCTTCCCTTCCCTTATGTTCATCTGTTTTGTATCTTAAATTCCACATATGTATGAAGTCATATTTGTCTTTCTCTGACTGACTGATTTTGCTTCGCATAATAGACTCTAGTTCCATCCACGTTGCTACAGATGGCAAGATTTCATTCATTTTGATTGCTGAGTAGTATTCCATTAGTGTGTGTGTGTGTGTGTGTGTGTGTGTGTGTGTGTGTGTGTGTATCACCTCTTCTTTATCCATTCATCCATTGATGGACATTTGGGCTCTTTCCATACTTTGGCTATTGTTGATAGTACTGCTATAAACATTGAGGTGCATGTGCCCCTTCAAAATAGCATACCTGTATCCCTTGGATAAATACCTAGTAGTGCAATTGGTGGGTCATAGGGTAGTTCTATTTTTAATTTTTTTGAGGAACCTCCATACTGTTTTCCAAAGTGGCCGTTGCATTCCCATCAACAGTGCAAAAGTGTTCCTCTTTCTCCGCATCCTCACCAACATCTGTTGCTGCCTAAGTTGTTAATTTTAGCCATTCTGACAGGTGTGAGATGGTATTCCATCATGGTTTTGATTTGTATTTCCCTGATGATGAGTGATGTTGAGTACTTTTCATGTGTCTATTAGCCATCTGGATGTTGTCTTTGGAAAAGTGTCTATTCATGTCTTTTGCCCATTTCTTCACTGGATTATTTGTTTTTTGGGTGTTGATTTTGATAAATTCTTTATAGATTTTGGATACTAACTCTTTATCTGATATGTCATTTGCAAAGATCTTTTCCCATTCCGTTGCTTTTTAGTTTTGCTGACTGTTTCTTTCACTGTGTGAAAACTTTTTATTTTGATGAGGTCCTAATAGTTCCTTTTTGCTTTTGTTTTCCTAGCCTCCAGAGACATGTCAAGTAAGAAGTTGCTGCGGCTGAGGTCAAAGAGGTTTTTGCCTGCTTTCTCCTCTAGGATTTTGATGGCTTCATGTCTTACATTGAGGTCTTCATTCCATTTTGAGTTTCTTTTTGTGTACGGTGTAAGAAAGTGGTCCAGGTTCATTCTTTTGCATGTCACTGCCCAGTTTTCCCAGCACTACTTGCTGAGGAGACTGTCCTTATTCTTTGGATATCCTTTCCTGCTTTGTCAAAGATTAGTTGGCCATACATTTGTGGGTCCATTTCTGGGTTCTCTATTCTGTTCCATTGATCTGAGTGTCTGTTCTTGGGCCAGTACCATACTGTCTTGATGATTACAGCTTTGTAGTACAGCTTGAAGTCTGGGATTGTGATGCCTCCTGTCTTGGTTTTCTTTTTCAAGATCGCTTTGGCTATTCGGGGTCTTTTCTGGTTCCATACACATTTTAGGATCATTTGTTCTAGCTCTGTGAAGAATGCTGGTGTTACTTTGATAGGGATTGCATTGAATATGTAGATTGCTTTGGGTAGTATCAACATTTTAACAATATTTGTTCTTCCTATCCAGGAGCATGGAATCTTTTTCCATTTTTTTGGTGTCTTCTTCAAGTTCTTTCATAAGCTTTCTATAGTTTTCAGTGTATAGATTTTTCACCTCTTGGTTAGATTTATTCCTAGGTATTTTATGGTTTTTTGTGCAACTGTAAATGGGATCGATTCCTTGATTTCTCTTTCTGTCGCTTCATTGTTGGTGTATAGGAATGCAATTGATTTCTGTGCGTTGATTTTATATCCTGCAACTTTGCTGAATTCATGGATCAGTTCTAGCAGTTTTTTGGTGGAATCTTTTGGGTTTTCCTTGTAGAGTTCCATGTCATCTGCGAAGAGTGAAGGTTTGACTTCCTCCTGGCTGATTTGAATGCCTTTTATTTCTTTGTGTTGTCTGATTGCTGAGGCTACCCCTACCCTACTTTCTTTCCCTACCCCTACTTTCTTGAGGGTTTTTATCAAGAAAGCCTGCTGTGTTTTATCAAATGCTTTTCAGCATCTATTGAGAGGATCATGTAGTTCTTATCCTTTGTTTTATTAATGTGATGTATCATATTGATTGATATGTGGATATTGAACCAGCCCTGCATCCCAGGAATAAGTCCCACTTGATTTGGAGAATAATTCTTTTAATGTATTTTTGGATCCAGTTGGCTAGTGTCTTGTTGAGAATTTTTGCATCCATGTTCATCAGGGAAATTGGTCTGTAGTACTCCTTTTTAGTAGGGTCTTTGTCTGGTTTGGGAGGGTAGGTTCTAAATATAATGACTGCTACTTTTATATTAGAAAGGTGAGAGAGATTTGGACACACAGAGACACAATGGAGACAATGTGAAGACAGAGACAGGGATTGGAAAATGGGTCTATAAGCCAAGGACTGCTGGAAGACACCAGAAGCTGGAAAAGGCAAGGAAGGTCCCCCCCTAGAAACGTTGGCATCTTAATTTTGGATTTCTGGCCTTCAGTACTGTAAAAGAATAGATATCTCTTGTTTTAAACCATCCAGTTTATGGTAATTTGTTACAGTAGCCCTAGGAAATGAATACATTGACATGTACTAATGGATGAAGTCACTGCCTTGAAAGGAAATGGGTGACCACAATTCTTGGATCCATCTGTACCTGGATGAATGCAACAGGCCTGAGCTTCTAATGCATATAGCTGATTAGAAAAGTGGACTTGGAGTCTCTTATACAGATCCTGTCATATCCCTGACTCTCAGGAACTTCTTCCTTCCCAATGCTACTTCAGATGTTAAGTGTATCTACCTGCTCTCTGCCAATCCAGGATCCTATCTCTTCTGATGTAAGGTAGTTCAGTTCAAATGTAGTGTTTCCAGTTAGCACCCAAGACAGTAACTGACTTAACTTTTTTTTTTTTTAATTTTTTTTTCAACGTTTATTTATTTTTGGGACAGAGAGAGACAGAGCATGAACGGGCAAGGGGCAGAGAGAGAGGGAGACACAGAATCGGAAACAGGCTCCAGGCTCTGAGCCATCAGCCCAGAGCCTGACGCAGGGCTCGAACTCACGGACCGCGAGATCGTGACCTGGCTGAAGTCGGACGCTTAACCGACTGCGCCACCCAGGCGCCCCACTTAACTTTTTAATAGTACTGTCAAGGGACATAATTATGGACAAGGGACATATGTTAAGGGACATAATTTAGGAGTTTGGAGGGCAGTTTGCACAGGATAAATCCAAAATAATATTGGTATTCACCCCACACTATGCAACTTGCTTTGCCAATGAACTATGAACTGAAGTAACATGTATCCTTTCAGCAGAAGTTTTGAGAACTACATGTGATTCATCATAATATCTTTTTCCTATTTCTGCATATATGGAATCATGCGTCAAGATGGTCTCCATCAGTATGGGTCCTTGAGTGTCTTTAATGAGTAAATTTCCCTTAGTGCTCTATAGTAGATATGTAGTGTGAAGAAGAAGTAATGTTTGTTTTTTAAAGTACTACTGAGATTTTCAGGTTGTTTGCTGCCTCAGCATAACCTGGTCTATCCTGTCTATTTCAATACCAATATCAGTAAATTCAGTGAGCATCTAAAATTATACTCTTCCTTTCTTGCTCTAATGCCTTTTTTAGCATTCATTTTAACACTTACTCTCCGTGTTTCTGTACAACATAAGATAGCAAAATCTTAAAATTATTAGAAACCGTAATCCTTCTCTTCTTGTTTTAAGTTTGCAATTAGCTCTCAGGGAATCTCTAGAGGTGCCAGACATTGTATGATGCTACAGTGGCCAGAAGTTTGGAAACTGCATTTCCTAAACTCCCTTGCCATCAGGGTTTGGGTTTTGATTCTTACAGTAAGAGTTATTCATGCTAGATTGTGGAAAGTGGAAGACAGTAGAAATCATTATGGCTCAGTCTTAGCAGGCAGGCATGTGGTCTTCAGTGACATCAGGTATGAGATTGTGCAGTGGTTTCTAGGCTTTCTACTGAACACCATGTTTTGGTGTAACAAGATGATTGGTGTCAGTTTCATGTAATTCCTGAAACTTTCTGATTTCCAAGTATAACTGATGACTTTCGCTGTCCATTGCCCTCTTCCACACTTTCAAAAGTTTTATAAATACTTTCCTGCCCAAAAAGCAGCGGTTTCTGTTTTCCTGACCATAGACTTATAGACAATGATCTGACTCTAGTTATTATTCAGGCATAGACACCAATCAATCAGAGCAGACGCTAAACTAATAAAAATAGATTCCAGTTATAAGAAACCAGTACAACTTCACTGGTGGTACCAACTGAATATAAATATCAGCTCTGGTTAAGGAATTGGAGAAATGTGTATGTGAGAGAGGCATGAAGTGCATTGCTCTCCCTATGGACACAGTCTTCACAGTTTAAAGTAACAGCTTCATCTGATAGGTAAGAGGTAGCTGCATTGCTAGTATGGTGTAACAAACTTATATGGTCTTTGTCTCAAGTTTCTGGCACAGAGTTCCTAAGACCCTTGGAAATTCCTGAGTGATAGGATAGTCTTTTGTCATGCATTAGAAATCTTTTTGAGCACACTTGAGTTTACTAATGAGACAACTTAACATGGGGTCTCCAGATAGCCTTAAGATGGAGCTGGTCACCAGAAAGACCAAGTGATTAGAGTATTGGAACTTTCAGACCCACCCCCTGACCTCCAGGAAGGGGAAATGAAGGGCAGCTACAGATTAAGTGCTATAAAAACTCTTGAACAGCAAGAGTTGATAAACTTCTGGGTTGGCAAACATGTGAAAATGGGGGGAAGTGGAGCACCCAGACATCATGGAAGCTCTGTACCCTTCCCATAAACCTTGCTCTATACATCTCTTCCATATGGCTGTTTCTGAGTTATATCCTTTTATGATAACTGGTAATACAGTAAGTAAAATGGGACAGGGAGGAAAACAATAAGAAAACATCATAAACATGGATTTATTAAGGAGTTTTTGTGTGTCTGAAAATGTCTTTATTTCACCTTCACTTTTTTTTTTTTTTTAATTTTTTTTTTCAACGTTTATTTATTTTTGGGACAGAGAGAGACAGAGCTTGAACGGGGGAGGGGCAGAGAGAGAGGGAGACACAGAATCGGAAACAGGCTCCAGGCTCTGAGCCATCAGCCCAGAGCCTGATGCGGGGCTCGAACTCCAAGTCGGACGCTTAACCGACTGCGCCACCCAGGCGCCCCTCACCTTCACTTTTGAAGGACATTTTATTTTTATTTTATTTATTTATTTTTTTATATGAAATTTATTGTCAAATTGGTTTCCATACAACACCCCGTGCTCATCCCAACAGGTGCCCTCCTCAATGCCCATCATCCACTTTCCCCTCCCTCCCCCCCCCCCCCTGCATTAACCCTTAGTTTATTCTCAGTTTTTAAGAGTTTCTTATGGTTTGCCTTGAAGGACATTTTAACTGGATATAACTTTTTTGGTTGGTGTTACTCTCTTAAAATTTAAAAACTTTATTCCATGGTCTTCTGTCTTCCATATTTTCTTTTGAGGAGTCAGCCATTGGTTTTTATTGTTACTCCTTTAAAATTATGCCTCTCTCCCTCTTCCTCTGCTTTTAAGTTTTCTTCCTTCTTCTCTAATTTTAACAGTTTTATTCTGATATGTCTAGATATTATTTTCCTTATATTTGTCCTACTTGAGATTTTTCAAGCTTTTTGAATTGGTGGCTTATTGTCTTTCAAGAATTTTGGAAAATTTCTCAGACAGTGCCACTTCAAATACAATTTTTGCCCATTTTCTTTCTCTTCTCCATTGAAACTGCATATTTTGATTGTTTTACCATGTTTTACAAGTCCATTGTATAATTTTCTTTATTTTCCTTTCTTTTTACCTGTTTTAATCTGTATAATTTCTTCTGACCTATCTTCTAGTTCACTGATCATCTCTTCTGTTGTGTCTAATTTGTTGCTAATTGTATATATATATATATATATATATATATATATATAGTACTTTATTTCTTAAATTGTATTGTATTTTATTTTTATTTTTATATATCTTCAATTCTGTAATAAAATTCTCTGTATTTACCTATTTCTGCATCATTCCCTTGATATTCTTGAATATATTAATCAACTTATTTTATTTTTTATTTTTTATTATTTTTAAAATTTTTTACTCAATTTATTTTTTTAAATTTACACCCAAGTTAGTTAGCATATAGTGCAACAATGATTTCAGGAGTAGATTCCTTAATGTAATCAACTTATTTTAACCTATTAAAATGATAACTTCAAAAATGAATCATCTGAGTATCTATTTCTACTGTTTATTTTTAGTTTGCTTTTTAATCATTTGGTCCAGTAAATTTTTTAATTTAATGCTGGACATTGTATATGAAACTTTTAGAGGCACTGGATGATGTTATCTTCCTCCAAAAAGAAATAAATTTTTAAAAATTTCTTCTTGCCCTTATTTAAGTAGAGACAGATTACATTGATTCTTATCAGTCTTTTTGATGGTTGGAAGCTGGGCTTAAAGTTTTGTGAGGGATGACATATCACTGTTGTAGCCTTTAACCGAGAGTATAGTTATTTAGAAATGTCTACTTGAAAACTGACATACTGTCCAGAATTCCTTTTCCATTTCAGACTCTGAGCTCCTATTTTTGTCTGGTTAGCTTCATAAGACTGCCTAAATCTCTATGTATCCTTTAGACACCTTAACAGGTTTGAGGTGTGTGTGCATGTGTGTGTGTGTGTGTGTGTGTGTGTGTGTGTTTGTTTGCTTTTTTTTTTTTTTTTTTACTGTTAATGGTCTTCTTCCTTACACCATTCCCTCAAAGTCTTAGGATTCAGAAATTTTCTTGAGGCAAAATCCTTGTGGAATGTTCTACTAATTTCTCTGTGATTCTCTTCTGTGATCCTGGCTGTCATACTTCCCTTGAATCTTAATTTTTGTCTTCCCATCCTCATGAGAGTGCTAAAAGCTCTTGGCCACTGCATTAGGCTGTGCCCTTATCTCTTAATTAGAAAATGGCAAATTCCCTGAGCGGAAAAATTTGTGGAGAATGTCTGATATTTTTCAATTTGTTTCCCTCTCTTCTAGGATTTTGACTTTCCTGGTCTGGCTTTTTGGCTGTCTTCTGTATCTTCAAATGACTGACTTTTTGTTTCTGTATTTTATCTAGCTTTATAGTTGTTCTTGATGTGTGTTAATTTGACAAGAGCTTCTCTTAAAAATCTTAATGCTATACTTAAAAATTAAAAGTCTAAATCCCATACAGCCTTTTATGGTTAAAAGAAGCAGAACATTTCCAATTGCTACTTATTAGACTCTTAAGTTTTAGCATCCTCTGGTTACACCAAATAGAAGATGACTTTCAAAGATTTTCTTAAAGCATCTCCTGTGTTCTCTTCACTTGTGATACACTCATATAAATGTCCACTATGTGTCTATTTTTCCACTACATTTATCCCAACAGAAGAGTCTGAATAGCAACAAAACAAATGCTTCCAAATAGATTAGTTGAGAGGGAGAAATACAACTCTTCCTTAAGTAAATAATGCTGAACAAAATTCTCACTTTTTGCTTATTGAGAATCAGGGTAGTAGTCTGCATCAGTGCATTTTTGTTCTTGAAGTAAATAACTCTCTCTGGTCCTACTTTCTTTAAAAAAATTTTTTTAAATGTTTATTTATTTTTGAGAGAGAGAGAAAGAGTAAGAGTGGGAGAGGGGCAGAGACAGCAGGAGACACAGAATCTGAAGCAGGCTCCAGGCTCTGAGCTGTCAGCACAGAGCCCAGTGTGGAGCTCGAATTCATGAATGGTGAAATCATGACCTGTGCCAAAGTCAAATGTTTAACAGACTGAGTTACCCAGGCACCCTTATGGTCCTACTTTCTATTGCCCTCAGATAGTGGCTTATCCCAGTAGTGACTTTTCAAAATGCAATCGATACATTTCATTTTCCACTAGAAAAAATTTGTCATAATTTTTAACACTTTTTTGTGATGTGGCATCAATATGGTTATCCATGATTCATTGACTGAATGCTTGTCTTGTTCTAGGTACTGAGCATGAAGTGGTAAGCAAATAGACACATGGTTGTTATAGTCTGTAATAAAAATGACATGCCTCGGGGTGACTGACTGGCTCAGTTAGTTGAATTTTGGCTCAGGTCATGATCCCAGGGTTATGGGATCAAGTCCCATGTCAGGCTCCGTGCTGAGTATGGAGCCAGCTTAAGATCCTCTCTCTCTCTTTGCTCCTCTCCCCGTGCCTGCACTCTCTCACTCTCTGACATGCCTCAGGGGGATGATGCAGGTAGAACTCAACCACTCTTTTCCCTGAATATTGCCAAGCTGCTGCACTGTCTTCATTCACAGTTTGGCTGTCTTCTCCTTCAGGGATGCTTCTGAAATTTTGTGGTTTGTAATACTGAGTGCTTCAACATTGCATGCTCTTATTCTGTTTTTTAAGTGGTGATAATGTTGTCTCCCTTTTTGTTTCATCTATCTTCTCCATGGTAACTTCTTGAATCTGCCAAATTGATGTTACTTTTTTCCTCTTCCTTTCTCTCAACCATTCCTGCACAGTTGCCAAGGGAAACCTGGTAAGTATTAAATGTAGTATTAATTTAAATATTCTCTGTTTGTATAGAGATAAAATGCATAACTTTAATGACATCTATTTCAAACTAGCTTCAGGCTTTTACTGCATTTGCTTTAGTTTTTTATTAGGCTCACAGATGTTCCAGAGTTGAGGTTCCTGGAAGTCTAAGTACCAGTCAAATGGAGTGATGTCTATGAGGAAAAAGTTTAGATAATGTTGTTAGGGAAATTGGGGGTGGGAGGTAAGCATTATGGCCTATTTGAGATTATCTTAATTAACAAAAAAAGACTCTAATATGAATAAATAACGGATGGCCTATAGGCATTTTTAACTCATTCTTAGAGTCTCTTGCTCCCGGTTCCCAAGTGGTAAACAACAGGAAACAAAGGCTACTCCCTCCGTAAAGTTGGCTAACTTCATCCTGCCCATTTTTCCCCTTCAATAAGCTGGTCAGTCTACTCTCAGCTTCTCAAATTCTCACTATCTTTAGTTCTACAGTTTTGATTGGCTCTGTCACATTATGACAGTTACTAACTAGTTGACTATTCTATTCTCTGCTTTGTGTTGCTGGACTCTGAAAACCACAGTTTTGCTTTGCCAGCTGCCTCCTGTTAGGCTTTGACAATAATGATTCTTTACATTGACAATGACAAGTGGTTGCAGTGTTTGGTTTCTGTGTGCAGTTTTTCCCATAATACCAGTACCAGAGAAAATGTAAATGCAGAGAAATAATACCACCTGACCAGTGTTCTTCCTCAAAGGATTAAGTACCAGTTCCATGGGGCTCTTCTTCCAAACCTCTACATTTTAATAATACCAATGTCTCCCTTTTCTGTTTTCCCTCAGCCCTAAGACTGGTACTTGCTTCCTGAGGTTACTTTCTTTGTGATGCCTTAGCTTCCATGTTTGCCTTTTCCATTCCTTACACATGACTAACAATTGTTTAGATTAAATTCTCTCTGTTGAAATAATTTATGTGGTTTTTCTTTTTTGAACGTGACCCTGAGTGGTGCATATGTGCCATTTTATTTCTTCCATAAGACATGCCGTAGGTTTATGGCACACTAAAAGTGTATAGAGAGTGACCAACATTCATATCAATCAGCCCATAGTTCCTGGCTCCCAGGTAAGGAATATACTGTAGCAAAAGGCAGTTCAGATAGGAACAGGGTGGTATGTAGTTACTGATTTCTAAAACACAGAAAGTTCTAGTAAAAATTTTAGCACAATGCAGAAAACTCATGAAAGCATGGGGAATGAAGTTTATTACTACAAAATTAAGCTTTCTTTTTGGTTCTCCAAGATAATTGAATGTTCCCAATGGATGAGGCTTAGGATCTCTGCTGAAGTAATCTGCAGTCTAACTCTTGTGGTAATTTTTACTTAACACTTCTCATAAGGATTATTAAACAATTATTTATTAACCCAATTAGGCTGCTTCTTAAGGACGGGGACTATGTCTGTTTTGTTCCTTTCTGTATTTCCAATTTATAGCACAATGTTTGGCAGAAAGATGTTCAAAAATTTTGTCAAGTGAGAAACAGGAGGAAAAAGATTTTAAATCTAAAGATCACATGCATAGAGCACACAAAATGTCCCTTTTTGGAAGTCACCAACTGGTCTAGATGCCCAGGACATCATTTTCCTCTAAAGTTCCTCTTATTTTATTGTCGAAGGCTGTCTATCAACCAGGAATAGAATTATTTGGTGCATATAAGCTGTTGCCATTCTACTCCCCCTTTCTGGTAAACTCACAGTGTAGGAGGACATCAAGATTTCTTGTTCAGAAAAATGATGGGCCTGAAAGCCTTTCTGCCAAAAGCACCTAGAAATGCTGGATAAAAGTTAAGGAGCATCATTTTAAATATGTTTCCGAGTTGAGTCCTGCTTTTTCCCCCCGATTATCCATTCTGGTATTTGTTGTCCCCTTTTTTGGAATGTTTAGTCCCTTAACATTTAATGTAATGAGAGATGTGGTTTGATTTAAGTCTGGTTTTTCATATTTTTTTTCCCTTTTTGTCTCCTTTGTTTTTTGTTTTGTTTTGCAGTTTCCTCACCTTCTATCTCCTTTGGAATTTTATTTTTATTTATTGGATTTTTAGCACTAATTTCTAGTTATTTATGCCAGAAGTTACAATATACATAATTAACTTTTCAGTATATTTGGATTTAAAATTTCATGTCTCATAATGTGTAAATCTTCATTTGTCCACTTAACCCTCTATCTGCCATCCTTATGCTCTAGTTATCATATGTATTACATCTACATTCATTATAATCTTCAAAACTAATTTTATCATTTTTTCTTTAAACAATTATGTTTATTTGAAATAAAATAGGAGGAGCAGTCATATATATTTATGCAATATCTACCATTCTTGATTGATGGCTCTAATTCATTCCTGAAGATCTGAGCTTTTCTTTTATGTCACTTCCCTTTAGTCTGATGAATTCCCTTTAGCATTTCTTATAGTGCACTCTGGTAGTAATGAAATCTCCTAGTTTACTTTTATTTAAACACTTTTTTATGGGGCACCTGGGTGGCTCAGTTGGTTGGGTGTCCGACTTCAGCTTAGGTCATGATCTCATGGTTCGTGAGTTTGAGCCTCTCATCAGGCTCTGTGCAGAGCCTGGAGCCTGCTTTGGATTCTGTGTCTCCCTCTCTTTCTGCCCCTCCTCCACTCGCACTCTGTCTGTCTGTCTGTCTCTCTCTCAAAAATAAATATTAAAAAAATTTTTTAACTTTTTAGTTTTCTTTCATTCTCATAGGATATATTTGCTAGATACAGCATGCTGAATTAATAGTTTTTTCTTTAAGGACTTGAAAATTATTGTTCACTGTTTTCTGGCCCTCATAGCTTTTGATGAAAAGTCCAAAGTCATTGAATGATTTTCCCTTTTGTACGTAATATTTCTTAGAGCTGCTTTCACAATTTTCTCTTTATTTTTGGTTCAGCAGTATTTGCTTCTCTGTTGCTGTGTAACAAACTATTCTAACACTTAGCTAAAACTATACGCATTTATTATCTTACTGTTTCTGTGGGTCAGACATTCAGAATGTGGGTTCTCTGATATAGGTCTCTCATGGGCTAACTACAGTTTTCTCAGGCTTGATTGTGAAGAATGTGCACGTAGCTCATGTGTGTGATTGCTGCCAACATTCAGTTCCCTATGGGCTGTTGGCCAGATGTCTCAGTACCTCATGAGCTGTTGGCCTGAGGTTTCCCTCAGTTCCTTGCCACGTGGTCCTCCATAGAGCATCTCACAGCATAGTAGCCTGTTTAGTGAAAGTAGGCAAGCAGTATGGAGGAAGGGGGGGTGGCGGTTGGGGTGGGGAGAGAGAGAGTGTGTGCACACTACCAAGAGGAAAGTCATAACTTTTGTCATCTAATCATGGCAGTTACATCCCATCAGTTTTCTCTATTTTATTCACCAAAAGCAAGTCAAAAGGTTCAGCCGCACTCAAGGAAATGGATTACACCAGGCCATGAATACTATGAGGTTGGAGTCATTTGGACCCATGTCAGAAACTGCTTACCAGTTTGACTATAATATGTTCAGACATTGTTTTCTTTGTATTTTTTTAAAAAGTAGTCTCCATGCCCAACATGGGGCTTGAACTCACAATCCTGAGAACAAGAGTTGCATGCTCTACTGACTGAGCCAGCCAGATGCCCCTGTGTTTACTCTTATTGGGATTTGCTAAGCTTCTTGAATCTGTAAATATATATATTTTATCAACTTTGGTATGTTTTGTTGCCATGATTTCCTCATATATTTTTTCTACCCCATTTTCTCTCTCCTCTATTTTGGGGATTCCAATTGCCTGTATGTCAGCCATCTTGATATTTCATCCCTCAGATTCCTAAGGTTCTGTTAATTTTTTCAAAAATTTTCTGTTTTTTCAGATTTCTATTGACCTAACTTGAAAATAACTGACTCTGCTCTCAACTTTATTTCAGTATTAAATCTATCTAGGGAATTTTTCATTTCAAATATTGTATTTTTTAGTTCTAAAATTCCCATTTAAAATATGTAAAAATGTTGTAACCCTTATTAGAAATTTTTTCAAATTTTCACTATAATAGTAGCCTCAAAAAATGGAAGTGGTCAGACCTCTCACAACCTCTGAAAAGATGATTACTTAGAAGATATTCAACAAATGTTCACTGATTTGAATTTAGTCATAACAAAGCCAGTGAACAGAACATCAAGTCATAGAAATCCAGGAAAGGAGCAAGTAATACCAGATATCTTTACTGACTTGATTTGGGGAGTCAGGCACACTGACTTCCGATAAGTCTGATTAGTAGAGTACCAATAAAAGGGAGTGTGTGTCTTCACTTACAGACAAAGAAGGTCTCAAATCTGTGTGGCAGACAGATTGTAAGATGGCTACCATGATTTCTGTCAATTGGTGTTTGCATCTTTGTGTAATCCCCTGCCCTTGAATGTAGATAGGACTTGTGACTTGTTTTTAACCAGTAGAATATGACAAAGGTGATGGAATGCCACTCCTGTGATTATGTTATATAAGACTTTATCTTGTTAGCAGACTCACTTTACAGGCTATTTGCTAGCTTGATGAAGGAAATGATATTGTTGGGGAAACCTACATGACAAAGTCCTACAGGTGGCCTCCAGCCTCCAGCCAGTAAGAAGCTGGTCTTACAACCACAAAGAACTGAGTTCTACCAACAGCCCAAATCAATTTAAAAGCAGTTCTTCCCCCAGTTGAGCCTGCACATGAGAACGCAGCCCAGCTAACACCTTGCTTCTGTCTGGCAGAGGATTGAGCTAAGCCATCCTAAGTCTCCTGACCCATAGAAACTGTGAAATAATAAATATGTGTTGCTTTAAGCCACTGAATTCATGGTAATCTGTTATGCAACAATAGGAAATGAATACAAACTGCATTGTTACAGAGTTGTGCTACCTTTTATTTTGTTGATTTTCTGAAGTGATTTCCATACTTAACATGCTGCTTAAGTTTTAGCAAATGAAATATTTTGAGAGCAGCAATTTTATAGAGTCATGGCAGGAAGAATAGGACTCCGGGGAACCGACAAGAAAAGCTGCTTTTTTATGATCTGGGGCCAGCATTACCACTCTTGTGAATTTGTCCATAAAAATAAAGGCTTATTCAGTGAGGATAAATGCATGTATATAGTTTTAATTGTATTGTTGTAGTGGCAAAATAACTGGAAACAAATTTTTAATAGCTAAATTGCTTTCCAAAAAGCCTGTTAGAATTCACATTTCTTACAGCCGTGTGTAAGTGCCCTTTTTCCTCTGTATTTTAATGGATTTCTCCTATCCATCTGTATTAGTTTGCTAAGGCTGCCAGAACAAAGTACCAGAGGGCTGTTTTTTTTCTGGGCCTCTCATCTGGGCTTATGGAAGGCTGTCTTCCACCTATGTCTTCCCATAGTCTTCCCTCTGTGTATTTGTATCCACATTTTCTCTTCTTATATGGATATAAGTCATATTGGATTAGGGCCCACCCTGATGACTTTATTTTTATTTAATAAGGAAATATATATGTGCTTGTACTTATTATCCTTCATGATATATCACCGTTGTGATATTATCCTATTTTTTTAAGACAATGACAATTCTCCTTTGTGTATATGTTTATATATTTGTGTATAATTATATAAAAGTGGAAAAAGGTATAGAAAGATACAATATAGATTGGTAATATTGGATACATGGGGGGTGGAGGAGAGGGATGGTAAGGAGAGTGGCAGAGATGTAGAAAGCAAACAAGCAAATAAAAATCAACAACAAAATTAAAAAAATACAGTGTTCATGCATGGATGGATAATACTATAAAATTTATTATTTTGAAAATTTTGGAGAGGGCCACCTGGGTGGCTTAGTCATTTGAGTGTCCAACTCTTGATTTTGGCTCAGGTCATAGTGCCAGGGTTGTGAGATAAAGCCCCGCATGGGGGTCCACACTGAGCAGGGAGCCTGTTTTGGATTCTCTCTCTTTCTCCCTCTGCCTCTCTCCCTCGTTCGCATGCTGTCTCTCTCTAAAATTAAAAAAAATTTTTTTCTTTCATTGCCTATATATAGTTGTATAAAAAGAGTTGCAACCTCTCATTGACAAAGAGCAATAAGCATTTACTTATCTTCTCCAGCTGTGGCTTCACTGGACCAGCAGAGAAGGTTTTGCACAAAGTGGGATCAGTGGGAGGGCTAGGGCAGACTCTTCTTATGGAATAACAGAATCTCATGAGGTCAAGAAGAGATATGAGAGGCATGAGCAGGCCTAGGCTTGAAACTGGTACATTGTCATTTATTGGCCAAAGGGAATGACAAAGTCAGGGGACTGGGAAGTATGCTCTACTCATGGAAGTGGAGTCAGGAGAGAGAGTTAATATTTCTGACCAATAATCTAATCTACAATAGTTATATAAATATCTATTTAGAGTTATGTATTTCTATGTGTACACAAAGAGTTTTATGAAAGGATAGATCCAAAATTAATGGGGATTATCTGAACATGGTAATGTTGGAAATCATGTTTACTTTTTGTTCTTTTTACTTGATGTGTTTAAATTTTTTGCCGTGCATATACCGCTTTGTATCATCAACGATAACAAAAAACGTATTTTATTGGGGAATAAAGTAATTTCCTCAAATGAACGGGATGGTAGGGAGAGAGAAGAGCAGTCTAAGTAGAGAAAGCCCTCTGGAGTCAGGCTGGCTTTATACACACAGCCATGAATCCTTAACTAACTTAAGTAGAAATTTTCTGACTTTGCCAACATAATTTTGGTTATTATGCAAAACCACTGAGTTCAGTCAAGTAGATATTCAGTTGTAATTTGGTATATTATCATCCTAATTTAATTTAATAATTATTTTCTGCTCTATAAGGAAAATAAAGGAGTGGTTCTCAAAAACCCAGCTGGTCGCTAATTGACCGGGGAGCTTTTCAAATTATATAAATTTCAAAGCCCTACTGCTGACTCAGGTCTATGAGGTGAGGCTTAGAAAGTATTTTCACAAAGCTCGCAGATAATTTTTATGATCACTCACATTCGGAAACCCTTGGATAAAGCTGATGTTTTAGACATTGTCCAGCATCCCCTCTTCCACACAGACGATGAAAATGAAAAGAATTCAATTATGTGATTGTCTACAGGCTTTCAGAAGTCCTGACTGAGCAGACTAGCTCTTTATATTGCTCCCATGTCACTAGTGCGAACACTTGCCATGCAGCTTGACTGTGTAGACTCAGATATAAGTAGCCGTGAGATACGTGAACCTGATTCCTGGGGTTCATTTATATACCTGCTGAGGAACTGATTTACTTTTAAGTGAAATTTAATAGTTCTGAGAAATTCTTGATTAGGCTGACTTCCATGGAGAGGGTTTTCTAAAAGGGTTGACAAACCTCCATATCACTAGAAACATCCTTCCCTAACGTCAAAATGCAAGTTTTCCTTCAGACATGCTGGTACTGGCTCAGTGAGCCTAGAGGTACATGCCCTAGAGAGGGTATAGAATAATTTCCTGAGGTTTAATTTTTTTTTAACATGATTTGGTTCCTTTTATGCTTTGTACTTTCTTAACAGCCAGGCTTTGAGACTGCTTTATTCCCAAGTGGGCTGAGCTCAGGCCCATTGGAAGAGGAGATAAGCCTATTCTCTGCACTCTGGCTAAGAAAACAGAACAACAAACAGACAAAAAAACTAATGTCCAGAATTTGGGGGGTTAGGGGAGGTAGAAAAGATTTGGAATGTTTGGATATGCAAACGTCCTTTCCTTGAGAGAGGAAGTAGAGGAAAATCGAGGAAGCTACAAGGTTCTCTGACAAGCTTGTCAAATTTGTTTCAATGTGGAGAACAAAGTCAAATTGACAGGCAATTAACAATCTGGACCTGTTTTCAAAATTTCTCTGCATTACAGCCAGAGGAATTTGGAATTTACAGAGATACACAGTAGAGTAAATTTCCTCTCATATTTCATGTGCGTAAAATGTGCTGAGAAAAATAAATAAACCTAAACTAAACGTACAAGAATATGTATTTCTTGTTCTCTTGCCCATCTCAAGGGCTGGAAAATTCCATCTCTACCCATTGCATCTTGAATTTCTCACTTGCTTGGTTTTGGAGAGAGTCTTATACTCCAGGCTGTAAAAGGTAGGCACAAATTCCTGTCAGGTACAAGCATCCTGATTCTTTCTAGCCACAAATTTGACCAATTTGTCCCTTGTGTCAATAATTGGGATTGCCAAGAAGAAAATGCAGAACAAATAAAAATGTGACTAGAATTATAAATTAAAACAAAAGACACAAAATTCAGATTTAAAATTTGGTTCTGTTAAAATGTGCTGACTCTGGTCTGGGGGAATGCCATCACTCTGTGGCTAGTCCTAACAAGTTCCAACATGGCCCTTTCCCTCAATTTTTCCGTCCATTATTCTTCCCTCACAGGATGCCATTCATCACTATATTAAAAGTGGTGATGTCTTAAGAAAAAAAAACCTTTCAGTTCTCCTAAAGATATTCCATATAATGCTCAAGGTAAAAACGCTGCCTTCCCTTCTCAAAGAGTAGAACTTAACCAAGTGGCTATTACTTTACTTTAGGTTGTTTTGGAGAATATTTTTGTGGACCAAATTTATTCAATAGTTTTATGAAACAGCTACACATTCCCTTCAATTTGAACTAGTAAAGTGCTTTCAAAAACCTTAAAATTTACTTGAAATACAGCTAAAACATAGTACTCAAATTTATTATATGGATACAATTTGTTTTTGGATTTAGGATTGTTTCAATTTCGTTCCAGTGTCAGTTTAGGCTACCACTGTTTTTTTTTTTAATTTTTTTTTTCAACATTTATTTTTGGGACAGAGAGAGACAGAGCATGAACGGGGGAGGGGCAGAGAGAGAGGGAGACAGAATCGGAAACAGGCTCCAGGCTCTGAGCCATCAGCCCAGAGCCCGACGCGGGGCTCGAACTCACAGACCGCGAGATCGTGACCTGGCTGAAGTCGGACGCTTAACCGACTGCGCCACCCAGGCTACCACTGTTAAATCAGCCTTGGAAATGAAAGAATGAGTCTGGTTAAAAACATTTTTAATGTTAACTTTGGCCCTTGATAAAAGAAGAATTTTTTCTTCTAAATAGGGGAAGAGAAGGTTGGGAAGTACCATGTCAATGATTCTTAAACGCTGTTAAAACTGCCTATCATCCGAGGGTTTGAAGGCAGGGTGCAGAGGGAAGCAGAATGTTTTAGATGAAAGCTTTCCCTCTCCTTCCAGGATCGTTTTAACAATATGTTAAACCATATTCTTATTCTGACTCCCAAGATAGTGACCCAGAAAGAGATAAAAGAAAGAAGAGAAAGGGTCAGTTAAAGAACCATTCTGGAATGTTGACAGCTGTCTAAAAGTCCTGGGTTAGATGAGAGCCTTCCCCCCACCACTTTTCCTAAATTCAAGTCTTCAAATGCATCTTGTTTCTCAAATAAACAGAGAAACAGATGAAGTTTAGTAGTTTGTTTTAAGAGAAGTCCAAGGAGTTTATTTTTTTAATTCTAAAGGCTCAACCAAAACTTCATCAAAAGTAGCAGAGAGGGGCGCCAGGGTGGCTCAGTCGGTTGAGTGTCTGACTTCTGCTCAGGTCATGATCTCGCAGTTCATGCGTTTGAGCCCCGTGTAGGGCTCTGTGCTGACAGCTCAGAGCTTGGAGCCTGCTTCGGATTCTGTGTGTGTCTCTCTCTCTGCTCCTCCCCTGCTCGCACTCTGTCTGTCTCTCTCTCTCTCAAAGAATAAATAAACATAAAAAATAAAGTAGCAGAGCAATTAAGTGTTTTGATTGTTTTAAGAGGACCAATGATAGTGTTAGGGATTGAATGTTTGTGTCCCTCCAGGATACCCAATATGGTGGTATTTGTAGGTGTGGTCTTTGGAAGGCAATTAGGTTTAGATGAGGTCGTGAGAGAGGACCCTCATGATGGGATTAGTGTATTTATAAGAAGAGGAAGAGACACTGGAGTTCTCTTTCTCTCTGCCAAATGAGGACACAGCAAGAAGACAGACATCAACAAGCCAGGAAGAGAGCTCTTACCAGGAACTGAATCTGCTAGCACCTGATTTTGGACTTCCCAGCCTCCAGAACTGTGAGAAATAATAGGCTGTTGTTTAAGCCACCTAGTCTATGGTATTTCATTGTAGCAGCCTGAGCTCACTAATACAGATAGTTCAAAGGAGTAGTAGTCATAAGATGTACAGAGTAATCCTAAAAGTAAGTAATGGCACATGTAGAGTATAACAGAAATAAAGTAGAATGGGTACAAGTTAATCATCTGGTCTTAGGAGAACCAGACTGAAAATAAATGTTTAGGACTTCTCCTTTCCAACCATTACTGGAGTAGTTGGTCTTGAATTTCTTCTCCTACTACCGACAATAAGAACACCAGAAAAAATATGGTTTTAAGATTTTTCCTTATTTTTGGTTTTCATCAGTTTTCAAACTTATTTATTTTTTAAATTCCGGTACAACTAACATATAGTGTTATTGGTTTTTAGCAGTTTGACCCTGGCGTGCTAACTAGCTGTGGTTTTCATTGTATTTATCCTATTTGGGGGTTTGTTGAGCTTATTGGATATGGAAATTAATATTTTCTACTAAATTTGGGAAATTTCCAGCCAACACTCATCAAATATTTTTCTGTCCCATACTCTCTTCTCTTTTGAGACTCCATTATATTGTCCCACAGGTTTTTGAAAATGCTTCAATCTTTTTCTGATTGTTCTTCATATTGAGTAATTTTTTTGATCTCCTTAAAGTTTACTGATTCTGTTTTCAAATATGAAGTTGAGTCTGACATTACAAATATGTAATGATTTCCATTTATATTATTCTACTTTTCACTCTAGAATTTGTATTTGTTCTTTTTTAAAAAATAATTTCCACATGTCTATTGAGATTCTTTATCTGTATGAGAATTGAGACCACTGTTTCCTTTAGTTCTTTGAACACATTTTAATTCTTTATAATGGCTGCTTTGAAATCTTTGACTTCTATATATAATATTGGGCCCACTTGGAATCACTATATGTTGACTTCCTTTCTCCCTGAATGTGTCATGCTTTCCTGTTTTTTGGGTTTTTTTTTTGTAAGGCTAGTAATTTTTTATTTAAAACTGAATATTATAGATAATACATTGTATCAACACTGGATATTCTTATATTTTTCTAAGGATTGTTGGTTTTTTTCCTTAGGCAAATCACATTCTTCATATTTTCTGCTAATATTATTATTAATTATTATTATTTTATTTTATTATTATTTTTAATGTTTTATTTATTTTTGAGACAGAGAGAGACAGAGTATGAGCAGGGGAGGGGCAGAGAGAGAGCGAGACACAGAATCTGAAGCAGGCTCCAGGCTCTGAGCTGTCGGCACAGAGCCGGATGCGGGGCTCAAACTCACAGACTGTGAGATCATGACCTGAACCGAAGTCAGATGCTTAACCAACTGAGCCACCCAGGCGCCCCTATTTTATTTTAAAGAGAGAAAGAGGGAATGAGCATGAGCAGGGGACAGGGGCAGTGGGGGGGGGGGAGAGAGAGAGAGAGAGAATCTTAAGCAGGTTCCACGTCCAGCATAGAGCCTGATGCGGGGCTCAGTCCCATGATGCTGGGATCATGACCTGAGCCAAAACCAAGAGTTGGACACTCATCTGACTGAGCCACCCAGGCGCCCAGGATTGTTGTTTTTTTTATTTTAATAAGCAGTTAATTTGACTGGATTAAAACTGTTATCGTCCCATTGGTATCATTGGTATGTCACATGCCTTCGTAAACTAGTAGTCAGTTTATGGGCAGATTAATATTCAGGTTTTGACACTTTTGCCCTTTTAGGATTACATTTCTAAATTTCTAGCTGCTCTTTCAGCCTTGAACTCTGCCCTCTGTCACACTGAATGAGTAAGGCTTTAGTTTTCTGCTTCTGGATATATGGAGTTTGGAAGAATATTTTAAGACAAAAACATCCCAAACATAATTCTTACATATTTCAATCATGGGTTTTCAAGTGGAAACTTTTCTGTGGTTTCTTTTGAATGCCTTTAAATAGTTGTTTTTTAAAAACATTTTGTCCAGATTTCATAATCAGTATCTGTGGAAGGATCTGCTTGAATATATCACCCTGTAAATATGGGAAACTAAACCTTCACCCTTACTTTTGAAAGATATTTTTGCTGCATTTAGAATTATGTGCTAAAAGCTTTTTCTTGTTTTTGTTCTGCACTTTAAGAGGTGTTCATTGAATTCTGGCTTCCATTGTTTCTAATGAGAATTTAGCTGTCATTCTTATCATTATTCCTCTGCATGTAATGTATCTCTTTTTCTCCAGCTTGGGTGTGTGTGTGTGTGTGTGTGTGTGTGTGTGCGGGAGAGCATATGTGTACTTTGTCTTTGTCAACCTGGGGTTCACTAAACTTCTTGGATAAATATATGCCTAAGTACATGTTTTTCACAAAGTTTGGAAAAGTAATTTTTGCTCCATTTACTCTCTTCTCTCCTTCTGTGATTCCAATTATAAACATTAGACTGATTAACTTCTTTTAAAAACATATTATTTAAAAAAATAGTAACACTTCATAGTGGGATTTAAAACATATGCAACAATGAAATATATCACAAAAAAAGCCAAAAAATATGGAGGACTAGAAATGGAATTGTACAGTATACTCCCTTTATTGTATGTGTACAATATTAACCCTAATTAAGCTGTAATAAGTTAAAATTACATATTGTAGTAAGTTAAAATTATATATTGTAATCCCTAGAGCAACCACTAAAAATAATGCAATGATGTGTTGCTAAAAAAATTAGAAGAATTGAAATGTAATATTAAAAATATTTGCTTAAGCCCAAAGAAAAAAGAAAGGAGGGAGAGAAGAAATAATAGATAGGACATATAGAAAACTAAAAGCAAAGATATCAATAATTATATTCACTGTAAATGGATTAAATACTGCAATTAAAAGAATAAGATGGTCAGAATGGATTAGAGAGAGAGGGAGAGAGAGAGAGAGACAAGTGTCTACAGAAGAATGCACTTTCAACACAAACTGATAAGTTCAAAGTACAAGAATGAGGAAAAAAGGAGATCATGCAGGCAATAAGCATAAGAAAGCAGTTGTGATTATATTAATAGACTGCAAAGTAGACTTCAAGGAACATTGCCAGAGATAAAGAGGAACATTTTTTTAATGTTTACTTATTTTTGAGAGAAAGAGAGAGAGAGAGAGACAGAGCATGAGCAGGGTCAGGTCAGAACGAGTGGGAGACAGAGAATCCAAAGCAGGCTCCAGGCTTTGAGCTATCAGCACAGAGCCTGATGCAGGGCTCAAACTCACAAATTACAAGATCATGACCTGAGCTGAAGTCGGACACTTAACCGACTGAGTCACCCAGGCGCCCCAAAAGAAGAACATTTTATAATGATGAAAGGATTGATTCATCAAGAAAATATAAAAATCCTAAGTATCTATAAACTTAATAATACAACTTCAAAATACATGAAGCAAAATTGAGAGAACAAAAGGGAGAAATAGACAAATGCACAGTTTTTAACATCCCTCTCTCGGCAATTAATGTAACAAGTGGATAAAACAAACAGACAAAAATCAATAGGAATATAGAAGATAGATCAACCAACTTGACTTAATTGAAATTTATAGCATATTTCACCCAGCGACTGCAGAATATGAATTCTTTCAAAGTGAATATGGAATGGTTGCCAAGTTAGACCATATGCTGGCTCATAAAGTAATTCTCTATAAATTTTAAAAGGTTGAAATCTTATAGAGTATATTCTCAGAACAGCATGAAATTAAATTAGAAATTAATTACAAATAAAGTACCTAAAGAAACTCTAGATATTTGGAAATTAAACAACTCATTTCTCTATAAGCCATATGTCAGGAAACAGCAAAGAGGAAAGTAGAAAATATTTCAAACTGAATGATAATAACAAATACTTCAAAAGTTATGGGAAATTTTTTGTTTATCTTTTTTAAATGCTTATGTAAGATCATGGCAAATTCTCAAATCAATGACCTCAGTTTCTACCTTAAGAAGCTGGAAAAAGAGGAGGTAAACAAAGTTAGAAAAAGTACAAGGAAAAAATAAAGAGCAGAAATCAATAAGACAGAAAATATCCAAACAATGGGGAATAATAGTTAAAAGTTGGTTTTTTGAAAGAAGTAATAAAATTGGCTGACCAAGAAAAAAGGAGAGAAAACACAAATTACTAAAATGAGGAATGAAAGAGGGACTATGGATATTAATGAACTATCTGGAGTGATGGAAATACTCTGTATCATAATCGTTATTTTGTTACAGGAGTATGTACATTTGTTAAAACCCATTGAACTGTACACTTAAGATGTATGCATTTCACTGTAAGTAAATTTTACCTTAATTTTAGGAAGTTAAGTCAAATGTATCATGTTCTCTGTTGGCTTCTTTCTTTCCTTTTGTGTATGCTTTTGTGCAAACCAGCATTTAGGTAAGACTTGAATTTATTCATCCTGTTCTCTAACTTGGATTCAACCCATTCTCTAACTTGGAAATGCAGTCTTTTGACCTATTCATTTTGTAGTTACTGTAATTGTATGTTCTTATTTCCTTTCTTAGATTATAAACTCCTTAAGAATAGGCCTGTCTCTTCTGTACACTATGTTCTGAGGACCTCATCTGGTACCATGAACTTTGTGGGTGCTTGACAAATATCTGGATTATTTCTCAATGTCCAGCTTTTGATCATAATTAAAGCAAGCAGAGCTAACCAAGATAGGATCAAATATCAGGCATTTAAGAGGGTGAATTAGAGCATGGCTGCGAGTGCTTTTGTGAGTGACTGTACATGTATAGTGCTGTTCCACAACAGATGAAGAACAATTTGGGTTCATTCCACATTAGTTATTTTTTTTCTTTTTGTTACTGGGCATGCTTAAGACTTCTCATTTTTAATGGGTCTGGAAAATCATCTCAAAAATGTTACTTTGTTGTAAAAAAAACCATCTCTAACGATGTTAAGGATTACCGTGCCTCATTTCCTTGTCAGAAACATCATCAACAGAAATGAAATCACATAGGATGTATAGGGGAAAAAAAATTCCCTAAGGTCATATAAATTGTTAAATGTACAACACTCCATGGTAAATGTTAATTAAAATAAAGTCAAATGGGAGGGACCATATCAAATATGCATTGGAGCATAAGATGCATTGGATAAGATTTACTTCTAAGCATGTGCCTTTGAGCGAGTACAGAAGAACTAAGAGGGCTGGTGGGAGAAAGAAAGAAGTGGGGGACAGATTGAGGGTGAGGACAACTTATTTTTAAAGCATCAGAAGCTTGAGTTCATCAATTCAGAGGCCATATGCTCCTTTCTTTCCTCCTCAACATTTATTGTGCATTGATTTTGTACCATGTGCTCTGCATGGTTCCATGGCCATTGAGACAGTCCCTGCCCCGGGACAGTCTGGGACTTATGGGGATTCAGTGCGTAATCTGTACAAAGTGCCTCCTATTTCTGGACATTTGGGCACCTTTCAGTCTTACTGTGTTTATTCACTTTATGGATCCTAATACTCCTCCCTCTCCCCTGGCAGCTCTCCACTTAGATTTCAAACTTATGAAAAACTAGGCCCTGTCTTATGACTTCATCTGTTATTTTATACAGAACTTAACACCCTGTAGGCAGCATAGCATTACTGTCCTTAGCCTCCAGCAAAGGGGCCTTTGGCTTGGGTCCTATGCCTAAGAGGGCTCCATTTATCACACACACACACACACACACACACACACACACACACACACAAATATAAATGTGTGGACTGTGTGTCACTCATGAGATGAGCTCAGCTGTAGCACAGCATGACCTGTAATCCTAAACAACCCCTCTTGAGACAAACCCATTCATCTCTCCATCCCTTGTTCCTGTCCTCAAAATAAAAAGTGACTGTGTCTGCGTGCTGAAGATTGTAGTTTGTGCCACTGCAAACATTAGAAACAAACATTTCTGAGGGAAGGATTTGAGTAGTAGAAGCACTCAGGTAAGAGAGAAAACTAATTAACTAACCTGCCAATTTCTTCGTCTCAGTTGATATGAATACATTTTCACACAATGAGTTGTTATGTTGCAATATAACATCCTAGCATCCATTTTCTTCCTCGCTTACAACCATTGAACACAACATTGGGGAAAGATTGTGTAATACTAAATGATTCATATTACTCTTAAGTTGATATGTACTAGGTCTAGATATAACATGTGTTATAACTGATTCTTAATTTTTTTAAAACATTTATTCACTTTTGAGAGACAGAGTGTGAGTGGGGGAGGGGAGGGAGAGAGGGAGACACAGAATCCCAAGCAGGCTCCAGGCTCTGAGCTGTCAGCACAGAGCCTGACACGGGTCTTCAACTTACAAACCATGAGATCATGACCTGAGCCAAAGTCGGACACTCAGCCGACCGAGCCACCCAGGCACCTCTATAATTGATCCTTTATATAAAATCTCAGATATAGATGCTGATTTAAGAGATGATAAACATTATTAAATGATAATGATATATACAGTGAAATTCAAATATCTTGTAATATTTAGCAATTGCAATACTTTTTCATATGTAGCTTTATTACAGTGTTTGAGCATGATACAAAAATTCATGATTTGTTTCTGAATCTAAGTAATGCTGTAGAGATTTTACTTTAGTTGCTATTATTTCAGCAAAGTTTCTCCAAATTCAAATCAGTAAAAAGCAAACAAATAAACAAACAACAAAACTTACATAGGAACTTCTCTGGTTCAAGAAAGGCCATCTAATTTGGAATGACTCACAGTAGAAACAAATTATATGCAAAATCTTGATTATGACCACATAATTAGTGGTTTTGCTAAGATGAAAACTAGAAAAGTAAATTTCATGGAATAAATGTAATTAATGAATTTTGTGTGTCTTTGTTTTGTTATTCCTCAGTTATTACTGACTCATCAACAGAGCACCCCAGACATGCAGTAATAATTAAATTCAGTTATCTCTGATATTTAGCTGACTTTTGATCATATAAAACAACATAATTTCATACATTTAAAAATATTTGATATGAAAGGTAATTTGTCAAGGTACAAGGATAGAACCTATTTTATTTGAAAGTTTATTAATATAACTTAGAACTTTCAAGTACTTTTTTTTTCTGCTGGTTTGTAAGTCTACATTTGTCCTCTTGCACTGGGCCATGTATATGCTAGGGGAAGTTTCACAAAGTACTGTATAATGAATATATTTTTGTTTATTGGTTGATATAAGAACTTCATGGGAAATAAACATTTTCTTCATGGTTAGAATTCATTTTAAAAAACAATGCTTTAATTTGATGAAAATCTTTTTCTAGCAATTTTTTTTAAGTTTATTTATTTATTTTGAGAGACAGAGTGTGTGTGAGCACAGCAGAGAGAGAGGGAAAGAGAGAGAATTCCAAGCAGCTCGGCACTGTCAACACGGGGCTTGGAGCTGGCAGGCTCAAACTCAATAACTGTGAGATCTTGACCTGTGCCAAAATCAAGAGTCAGATGTTTAGCTGACTGAGCCACCCAGGCACCCCTTCAAGCAGTTTTAAATGAAAGTTTCTGGTGATTTCTTTCCCTCTAGAATGATTCTCATATTTTAAAATAGCATTTGATAATGTATCAGTTGGCTTCTTTTCTCCTTTCTGAAAAGCTCAGATATTAAATCAGATGCCCCTAAGGGAGGCATCTTGAGGTGGGTGGTGTGATGGGGGGAGGCAGAGCCCTCCGAACCAGTCAAGAGCATCTTGCCAGGCTCAGTCTGGTGTGGGGTCAGAGCCTCAGTGGGAGGAGGAAGCAGTCTACTTTGTGGGGAGTGCAGGGTGGGGTGTTAGAGCCAAGCTGGGTAAGGAGGGCATTCACATGGTAGGGCACCCAGAGCAGAGTGTCAGAGCCCAAGCTGGGTGGAAGGGTGCCCGTGTGGAGTGCAGCCTGGCCATGAGGTTTCAAAGCCTGAGCAGAATAAAGACGTCGTCTATATAGGGAACACCTGGCAGCAATAATGGGAAATGGATTACAAACTGGGGGATTAATCAAAAAGATGAAGATATCAAGAAAAATGGGAGTCAGGATTTTCACTATGTAGTGGAAAGGGAGAAAACTGGGATGAACACTGTGGTGTTAGGTTGGAATTGGCTGTATTGGTGTGAACTCATGACTTCAATAAATATAATACTTTAAGTTAATAAAATAAATAAAGAGATGGGTATAGATGTGCATGTGTATGCACGATGGCCTTGCAGTAGCACCCCCTTTCCACCTCAGTAGCAATGAGCTCACTTTCCATCCAGGTTTCTAAATATCATTTTCTACTAAATAAGTATCAGGGTTTTCCAGAGATGACTGATTCCAGGGCTCAGTGAAAACTTTTGGGGCATCCTATTGGGCCAGAGAGTAAATCATTCTCAGAATGAAGGCCCATATCAAAAGGATATATGCACAGCACAGGAAACCATCAATAAAATGAAAAGGAAACCTACCGAGCAGCTAATACCCAAAATAAAGAATGCATAACAATCAATAGAAAAAACCAATTTGATTAAAAAAAGGTGGGGAGAGGAGATCCGAATATACATTTTTCCCAAAGAAGACATACAGATGGCCAATGTATAATATACCTATACCTGTTGCTCAACATCATTAACCATGAGGGAAGTGCAAATCAAAACCACAATGAGATATCACCTCACAACTGTTAGAATGGCTACTATCAAGGAGACAGGAAATAAGTGTTAGTGAGAGTATGGAGAATAGGAAACTCTTGTACACAGTTGGTGGAAATGTAAATTGGTGCAGCCACTATGGAAAACAATATGAAGTTTCTTCGAAAAAATTAAGAATAAAACTACCATATGATCCAGCAATTCCATTTCTGGGCATTTGAAGAAAATGAGAACACTAACTTGAAAAGGTATATTCACCCCCAAGCTCATGGCAGCATTATTTCCAGTAATTAAGATACAGAAGCAACCTAAGTGTCCATCTACAGACGAATGGATAAAGAAAATGTGTTGTAGCCTGGTGCCCTCCTGCTGCTCCTGCTGGGCACTGCAGATGGCCAGGGCTCCACCCACAGTCTGACCTCTGCTTCAACACCCTGTCAGGTGGTTTGAAGCTTTTTGTTAAGAGAACAGAAATGTTTCTGCCTCTTTTCAGGAACTGGAGGATAAGAAAGAGTTATCAGAGGGATCAGAAGATGAAGAATTGCAGTTAGAAGAGTTTCCCTGTTGAAAACACTTGATCCCAAAGACTGGAAGATAAAGCGATGATTTTAAAACATCACCCAGACAAATGGAAAGCAGCTGGTGAACCAATAAAGAAGGAGATAACAACTACTTCACTTGCATAACTAAGGCTTATGAAATGTTATCTGATCTGGTGGAAAGACAAGCATTCAACAATGTAGATCCTACTTTTGATAACTCGATTCCTTCTAAAAGTGAAGCAAAGGACATTTTCTTTGAAGTGTTTCCCCCAGTGTTTCAAAGGAATTCCAGATGATTGAGTAAAAAGAAAAATGTCCCTAACCTTGGGTTATGAATTCATCATTTGAAGATATTGATGAATTTTGTTCTTTCTGGTATAGTTTTGATTCTTCGAGAGAATTTTCTTATTTAGATGAAGAAGAAAAAGAAAAAGCAGAATGTTGTGATGAGAGGAGATGGATTGAAAAGCAGTAGAGAGCAACGGGGCACAAAGAATAAAAGGAGAAATGAACAAAGTAAGAACATTAGTTGACAATGCACATAGCTGTGGTCCAGTGATTAAGAAGTTTAAGGAAGAAGAAAAAACTGTGAAAGAAGCAGAAAAGAGAGCCAAAGCAGAAGCACAATGGAAGGGGCGAGAAGCTAAAGAAAAACAAAGACAAGCCGAACTAGAAGCTTCTTGGTTAGTGAAAGAGAAAGAGGAGGGGGAAGTTAGACAATAAGCATTATTGGCTAAGAAGGAAAAACTATTCAGAAAAAAGCCATTAAAAAGGAAAGGAAAAACTTTGAAACACATAAGACCTGGAATCACTTTTTTTTTTTTTTTTTTGAGAGCATTAGCAGGGGAGAGGGGCAGAGGGGCAGAGGGGGAGAGAGAGAGAGAGAGAGAGAGAGAGAGAGAGAGAGAGAATCTTAAGTAGGTTCCATGCTCAGTGCAGAGCCAGATTTGGGGCTTGATCCCAGGACCCTGGGATCATGACCTGAGCCAAAATCAAGAGTTGGACACTCAACCGACTGAGCTACCCAGGTGCTCCTGGAATCACTTTTCTGACAATGAGGCAGAGCAGGTTAGAGTGATGGAAGAAGTGGAAAAAGGTTGTGATTGACTTGAACTAGCAAGCTTACTGTGTTTGAAACACTGACATCACCTACGAAAGAAGTAGCAAAATCTGCTCTGTAAAAAAGAGAAGAAATAAATGAGCACATTAGAAAAGAGAGGAATCTGAAGCTCTCATGTGATAGCATCTAAGAATGCAGACAAATCAACTGACAAAGTGGAAATGGCAGTAAAAATTAGTCAGAAGATGATTTGCAGTTACTACTTAATTGAACCTCTTTCCTGTGGAACAAAGTGAGGATGGGAAGTTATTGCTAATTACATGAACATACCTTCTTCTGGAGTCAAGAGAACTGCCAAAGATGTTATTGGTAGAGCAGAGTCTTCAAGAACTTGATCCTCATAAAAAAAGATGACATAAACAAAAAGGATTTTGATAAAATTTAAAAAGAGCATGGAATGGTGTCCCAAGCAACACCTTCAGAACGATTTGAAGGTCCACAAACAGATTTCACCCCTTGGACAACAGAACAGAAGCTTTTGGAACAAGCTTTGAAAACACACCCATTAAATACACCTGAGAGATTGGAAAAACGAGCAGAAGCAGGGCCTGGCAGGACAAAGAAGGACTGCTTGAAACGATAGAAGGAATTTGTTGGGATTGTAAAAACAGAGAAAGCTGCTCAAATGCAAGTGCTGAATGCAAGTAGACCCAAGAAATGGCTCACGACAATTTTTGTTGTATGTGCATTTTTAAAATAAAACTGAAAATACTGTACAAAAAGAAAATGTGTATCTAAAAAAATTTTTTTTGATGTTTATTTATTTTTGAGAGAGAGACAGAGTGTGAGCGAGGGAGGGGCAGAGAGAGAGAGAGAGAGGAAGACACAGAATCTGAAGCAGGCCCCAAGCTCTGAGCTGTCAGCACAGAGCCCGACTTGGGGCTCGAAATCACAAACTGTGAGATCATGACCTGAGCTGAAGGAGGACACTTAACCGACTGAGCTGCCCAGGCACCCAGCCACCCAGGCGCCCCTGTGTGTGTGTGTGTGTGTGTGTGTGTGTGTGTGTGTACACACACACACACAATTTATTCAGTTGTAAAAAAATGAAGTTTTGCCATTTGTGACAACATAACTGGACTTGAGGGCATTATGCTAAGTGAAATAAGTCAGACAGAGAAATACAAATACCACATGATCTCAATTATATGTGGAATCTAAAAAACTCCAAAATCAAATAAAAAACCAAGCTCACAGATACAGAGAAGAGATTGGTGACTGTCAGAGGTGAGAGGTGGGGATAGGTGAAGTGGGTGAAGGAGGTCAAAAAGTACAAAAGGTACCAACTTCTGGTTATAAAATAAACAAGTCATAGGGATGTAATGTACAGCATGGTGACTATAATTAATAATAATTTGAAAGTTGCTAAGAGTAGATCTTAAAAGTTGTCATCACACACACAATTTTTTTTTGTAACTATGTATGGTGATGGATGTTAACTGAACTTATTGTGGTGATTATTTCACAATGTGTATGAATATCAAACCAGTGTATTGTACACCTACAATTAACATAATGCTACATGTTAATTATACCTCAATAAAAAATAAATAAAAAGTAATACAACAACAACAAAAGCACAAAGAAGCCAGCTTGAAGGAAATCTTACTGATCAATTTGAGCAGCAAAAAGATATTGTCTATTATCTAAGAGATGGTAACTCATTGAATATAATAGGAAGTCATAAGTTCATGCTAATATAAATTAATAAATGATGATTTGATGAAGAATGGAATATTCACATTATTTTAAAGTGTCTCTACATAAAATATTTATGAATTATAAAGAGAAGAGTAAGTTTGCAGTGGAGAATCTTGGCAGACACCATCTAAATCAAATAGTTAAAGCTGACATTCTCTATAAAGGAACAAATCAAAATCTGCACCACCTGGGAATGCAATGAGATCTCAGCATTGTTTCTGCAATATTCCCACCAAAGATGCATAACCTGAATTTAATCAGGAGAAAACATCAGACAACTCTAAATTGAGAGACATTCTATAAAATAACTGGCCTGTCATTTTCAAATGTCTCAGGGCCATGAAAGACAAGGAAAGACAGAACTGTTCTAGTCTGAAGGAGACTAGAAACAGAACATCTCAATGCAACGTGTGATTGTGAACTAGATCTATAAAAGACAGTAATGGGACAATTGGGGTCTGAGGATTAAACTGGAGTGTAGTGTCAGTGTTAACTTTGTGGTTGTGATGGTTGCATTGCAGAGTGTGGGAGGATGTTATCTGCAGGAAATACACACTAAAGCACTTACAGGGTGATGGGGCATCAGGCTGGCGATTTATTCTCAAATGCCTCAGGAAGAAAAGGTCTTTGAATTCCACTTAACTTTTCTGTAAGTTTGGGATTATTCCAAGACAAAAAAAAATATGCTAAATATAAAAAATTGAAAATAATCCTTTTGAATTATAATTTTTAATTTACAAATTATAATTCTGAACATGAATAGAAAATCACAAATCAGTTTTGGCCAACTAACCTGAAGCCACTTTAAGAGCACAGTTTATGTAAGACATCCCCATTGTTCTAGTGAAATGGCAGATAAAACGAAGAAATGTTGTGCATTGTAAGTGATATATAAGCACAAAATCCCGTATAGCAAGGGGAGAAGCCTACATCCATATGAATACTGAGTACTCAGTACCGAGGTCTGAAGTAGACTCCTGAGCACAGAGTAGATTTCTTACATCATTAGAGCAGAAAAAAGCATGTGTTCTGCCTACTAAGACAGAACATCACAAGTGGTTGGATTGTTAATTAATTGATTGATTGATTGGTTCATCCTGGCTCTGCCATTTACTAGCTGTTAGACCTAGACAAGTCACTTAATCTTCCTATGTCTCAATTTCCTCATATGTTTAAGGATAATTACAGTGCCTACTTCATAGGTGCTCACAGGGTGAACTTTAAATGAGTTAGTATATGTACAGTGCATAGAATACTGCCTGGCATGAAATAATGCTACCTGAAAGTATTAGCTGTTGTTGTCATTGTTATTAACTCATTCATCAACAGTACAATCTGCATTTTTCACTGTTAATGATGGTAATGTCATGGTATGTCACTCCCTACAGGAAAGTGACAGAAACTTTCCCTGCTGTGGAAATTTCTTATACCAGCCCCAACCCCCTCCCCTGCACCCCCACCCAGACTGTGTCCCTCTGGACCCTTCTTAATGGCAGAGTGTCAGTAGCCACCATGGCCTGACCTCAGCCTAGAACCCCACTGGCTGAGCTGGGAGCCCTTAGCCAGCATATTTAGAACATATTTTATATTTTCTGGCAAATGGTTCATTGTTTTCCTTCATGTGACTCTGCCTTTAGGATGTTTGCCTCTTTACCTCCTTGTAGAACTAATCAAACTGTCTAGAACTACTGACCAAACTCCACCTCCTCTGTGTCCCGCAAAGCTCCCCTGTTCACCTCGGTCCATTTTGAAGTCAACACAGAATCTTCAATACATTTGAAATGGATATACTGTTGCATTTTTATTTGACATTTTATGTTTTCAATAACTATTCAGTGCTTAGGCCCCAAAATTCTATGATTATGAGCATATGATTATGAGCCTTGACAGAGGAGGGCTTCCATAAGTTTTTTAAGGATCATGTGTAAAATTTTAAGCTTTTATTATTGTTATCAGTCAGTAGTGAGACTTCAGTTCTTGTTTGCTTGCATCTATTTGTGGGACTCATTTAGGCAACTAACTCCCTTATGGTCTGTGAGTCATTTATTTATGCATTTTACTGCTGTGTCACTGTGACGAGCAGATGGCAGTAGATACCTCCGGACTTGATTTAAGGACTTGAATTTCCCTTGAATTTATGGATTGCCACTTTTAATGCTGCCATCCCCATCAAAGTTGCTTGCTGGAGAACATCTGAGAATGTACAGTAAACACCTGTGTGTGCTTTACCTCGTCTAGCACAGATGCCTAAATGTGGACCCCAGTGGAGAGAATAGGAATTTCAGAGTCAGTCGACTACAGCTGCATTTAACACTTGGCTCTTCAAGAAGGTAGTTCATAATAGCTGATGAGTTTGGGCAAATTTCTTCATCAAAGAATAGTGAGTGACATTGACTGTTGACTCCCCAGAAGGCCACCAGAAAAACAAAAGAAAACAAAACAAAACCTATTGATCAAACAAATCTATTTGTATTGGATTTGCTGTAGAAAGGGGGAACATCATCTTGACAGAGAGCAATATCTCAGGAGAAGTCAGGGGAGGATACTTATAGGATTTAGATAGGTTGGATAGCTTGTAATGTGGAGAACTAGTTGAGGAGGGGGAGAAACTGTGACATAATAATACTGGATTGGTGGTCCTAATGAGACAAGCATGCACCTAATGTTGGAATTAACCTATTTTAGTTGGTTCACAGTCTTATTTTCCAGAGGCAAGCAGGTCATTTTTGCTTCTTTTCAGAGGGACAGGAAGGTGTGTCTAGTTCTAGGACTGCTTAACATAGGTTTAGGAAATGTGTTAGTTTTAGTTCTTAGTGATCAAATTATGTTGTTGGATATCGTATTACAAAGAATACCATATATAAATGAGAGTGGCACTGAGTAAGTGCTCATTATAATGTTTCTTTTCTCTCCTAGCCCAGCCACTCCCCAACCCTTCCACCTCTGTTTATCTATATGGGGACCTCCTCTTCTTGGTAATACCATCTAGATCAGTGGTGTGCCATAGTAATTAATAGTTCTCAAAAAAGTTTATTGATGGATGACTGCATGGCTCAGTCAGTTAAGAATCTGACTTCGGCTCAGGTCATGATCTTATGGTTTGTGAGTTTGAGCCCCACATCCAGCTCTCTGCTGCCAGCACAGAGCCTGATTAAGATTCTCTGTCCCCCACCCTCTCCCGTCCCTTGCTTGTGCACGTGCTTTCTCTCTCAAAAATAAATAAACATTAAAAAAAGTTTATTGAATGAATAAATAAAAGTCAAAAGATAAAACTTTAAAAATCAAAATGAAAGTATTTGCAGAGTTTTAATAATAGTTTAAACTCGTGAAACTGGATTTCTTCCAAGCATAATTAATTTATTTATTGCCTTACTAAATGCAAATTTCTCATTAACTCATTAAAGTTCTGGAAACCTAAAAACCTAAGGGAAAGCACTTAGATTTTGATTCCAAATATTTAGTTAAATTATTCAACTTCATTAGCTCTCATAGGGAAAAGTTATCCAAATTAGTTAAGAGTCATTATCTAAAGATGTTCTAAAGATGCTACAACATCAGAATAAAGTGAGAGGACTGAATATTAGGTTCCTTTTAGCATCTTTTTCGTTTTTGAACTGGTAGGCTTTGTTTTTGATCACTTTCATTAGGAAACAATTTCAGTTACTTCTGAATCAGTTTGCATCTACTTTTATTGATAAAGTACAATAAATTGTATAATTGTAAAGGTCTTACATCCCATAATGTTCCATTTTCCCACAGCACTTGCCTGATTTCTCTGTCTCTGTTTCTGTCTTCTTCTTCTTCTTCTCTCTCTCTCTCTCTCTCTCTCTCTCTCTCTCTCTCTCTCACACACACACACACACACACACACACACACACACACACACACACACGGAGGATCCCAGACATCAGATGGGAATGACATTATATCAGCAGTTCCCTGATCACTAGAGCCTCTCAGAACTTTTAAAGGTACATGCGTCAGAATACTTTCTCTCCTCACCAACCCCTAGGAGATTCTGACTCAGTTAAGTCTAAGCTGAGCACTTAGGAATCTATTCTTTTATTTTATTTTTTTTAATAATTTTTTTAACGTTTTATTTATTTTTGAGACAGAGAGAGACAGAGCATGAATGGGGGAGGGGCAGAGCTAGAGGGAGACACAGAATCGGAAGCAGGCTCCAGGCTCTGAGCTGTCAGCACAGAGCCCGATGCGGGGCTCGAACTCACGGACCGCGATATCTTGACCTGAGCTGAAGTGGGACGTTTAACCGACTGAGCCACCCAGGCGCCCCAGGAATCTATTCTTTTAAAAAGCATCTCAGGAGATTCTGGGGATCAAACGGGTTTGAGACTCAACCCCTGAGCAATATGGCCTTAAGAGCATTCACAACTCCTGTTTTCAGAGGATCCCTGCATTCTCTGACAGTCATTCACGCACATCGGGTGCAATTGCTTGGATGTCTGCCTTTTCTGCCACCATTCTGGTTTCAGTGGACGCAAGCAGGGCACATCTGGTTACAGGCATGCTTCATTAGCTGCAAGGTTAACACAACTGTGACTTTTTTTTTTTTCTTTTGGAGGGCCATCAAAAGGACAAGATGAACAGGAAAAGGAAATTGAATATAGTAAAATTCTATTCTTCTTTTAAGAAACTGGAGCCCCCTTTATTCCTTTGTGTGCACAAGGTATATCAGCTGACAATGGATCATGAAAACCTCAGGAAGAAATGTCTGAGTTTCTATAGAATTTAAAGCCCAGACTGATCTATTTTAGTTTTGAGGCAGGTGCTAATTCTTGTGGCTAAGGCAGGCCTCTCTCACTCTTTCATGTGGTGTTGGACTAATAATAGCTACCATTTATTGGCAGCTGCTATGTTCTGAGAACAAGTTCAGCACTTTCTCTACTTTGTTTCATTTAATCTTAACAGCAACATTGTCCTCCTCATATTACAGAAGAAGAAACTGAGGCTGGGAAAGATCAAATAATTTACCCACCTTAGAAACCATGTAAATCACACAGCCAGCTGGAGACCCAGGTTTTTTAGCTCCAAACCTGTATCCGGAAAGTATTACAGGATAGTGATTACAACTGTGGGCTTTGATCCCTCCTGCCTGGGTTCAGCCTCAGCTGTGTAACCTTGGGCAGCTTGTGGAACCCCTCTGTGCCTCAGTTTCCTCATCTGAAAATGAGGTTCTTAACCCATTAAATGAGCAAAAGATCTTGGCAGATGGCAAATAACCTTATAAAAAGACACTCAACATCGTATGTCATTAGGGAATTGCAAATGAAAACAACAACGGCATACCATTGCGTACATATTAGAATCTCTGTGATATCTACCTCCCACCTCTTTTCCAGTATGCAACTTGGGCTATACTGCAATGAATTTCAGCTGTTTGATATCCCAGTGATTGTAGGTTCTTAGCCCTACAGTTGACTTTGAATTTGAAATGTATCCTTTCTGGTCTATCAAACTTCATTGAGTTTATCTATAACCAAACTTCACAGTCTGATATGAATTCTAGGTTTCAAATAACCTTTAATCTCTTAGGGGACAGAATTACAAATATTCCACTAAAGTTAATTACTTTTTCTAGAATGGTATACATATATGTGTGTGTATGTGTGTACCTGTGCATGTGTGTGTGTATTAAGGATAGGTATTGTTTTATGTTCCTATGAATTCTACAGATATTTAATTAAAATATGTAGACACTGAATATCCTCAAAACAGAATCACTTTTTTATGAGTGCTTAAAAGATTGAAATGTTTACGTATAGATCTTCTGGAGAAAGGACAAAGACACGGTTTTAACAACAGAAAAAGAATCTATTGCTTTGCATTTTTAGATATGATAATTATGATAATATTAGTGTGTGAAAATTAATGCATGAAAGCTATTTCAAACTAAAAAATCTAGGGGAAATGTATGTATAAAATATGATATTATCAGTGATTATTCTAATAATACGCCGAAAACACATGTGTACTTCTTACAAGTAAACTCTAAATCATAGTTTTTCACTGGTGCTCTTGATTTATGGATCCTTGGAGTTCTCAAACATGAATCTTAATCTTTCAAGGTGGCCTAGAGGATGCATTTGGTTTATCAATGTTGATGGTGTGGAAAATTCTCAAAGGGGAGAACCCTGCCTCTCTGGATAGTTTATCAATAGGCCAGTGAATGTTTGACTCTTTTATTGAGTCAATCTATTGTGTTGATTAGTCCAGCTTCACAGGGAACCAAAAGGCTTATGAGACAGTGTTAATAAAATACTTTTATTCCTTAGAAGAGAGGCACTTCACAAAAATGAAATGTATACATCTTAAACAATTTAAAATTTTCTGGAATACCAGAAGTTTACTTTACCTTGAGTATGTTGCTCATAATAGGCTTTGTATTTTTATGATAAGGGAGGGAGTACTCTGCAGGGCCAGGTATGATGCCATTCTCTAAAATGAGAAAATTACAGGGTGCCTGGGTGGCTAAGTCGGTTAAGCGTCTGACTTTGGCTCAGGTCATGATCTCACGGTTTGTGGGTTCAAGCCCCACATCAGGCTCTGTGCTGACAGCTTGGAGCCTGGAGCCTGCTTCAGATTCTGTGTCTCTCTCTCTCTCTCTGCCCCTCTCCTGCTCATGATCTGTCTCTCAAAAATAAATAAACGTTAAAAAAATTTTTTTTAATGAGAAAATTAAGATCCCAGGTAGTCAAGTGACTTTTCGATAGCCAACATGAAATGCCTGATTGAACTGCTCTCACTCTACTTCCTATAAAGGTATGAATATCCCCTAACTTCTCTAATTTTTCATTACCATCACCACCTGGTCTCACTGCCTCCAGGCTTAGGCCATTTAATATATTCTCTTCATTGCATCTGAAATGATCTTTCCATAAAATGCATTTCTAATCCTATGACTCCTATCTTTAAAATCCTCTGTGGCTTTCTGTTGCTTTTTGATAGAGTAAACCTTTAACTGGGCCAACGAGGTCTGACATAATCACCTCATTAACACGTCTCTACCCACATCTCTCACACTTTTGTATTAAGCTGCACCACCTCTTGTCCTTCTATTTCCCTAGCCTGTAATGCTCCCCACACCAACTGATTCTTAGAAGGGGTAATTCCTTCAGGTCTCTACTGAGATCTTTCCTCTCCCCATACCCTATACTCTGTTCTTACTCTCCTGACCCATTCTCCCAATTCTACATTGGAAAAGTTCTGGGACCCCTGATGGTAAAGCACATTCACTCCTTGAGCTTTCTGGGGGGTGTTGGCAAGTAGGGGGCAGGAAGGCCCTTGGAAGGAACAATCCTGCACTGGTTAGGAAATTAACTTGTGTATAAAGTTAGAGTTGCAAGTTAGGCACTCAAAGTGTAGCAAGTAAGAAAGGTTAAAAAATGTTACAGTGATCTTTTCTGTCAGGTGATTTTTTTTGTTTCAGTATGTTTTTCCTGCAAAAGAAACACATACCAACTTAATAATTATGGAAGCTTATATCTAATTGTTTGCAGTGTTACTCAAATGTTGTCTGTTAACCCATAGCATTATGATCACCTGACATCAGATTGGAAATGAAGATTGACAAGATCCCCAGCTGATCTAAATGCACAATAAATTTTAACACACTGACAAGCTAAGCATAGGCTTGAAGTTAGACAAGTCTGGGCCCTAGAGTAACACTTTCCAATAGAACTTTCTGTGATGATAGAAATGTTTCATATCTGTACTGCTCAAAACATTAGCTGTTAACCACATGGGTCTATTGAGCACAAGAAATGTGGCTAGTGCCTGAAGAAGGCCCTCTTGAGTATTTAGCAAACTACTGGATTGGCACATATGTATGAGGAAATTATCCAGATTGGGAAAAAAACCATCCAAGAAGATTAAACTATAGAATAGGAGAATAGGAGTGCCTGTTCCTACAAACTCAGTGCTTTATACAGTGTGGCAAATATTAAGTGTTTAGCTTTTGTTATCGTTGGTGTTGTTGAATCTTTCTACTCTTAAGAAAGTTACTGTTATTAATCCTCATTTATAGATGAAAACAGAGGCACAGAGAAGTTAAATAACTTGCCTAAGATCATACAGCCAGTATGGGGTAGAGCTGGGTCTCAAATTGGTTCTACTTGACTTCAAAGCTCATATTTTCAACCACAAAGCTGACCTAACTCCAATAGGAGAAGAGATTATATATATTTCTTCTCCTTTGCTCTTCAGTTCTGCACTAGCTCCAGATCGACTGGGTCTTAGTGTAAGCGGATCTTCAAAAAGTGTTTGTGTTTGATAAGAAAGATGGTCCTTTCATGAACCATTTCTGGAAAATGCCAATATTCCCTAGGGAGCAGCTCACATATCATTTCTGATTTTCCCCTGCACTAATACTAACATGATTTCTTAAATGCTGACAATATGTGGGAAGGTAATTTGAGACTTCCCCTCTCTGCTAGAAACTAGAAGTATGAAACAATGACTTGGTGATCTGAACAGCTGCCTGGCCTTTCTCTCCATCCCTTTGTCAATCACAGTTCTGCTCTCTGACCTGGGTTAATTAGTTTATTTTTAATGCCCCCATGTAAAATACTTGTCCCCATTCGAAAATGCTTTGTAATTTGCAACTCGGATTGCCTTCCCAACCCCAACTGAGCACTTGACTGCCTTTTTCCATGTCATTCCCTAACCTCTAGACACAGCTCTCTTGCCATGCCAGTCACCTCAGTGACTCTATCATCTCCAAGGCCAAGTAGAAACTCTTTATTTTTGGTTTATGTAACCCATATGTCAGCTGTAGATCTATTACCCACTGACACCTAAATAAAGTCACCTCAATCCTAGGAAAGTCTAGTATTTCTCTCCAAGATTTCTGTGTCTGCATCTTTTGCATGAATACAGGTTTTAGTGGGTAGTGCCTCCACAGCAACTCAAATATGTAATTCTGCTTGTTTTTAAGTTCTATACACATTTAAGGAGCTCCCTAGAATTTGACCATAAAATTAGCTGACACAAAGCTAATTTTGGAAAGATTTATACTACATCAATGCAAATGACTTCAAATTGAACATTAGCCATTCCTTTTTTGAAATGCCTTTTAGCTACTCCAACATTACTGGCCTTTTACCCTACATGGTCTCCAACTACACATCATATCCCTGATTCTTCTCTTACCCTCCCTTTTTAGAAGTTAAAACATATTTTTTTTCTTTGCTTTAGGAAGATCACTCTAGCCACTTTCTAAAATATTTACCATGGTGCCCGCTGACATTCACACCCTTTGGTCTGTCATAAGCAGCAGTCCAAGTATTGGCTAAAAAAATTATAGTAACCTCCCTAAGAAAAATTCTGGTGCCAACTGTTAAGATAATACATTTTTCACTTCCATTGACCTAATTTTTGCTCACCTTTCCATCCTCATCTCCCCACTAGTGCAAGTGCTATTTCTGCTGTCAACACATTATGTTTTTCCTCATTTACATATTTTAAAAAGTTGTCACTGCTTCTGCCTGGAACTCCCTTCCATCCTCCCATAAAAGGAAATATATTTTTTAAAGGGAAAGTCATGCCTCTTGTACAAGATAAAATTTGAAAAAAATTAAAGATTTTATTCAGCTCATTAATTAATATAGGAGTTAGTAAGATGCTACAACAGGTTCAAAGGAGAGTCCAGAGAGCAGAAACTTATATGGGCCATATAGGCCATTAGGAATATTGAGAAGGATTTGCTTCATAAACACTAACTGTTTTATTCACATTGGTGGGGGAAAATCAGCTGATGCTCCATCAGAAAAAAATTCATTTCTACATCTCTGGACAAAATTAATTTGCACTTCTGTAAGTTGTCTACAAATTACAGAGTTGTAAGTAGCTCAAAGGTCATGAAAGGCATGAAGACCCCCGTAGAACTGGATATCTTTGGAGGATATGCTAAAAAAGACTTGGTTTTCATTAAAGACATCCTGTAATCCTTTTGGTCCATTTCCAAGGAATTCACAATTTTTCTTTATAGTCTCTTTCTCTCCCTCTACTATCTTCTGCTCCTTTCTTTCCCCATTTGGTTTACCTGTCTCTGGTTCCTTGTGGTCAACTCATTCCTTTCTACATACTCTCAACTCATGTATTTAATAACCTATCTATAGTTTGCTCAGGATCTGGATCGTTAGCTTGCTAGACAGTGGTTTTTACTAAAAAAATTTTTTTTTTAATGTTTCTTTATTTTTGAGACAGAGAGAGACAGAGCACGACTGGGGGATGGGCAGAGAGAGAGGGAGACACAGAATCCGAAACAGGCTCCAGGCTCTGAGCTGTCAACACAGCCTGATGCGGGGCTCGAACCCACGAACCATGAGATTGTGACCTGAGCCAAAGTCATATGCTTAACCAACTGAGCCACCCAGGCGCCCCATAGACAGTGGTTTTTAAAATAATTTATTTCTTGAGGGCCCTGGGTGGCTCTGTCGGTTCAGTGTACGACTTTGGCTTAGGTCATATCTTACAGCTTGTGAGTTCGAGCCCCACAGCTGACTCTGTGCTGACAGCTCAGAGCCTGGAGCCCGCTTGAGATTCTGTGTCTCCCTCTCTGCTCCTCTCCCACTCATGCTTTGTCTCTCTGTCTCTGTCTCTCTCTGTATCTGTCTCTCCCTCAAAAATAAATAAACATTTAAAAAAAGTCTTTAAAATAATTTATTTCTTTCTCCTTAGGAAAGAATCAGGAAACCACTGTTTGTGTGCTTGCGCTTCTGGTTACTCTAATGTTTCACTCAGCTGGGTTTGGAGGCTTGAACTACTTGAACTAGCTATAGGGTTTCTTAATGTATTTTTTCCGTATCTTAGATTTCACTTTCTTCTTTATGATGTTGGAAGGTTGAGTGCAGTTCAAATATTGTCCTTAACAAAGAACGTACGAACAAAAGGGACCTTGAGGAATTCCATATTTTCTGTCATTTGTTACATTTTTTATGCATACGTATTCTACAAATGGTGGTCCTCTGCTTTATATATTCTTTCACTTGTTCTAAGAGTAAGGTTTGGCTGCCTGCAGCAGTGTTCACAATTCTCAGAAAATTAAGGGAATTAGTCTCTGGCATTTGGCTCACAGGTTGATACAACTCTTTGGCATTCATCTTTGGTCATTTCTGCATTTATATCCTGAATGTGAACTATGTGGAGAGCTGTAGTGCTCTGGGTTCTTTATATTCTTCTTCACTTTCTTCCTTCTTGGGATGATACATAAGAGTACTCTTAGAATTGTATTGGAAAATTCAATACTTTATAGAGGTAAATTATATTAAGGATTCTGATAATTCATTCTATATAGTTCTTACTGAAAGATACTTTACTGAGTAACTTATTAGGTGGCCACATAAGGGGCCTATTGATGCTGAGATGGTATTTTTCAAAAAAGGATGGCCAATGAGTAAACAAAGTGGCATTTGAAGAGCAGAGGTAAGTAGATCCCATGCTGGTGAAGAGAGAAATCTCGTGATAACAAGGTCATATATAATGCAAACAAACCAAAGCTATCCAAACCGTGTCACGATGATTCCCCAGTGACTTACAAGCACCATTGGGAGTTACTCTTCCACTGGATTTTCAATTCTGAATCATGCCTAGTGTTAATTTAAGCACAGAGAGTAAAGTCTTACACTGTTCTCCTGGCTGCTCTGGGTACAGTTGGACAATCATTTGTGTGGTTGAGGCTATAAAATCTGCTGCTCACAAAGCTGTAGGGATTGAGGCTCTCTGGCGTGGGTCAGCTGAAGAGGAAGGCTCTGCCTGGGGTAGGCACTGTAGTGGGTGGAAAGCCAGCTGTGGTAGGCGGATCCAGCCTTAAGTATGTTGTCATGCAACAATGGGCACCCTCAAGGCCTCTGCCCACCGTTTCTCTTAAGGAACCTCTGTTATAGCTTCCTAGAAAGATTAGTGAGGAGTGGAGATTTTAGCTTCAAAGGTAAACCCCTAGGGTTCATGGCTTTTGTTTTTTCTCTTCTTGTGCAGCATCTTTCTTGTCACAAACCCCTGAACTGCAGGCAATTCAGTTGCACCAACCATTTTTAAACAGTAAAAGGGAATGGCAGGGCATAAAGACATGACTGAAAACAAACAAACAAACAAGAAAACAAACAAACAAACAAACAAACAAACAATGGTGTGCCAGACATTGTTCACATTGCTTTACATTATTAATTTGCTCACTCCTCATCACACCTAAGTGAAGCAGATAATGTGTTATATGTTACAGATATATAGGTTATATAAAATTATACACATACTGTTCTATATTACTCAGTTAATTTTCTCGCAAAGCAGTAATTCATAAAAAAAGGCTCTTCTTGTTTTACACAATTTACAGTTATAGCTTGGTGGGGTTAAGGGGATGTGAGAGAGGGGAGTCCTTGTCTCTGTTCCATTGAATTAATTTCTTCCCTCTAGTCCAAAGTGTCTCCCCCTAACCCACTCCGTCCTCTTTTAATTTCTGAGGGGAAAAATTCCATGTGTGAAGCTCAGCCATTCCTTTTGTAGCTGGCCATCCCCAGAAATATTGATTCAGCATTTGACACCATGATTGAAATCACACTGAACTTTCCAACTTTCATGCTAAACGTCTTGGTCTGCTTCTCTATTTGTTGATCTATCTGTGATCTTCACCAGCAATATAGCCATGGTAGCAGGTCCCTAGCTGGTTTTATGTGTCTCATACTTGATGAAAATCTTTGGCTGACAGATGGTGATGATAGGAATCTTTTAGAATAGTTTTTGGGTTATTTGAGCTACCACTGTTCCTTTCAGAATAATAATAGCTAACACTTACATAGTGCTGACACTGTGCCAGGCCGTATTCTAATTGCTCTATGTATATTATCAAATTTTAATCCTCACAATAACCTATGCAAGCAAAATTAGTTTGACTTATTTCCTTCCTTCCAGCATTTTCTTCTAATTCCAAGTCTCATGTGGATGCAGTAAGTAGTGGGACTTAACATCACATGCTCACACTTGATTACAAGGGAGGCTGGCAAGGCAGGCCCTGGTCTTTGCCTTGGGAGTTGGGACTCATCATGAAGAAAGTGAACACAATATGGAAATGTGTTTAGAAGATTCCAGGACACCATAAATATAAATAATGCCACTACAGAGACAGAGGAGGAAAATCAGGAATGTGGCATCACAGAAACCAAGGGAAAAGTGTGTTTCAAATGCCACAGAACGCTCACTTTGGCAGCACTTTAGTAAAGTTGGAACAACACAGAGAGGATTAGCATGGCCTCTATGCAAGGATGACACACAAATTCATGAAGCTTCCATATTTTTAAAACAAACAAGCAAACAAAAACACCAAATGCCACAAAGAGAGTACTACAAAGAGTGAAAAATATTCATTGGTTCTAGTGATGTGGAGGTCACTGGTGACCTTAGGGAGAACTGTTTTAGCAGTGTCGGGAGGGGAAAGAAATGGATTGGACTGAGGAAAGAATAAGATTGGAGGAAATGGAAGTAGTGAGTTTAGGCAATTTGTTAAAGATCAACAGTGAAGAAGGGGAGAAATCTAGGATAGCAGTTGATAGAGTGGGAAGTGGGATCAGGGATTAAAAAAAATTCGTATGTGAAGGATTCAGTAGAGAGAAGATGATGAAGATATAGGATAGAAAAGATATAATCAATAATGGTAAGCTTCTGAGAAGGTGGCCAGGGATGGGATTCAGCACTATTTCAAAAGGTGGAATAGATGAGAGAATGGCAGCAATTGTAAACAGGTCTTTGTGGTAGAAATTCAAAGGAACCCCTATGGTAGACTTTGTCTTTTGAGAAGTGGAGGCATTTACCATTGAAATTGGGAGAATGAGGGTGTGTTGGTTGAAGGAAGAAGGTTATAAATGGTGAAGAATAGCAAGCAAGCTGACTCAGGTCGTACAGGGTAACTGCCAGGTCGTGCTGAGGGCTCCGGCAGGGTAGGAAATCATTAAGGTATAGATAGAAATGCGAATCTGGCCTTTTTCACAATTTCCTGCAGCCTGGTTTAGCCAGCAAGATGCAGGCACAGAGGGAACAGATGATGTATTCATCCAGGGTTGGGTTTATGAAAAGACAGAGGGTAGAGGGGCAGGAGAGTTTAAGATGCTGGTGAGAGAGTTACCAAACGGATAGACCAGGTAATCTAAACTAGTAACATGGAAAGTAAACAGCATGGTAGTGGTGGTGGTAGTGTTAACTAATAGGGAGTTCAATGGCCTGAGTGTCCTAAAGATACAGAAGATACAGAAGAATGTTTGTGGTGGGTAATGGTCGAATAATCAAACTGGAAAGATAGAAGTTTAGGGTCAAAAGTAGATGTGGTAAGCAGCCTCTAAGAAAGTTCACAATGATCCCTGCCTCTGGGCATGTATACTCTTGTGCAATCCCCTCCCCTTGAGTGTGGGCTTAATTTTTAACAAACAGAATATGGCACAAATGATGGGGATGGGATGCAACTTCTGAGATTAGGTCACAAAAAGACTGTGGTTTCCATCTTGAGTATCCAGTCTTGTGCTCTCTTACTCCTCATTCTGAGTGTCTGCCATGTTGTGAGCTTCCCTAGAGAAGCACGTGGCAAAGACTAAAGGATGCTTCTGGCCAACAGCCAGTGAGGAACTGAATCTTTCCCAAAACCATGTGAGGGGACTTAGAGGCAAATCGTCTGCCAGTTGAACCTTCAGATGAAACTTCAGTCCCAGCCAACAAGCTTGATTGGTCTCATGAGAAGCCTTATACCAAAGGTACCCGGCTAAGATCCCTGGATTCTTGACCCAAGTAAACTGTGAGATAATAAATATTGGTTGTTTTAAGCTTCTAAATTGTGAAGTAATTTGCTATGCAGCAGTAAGTAACTAAGCAGGGTTATCACAGTACTAATTAGATGCTATAATCTTTTGTTAAAGGAAATATAAGAACCTTTTCATAAAAGTCATGTTAGAATTGGATTAGAGTAACATTTTTGTTCCAATACCTAAAGACTGAGAGTGAGAGATTTCAGGGAGTGGGGGAAGAACAGAGAGTGAGAGAGACAGTGGATCTGAAGCAGGCTTTGTGCTGACAGCAGAGTCCAATGTGGGGCTTGAACTAACAAACCACAAGATCATGACCCTCAGGTCCCAAGTAAGATGCTTAATTGACTGAGCCACCCAGGTGCCCCAGTTAACACTCTTCCAATTTATCTGTTAATGTCCTCATTATTTTTAGGAGTCAATATTTATTTAAGTTTATTAACACATTTTTACCAGTTTCTCTGTTTGCCATCGTATCTTGTACTCCACCTCTCTCTTCAGCTCATTTTCTTTTCTGCTGTAGTATATTCTTAATCATTTCTTTCAGCAAATGTCTATCAGTTTTATCCTTTCTATATCTGAAAATGCCTTGTTTTATCCTCTTTTTATTTATTTATTTAAAAAAATGTTGTTTTTTTTGTGTGGTTTTTTTTTTTTGAGAGAGAGAGCATGCACATGAGAGAGGGAGGGGCAGGGACAGAGGGAGAGAGAATTCCAAGCAGATTCCACTCCCAGCATGGAGCCTGATATGGGGCTTGATCCCATAACCATCAGATCATGACCTGAGCTGAAATCAAGACTTAGGCACTTAGCCAATGAGCCACCCTGGTGTCCCTATCCTTTTTTAAACATTAATAGTTCAGATGGATATGAAAATAATTCAAATATATAGAAATATTGAAAGGCTTGTACAGTGAACACTATATACCAACCACTCAGATTCTTTTTTTTTAATTTTTTAAATGTTTACTTATTTTTGAGACAATGCGAGAGACAGAGTGCCAGTGGTGGAGGGGCAGAGAGAGGGAGACACAGAATCCGAAGCAGGCTTCAGGCTGAGCTGTCAGCACGGAGTCCGACTCGGGGCTCGAACTCACAAACCACGAGATCATGACCTGAGCCAAAGTCAGATGCTCAACCAACTGAGCCACCCAGGTGTCCCTAGATTCTTTATTTGTTAACATTGTGCTGTATTTGTTTTAACTTACATCTATTTATTTATTTTTCCATCTTATTTTTTTTTTTTAATTTTTAAAAAATGTTTACTTATTTTCTAGAGACAGAGAGAGCAAGCAGTGGAGGGGCAGAGAGAGGGAGACACAGAATCCAAAGCAGGCTTCAGGCTCTGAGCTGTCAGGACAGAGTCCGATGTGGGGCTTGAACCCATGAATTGTGAGATCATGACCTGAGCTGAAGTTGGATGCTCAACTGACTGAGCCACTCAGGCACCCTAGTATCCATCTTATTTTTTGATGCACTTCAAAATAAGTCCTAGACATCCATATACCTCATTTTTCAACACTTAGACTGAATATGATTAACTAGGGTTCAGTATGTGTTTAGAGTTCCTTTTTTGAAATAAAATATACACTATGCATAAAACTCAACTGTATCATTTTATGAGTACGACAAATACATGTACTTGTATAAACTATACTCTCTTCAAGATACAGAATAGTGACATCACTCCAGAAAGTTCTATCATGCCCCTTCCCAGGCAATCCCCACTATTCCCCTTGAGAGACAAACACTGTTCTGATTTCTTTTTCACCATAATTTCATCTGCTTGTTCCAGAGTTTTGTATGAGTGAAATCATAAACCATGTTCTCTTTTGTGTAAAACTTTTTCACTTAGCATAATGTTTTTGAGATTCATCCATTTATCTGTAGTTCATTTCGTTTTATTACTGAATATTATTCTATTGCATGAGTATGCATACATAGTATATATTCTGGTGGTGAGGGATACATGCTGTTTTTAGGTTTTAATTATTATGAATGAACCTGCTATAAATAAATCTTTTTGTTGACATATGTGGAATTCCTGGGTTGGAGGGTAGGTGAATGTTTAGTTTGGTAAGAAACTCAGGCTAGGTGGTCCTCTTTTCATGCCTAGAGCAGCCATGGCTTGTGGTCCCAAGAAGCATCTGAAGCATGTAGTAGATCCAAAGCATTGGATGCTGGATAAACTGACCCATGTGTGTGCCCCTCATCCTCATAAGCTGAGAGAATGTCTTCTTTTCATCATTTTCCTAAGGAACAGACTTAACTATGCCCTAACAGGAGATCAAGTAAAGATCTGTATGCAGTGTTTTATTAAGATTGATGGCAAGGTCCAAACTGATATAACCTACCCTGCTGGTTTTATGGATGTCATTGGCATTGACAAGATTGAGGAGAATTTCTTTCTTTCTTTTTTCTTTTTTTATTATGATTTTTAAAATTTTTAAAATTTACATCCAAGTTAGTTAGCAAATAGTGCAATAATGATTTCAGGAGTAGATTCCAGTGATCCATCCCCTATGTATAACACCCAGTGCTTATCCCAACAAGTGTCTTCCTTAATGCCCCTTACCAATTTAGCCCAACCCCCCTCCTGCAACCCCTCCAGCAACCCTCAGTTTGTTCTCTGTGTTTAAGAGTCTTTTACGTTTTGTCCCCCTCCTTGTTTTTATATTATTTTTTGCTTCCATTTCCTTATGTCATCTGTTTTGTATCTTAGATTCCTCATATGAGTAAAGTCATATGATATTTGTCTTTCTCTGACTAACTTCACTTAGCATAATACCCTCTAGTTCCATCCACATAGGTGCAGATGGCAAGATTTCATTCTTTTTGATTGCCGAGTAATACCTCATTGTGTATATACCACATCGTTTTTATCCATTCAACCGTTGATGGACACTTGGGCTTTTTCCATACTCTGGCTATTGTTGATAGCGCTGCTATAAACATTGGGGTGTATGTGCCCCTTTGAAACAGCACACCTGTATCCCTTGGATAAATACCTAGTAGTGCAATTGGTGGGTTGTAGCTGTATTTTTATTTTTTTGAGGAACCTCCATATGTTTTCCAGAGTGGGTGCACCAGCTTGCATTCCCACCAGCAGTGCAAAAGAGATCCTCTTTCTCCACATCCTCACCAACATCTGTTGTTTCCTGAGTTGCTAATTTTAGCCATTCTGACTGGTGTGAGGTGGTATCTCATTGTTATTTTAATTTGTATTTCCCTGATGATGAGTGATGTTGAGCATTTTTTCATGTGTTCGTTGGCCATCTGGATGTCTTCTTTGGAGAAGTGTCTATTCATGTCTTTTGCCCATTTCTTCACTGGATTATTTGTTTTTTGGGTGTTGAGTTTGATATGTTCTTTATAGATTTTGGACACTAACCCTTTATCTGATATGTGATTTGCAAATATCTTCTCCCATTCTGTTGGTTGCCTTTTAGTTTTGCTGATTGTTTCCTTTGCTGTGCAAAAGCTTTTTATTTTGATGAGGTCCCAATAGTTCATTTTTGCTTTTGTTTCCCTTGCCTTCAGAAATGTGTTGAGTAAGAAGTTGCTGTGGCTGAAGTCAAAGAGATTTTTGCCTGCTTTCTTCTTTGGGATTTTGATGGCTTCCTGTCTTAAGTTTAGTCTTTCATCCATTTTGAGTTTCTTTTTGTGTATGGTGTAAGAAAGTGGTCCAGGTTCATTTTTCTGCATGTTGCTGTCCTGTTTTCCTAGCACCATTTGCTAAAGAGACTATCTTTATTCCATTGGATATTCTTTCCTGCTTTCTCAAAGATTAATTGGCCATACGTTTGTGGGTCCGTTTCTGTGTTCTCTATTCTGTTCCATTGATCTGAGTATCTGTTTTTGTGACAGTAGCATACTGTGTTGATGATTACAGCTTTGTAATACCTCCAGCTTTGTGATGACTCCAGCTTTGTTTTCTTTTTCAGGATTGCTTTGGCTATTTGGGGTCTTTTCTGGTTCCATACAAATTTTAGGATTGTTTGTTCTAGCTCTGTGAAGAATTCTGATGTTATTTTGATAGGGATTGCAGACTGGGGAGAATTTCTATCTGATCTATGACACCAAGAGTCGCTTTGTTGTTCATCAGATTACACCCAAGAAGGCCAAGTACAAGTTGTACAAAGTGAGAAAGATCTTTGTGGGGACAGAAGGAATCCTTCATCTGGTGACCCATGACGCTCGTACCATCCACTATCCTGATCCCCTCATCAAGGTGAATGACAGCATTCAGATTGATTTAGAAACTGTAAATAGTACTGATTTCATCAAGTTTGACACTGGTAATCTTTGTATGGTGACTGGAGGTGCTAACCTAGGAAGAATTGGTGTGATCACCAACAGAGAGAGATACCCTGGTTCTTTTGATGTAGTTCACGTGAAAGATGCCAATGGCAGCAGCTTTGCCACTGGCTGTCCAATATTTTGTTATTGGCAAAAGCAACAAACCATGAATTTCTCTTCTCTGTGGAAAGGGTATCTGCCTCACCATTGCTGAAGAGAGAGACAAAAGACTGGTGGCCAAACAGGGCAATGGGTAAAATGGTCTTTAGGTGATGTGATTGGAAGTCTTTATGTTTAATGAAAGATAATACAGCATGATTTAAAAAAGAAACTGTAAGGCTATTTTCCAGAGTGATTTTTATTATTTTATATTCCCACAACAATGTAGGAGAGTTCTGATGGCTCCACATTCTTGTCAACATATTGTGTTGTCAGTCCTTTTAACTTTAGCCATTTTGTTGTGTATATATGGGAATTCATCATGTATTCCATTGTTTCTGACTCTCTTGTTCGTGTTGAGATCTCTAATGGCAGCATCATGTTTTCACTTCTTTGCAGCTAATCTATTTTTTCCTATGATAGTTTTTAAGACGTTATCTTTTCCTTTTATGTTCTGAAGTTTTACTGCAATATGTCTAGGTCTGGATTTGTTTTCCTTTATGCTGCCTTTTCAGTTTGAGAATTTAATTCTGGAAAATTCAGTTTGGTGTAATTTGTAATTATGTCTGTATGCTCACTGTTGTGGGGAGGTTTTGTCAGTTGGACCTTAAGGTGTACTGGTTGGTATAGTTTTTTCCTATGGGAGCAGTTTCCTATTGGTTTCTTATGGGACTATGTGAGATTTCTATGTAAATTTCTTGGCACAGAGTTGCTACACTGTGAGGGCACTTGGGAGAATTCCATCCCATATATGTGAATGCTTTGTCTAGGGGTTCTGATTTCTGAACATCAGCTGTTTCCACCTATGTTCTGGGCAAGCTGAGAACTAGGGCTGGTAGGTCCTAATTTTCTAAGCTCCTGGCTCCATCAAAAATCCAGTTCCAGTTTCCCCACTGTCCACAGAGACTGTGTCCTCAGCTTATATCTTCACACAAATACTAAAACTGCAGCCCCACAGGTGCATTTCTTTTTGGGTTACAAGTCCTGCCCCCCACCCCCCGCCATTAGATTCCTACTAACTGCTATGGATTCCTTCCTATTCTTGACATCTGAAATTTCCCCCTTTTTACTTTTGAGATTGAAAATATATTAAAGATATGTTTAAAAACATTTTTTCCCCTGGAATATCTTTGTTTTGTGTAGAAAGGCAGTACTCACTACTCCTTAGCTCAATCTGTCATCTTGATTGTAAGTTTCTACTTAGCCTTTAAACCCATTGCAATTTGGTTTCTTCCCCACTATTCCATTGAAAATGTATCTACTAAGGTCTCAAATGACCCACTAATCATTAGATCCAGCGGACATTTTCCAGTGTTTACAGCAAATAGCATAAGATGGTATTCTTCACTTCTCCCACTTAAGACTTTCTCCCTCTGGGCTTCTATAAAGCTGCTTCTCACAGTTGTCCCTGCTTCCAAATTTGCCCTTTTCTGCCTCCTTTGAAGGCTATAAATTGTTGATTTTCAGTATCTGGCTCTACACACACGTGTCTCTTGGGCTCTTTACCTGTGGGTATCCACCTGCCTACTCAATGTTTTTTGCATTGTCCCACAAACACCTCAACTTTTCCAAGACTAAATAAAAATTCCCCTAAATCTATTTTAAGAAATAAAGAAGAGTAGAGTGTTATTTCTATTGATCATGGCCTTCAAAGGAGAAAGTTTACATGAATGTGGAAGAGTAGTGGTTTGGATATTGTAGTAAGGAATTAGACGAATTCTCGCCACAGCTTCTGGTTTCTAGGTACACAGACCAGGGAAGATGAATACTTTTCTCCAAAGAGGGAGATCTGTGGGATTTCAAGACCTTAGAGGAAAGCCATCTCTCAGTTAAGAGGAGATGGGAAAGTCTTCAGTGATGAGATCAAGTTGAACTATGGTTCATTGGCAAAGAAAGCAAGATTTAGTGTGTACAACAGAGAGGAAAGTAGCTGAAAGAAGAGAAAATATAAAGAAAGAAAGCACTCCCCAGGTGTTTTCTGAGCTTCTTGAGGGCAGGTGCCAATCATAACCACCTTTCCATTCTTAGAATCTATCCCAGCATCTGGTATATGCTAATCTCTGAGCAAATGTTTGTTATAATAAAATGAGACTGTTGTAAATGGCTTTTAATTATTTTCCATGAGGGGGAGTGCAGTAAAAGATCCTGCTCTCTGATGACAAGAGGAAATGAGAAAGAAGGATATTAGCTTTGGGCATTTAGAAGGACATAACCCAATTCTACAAACATTTATAAATGCCTATTGAGTTAGCCACAGTTGAATGTAACACCCACATCTGGGTATCCTTTCCCCCAGTCATATAGATTAATGGGCTATGATTCTGATTGCAGCAGATTCTCTCCCTTCTCCCAGCACTTAGGGGGGGATATCTATAATACAGAACAGGTCCTACTAGTGGATATGGCCCGCCCACTTCTCTTCCTGTAAGTTTATTAGAAAAGAATTTTTTTAACAGAAATTAAATATAATGAACAATAACCAGTCACTGGGTTATAGCAGCTGAAATGTCTCTTGCTGCAAATTCCCCCTCTTTTAGTTATTTCTCTCATGGTGGCAAAGCAAGTGAGTTACCTCTGCATATAATTTCTCCTAATGATGCTAATTATTTGGTAATGAGGCAGTGTCCCTGCTTGGCCATTCTGGTGCCCAGGCCTTCCAAGACTCATAGGAGACTCTCCCAAGTTTGAGGGGTTCTTGGCTTTCTGAAATCTGCCACCTATACCGGAAAGTATTACTAAAAGGAAAAAATGTAATTTCTGTCTTTGCATAATGCCATTTCCCCCCTCTGGTGTGTGGCATTGTTTTCCTCTGCATTTGATAGATTTTTTTTGTTGTTGGGCATAGAGATTTTTCTGTCTTCTCTTGGACTCTTCCCAGCCAGTCTACAGACCTCCATGCTCTCTCTGTAGTGGCATACCTCCCTCACTATCAATCCCTTTGTGGACTCGCTAATTACGTCATGGCTCAATTGCTTTTGTCAGAACAAAGATTGGAAAAGTTCATCTCTGTTTCAAGGAGGTCTGCATCTGTTGTGTGATACAGATATAAACCCATGTTGTGATTGAGGGGTAAACAAAATGCTGCAGAGTACAGGAAGAGAACTAAGAAGGATAGGCGAGAGACATTGGAGTAAACGTTTACAAGTTTTCATTTTAGACTCTGTATCCTTCTTGGTAGAAGTTCTTGACAGTAGTAGTCCACTTTCTGGAGGGAGAGACAGGCAGCTTAATTGGAATTCTGGTCACAGCTATTTAAAATTGTCCCTTTAAATAAAAAGTACCTTGTCTGTTATGTAAAAATACAGGAACTCTCAACTGCTTTGCCAAAGCACATTGGCATATTGTGAATCCTATACAAATGTGTCACCAAATTTTGACAAATTTGTAAGATTAAAGCTTGCTCCAACTGAGATTCCTACATTTCAGTGATAAAACACTGAATTTTAAGCTGAGTAGATCCTGGAACTGAATGTAGAATAGGGAACAGAAGGTGCCAAGTAAGAGGTAAGAGGCATAGTGTATTGTCAAACCAGGCCCCCAAATGATGGTATGTTTACTGAACACTTGCAACCTTGGCCTGTGAATCATCAAAGAGAATGTGGACAGGGCAAATAACGTGACTTTCTTTTCACAGTGTTGAGGGTTGGGCAGGAGAATGGGGAAATGGCTTGACAGGCTTTCATAGACACTGTGAGACATCATCACACTGAGTAGTGATGGTGGGTTAAAGATTACTGACTTTTCAGTGTTCTTTTATGCCCTTTAATCTCTTCAAGTGTGCCACTAAAATTTATAGTATTCAAAATGGTACTCCCCCCAATGCCCTGAATGTGGTGCAAGATGAGAATCACTATAGTAGGTACATTTAAAATTAAAATGAAAGAGATCTCCTTGTTCCTTTTTCTTATCAGGTAGAAGCCTTTAACATCTCTTACCTCAAATGAATATCATCTGTTTCCTTTTTATCGGAGTCACAGAACATAAGAACTCATTAAAATCTGAGTTTTATTAACTCTCTATGACAGTTTTCCCCCATTCTTTTCTTTATCTTCCTTGCACAAGCAGGATTATGAGGCTGCTTGATAGGTTTTTAATATTGTCATGAAAAATCTCCCCTTGGGCATGTTTGTGCAGGAGATAACATAACCTTAAGAACCTTATTCAAATGAAATGAGCAGATACCACTGAGACAGCTCAGCACCAAATACATTGCAGATAAGTTCTTGTCAACCGCCGTTTGTTAGCTCATTTGTAATAGAACAACCACTAGACGGAGCTAGGACTTAAGAAATCACAGCTGTAAGTTGGGTGACTAATGTGATGGGTAGAACGCTATCTTATGCAAGAAGTGTATCATTACTTTGATTTCAAAGCCTATGCAAGCCTTACGTCACTCGGCTAGCGGCTGTCATCTGTTTACTTTGTGTCCACAGAGGATGATGTCCATAATGGCCCAGTTTACTTAGTCACTCGAATGACGATGGCTCATCTTGGTATAGCACTTTACAATTTAGAGTGCTGCCATTGGCATAATTATGTTTGATCTTCCCAGTTACTCTGAGGCATTGCTGGGCAAGAATCAGTTCTTGTATCTTTGAGACCAGTAAATGGAGACAGGGTATCTGCAATACATTAGGATGTGTCAGGATGGTTAACCCGGACTATTGAGGTTGTGGGGTCTGCTTTTCCCTCTTAAACTTGTGTTTCAACTCTTGACCCAGCCTGGAACTAACTAGAAAGCTGTCAATTCATTCCTTTTGTGGGGCAGTCTCTGGCCACACCCACTGGGGGGAAAAGGGTCATGTGCAGGTGGAAATCTCCCAAAATAAGTGAGCACAGGAGAGTGAGCAAACGTGAGCTCCTGCTCAGAAACCTTTGGTGTGTGTGATTATTCATCATACCAGGGGCAGGTGTGGAGACAAGCACCTCACTCCGTGTGGTGTAGACCATCCTTCAAGCCCAAGTTGTGGTTATTACTTAATGTCAAGTGTTCAGGAAGGTGCCCACCTCACTCTCCTATCCCAAGCATATGCCCTCGGAGGCAAGCCCACTGTTTTAATGTCAGTTTGTTCCTGACTGTTTTGTCAGTTTGTTCCTGTTTCCTAACATTACACACTGATACTAACAGGGCGTGCGTCAACTAAAAAAAAAAATGTTATATACAGTACATATATTTTCTCAGTCTTTCGTTAAAATATCGCTGGATAAGAGTGGAAATCAGGTCAGTCACTCAGCAAATTTATCAAACGACCAGAACCTGCATTAGTGCCTTCGGTTATCTTTAAAAACACCTCAAGACAGCTCTTCTGGAGCCCAATCAGTTGGCCACTCTGCAAGTCTGACCTCTTACAATTCAACTCCTTTAACTACTGGTAAAACACTGGCAACTTTCACAAATAAGGCTAACAGACCCTAATGAGAGGCGGGAAAGTGTTCCAAGAGCCTGGGAGCTCCCAGAGGCTCCAGTCTGAAACAGAGCGAAGGCAGACAGGTACAGCGTCATGTTCCCCCAAGGCTCGTGGTGATCTTGTTGCAGGTGAATCCACCCAGGATGGCGGCTCAGAACGTCCTCCTCTTCACCAGCCCAAGGCGCACCTCGAACCCATTTCCCGGCGGTGCCCAGAGGGTGGCGCTGTCAATCCAGCCTCGGCCCACGACTGCCCGCCACTTCCCGCCGCTGCGGGAGCCCCCCGCTCGCTCTCCCGCAGGCCGGCGTTGGGGGGGGGGGGGGGGGCAACGCCCGGTAGGGGGCGCCCCGGTCCAGGCGCCGCGGCTCCCTCCGCCCACCCGGAAGCGGCTGCGGCGAGGCGAGCCCCGGGCGAGTGCACAGCGAGGCGGGCGGCAGGGAGGGAGGCGCGAAGAGGGCGCGAGGGTGGCAGCCGGAGGGAGCCGCCGACCCTGGCCGCCCGGGTCCCCGCGGGGCGCATGGGGCGCTTCGAGCCGGGATCGCGCGCGGGCCCCGCGCCCAGTTCGCTGCTGCCGTGAGAAGCCTCGCCGGACGCCCCCAAGACCCCAAGCTGCCGGGAGGATGACCATGGCCGGGGGCAGGAGAGGACTGGTGGCCCCGCAGAACACGTTTCTGGAGAATATTGTCCGGCGGTCCAGTGGTAAGAGGTGCATTCGGATTTCGGTTACCCAGGCTTTTTATCCGTGCCTCGATTGCCGACGCCTCCCGCCGCTCGGCGCCAGCAGATGCAGCAGAACCCGGAGCTCTGCTGGGAGCCGCGGCGCGGGCGCCCGGGGCTGCCTCCAGGAGGCTGGGCTAGGTGGGCAGGGTGGGGCGAGGGCTGTGGGCCCCCATCCCCAGAGGAGAGCTCTGTTGGGGACGCCTTTGGGGCCTTTCTCGCGCCTTCTCTGTCTCCTCTCCAGAGAGCGTGACAGCTGATGGGTAAAGTACTGGGAAAAGTGATGGGAAGCCGGACGCGGCAGGAACGGCAGCGCGTTCCCCGTGGGTACTGCCCACCCCTCAGGGAAGGCTATCCAGGCTCTCCGGGGGCTGCACCCGAGGCGCTGCCTCTCCCGGGGGAGAGCCAGCGGGAGAGAAGGCCACTCGGGTTCCGTCCCCCGAGGGATGGGGGACGGCGGCTGCCTCCACCTTCCATCCGGGAGCCGAAAAGTCCGAGGTGTAGGGACGTGGGGACTTAGGGACGTGCCGCAGGCCACCCGGTTCCACCTCTTCACCCACTCACCCACCCTCTTCGAGGTTAAGTTAAGGCTCACGAGGGGCAGAGTTTCCTGGACTTAGATGACAAGTGGAGCGCATAGTTGCAGAGCTGGCCAAGCAGTCACAGGGGCAAACCTGTCATAGTTCCTCTCTTCCAAACCCCAGCAGCGTTTTATGCCTACAAATCTTGCTCACCTATAAATTCCCAAACTCACCAAGCCTGTAAATCTATCCATTACCCAGTAAACCGGTGCTCCCCGCTGCTCTCTCTCTCCCTCCGTGGCATTAAGATGGACAGTGGCATGAAGCGCTGGACGGCGAGAGTCCTAAGAGCAGGGACGGAAAGGGATACATTTCAGATGTCTCCTTTAGGAGCCACAGCAAAGCATCCTGGCTAAAGCACTTGCAGAGCATATAGCTCGGCATCTGGAAGGTGCGGTGCACCCGTTCATCAAAGGGCTGAAACGAAAGGGGCCAAGTCTGGAGATGCTCTTTACAGGCTCCGGGACTCCTTTCCTTCCAGAGGCAGATGACATGAAGAGTTGACTTAGGAAATAGGTTTTAAAAATGTGGAAATATGACAGTTTCAGAGCCTTAAGGAGGAGCTTGTGTTAAAATCATGGGCTTCTATTTGGATTTAGTTAGGGGTTCAGGGGAAGAGCATGGAAGGTGACTTATGCTCCCAAGAAATACTCTTTATTAAAAAGTGATTTAAGTTTACTTCACAATGAAAACCTTACTAATTAGGATAGCATATTGTCTATTTAAGTATTTTAGAAACGGTCATTTATTGTGTGCCTCGTAAGAATAAGGGCATTGAAGAGTCTGTGGTTAGTCACCTTTCCCTTCAAGGTCTTCCTCACTCAAACTAAGGTGGCTTTTAGAACAAGGTCACAGCTATTACCTGGGACTTCAAGGGGATGCTGGTTATTACATGAATAGTCACAATTAACTCTTCTGTCATAAAAAAAAAGCTGGACGTGTTCGTGGGGTTTTAAATAAAAGCACTATTTAAGAGTTAATTTGCTGGGATCTGGCGTATTAGCTGGGGTAGGAAGAAAAAAAAAGGTTAGAGAGGGAAGGGGGCAAACCATAAGAGACTCTTAAAAACTGAGAACAAACTGAAGGTTGATGGGGGGTGGGAGGGTGGGGAGGGTGGGTGATGGGCATTGAGGAGGGCACCTGTTGGGATGAGCACTGGGTGTTGTATGGAAACCAATTTGACAATAAGTTTCATATTAAAAAAAAAAGAGTTAATTTGCTGTGATTGCTATGGTTATTGACCTGTGAGGAGGCATGGAGACAGTCTTGCAGATTTGAGGATCCCATTGCCAGTGACACCAACTTTCTCATAAATAGTGACAATTCCATTTTTTTTTTTTGGGTGAAGATGCAGTGTCCTTTAAATTAGGGGAAACCTTGTGTCTAATGTGTACCATATTCTGTTTCTGAGTGGAGAGGGAGGTAACAGAATCTTACATGTAACAGTCATAAGGTTCCTTGGGCTTGTAGGAGGACCTTAAGAATTGTGGAACTAATACCACACACACACACACACACACACACACACACACACACACAATGAATCTTGGAGCTGAGAAGGCAGAATACCCTAGTTTAGTTGATTTTCTTAGAGCCACTTCTCTTTAAGCATATATAGAATGTCAATAGAATAAGTAGCTGGGAATATTTTTAGCATTGGCATTTTAATTTTAGTACTGATTCCAACAGTTTGACTTCAGTTAACCCACCCACCAACCAACATCAACCACACAGACAAAAACACCTTAGGAAAGTCAGGTGAACTTTTACAATTATCTATGATTTCAGAAGAAGATATTCTGGTCTTGAAATGTGAGATTTAAGCTTTTAGTGATCCCTTTCATCACATTTCTAAACACAAATAGAAAAAAAATAATGTGGACTCTTGGAAATATCACAATATCTACATGCATTATTTTATTTTACTGTGATGGAAAAAGTCTATTTAAAAATATTGATTGTCTCCTCCTAAAATCCACCAGCCATTTTTTTTTGGACATTACAGTATTTAAATAGCATTTTACCTTTAAATAGCAATACTTTTTGACCATCTTTATTAAACATTTTCTCCCAGTAATCCTATGCAGTATTACTGTTCCTCTTTTACAGATCACGAAACGGAGTCCTAGGAATATTAAGAGACTTATTCAAAGGAGCAGGCACACAGTCCCTGACGCAGGTCTTTGGAGGGTATCATTCATCCTTTCTGTAGCATCATTGTTTCTCCAGCCATATGACTTTGCCCATGGAACTATTGTTATCCTTAAAAAACAAAAACAAAACAAAAAACCCCCTGACTCTCATTATATGCTTGTGGATAATAGAACTGGCTTTGTCTTGGGGCATTTGAATATCTGGTATCTGGAATATGATAACCTGTAGGATTAGATGCTATGTCCTCTGCCTCTTCTTTCCCATCTTTGTATAGATGAAGACACTGAAGGGAACACATCTCCTCAAATATTTAAGGGCACAGCTGATGAGACCCTTGACCCTTGACCCCTGTGTCACGCTCCTATGTTACACTATGCAAAGACCTTCCTTGTATTACCGTTGTTTTCTCTTAGAGAAGCTTAATTTCCCAGTGGAGATTAAATAAAATGTTATAACACCCAGGACAACATCCATTTTGGCTAATAGCCGCACTACTACATCCAAACAGAATAACAAGGCAAAAGAGAGGCTGATTCTGTTTTAAGGAAGGCAGTATTTTCACCTTTCTCAGGGGTTTAGCTAAAGTCACAGGCAGGGTAACAGGCACTTATTCCTGCACCTGCTGTAGTTATAAAGTGTTAAATAACTTTTCAGAAAATATCACCTCATATGCCAGTGGGGGAGGTGCAGTGCCTCCATTTTCAGTGTCAAGAGCTAAGAATCATTTAGTTAGGTAATTTACTTACAGTTAGTAAAAGGCAGAGTTAGAAAAGGCAGAGGCACATCAGGGACTAGTCAGCGGTTGTGACAGGTTTGTTCATTCAAAAAGGATTTATTGAGCACAGTTATTGAACACTGGGGATAAAATGGGAAACAACTTTACCCTTAGAAAGTTACATTCTAGTGAATCTTGGTCTAAGCTTCTGGACCCCATTCCACACTGTTTTCTGGCTGCAGCTCTTATTTAGGCCTGATGTTGTGTTTAAGGGAAAAAAAACCCCCACAGGACGATTTTTAAGGTGTTCACTGGTCTTGATGGGACTAAAATCTAGTTTAACTTTCTCTGATACTTTCCGAATACCATTTGAAGGAGAGATTTGATAATTATCTGTTTTTTGAATAGTCACAAGTAGTTAGCAGGAATAATCAATTCCTCCCCAATTTTGCTTGTGGTCATGTTGGTGATCATTTCAAATCCTTCTATTGATTTTTTTTTACCACATAGGCAAAGCCAGCCTGATTTTCTTTATATTCATGATTGGAAAGTGTTGTTCCAGAATATTTTTTGATGGTTGCTTAAATCTGCAGGCACTTACTGTCAGAATGGTTGTTGAAGCAAATAGGAGATCTGTCTTAGGAAGGCTGGCAGACCTTAGTGCCAGGAAGCTACAAAAATATTACCCTAAATGGTCCCATTCTAGGCAGAACATATGTTTTAGTGTTCGGAAACCTATATCAAACAATTGTAGGTGCCAGTAAGAATCCGTGCACATTAGCAGGAGTGAAACGCAGCACATTTTGGTACAGATTTATGTACATGTATAATTTACAGATTGCTAAATCAGCTGTGTTTTTGTATAGTGTTAAGTTGGTTCAGGTTGTTGATATAATTAGCACACAAACAGGATGAAAGCCGCGGGTAGTGTTGTGTCTCCTCATAGATGTGTTGAGCCACGGTAATATTTATAAAACAGAAAACTGGTTAAAATACATTGTTGCTCTGAAAGGGGGAATGGATGATCATCTGGATTATTACCAGCCCAATAGCGCTTGTTTCCTCTTGTAATGTGCTCTAAGATAACCTTCAGCCAAAGCTCAGCTGTCTTGCTCTGAAAGTGTCAAAAGTTAAACCTTGTGACTGATACTAGCTCAGAAACAGGGAGAAGGCTTCTGCTTTAACAGAAGGTAATAAAGCTTCCAAACCCCACGGTTTCTATGAAGTCCTTCTATTTTAATAATCTGTTGTAAAAGAATAGATGCATTTGTGGTCAGGCTTCCTTTGGCAGTGGTTTCTCCCACATTACCTTGAAGTTTCTCAAATCTTTGCCTTCCCTTTAGTTTTGCTTGTTAATGGCTTCTAAGCAAACATTTAAAAAAGATTTTAGTTCTTTATCCAAAGGAATCCCTTTTGTAAAGGCAGTGTCTGCTTTATGCATTTAGGGTATTTGGACTGTGGTTTGTTTTTGTGTCTTTAAGTGGCCACACCTGTACCTGGTGAGAAAGAGGTACACCAGAATCACAGAATCTTAGTTTTTGAAGTACTGTTTTTTCCAGTGTTTGAGTAGACTCCAGAACATCCCTCTCTGTTGTTATCCAGCCGGTGCTTGAATACCCTCAGTGATGGGACACTCACTTTGTCAGGAATGTTCTGTTTTAAGCAACTGTAATTGAGTACTAGTTTCTCTTGTCTTGTTTTGCCTTCTCTTCCCTTCTCTTCCTTTCCCTTCCCTCCCCTGTCTTTCCCTTCCCTTCCTTTCTCTTTCCTTCTCCTCTTCTTTCTTTTCTTGTTGTTATTCTTTGGTCTCACCCAATTCTGTCCTCTTGTAGCCACCACTCATTTGAGATCTGCCCCATGGAACAAAACTGACCTATTTCGCTCCTTTTTCCACCAGAAAACCAAAAAAAAAATTTTTTTGGTGGTAATTTGATAACAGTTTTCCTGTCTTGATTCTTCTCCTTTTTTTTTTAAAACCTTTTTCATTGTATAATACCACAGTAGGAAGGCACATAAGATAATTTTGTATAACTCAGCACATTTGTATAAAGTGAATACTGTGCTGTCCCCATCTACGTCAAGAAATAGAGTCTTGCCAGCTCTCCAGAAGCCCCCGGGGGCCCGTGGGACCCCTCCTGATCCCAACTCCCTTATTCTCCAAAGAGAGCCATCTCTTGACTTTATGGTGATCACTTTCTTGCTTTTCCTCCTAATTTGACCACCTTGTTTTATATTTCTGAACACCGCAGTTGCTTTTTGTCTGTTTTTGAGCTTTATATGCCTGGGGCCCTACCGCATGTATTCTTTTGTCAGTTGGGGATTAACCTGTATGGTTACATGTACCGTTGGTTCATTTTCACGGTGACATAATACTTTATGGTATGACCTACTGTATGTTTTATTTATCCACTCTGCCGTTAATGGACATATGTTGGTTCACACACTGGAAAGCAAAGACGTACCAAAGAAAGAGGCAGGCCACTCCAGACGGGTAGGTGGCAGGTTTAGTAAGCAAGGGAACTTACTTAGGAGGCTTGTCTTGGGCAGCTGAAAGACAGGTAGATTCCCCACCCACCACCAGAATCTTAAAAGTTTATATAGAGGCCTTAATTGGGGTCAGTCGTGTATTCAGTCCACATGGTATCAAACCCTTCGTCTCTCAAGGCTACATGCTTGGAGTGGCTCCCACTGTGGGAGCAATGAGCAGAATGTATACCCCAAGGGCAGAGGAGAGGGTGTGGGGCCTTCAGTCACCTGGGTCCAGTTTGCAGGTCATCCTAGTGGTCATGTTGTCTCAATGGCCTCCTCCAGCAACAACTGAGTTGTTTCCAGGATTTTGTTATTGGTGCTGCTGCAGGCATTCTCATACATGTCTTTTTGGACATGCGGGCAACATAGTTCTCATGCATGCACAGCTGGGGTGTGTATGGTTAACCGTGGTAGATGCTGTCGAGCAATTTCCCGAAGGGTTTGTATCAATTTACAGTCCCACCAGCAGCGGAGAATTCTCGTCACTCCTTGTTCTTGCCAAAATTTGGTATTTTCTCCTTTTTCTCTTCAATACTGACTTTGCCCAAACAACCTAGTAACTAGCAAAGCAGGGTCATTTAGAGTTATGTTAATAGCAAGCACATGAACAAGTTTGAAATGAAAACAAAACTTGCTCTTGTCCTTTGGGAGTCATCAGTATCTACTGTGTGTTGAAATGTTCTCACAGTCTGAACTCCCTCACGCATGATGGTAAATGACATGAAAGACTGGAACAATTAGAATTGTGTGCAAGAAAGGGTACAGGCAAGGGTGCACCCATGCACACGCGCGTGTGGATGTGTGTGTTTAGCAGACTCATTTTTCTTAAATAGAGAAGAACTAAACCCTGGGGACAGAGATTATGTAAGAAGTAGAGCTGGAAGTGAGAAGGAAATAGGAAGTGAATGATTTATGTTTATTTTAATGGAAGATGGAAAATGATGGAAGGGCATAGATGAAGGAGGAATGAAAAATCACAGATAAACTAAAAGGAAAAGCAAAGGCTAGCTTATGGGTTTAGACTCACAAACATGGTGGACCTCCTTTGTGCCCAATACTGTGCGGGAGCCTGAGCATACCAAAATGAGTGAGACTTTTCTTATATTGGGTCTCATTGAGGGATTTATGATAAATACCAATATGCACGTGAACTTCAGAAGATTTAAGAGATGTTGTGTCGACTGAACACACACTGTGCATTTTTCCTTTATAAATGCCTTACCCCAAAATTATTCTTAGATTTTTATAGCCATTTATTTTTTGTGTGTGAGATTGGTTGCGGGATGACCAGATGCCTTAAGTCAATTTAAAGAAGATTGCAGAATGTGTGAAGCTTCGTTTTGGTGGGTGGAAGCTTTCCTAAAAAAAAAAAAAAAATCTCATTTCTTGGGATATTTCATTGCTCTGACTTCTTTGGCATGCTGTCTTGGGTTGTTCACCCATTGTGAGTTTTCAGCTGTTGGCTTTAAAAATAAAACAGTCAGTTATTTTATCAGCAAATTGGTTTTATTCAGAAATCGCAGAGAATGATTTGGGACACGCAGGCTGTGGCAGAAACCATAGGCTAGTCCGACAAAGGAGAGGAACGTTATTTTATGGAGAAGAAGGAGGAAGTTGGGAGGGGTTGTTTTGAACAAACATCCATTAGAGAAAGGCAGGAATTCAGGGTGATGATGGTTTCTCATTGGATGAGTTGCTGAGGTGGTTGATTCTTCTAGGAGATTCAGTGTACATCTTTTCCTGTTGGGGCCTGTAGCTGTTGATTCTTTCCTGTTGAGGATTCTTCTTTGGGGGTCTATAATGGACAGTTCTTGGTGTTGAGTGGTTCGGCGTGGGAGCTCCCTTTTCTGGCCTCTGCATTCCATTTTAGTAGGGTTTCCCGTTATTAATTTTCACATAGCACATCTTAGATGCTGGAATTTGTTTGATGCTCTGGTTGTTCTCTGTGCATGTGTAGTCTTGCTGAACACACTGCGACCTGACCTACTTCGGCATCTCCTTGGTTCTCAGGGTCTCTACTCTAACAGTCATGTGCTGCTGTTAATGACAAACTACCAGAAAATCTTCCGATTGTGTGTTAGACAGTTATGCCAGTAATCGTTTGCTTACTCATCCTAAGATTGTTCATTTTGCATAGTTAAAATGACAATCTTCTGATTAGTCCTATGTTGCATAAAAGTGATGTTCTGAAGTTAACGGAATCAATTCTATAATTATTAATGTAATTATTAACCAAGAGTGCTCCCAAACCATCATTTTTCATATCTTTTTAAATTTTTTTTTAACGTTTTATTTATTTTTGAGACAGGGAGAGACAGAGCATGAACAGGGGAGGGTCAGAGAGAGGGAGACACAGAATCTGAAACAGGCTCCAGGCTCTGAGCTGTCAGCACAGAGCCCGATGCGGGGCTTGAACTCATGGACTGCGAAATCATGACCTGAGCTGAAGTCGGCCGCTTAACCGACTGAGCCACCCAGGCGCCCCTTATGTCTTTTTAAAGGTCCTGCCTGGGTGGCTTAGTTGGTTGAGTGTCCGACCTTGGCTCAGGTCATGATCTCACGGTCCATGAGTTTGAGCCCCACGTCAGGCTCTGTGCTCACAGCTTGGAGCCTGGAGCCTGCTTCGGATTCTGTGTCTCCCTCTCTCTCTGCCCCTCCCCTGCTCGTTCTGTCTCTCTCTCTCAAAAATAAATAAACATTAAAACAAATTTAAAGGTCCTGTCATGACATTGGGTGCTTTTGTAAAGAACGGCCTCTCCTTCTTTCCTTCTTTTCTGAAAGCAGCAGCATATAGGCGCCCTGCCCTGACATTTGAGTGCTGGGGTCAGTATCTCAAAGATGATACTGTACTGGCAAATTTTACTGATATTTAGCTCCTGCTTAGGTTTGGTTTCTATTTTAAAGTAGGACTTCACAACCATGGCAAAGAAAATGGAGTTAATTTGATTTGAGTGGTAAGATCGTATTTATTTTATCTCACTAGATTTTTAAGTTTCAGTTTTCTTTTGTGTCTTCTCAGCATTATTGGTGTGGAATTGGTTGGAGTTCTACACTGCTATTGTGAAGGTTGTGTTTTGAGCCTCTTTGTGAGTCCGTGTACTGCCTGTCTTCTGCTTGCCTCCCTAGGGCCATTCTCTTTTCTTCTCCAACCTGCTCTCTGTCTACGAGGCCAACCTGTAAGGATTTTGTCAGTAGGTTCCCTTGCCTTCTGGCTCCTGGCTCGCTTCAGCTTGTGGGGCATACCGCCAGGAGATGGGAGGGAGAATTTATTTATTCTGTGGTGTTTATTCTCCCAGTTTCCTCTCTACAGCATTCTCCCTCCCTCCCTATATCATAGCCTTGCTGTTTTCCCTTGATTAAAGGTTACATATCCAGCTCGCTCTCTTTGGCTTTGGGTAGAGCTGAATGTCTTACAGTTTCCAAGCAATACTAACCCTGGGGGGTACTGTGCTGTCCCTGAAGTTTTCCTTAGTGGTGTTCTGGGGGCAGGCTACAGCTGGCTGGTACTACCTTTCAATATCTGATTATGGGCATCTATTCTAGGTTCTGGGACTTCACGTTGGTAGCTTTAAATATACCATGCTGGGAGTATTTGCACCTCAGAAATTGGCAAATGGTATAAATAATTTGCCATGACTCACCAGCATGCCACTGCCCATACCTCACCCATATGGCTTTGTAAATAGCTTTGTTATCAAACACTCCTCTAACTGTTTGAGTGTGCCATTATTTCCATGCCACAACTGACTGATAGAACCAGTTACGTGTTCTCTGGATCGAGTACCTTCTCAACCTTTATGTCCAGACCAGATTTAATCATGGGGGTGAACTTGGTGAGGGGGTGAGCTCAGATATTTCTTTTAACTTAACAAAAAAACCCCTGTGTTCTGCCTGCTGAAGGCAGTGTAGCCTTGTTTTTCAACTCGACAAGTTGGTCACCCTACTGGCTGAAGAGCTAGTTTTATATTCCTTCCTTTATCTTTTCTCACTTTCATGAGCTCAGAAGTCAGGAAAGACCATAAGTAAATGGCGGAGTTTATCAGAGACATCAGAAGGCAGTAGTACTAGTTACAAGCACCCATTGTAATTACTGGTTATAATCATGACCTTAGACAAATCGCCTTTCTCACGTGTGTCTGGCAGTATGTGAAGGTTTTACATGCATTGACTCCTCTAATGCTCACTATAACCCTTGTTCTGTGAGTACTTCAGTTATTCCTATTCTACAGGTGCAGACACTGAGGTTTAAAGAGACTAAGTAAATTGTCTTCAGTTAATTTCTAATAGTGGAATCTCTAGGAATTTGTTAAGGGTGCAGATTCTCAGGCCCTACCTCAAACCTGGTGCATCAGAAACTCGGGAATGGGCCCAGTGACTGTGTTTTACTGAGCCCTCCAGGAGGCTCTATGCATGTGGCAGTTGGAGGACCAGTGATTGTGAGATAACCCCAAGTGTTTTTTGTTTGTTTGTTTGTTTGTTTGTTTGTTTTTACTTGCAAAGTAAATGGTTGGGTGCTAGGGTGTGTGGATGGAGGAGGGTTCACTGGGTGAGTGGTCTTTTTCTCTATAGTCTTTCAATTAGTTTTCTAGTTTCTCTCACATGCTGTTCCTGCCTTAGGTAGGAGCTTGTGTTTCAGTGTCTTGATTCTCTCCAGGGACCTGCTGGCCCTAGTAGCCCCCTCCTTGGCCAGATCCCTCTGGAATTTTGAAGTTGTAGTTTCCTCTTCTGCATAGTTACCCTCCATCTACTTTTCCTCTTCCAGAAATGGAGCTCATGCCTGCTGTTAACTCCCTTCTCTTCATTGTTGTTATATTCCTTTTAATTTTTAAGCCATCATCCCAGAACGAGGAAATACATATGTGGGATCAATCTGCCATTCTGAAGTGATAACTGATACTTTCTGAATACAGAGGAGGCCCTCAATTCTAGTCATTCTCCTTCTGTCAGGTAAAATTATACTTTATACTTTTCCCACCTGGTGAGCCTGTCCAGGGATTGTGCTCTGGCCTGACTTCATGGAGTGTGCCACTTTTCTCTGTTGTTCCTGACAGTGGCAAAACTCAAACAATTTAGTAATGAGTTTGATGTCCTTTATTCAAGGGAAAACAATCCATGGATTGGGGGAGTACAGTTCCTCACAGGCAACAGAGGCTTTTACAGAGGGATTTGGGACAAAAGCGGGTTTTATGCAGTGTTAGACAACGCAGAAACATGGCATTACTGTTGGTTAGCTGGTCAGAAATTTCCTTATGAGGCTAGCAGGTCCTGTTTTCTGGGTAAGGTAGGCTAGCTGAAGCTGAGTTGGAGGACTGGAATTGGTGTGTGTTAGGTGTCCTTGATAGGCAGTTCCCAGTGTGGGCTGCCTTAGGTTTAGATTTGTGACATGGGCCAGGCCGCTGGGGTGGCCACCATTTTGTGGACCCCAGTATACAGATTAACTATCCTTCTGTCCCCCAACTTCCAATCCCTACCTTCTAATTGTCTCTAGTTATGCCCTCTCTTTGAATTTTCTGGTTTTCTTCTCTTTCTCTATCTTCTTCTGGCTCTTGGTCTCAGTCTCCTCTGTCTCTCCTGTATGTTCTTTCAACAGCCTTACATTCTCTTCTCACTCTTTATATATTGCTACAGGTCTCTCTCTGTTTTTTTTAAGTTTATTTATTTTAAGAGAGACAGAGGAGGAGAGAGAGGCAGAGAGAAAGACTCCCAAGCAGGTTCCATGCTGTCAGCATGGAGCCTGATGCAGGGCTTGAACTCATAAACCATGAGATCATGACCTGAGCTGAAGTCAAAAGTCAGACACTTAACCAGTTGAGCCACCCAGGCACCCCTGGATTGCTACAGGTCTCTTGCTCTTGGGTGCCCATTCTCCAGTTCTGGCTCATGCTGTTGTATTCTCTGTTGGCCCTCTTCCCCCCCCCCCCCCCCCACCAACCGCTTCCATTCTGTCTGTCTCTTCTCTCTCCATCTGTCTTCCCACCTATCTCTGCCTACTTGTGCCTGCCATGGATGGTCTCTGTTTTCTGTCTCTGTTGCTCTTGGCCTTTTGTCTATATTCCTGTCTGTCCATGTTGCTCTCTGCCATCTGTCCTCATCACTACCTGGCTGTCATCTCTTTCCATTTGTTTGCTGTCTCTCTTTGTCTGTAGTCTCTGCCTCCATCTATCCATTTCTGCCTTTGTCTGTCTCTTTCCAGTTCTCCCGTCACATGCCTCAGTAGATGCTCTTCTGTGTATCTGAGTGCCTTGTTTCTCTCTCAAGACCTCCTTTCTCCATTTACTTACCAGCTGCATGGGGTCAACTCTATAGATCTCTTGGCCTTAGTGTCTGGGTTTTGTTCTGAGAATCTTATTGGCCCAGTGCTGACTGTGGGTTGCTTGGCTAGTTGTACACTCCCAGTCTAGTCTGCTGTGACTGGGACCTGGGTGTGTGGTGGGAAGGGTATGGAGTTCTGTGATGTATGGGCTGTGGCAGATACACCTAGACAGGGAAGGTGGGTGGGGCTTTCAAATGGACAGATGTGTCCCCTGCACTCCTGCCATGCTTAGGACTCAAATATTTGTTGTGCTAAACTGGGCTGCTCTAAGATTCCTTCCATCCACCATGGTGCTATACTTTAGCCTCACTGAGCCATTTACCAAGAACGTTTTAAAATAACACAGTAGGGTCGGCTTTAGCTCAAGCGGTTACTTCGTGTGTGGTTACTAAAATAACACAGGAGACGAACGTAAAACTAATTAAAAAATCTTTGTCTAGTACTGCTTAATATTCTATACTGCTTACTTTGAGTCACTTTTTTTTTTTAAGTTCTGGGAATGAATTTTTATTGTGTGTTATTTACTGATGGTCAAAGAGTTTTGTTCAAAGTGACTGTAATATGTAAAGATGTGCATTAAGAAATGATTATGACTATAAAACACCTACTTGATTAATCTGTTGTACCATTTGTTAGCAACTGATGACACCAACAAATATTTGTTCACAGCAGTTCAACATACCACTGACCTCTTGTTTATTAAGTAAACTACCATTGAGTCATAAAAAAGTTTACATTTCTCACACAGTTTTATTCCCTTCCAAACTGCTTATAAAACTGATTCATCTGTTTTTAATGCTTTAAAATCCTTTAATTTGATGCTCAATGAAGGTGGAGGTCATGCCTCTGAAACCACGTACTTAGGGGCAACTACACAGTTAAACAGAGTTTGAGTTTGCTCTTGAAATGGAAAGCTCTCATTCCATTGTAACTTACTGATATAATCAAAATATATTTATGAAGTATATTAAAATTAGAGGCAAAGCAAGTAACTATCGAATCTCTTGGAAGTTCAGTTTGTATTGTACCAGGATTGGGCCCTTGATAATTTAGAAGGGTCCTTTTCATGGAATTTTATTGTTGAAAAACACAGTAGAGCCTAAACATGATTAAGATTTTAAATGTTTTATTTAGGTATATCATCCTGACCTAACTCCTTGTTTCTTATCTCCTCTCCATTCTCCCAAATATTACCAAATCTTGATCTGGGTGGGGTTTTTTTTTTTTTTGCTTTTTTAAAAAATTAATTTCTGGGGGCGCCTGGATGGCTCAGTCGGTTGAGTGTCCGACTTCAGCTCAGGTCATGATCTCGCGGTCTGTGAGTTCGAGCCCCACGTCCGGCTCTGTGCTGACAGCTCAGAGCCTGGAGCCTGCTTCGGATTCTGTCTCCCTCTCTCTCTGCCCCTCCCCTGCTCATGCTCTGTCTCTGTCTCTCTCTCTCTCTCTCTCTCTCTCTGTCAAAAATAAGTAAACATTAAAAAATTAAAAAAAAATTAATTTCTGGTATGGATTTTATTTAGGTTCAGGCAAATCAAATTATTATTTTCTTGTCTTTGTCTAGTGCTTACGTACATCTTGTTCTCATTTATCTCAATCATTTTTCTATTGTTTTAAAAGAAAGAAAAAATAATTTTACTCAAACTTGCTTTTTTTTTTTTTTTTTTTTAATTTTTTTTTTTTCAACGTTTATTTATTTTTGGGACAGGGAGAGACAGAGCATGAACGGGGGAGGGGCAGAGAGAGAGGGAGACACAGAATCGGAAACAGGCTCCAGGCTCTGAGCCATCAGCCCAGAGCCTGACGCGGGGCTCGAACTCACAGACCGCGAGATCATGACCTGGCTGAAGTCGGACGCTTAACCGACTGCGCCACCCAGGCGCCCCACTCAAACTTGCTTTTTATAAGAGCACTGATAGATAGCCTTAGTAATCTTGTAGCAGTGAAAGTATCACGAAGATATGTTCCCTTCTAAGAGAAATATCTCTAGTTATTAGAAGCATATTGTCAAATGTACACCACAGGCCTCCAAATAACCAGGGTTCTCAGGGAACAATACATTTGTGTGAACTGCTTGCTGAATGTAGCTTTTATCTGTGTGATTGCCCAGACTGAGTCACCTTTCTAAGCCATTGCTTTAGTTAGTTTCTCCTTTGTTACTTGTGGTAATTATGATGAAAAGTAATTTTCTAATAATTTCTCTTTAGAATATTTCTGTGTTATGCTTTATGGGCAAATGGTAAGTTTGGAATGATTTTGACCCATCTTACTTACTACAGTGTGGTTTGGCTCATGGCCCCAATCGGCTGAAGAAACTTTACACTGGGTGGGAGGGGGTGTCTTTCAAATTTTAATAGTATTTGTTTTTATTCTACAAATTGGAGGAAACTGTGTGGGCTGAGGAAGGTTGAATTTGGGAAACCTTACATTTCATTGCATTTGCTCTTACAGCTAAAGACCTTTAGGGGTAAAAAGGCATCAGAGGGAGGCAGTAGAATCTGGCTAATTTGCATCAAAGACCGGGAGACACAGGGAACTTTAGATGAGAGCCAATGAATAAATCATGGCAAGGGCAGCCAAGTTGAACCTACACATTTTACTGAACAGTGTAGGAGGGACTTGATCAGTTCAGAGAATATGAATTTGGAAACAGGCTGTGTGCTTTAGAATGAGCCACTGGCTGGCTGGAAGTTTCACATTCTATCTGCAGAAGCTATCACCTACAGTCAAAAGCATATGTCTTACCCGGATTTTATAGATTCCAAAGACACATTTAGGCATTTTCTGTATATATAAACTGACCCACCAACATGTGATTTATTTTTACTATAGCCTCCCTTGACAACATGGTATACTTTTACATTAAAATGGCACATCATATCATGTCTCTAAAACCAGGCAATTCACTGAGCAAAAAGCCTGGTACAACATGGTTCACCTGAAATGTATCACTTTCCACTTAGTTAAGTTTAGAAGGTGTTTCTGTTATTTTTTAAATTTAAACTCAAGTTAGTTAACATACAGTGTTGTCTTGGCTTTAAGGGTAGAACCCAGAGATTCATCTCTTACATATGACACCTAGTGCTCATCCCAACAAGTGCCCCCCCTGCCCTGCTTAATGCCCATCACCCATTTAACCCATCCCCCACCCACCTCCCTCCAGCAACCCTCAGTTTGTTCTTTGTATTTAAGAGTCTCTTATGGCTTGTCCCCTCTATTTTTATCTTATTTTTGCTTCTTTTCCCCTATGTTCATCTGTTGTATTTCTCAAATTCCACATATGAGTGAAATCATATGGTATCTGTCTCTCTCTGCCTGACTTATTTCCCTTAGCATAATATACTAGTTCCATCCACATTGTTGCAAATGGCAAGATTCATTCTTTTTCATCACAGAACAGTATTCCATTGTATATATATACCACATCTTCTGTTTCTGTTATTTTTAAAGTGGCCTAGACTCTACAGAGTCCAGCATTTAGAGAAGTGATATTTCAAGTTAATGACTGGTTGATTACTCCACAAGGGTGGGTGATTGCAGGTTGTAGAGGCTTCATCTGATTTGTTCTTTGTTATGAATCTGGTTACTTAGTCAGATTTTATTGCTGCCGGAAGCATAGAAAACTAGTTTGCCTCCACTGAGATTCCTAGAGCTGAAGTGACATTCACACAGCTCATTAGGGACAGTGCTGCCACTAGGACCCACCTTGTGGTTGTCCCCATGGTTGTTCTTTCAGACGGTGCTCTGGGGACTCTAGGGATTGCTGGGGAAGGGTGGATTAATAGGGTGTCTTTTACCCACCCCCTCCCCATTCTCCCATTAGTTTTAATTGTTGATGAGGTTCCTTGGTGCTTCTCTGTTTAATCTCATGGCCTCTGTCCTACTTGGTGCCCTGTGCTTGTAGATTCTCCATATGGTGTCTCCAGATGTATAGCTCTGGGCTCACCTGGCAGCTCAGGGCTCCCAAGAGTGCAGAAGCAGATGCTTCTGGACCTTAAATGTGTAGGCCTGGGATTGGCATAGCATCCATTCTACCGCAGTCTGTTGGTCAGAGCAAATCACAGGCCCACCCAGATTTAAGGTGAGAGAACTAAATAATAAATAAGGGCATGAATGTGAGGAGGCATGGTTTATTGGGGGCTACCAGTATAATCTCAACTGACCGTACCAGTTGTCAGAGCCATGGGCCTGAGACATGTAAGGGGCTGGTCCCTACTAAAAGAAGAGAGAAGGTGAAAAGGACTTATAAAGCACCAGCAATCCTCTGGAAGGGATTGTATTGCCTCTTCCTTTGTAGGTATTTTATGAAGACTGTAACCAGTGATTGGTTTGATAGTGCCAGGAGGCAGGAAAGCAGATGACCTCTGAATAACCTTTGGTCTCTTGGAGCCTTGATCTGCGTCAATGTGTTGGAGAGCCTTTAACCTTTATCCCTCCAGAGTTTTACCCAAGTGAAGACTCTCTGAAGGAGCCACATGAAGGTCAAAATACGGTATCAGATTTATAACTATTAAACTGGACAAGGGAACATGCTGCACACCTGTCTCCCTCCTCAAGCCTGGACTTTGGCCTCTAGACCATGAGTCACTCCTAGGCCAAGAAGCTGGAGATGACAGAACAGAGGGCTGTCACAAATGGGTTCTGAGAGAAGTAGTTCAGGCCCTGGCTTCCCCTACCACACCAGGCACAGGCAAGTCTGAGAGGTCAAGATGCGCAGAGTGGATTCCCCTTGCCCTTGAGATACCTATTGATAGCTTGATCAATCTACTTAGGCAGGTATAAATGAGGGGGGTGAAGAAGGAGGTCAAAGTATTCATTTTAACACTTCTTTCTGGGGATGGGTAGATACTCCTTTCTCTCAGTGGAAGCCCCAGGCATGGAAAGATAAATAGCTATTTATCATAAAAAGCTATTTATCATAAAAGCTATTTATCAAAGTAGAGCTTTATAGAGGTACTGTATTCTGCCAAATCTAGAGTCCTGGAGTACTACCAAGGACTTTGAGGCAGCTGCAGAATTTGTGAGCTATGGTTCTGCTGATTTCTGTTAAAGATTACTGCAAGGCATTATACAGTTAAGAGCATTGGCTTTAGTGTTTGTGATGGTTAATTTTTGTGTGTAAACTTGACTTGGTTAGAGTGTGTCAAGATATTTGGTCAAATATTTTTCTGGGTGTTTTTGCGATGGTTTTAGATGAGTGTAACTCTTCTATCAGTAGACTGAATAAAGCACATTGCTCTCCCTACTGTGAGTGGGTTTCATCTAATCAGGTGAAGGCCTGAACAGAACAAAAGGCTGACTTTCCCCTTTTGTCTGACTACTTTTAAGCTGAGACATTAGTTTCTCTCTGCCTTTGGGTTTGAACTGAAACATTGGCTCTTCCTTGGCCTACACCATCAGCTCTCTTGTTTCTTAGGCATTTAGACTTGAACTGGAACTACACCATTATGTCTCTTGGGTCTCCAGCTTGCCAACTGCAGATCTTGGGACTTGTCAGCCTTTATAATCACATGAGCCAATTCCTTATCATAAATCTTTCCCTCTTTCTTTACATAGATAAACACACACACACATACACATACACACACACCTCCTATTGGTTCTGTTTCTGTGGAGAACACTGATACAGTGTTAGACAGTCCCAGCTCTACCAGACATAGGACCTAGGGAAAGTTTCTTAGATTTACTAAGCCTTTGTACAATATCTATAAAAATGGATTAATACCAGTGTCTGTCTACCTTATGGAGTAATGATCCAGTGACTGTTAATACATGCAGTCTTGAAGGTGATGATGCCCTTTTCACTGATGAAGAATGGCAGATATCCCAACATTTTCCAGTTTACAATCTCCAAATCACTTATATCCAGATCAGGCCAGTTCTGCGGCAGTATGTTTTTTGATGTTTTGTTCATGCAGTGGGATACTTACCTAATTAAGTTTTGTTTGGCTTTGAAATAAATTTTCATATATTCAGCTAGGAAAATAGTAAATAATCCCAGAGTCATTTATGTTTGGATATGTAGTGCATGTCTCTCCATTTGACTAGAAAGTCCATGTCACTTCACTAGAGCCCTCTTCTTTGGCATTCTTCACCAGTGGGAACATAGCCAACCGCCTGGAAGAATTAAGACTTGGTTAAGCAAAAGTGCTGTCATGGGGTTCTTGCACCAGAATTTATTGCACTTTTTTTCATGGGATTCCCACTTTCTGAACCTATCTCTTTTGCAGACATACTTCTGGAGGCATGGTAGCAATTGACTCAGACCCACCTAGGTCCACTTTTTATTTTATTTAGCAAATCTTATCTCCCTCAGAAACTCCCGCTCCACTCAACAGCAAAGGGAGATTATGAATATCCCAGTTAGTAGTATCTCCAGCTCTTCCATTTTAACTATTCTTTTTTTAAGGTGTTTATTATTTTTGAGAGAGAAAGAGGGAGAGGGGGGAGGGGCAGAGAGAGAGGGAGACACAGAATCCGAAGTGGGCTCCAGGCTCCGCGCTGTCAGCATAGAGCCCAATGCGGGGCTCGAAGCCATAAACCATGAAATCATGACTTGAGCCAAAGTCGGACGCTTAATCGACTGAGCCACCCAGGTGCCCCTTTACTATTCTTTTTTAGGTGACTTAGTCTCTTGTGCTCAGAATCCAGTTCTGCCCTTCCCATTGCTTTTCCCCATGATGGTGTGTGGGGTAGAGGCAACAGAACTTGATGCCCTGCCTCAACCCAACACATACTCCCTTGTGTGTGTGTGTGTGTATATGTGTATGTGTGTGCATATGTGTGTGTTATGTGTATGTGTGTAAATGTGTGTGTGTGTGTGTGTGTATGTAACTTCATCCCATCTAGGCCCCCATTGACTGTGCAGTTCATCTCTGATATTTTCCTGAACCCCCAAGTGGGGCAGTTTGACACACAGCCTTTGGCTACTGGGTGGCTTCACTCCACTGTGATAACCATCTGCTTATGCAACTTCAGCACTAGTGGCATAGTTGGAAGCTTCTGGATCCTTTCCAGACTCCATAAGAGCTGAGGCGGTGCTCAGGAGGCTAATACAGCCAGGTTTACTCTGCAGCACCTTTAAGTTGCCAATGTGGTGTCCTCTCCACAGATGTCAGATGGGGATCCAGGCACAAAGTGTCCCCTCCTCTCCTGTCCCTTCTCTTCTATCACTGTGTGGAAGCAGTGCTGTTATAGAATAGGTCAGCATACTATGTTTTAAGAAGTGGGAAGTGATAATTTGCAAGTGAGGAAAGAGACAAAACATTGAAAAGTGGACAGAAGAACCCAAACATTTAGATGAGAAACAATTGCTTCTACCCACATCAATATTTCCTGAGTACATCATTGTAGATCACAAGATAGAATCATGATATATGATAACAATAATGGCATTATTGACTCATCAATTAAAGGTCTCATTATACTTAGTATTTTTATGGGAAGGAACATTAATGTGTTACAAAGATTTTCATAGAAATGGTCTGATTTTAGTACTTAATGGAGTAAGAGAGAGATGATGTAATATGATGATTAAAAGCATGGATTTTGAAGTCATATAGACCTGGATTCAAATCCTAACTCTAACCTGCTATGACTGACTGTGTCTGCAGAGGCTCAGTGTACTCATGAGTAAAATGATGAAATCCATGACACTTCCTTTAGTAAAGTAATACCACCTCACAAAGATTGTTACAATGGTTAAAAAACCCCACCTTAATATATGATAACGTCTCAGTACAGAGCCTGGCACAGAGTAAATAACAATAAATGGTATACATTATTATTAATACCTGGAATATTGCCTATGTGGAATCTCTTAGTTTCTGATGATACATGTGTTGTTATTTGTATAGGTAGCCCACAATTTATAAATAGATTGGATTTTGGAAGTCAATTTGCAGGTCAATTATTTGTAGCTTAGGAATTGAAGGGAATCTAGAATATTCTCCCTTTCCAGCCAACCATAGTAGGATATACATGTGTGCAAGGGAGAGGCAGGGGAAGGGGGAAGAATTTCTCTCCTGTTGGAGGCAAATGACTTTGTGACTAGGACTGGAATTCTTTCCTTCATTCAGTCCACATCCTTCAGTAAAGAGGGAATTCCTAAATCTTCTATCACATAGTGACAAGGGAATCTTGCTCCCTGCCAACTAGAATTTCTTGCTTGGGTTAACAGTGAGAGATAACTATTTTGGAATTTTGAAATCTATGATTGAGAAATCCTCTGACTGGATGATCAGTAGGTTGATGTTTCTATTCCTACACTACTTCCTATTTTTCTATTTCCTTTCTGAAGTCCAAGAAGATACTAGGAGATGTGGTTTTTCCCAGATAAGGCTGTTATCTGTACCCCAGGGACAATGGAAATGCTTGAGGAAGGGTGAGCACATTTCAGGGATGGCCAGAATGCAGTTATGGGAAATTGCAGTGATATCTGGAGCTTGAGTGTATCCTATTCTCATTTTTTAGCAAATAAAAAAATTTAATCAATAAGTTAATTTTTTCTGATTAAGTTCATTAAAAATTAAGAATATACTTATTTTTATCAAAATAATATACATTCTTGGTTGAAAAAAATCAAACTGAAGAAGCTTATGAAGAAAAAGAATCATCCCGTGCCTTGTCCCTTTGCCTATCCTGCTCACCAGAAGTCACATACTCTAATTTTAGCTGTTTCTTCTTATAGTTTCTGCCATGTCTCTAAATAATATGCATTACAGCTATTTCTAGATTTATCACTTTTAGCTATTAGCTGTTGACTTCAGTTAATTTAGCTGAGTTTTTATCTCACTTTATTTACTTTCTACCCTTTTCTCCTAATACAATTATTTTACTCCTTTATTGGTTATCTTTGCAACTTTAAGGAAAACCTTCCTTCCTTCCTTCCTTCCTCCCTTCCTCCCTTCCTCCCTCTCTTTCTTCCTTCCTCCCTCTCTTTCTTCCTTCCTCCCTCTCTTTCTTTCTCTTCCTTCCTCTTTCTTTCTTTCTTTCTTTCTTTCTTTCTTTCTTTCTTTCTTTCTTGACAGAAGGAGAGAAAGTGAGTATGAGCAGGGGAGGGGCAGAGAGAGAGAAAATCTCAAGCTGGCTGCATACCTAGCATGGAGCCCAACTTGGGGTTGGATCCCATGACCCTGGGATCATGACTTGAGCCAAATTCAAGAGTTAGACACTTAACTGACAGAGCCATCCAGGCGCTTCTATATACCTTTCTTTTTTATTATGTCATCACTAGACACCATCCCATGATTGTCCTCACTTCTCTCTCTCAACTTATCACTTGCATTTTCACAGTGTTGGAATTGATACAGTTATATTCAGATACTTATAGTTAAGTATTTCATGCCTTGACCATATGTTGGTTTTGAATATTGGAAATTAATAAGGTGTTTACACTGTTGTGAGAGCGATAATGACATAGTGTGATTTGGTTTCCTTTCTTGCACAGCTTTTGTTTCTTCGATGCTTCTAATTTTTCCTGCCTCTCTTCCCCAACTTATAATAACCATATTGACTTTTTATGTTGTTGCAGGTGATCAAGAAAGTTATCAGAACCTGACTTCCTCTTTCCCTAGATAACTCTCTTCTGGAACTTCTGTTCTCTGAACATTCTGTGCTAAATCTTTCTATTAGCTTCCTTCTTGCTTTCTATATTTGGAGCCACTCTTCCTTCTAGTTCACATGTTGTCTTCTTTCCTTACTCCTTCACTTTGCTGATACACATCCCCAAGTAACTTCCTGAGGAAGAATATGTGAGAAATAACTTTCCTAGCTCTTTGCACATCTGAATATCTTTATTCTACATTTGATTGTTTTAATTAAAAAAAAATGTCTCTGGCTTTTTCTCATGTTGTTCTTTCTGCTGTTCCTGTTAGGAGGCAAGTTGTTCCTCTTGGATTGGTCCTCTCTGTCTTATTTCTTTTTTATTTTATTTTTTCTTTTTAAAAATTTACATCCAAATTAGTTAGCATATAGTGCAACAATGATTTCAGCAATAGATTCCTTAATGCTCCTTACCCATTTAGCCCATCCCCCCTCCCACAACCCCTCCAGTAACCCTCAGTTTGTTCTCCATATTTATGAGTCTCTTCTGTTTTGTCCCGCTTCCTGTTTTTATATTATTTTTGTTTCCCTTCCCTTATGTTCATCTGTTTTGTCTCTTAAAGTCCTCATATGAGTGAAGTCATAGGATTTTTGTCTTTCTCTGACTAATTTCACTTAGCATAATACCCTCCAGTTCCAGCCACGTAGTTGCAAATGGCAAGATTTCATTCTTTTTGATTGCGGAATAATACATATACACACCACATCTTCTTTATCCATTCATCCATCGATGGACATTTGGGCTCTTTCCATACTTGGGCTATTGTTGATAGCGCTGCTATAAACATGGGGGTGCATGTGTCCCTTTGAAACAGCATACCTGTATCCCGTGGATAAATGCCTAGTAGTGCAATTGCTGGGTCATAGGGTAGTTCTATTTTTAGTTTTTTGAGGAACCTCCATACTGTTTTCCACAGTGGCTGCACCAGTTTGCATTCCCACCAACAATGCAAAAGAGATCCTCTTTCTCCGATTCCTTGTCAACATCTGTTGTTGCCTGAGTTGTTCATGTTGGCCATTCTGACAGGTGTAAGGTGGTATCTCACTGTGGTTTTGATTTGTATTTCCCTGATGATGAGTGATGTTGAGCATTTTTTCATGTGTTGGTTGGCCATCTGGATGTCTTCAGAGAAGTGTCTATTTGTGTCTTTTGCCCATTTCTTCACTGGATTATTTGTTTTTTGGGTGTTGAGTTTGATAAGTTCTTTGTAGATTTTGGATACTAACTCTTTATCTGATATGTGATTTGCAAATATCTTCTCCCATTCCATTGGTTGCCTTTTAGTTTTGCTAATTGTTTCTTTCACTGTGCAGAAGCTTTTTATTTTGATGAGGTCCCAGTAGTTCATTTTTGCTTTTGTTTCCCTTGCCTCTGGAGACGTGTTGAGTAAGAAGTTGCTGCGGCCAAGATCAAAGAGGTTTTTGCCTGCTTTCTCCTCTAGGATTTTGATGGCTTCCTGTCTTACATTGAGGTCTTCATTCCATTTTGAGTTTCTTTTTGTGTACGGTGTAAGAAAGTGGTCCAAGTTCATTCTTCTGCATGTCACTGTCCAGTTTTCCCAGCACCACTTGCTGAAGAGACTGTCCTTATTCCATTGGATATCTCCTTTCCTGCTTTGTCAAAGATTAGTTGGCCATACGTTTGTGGGTCCATTTCTGTGTTCTCTATTCTGTTCCATTGATCTGAGTGTCTGTTCTTGGGCCAGTACCATACTGTCTTGATGATTACAGCTTTGTAGTACAGCTTGAAGTCTGGGATTGTGATGCCTCCTGCCTTGGTTTCTTTTTCAAGATTGCTTTGGCTATTTGGGGTCTTTTCTGGTTCCATACACATTTTAGGATCATTTGTTCTAGCTCTGTGAAGAATGCTGGTGTTACTTTGATAGGGGTTGCATTGAATATGTAGATTGCTTTGGATAGTATCGACATTTTAACAATATTTGTTCTTCCTATCCAGGAGCATGGAATCTTTTTCCATTTTTTTTGTGTCTTCTTCAATTTCTTTCGTAAGCTTTCTATAGTTTTCAGTGTATAGATTTTTCACCTCTTTGGTTAGATTTGTTTCTAGGTATTTTGTGGGTTTTTTTGTGCAACTGTAAATGGGATCGATTCCTTGATTTCTCTTTCATTGTTGGTGTATAGGAATGCAACTGATTTCTGTGTGTTGATTTTATATCCTGCAACTTTGCTGAATTCATGGATCAGTTCTAGCAGTTTTTTGGTGGAATCTTTCGGGTTTTCCTTGTAGAGTTCCATGTCATCTGCGAAGAGTGAAGATTTGACTTCCTCCTGGCTGATTTGAATGCCTTTTATTTCTTTGTGTTGTCTGATTGCAGAGGCTAAGACTTCCAATACTATGTTGAATAACAGTGGTGAGAGTGGACATCCCTGTCTTGTTCCTGACCTTAGGGGGAAAGCTCTCAGTTTTTCCCCATTGAGGATGATATTAGTGTTGGGTTGTTCATATATGGCTTTTATGATCTCGAGGTATCCTCATTTTATCCCTACTTTCTTCAGGGTTTTTATCAAGAAAGGATGCTGTATTTTGTCAAATGCTTTCTCTGCATCTATTGAGAGGATCATATGGTCTTGTCCTTTCTTTTATTGATGTGATGAATCATGTTAATTGTTTTGTGGATATTGAACCAGCCCTGCATCCCAGGTATAAATCCTGCTTGGTTGTGGTGAATAATTTTTTAAATGTATTGTTGGATTTGGTTGGCTAATATCTTGTTGAGGAATTTTGCATCCGTGTTCATCAGGGTGTCTTATTTTTTTAAAAAATATTTCTTGTGTTTTTCTGTGCTACTCTCTGCAAGACTTTATCTTCTAACATTTACATTGAATTTTTAATTACTCACTTTTAATTTACAGGAGGTCTTACATGTTCTCTTATTTTTTTTTTCTTTGTCATCCTGTTCATGTTTTATGGATGTAATATCTCTTGAATCTCTCTAAGGATGATAATTGGGGATCTTTTTTTTTTTTTTAAGTTCTTTTTGTTTCCTGTATTATTTCTGCTTCTTCCATAGTCATTTTTTTTCTGTTTTCTTTTCCTCTAATTTTTGTGGATTTTTACCTTTTTAATTCATTTAATTTTATTTTAATGGTGCCTAGAGAGGAGAGAAAATAAAAACAAGCAGTCAATTATTATCTATAACTGGCTCTTATTCCCTCTTAACACATAGCTTTAGTGGGGCACTAGCCATGAAAAAGCTCACTCAGTTTTCTTCAACTGCTCTAAGTCTTTGAAGGAAATTACTGACCATTTTACTCAACAAGAGAGATAGTTAAACTGACCGGACTTCATATACACTCAGGGGTGATTTAGTGAATGTTGTGCTTTTTTTAAAGGCTTAGTTGTTCTTTTCAAGAAATGTGAATTATTCAGGAAGAAAAGACCAACATATAAAGAGTTATTCTGTCTCCAGAACAAAGTCAAAAATCTTTGACAGTCAAGACCCATCGCAGTCTGGTATTTGGGCTCATTCTCCAATCTTCCTGACTGACCTTTGTCTACACCTGTCTTTATGTGTTCCATGCTGTCAGACCTTTGCTCATGTTGCTTCTCAGCCTGGAATGTTCCCTTCCTCCCACAGCCTTACCAAAGGCAGGCATCATATTTTCGTTTCTCTAAATATTGTTTTTGTATCATACATGTTAGGCACTCACAATGTTTGAATGAGTCTTACTCATCTTTCCAGACTAGAACAAGTTCATATATGACCCCTCTGAGACACAATTCTTTGCCTACCTTGGAGTTAATCAGTTTGTTACTGCTTTCTTCAGTTGGTTGTGCACATCTTCTTGTCCTGATAAGTTCCTGGAGTGCATGGACCATATCTCATCAGGCTGGATATCTCCAGGGTCTTATAAGGTGGTTGGTACCTAGTGGGCACTCAACAAGTATTCATGACTATATGGGAGAGACAGAGGGAAAGACTGGTTGTAGATTTTCAATAAAAGCTTATTTATATCTGTGTCTCCCTCTCTCTCTGCCCCTCCCCTGTTCATGCTCTGTCTCTCTCTGTCCCAAAAATAAATAAATGTTGAAAAGAAAATTTAAAAGCTTATTTATAAATTTTTTTTTCAACGTTTATTTATTTTTGGGACAGAGAGAGACAGAGCATGAACGGGGGAGGGGCAGAGAGAGAGGGAGACACAGAATCGGAAACAGGCTCCAGGCTCTGAGCCATCAGCCCAGAGCCTGATGCGGGGCTCGAACTCATGGACCGCGAGATCGTGACCTGGCTGAAGTCGGACGCTTAACCGACTGTGCCACCCAGGCGCCCCAAAAGCTTATTTATAAATTTAACAGGTTTATAGATTAACTTCATGAAAGTTGTGTTTTATGTTCCTTTTAAATAGATGAAAACATTCTCAAAAGTAGATTACTGTAGTTATTTCTCCTTCCTTTCATTCCTCCACTCCTCCCCACATAGATAGGAAGGATGGTTACCCATGTTGTGAATAAATAATAAATGCTGTACTAGAACAAAATTAACCTCCCAATTAAATGAAGACATTATATGTCACTACTGTTTCACTCTATCCAGTACACATACACAAACCCCCATCAGTTTACAATAAAGAAGGGTTTGTGCGTGTTCTTTCTTTTCTTGAGGAAGGGGTAAGTATTCTGTGGAGAGGAGAGAGCCAAGCTAAAAATGATTATATTTAAATTCTGGATGTTATTTGCTTAATTTAAGGTCTTGAAGAGAAAAAAAGGGACAGTTGATAGAGCACAGAAAATACTGAAGGCTTTTGATTTTCAGAAATGTGGGAAGTGATGAGAACCCACTGAGCAGCCATACCTGCTGAATTCATTCCTGCATCTGAAGTGAACGTGGGCTGGTGGTCAGTGAAAGAGCTCTGACACGTGGCATCTGCTGCTACAAAAATCTCAAAATCAGCAAGAAACCTTTTGCCATCACGAGCCTCTTGATCAGGTTCTGCAAGGCTCTAGTATTGGGGGGGGGGGCGGTGTCTAGTCACTTCCTTACCAAGAGGAGGGCTATCTGGTGTGTTTCTTGAGGCAATCCTCTGTCTCTCTTCCTCTGCCCCCTAAGAAGACTGTCTTCTCTTAGGATGGGTAAATGCTACTCAGGGTCAACAAGGCCAATGTGTAGCTTTTGGCCAAAAGACTGATAAGGCTAAGATGCTAGATGGAGCCCAGAAGAAATTCCTTTTTTTTTTTTTTTTTTAAATTTTTTTTTTCAACGTTTATTTATTTTTGGGACAGAGAGAGACAGAGCATGAACGGGGGAGGGGCAGAGAGAGAGGGAGACACAGAATCGGAAACAGGCTCCAGGCTCTGAGCCATCAGCCCAGAGCCCGACGCGGGGCTCGAACTCACGGACCGCGAGATCGTGACCTGGCTGAAGTCGGACGCTTAACTGACTGCGCCACCCAGGCGCCCCAAGAAGAAATTCCTTTTATGTTCTCTCTTGCTCCATAGTACCAGTGTACATTCATTGAGATTAGTTAGAACTTGAATGTATCTCCTGGGAATCACTGGATCTCTGCAAGATTCATCGGTTGGTTGGTTAAGTATGCTTCCTTGGCTAACTTCTTCTTGGAGTATAATAACCTTAGCATTTGGATTCCAAATATTCAGCTCTAAAGGACTGTTCTTTTGTATTCTGCACAGGGCCATTTTCCTGTCGAAGAGACTGTTTTAGAGGGAAGCAAAGATACCTGGATTGGTTGACATTATGTATATCCTCATTGAATCTCAACTAATGTCTTGCCTCATATGCCCTTTTCTTTTCTTTTCTTTTCTCCTTCTTTTTTTTTTCCTAACAGATACTAATTTTGTGTTGGGGAATGCCCAGATAGTGGACTGGCCTATCGTGTACAGCAATGATGGATTTTGCAAGCTGTCTGGCTATCACAGGGCGGAAGTGATGCAAAAAAGCAGTACCTGCAGGTATTTATGTTTGGGGTTGTTCTGTTGACCAGTCTATCCTGGTATTTTCTGGAAAAATAAAAATGGCTTACTTGGTGTGGGATTTGCCTTTCTCTCATGTAATGTTTATACGGGAATGTTTATAGTAATATTACCTCTAGTTCACGCAACATGCTGGGAAATCCAAGAAGCCTTAAAGCATGGTCTGTACAAAATGAGGGACTTGAAGTCACTGAGATGTGGGGGAGGGGTGCTAGAAAAACTTAGGAAAGTCATTTTCTTTATAAAACAGGAATTCAAAAGTTTGTGAGATGTTACATGATTTGAAAGATGATGAAATAAAATTAAATGAAAATGAAATAAAATTTTAGATGAGTAAATTAATTTTTTAAGATTTACTTATTTAGAGAGAGAGAGAGAGAGAGAGAGAGAGAGAGAGAGAGAGAGATTGAGAGAATCTCAAGCAAGCTCTGTGCTGTCAGCACGAATTGTGAGATCATGACCTGGGCTGAAACCAAGGGTCAGACACTTAGCTGATTGAGCCACCCAGACACCCCAATGATTAAATTAATTTAAAAAAATGCATGACTATTTGAGAAGAATCACTATGATGTTGGAAACAAGGACTTTGTTCATAGGGCTTTTCACCAGAAAAGGAGAAGAGAGCTAGGATTTTGTTGCCTTCTGAATCATTCTGTCACATCTCCGGCCACAACCTCAAAGACAGAGGCAAATGATGCTAACAGTGCACATAGCCTATACATTTGACCGGGTTACTAACCAGGCTGTACCCTTGAGCTGTGGTGCTAGAAACACTCTTTTCAAGCACCTTCACGGTGTGGAGCAGAGCAGAGCAAGCAGAGCAAGCAGAGTAGAGCCTTTCCCTGGCCGTGCCAGACGCCCCCCTGCACTTCCCTGGCAAGGTCTTGGCTCAGCACAGCCTTGGGCTTCTCTCACTCCTTGCCTTCTTCGGAGTCTTCCGTCTTCAGTGGTGTTTGCATTAAGTGGAATCGTTTTCCCAGACCTGCCAGATCAAGAAAGCAACTCCTCTCTGAAGGGTGGCAAAACCTGTCTGACACAGGCATAGTCTTTGGTTTGCATTTTGATGGTATTAAATCAGCCATGTAACTAGTTTGGTGAAAAGTATTAAATGCTTTGAAAATACCATTTTCTTATATTTTAGGTGTTTTGGGTCTGGGAAATGGGAAATGTAAGATTCCCCTTCTTCCCTCAAAGATTTGGAAATTATGACTCTTAAATACTGCAATAAAATTCTGTTATATTTGTGGTTCTCCTCATAAGCATCTACATCCATATCTGCGTCTACATCGGTATATACACATATACAATAGAAACAAATCGGGAGAGTTAGCTTCACTTTTTGGTGTGACTGAAGCAACGTTTCCTTCCCTTTCTTGCTTCTTATTGGCTATAATCAGACACTTAAGTTAGCCAACTTTTTTATGCACAACTGTAGGAAACGTATTTAATTCTCTGCAAGTGTCCCCTCCCTAACAATAAAGTAAACATGCCTTTGTGCTCACTATATTCCTAATGGCTCAGGAACCTCTTTTGCTTATTTCTTGCATTGTAGGCGTACGAAATCTAATGTCCAGGTAAAGGAAACTTATGGCTACCGTTATATTACAGTACATAAGACTGATGGAAGCTGGGAGTAATTATGGCACTTCGCTTATTTCAAGTCTCCATTTTACAGGGATTCATTTTACCTTGTGAAGGAAACTGCCAGCATGTATACCATCATGTCACGTAAATGGGGGTCACTTATCTAGCACATTAACTCAGAGAAAGCTAAAAAGGCAACTGCCTATATAAGATGGTCCCAGAGCTGCGTTTTTACCTCCTAGGAGAAGTCCTCTTGTTCTCAGGCAGGGCTAATTTAGTCTTGATCTAGCCATCTTTTTAAAGGTAATTCAACAAGCTCGGTTGTCTGTTTTCCTGATTCGTAGATGAAAAGCAGAGTGCTGCATGAGAGAAGCACAAGGTGAACCATAGATAATAATGTCTCCCAGTGGGCTGGGAAGGGACATAATAACACAAGTGACACAGAATTTATAAAGTCAACAGCTAGGGCACATTTTTTTTTATAGAGTGCTGGCAGGCGGAAGCCTACAGTAAGCTCAAGGCTGTTCCAGTATGAGGCCAAGCGAAGCATTGGAGTTGATGGTTGCCTCTGAGGTTCTTTGTAGCTCTGAAATTCTAAGATTCTGTGATTCAAGGCATCAGGAGGAAGTTGGATTGCATTCCACGTGCACAATTTTGGAAGATGGGATTGTTTAGGAACACAAGCCACTGCTTCCACATTACCTGAGATCCAGAGGCTGGGTGTTGGTGTCCTTCTTTTCTGGTCACATGCAGGCCTGAGGTGGTCAGGAGTGGCTTTTCCTGCCCCATTGAGAGATGGCTTTTGTCCTCTCCCATTTTGTTAGTGTCCCGTGCCATGGTTTACTCCACCTAGTTGGGGTGTGTCTTATTCCTAGAGGGACAAATCTTGGTCTTCAGACCATATTCATGGTGGGGCCCAGGAAAATGGACAGTCCTGGCAGTTTTCGGGCCTCTGCTGAGAACCAGTATTAGTCGGTAGGAATATCTACTATCTAGAGGTTTTCTCTAATTTTCTTCCATGTTACTTATCTCCACCACCCCCGCCCCGCCTTAGTCTACTTTTCTCCAAATGTGAGCAGTACTAAGAGTTACAGGATTTTATCATTTCAGTTTTTTAAACCTGGTGCTTTTTTGGGGGTGGGCTGGGGTGGGGTGGGTAGGAAACAGAGCTTCCCAGACAGTGGCTGAATCTTCTGTTTCTTTCCTCAGCTCTGCCTTAATGTTTAGAGCATCAAATTGCACCCTTTGGTGCAATTCTTTGGCTGATGAATTTCTGTGATTCTTTTCCCATTCTTTTGTTTATTTTGTTGGGAAGTAGAAGAGGAAAAATATATGGCCCACATTTATTCTGCCATCTTTCCTGGGAAGTTTCGCTGAGTTATATTTCTAAAATGCAAATCTGATTATGGAACTGTCTTGCTTCAAACCTCCCAGTGTTTGCTCCCTCCACCCCATTGCTTTCAAGATAAAGTTTAAATGACTTCACATGGCTTGTAATGCCATGTGCTCCTTCATGATTTGGTCTGTGCTTTTATTTCTATGTTATCTGTTGTGAAATCTCCCCACCTTGTGTATATTCCAGTCACACTGAATTGAACTACATTCAGGTTCCAGAATTAACCTCACTCTTAACCTCTGTGCCTTTGCATATGCTCTTCTTTTGCCTGGAATGCTTTTTCCCTTCCTCTTCTCATTAATTTCTACCTGCTCTTTAGATTTCATTTGCCTCTACCCTGGGAAGCCTTCACTGATCGCTCTGTGCCTGTATTCTGTAATTCTAAAAGTGTTGGTCATACTGTTTCCTGATCCACACTTTTCTGGGTGTCTTCCTTATTATACTGTTCATTTTGGGGGAGCAGTGGTAGAGTGCCAGTCACAGTTGAATTAGTGAAGCTTTCTTGATTAAATGAATGTTTCCATTTGTGTGTGTGTGTGTGTGTGTGTGTGTGTGTGTGTGTGTATGTGTTCATTTCACATATCACAGTGCTGGGTATAGGAAACATATTTAACATATGATGGTACAATAGTCAGTATTTGTGGAACTAACTTCAGCTTTTTGGTTGATTTGCAGTTTCATGTATGGGGAGCTGACTGATAAAGACACAATTGAAAAAGTTCGACAAACATTTGAGAACTATGAGATGAATTCCTTTGAAATTTTGATGTACAAGAAGAACAGTGAGTATTAAGACCATCCTGAACCATACCTTTATTTATGCACTTGGGATAGTAGAAGAGGTCCTGTTCCTTTGTTACTGTCTTGCATTTTCTTTTCCTCCATTAGCTGAGTGTTGTTACCTGAGGCTGTTGTGTCTGTTTTTTTTTGTTTTTTTTTTGTTTTTTTCAACGTTTATTTATTTTTGGGACAGAGAGAGACAGAGCGTGAACGGGGGAGGGGCAGAGAGAGAGGGAGACACAGAATCGGAAACAGGCTCCAGGCTCTGAGCCATCAGCCCAGAGCCCGGACCGCGAGATCGTGACCTGGCTGAAGTCGGACGCTTAACCGACTGCGCCACCCAGGCGCCCCAGTTGTGTCTGTTTTGAATAAAAGGTTTGGATTGCCGAGTTACCCTGATCCTTATGGAACATTTGAACTTGTCACCGACCAATTAAGACTTCTTGATCTCTTTTTTCTGCCAAGTTGGTGTTTTTTCCTGTATGGTGAGCTGTTGGCTCAAGGCATTTGTAGTCTTTAAGCCTTCTTGGGGGAAAGGAAGACGTGGGACAGTGACTCTGGCCAGATCCTCTTTTTATTTGTCTTCCGTAGTACCTAGCACAGTAGGTAACACCATCAGATGCCCTATTAGGTGAAGGGGATTAAGAGTACACTTATCTTGATGAGCACTGAGTAATATAGAGAATTGTTGAGTTACTATGTTGTATGCCTGAAACTAATATAACATTGTATGTTTATATTGGAATTAAAAAAAAAAGAGTTTCTGAATAGGGGAGGCTGAGGGGGTTGAGTGTCCCAACTTCAGCTCAGGTCGTGATCTCACAGTTCGTGAGTTCAAGCCCTGTGTCGGGCTCTCTGCTCTCAGCACAGAGCCTGCTTTGGATCCTTGTCCCTCTCACTCTCAGCCCTTGCTCTGCTCACATTCTCCTTCTCTTTCAAAAATAAATAAAACATTAAAAAAATACAGTTTCTGAATAGAGTTCTTCTCCTGATGACCCCAGCTTTCCATCAGAGACAGTATTAATATTCACAGTGGGGTGTTAATATGTATTTGTTTTTGCTACGATACTTCCTCAAAGTGTATTAATGAAGAATTTACATCAATAGCCATACACAGCTTAAAACTTGCTGTTCCTCTTAGGAGGTTTCCTGTTGAATGGGGATTAGCTATGTTAGAAGTATGGAAACGTGGGGCATGTGGTCATAGCAGAGCTGCAGAGATGTTAAATAGTATTTTGCTTTTGTTTTTAAAAAACAATTTTGTTTGTAAAGCATTCTGTTCTTTATGTAGGATTGAATGGTAGGTCATAGGTTCAATACAATGTTTCCCGTGTGGCCCAGATAGCACATGAAGATAAGTGTTTATTTTGGTGGCATTCAGAGTGATGCATTTTGCTCTGGAAAGCAAAGGGCACATGTTGCTTTTATCTAGAAGGTGCTGGGACTTTTCTTCAGTACTGCAAGTGTTGGATCAGCCAGCTGAGAGGACTGTTTGTTTGGTGGCCTGTGCTGGTGCTGATCTGAGAGACTGCCTCAGGGCATCAGTGAATCCAAGAGGGTTGTTCCTGTAGCTTTGATGCTAATGTGGCTCCTTGTTCCATCTCCCTCTTTCAGCCAGTAGGTCTTGTTCCTACCTCGCTATTAGGCAGGAGAGGAGTGGGGTGAAGACTGTGAATGGCTCTGTGCTGATGGGGAACACAACCCAAAGCACGAGCTCTTACAGGAGCACACTGGCCTTCTCCTCTGCACATGTGCCCTGAGCTAATGGAGTCAGTTCAAGGTTTTCCACACTGGGAGCCTTTCGTACGGAACAGTGTGGATTTCCCCTTGACACAGAATACCAATTGGGTAGGTGTATCACAAAAATAATGCTTTGCATTTATATTTTGCTTCAGAGTTTTCAACCTTCGTTAGACTATGCATTTAACTTGTTCAAATTGTATGTGTTTGGCACAGAAAGGAGAGAAAGGGGAACTTAATTTAAATGGAATCAGTGATTTCACTTGCTAGCCCCGTCAGGGGGTACGTACTCCAGATGGGGTATGCAATGGGAGGGGGGATGCTTGCTGTTCCCTCAGCTGCCTCCCGGGCTGAAGGCCTTGTATTGCGAGCATCTCATTGCACTGAGGGTGACTCTATACTTCAGGTAGACATGGCCCACATATGTGTGCCAATTAGTTCAACTATTGTTCTACCAAGGAATGAGCATCTCTTCCCTCCTTTCAGGTTGTGGTAGGCTTATTGAGAGCTGCGTGCCCGTCTCCAGCGGGGCACATCAGCCTAGCATGGGACTTTGCTTCCTGAGTGGTGGTAAGGAATTTTCAAGAGTAATTTGGTCATTTGAAGTTTTTACCTTACCCTTTGACTTCAGAAAATAAACTCTGTAGAAGGTATGATTCCACTCTATTTTAAAATGTTGATTCTCTAAGCCCCATATGGTAGGCATGGCTGATGTTATGGATATCCATTGTATAAGAAGTTAAATTCATTACTCAGGGTCATGTGGAGCCAGGACCTGGTTTCCAGTACTTGTTCCAAGGCCATTCTTCCAAGACTGGGACTATCTAACTGTGGGTACAAGGCAGGGCCACCATATATGGTTGTGCAGGCTACGCCCTACGTGGGGGAAGGGGGTGGCAACTGGAAACCAGCTTGTGGTTTGCGTGCCAAATCCTCCATGCACCCTAGCCTAGTGTTACATCTGTGCTGAGGGAGGAGCTTCTCTTTCTGATTTATACAAAAATGTCTAGAGGGCCAGTGGGGAGTTCCATAAAAGGCTAAGCCTGTATGTAAAACATGCAGCATGAAATGCAGATAGTGGTGGTTTCTTCCTAGGAACCTGTTCACCAGCCCTCTCCCCCCCCCCCCCCGCCCCAATCCCATCCTGTCCTAAGGAATTTAGAAACTTTAAATTATTTATTTAGCCTGGGAATTTTATATTTGTACTGAATTCTGTGCTTTTTTTTTTTTTTAACCGCTTTTTTATTGACCTGCTACTCTATGTCAGACACAGGCTTTATGCTAGGGATGTGGTTATGAAAAGACAGACACAGCCTCTGCCTGTACAACAGATGGTACAAAGCTCTAAGTGGTTTTTTATTGTTGTTTGTTTGTTTTTAATATTCATTTATCTTGGGGTGAGTGCAAGTGGGGAAGGAATAGAGAGAGAGGGAGAGAGGATCTGAAGTGGGCTCTGTGCTGACAGGCTGACAGCAGTGAGCCTGATGTGGGGCTCGAACCCATGAACTGTGAGATCATGACCTGAACCAAAGTCGGATGCTCAATGAACTGAGCCACCCAGGTGCCCCCCTCCTTTTTTTAAATACTTATTTCCTAAGTGTGTGTGTGTGTGTGTGTGTGTGTGTGTGTGTGTGTGTGTTGATGGTGACACCATTTGGAGGAGGTCACTGAACCCTAACTTAGGAGGGCAGGGAAGGAAGTCTTCCTAGCAGACAGGAAATGATGCAGAAACTGAGGGAGGGTGGGAGTTGGGCAGAGAGAAGGGCAAAGAGTAGCCAGGGCTGATGAAAGGCATGTGGTGAGAGCAAGCACTGAAGTTTCAAGAGACCCGAAGCAGGGCTTCTCAGACTTTGACATGCATAAGAAACCACCTGCACATTGCAGTGCTAGTTGTGGTCAGTAGGCCTGTGAAAGGGTCTGAGCCTCTGCTCCTAGGTGATGCTAGTACTGCTGTGCACGTATCACATGCTGCACAGCCAGGACAGAGGGCAGCTATAGTGAAAACTGACCTCCATGCCTACAGGGTGTGTCTCCTGCACAGCTGGATCCGCTGCACCCAGCACAGTGCCTGACACACAGCAAATGCTCCCCCCAAACTCATGGAGTAATTACATAAACATATACACTGAAAAGGGGTAACCATTGAGGCTGGAGGGGTTTGGAGGGACCAGGAACATAGGCACATTATAGAGTTTAGAATTCGCCTTAAGAACACTGGTTGAGAAAGAGGGTGGGGGTGAGGGGCGTTAAAAATATAAGCAGATTTACATTTTATAAAGATGACTCCAGTAGAGTGGGGGAGATGGAATGGAGCATAGGAAACTGGAGGTCGGGGACCCTCTTAGGAATGACTCCCCCCTCCCTTGACGAGATGGTTGCGGCCTGCTGGGGGAGGGAGGAAGAGGCAGTTATGAAGGAGAGAGGTCCAGGGATGTCTCCTCCAGGACTGAGTGTGGGGACTTCATCAGTAGTGCCCACTGACTGGCTCTCCCCTCCGTCTGCTTGGCCCCAGGTGGTGTCCAGGAAGTGGGAAGCACTGCGTTTCCTGTCAGGAACTCTACGTCTGACCTGAGGTAGAACATGCCCAGTATGTAGCAGAGGGCGCAGTTAAAAGAGATGCTGTATGAATGTTTGTTGAGTGACTTTGAAAGGGCTTGGTAGTTACCAAGAAACAGATGAGTGAAAGAAGCATTTGATTCAGAGAGAGGGTATCAGAGCTGAGGTGGGAGCAGCGTGGGGCTGAACTGACCAGTGATGCCCTCAAGGAGCAGACTGAACAGAAATGGGTGGGAGGAGAGGAGGGAGGAGACAAAATGTCTGGTTCAATAGACTGAAACTCTCAGCATTTTAAAGCAGTGTAGAATCCCACGGGAGAAAAGTCACCCCTGTTGAGATTTTTAGCTGTGAAATGTCATCATCTAGAAGAATTTATATTTTGTTTCTCTGATTTTTAAATTGAATCATTTTTACTATGAGAAACACATGAAGATATGAAGAAAAACAATTGCCCCAAAGACTCAGAGAAATACTACTATGCTATTAACGTTTTGGCGTGTTTAGGTTTTTCTTGCACATGATACATAATTGAGATTTTGATGTGTATTCTTTCTTTTTTTTCTCTTTCTTTCTTTCTTTCTTTCTTTCTTTCTTTCTCTCTTTCTTTTGAGAGCGTGCATGAATTGGGGGAGGGGCAGAGGGAGAGAGAGAATCTCAAGTAGGCTCTACACCCAGCATGGAGCACAACAGGGGGCTGTGGGATCATGACAGGAGCCGAAATCAAGAGTCGGAAGCTGAACTGACTGACCCACCCAGGCGCCTCTGACGTGTGTACAACTTGAAGTCATACATATATCAATCTTTTATCATAAAAATATCCTCATTAAAATTCCCCATAAATATAATTTAGAAAAGAATTTCATTAATACTTCTTCCATTGTTGGATATTTATGAGTCTCTAAACTTTATTAAACACAGTGCCAAAGTGGGTATCTTCATGTAAAGGTATTTATTGACATTCTGAAATATTTCCTAGAAGTTAAGAATTACACTGTCAGAGAATGTGAACTAAGGTTCCTGAGACACTTTGCCAAACAGTGTTTCAGAATTGAACCCATTCCCAAGTTCACTTGCAGATTTTGAGTCTGACTCATTGTACTACACCAGCACTGCAGTATAACTTTCAATTTATCAAATTGCCTACAATTAAATTTTTTTTGTTTAATGAGTATTTTTAATGCTAGTGAGACTGAAGTATTTTTTCCTATTTATCTTCCATTTAAAATGATCATTTCTTTGTTAATTGTTCAGTTTCTTTGCTCATATATTCTATTTAATTCTGGTGATTTTCTTATTGGCTTTTTTAGTAAACTCGTAATGAATTGCTTTTTTTCCCTCTCTCTCATTCTTTACTAGTATTTTCAAGGACAGCCTTGTAGAAAGAATCTTCTATTGATAAGCATTAATGTTTGTCCTACTTTTTAGGAATTGGGAGTAATTAGCAAAAGGCTTCCTGGTGTGCTTTGGAATGAATGTGTGGAATACTATTAAATATCTTCAAGGATGGATTATTTGAAAGATTTCTTTCTATCTGTTGGCCAGCCTGACGAACAAACCCAGTCATTTTAGTAGTGCTATGTGTTTTGTATTGTTACTTCACTCATTCACAGTATGTTGGATAATTTTGTTACAACAATGACAGTCATTAATGAACTCATTCAGTAAATATTTGGGGGGTCGCTCTTGTGCTAGGCACATAGTTTTTCCATTTTTCAAACAAGAAAATCATGAAGTATGAGCTCTGAGTGAAAGCAGGACACTCTGGGTAAGTCTCCACAGCATGTGACTGACCTCACAATTTGTGGTGTGGCAGGTGGCCTCATGTTTGAGACTTCTAGATCAGCTTCTCCATTAGAGAAGCTGAGGAAAAGGCTTCTTACTGTAGTTGTGCCAAGCCAGCAGGGAGAAGTTGCCAGCCAAATACTTATTGATTACCTACTGTAGGCCTATGGGTTTGAGCCAAAGAGATCCAGGTATAAGAAACTGACTCTGCCTTTAAGGAGGTTACAGTCTAGTTGTGGAGAAATCTAATAGAAAAACCATCATATTTTGCCCATTTTTCTAATGGATTGTCTTTCATTTATTCAGTGCTAGGAGCTCTTTATATGTAAGGGATATTGATTCAATGTTGAAAAATATTTTTCTTATTTAAACATGTTTTCTTTTTAATTATATTTTTTATACCATTTATAAGTAAAATGAATTTATGTCACTATTTTCCTTTATGGTTCTTTATATATGTTTATATATAAAGCTTTATATGGAGCTTTATATATGTTTAGGAAGCTCTTTTCCTTACCTAAATGATAAAAATATTCTTCCTTTTTTCCTTCTGGTACCTTTATAGCTATGTTAGAATATTTAAAACATTAGGGCGCCTGGGTGGCTCAGTCAGTTAAGCGTCCAACTTTGGCTCAGGTCATGATCTCATGGTCCGTGAGTTTGAGCCCTGCATTGGGCTCTGTGCAGACAGCTCAGCTCAGAGCCTGGAGCCTGCTTCGAATTCTGTGTCTCCCTCTCTCTGCTCCTCCCCTGCTCACACTCTTTCTCTATCTCTCAAAAAATAAACATTAAAAAAAATTTAAATTTAAACATTAAATATGTATTTTTATGTATTATGTGACGTAGCAATCTCAATTTATTTTCCACATTGCTTATTCAGTTGTCTCAGTTCTATGTACTAAAGAATTTAGCTCTTCCCTTCTAATTTCAAATGTCCTTTCCTTTTTTTGTTTATTTATTTATTTTGAGAGAGAGAGAGAGAGAGAGAGAGAGAGAGAGAGAATATGCATGCGAGGGAGGGGCAGAGACAGAGGGAGAGAGAGAATCCCAGTCTCCATGATGTCAGCGCAGAGCCCCATGTGGGGCTTGATCTCATGAACTATGAGATTGTGACGTGAGCTGAAATCAAGAGTTGGACGCTTAACCAACTGAACCACCCAGGGACCCTGAAGTGTCCTTTTCTTCTATGCTAGATTCTCACACATTTATGGGCTTGTTTCTCTCCTCACCTTTTCCAGGGGTCCTTTTGTAACTTATTAGCTATGTGAGTTTGATTAAAATGCTCTCCCACTTGGGTTCCCCATGTTTAAAATTGGGGGATAATGTAGTCGCAGTCCATCTCATGGTGGGGCTGTGAGAAATAAACCACAATGGGCTCCACTGTAAGCACTCAATGAATTAAATGAATGATATTATTGTTTTAAAGCCAGTGCGCATGGCTCTTAGTTCCTGTGCAGTTGACCTTTGAACAACGTGGGGTTAGGGGTACCAAACTGTCTCGCAAGTGTGAGTATAACTTTTTTTTTTAAAAAAGATTTTGTCAATTCCTTGGGTCTTTTTTTTTTTAAGCTTATTTATTCATGTAGAGAGAGAGAGAGAGAGAGCACGTGGGAGGGACAGAGAGAGACAGGGAAAGAGAGAATCCCAAGCAGGCTCCACAGCATCAGCACAGAGCCCGACAAGGTGCTCAGTCTTACAAATTATGACATCATGACCTGAGCCAAAATCAAGAGTTGGAGGCTTAACTGACTGAGCCACCCAGGTGCTCCTGGGTGTAACTTTTGACTCACCAAAAACTTAACTACTAATAGCCTATAGTTGACTGGAAGCCTTATCAATAACATAAATACTTAAAACATATTTTGAATGTTATATGTTCAAAGATTTCTTGACTACTAATAGCCTATAGTTGACTGGAAGCCTTATCAATAACATAAATGGTTAAAACATATTTTGAATGTTATATGTCTTATACACTGTTTTTTTTTTTAATTTTTTTTTCAACATTTATTTATTTTTGGGACAGAGAGAGACAGAGCATGAACGGGGGAGGGGCAGAGAGAGAGGGAGACACAGAATCAGAAACAGGCTCCAGGCTCTGAGCCATCAGCCCAGAGCCTGACGCGGGGCTCGAACTCCCGGACCGCGAGATCGTGACCTGGCTGAAGTCGGACGCTTAACCGACTGCGCCACCCAGGCGCCCCTTATACACTGTATTTTTAAAGTAAGCTAGAGAAAAGAAAATGTTACAAAAAATCATAATGAAGAGAAAATACATTTACCAAAAAAATACATTTATAGACAATATATTTACAGAGAAAAAATTGGAGTATAAGTCGATGTGCGCAACTCAAACCTGTTTTGTTCAAGGGTCAGCTGTGGTAGATGGTCCTTGTCACTATTTTTCTTTCAAAAAATTTCAAAGATTTCTTGGCCCTTCTTCTGCTTTATTTTTCTACTTGAATTGAATTTCAATTCATCAACTCCGAGAAAAACAAACAAAAAAAGAACAACTGAGATTCTGATTGAAATTCCATTAAATTTATATATTAAACAGGGAGGTTTGACATCTTACAAAATTGAATCTTCTCATCTACAAACAGTGTAACTCTCTCCATTTATTTAAGCTTTGTGTTTTGCTCTTCAATCAAATTTGAATTATGGTGAGGCTTAAGCATTGATTTTTCTAGTTTTTCCCTCATGTTTGAGAGTGGCCCTCTTTCTCAGAACAGGTAGAGGCAGCTTTGGAGTTTCATTAAACACCTTGAGATACATTCTCTTTTGAGTCATTTAAACACCTCTGTGAGGTGAGATTGAACATTTCAATCTTACCGGCAAAGAATTTAAAAGGAAGGGAGGAACGTATCAGACATGTGTGTAGTTTTACTGAATATAAAGTAATTCTATTATCCCTACTTTGCAAATGAGGAAACCAATTCTAAGAGTTTAAGGTGACATGGCCAAAGTGTACAATAAACTAAGAGATAGGGCTCAAACCCTGGGTTTGGGAATCCCAATCAGATGTTCTAATGGCCAGTAGCCACTGCTTCCCCCTGGTGTTCTCTCATACTCTCTGTATTTGTTATTTATCTCAGTGAAGGTGACCTGAGACCAATTGGTCTGTTTCCTGGGGCAGCTGCCATGCCCTGGTCTAGTTTCTGGATCTATCTGAATGGCTCATGCAGCCATTCCCATGAGCCAGTGATAGTGGCTTGGTCAATTCTGTTGCTGTTGAATATGGCCTGGCTGCCTGGTTACAGAGAGTACCTGGGAGGAGGCCCAGGGTAGGAGGAAGCCTGATGGAGGCCAAAAAGTCCCTTGTACATCTGAGCCTTGCTGTTTTGTTATCTGACTTCTGGGGTTGAGAAACACTATAGCCAGGTCAAGTTGTCAGGTTCATTACTCCACGACCCAAGGGAGCTAGTAAAGGATGAGAATCACAGAGTGACCAGGAGGAGGGGCCTACCCCGGGGCTGCCCTTCCACTTGCACTTTCAGCCAGGAAAGACCTGCTGTCCCAGCAGCAGCTGCCTTTGCCATCAGCCTTTGCTGTTTTTCCTAGATTTGTGCATTGATCTTCCTTTATTTATTATTCACCCTTTGTCCTTTTACAGAAACAGGACATCAAATACTTGCTTTTCCCGATTTTTCCACTGTAGCCACTTGGGTGCAGAGGCAGAATTTTCCTGATTAACCTCATCTCCCTGATTTTGTGACTGTATGTGTGAATATTTGTGCATGCATTGCTTCTCTTTATCTTGGTGGAAAGAATCCTACTCCAGAATCTGGGCTCTAGGAGAAATCCCTGGCCTCTGCCTCCAGGAAGCTCCTGAATATCCTTGGGGGCATCCAGAGGGATGGAAGAGAAACTGAGTGGGGCTCCAGGGTCTGGACAGCCTATGTTCACTTGAAGCAACTGTTTCATATATTGAGACTTAGAGTAACGTTTCACTAGTCAAAAATGCTTTGCTCTTATGATTAAAAGGTTGGAATTACTGTTCTGTGGCACCTAGGTGCGACTCATGTTCTCTTTTGAAAGAATTTCAGAAATAAAAATTTAAGCCCATTCTTCTTGCTTTCCTAGATTTTGTAGGGAATGATAATTTGGGAGAGAGGAAGTTCTGAATGACTGTGAAGACACTGGAAGTAGGATTTATTTCTTTGAAACTCAGCAGGCATTCTTAGAGTTCCTACCCTGACAAGGTTGTTGGTTTTCACAACTCCAGAATGGTGCCTCCTGGAGTTGAGCCATGTAATGGCCTAATGGGATCCTATGAAAGCATTGCACTAGATGCCATTTAAATAGGGGTGCAGGGAGATAAGACAGCGGCAGTATTTCAGATATCTTGCTCCACAGTGGATTATGGTCGAATTAAGGGAAGAGTCCTCAATTGTTAAAGTTGGAAGGGGGCCAACTCATAGCACTTTCTTTCCCTGCCTGTGATCAGAACCAATCAAGAGAGATATAGGAATCAGGCAAATGGAGGTTAAAATATCACTTTTAAGACCAGTAAAGCTGATCCTAGAGAATGTAGTTGATGTCTGTGTTCAAGTAAAGTTTCTAAAAGTGAATTCTAGAATCAGACAGACTTACCCACCCAACACAGGTAGCACTGGAGAACCACAGGCTTCTACCAGTCATCCCCTGCCTTTTTGACTTCTCCCCTACCATCTATAGAATGGGGACACAGAGCAGAATGCAGATTCATCTCTAAGAATGCAGATGTGGAGAAGTGGTTGAGCTAACATATCCAGTTCTTGACCCCAAAATTACCAACCCAGGGAAAAGACTCAAGAGTTCCTTTGAAAGATGTCTCTCCACGAGGAAACACGGGATCAGGGAATAGGTTTCCTCTCTCAACAAGCCCAACTGATCAGCTTGAGATGAACTCTAATGCAGTGAATACTGACTATGGGAAGTTTTGGTATGAGATTCATATTTATTTACTGAAAAGAAATGATAAGGATAGCATGTGTTTACTCAGGGAACATTTCTGGAGGAAACATTGGGCACGGTTTGGTGGAGAAAAGCACACAGCCTTAAACAGTTTGACATGTAGAAATGGGGAGAGTCCGGGGTGCCTGGGTGGCTCAGTCGGTTAAGCGGCTGACTTCGGCTCAGGTCATGATCTCGCGGTCCATGAGTTCGAGCCCCGCGTTGGGCTCTGTGCTGACAGCTCAGAGCCTGGAGCCTGTTTCAGATTCTGTGTCTCTCTCTCTCTCTGACCCTCCCCCGTTCATGCTCTGTCTCTCTCTGTCTCAAAAATAAATAAACGTTAAAAAAAAATAAAAAAAAAAGAAATGGGGAGAGTCCAAGATGAGCTTGAACTCTAGCAAAGTGAAAAAGTCCTCCCAGCATGACTAATACAGTGGGGCTCTCATGATCTGGTTGATATGGGCTAACGTCATCAATCCCAAGAGTCATAAATGGAATATAAAGATTAGATGGCACAGTTCCAACTGGAAAAGTTCACAGGCATTAGGCCCAGCTGACACAGTGCAGTGGATGGCCCATAGGTGGTGGCTGGGAAGGCCGTGGTTCCAAGGATTCCAGCAAGATTGAGGCTTCTGGGGTTAGACCTCACGAGTGGGGGAGGGCCTCTCATCTGATTCCTTACTGGTTTGATAAATTCACATTGTTTTCTGGTTTACCATCTGAAAAAACTTGCTTAAGTTTTTTTTTGTTTTTTGTTTTTTGTTTTTTTTAGAGCAGAAAGAAAATGGTTTTTTGATTTGTTTGCTTTTTGTCTTACCAGCTAGGATATAATGGAGAACTGTGGGTGTATAAGTTCACTTGATGTGACACTTTATTCTGAGGTTTCTGTTGCTTAATTGAAAATGGTTTAAAACCCACAGGTTCTGAGCAGGGGACTGGGAAGAATAGTAACAGACCTTTCAAAAACAGTAGGGATTTCAAAGGCCATATTCTTCTTGATTTTGGAATGCTGTATGTGATTTTTGTATGGTGGATTTTTCTTTTGAAACACATTTTTCTTAGGGTGACCTTATAACCTATTTGTCTTCTATAAGCATCCAGAAACAGGCAGCCGAAAATTATGGAAAGGGAAAATGGACAGAGGATTAAAATTAACTATGGATGATTATATAGATTAAGATCAGGATTTAAAGAGAATATATTCCCATATGATCTATTTGCTGCCTGTTTGTATATTTTATGGTTATTTATACTTCCATGTGAATAAGTGGTATAGCCAGTTTTGTAAAGCTAATGTCAATCAGAGACGTCTCTCTGTCCATGTCATAGGATAGAGTTTGCTGTGATTGCCAGCAGAGACCCAGGTACCTCTTGGGGGTTTATTTCCATCTCCAAGATTCAGTGAGTTGTTTGCTTGTTATCTTCTTAAAGTAAAATAATATATGTAGAATGCTGAACACCATGCCTTCTCTAATTCTTAACATATTACTTATTGTATTTTAACTTGAAAATGGTTATAAAATAGCATGTAAAGTTTTATCCCAGTTATGCAAAATTCAGCCAATAGTTATTAAGTTATTTCCCAGATGCTGTTTAAGGACCTGGGGTATGAGAACTAGGTAGGGAAGAACCTACCATTTCTTTGTGTCTCATTAATTTTTGCATCAGAGAGTTGATTGGTGTGGCTTGCTGTGATGTCCTCTATAGTCCACCCACCTCTATATGTCCGCCCACCTTCTCCTTGTGTAGATTAGGGCAGTGCTTTGGAAGACCTCATTTATCCCCCATTTTCACTCAGGAATAAGGATTGGAAGTTAAAACACATTTGTTGAGCTTCCTAAAGCACTAATATAATCACAGCCTAAACCACCTAGAAACCTCCTTTTTGAGGGAGCCTATGCTGGGAGAATCATCGTGGTGGTTCTCCTCCTTCTTCAGTGCGTTGTCACCTGCCCCATTGTATTGGACCTTTTGGATCTTTATTTTTGGGAGAGAGACTTAGAAATATACCTTTTTGGCCCATGGTTGATTGAGCATGTGAGTCAAACTGATGGATTCCCAAACTGGATTTTGACAGTAGGGCCTTTTAGCAATGGAAATTGGAGTTTGCGTGGTGTGCTGTCCATAGTTGGCAATGCCCATTGCCATGGTCCATAGGACCATTGTTGGTCCCTACTGTTTACTTGTCCACTGCATGGTCTAAGGCAAGTATGTAGGCTTCTGTACCTTAGTTCCTTCCGTAAGATCAGGAGGTTCTCGACCCATTTTCTAATCATTTTGCAAGGGTTAAGTGATCTATACTTACAAAATTATTTGAACTAAAGAAAATCCCTGCCAAATAGTCACCATGAAAGTTTTTTATTCCAGCAAGAAGAGGAATTAATGGTATGATATCCCAGCACCTAAAGGAATGAGACCATTCAAAAATGAATTAATATATGTACCTATTCATTTCCAAGTCTTTATTCCATAGCCCCTCACATGAAAATGAAAATTACTGACCGACCTTTTGATGTCTCTTTCAGGGACACCTGTGTGGTTCTTTGTGAAAATTGCTCCAATTCGAAATGAACAGGATAAAGTGGTTTTATTTCTTTGCACTTTCAGTGACATAACAGCTTTCAAACAGCCCATTGAGGATGATTCATGTAAAGGTTTGTAATTCTGATTTGTACAAAAACATTTATGCCTCCCCCCCCCCCCCCGTGGTGTGTCTCCCATTACGGAGAATTTGAGGTTGCCAAGGCAATCTCTGCACAAAGATCAAGATTTAAACTCAGATTTGTGTTGGGTAAAGCACTGTATCATTCTGGAATGTATTAAGCGGGAGAAGGGGAGGAGAAAAAAAAACAACTTTGTTTAGGAAAGCATTTGAATCAATTTTATACCTTTTGTAGCTTAACCCTTTCCAGTAAAGGTTAGACAGAAGAAGGTAGTTGGGCATCTTTGGTATCAGCGGAGTCTTTTTAGGTGTTCCCAGGACAGATCTCAGTCATGTAAATGAGGCAGTAAATGGCCACATTCATCTTGTATATAAACTTTGTTAGATTTGACTGACATCTCTCCCTCTGTGGTTGATGGAGCTATGTCTGTGGCTGGTGAATTCATTGGAAACATGGTATTAATGAGGCCAGGGTCTTGAGTAGCCTTTCCATATGGGTCGTTTGATCAGCTTGTGACCACAGATTTTAGTGCTCACTTCAGCCATATCACATGCACGTATTGTTTGAATAATACTGGGGGCCAAGGAAGGAAATGGCTCAGGATTTCTAGAACATGTATATGCTTGAAGAGGTTCCACTAATCAGATGTACAAAAGATGGCTTGTGATTCCCAGAGGTTTGGGATTAGGGGGTGTCACAGCCCTCTCTTCCATCCGTCTTCTCACATGCACACGAGACAGTCAGGAGGCCGTCAGCTCTTGTTTGTTGCAGTGCTTCTTGGCTCTGTGGCTGATTTTCCAGCTCTCTCTGAGAACTCTGCTCCTTGCGGTTTCCCAAGATGCAGCAGAGAGATGCTAGAAGGGCCTGGGCAAGAGTGAAACTGACAAAATTGTGATTGTTAAAATGTGCCTTAGAGGAGGAAAGAAAAAAACATTATGTGGGTGCTGAATCCTCTAGCACATGTGGATGCTCACATTTACAGAGTTCAGAGCACAGTCCTGTGTAGACCAGTGCATCCTATTTTTTTAAACTGATAACGATAACCCAGTAAATCGATTTTAGCCTGCCTTTTGATTTTAAGACGACTGCAGATGTCAAGTTTCTCGGCCAGTTCCTCAGCCTCCTGCAGTCTCCTTTTTCTCCTGCAGATCTGTGATTCCCTGATTCCTAGTTTCTGACTTGAAGATTCCTCAGTGCAACAGGGATTACACGGTGATAGACTCACTCATGATTAAGGGTCACCCTTCTGTCCTCCAGAAACGCCATTGGCTTTTTTTAACTGAATAAACTCATAGATCCTGTTTTAAAGGCAGTCAGATATTTTGACATTTGCTTTTGCAAGTTTTCTCTTAAATCTTTAAAGTAACGTGATTTGGTTGAGTCAGCACACTTGCGTTTCACCACCACTGGAACATTTTTGGGTGACATGCAAGTATTGTTTAGTAGGAAAGACATACCCAACAGAGAATGTGCCACCTGGGTGTCTGCATTTGGTTCTTATGAAACGTGAAAGAAGAGATAAAAACAGTGACGCGGTGAGGCTCACCTAGGTTTATTTTCCAGGAGTAAAAAATGCTCTACTTCACTTAACCTGCCTCAATGATGCATTTCCTCGCTGATGAGAGTTTTGGTACGTGCACACGCACCCACCTTAGTGCTCCCTGCAGGAACGCTGCTAGTGGATCATCCTTAATGTCTCCTCCAAGACGTGACTTTGTAAGCCTGTACATTTTAAATGCCATGATGGGTATGTTTAGACACTCCCACTTATATGTCACTGTGGCCCTGGCTGACGTTGATTTGGTAGTCCACTTGGGACAAGGTCAAATTTTATATTAGTCCGTTTACGATAGAAGAGCATGACAGTTCTCCAGGCCTTGTTAGTTGTAAGTCTATAAACTGAAATTCTGGCTGCAAGGATCAAATCTAGGAAAACACACTGCTGTGTAGCTGGATTGTTCTCCTGACTTGACATTTCTTCTTGGATGTGCTCTCACATTGAGAGGCTCTGGCAGGTCCAACTGGGTTTTCAGTACAGCACCTCAGTCAGCCATAAGAGTCTCAGAAGTCTTGCTGACCCAGGCTTGTTTAGAATTCACTTTTGAGATGGAATGGAAGGGTGGATTATCCCAAACCCCAGAAATCCCCAGATAATTGCTCTTTGGCATAGCAGCACAAGATGTTTCCCAACATCAGATTAGTCTTCTTTTTAGTCAACTGTGCTCAAATTGTCTTTAAAGTGACTTTATTTTCTCTAACTTTGGGGCTTGGGAGTGGGATAAGTGCATCCAGTAGTGACACGAGAAAGCCACTTGGTGCCTAACATTTTCCCAGAAACACTCCACAAAGTGGTAAACACACAGGGTAATCTTCAGTGGACTATTTTAGCATCTGACACAACGTAACTCCCTTTTGGCGAGTGATTGGGCCACCCCAGACCCCCTTTCCTTTAGTGTATCAGTTCTCAAGCTCTTTTTTATGAATCATCTGGGCCCCTGGACTTCCTTATCTCTTTTCTGTCCATCTTTTGACTACTTCCTTTGCTCTCTGACAAAAGGTGTCCGCAGGACCTTCCTTTGGACAGAAAATACAAGTCGAGCTAGGTTTGCTGTTTGGTAGCAGCTCTGGGGTGTGTGTATATGTATTTGAAGTCAGAATGACAGAGTAGATGGGAATTCTTGGCTGAAATGAGAATGGAATCTCTCACTTTTCTGTTATTATGGATAATTGGTAGTGGGGCTGCAGGACATTTTTCTCTGTCCTATTCTCGCTTCTCAGCTGGGAGGCTTGGGCAAGTGGGTAGAGAAGAGTTCGATGGTAAGGCTCAGGGTTTGCTCTCTGCATTGCTCCCCAAAGGATGAGGATGGATTACCCCTCTTGTTTTGTCTCTTACTCCACCAAATAGTCTCACACTGAAGGAGCAAATTCATTTTCAGAGACCCACAAATTTAGTGCTACATAGTTAAACTTGAGCCAGATTCAGATAAAGTAAAGGAATGTAAAACTCCAGAGGAGATTTTCAAAGGCCAAAGACTGAGAATATTCAGGGGTGAGGCCTCTGGCAAGCTGCTGTAACTGCTGATCTGTCCGTATGTCTTCCTGTGGGATATTCGTGAGGCACTCTTGGGAAAGAAACCGGGCAGTGGATACCAGCCACAGGTGCATTTGGCCCCTTCAGTATTAACATTTTATCCCTCTGCCCTTAGGATGATGGAAAGGTGATGATTTAGTGGCTGCTCCTCGAAGAAGCCACCCTAGATTTTTGGTTGTTTCTATAGTGATAGGGAAAAGACCAGGGGAGGAAGACTTGAGGGTGCTTGGGCAGTGTCCACACTGACTGTCCATCTTGGTCCTCAGTGTCTTCTGTGCTCTTGTGTATGTTGGGTTATGGCACAAGCTCCTCTAAGAGAATCTGTGACTCTGCAGATTAGGGCAAGCTTAGCCTCGCAGCCTCCCCACTGAGGTCAGGACACCTACAGCCATCTCCTCTTCAACTTCTACTCAAAGTGACTTGGCATGATTTCCCAGGGGAGGAGCCTATATGTCTGCCTTTTCTTGTATCCCTGGACTTCTCCTTGGACGAGCTGGAATTTCATCTCACCCCAGAGTCATCTCTTCTTCTGGCCTAGGGAAACACAGGGCTTTGTGGGCTAAAGAAGCCTAGTGGGGGGCTTACCCCAGTTAAAACCAGTAGCCATTGTGTAGTCAAGGAAGGGGAAAATAGTTGCCCTTACTAAGAATGGAGAAAAGACCTAGTAAGTGCTTTTTAGCTGATTGCTGGATTACATATTGTGTTCCCTTTCTTCTATCCTTCTTCTCCCGTCATGCCTCCTCTTCCCTTCCTGCCCACCCCCTCTCACCCCAAAGACATACAGTAAGTGTGTGTGCTGAAGAGCTAGAGGTCTGCCTAAGGCAGAGGGGAGTGTACAAAGGAAGGAGTGAGCTGTTCTGCTGGTGGTAGGGCAGGGTCCCGGAAAGGTTCCCTTAGGAGGAGTCGCCTTAGTTTCCTCATGGAAAATGACCATTGGATTTCCCCCAAGGAAGATTGTCTTGAGCTAGGTTCTCATTGGGTTGTCTCCTCCCATTTGTCCTTTTGGACAACAGGAGCTCTGTTGTTTTCAGGAATGTTTCTCCTGATGGCTTTGGTCCAAATTATACAAGGTATCTTCCATAAAATCCATTTGCTCCTCTTATGTGTTTTTAATCTCATTGCATGGCTCTCACCCTAGTCACCCAAATTGGGAACCCAGAGGCTGCCTGGATTGCCACAGTATTGTCCAGGCATGCAGAGTCTCTTGCCTGGGGTCCTAACTGGTCTTTTATCTATCAACCTTGTTTTTTATTTTTTTTAAATGTTTTAATTTATTTTT